>NC_089532.1:25677879-27024203 GCF_963924715.1 Thunnus thynnus | reverse complement strand
ACCGAAATCCTGTTAAAAATAGTCAAGAACTAAACTGCTTCATGCGACAGATGAATTTAGATGTCAATCTGAAGTGTGACTATCTGTTGTATCTAAACTGTAGTCAAAGTCTATCTTTGTGAAACTGGCTCTGGGCACCAGGTCGCAGGACCTCAGACACCTGAGGAGTACTGGGGGAAATATCATCAGCCTCACATTGACCACAGGAAGTACAAATATCCCTCTCTGGATTACCTGAAACGGGTAAGTGTTAAGTAGGTGGTAGCTGTCACTGTTACTGTCAGTTGATGTCTTTTAATGAATCATGAGGACGAGTTGACTGATGGTGGATTTGACCATTGTTTCCTAAACTAGATTCATCGGGAGGATAGATGCAATGAAGCCGATGATTGGGAGAAATGTACTGAGCTTTTGAAGGCCATAAGATGGAACCCAGCTAAAAACAGCTCATCTAGTGGCTAGCAAAAGGTATTCTGGGAAAGGTAGAAAATCAGTGAATGTAGTCAAGATATGCTCCGTGACGTGGAAATAAATTACAAAGTCAATTACAGTGCATATTTGGGAAATAACACACCGAATATCACAAATGGATGACTCACAAGTGTAGTAAGACATAAAGTCATAAAGTCATAGGTGACCAATTATAATTTCAAACATTCAGGACACTAAAATATATAGGGATACAGAATAATACAAAATCACCGTTATTTTATTTATTTACAATGAGAACACAAAATCTGATTAATTAAAATTAAATGTAATTAAATATGTTTCAGTCACAAGTTTAAGTTTATGTATTGTGTTTCTGCATGTCCATGTTTATGTTTAGAATCTATGTGGTGTCATTTCTCAGCTTTCCCTGTGAATATGTGAAAAAGTGTGTCATGTTGTTTCATGACAAAATAAAACCAAACCAATGAAAATATGAATCCCCTCAGGACTGCCGGTGGATGTCTGAATCTAAAATTACAGTTTAATGCATCAATACTCTGTTTGTCAAAATAAACTATGAATATAAGACTTGAGCACACATTACTGGATATATATTGTTGAACCATACTAGTGTTTCCACATATTGCATTGACACCCCACAGCAACACACCTAATCTATGATTTTTTTATAATTGTATAACACTAAAAACTTTTATTGCAGAATGTATCTCAGAGTAGCTGATTCAAAACTTTATTTATATTTGAATTGAAGGTGATGATGTGTGGCCTTTAGAACTCATGTTAACTGAGTTACATCATCAATCATCAATCATCATTCCATCAAAGGAATTTGGTGATGATGTTGCGCATAAATTAGAATTCTGTGAGTTCTACTCATTTTAGTTTGAGTGGTTGAAAGGACACCAACACTCGAATTATCAAGTAAGCGATCGTAAGAAGAGGACTGTAAATCGACTACTGTGATACAGGTAAGAAGCTCTTTCTGTCTCTTGGATGTAGCAACATTTCTGTTAGTATAAAGTAGCATAAAATGGAAATATTCCAGTAAAGTACAAGTATCTCAAAATTGTCCTTAAGTACAGCACTTGAGTAAATGTACTTAGTTACTTTCCACCACTAGAATTAACACACTGTTGTGGTCATTTACAGTGAATGAAAGTAACTTCTCCAATTTCTTTTCAGCTTTCTGAGAAAAAAAAATGGCAGAAAGAATATTGACGACAATCTCATCCATTACCCGTAATAAGGACCCCTTCGAACTCCCCGGAAAATATAAGTTCCTGAGGGTTCTGGGACAAGGCGGCTTTGGACTGGTACTGAAATGTCTTAAGAAAGACACGAAAGACATTGTGGCTGTTAAGCTCCCCAAACACGACCACAACGATTCTGACATCAGGGAGGTAGGACACTTGATTGATTTTTGATGTTCACAGCTGTAAAAGAATTTGTACAGTAAGGGGTACACTGAGTATCCAGTATTAAGTAAATTATATTTGGTAATTACAAGTGCAAAGAGGCAATTCTCTTCAGTTAGTGCTAAATAATACAGTAACAGGCACATCTATTGACAAGTATTTACTTTGTAAAGATATAGTGAATAATAATACAACTATCTGTAGTGAGAGTGAAGCACCATAGTATGATGCTCTGCCTTTCTAAACTGACCTCTTAGTCCAACTGTTTCCCCTGACTTTCATACAAGTTAACATATGAACTCTATGTAAACTAATCCTTTCAAACTTGTCTCCAGTTTTCTATGCTGCAGAACCTGATGCACCACAACTTGGACAAATGCAACATTGTCAAGTTTTATGATTGGTTTGAGGTGAAGAATGGAAAGGCGCTGGTCTTCGAGTCGTTGGACATCAGCTTAGACAAGTACATTCACTATAATCACCCGTTATGTCTGAGTAAAATCAGACTCATCATCCAACAGGTATGAATATGGTACCATTAGATAGCAAGTAAAGCACTGAACACTGTGTCAGTTTGAAACTGTGCTACATGCTCTTATCTTATATTACTGACCTTGTACTTTGCAGTTGGCCACAGCATTCGATGCACTCAAGAGAATCAGAGTGATCCATACCGATGTCAAACCAGACAACATTATGGTGGTGAATCGCTGGACAAATCCCCTCAGAGTCAAGCTGATAGACTTCGGCTTGGCCATCCCTGCAACTCAAACCAGGACGGGCATGAGATTGCAGACAGTTTTCTTCAGGTGAGGTCTATAGAGATACTGATTATTATTATACTGGAGTGAGTTTGTAGTCTTGCAGTTTTACTATTAGTAGCTGTGTGCTTTCTGTCTATACTTGTTTATTTAGTTTATCCCTGTGCTAGATTGTATTTTAACACTTGAAATATGACAATGTTCCTCATTCTGTGTAACGCTTTTCTTCCACATTCAGGGCTCCGGAAATCATTTTGGGCCTTCCGTTTTCGGAGGCCATCGATATGTGGTCACTGGGAGGTGTGCTGGCTGCCATGATCCTCGGCTATATACTGTTTCCTGGAAAAGATGAATATGAAGCAGTAAGTTACTAAGCTCAGTCGTCTTAGAACCACTGCTCTTCAGCAGTGGAGTTTAGCTAACGCTCAGTTGGTGATTCAAACCTGTGAGGGAAAATTAAGATTAAAATGGTCTTTGTTTAACATCAGTACCTCAGTAGAAAGTACTGTGATCAAGGTTATACATTAGACTGTACATTAGCTAAGAGAGGAGTTTTAGCGATAGTATTTAGACAGTGGAAGAAGTGGCATGCCTATTGCATATCTTATTGTGATGCTGTGTTTTATCTCCAGCTGCGATTCATGACTCAACTCCTGGGTCAGCCGGCGGACGATCTTCTGAGGAAGGGAAGGAAAACAGACTTTTTTTTCAATAAGACTGACACCAACAGCTGGAGGCTAATGGTACCACAACAATTCATCTTTACTAATCTCTTCTCTAATTAAGATGACGTATTTCAGCCTTCCAACATTTAACAGTTAATCAGTTAGATTTATTGCCATATATTGAACCTTCTTTTAGACACCTGAGGAGTACTGGGGGAAGGATTCTCAGTCTTACGTAGACCGCAGGATGTACAAATATGCCTCTCTGGATTACCTGAAACAGGTAAGTGTTAAGTAGGTGGTAGCTGTCATTGTTACTGTCAGTTGATGTCTTTTAATGAATCATGAGGACGAGTTAACTGATGGTGGATTTGACCATTGTTTCCTAAACTAGATTCGTCGGGAGGATAAATTGGATGAAGCTGCGGAACTGGAGAAATGCATTGAGCTTTTGAAGGGCATGCTCAAACTAGATGAGGCTGAGAGGATTACCCCCAGTGAAGTCCTCACCCATCCCTTCATTGCACAGGGCTGCAACAACTCTTGGTAAATATGTGTGTGTGTGTGTGTGTGTGTGTGTGTGTCTGGTCTGTCATAGGCTACTTTTTGGGTCACATTTCAGACTTAAGACCAGTTAATTGGGGATGGCTTGTGGAAAAAGCTAATTTTTGGGTCAGTAGTTATGGTTAGTAGTTAGGGTAAGTCTCCAGGAAATTAATGTAGGTCTATGTAATGTTGTAATAACGTAATGTAAAAGTGACCATGACCTGATATGTGTGTGTGTGTGCTGAGATATTGGTAGTGATTTGAGTATATGTTATCAGACAACAGTAAGTGTCAGTGATAGTTTATAATTTGATCATTAATAGATGTGCATACTTGCTTATTGTGGGGGTAAGTTCTGTTTCCTGGCCATCAATGTAACAGTGAATGTTTGTCTTTTGATAGCAATGAAGCTCCAGAGGCAGCAGCTGCTCAACCCAGCCAGACCCAGACCCAGACCCAGACCGAGTCCGAAGTGCCAACAGAGAGGACCACAGCAGATGAGAGGTAGGTGTTAACTCATCCTTGTCTTCTTTAGAGGAGTGTGTGGTACAGAGGCCACACTTCCTGCTTTTATTAGATTCAATCCTCCTTTTGGCGCAACACAAACTCATAGTACTCTCTTTGACAAAAAAAAAAAAAAAATCTTTGAAAAAAACTGCATTTACAACTCCAAAGCAGGTTTTCAGGAAGAATCCAAACACTGAGCCTAAAACTCTGTTGTGTTAGCAGCTCACAATTATCTGAAGTTTACACTGTAAAAACCTCCAGGGTTTCAAAACTAAGAATCCTGTTTATTTTCTGCATGGAAAACAGAGTAATTTATCACTGTATGCAAAAAGCTAATAGTTAACAGCTCACTAACTGACTAACTTTAGCAACAGTAAGTTTAGCGTTAAGTTGGACAGTTCTGTTTTTCTCACTTCACTAATATTAAAATGCTAATGTTAGTTACAAACATCTTTATATCAGACTAAGGATGGTCAGATTTTCCCAGTAGTACTTTCTGTGTGGACTGAACTCTGCAGTTGGACTTTCAAACTGACTGGCTTCTCTACTGTAGAAATGGCAGCTGAGGCTCATGGGTATTATAGTGTGTAAAGCCATTCGCCATACCAAACTGACTGGAGAACGAGGCTTCTCAGAAACAAAGCAATAATAATTCAAAATGATTTAATGATTTAATATAAAGCTATAGTTAGAGGTAAATGACCCAGGAGAATTTGTGTCGAGGAACACTGAAGATTTTATTCAAAGACAAACTTTGAAATGGGAATTTACGCGACTAACAAATACTTGTGGGACCAGCAGCTTACCAACTTCATTTGTGACCTTTATGATGAAAATACAGGATGAATTTTCATCCTGAGGCAGCTTACTACTGACTCTGTGATTAACTTCATGTGTATTCATTCACCAGCACACGTGGAGCCCTCAGTTTAACTTCCACGCAGCGGCCGTTGAGTCAGGAGAGCGCAATCAGGTAAGATGATTTCCTCTGGTCATCAACTCATCCCTCAGGTAGAGGAGAGACATTTCTTTCATGACACAAACAGAGATAATATCCTAACTGTGTGTTTGTGTGTTTACTTTGGTGACTCACGTGAATAACACGTCGAGAAGTGAGGTGCTATCTTCAGCCAGTGAGCACCCTGTTTGCGTCCCTCCTGCCCCATCTCTGATGGATGAAGCCACCAGCATCCACCCAGACCACCACACTCGCTCTCCAAAAATTTCACGGACGGTTGTCATTATGGTTCGTCCCGCCACAGCCGAGAACACCGTGACACTGGAGAGTGAGGAGAGTGACACCAGGTGAGATGATTTCCTCCGGTCATGATACTCAATAAATGCATGTTTTGTATGTTATGACAATAACAGGAATCACACACTAACTATGTATGTATGTTAGTTCGCAGTCTTGGATGTCAGAGTCTTCACTGGAAGTCAGTGACAGTGACAGTGACATGTCTTGGACATCTGAGGACTCCACCTCATCTGGTAAGAAACAGTCACCTCCCCTTGTGTTTGAATCATTGTTCATTCAAAGGATGGTTGAGGTATTTAATGTCCTTTGACTTTCAGATGACTCCAGGACCACAGAGGAGGAAGACAAAAAGATGAAGAAGAAGAAGAAGAAGAACTGCTTCCGGCGCTTCTTCTCTTGGATGAAGAAAAACTTTTGCTGCTGCTGCACCGGTGTCCAAGAGGACGATTAAGGTAAGAAGGGAGGATCTGTGAAGGTTTTTATAACATGATTTTCTATAAAAACCTTCACATATCTTCAAGTTAAGTTGGACACTCTAAATTGTATAGGAAGTATTCAGTGAAGAAAATACTGACATGTAATTTTACAAATGTGTCTCGTGGCTTTTATGGTGGCTTTCATCATCTTCCAGATTTGGTCCAGGGGGCAGACACCCTCTCTACGTTTAAGAGTAGGCATAAAACTTTCCTTTTTGACAAAGCTTATAGTTAGGGCCGGCCAGGCTCACCTTGGATCAGCCCTTAGTTATGCTGCTATAGGCCTAGACTGCCAGGGAACTTCCCATGATGCATTGAGCTCCACTCTCCTCCTCCTCCTACTCTCCATCTGTATTCATTCATGTACCATTAATGCATGTTACTAACTTTGCTTCTTCCTTGCAGTTTTTTGTGCTTTCTCATCTTGCAGGAAACCATGGGTTGCAGGCCGAGCCTTCGCGGTCCTTCGCAGTCCTGTTAGTGTCCTTCCCTGGCTATTGCTGTTGTTATTGATATTGTTATTGTTATGTTGTTTTGTTGTTGTTTGTCAATGATGCTGTCAAAAATAAAAATTTCAATGTTTAATTAAAAATCAGAGTAACTTCCTTTGTTAAGGGGAACGCTGTAGGTAGAATAGGCAGAGTCTCATGTGATGTAACATTATGTTACATATACAGTTGATAAGTAGATCTATGAGGGAAGCAGCTCTGTCTGATACTTTACAAGCTGTTATAATCACATCAGACTCTTTAAGATATGATGGTGCCTGACCATTGAGGGCTTTGTAGGTGAGGAGAAGGATTTTAAATGCTATTCTGGATTTTATATGGATCCAGTACAGAGAAGCTAAAATGGGGGAAATATGATCCCTTTTACTAGTTTTTGTCAGTATACATGCAGCTGCATTCTGGACCAGCTGGAGAGTTTTTAGAGACTTGTTGGGGCAGCCTGATAATAAGGAATTACAATAATCCAGCCTAGAAGTACCAAATGCGTGGACTAGTTTTCATTATCACACCAATTTTTAAGACAAGAGATCCGTCTGAGTTAACCAACTGAGTTAGCAATTAGCATCCATCTAATAATATCAAAGGTGGTAAAAAAGTGGTGGCAAAGAGGAGTTTACAAACGGCTTGAACATGATCATCATTCTCTGAATCTAATGCAGTTTGGTTTTAGAGTACACCACTCAACAGAATCAGCAAATTCCTATTTTGTTGAACAAATGAAATGCATGTCGGATAAAGGGGGTTGGAGCCATATTTATAGATTTGAATGAAGCATTTGACACAGTCAATCATTAGGTGCTATTATCTAAATCATCAACTCATAATGTATCTGAAAAAACTATTGAGTGGGTGGCATCATATTTGAAATTTATGTTGCTGAAGCTTTAAGACTTCGATTTCAAGGAGCAATTTTCTTTTCTCAAGTTTGAGAATTTGGTATTCTTTGTCAAGCACCATGGACAGAGTTGCGGTGGTTCCCTCTGACGCTGAAGGGCAGACCTCTCAGCTCGGACCGGCTGCAGCTGACTCTGGTTCCCCTTCTCCCATCCTCTCCCCTCTCTGATCACCTGGTTCTCTTTCTCCTGGTCTCTGCTTCTCCTCCTCTGTTGTCTCATTCCAAGACAGGGTCGCTAAGAAAAATAAAAAGAAAAGCACTACTTCATTCTCGCGTCTCACATTATTGCTTTTGTTAACATGTAATTTGCATCCTCGTAAACTGTTAAATTATTAGCTAGCTAGCTAGCAGCTCAACATTAGCATACCAAGACCACACAGTAAAACTTTTTTTTCTCTTTTGACTGATGTCACCAAAACATTGTCATTATCGGCCTAATGTTACCTGTTTTCTCTTGGGTGTCACTGGCCTCCGTCTCTCCCTTTTCAGTCGGCGGGCTGCTGACATTTCTGTCTTTGCATCTTGTACCACGTTTTTATCTTTTTAGAACGTCTTTGATGCTCCTCTCAACTGTGGGATTAACACTGTTCACTGTCGCTTCCATTTTATTGTTACACTCTTCGTTAAATTTTCCAAGTAAAATGTCCTTGTAACTGTTGAATTCCTCCAAAAAAACACATATTTTCTGCTGGGGTAAACGGAGCTCAGTGGTTGGATGCAGTCACTCGGTCAGCCATTTTTTTTAAATTTGAAAAATGTCTTAATTTACCCAGAATTCATTGTACCGAAATCCTGTTAAAAATAGTCAAGAACTAAACTGCTTTATGCGACGGATGAATTTAGATGTCAATCTGAAGTGTGACTATCTGTTGTATCTAAACTGTAGTCAAAGTCTATCTTTGTGAAACTGGCTCTGGGCACCAGGCCGCAGGACCTCAGACACCTGAGGAGTACTGGGGGAAATATCATCAGCCTCACATTGACCACAGGAAGTACAAATATCCCTCTCTGGATTACCTGAAATGGGTAAGTGTTAAGTAGGTGGTAGCTGTCATTGTTACTGTCAGTTGATGTCTTTTAATGAATCATGAGGACGAGTTGACTGATGGTGGATTTGACCATTGTTTCCTAAACTAGATTCATCGGGAGGATAGATGCGATGAAGCCAATGATTGGGAGAAATGTACTGAGCTTTTGAAGGCCATAAGATGGAACCCAGCTGAAAACAGCTCATCTAGTGGCTAGCAAAAGGTATTCTGGGAAAGGTAGAAAATCAGTGAATGTAGTCAAGATATGCTCCGCGACGTGGAAATAAATTACAAAGTCAATTACAGTGCATATTTGGGAAATAACACACCGAATATCACAAATGGATGACTCACAAGTGTAGTAAGACATAAAGTCATAATAAAGACTCAAAAAGAGCATATGTAGCCTACTATAGCAAGTGTTGTATTCTCCACTGTTGAAGGCATGCCTAAGTGCTGACAGCGTGTCACATAGATATTAAATATAGATGTCTGTAATGTTCAGTTGGACTGAATAGAGGGTTTCTCTTTTTTCAACCAGCATCAATGTATTGATAGCTAGTGACAGAAGAGAAAAGAGAACTGAATTGAACAGAATTCAAAACTGAAACTTTTGATAAGAGAAATGAATATAGCACAGACAAGCTAATAAACTGATTACAACACATAGCCTAAGTGAGATAATGTACAGTAAGGTGGTCACTGTAAGAAAAGTGACTTATAAGTTGGTTACAGATCATCTGTGGCTCACTGTTATAGAACTGTAACCACAGAAAGGATTTGCTTTGTTCAGCAATTTTTTGCCAAGCCACTCCCTTGCCTTGTTAATTGCGGCAGTATTGCCCATTTTGGTGATGACCCCTTTATAGTCTTCATATAGTTTATCAGCAGGTTTTTTCTGCAGCTGAGTTTTCTTTCCTTCTTTTCTTCTTCTTTTTGACAATCGACTGTTCTGGGCAGCTTATGTACTCCGTGCACATGTACACTGCAAGCTTATTTAAGCCTGGCTAGAATTAGTGTTGACTAGACACAGCTAGATTGTGTTAGTGGAACAGCTTGAGCCTCAAGTGAAAGTTGATGTTAATTCTAGACAGGCTTTTTCAAGTAAACACAGCTTTCTTTAGCTGCATTCATGGAATACCCTTCAGATGTTCTCCTGATGTACCAGCAATCAGACTTTCTCTGAATTAATAAAAAATAGCACTGCAAAACTAAATTCTTTATTGTTATGACCAACCAATCAGAATCCAGTATTGAAGAGAGCTGTATTACAATAACCTAAGCTGAAACAGCTCGGGCATCAGGAGCGACTTTGACTCTATCACAGTGAATTGTGTACAAGGCTGTTGGTCAACAATGTGATGTGATGATGCTACCATGCTAGCCAGGCTGCAGCGTATTCCCCAGGGCAGTCCGCTGTCTGGAAGCCTCCATCAGCTCTAACAAATGAGCCTCTCTGCTGGGCAGGTGGCTGCATCTCCTCCACCTCCTCCCTCTTCTCCTTGGTGAGAAATGATCCTGGAAAGGGCTAACCCCCCACCCCTGTCCCCCTTCTCCTCCTCCTTCTCTCTTCTTCCACTTCGGCTGCCCCTGACTTTGCTCGCCTCCACCCAACCACCAACATCCCCCCCCCCCCCCCCCCCCCCCCCCCACCCTTCCTCCATCTCCCCACATCCATTTGCAAATGATCTGGCTTGTCTGCATATTGTCAGTTGCAGCCGGCCCGGCCATTCATCACCTGTCGGCGACTCCCAGCGCCCTCCACACTTAATTGTTCCCTCTCTGACCTGGAGAATAGAGAATGATGCTCCCTCTCACTGAGGAGAGAGATGCAGAAAGGAAGAAAGAAAGAAAGACAGAAAGAAAGACAGTAGTGGCTATTAGATTTAAATCAGATGGCGATATGGCAACAACGCTGGTCACTCCTCTCTCTTTCCCTTTCTTTTTTCTCTCTCCATCTTTTCTGTGTTTCTAGGTCAGATCTGAAGAGAAGAGGAGAAGAAAGAAAAGGACAAGGAAAGGAGACAAGGACAGGAGGAAAAAACAGGAATCCTTGTTCATAAGTGCCAGTCCATTATAGTATATTTAATATAAAGGCCTCCTGTGAGTGTGTGTGGGTGGGTGTAGGGGGGGCACTTAGGGAGACCACATAAACATACACACACGTGTGCATGCATGAACGCACACACTCACACACACACACACACATACACAGGATTTATGGGCCCTAATCAGCATGCCATTTGCATCTATGTTCAGCTGGGTTGAGCACACGTGTCCCCCCATCTTGCTTCTCTTTCTTCTCCCTGCCTGAACATGTCTTCTTCTTTCCGTCTCTCTATCTCTCCCTCCATTTCTCTCATCTCTCCATCCCTGCTTTGTTGCTCCTTTCTCAGCCATTTCAGCCCATAGTCTGCCTTTAAACATGATCAAAATCAATTAGTTGAGGTCATTTGTTTCCCTAAATATGGACTTAAGACTTCATCCTAGCATATTAACCCGTAGAAAAGTATGGAGTTGAAACAAAATACATACATAGATAATGCACCCATAAAGAACCCATAATCTGAAGGAATGTCAAAATGTCATTGAAAAAACAACCCAAGATTCCTTCTTTTCTTCCCCATATTCCATTACCTGTACATTTTTCTGTCCATTTTCTGCAATGAATCCCCCTACCTGTGACCTCTGACCCCATCCAGTCACTCCGCTGCAACGCTCCCTGTGCATTAGCAAGGAAACAGCATTCATTATACATGCAGCAGTTTCACTGTTGCAAAATACTATTTCCAGTCGGCTAAAGTCTGATTAAAAATTAAATGTTGCTTGTCAAGGTGGAAAAGCAAACTCAGCCTGGACGCATGGATTCAGCACTGTGTGTTCAAGTGTATGTTATTGCACTTAATTTAGGTTTAAAAATTAAGATTTGGATAATAGTGAGGTTTATATTACTTCAGGATTGGGATTTAGGTTTAGGATTAAGATAAAGGAAAGGAATAGGTTTAGATTTAGAATAAGGTTTAAGGTCTCAGGTTGGGTTCAGTAACGTCAGGTCGTAGGGGGGCCTTCAGCCCTGCGTTAAGAAAATACAAGTTGGTATGGATGTGTTGTTTTAGGTACATTAGCATCCCCACTGCATCAACGGAGCTACAGAACACTAGCATACAATTGAAAGCAAGCCACAAGCCTCACATTAGCAAATGCGGCTGTGTATGTCACTGTAACAGCAACAGGGACATCCAGGGGACTACTTCCTGTTTCTATTTTAAGTTGGACTCAAAGTGTTTAAAATGATATCTGTGAGTTTTTCAGATACAGGGAGTGTGCGTTCTTAGCCCCAATAAATGTTCTTTCCAAAATTTTCCATATATCTACAACACAGGTGGTGAGTAAAATGTTATTATGACCAGTGGTCAATGGACAAAAATATGAGAATAAGACCCATGATGAGGAATAAAAGCTCCTCACAAATATGGTCATACAGGCACGTCTGTGATATAAAGAAGGCTCACAGCTGGCAGTGGGAACTGCACTGCTTGAAAGCAAAGTTGTGCTTGTTCACAGTCTTGTAGCAGCCGTTCGAAACTATTTGGCCTCATTGCATATCATCATCACCATTAATAAAGTTAATCATCAAATGTGAAGCCCTGGAGAAAATGTCTCTTTGTCTTTCCCCAGTTACTTCGGTCTTACCTTCCTCTTTTAGTGCTGCCTCTGTTGTACGTATCATCTCTCCTCTTTAAATGTTAAAGAGCTACCCATGCAAGCTGCTCATCACTTCATAACCACAGAACACGCTTGAGGAGTTTGTTCAGGGAGAAGGGGGAAGTCCTCCTCCTCCTCCTCTTCATCCTCCAGTTCTCAGACTGTCCTCCTCTCCGACTGTATTCACTCTGTCTTCTCTGCCAGTCGTCTTTTGTCCTTTCATTCCTCATTTTCTCCATGATGAAGACCTCTCACACCAGGCCAGAGACTCCTCCAACCCTCTCCCATCCACCCACCTCTTCAATAATAAATCCATTATCCATCCATTATGAGCTGCCAAAAGCGTTGAATCATAGTCAGTCATGCTCTGGGAAAAAGGGGGACGGCTAAGGGATGGCATGGGACATTTCTGCAGAAATGAAGTTGACATGCTTATTTATGTGGTTATTTTAAGAAAGTTAGCCTTGTACATTTCCGACCATAGGGCTACCAGCATGAATGCCCCTGTATTGGATTATTGCCCAAATCAGATACCTTTTTTTGAAACTTTGTGGTAGTTATGTAAAGTGTGAGAACATTAGAGAGGCTTGTGAATATGGGTGTCTAAGAAAAGGCTAGGCGGCTGTTAACTGAAAGGCTAAGTATGACCAGAACTGTATCACATGTTTTACAGATGGAGACAGACATTAAAAGACACATGCTATATGCATCCGTGGTGAGTTTCTTCTCTGTGTAAGTGCAGTTCTTCAATAGAGTTAGCCATCATCTGAGGTTTTAAACCACATAGGCAATTCTGAAGCGAGTATGCAGTGGTATCTGTTAACCTTTACACTAACCCATCCTATTTGTGGACAGCTGGGCCTGTCATACAAGCGCTGTGCTTAACCACAGTCATTCTAAAACATTAAACATACAGTTACTACAGTGCGTCGTGTGTGGTTACAGTTACTGCAGGTGTCTTTTCAAGAGCAAAAATGGGTGTGATGGAGCTAGAGTTGTAAGGCACGGTGTGAATATGTGTTTGATTCACCTATTGCCATAACTGTTTCTGTGTGGTTTTATGAAAATTCATTTTAAAAGTGGTTCTGGTTCAAAGGGGGAGGAACATAAATGTCCTAGCTGGCCAAGTCAAACACTAAACTACTGTTTTTGTCAGTGGCATCAAATTCTGGGTCTCTGGGAGGGTTTCCGTTATGTCCCCAACAAAATTCTCAATAGTCTACAATTCACTCTATTTGTTGAATCAACAGAAATGCAAAAGAAATGATTTAAATTAGAGAATGAATACCTAAAATAAGATTTCCCTTTTACCCTTTCCTCCCGGCATAGAATCAGCATAGAGGTATGATTACATTACTGTTTAAAGTGTGACAGCTTGTGTTCCCACATCATTTATTTTAGCCAAAAAGAAAAGTGAACACACCTGTAGCATACCACTAACTCTCACAGATGCCAGTTCAGTAAAAAGAATAACCAGAAGTCGCACCCATAATTCACTCACGGTATGGGGCTGGGAATAAGGTGGATATAAAGTCTACAACTGAATACCTCTTCAAAAGTTGAAAGCACGTGGGACTGAAAACAGAACATTTAGTTGATAGGAATTGTTGAATTTGACCTAATCCTCAAACTTTAATAAACTACTGTCACAACCTCACCAATTCTGAGACAATAAAGTCTGTTGAAGTGACTGTATAGGTAATAGGCATCAGTCTTAATGGCAGATGGGAGAGAGTGTGATAACAATGCATTTATCTGTCCATCACCTTCAATTCCATGCTCACTCTGCTAAAATGCTAATGGCTTGACTTTAACCTGACCCCCCCCTCCCTCCACCGCCCGCCTGTGAGCATCACCAGCGTGACACCGGTAAACACTTGCATGACAATGGTGCCATCCCACAGTGAGCTGGGCTGGGCCATTGTATATTAATATGGATGGCAGTTTATAATTCATAGGGCAGGATTACTTGTGAGTGCTGGTCCCAGGCCTGCTCCCAGCACTGACACAGCGAGTACTAACAATACTGGACATGCCTCGCTCTCCACTGCCCACCCCAATGCCCATTATAATAATATATTCAAGGATTAAAGGGGTTTTATCTTAGACACCCATGAATTATGAATGGGGCATTTCAAAATTTAATTGCCCCGAATTAAATGATTCAAGATAATGTTTCTTTTATAAATTCGTAATAGGGCCAGGGGGCAAAGAAGGGGAAAATACATTAAATAAACCTTTTTCCTCCCAACAAAAAGTACAAGGGAGAGGAATAATAGATGGATGGTGACCTTGTGTCTCTGGAAGAGAAGAGTGGTTGATGAAGATAGAGGAAGGTTTAAGAACAACACTCCACACAAGAGGTGAGAAATGAGATGAAGTTTAATCTCTGGCTTTTGGATGTTGACAGCTTCAGGATTTATCAACTCTAGCTTTTACTGCACAATCCAGGTCTTTTTACACTGACAGAAACCCAGAACTACTGCATACGGTGACATGGTGAGGAGTCCAGTTCAGCTGGATGTACCTGGCCAGGACTTGTTGAGTCTATGGTTAAAGCTAGGAGATCACACACATTATGGTACAGAGGTCTTTAGAAAAGCAGCAAACAGACAATGTTACCAGTGAGGTTGGTAAAAGTACATGATTGCATAAAAAATACAGATTTGTGATGGAAAAGTGCTCTAGCCACAGAAAGACAAGTGACACATCAAATGTGATACAAAACAAGAGCATCATGTGGTACAAAGTGGTAAAACACATCTGACCTACAGTAAGGTGAATTTAACCTAGTTTTGGTTATATTAATGCGTACCACTTGAAGAGGGAACGTTGTGGCAGTGATAATTTACTGCCTTCCCCTCTGACCACGTTCAAGCCACCATTAGTTAACAGCATGGCATGGTCTGCTAAATCTTCATAACTCAACTGGTTAACCAGGAGTGACCCCAACTGATATTTCGGGTGGTCAATTCTAAATCGCAGCGCCAAGCCCCTGACAGTCACAACAGTTATTTTTGTCTGTAAATAGACAGGTGAAATAAGTTTAGTTCAAAGTTTTTTAAAAAAAAGAGGTACTTCATATATGTACTTCATATTTGAGAGAAAATACCATGTAAGGGAGACCAGGGACAGTTGAAACACTATATTTCAATTTCCCCTAATGATTCAAAAATAATTTTTTACCAGAAACGCCAATGATACATGTTATAAACCTTAAGGAATAGTTCAATATGTTGTAAATACCCTTATTTGCTTTCTTTATGAGAGTGAAATGAAGAGACCGATACCAATCTTGTGCCTGTGCATTAAGTAAGGAGCTGGAACTGAGGAGTGATTAGCCTAGCTCAGCATGAAGCTAGGCTACTTCCAGCATGTCACACCCCCTAAAAACCAATATTCACATTTAATTTTTTTTGTTTAAACCTGCAATAATGGATTTGTTTTGCCACTTGGCGGCAGTAGAAACAAGTTGTGAATACAACATTGACATATCATCACCTTTTAAGTTGATATGGTGAACATGTTAGCAAACAATTACTATTTACACACCCAGCAGTTATGGAACAACATTATCATTCATTTACAGCCCTGTTTCTGTCCACCTGATGAATGTAAGTCCAATATGCACTCTCTTTTAGTTCTGTTTTAGGTCTCCAACTCCTGAGGGAAGTATCTGGCTCTTTAGCTGCTAAACGCTCCAGTGTGTTCAAAAGCTAGTTGCTAACCATGTCTGTTTGCAGTTTGGTGCTGAGCAGGTTTTGTACAGTGGGTTTTTAGAGCTTTTTTGCTGGAAAAGATGGGGCTGAAAAAACACTATGAGCTTACAGAAGCTCTGTAAAGCTGAGGGGAGCTGCAGAGTCGCTGATAATTCTCCGTAGGTTCATCACTATGAGCCACCTCTCACATTACACATTGTCATTTTATACTTTGTTGTTATAAAAATCGCTTACAACCACTTTAAGTACAGATTAAACAAACATGATACAATATGGTATGTATATTTTTGAACTTTGCTAGCTGTCCCCAACTGTTTCCGTCTTTATGCAAGGCAAACAGGGCCATGACTCCAGCTGTGTAATTAAGACTTAAGGAGGACATCGATCTTCTCATCTAACTCTCAGGAAGAAAATAAAGTAAAAGAATTTCCAGAAATGTTTAACTATTCCTCTAAGTATGTTTACGACTTAAATATGGTATGTAAAAAAAAAAGGCCAAAATGAAATAAAACAAAACAAAACAAAAAACAGTTTTGGTTTATATTACTGGTCACACTGTATGATACTGTGTGTTAAGTTGCATGTTTAAAAAGAATATTTCTATTGTGATTTTAGATTTTTTAAGTATCTTTTTGATGATAATTCTTACTATGTTTACTTACACGTGCTGCAATTTAAGACCATTTATAAATGAACTGTGCTAAAGCTGTCAGGCTCACTCAGTCTAAACAGCACAGACTTCAGTCAATAGTAACCGATCAAGCTGTCAATCATACTGCAAGTAAGCTCCTTTCAGTGTTTGATATTTGTGAGATATGCACAAGTGAATGCAAGTGCACAATGAAGGAAAAATGCAAATAGGTTGCAACAAAGCCATGTTTGAAGCCGTACTTTTTGAGAGCAGGAAGACAACCTACAGTAACAGGGCATATGGAGAACGAGTGTCCTCACAGCTAGTTTCTGATTGAAGGAATACAACTGTCCCCTTTCCCCTCAGTGCATACTTTAAGTATGGAGTGACCGTCAGCAGCTCAAGGCTACAAAACATAGTTAAAAATGGCCACTGAAAAATTGTAAGTTGAATATTTTGTTGTTCAATTGACCAAATATATATATATATATAGTAAAAAGAAAGTCCTCATTTTTATCAGTAAACACATTTTACCCTCCTGCTTCACTGTAGAGATTGTAGACAATAAGTCAAGTTTAAATTATTCCAATTTAACCCATTTATGTAAGTCTATTAAACCAATTTTACCCATCAAGTTCAGCTACCTCAACTGGCCCACATATACGCTGATACCAGTTTACACAGATTTTTCTGAACTGGACTTATTTAAACCTTGTGTTGAGTGAACTCAGTACACCCACTACTACTTTCCACTTCTATTTTTAAGGTGAAAAATGAACCGGCAAGCTCAAAAATAAAATCTGTGTTGTGTCCTTATGTCCACAGTCTCTCCAATTAGGTAAAAATGTTAGAACTTATGAGAAATATGGCCAGATTTGCACTGTTTCTCCTCCACGCTGCATGGACTGTCAGGAATTCAGCCAGTATTGGGTGTTTGTATCAGTGCACAGAGTCAGTTATTGGGGCCACCCCTATAGTTAACGCAAACTAAACAAGAGAAAGAGTAAAAATCTACTGACAGTACTTCCTTGTTTTACATACAAAAAGTGTCATGTTGAAATTGCCTCATGTTAAGGCAGTCAAACAAAAGCTTCCAACAGGAAAAACCATCATCATCTTGTGTCTCACTGAGCCGTCAGTGCTGTATATGGCTTTCTCAGGGGCAACAACAGTGATCACTCCCTTTCAGTGATATCCGCGGATAATCACTGCAACTTAAATTGAGTACATTCATAAAGGTACTTTTTAAAAACACAAAATAAATCAAAATTCTTTGTTTCTCAATAAGGGCTGCAACTATGCAATAACAGAAAGTTGACAATTTTATGGTAGAAATGACATTTTTCATTGACAAAAGCAAAAACCATCTTCCATTTTGCCATGTCATACAGTTACAATCAAGTTTTCTCATTCCTTAATAAGAGCAGTTTATGTTTCCTTCCTTATTTTGCTTGAAATGATTTTAAACAGAAAAAAAAGAGAGGGCAGTGATGGTCTTTACTCAGAAGCACACCCCAAAATGCACTAGAGAATACGATTGTCAACTCAAAACATACTGGACATATATGGAGACAAACTGCAGTAATAAACCAACCAATTCACGAGATTAGAGAGATTTTGGCTTTCTGGAAATAACATTCACCTAACTCCATTTTGTTTTTGTTTTTCTTTGTTCACCTAACAATTTGCTGGAACCAGTTCCGTGGTGTCCCCCTCTTTGCTTTCTTTCTATGCTGTAGGCCTTGAACAGTTTCAATGTAAACCAACGTTTCAAACTCAAACAAAAGAAAATTCTAATGAAAAACTGTTCTGCACAGAAGGCTGAGGTACACACTGGCAGCATTTTTAAACAAGTTCAGCAGCGGACAACTAATACAAGCCACGCTGGATGAACGTACAGTCGCACAAGTTCTGCGACTTTAATTAAAATTGATTTCAGCTTCTATATTTCTGAGTCATTTAAGAGACACAAAAATAAATAAATAGCATGGGCTGTGGCAGTAGGTGGAATATATTTATTCACTGTTCTCTTTGGGATTCTCTTCAGTTCGACTGGCACTTAGGTTGGCCTCTTCCCTTTGGCCCTTCTTGGTTGCATTAGAACTTCCAATCGAGTCCAAAGCTGAATTAACATCTTTGCTGACCTTCTCCTGAGTTTCCTCTTGCACTGGGTCTCCATTAGCCTGCATATTCATCCCGTACACAGCCTTCTCCCCATTCAGGAAGTGACTGTGCTCCTCCTCCGGGATCTCCTGACCCTCTTCCACCTCCTCCAGCTTGCGCAGGATAATCGGAAGCTTTGCATCCGCGTCAGTATTCTCCAGCAAAGCGATGTCGCTTTCCTCATAGTGAGGCAATGGAGCGTCCTCCTCCAGCTTCTTCTCGAAGTGCAGACGTTTGGCCCGTCCGCTGGCCGATGCTTTCTCCAGGATCTGTTTCTCGGCCAGGCGGAGCTGGATGGCCACGCGAGAATGAAGAGATAGATCAGGTTTCTCGAGCATGGAGCGATCCTCCTGGAAGAAGGGGAGAGATAATGGCCATTAGATAAGAGGTAAAGAAACAGGGAAGATTACAAATTCAACTTCACATTTTTTTGCAATCAGGAACCTCAAATTACAAATGAAAAATAATTCATATTCCAGCAGACTGACCTCAGAGGTGGTCCTGTAGGTCTTGAGCAGCAGAGCAGCTCTGGTCTCCAGGAAAGTCCACAACTTGATCTCATTCTCCCAGCTGACGGGGTACTCACTGTTGCCCAGGGTGAAGATCTTATTGATGGCACGATCTCCAAGTAGGTAGTCCTTCAGTTCCTCTGAAATAAAACCAAAGTGCAAGACAACCATTAATGAGTAGTAGTGAAGCGGAATTTGACAATAAAAGATAATAAGTTTGTGTTTTCTCTTCCCATTAACAAAACAGTCCAACATTACAGGACACACGCTTGTTTGCAGTGAAACAAAGAGTTGAGGTTTTGATAGGTGTGAAGTGCCTGAACAGATCCACACAATCATAACCAACGCTGACTTGCATAAACTCATTTTTAACTCCAGAGAGAGAGTCAGGTAAGAAATAGTCCTGAAATAATTAGATCTGATCCAAAATGTGGTCAACCACAGAGGATATAATTTGGACCTGGCTCGACTCAGGTTATACCTTGGTTGCTTAGAACCAAGTGGACCCCTGAAAGACCTCTAACCCAGAGTCAGATGGGTGATGATCAGTATCTGTGTGCCAGAGACAGAGATAGGTCCAGAACATTTTCAGCCTAGGTAAGCACAGAGCTGGAAGCAGGGGAAAAGTGCTAATTTAGCTACATCAAGGGAGAAAAAGTACACATTCCAATGAATCCAAATCAAGATATTCTATCTTGTAAACTACTGTAGCAACCTACGATTGAATCTCACAGTTAAATTTTTATACATATCATATTTTAAGTTTATCAAGCTAGGGTTATGAATCTGACTATTTGCATCAAGTAGCTTGTGGAAAAAAAAGGTGTAAAATGTGTCAGATATATTTAAGCTACATTTCATATCTAACACTGATCATCACATGAATATCTACAGGTTGTGAACATAATTTGGTTCCTACTAAAAACTGTGGTGTTTCTGCTTATCTGCCAACATGAGGTGAGTTTTTACTTATAATTTGAGCTGCAATTAATAAAAACTAAACATAATCAAATTTGATAAAGGATTCAGATTCGATAAACTGCTGCCGAACCCCTTCCCTGATTGTTTCTAGTGAAAATGACAATCATCTGACTTTGGATAAGACAGCAAAAAAGTGTGGGACTGTCCCGTTAATTTGTGATCAGAGTTTCTTCATCAAACCCCTCTCAGTCTAAGATTTCTCAAATCCAGCCAGTCTTCCACCAGCGTCTGGTAGCATGGTGAACATGATTTTGGTAAAGATCAACATGTCATGTGAAAGCTTCATAGAAGGTCTTTTCTTCCTGCTGAAACCTTTAGCCTGCTGCCTTTGATCTGAGGAGTTAAACATGGCTTGGTTACATGGGAAGATGAAAGAGGGGAACCGCAGTGGCCCGGTTGTGTGTGCACACTATTCCATCATGTCACATCTGTTAAAAAATGTCGACACACACACACACAAGCAATGATACCCCCACACACACACACATCCAAAGGCGTTGGGGCCGTTTTAAAAATTAACATGCAGCAAAAAAAAAAAAAAGTGAATAATATATCAAGTGGGGTCCTGAAGATGAGTCCTGTGACAGAGGAGGATGTGGCCTTGTGCGGTTGGGGATTTATGACACCGCTGCTGTTCTGCATACATGCCGATGAATATTGCAAACCCCCCGGTGGATTGCTCCTTCCACACATCTGGTGGCCTGCCTTGATCAATTAACCAGCTCGGGAATGGACAGGCCTTGCTCTTCCCTCCCTTTCTCCTCTACCTCCACCTCCTCTCCCGTCTCTTCCCCTCTGCTGATGTGGGTAGGAAGCAGTCACTTGACGGCGGTCTCGGGAGGAGCTCGTCGGAATCTGCGGCGTGCTTTGTTTTATCGTGTGCTATCAGGTCTGTGGCTTACGGGTTCCTCTGGGAATGTCCTGGTGCTGGTTGTGTATGTGTGTCTATGTGTGTTTGTGTGTGTGTGTTAGTGTATGCTGAGTGTCTTACCCTCTGTCATGCAGAAGACTCTTAGAAAGGCAAGTAACTGCGCTGAAATGGGGGGTTCGTTACAGTGAAGAGCAAAGATGCAGGACCTAGAAAACACAACCAACCAAGCCATTAGTTAATACATCAATATACAGCTCCAATAAACAAAAGACATGGAACACCTAACATTCCCAACTCTCTGTGCAGGGCCTCAGAACATTTCCTTCCAAGAGGAAACTATCAGAATAATATTATATGTTCCCTTTCATGCCCACAATAATAGGATACTGATAGAACTAAAGTGGGTCATCGATGCACCAAGTTATCAGCCTGTCAGCAACTACTTAGCTACTTAACTAGCTAACATGAGTAAAATGCAAAAAACCTGGAGAATTTGAGATAGTTTGGGAGTCTCTTCAGAGGATGTAAGGGAGATAAAAGGCCTAACGTGTGAGTTATAATATACAAATGATCTGCGGTTGGGAACCACTGGTGAATTTAAAAAAAGAATGAAAACACGTTTAATCTAATGTGACATGAGAAGAAATTTATCTACAACTTGTTAAGTGGCTCCTTCACAGTGTTCTGTGCTTTATTAAACTGATTTTGTTTTCTTTATTTGTAAGACATGACAAATTTATGTCAGTGCTCGTCAGAAGGTGGAACAAGACACACATTTAATATACAGTAGCTCCCGTTTCCCTTCCTGCTGCAGACTTGTGTTGAAAGTGTTGCAGAAGTGGTGCTAAATTAGAGTAATTTTGCTAACTCAATTTTTACCAAAAAAAAAAAAAAAGACTCGGGGGGGCTTGTTCAAATGTGAGACCAGCATTGCCATAATATTTAGATCTGAAAGGGGCTAAAAAGAAAGTGTTGATGTATATTAACAACATTAGAGCACAATATAGTTTCATATAGCACAATAAGACTGTAATATATATTCACTAGTTCAATTCTATGCCATTTCAGTTTGACAGCAGCACAACACTGCAGACACACATTAAACTTCAACATATAATGGATTTCTGATTCGCTCATAATAATACTGATATTTCAGAACAACAAAAATCCAATATCGATATTGAATATATTGGCCATTTTTTTAACATAACACATAAACATTGTGTGATAAAAATAATTCTGAGTAAGGACAAACAGTAAACTATCAAAGATGACAGTAACAGTAAATATAAGATTATATACATTTTGAACAGTAAGTATAATTGAAATATATATTATTTTAAATCATAATGGAATAAAAACATAAAACAACACAATATAAACTTTAATTAAGTCAAATATAATTAACATGTCGCTGATAAAATATTTATTAGCAGTATTCTGTTCTTTTTGCATATCTGCATGCTGATATGGACATTTCTGTGATCCTGATATGGGATTACTATGCTGAATCAGCCTCTATCAGGCTCTATTAAATTACACATTTGAGGTTTTTTAATATAATTTAAGCGTCTTTACTAATTTTAAGCTATCCTTCTGTTCATTACAGGTTTTATAATGTGTAATTATCAGAAAATTAAAAAACAAACATCATCATTTGACTTTTTGTGTTAATTGGCCTGCTGGACTGCTTAATAATAACGTTGGCAGGTTTCCAGATTGGTGAGTACAAAGTTATCATAATCAATAGAAACAAACGATGGTAAAAAACTATTACAAAAAATTGGAATTCTTTCTGTAGGTCATGTAAAAAGCTAAAACAATTTCATCTGAACCCTGAAAAAATTCAGCATTTACACAAATAAGTTTTGTTTCACCACAAGTATAAAATGTAAGAGCGTGTTTGCCTCCAGGTCATCTGACACTATCAGATTTAATTATTTTCCTTCTTGTCTCTGAACAATCTCAGGATTGTGAAAGTCAGCAGTGTGACAGGAAACATATAAAAGCAGTGTGATCCAGGACTCAGCAGAATCTATTCCACATCATAACATTACACACTGAGGTAATTCTGGAGAGGACAATATTTTCCCCCTATTTCAGCAAAGTGATCGATGTAGCGATCGGTAGCACGGGGTCGACATTATTACACCACACAAACACATTACGGCCGCCTCCCTACTCTTCCTATTGAATTATCCCTCTGTCCGTTGCTCCAGCAATAGAGCATCCAGCTGAGGAAAGTTAACTCTTTGTAGAAAGTGCTGCACTCGAATGGAACTCGCTGGGTTTAATCCAGTCTGGAGCATGTATGTGGGCCATTTGTCACTCCTACCCCAGTAATAATTACATTATTACTAAATTACTGCAATTATTACAATTACAATAATTACAGTCCGCATAAACAGGACTGAGTCATTGACAGAAGAAACCCGGAATGGATTGATCCTCTTGAAGTTCTGTTGCTTCCTGGGAAAAAGGGAGCCCACCTGATGATCCCAGTGAAGCGTTTACTCTCTACCCCCACTCAAGGAATTACAATATGCGATTGAAAAACCAAGAACTATGAGCTCTACAGCCACAATGACCTACTGCTTTTCAACAAACTTGCTTTCCCTCCTGTGATTTAAATTCCATACAGAGTGTCCTTGAATCGGTGTCCTTGTATTTTTTAAGTACATATGTGAGTTTTTTCCGCAAGAAGAGCTACTTGTCCTACTTTTTAATTCTTTTTTTTTTTTTTTTTTTTTTTTAAATCAGCTCAATGTGAAATTTGACTTTTGTGTGAAAGTGAAGGAAGCCAAAAATCTCATGCTAACACCAGCATGTAGACATATTTGCGAACCAATATAACGACTGAAAAAACAAGCTCATCAAATGGGCAGTTGTAATGTCAGCTACTGGGTGGTTACTTGTATTTCACCCACGTTTTTTTTGTTTATGCTATATTTGTTTACATTTTGGCAAATTAAAAGTATGCAGAATTAGCTATTAGCCGTTCCTATTTGCAGTGTAGCCATGGATGTACACACAACTATCACTGGATTACTTTGATACTGAAGAAAACTTGATGATTCTCAGACAAGTTCTAAAGCGTCTTTTTACTCTGATTTCTAATTGGATATATGGAGGTTTATTGGTGTTGGACATCAGAGATAATGATATCCTTGGGTAGTGTTAAGTCACACTGAATGATACCGTTATGTGTTTCATGTCTGTGTTCAGATTTGACCGGATACGTCTCCGAGAAGGAGAACGATTTTTGACTCAAATTCAGACCATATCCTGTCATTTCTCTGGAACCATGGAGCACAGTGAGTATTTCATTCTCCACCTCCTCCCTGTAATATCAATCCCGTCCAAATGGGACTTCAGTTAAAGAAGAGGAGCTAATTGCACATTTGTAAAAGAATAGTGAAATGTTTCCACTCATCATAAGGTTAGAGATATGAGGTAGAGGCAAAGTGAGTGACTTTCAGTTGTAAAAAGGAGTGTGATGAGAGCAGCCGTTCTACATCTCAGTGAGGCTTGACACCGAATCTGTTGCTGTTTCCTTTGAAAATGATCTACGACCATATCTGTCACTTTAATAGAGCGCCCCGGCAACAACGGGGATTGTTTCATTTAATTTCCACTGTTGAGATTTAGACTGTCATCAATAAGAGATTAAAAGGCGTCTGATTAAAAATGCCGAGCAGAGAATGCTGCATAAAATTAAGGGGCTAATGATAAAATGATTAAGCTTCTTGGTGATGAAAGTGTTGGGGCGGATGGTAAATTGATACTTGGTGGAGTGGGAGAGAAAAAAAAAATAAAAGAGACCTGCTGCAACATTTATATTATGTGTTTCAATTATGCCAAAGGGAGGGGGGGCTAATTGGTTGAAATATCTACTGTGGGAAGACAAAAGTGCACTGAGGCTATATGAAGGGTGCATGAAAGTTAGTCATGAGCCTGAAGCTCTCCTTGACCCATATTAGAGGCTTTAGAGTAAAACGCTTCCAGCCTAGATTGCAGATTCAGTCGCTTATGAGAGCAGACACTGAGTTCACAGATAAGTAAAAAGATGAAACACGGGCATGTTTGTCCTTCGACTGAAATTAAAATGCTTAGAAAGAATGACAAAAAGAGGAGTTGGACATACGCTGGGATGCCGGCTCGAGCCAGCACCTCGGCCTTCATGGCGTAGAGGCGTTCGCTCTTACTGACGCCCAGCTTGATCTTCACCCGGTCGTGGGCGTTGTCTTGGAAGAAGAAGCCGTTGTGGATGACAAACTCGGCATTGGACCTCGTGCCATAAAAGATGTAGATCTACAGGAAAGACATATCATCAGCGTCAAACACCATCACCTTTCTTGACGGAAGGAAATAAGTTGGCGATTTCTTTTAGGTAGATCCAGATATTACAGAGCGTTTTTAATCAATATTAGCAGCAAACTGCACAGAATATGTAGATAATAAAAGTAAAATAATATAAGGAAAGTAATTTAGAATGAACGTCTCTCCACCTGTTCGTTCTCCTTGTAGTCCTGCAGGGCCACACATTCACAGCGATCATCCTCCAGGTTGTAACCGGTTGTGATCTGCAGGATCAACAAGAACTTTTACACATAAAACCTTTACCAGCACCAGATAAAAACACATTTTTATCAAAAGAATTCTTTTGTTTTTATGTGTGAATTCAATGTTTTTCCACTTGATAAGATTGAAACCATTTATCACTGGGATTTGTAAATTCTTAAAGTAATCATCAGAATTCAAATCCTTTACATTTTCTCTCACATTATTGGTCTAAAATAATATAAAGGATTGGGAAATTAATCAAAACGTTGTCCAAACTGACTCTCTGACTGACCCATTTTTAGTAAATCGATCAGTAATCGACTAGTTGTCTTCATTCATTCTTTCAGAGAGCCAAAGTGAAACCAAAAGGTTCTCCAGAAATCAGAAAACCTCATTGAAAATCCCATTAACATTTGTCAATAACTAACTACAAATCCAGCCTTGGGACATGACCTTTCTCAACAGTATGTTGTGCTGTTCACTCCATATGTTCAGATAAAGATATTTTTTTAAAGAAGAGGATCTAATACCGTTGTTAATTGAATGTTTCTGGTTTTTCATGGCCTTTAACAAACATAAGCCCTACACCATCGTGAGTAAATGTCACAGCTAAACAGCAGAACCAAGACCATGAGAGAGTGGAGGGGTCTCTGTTAGTTCAGACAAGTCTGTGATAACAGCAGGACAGAGAGGACTGAACGCCATCAATGTTTTAGACAACAGAGATTACAGCAGAAAAGTTAAAATTAGTTAGTGGAACACAGGCCTGGATGTGATGTCATGACTTCAGCTCTCTATACAGGCTGCCACCTGCTCCTGTAATGTGCCTGTGGAGTCGGTATTGTTCCACTTAGCAGTTTTAACCATGTTTGTCCGGTCTAACATGGATATACAATGAGTTACATACACAAACGTTCTAGAAATGCAGCTGGGGGCCGGTGAAGATGAGAAAGAGCTGGTACACAAAAAATGAGCACACTTTGGCTTCAGTCAACAAGATACAGGTCAGAAAGAAGCGAAATGTAAATACTGTCGGAAGGTAGCGGACTAGGTCAGCCTCTTTTGAAGCACACAGTGTGAGTGTGTGTGTGTGTGTGTGTGTGTGTGTGTGTGTGTGTGTGTGAGAGTGTGTGTGTGGCAGAGCGGAGTCAGGTTAGCAGTAAACTGTGCCTCTAACAGTGAATGTTCAAAGCTACAGTTTGTCAGAAAATAAATGCTGCAGTTTCTAAAGTTCCCAACGGGGTTAACCACGAAGTTAGCAACAACTTTGCCCTGGAGCTGTAAAGCAGTCTCCCCTGTGTTTCTGGACCACAGTGTGAAGGTTGACGTAGGTGGTTTCAGATGCAGCCGTCTGTTACACAAGCACTCCCGATGATGGTATGGTGAAATAACAGAAGCCATGAAAGTGTGTTACTTTTTTGTTAGTCCCAATAGATCCTATTTTACTTAGATTTTCCTGTTTTAGCAAACAAAACACCTGAAATGTTCTTAAATACTTAATATGTTAATGGTGATAGTGATTTTTATTGATATCTCACAGCCCTAGTAATTTATGTAAGTGTGTGTGTGTGAGACTTTACCAGTCCGTTTGTGTGGTTACACATGTCCCAAAGCGGGATGAGGGCCAGCGTGACCCGACTGCCGTCCTCAGTAGGGATCTGGTTCTGACGGGTCATCACCGAGGACACCGCCCACCTGTCAAACACAAATCAACCAATCACGGCTTGTTACAGTGGAGTTGAATGACTCCACTCAGAGTCTGGACAACAGCCGATCCTGCCTCATAAAAGGAGAAGGAGCTTCATCAAATCTAACGCTGGTATTGCCAAACAGAGAGAAGGCTTGCATCAGATGAGGACAGAAAGAGGAGGGAGAAGGATGGAGGGAGGAGGAGAAGGAAGAGTGGAGGGTGAGCGCAGACGATAAGGAGAAGAGAAAGGGAGGGAGGGAGGAGAGATTGAAAAAATGTTTTTTTTTTTCCCCATCAGGTCACTTTTATCTCCTCCTTGAACCCACAGCATCATCTAGCTCTTAAAGAATCATTCTGGTTTATTACGACTGGGGTTTTATTTTTGTTGTTTTGCTCATCATTTCTATCAGTTTGTCCACCGTTGTGTTCAAAGTCTGGCCCGACAGTAATAAATGTGTCTCCTTTGTCTCTTTATAACAGTTAGGCCCCATACATGCTCCCCACAAATACACAAATGGAAATGCCTGGCCCAGCCGGCAAAAACACACGACCCTGGTGAACATACTCAACGTGCGCACCAGTGGAGGTGATCAATCTCAGTCCTAAAGGTGGTGATAGAGCCTACTTAAAGCTAATCAGAGCATTTCCATGAACACTGTAGTAAACAAACATGGCATCTGTAGAGGAATGTGTATTACTGGACTTACTGCTCAGAAAAAAAATTTAAAAGAAAACACAGAAGATGCAACGTGCAACTTTTGAATTGCTCACAGATGAAAGACGGAGAACTTCTGTCTGAACCAAGAGGTGACAAAGTTCAGCTGGAGTTTAAGTCAAACTGGTCAGCATGATTGTTTTGAGCGGAAGTGAAACCAAATGAAAGACCAGCTTTCTCTTGTTTGATGCTACAGTGTCTTGTGCAACACTCAGACTATTGCTTGCAAAGCTCAAAACATGCATTCATGTAATTGCTTGGAGCATGTTTGAGGCATTAGTTCTCTCAGTGTTCATGCGTGTAGCTCAATTCTGGATTTGGACCGCAGCTCATAGGAGGAGAAGCATTACTTTGTCCTAGTAACTCTGGAATGTGGTTTGTTTCTCTTGGAAATTGCAGTTTGCTTAATAAAAAATGGTTTACAACAGACAGTTTAGGTAGTCATTTTTAAACAGGTTTGACTAACCTGGGGGTTTGTTTAAAACCTAACAAAAAATTGTCTGCTTGTGTCGACGTGTTTCCACATCTCAGGAATGAAGTTAGTGTGCACATTATTATATTATATTATTATATCACATTAATAACTGATAGGAATGATGAAAACTAAGAAAATAAAGTCATAACTTGTAATAAACCACAATTATTCTTTAGCATATGCTTCAGGAAAAACACACACATACACATGTTAACAATCTGGCTCAATTCCCATCCCTGCACACACACACTCACACACACACACACACACACACTGACCTGTAGTCATCAAATGTAAAGCTGTCCTTCAGGGGCAGTTTGCTGGCGGCGGGATGAGTCTGGGGATGGAGGGAAGAGGTGGACGAGGGGATAAAAGGAGAGAAGGAAAAAACACAAATCAGTATGAGGAATTTCATTATGCAGGTATGCTGGAGGGGGGCTGCCTGACAGGACGCCTAACAAGAAGGACTGGGAGTAGGGGGCCACCGCTGGGGCGCGTGTGTGTGTGTGTGTGTGTGTGTGTGTGTGTGTGTGTGTGTGTGTGTTGTGTGTGTGTGTGTGTGTGTGTGTGTGTGGTCCGTTAGTGCAGCGTGACACTGGCCCCCCCACATACATCACTGTCAACTTAATTTGTTGTGGCCAGCAGCCGTCATAAATCTGCCTCATCAATTTGGGCCTGAAAACGGGGTGTGTGTGTGTGTGTGTGTGTGTGTGTGTGTGTGTGTGTGTGTCCGCCAATGCCACCGGTTCCTCCATTTAAAGCCACAGTCGCCACCTACAAGAGCCATTTGCAAAATGTCCTGAGCTTTAACAGGAGAGAGAGAGATAGATAGAGATAGAGAGAGACAGAGAGAGACAGAGAGAGAGAGAGAGAGAGAGAGAGAGAGAGAGAGAGAGAGAAGAGAGAGAGAGAGAGAGAGAGAGAGAGAGAGAGAGAGAGAGAGAGAGAGAGAGAGAGAGAGGCTCGGTGGAATGCGTAATGAAGAAAAGGAGGAGATGGAGGGAAATAAAATGGTAGCGGGGGGCAAAGTGTAAGAACAAAGTAAAGAGAGAGAAGTAGAAGTCAGAAAAAAAAAAGGCAGAGTAAGAGAGAGTAGAAGAAGAGAGGCGGCAGGGGAGATGGAACAGCTGTTGAGTAATAAAAGCATCTATCAGGAAGAGTATAACTAACTGTGTTCAGGCAGAATGTGAGGCAAATTTTAGAGGCGCGCGATTGCATACAAGGTCAATGGAAAAACATGACAGGGTGTGATGTGTGCGTCGGAAAAAGTTAAAAAGTTTTCAGTTGGAGAAAAGTAACAGACAGAACTGGACTTCCTGGTGAGATCAGTCAGAGGCTGAGCTGAACACAGACACAGCAGATAGACGTTTTCAGTGAGAAAGCTTTGATAAACCCGCTGTACACAACCTGCACAGCACTCAACGGCAGTAGAGCTGAAACAATTAATGAATTAGTCGACTGACGGAAATGAATCAGCAACTATTTTGACAATAATTCATTGTTTAAGTCATTTTCTCTGGTAAAAATGCCGCACATTCACCAATTCCAGTTTCTCACATTCTATTTTTGATGATACTGTATTAGGGTTTTCAAATTTCTAAGACAAAACATGTAATTTGAAAATAGCACCTTGGGCTTTAGGAAATTGTGATGGGCATTATTCACAATTTTTAGAAACTTAGTAGACCAAAGGATTCATTGATTATGATCAAGAGAGCAAACAGTTCAAGTTAATGACACGCTGGTGAACATAGTGGAGCATTTCGCAGCTAAAGAGACAGATATTTTTCTCAGAAGTTGGTGGAGACAAAAACAGAGCTAAAAGTAGAGTTAATATATTATATAAAACATAAAACACGACTCTAAATGAATGCTACTGTTGCTCTGTGTCTTCTGGGTGTGTAAATAGGCTAACACATTCACCGCAACAACTAAAAATGCTGATAATATGTCAAAGATGTGTTTACAACTTTGTCGGCTGCCCTTAAGTAGCCAGAAAAATAAATCAGTGCAGCTTTAAGTTGTGTAGCGGCGACCGCCGAGGACACGTCATTTAATTTAAGATGAAGATTTTAATGCGAGAAATGAACACATTCACAATCCTTCTCATCTTTGTTTGTCGTCTGTCATCTGGTTTTAAATTAGTGACAACATAGCTCATTACTGCATTCTGTTTTGGCAGACAACCATCAGTTCTGGGACATCAGAGAAAACTTTTAAACCGGTCCCTGCTGGCTACAGCATTTGACAAAAAAATAAGTGGAAAAGATGTTCACTGTAATAGATTTCCCATTTGGAGCAAGGCTCATGCATCTGTACAGTGAGTATATTTTCATGGGGCATGTACATGAATAGAAACCAAATAGCTGCTTGGAAGCTCATCATCACCACCATTTAACCTCCTAAACACACACACACACACACACACACACACTCCAGCACACCTCGGGGTAAAATAAGAGTGGTCACATCATATTTCACCTCTGGAGGTGAATAGCTACTGTGTGTGCGTGTCAAAGTGTGTGTTAAAATACAGAGTGTCCAGCGGTGACACTGATTCATCCCTACAGGTAAGTGCGGAGGATCATGCTTGTCAAGTTAAACAAAGTGACCAGGCTTCTATCACACACACATAGAGAACTAGAAACAATTATCTTTGCTCGGTTTGACTCGTTCTCATCAGAGAAGGAGGAGGAGGAGGAGGAAGAGAGGTGGAGGAGGAGGAGGAGGGGGTCTCTGAGGTCAAGGTCCAGATTACCAGCCTGGCCTCCTGTTTCCTACATCTCACCTATCATGGTGACTCCTGACCAGTCATGAAAGACTTTCTGCTTGAATGGGGTCTTGTAGTTGGTTGTTCTGTTAATCGGTCTGTTTGTCCGTCTGTCCACCCAACAGATCACCATTAAATTGGCCTACATGTTCATGGACCACAGAGAATGATTCCCATCTATAGAGTTGCAAATTGGGAGAAGGTGTTGGCTCTATAGCTTCATGTGACATCATGTTTTTCTTATCTATTTGGTATGGTAGATGACTTTAAATGTGAACCTCAGCCGCCGTTTACTACGGAGAAGAAGCCAGTCAAAGGTGCAGGTTGACTGTATTCAAACAATTAAGTTAGACACAACAAAATGTATTATCAATCTGTTGGTTGTAAATATAACTGATTCAAAGAACTAGCAGGTGATGTGTGAGTGTTGGGTGTTTTTTTAAGGTTGGAGCACAGAAAAAACTGGCCTTGGCAAGTCCAAACTTCAGTAGGTAGAAGAAAGGAGAGAAAAACCTTGACAACCAGACATATTCAGTTACAGTTTCAGTGAAGGGCCTGCAGGAGATGGACACATGGGTGTAAAAATCAGCTGAATGGACTATGTCTATACACACACACACATACACACACACATACACACACACACACACACACACACACACACACACACACACACACACACACACACAGAGCACTGCATGCTGAGCTCTTGATGCATTAGCATCCAAAGACAAGGGTCATCCATCATGTGCCACTGTGGAGAGAGACAGAGAGAGAGAGTGTGTGTGTGTGTGTGTGTGTGTGTGTGTGTGTGCTGGAAGGGGCTGAAGATATGGGTAAAAGACAGACATGAGGGGGACGAGTGAGGGTGAAAGAAAGACAGTGCGGTTAGAATTTGCCGAATCAATGAATGGACAAGAAAGCACATAGTGCAAAAGCTTGTGGGTATTTTCCATCAGAGAAGACTGCTAATTGGCTGAATGCAGGTGTCCAATCAGAGCCAACATTAGAGACATAAGAGAGGGGAGATTAATGAGTTGTGTGCTGCAGCAGGGTAAGTGACAAAAAGATTTATACAAGCATTTAAAGATACCCTGTAGAGTTTTTGACCACTAGTGGCGTCATAGAGCAATGTTTTTATGAGCGGGTCCCCATTTTATTTGTAACGGGCATGCGCACAAGTACACACATTCACACACATGTGCCAACAATTTCACAATATTCCGCTGTCAGACAGTTGGTGGCAGTGACGCACCATTTAAAATTTGTTTTAGTAAATGTGAGGAAGCTAACAAAAATGTACAACTAAATGGGTACAATTACAAAAACTATTCTAGGAAATTATGAGACATGGGGTCCAACTCTAACTAGTTTAGTTTTATGAAAATTAAGATCTGTGATAAGCGAAAATAAGCCATTTAAATGTAATTTTCACACTAAGACACCAGACACATCAGGATGACTTGAGGGATGCTAACGGAACATAGTTGATCCATAATCTGTACGGATCGCCCCCCCATGGTTCGGTTCGCATGTAAACTGCGGATTAACTGCAAAATTGAATGTCTCAATGGAGACAAAGTAAAAAAAAAACTGCTGTAAGTACAAGTCATGGACAGACAGCACGTCAAAAAACAGGGATTTTGAAGAGCAACGACCAAACCAGCATCTAACAGGTCCAAAGTGACACCTGCAGGTATGTTTACTGTTTAATGTGCTGCAGCTGAGCAGCTAATTAGCTACCTTGCTGCTAATTGACATTAGCGGTGCACTTTTCCCGGACATCCGTTGCACCCCTACAACCAAGGAATATTTTCATTATTAAAAATATGTCAATTATATTTGAAGATTAATCGTACAGTGAATAAACTGTCAGAAAAATTATGAACAATGATCAAAGGCCATGTTTTGTCAGACCAACAGCACAAAAACTAAAGACATTCAATTTAAAATAATAGCCTATAAAAACACCAATGATGAGGTGGAACCAGCGAATGTGTGGCATTTTTGAATTATACATGACTTGAGTGTGTGAGAGTGAGATATGAAGATATGAGATTTGACTCTTATGTGATTATTTATGCCATATATGCTAAGAAAAGAACTGGAGAGGAGACGTGGTTAGCCTAGCCTAGCTTAAACACTGGAAACAGGGAAAGAGATGCAATACCAACTCCCTCAAAATCATGAGTTGTTGTTTGAAACATTTTTGTTTGTGTATGGGGTAAAAGAAACATTATACAGCATGTTTTTAGTTAGTGAGGTGATGTTAGGTGTATTTTTTAACTCTGGACAGAGCCAGGCTAGCTGTTTTCCCTTGGTTACAATCTTCATGCTAAGCTAAGCTAAACACGTTCTGACAAGCTATACTTCCTGCACAGACATGAGATTGATACCAATCTTCTCATCTTGCTCTAGAAAGAAAATGCAGGCATTTCCCCAAAAGTCTGAATCAATTAAGAAACTGAAAAGAAAATAGAAACAAAGGGAAATGCTGAGATAAAGAAACAAAGAAAGCCAGGTTGAGTATTCTCTCAGGGAATACTAGATGATTACGTTTTGTGTTTTTGTTTTTTTTTTTATTAAAAAGAGCCCTCCTACTGCCTACTGCCCTCACTATACTATGGTTTGGAAAGTGTTTACATGCAGGAGGCTCATCTCTGTGTTTTGGGGGAATGTCTGTAGTGGTTCTGTCTGTCTGTATACATCAGCATATATCAGTCTGTGTGGCTGATCATACATCCAAATACACCGGACAGAGAGAGAACGGGGGGGGGGGGGGGGGGGGGGGGGGGCAGGGAGGTGGGGTGGAGAGAGAGAGGGGGGGAGGGTTTGAGGAAGGTACATTCAGGTCAATTCAATTCAAAGCCAATGTGACAAGCTAATTTTCCAGCCCGGTCATCTGAGGAGGAGGGAGGGGAGGAAGGGGGAGGGAGAAGGTGGGGAGAGCGTGAGGGGCTACACAAGGAGGGAAGGATGTGTGTGTGTGTGTATGTGTGTGTGTTTGTTAAGAAAGGAGATGTATCAAAGATGAGGGGACAGGACAGACACATACACCTCCATGAGCCCTTCTCACAGAGTCTCCATCTCAAGCCAAGTGCAACACAGAGCGTGTGTGTGTGTGTGTGTGTGTGTGTGTGTGTGTGTGTGTGTGTGTATGTGTGTGTATGTGTGTGTATGTGTGTGTGATGACGGCTAAACTAGGAGTGGCATCGTCATATATAAATACAGCTCAACAGTTCAACTCCACACTGTTGTGGTTACTGTGGTGACTATGAGGTGACTTAATATGTTGACCACAGTGGTATCCTGTTATGAGTGATTATGCTGTCAACAAACATCTATGTCACATTATGATATGATAGCTCTAATATGGAAAAACAAATGTTGACATCGTCATATATACATAAATATGAAAACATTTAGCACACGCATAATTCATTTAAATTCAAATGGTAAACAAATATAAAAATAACTAACTCAAATTTAAATCACATCTTTTTTCACTAAAAAAAAAAGAAGATTTTAATAAAATCTGACATCCATAAAGGTTTCACCAAGATCAAAGATCGCAAAACTTTATGTCAATTTCTACAGTTAAATAGTAACAAACTCTCTGCAGCACAGGGGCCTTTGCATACTTCTAATGAAGCTCTTGATGAGTCCAAAAATTTTTCTGACTTTGAGAGACGAACAATCCGACAAGTGTTCCCATTTCACCAGGTCTGCAGAGGTGTGAAAGTACGCAGGGTTTGAACTTGTCTCTCAAAGCCTCTTTTTCCCCCCCCCCCATTCTTCACACAACTGCTTTGAACACTTTTAGCACAAACGAGTGCAACAAAATGAAAGACACGGCAGGGTTTTCATCCCGCCTTCCAGTGTGGCCATTCAGAACAGGTATAAACATTTTTTTAGACAGACTACATGTTGTACGACCTAGTTCATTTCAAGCATACTGAATCCTTAATGCTACTTACATAAAAACAGGGTGGTAGCTTCATTAAAGAGTTAGCAGTAGCTTCAGGAACCCACACAGTCCTGGTCTGCTATAAGTCCGGTTACAGTACTGGCATCAGTTATCAATGCAGACACCAGCAGATAATAGTGTATAATAATAATGTTTTCAGACCAATGAAGATTCATCTAGAAACATATAGTAAATCACTACATGATCACCCAAACACAGATGTTTCCAGAACATGTTAGTACAACATTAAATCTCTGTCTATCAAAAGGTTAATTATAAATCTATTATTAAAGTATCATTATAGTTGTCAGCACTAAAAATGTCTACATTTGTATTATGGGACAGTATGGGATATCAAAACCCTCCAATACTACAAGAAGAAAAGAAGAAAATTGACAACATTCAAACCATGTGACACATGTGATTCAGAGAATGCACTAAAATCAACATGAATCAAATGGGACAACATCAGACTACTGAAACCAACAGTAATGGGTCAGCAACTAAAGCTTCTGCAGCGCAGAGGTTCTTCTTCTCACTCACTGACAGCAAATCATTTAGAACACAACACTCCCACCTAGTGGAGATCACTGAAATTGCATTATAAAGTCATTTAACCAAAGAATTTATCTCAGGTTACCTCTGGTTTTAGAAGAATTATTTACATATAACACTTAAAAATATATATATTGTGAGACTAATTAAAACAAGGCGATGAACTAATCAAACTAAAATTCTGTCTGAAAGAAAAGATCCAGCCAAATGTGGATATAATACCTGTTATTTAAACATGCAAACCATAAATTCTCCCTGCCATCTAATTAAAACAAACACCTAGCTGCTGACAAAATAAATGAATTCTTTGAGATACACTTCTTTCACTGCTTCTTTGATATAAGAAGAAGAAGCATGTGACTTCAGAAAGGGATTGTGGTGAGTTCTGATCAAAGCCAGTTGAATAGAACTGTCATTTCACCATGCTTCAGATTAATAATGGGACATTAGCATATTTTGAGATTACTATCCCACTATCTGTTGTATGGGCGTGTTAGCCAATATTTCATCATATACCATAATCACTCCGTCTCTATATCTTATTCAGTTCCTCCTCCATTTTTGGCACATTACACTGGACTGAAAAACTCTTTAAGTGATAATTTTAAAAGTTCACAAATTGAATCTTTTCTCAAACTGAAAAAAGTCACTTCTAATCACATTATGATTGGATTTGGGTATATACATAAAGCTCTTCTAAAGGAGGTCTCAGAAAAGTATCAGACATCACGATCCTTGATTCAACTATGACGACACTTCACAACATCTGTTGTGAAGCTTTGAAAGTTTGAAACCTGTTTATTCAAAGGAAACTGTGTCTTTTAAATCTATATTGTGGAGGAAGTTCTGACATGTCTTAACAGGAAAAGTACGGGTATAAATAATAAAATTAATGATGTCTGAATTCCATTTAGCTGCTTCAGTTTCAGGGTCCTGGTATTGTGCATGCTGCCTCACTGAAATGGCTTACTGGGACACTTTAATGTTATTAGTGATGTGTGCTTTTCCTTCTGTGATACCTCAACCTGCATTAACTTAAATTGTCAAAATACAGTAAAGAACAAAAAACATATTCAGTTATTAAATTTAGGTTGAATACATAAAACTTTAATATGTATTGTATGGTTTTAAGGTAGTAAAACTGCTAAACATGGTGGTCACTAATTTGTGTTCAAATGCTCAGCTTGGGTTCTGAGTGGCGGCAGGTTGCCATAGTTTGTGTTTTAGCTTTGTAGTAATGTAGCCACGAAATGCTCACATCTCTAAAACCAGCAGAGAGTAAGTAAGTTCTGAGGTCCTGGTGATTTGAATTCATTAACTTACTATAGGTAAGTAATTACATAAGACAAAAAGCAAAAGTACTAAAAATATGATTTTGCTTAAAGAAAGTGGTTCCTGAATGTTAGTTGGAACCAAAAAGTCTTGGCTCCATAATTAAGCTACACACACTTTCCTTTCCTCAAGCAAAGTAGCAAATACTAGGATGGAAACATCCTCCATTGCAAGTAAAATTCCTGCATTCCAAACTGCTCCAATAAAGATAACAAAGTATCCACAATAAAAAAAATGTTCTTCTGATGTGTGGCCTTCTCAATGTTTAAAGAAAACAACACATTTTCCACTTCTTCTGGCTGATTAGACCTCTGTTCAGGTTGAGGTGGGTGGGATTGTGTTGGATCTACATGAGGTCACCAAACTTCATGAACCAATAAGAATGATGACGATCACAACGCCCACCCCAACAGGTGCAACAATATTAATATGTTTTATATCAGAAAGATGTCAATCAATCACAGTCTGGAGAAGCAGTCCAGCTAGCATGTGAAGGTGCACCATTGATGTGTGGAGCCTTTTATATTCAAATAGTATTTTTTATATTTGTACTACATGTTCAGTATGTATGTGTGTGTTGAGTGTATCTGCCCACCTGTACCAGTTTGTAGAAGTAGGCGTACTGGCGTGCAGTGTTTTTATACTGGCTCAGGACATCCTGCACTGCCTGTGTGCCCAGCAGTAGCTGCACCTCGTCTTGCTGGTAGTACAGAGGTGTGTCGTACTCCTGTGGAAGACTGCGGATGTACGGAAGCCAGGATGATGCAGGGTTGGCCCTCTCGCAGAGCAGGTGGAGGGCCAGAGTAACGTTGCCCATGGCCTGTAAGATCCGGTCTTGGCTGTACAGAGGACCTGAGACACAGAAGTTACTGTCAGTCACTTGATATCTGAATGATGCTTTGAGCAGACTGAAAATCCTGTGTTGCTGCTGTCATAAAGGTTTAATTTTTTACACCTTACTAATCTCACAGACCATCTCTGGTGGATAAGATTAGACGTGCAAGAGCCCAGTAGGCATTGATTCGGGGATTTTCAGGTTATACAGATGTATCTAGATGTCTAGGTTAAAGATTAATCAAACTGCATTTGGTTGTTTCTCCTTTTGGTTAAATAATTTGTATTTGCTCCTGAAATGACATCACTTCCCCCAAATCCTTCGAACCCATAAACTCATCATCTTAAGTACCATCATCTTACCTAGAACAGAGTTTTGGGCCGACTCCACTGTCATCAACATCTTCCTGGGGATCCACAGGAACAGCTCGTCTGCCTGCACACACACACACACACACAGACACACACAGACACACACACACACAATGTCCTCACTGAGTTGCTCTGCCAACCTGCTGCAACAGGTTGCACAAGATCTGTTCCAGTCTAGCTGAATTGCGAGATCAGCTGTTTCAATGTAGGCATGAAAAGTAAATGAATAACACTCTTCACTCCTTTAACAACTACTGTCAATATTGGTCTGGCAATCTTTCATGGAAAATTATCAAATGATCAAAGCCTTAGCCCCAGTATATTGCTATGGGTCATAGTAGCAAACCTGCAGCACCACTTGACCCTGCAGGGTTGTCTACTAACAGACCAGTTGAGCACTGACATGCTTTTAAGAAACCTAAAGTATAAGAGTGGTCTATCTATATTCTTCTTATTGTCAATAAATCCTGCTAAAAAAAAGCAGGACGGTGTGTGAGACTGAGTAAAAATAAACTACAGTGTGTGTGTGTGTATGTGTGTGTGTTCTTAATAAAGAAGGAACATGTCACCCAGTGCAACAGTGTGGTTCACTGATGTGTTTTTAATAGTTTTTGGACAACAATAGAGGTCTATGTCACAGAGGAAGAAAATATATCTTTTTTTTTGCAGATACATACACAATACTTGTTGGCAGATTTGGGTCTGCACATGGGATTTGTTGACAATAACAACATTACAGAATATTGCAATACCTATCATATAAAAATCCTTTAAAAAGTTTAAAAAGAAAAAAAAAATCACCAAAAAATGACACCACTGAGTTTAGCTCACCTTTATGTCCCTGGTGGCCTGCAGACCATAGCCCTCTGTTCCAAAGTTGGCAACTCTGAAGCCGTCACAGGAAGCCCCACTTTCCTGAGCCCAGGACATCAGATCTAGGAAGAAGTCCTCTCTGCTGCCCTCAAACACTATTGATATTCCTGAAAACAAAATCATTACTACTTGCTTTGTTCCACCACCACAACCAGACCATTATACTACCCCTTCAAACGACACTAAAAGGAGTATTGGCTCATCACTTTGTATTTTTTTAGCACTGTAGGATTTAATCTTAATTTCAATACCCTGAAAAGGTATAAACATTGTTTGTGTGTAAGTGTGTGCGCATGTACTTACCCTTCTGTTTCTTGCGGATCTTTTCTACCAAGCCTCTGATCTGGATGTACTCTTCCCACTCTTTACCAGCAGAGGGTGCTGCACTGCTGCACTCTGAGGGAACACATGATGACCATTAACACTTTAACCACATCACTCTAACTTAAACCTAAAGCAAACACACCTTAACCATGACATGTTAAACTGAAAATAGTGACACATAGCTAAACCATGACCCTGATGTTAAATCAGGTGCTTGAGAACTCATACGTTGTGTTACTTTAGCACCACTGATTGTGATAAACAAAATATTCTCTTTTAGCTTGAGACTGAGTGAGCGGTTTTCAACAATCTTCCCCCCTTCCTTATATCTGGTGTTTCAAGTCATAGAAACACAAAGTAGACTGTACAATGATACAGAAACACTATGCCAAGACAATTCCATTATGGCACTCTCATTAAGTCTGTTAAACTCCCCAAACCCTGGCATAGTCTGTAATAAATTACAATAATTGTCTAATTGGCAAGCAACAAAGTTAACATATCCCAATGTTAGATTAGGACTCATTTGTTGTGAAGCCATATTCTTTTACATATATTTTATCTTATTACACAGCCTCACAATGTAGTAACAGGCTGTTGATTTGATGGGGGTAACTGATCACAGTTATGCTGTCTAGCATTTTATCTTGTGACATTGTGGCGGCATGTGACTTCCTACTTTGTGTCAACTGTTATCAGCATTACTACACTTGTGGAAGAGGGATTTCCTTGTACTGTTCTCCTCCAACTACTTAAAACCGTGGATGTACTGAGGGGATACCGCATTACAAGATGGCACCCCATCCATTCCTCTGAAAGTTGCTCAGGGGTTCATAAGCTGAAAAAAATCTTCACGTTTCTGGCTCACTTCTGCATTTTTGGGCCCATAGAGCATGCTCACTAGAGTCCTTTTCCAGCTGAGCCGGATGACAGTGTGCAGCAGCTTAGTGTGCAAGGGTCATAGTTGAGTTCTAAAATCCTAGCTCACAACAGAGAGCCTCTCCTGCGTGGCTGCTGACAGCTATGTCAGCTGAAGAGTCGATCACACATGACGACACTAGGGGAGATTTTACCAGCGTCTGGTTCATAGTAGTTAAGCTGACTTTGCTAACATTCAGCACCAGAACAGACCGCATCAGAGCAGCAAACACAAACAAGTTGCACCGCCCTCCATCTCAATCACACTTGTAGTTAAGTAATTATGAGACAAGATTCAAGGTTTGTAGAAGTTTATCACCTGCTGTTATCCTGTCTTGCTCTGTGTGCAATTACAGGACTAAAAAATAATAATAATTTGTAATTTTTTTTAATTCTGTAATTTGACTGACAAAATGAGATTTGACTCGAGGGCTTCTTGACAGATGATTTGAATCATCAATGTTTAGGGTGCAGCCAGGTGTATTCACTGTCACTGGTTCTGCTTGTGTTCACCTGCTTTGAAGACCAGTTCCTGGAACTGAATTGTGGTTCTGCTAAGATAATGATACTAAACGGAGTTCCAGGTACTTTCAGTGGTTGCCAGCATCGCTGTCCATCATGACTGGTCAAGCAGGTGTGACATTAGGTCGAAGATTACAGCGACTTCAAAACAGCTGCTAAAACAATAAACTGCCATGCTATAAATAAGTGGTGGGTCATAATATTAGAATGAAATAACAAAGCACCACTAACTACACACATTAATGGACTTTTGAACTGAATGTTTTCAGTACAGTAAATGATAGACTTTGTGAAGCACATATAACATTATCAGTTGCTGGCCACAGAACCTGCAGTGTGAAGGTGAACTGAGCGTGTAAGTTGAAGATAAACATACTCTGCAGCAGTTCAGAGATGAGGTTCATCATCTCCTTTGGGGAAACCACAGCGCTGGCTCCTGAGCCCGACTTCTGAGTCTTCACTCGACTCTTCTTTCCCATGGTGCTGGATGGACAACTGGTGCTGAGGAGACACATCATTATTACTGTTAACCTTTCATACCAGGACTTACTTTGAGATATCACCAATAAATCACGCTTACAGTGTGAAACTCAAATTTCATTCAAATCAAACAGAGATGAGAATTTCAACTTCATTTGTAAAACTTTCTAAAATTGATCAAAGAAGTTCTGGACATTTGTAAAAGAAAAAATAAATCAATGAAGTTTCTCTAATGTCCTTGGTAATCTCTGATCCACTCTGCCCCAAACCACAAAGACAAAGCAGACAGGTAGGCTGGCTCTAATAAGTGCCCAGAGCCACACGTCACCTTTTCATTGTTCTAAGTATTTCTAAGAAAGAGTCTGTGGAATCAGTGTACCATTCCTCTGAGGCTTCTTCCAAGAAGAAGGTTTACTGAGTTATACATCAGCCTTATTTATACTTTGGTGAGCAAAGCATGGAGTACTGGTGAAGAGCTGTGTGGCCAAGAATGAACCTCTACACTCACAAGTGACATAGATTAGATTAGTGAATAATACACTATTATAGTGGGACTAAAATATTACATAATAGCTGGCTCAGCTTGTGGGTTGCAGTTGACAACTCTGGAAAGAGCTGGACCCTGAGTTAAGATTGGTGAAGTTAAAAGTTGTCATTTATGGTAGGATAATGTATCATGCTATGCTACATTATAACAGGAATGCAACACAAACATTTTGTGAAAAGGTAATATATAAATAATACTGCTTTATCATTTCCTTCTATTGGTATGTTGTAACCAGATAGTTTTGTTTTCTTTTTGTCTACATGTTTGAGATTTCTGTGTCTGTGACCTTTGGTGTTACCCAAATACAGTGAATGAAATTTCACATGTGGTGCTCACAGTATCAAAAACTACATACACAGAAACTTGTATAAAATATAATAAAACTTGTTGCTCCCAATAATCAACTGACTACACTGTTAACTGTTTTCATTGGAACTACTTTCTACAGAAGAAATAGTCCCTGCTAAAACTGCTCACAGTGAGGTCTGTGAATTATCCAGAGTAACAGGAACAATGTTGTGTTTTTTATCTTTTTTTAGGTGGCTCCATCCACAGTATTTGGGTGTTAAGCTTCCATGCCATTACTCCTGTCTGCTTCTCCAAACTGGAAGCATGCTCACCCAAATATACTGCAGGTAATACACTGACTATGGAAAACTGCCTCATACAACCCCACTTCAAAAAATCTCAACTGTCCCTTTAATTTACATTATGTTATCCTTCAAGCCAAGGTATTCAAGTATTAAAATGGCTGTTGCCCTGTCACAATTCCCTTGGTTCTCCGTTTAACAAACAAAACGTTCCAAATTTTAATTTACATTGATATTATCCTTCAAGGTACAGTATTCAAGTATTCAAAGGGCTATAATGCTCTTGTTTTCCACTGAAAAAATATACAATCCACATTTCAACTCACAGTAATAATATCCTTTAATGCCAACATCTTGGTAGTATGCAGGAAACATAATGAACATCACCTGCACAGATCACCCTTACAATTACAGGCTTTGGTAACTGAAGCTCGTCGAGACATTACAAATTTTGTGCCAGGAAAACCAGCTTGTCCACAGCATCTGGTTTCAGTGCGGACCTGCGGCAGGTGACAATGTACCCACCGGTGCTGAAAGCTCTCTCAGATGGGGCCCTGGTGGCAGGAATGCACAGATACTTCCTGGCTAGCTTTGCTACACAAGAGATATTTTGCTTGGTGGCATTTCCACCACTCCAAAGGGTTTGTGTCACTGGTGATTTCCACGGTCTGCAGGTAGCCTCTCAGCTCCACTTTAATAGTCTCCTCATCTGAGAGAGTTGCTCTGCTTTCAGCTGTGCTGCTGCTGCCATGCTTTTTGAAAAAGCTGGCCAGTCTTTTTTCTTTTTACCTCAGGTTCACCTAGTGCTGCTGCTGCTACAGGCCTTGGGAGAACTGATGAGGTGCCAGTGGTGTCTGCCTGTTGCTCTGTCAGCAGTGATTTGATCTCTTCTACTGCTCTAGCTTTGATGTTATCCACCTTTTCATGCTTGATGTAGGTAGTTTTGAAGCAGGGATCAAGAAGAGATGCCATGTCTAGCAGGTTATCTGTGCCAGTATCTGTGTACTTTTCATTCAAGTAGGTTAGAATGGTTGTCTTCATGTCCTTGGTCAGTTGAGTGTCATTTTCTCCCTCAGCAAGAATGGTGTAATTGAAGAGATGGAGTACTGGCTTGAGGTATGAGATGCTAACATAGCGTTCACCAGACAGGCATCTGTCAACTCCTGAAGAGGGCTCAACACCTTGTTTTCTGCTTCCAGCACATCCATGTCCCGCCAGCTGGGCACCAAGTGCCCTGTTTTCTTTTCAGCACCCGACTCACGACTCTCTCCTACTCAATCAGTCTTTGGATCATCTTTTGTTGCGATCCCCACCTAGTAGGCATCTGTTGTGAGCTGGTGCTTTGCCAGGCCCAGTTCATCCTGCGCAATGGCCGGGTCCCTCTTCCTTTTCCAGGAGTACGAAAAGGCACAAACAATTTTTTTGCACACACTAACTGCACATTCTATGCGGGCATCTTTTATACTTCTCCCTGTAAAAACAAGCTGGATTGACTTCACAATGTTGGTCAAGCCCCTGCCTCTCCCCTCCCAGTCCCCAGAAATCAAGCACCCCTCTCAAGCCTTGTGCAATTATTTCTCCAGCGTGGTCCAGTGGTTGCGCAACTCCCAGTCATCACTGATGAAGTGCACCGTTATGCTGAGGTATGGCGCCATTGTGTGACTTGACCACGGGTCTGTTGTAGTAGAAAAGTGGGCGACGTACGTAGCTCTGCTTCCAGCTTGCTTTGGTGTCATTGGTAAAATGTTGGGATAGCAGTCTGGCTGAAATGTTTTCACCCCAGTAAGACATACATCGAATCCAGTGTTTTAATCATTGCTCTGAACCCGTCTTTCTCGACCATGTCCTCACATAGGTGGATTGTTATTGCGTTTATAATGTCGCTCCATTGCTTACTTTTCCTATCATATGCAGTGCCCTGAGCAAATGCCTCTTCAAGTGATGTCTGACCCTTTGGCTTCACTGTTTCACTGGCGCAACTGCTTGGCTGCCTCAAATCTGATGACACTGTCGGTGTTCCAACACATGTTTTTCTGCTGAGGTGATGGAGTAAGTTGCTACTGTTACCACCACCAGCAACAACAGTGGCTCGACAAACTTTGCAATATATAGTCTTTTGGTCTATGTCGGATTTTTTAAAACCATCTCTTCACTGTGAACAATATTATATGTTTTACTGCCTATTGAAGAGTTACAGCAATTGTTTCAGGCTATGCGCCGGTATAGTGGTACTTGAATAATTAATATCGTACAGGAAATTAAAAGTGGTATACCGATCCAGCACTAGTCCCTCTGATAACACACATCCCAACACTTCAGTGACACACTGATATTTCATTAAGTAGGGTTAGTTACAGTGTTAGGCCAACAGCTTTTACACCAGCAAAATGACACCTCTAAATATACCAGGTGTCAATGTCCAGTTTATACGGACCAATTCAATTCCCTACAGGCCTTAGCACGACTAATATGAATTCCTCTTCCCTGTGCAGCTGCTCACCCCACTTGTTCTCCCTCTCCCACTCCCTCTCTCTCTCTCTCTCTCTCTGTCACACAAACAAATGCGCACACACACACCATTTCACAATCCAGACAGTTTACCAAAGCAAAGGAAGTGACTGAGGCCATTTTTGGCAGTTGGGGTCTTTTTCTGTCTAACAGAAAGTCCATCCACTTTTCGCACTAGCAGCAGACAGACCTAATGTTTCTCTGTCTCACTCTCTCACAAGCATTCACACACTAGACAGCTGCTCAGTGACATTCAGTAGCAGTTGTCACTGTGCTCCAAAGCCAGTAACCTACAAGAAGAGCAGAGCTTCAGACAGCCACTGTTCACCAAATGTACATGAATTCATAACCCCAAAACAGGAACTACTTTTATTGAAAACCACAGAGGGCCATAAATCGTAGGTCAACGCTGTCAAAATCATATACTTTTACTGTCAGCCAAATCAGATGCATATTAATTTGTTATAATTTGTAGTTGAAAATAGTGTAATAAAACTACAATGTCCAGGTGGACATTAATGAGCCCCCTTTGAAAAGAAACTGAATTTGTAACCTGTTATGTCTTCAGTAGGAAGCAGTGAGCTTGGGTGTCAGACAGGGTAGGAAGTCAGGAAGTTGTTTATGTTGGTATTTTCATTGAATTTGTTGACTATAAGACAAATCTAAATTAACACACACCAGCCTTATCCCTCTCTTTGTGCACTAGTTGTTCTCTCTCTTTCAAAATAGCAAACAGAGGGCTGTGTAAGTGAACTCTCAGGAAATCAATGTCGAACATGTGGTTTAGCAGACAACCACAGATAGGTCTCAGAGCCAATGAAACATTTAGTTTTTTGAAACCTGTAAAATCAGTCACATTATGTACAAAGTGTTACTGTTTAAAGGATAGGCTCACAATTTTTCAACAGCAGTCAGGTGTTCATATGAACAGTGAAAGAGGTTTTCCTCGCTGTTTTCATTCCTCCTGTTCATACTGGCTGTTAAAAGATCCCCTTCAAATGTGTTTTCAATGTAAGTGATTGAGGCCAAAATCCACAGTGTGTCCACAGTCATTTTGTGCAAAAATGCATTTAAAAGTTTATCTGAAGCTTATCTGAGGCTTCAGCAGTCTGAGTTAGTCATATCAAGTGGATATCTGACACATTTACAGCCTTTTTAGCATCAAATTCCCTCTTTGTGTTTCCTCCAACAGTGTTTCCCTGTTGAGCTGCAGTGGAAGAATAATAACAAAAAAAGGGACTTTGGCACTAAAAAGACTGTAATGTTGAAAGATATCTACTTGATTTGACTCATTTGGACGCTGATGCCTCATATTAGCTTCAGATAAACTTTTAAATATATTTTTACACAAAAGGAGGACTGTGGATTTTGTCCCCCATCACTTACATTGTAAGTGCATCATGAAGGGATCTTCTAATGGTCAGTATGAAAAGGAGGAATAATTACAGCAAGAAATGTTCATTTAGGCTCCTGAATGTTGTTTTAAGACAGACTTGAAAAATTGTGAACCCATCCTTTAAGGCATTTTTGGAAGCAATATTGCTTAAAAATGTATATGACCATGCAGACAAAACTTTTGTGTTCATAGCAAAGCTTACCTGGACGGTATTCACTATAATGAACCAGGTGACCATACATAAAATAGCAATGCAATAGAATAAAGCTTCACCTAGTGTTGTTTAGGCTAATGATTCAGTTAGCATGTCAGTGTGGTTTGTCTTGACTGGTTTGTTTAGTGTAAAATTCAGCTCCTTTGTAGTAAGTATTACATGTAACTGCATGTCATCAAACTGTATATTAAAATGAATCCGTTTAAACAGTGTTTACTTTCCATATATTCACTATAGCAAGCTGGTGTTAATATTTAGATATTTGTTAGGTGAGGTATTAGCAAGACTTTTTATCTTCCCACCATTTACAAGCCGACAGCCTACTAGGTTACTAGTTCGCCCCTCAGGTTATTTGCAGCTTTCCCACTAGGCCAGTAGCTAGTTTACTAGCATAGAGGCATCACGCCCATCCGAGCAGAGGCGTAACTGGAGCAGGCTGCAGAGCTCATCCATCTCTACTGGCTGCACGAACTAAACCTTACCAGGCTAGCTGTTAGCTGCTAAGCTGTCAAGTCATAAAGGATCAGCCTGAGTTTTTAGAAGGAGCTAATCTGCTGGATTGGTTAGCCTCGCCTGCTAAAACACAACTGCCTCTAAACCACACACACGCATTTACATAGAGACAGCACTGAACACTAAGTCACAACTTTACAAAACCAAAACCATAAACATTTTTCTGCGATTCAGTCATTACCTTTTTTTAAGTGACAGCAGCAGTTCCTCTGTTCCTGCCTGCACTGAAACCTAACTTGACTGACTCTCGCATTTGATTGGAGTAGCCATGAATATACGCCCACAAAAACAACACCGATTCCTGGCATTCCGATTGGTTATAGGGCAACAGAACGTAACAGCGATTGGTTGAAAACTGCTGATTTATGTAAATTTAACAAGTTCCGTCCCACCGCGTGTTGCAACTGGACGCATACTTTTAGAAAGATTAAAACGACCATATATGGTAATGTTTGCGCTACAATCATTGGTTCAAACATTGTCAATCACAAATAAGGCTCCAGTGTAGTCCGGTGGTCTTTGTTTGGATGGAGTACACAGCTGCTACTATAGCACATCTAATATATTTAACTGTTTCTACATCAGTGGGAATGCCTCTCTTATACACTTCACATTTATCTATTGCTGCAATTACTGTCTAAAGGCAACGGGAGTTAGTTTCAACACATTTTGTCTCGGTTTGGAGTAATTGGTTTTGTCACTTGCATTTCAGTACAGTAACTAGGTGTAACGTTAATAGCAGCTAGCAGCTTAAATGCTGTTTTCTTCAACACACTACATCCGGAAAAGAGAAACTCCAGGCTCAAGAAGTTCTGCTGCTAGCAGGACCAAAAGGACTTGGCCACCCTGGACCACATCAGACCCTGCTTATTCTGGGACAGGAGGGACCCGGCCGCCCTGGACCACATCAAACCATGCTGGTATTGGGACAAAAAGGACCTGGCCCACACCCCGTCGCAGTCAGAGGGACTGGACCCGGCCACTGAGGCCCGGTACCGGAGAGAAGGGGCTCGGTTCATCTTTGATGTGGGCACACGGCTTGGGCTGTATCCTTTTGTTGAAAAATATACTATCATTGTTACCTATATGACAGATACTGGTGATTGAATCACCTGGTACACACAGCTTACGTTATTACACTGTGTAACAGATGAGCTGGTGTTTGAAACACATTTCTTCGGATGGTTCATTTGACAGTCTGGTGTTATGCTGCAGACTAAAGGCTACGTTGTGCACTTAGACCGTTCAAAACGGTAAAGTAATGTATAAATTGCCAATGTATTGCGAACATCTTCCTTTACTGTGTGTGAAAGCAATTAGATTAGATGTGTGTATGTTAGTTAAACTGCAGCTACCAATCATAGCATATCCCTTCATAATGCACTTACAACGGAAGTGATGGGGACCAAAATCCACAGTCGTCCTTCTGTGCAAAAATGTATTTAAAAGTTTATCTGAAGCTAATATGAAGCTTCAGTGTCCAAATGAGTCAAATCAAGTAGATATCTTTCAACGTTACAGTCTTTTTAGTGCCAAAGTTCCTCTTTTTGTTACTATTCTTCCACCACAGCTCAACAGGGAAACACTGTCTGATGAAACACAAAGAGGGAATTTGATGCTAAAAAGACTGTAAATGTGTCAGATATCCACTTGATATGACTAACACAGACTGCTGAAGCCTCATATAAGCTTCACATCAACTTTTAAATACATTTTTGCACAAAATGATTGTGTTGACACACTGTGGATTTTGGCCTCCATCACTTACACTGAAAACACATTTGAAGGGGATCTTTTAATATCCAGTATGAACAGGAGGAATTATTACAGCGAAGAAAACCTCTTTCACTGTTCATATGGACACCTGAGTGCTGTTTTAAGACATACTTGAAAAACTGTGAACCTGTCTTCTGGCTTGACAAACTAAAATTCTAGCAAGACCAAGTTAACCTGACGTGCCAGATGGTTTTGTTACACAGAACCATCTGAGAAGTCGTCCTTGGAAACGGTTTGGAAAAGGATTCTTGCATATTCTTGTGATGTTGTGATCTCGCAATTCCAGCTGCCTCTCAAGATAATGACAAAGTGTGGTGAAGTTGTAGGCTCTGTCAGGCAAGCAGCCCATCCTGAGACTAATTAGAGAAGTGACCACTGTACACTATTGTTAAAAACTCTGCTGTCAGACTTCTTAATCTCTGTGGCTGCAGGCACTATGAAACACTGGCAACTGGAATTGTTTATTTCCACCGCTTCTACATGTTCCACTCCTTCAAGCAGTTCCCTAGATATGTAAGTAAACAGTTCTTTCATCCATGTCAAGCCTGGAGATTTGTGTGCCACCATTTGTTGGGTTTATGATGAAACTTGATCTATACACTGTGAAAAATCAACAGAGCCGGGATGTATGGCAACACTGTGATATTCCACAAAGCAACCAGAGCACATTTGTACCATTAAGCATACATTTAACCTCAAGCCTTTAATGTTTTCTGTAAATTACCGGAAGAGGAAATACAGAACTGTAACACACTCTAAAGTAATCTCTTTCATACTATTAACTCTTCCTTAGCATCATCTATAAATTTCACAAATAGGCTGTGAAAATGGAATTAACTGTACATTTTGAAATAGTACCTTTTCTTCCTAACCTGGTGCATGTATCTGTAGGTGACAGGAGGATGCTGCCTTTTCCTAGCAGGCAAAGTGGAGGAAACACCGAAGAAATGCAAAGACATCATCAAGACAGCCCGCAGCCTGCTCAACGACATCCAGTTTGCACAGTTTGGAGATGATCCCAAGGTTTGTAACAAGAAATCCTTTTATCAAGACATGACCAGTAATGTCTTGCTGAAAATGCTGGAATGCTGGGAAATTGAAACTGGTAGACAGAGACTCAAAAATGTGTTTAGTTTTGTCTTTTGTGGGCATTTTCTCTATAACAGCTCAGTGTTTTTCTAAGTGAAAATCTACAAACCTTCTTAATTTTTTACAACGTCTTTCAAAATAGGCTAATACAGCTGTCTTAATGAGTGTCTTTAAGACTGAGTGTCTTAATGTCAGTGTCTGTGGTGCTGGGAAAACTTAGATTAGGACATTTAACTTTGTAAGACATGTTCTATGTGAAAACCAAAAATATTAAGCAGAAATGACAACTCAAAACAACTCAAGTATTGTTTTTGCTTAAATTATTAGAATCGAGACTATCCTCAAACATAGCAGTTATAGTTTGTCTTAGTTTTCTGAATGGAAATAACATGAATAGGTATGCTGATGTTGTCACTTTGTCAAGAAGCAAACAATCCTCCATAAGACTCCTGTCAGGCACAGGACATTCTGTCACAGTTAAAATAAAGAAACTTCATACACAAAGTAGAACGACAGGGAAGATGGTGATGATTTCATCATTCAAGGGCACATCGACTAGTAAGGTATATAATAATATGAGGAAGAGAAGGGTTGTAACCAATGTAGGGTTAGGGCTAAAAAACAGGCTTATTTGGTGCTCATTAACAAGTTATGGAAGACTTCCTTTTGAAAGAAAAGTTGTTGTTTTTTAAGGTTGTCTATAAAGCCTGTGCAGCACAATTTATTTGCTTATAGTTTGTGATGATGTATTCTGATGAGCTAGGATGCTTAACATGTAGCCACAATGTCGCCACTTCAATTCCAGCCAGTAAGCTTTGATGTGTGTGTGTGTGTGTGTGTGTGTATACATATATATATATAAAATTCCCCTCTCTTTCCCCATGTTTTCTGACACTTTGTACTCCAAACTGTCTAATAAATATGTCTTAATAATTCATCATTTGTGCTGTATCAGCATCAACTACATATTATTTATTTACAGAAAGCTTCATTAGCCATAATGAAAGTGAAAAACATGTTTTGTATTTGCTCCCTAAGCTGATTTGCCTTTTGCATGTGATAGGATGTGCTCATCAATCCACAAATGTCAGAGGATGTTGTAGATGAGTTTTATATCCTGCATTTACTAAAAATGTGCATTTCATGTAGTCACACTACAGACAGCCTCTTCTTGTAACTTCAGAATTTTGACAGACAACCAGCAGACTGTAACTGTATATATCTGTGGAAAGCTGGAGAGTCTTTTCTTATGAAGTCTGTCACAATTTGCTCAAGGAACATTGCTTTCCCCAACAGGAGGAGGTGATGGTGTTGGAGCGCATCCTGCTGCAGACCATAAAGTTTGACCTGCAGGTGGAGCACCCCTACCAGTTCCTGCTGCGCTATGCAAAGCAGCTTAAAGGTACATCTGTCTCTTTGTTCATTTCTGGGCCACTTGGGCAAAATCAATATTACGCATGCTCAAGACTGTGTCATTTGATGGTAAGGATTCTTTAGTTTGCTTAAAATATTAAGAATCTGTGTCTATGTTTTTTTCCTAAAAAACTTCAATTACCTTGTTAAAAATTATTAAAATGACATCTACGTCTTCATCTTCATGGAAAAATCTAGAATATATGAATATGCAAAAAATGTTAGTTTTATCTTTATCTAAGATGTTTCCTACTTCCCTGAAACGTCCATAAGTAGCATACTGGACTATGATTGGCACCAAATTTGTGATGTCACAAAAATCCTGCTGGTAGGTCCACATCTGAAACTGAGACGAGCACAGAGAAACGCTCTCCCTTCAGCAGAAAAAACAAGCAGCATGTTTTTGAGTAGAGGGTGATTTCAAATTTGTCTATCAGGATGTGTGGTTAAATAGCAATGTAGAATGTGTAGCTGATAGAGAAATAAATGGTGTTTTTTTTTTTTTTAGGTGACAAGAACAAGGTGCAGAAGCTGGTTCAGATGGCCTGGACCTTTGTGAATGACAGGTGAGCTCAGAGAACAGTATACACAGAGGGTTGGCTGAAACCGGAATTTTAAGGTTCAATACAATACTAAAAGTTTATGTCATTATTCAGTACATTTACTCTTTCCTGTTTTCATATTCATTTTAAATTTGCCTTCTACTGCAACTCTGTGGAATGTATTATATACCAGATGTTAGCAGACTAACAGATGTGTACAAGGGAATAATAATAATAATAATACTGTCCTCTGCTGCCTTCCCCAGCCTTTGCACCATGGTGGTACTGCAGTGGGAGCCGCAGATCGTAGCAGTGGCTGTCATGTATTTGGCTGGTCGTCTCTCTAAATTCGACATTCAGGAGTGGACGTCCAAACAGTCGTCCCGTCGCTGGTGGGAGCAGTTTGTCCATGATGTGCCCGTGGAGGTGCTGGAAGGTAGTGGGAATACTGTCACTCTATTTATAATATATATGTTATATAAGATTTTCTGATCTTGCCTCTTGATTCTATTTCCTTTTCCTTTTTTCTCTGGCTCTCCTCCATCTCAAAGATATCTGCCATCAGATCTTGGACTTGTATTCTCAGGCCAAGCAGCAGATTCCTGATGGAGGGCTTGGGACTGGGGAAAACCCCCCACCGCCTTCCATCCTGTCTCCCTCAGTCCCACCACTGACCAAGAAAGCCTCCCCTCAGACCAGCCCCAGACCACCCAGACCAGCCCAGGTGAGCAGACTCGTGGTGAACACATCTCAACCTGTTTTAGCATGTGTGTTTTATCTCATTTTATCCGTTAAATGGTACTTTTTCTGACTCTGATTGATATTTTTTTTTTCTTTTCATTGTTTTTTAGCCGTCTCCCAAAGATGACAGCAAGGCCACTAGTAAGTATAAATTCTTCACTATGTTTTGTATCTGATAGCTAGCTATCAGATACAAAACAGTGAAGGACTCACAATTCAGTTAAAGCTCATCAATCCATACTGTAATTGCATTGTTTTTTTTTTTTCATTTTTCTTAATCTTAATGTCTTTTATTGTGTTTTTGTTTTCTAGAGCTACCAAATCTAGAACCTCCACCACCTCCTCCTCCTCCTCCACCCCCTCCTCCTCCTCTGGTCTCTATGAATCCAGGTCAGTGTCTCCCGCTCTTAACTCCTATTAAACACGTGATCAGTCATACTCACATGGTTTTTGATTTTACTGCCAGTTTGGTTGTTTAGTGAAATCGGGCAGTTTGACATGATGCTACTACACCACAACATATGTTAAGGCATGTACAGGAAGTACCAGCAGTGAGTTTGCTAGTACTGGAAAATTAAATGTCTCAAATTACTTTATCCAAGGCTTCATATTGTCTTGAATACATGCAGCCTTTCAGTATTAGGTTCATTTTTAGAGGCTCTTAGAAATGTTTGTTAGAAAAGATATGTCCACTGGATGCAGCTGTGTCATGTTCTGTTCACGCCAGCTTTGCCGATGTTCAGATCTCCAGTCAGAAGCACTCACACTTATCATTTTTTGCGTAATTTAATCATATTAAAAAAGACATTTTTGCAGCTCAGTGAGGATCAATGTAGTAACAAACTTTGAGTGAGTAAAGTGAATTTCACACTTCAGAGGCGCAAGATGGTCCGGTAGAAATAAGATCTGCCCCTTAAAGAAAGCAGAGTGGAGAAAAAAGCCAAGCATAAGCCATGATCATGACGCTCACATGTCCACTGACACACTGGTTAGAATGACAGTGGATTGTCTCCAGAGGGAGCTGGAATGCAATAGAGCCATGTCCAGTAGACATTAGTGCTCAGATAAGATATGACTTCCAGCCATGTTCATCTAAGTCTGCTAATAACAGAAATGGCATTTCACATGCCTGACCAGTCCTGCTAAGTCAACCCAAAGCCCCCACACTAATGGCCTTCATTCTCAGGCCAAGTACTGATCTCCTCATATTAGTAAGGCCTTTGTATGTGGTGTGTGGCGTGTGGTGATAAACACCCCAACATTGCATTTTAAATCTTTTAAAATGTTTCACTCATTTTAAGATGTAAACTAACAGCTATCTTGTAATCAACATGCATCACTGCATCTCTCCTCTCTCCAACCAATCATAAACCCCCTTCCTCCAATCCACCCACCCCAGATCTCCCTTCTAAACCTAACCCCCCACCTTTACCCCACTGCCCACCTCCTCCACCTCCTCCCCCAATAGACCTTCCCACCTCTAGCTCCCTGGTGTCCAGCGAAGGCTACCAGAAGCTCCAGTCCATGATGAAGACAGAGGGCTCCTGTTACACCACTGTACCCCAGGCCTGTGCCCCACCACTGGGTTACCACCCCTACCCCCCAGGCACCACGGCCTACCACACTCCCCCACTCTCTGCCTATAGCTACCTGCTTGCACCTCCGCCGCCCTCAGTCATGGGGATGGCATCCGGTTTAGCGAGTGGGTACCCCCCACCAACAACCGCAGGACACAATCAGCTACCGCCTCCACTGCCACCCGGGATGCCCCCTGTTAGCGGGATCAGTCGGGGAACGTGGATGAGATGAGTTCCATGAAAACACAGAAAGGTTCAGAAACGTTCAAACAAAATCTTTTAAAATTATTGGGATTGATATAAAATTACTACAGTGGTCAACTTTGACTAAAGGAGAACACTTCCATTGCTGGTTTTGTGGTTGTTCCAGTGCTGAAAATGTGTACTTATACACAATTACGAAAAGTTCATGCAGGTTTTACTTGACTAAACAGCGTTAACAGAGACATGAGAGGATTGTAAAATGAATGTCTTCCTTTAGCTCTCTGCTTTTTTGCACAAGACATCGTGACATATTTTGAAGTAGACAGTATTGTGCTTTGATAATCACAATTGCCTCATGTCCTATTTAAATACTGATTGGGACAGTATTTTGTTGTTGTCATGTGAGAGCCAAGTACTTTACTTTTTGTGTCAGATTTTTCAGTTTGAATATTGTTATGAGTAAGATATTTTTGGTGTGTAACAGCAATTTGAGTTTCATTTGTTTTTAAGCCTATTAATGAGAACACAGCACTGTAAAAGGCATTTTTCACCGATTTTAAATTGTTCAGTCCATTATGTTTCTTTCCCTTGAAAATACTTTGGGTTTTAGATCATTCAACAACTGTTTCATTTCATACAGAAATGTTTCCTTCGTCAGCTTTAATTGAACTAGTTTATTTTTTATTTTTTTTAATTACTTTATTTTCATATAATGTGAATACATAAGCACACCCTTTTAAAATGCTCTGGATGTTTACTTTTTTACTGTAAGAGTGTAATAAACCACTAAGAATAACTGATAATAATTTCCCATCTATTATTGTCCTGTAATTGTAGTAATATACTTATGTAATAGTATGAGATTATATAATTCTATTACAATGGTCTCTTAAGATCACTTGACTGACATACCCCCACAGCCCTATTGGATGAGTTCTTGAATTCATCTTTAAACTAGATGTTATTTAACACTATTAATTATATAAAAGTGGCAGCAAGTTTGCATATATACTACTGTTACTTGGAGTGGTTGGATCTGGATGTTGTAACCATTTATCAATTAGTTTTAGCTATATATTTCAACTGCTCTACTTGTTTGCTAACTAGTATTCACACTCACACTTGTAGCACATTGTGTTCAAGTCTTAGAAATGACTAAGGTTAGTTGAAGGTCTGTCCTGTGCTCATAACAGCTGATAATTTATTGGTTATTGTGACAATAAATATACCAAGGATCAGACTCCCACCAATATATGATCCTATTTGTGGGTTTATTTTCATCCTAATGACAAATGTATACATTTTTTATTTTACCAAAATAGTTTGTAGTTTTTCATTTTTCAAACACAGTCCTTCTTAAGTGCACAAGTACACATGTGGCCTTCTTTGACAACTTACCAGCAAAAACAGCATTAAAAGTGGCAAGCAAGCAGCTGCGTTGGTGGGGGTACGTTATTTAAGGCACTGGTGAGACAATTAAATACCATCCAGGAAGTCCAGTTGGAGTAACAGATTTATACATTTAAAAGCTTTTCAGACACCATAAAACTGCACAATTGGTAACACTCAAAGACAGGATTTTACAACTCAGTTATCACAGGGATTAAGTGTTTTATGTTTTGTCATGAAGGGCCTGAAGTAAACCGTCGAAATATGGTATGCACATTACATAGTAATTCACCAGGAATGTAGGCTTCCATGTATGTAATTGGCAAACGCCACACCGCGGTGGATGACGTCATGTTGCACTGCAGCAAAGGTTTAACAACGTTCAACATTTTTACCAGGCACCTGTTTGGCAAGAACCCCTACACTGGCACCCCTGCTGTGCCAATGGACTGCCCCCATTCCGCAAAAATAAGCTTTGCACCCAATGTGGGGCTTGAATCCACAACACTAAAATTAAAGAACGGTTTATGGTCAGTCAGAACTGGTTTGTACAACATATTGTCCATACACAATGATATTGATGGTTTTTACAGTTGTATATTCTCAAAGGCAGAGTGAAAAGCCAGCCATCAAAGAGAGGGAGCCAAAATATTGTTTCCATGTATTTTTAGACATTCTCTCCTGGAAGGCATTCATAATTATGCATGCTGTTGTTCACACAAGTGACTGAAATGGTAATGAATGTAAAAAGAGAGCTAGAGAGAGAAGTTCAAATCCTGACAATTTTCTCACCTGTGCACAGCTGGCCAATCACTGCGTAAGGTGGGCATGTCTGATTGTCAGTTTCAGAATGTTATACAAATGACTGTACACAGGCCCCTCTAATCCAGCACCAGAGAGGTGTGGGGAGATGGGGTTTCTGAAGCTATTCAAGCATCCGACAAGCATTTCTGACGGAGTGTATGGCAACTCTGTACCTGCTCTTGCTTGGTAAAAGTACTAATTTTTCAAGCTATGTATTGAATGAACCTCGGATAAAAAATAAAAGTGAAGGCTGGTTTGTTGGTTTTCCCAACAATAGAATCGGGAAAAAAGCAATGCAAAGAACTACATATTGTGAAACAGTGCTTGCATTTGATCCCAGTAAATGTCCCCTAAAAACGGCTCCACCCACCCAATGCACCCAATGTGGTGCGTGACCCCACGAACCTGAGATTAACAGTCTCATGCTCTGCAAACTGAGCTAACTGGGCTGGTCATTCAGTTGACCCTGATCCTGCGGCCTTGTATGGCAAGTTTGGCAAATTCAGGTGTACAACATATTTGAAACTGGGCATACATTACGTTTGAATCCTAATATCCCCAAAAATGGCTCCAAAGCATAACCTTTGTGCCCAATGTGGGGCTCGAACCCACGGCCCTGACGTTAAACATTTCATGCTCTACCGACTGAGCTGACCAGACTGCTCATGTCTTTTCAAAGCACAATATTTTCAATAAAAAAAACTTTTCTTTTGATATACGTTGTTCTGACACCTGAGTTCATGCATCTAACGTCACAAATTTCTTGATATTTCATAATCACAAAATTTGTCTTTGTTTTCTCAATGGAATGCACAGCCTTTATTCTGTGTGGTGCCTTGACATACCTGAAAAACTCACAGAGCATGAACACATACAAATACACTGCTGTGATCCCGTGGCCATGATTGACAGGTTCACACAAATTGTTTTTAATACTGGGAATAGAGCACATTTGGATTCTAATGTCCCACAAAGATGAATCAGAAGTTTAAGCCAATGTGTCCAATGTGGGGCTCGAACCTGAGATTAAGAGTCTCATGCTCTACCGACTGAGCTAACCGGGCTGTTTATGTTGTTTCCAAGCAGAAATTTTTCAAAAAAGAACGTTTTTGTTTCGGTGAATTTTATCCTGGCATTTGTCTTCATACATGTAATTTCACAAGTATCTAAATTTGAGAGCCACAAAATTTATTGAACGCAACCTTAACGGTAATTGGTTTTCAAGATGAGCAATCGTCAATGGAATGCGTAGCCTTTATTCTGTGGCATATCTGAGAAAGTCTTGTACAAAGTGTGAGCCCTTACAAATGCACTGTCACGATCTTATGGCTTTCTCTGGTGAGGTCACAGGAATTGTATTTGAAATTGGAGATACAGTATGTTTGAATCGTGATGTCCTCCAAATACATATCAGAAGATCAAACTGTGCGCCCAATGTGGGACTCGAACCCATGACCCTGAGATTAAAAGTCTCATGCTCTACCGACTGAGCTAACCGGGCTCTTTTTGTTGTTTCCAAGCAGAAATTTTTCGAGAAAGAACGTTTTTCTTTCGGTGCATGTTATCCTGACATTTGTCTTCATGCATGTAATTTCACAAGTATCTAAATTTGAGCGCCACAAAATTTATTGAACGCAACCTTAACGGTAATTTGTATTCAAGATGAGCAATCGGTCAATGGAATGCGTAGCCTTTATTCTGTGTACTACCTTGGCATATCTGAGGGAGTCTTGTGCAAAGCGTGAGCAGTTACAAATGCAGTCACGATCCTATGCCCTTCTCTGGTGAGATCAGAGGAATTGTATTTGAAACTGGACATACAGTATCTTTGAATCATAATGTCCCCCAACGACAAATCAGAAGATTAAACCTTGCGCCCAATGTGGGACTCGAACCCACGACCCTGAGATTAAAAGTCTCATGCTCTACCGACTGAGCTAACCGGGCTCTTTTTGTTGTTTCCAAGCAGAAATTTTTCGAGAAAGAACGTTTTTCTTTCGGTGCATGTTATCCTGACATTTGTCTTCATGCATGTAATTTCACAAGTATCTAAATTTGAGCGCCACAAAATTTATTGAACGCAACCTTAACGGTAATTTGTATTCAAGATGAGCAATCGGTCAATGGAATGCGTAGCCTTTATTCTGTGTACTACCTTGGCATATCTGAGGGAGTCTTGTGCAAAGCGTGAGCAGTTACAAATGCAGTCACGATCCTATGCCCTTCTCTGGTGAGGTCAGAGGAATTGTATTTGAAATTGGACATACAGTATCTTTGAATCATAATGTCCCCCAACGACAAATCAGAAGACTAAACCTTGCGCCCAATGTGGGGCTCGAACCCACGACCCTGAGATTAAGAGTCTCATGCTCTACCGACTGAGCTAACCGGGCTCTTTTTGTTGTTTCAAAGCAGAAATTTTTCGAGAAAGAACGTTTTTCTTTCGGTGAATTTTATCCTGGCATTTGTCTTCATACATGTAATTTCACAAGTATCTAAATTTGAGAGCCACAAAATTTATTGAACGCAACCTTAAAGGTAATTGGTTTTCAAGATGAGCAATCGTCAATGGAATGCGTAGCCTTTATTCTGTGTATTACCTTGGCATATCTGAGAAAGTCTTGTACAAAGTGTGAGCCCTTACAAATGCACTGTCACGATCTTATGGCTTTCTCTGGTGAGGTCACAGGAATTGTATTTGAAATTGGAGATACAGTATGTTCGAATCGTGATGTCCTCCAAATACATATCAGAAGATCAAACTGTGCGCCCAATGTGGGACTCGAACCCACGACCCTGAGATTAAAAGTCTCATGCTCTACCGACTGAGCTAACCGGGCTCTTTTTGTTGTTTCCAAGCAGAAATTCTTCGAGAAAGAACGTTTTTCTTTCGGTGCATGTTATCCTGACATTTGTCTTCATGCATGTAATTTCACAAGTATCTAAATTTGAGCGCCACAAAATTTATTGAACGCAACCTTAACGGTAATTTGTATTCAAGATGAGCAATCGGTCAATGGAATGCGTAGCCTTTATTCTGTGTACTACCTTGGCATATCTGAGGGAGTCTTGTGCAAAGCGTGAGCAGTTACAAATGCAGTCACGATCCTATGCCCTTCTCTGGTGAGATCAGAGGAATTGTATTTGAAATTGGACATACAGTATCTTTGAATCATAATGTCCCCCAACGACAAATCAGAAGATTAAACCTTGCGCCCAATGTGGGGCTCGAACCCACGACCCTGAGATTAAGAGTCTCATGCTCTACCGACTGAGCTAACCGGGCTCTTTTTGTTGTTTCAAAGCAGAAATTTTTCGAGAAAGAACGTTTTTCTTTCAATGAATTTTATCCTGGCATTTGTCTTCATACATGTAATTTCACAAGTATCTAAATTTGAGAGCCACAAAATTTATTGAACGCAACCTTAAAGGTAATTGGTTTTCAAGATGAGCAATCGTCAATGGAATGCGTAGCCTTTATTCTGTGTATTACCTTGGCATATCTGAGAAAATCTTGTACAAAGTGTGAGCCCTTACAAATGCACTGTCACGATCTTATGGCTTTCTCTGGTGAGGTCACAGGAATTGTATTTGAAATCGGAGATACAGTATGTTCGAATCATGATGTCCTCCAAATACATATCAGAAGATCAAACTGTGCGCCCAATGTGGGACTCGAACCCACGACCCTGAGATTAAAAGTCTCATGCTCTACCGACTGAGCTAACCGGGCTCTTTTTGTTGTTTCCAAGCAGAAATTTTTCGAGAAAGAACGTTTTTCTTTCGGTGCATGTTATCCTGACATTTGTCTTCATGCATGTAATTTCACAAGTATCTAAATTTGAGCGCCACAAAATTTATTGAACGCAACCTTAACGGTAATTTGTATTCAAGATGAGCAATCGGTCAATGGAATGCGTAGCCTTTATGCTGTGTACTACCTTGGCATATCTGAGGGAGTCTTGTGCAAAGCGTGAGCAGTTACAAATGCAGTCACGATCCTATGCCCTTCTCTGGTGAGGTCAGAGGAATTGTATTTGAAATTGGACATACAGTATCTTTGAATCATAATGTCCCCCAACGACAAATCAGAAGACTAAACCTTGCGCCCAATGTGGGGCTCGAACCCACGACCCTGAGATTAAGAGTCTCATGCTCTACCGACTGAGCTAACCGGGCTCTTTTTGTTGTTTCAAAGCAGAAATTTTTCGAGAAAGAACGTTTTTCTTTCGGTGAATTTTATCCTGGCATTTGTCTTCATACATGTAATTTCACAAGTATCTAAATTTGAGAGCCACAAAATTTATTGAACGCAACCTTAAAGGTAATTGGTTTTCAAGATGAGCAATCGTCAATGGAATGCGTAGCCTTTATTCTGTGTACTACCTTGGCATATCTGAGGGAGTCTTGTACAAAGTGTGAGCCCTTACAAATGCACTGTCACGATCTTATGGCTTTCTCTGGTGAGGTCACAGGAATTGTATTTGAAATTGGAGATACAGTATGTTCGAATCGTGATGTCCTCCAAATACATATCAGAAGATCAAACTGTGCGCCCAATGTGGGACTCGAACCCACGACCCTGAGATTAAAAGTCTCATGCTCTACCGACTGAGCTAACCGGGCTCTTTTTGTTGTTTCCAAGCAGAAATTTTTCGAGAAAGAACGTTTTTGTTTCGGTGCATGTTATCCTGACATTTGTCTTCATGCATGTAATTTCACAAGTATCTAAATTTGAGCGCCACAAAATTTATTGAACGCAACCTTAACGGTAATTTGTATTCAAGATGAGCAATCGGTCAATGGAATGCGTAGCCTTTATTCTGTGTACTACCTTGGCATATCTGAGGGAGTCTTGTGCAAAGCGTGAGCAGTTACAAATGCAGTCACGATCCTATGCCCTTCTCTGGTGAGGTCAGAGGAATTGTATTTGAAACTGGACATACAGTATCTTTGAATCATAATGTCCCCCAACGACAAATCAGAAGATTAAACCTTGCGCCCAATGTGGGGCTCGAACCCACGACCCTGAGATTAAGAGTCTCATGCTCTACCGACTGAGCTAACCGGGCTCTTTTTGTTGTTTCAAAGCAGAAATTTTTCGAGAAAGAACGTTTTTCTTTCGGTGAATTTTATCCTGGCATTCGTCTTCATACATGTAATTTCACAAGTATCTAAATTTGAGAGCCACAAAATTTATTGAACGCAACCTTAAAGGTAATTGGTTTTCAAGATGATCAATCGTCAATGGAATGCGTAGCCTTTATTCTGTGTATTACCTTGGCATATCTTAGAAAGTCTTGTACAAAGTGTGAGCCCTTACAAATGCACTGTCACGATCTTATGGCTTTCTCTGGTGAGGTCACAGGAATTGTATTTGAAATTGGAGATACAGTATGTTCGAATCGTGATGTCCTCCAAATACATATCAGAAGATCAAACTGTGCGCCCAATGTGGGACTCGAACCCACGACCCTGAGATTAAAAGTCTCATGCTCTACCGACTGAGCTAACCGGGCTCTTTTTGTTGTTTCCAAGCAGAAATTTTTCGAGAAAGAACGTTTTTGTTTCGGTGCATGTTATCCTGACATTTGTCTTCATGCATGTAATTTCACAAGTATCTAAATTTGAGCGCCACAAAATTTATTGAACGCAACCTTAACGGTAATTTGTATTCAAGATGAGCAATCGGTCAATGGAATGCGTAGCCTTTATTCTGTGTACTACCTTGGCATATCTGAGGGAGTCTTGTGCAAAGCGTGAGCAGTTACAAATGCAGTCACGATCCTATGCCCTTCTCTGGTGAGGTCAGAGGAATTGTATTTGAAACTGGACATACAGTATCTTTGAATCATAATGTCCCCCAACGACAAATCAGAAGATTAAACCTTGCGCCCAATGTGGGGCTCGAACCCACGACCCTGAGATTAAGAGTCTCATGCTCTACCGACTGAGCTAACCGGGCTCTTTTTGTTGTTTCAAAGCAGAAATTTTTCGAGAAAGAACGTTTTTCTTTCGGTGAATTTTATCCTGGCATTCGTCTTCATACATGTAATTTCACAAGTATCTAAATTTGAGAGCCACAAAATTTATTGAACGCAACCTTAAAGGTAATTGGTTTTCAAGATGATCAATCGTCAATGGAATGCGTAGCCTTTATTCTGTGTATTACCTTGGCATATCTGAGAAAGTCTTGTACAAAGTGTGAGCCCTTACAAATGCACTGTCACGATCTTATGGCTTTCTCTGGTGAGGTCACAGGAATTGTATTTGAAATTGGAGATACAGTATGTTCGAATCGTGATGTCCTCCAAATACATATCAGAAGATCAAACTGTGCGCCCAATGTGGGACTCGAACCCACGACCCTGAGATTAAAAGTCTCATGCTCTACCGACTGAGCTAACCGGGCTCTTTTTGTTGTTTCCAAGCAGAAATTTTTCGAGAAAGAACGTTTTTGTTTCGGTGCATGTTATCCTGACATTTGTCTTCATGCATGTAATTTCACAAGTATCTAAATTTGAGCGCCACAAAATTTATTGAACGCAACCTTAACGGTAATTTGTATTCAAGATGAGCAATCGGTCAATGGAATGCGTAGCCTTTATTCTGTGTACTACCTTGGCATATCTGAGGGAGTCTTGTGCAAAGCGTGAGCAGTTACAAATGCAGTCACGATCCTATGCCCTTCTCTGGTGAGGTCAGAGGAATTGTATTTGAAACTGGACATACAGTATCTTTGAATCATAATGTCCCCCAACGACAAATCAGAAGATTAAACCTTGCGCCCAATGTGGGGCTCGAACCCACGACCCTGAGATTAAGAGTCTCATGCTCTACCGACTGAGCTAACCGGGCTCTTTTTGTTGTTTCAAAGCAGAAATTTTTCGAGAAAGAACGTTTTTCTTTCGGTGAATTTTATCCTGGCATTCGTCTTCATACATGTAATTTCACAAGTATCTAAATTTGAGAGCCACAAAATTTATTGAACGCAACCTTAAAGGTAATTGGTTTTCAAGATGATCAATCGTCAATGGAATGCGTAGCCTTTATTCTGTGTATTACCTTGGCATATCTTAGAAAGTCTTGTACAAAGTGTGAGCCCTTACAAATGCACTGTCACGATCTTATGGCTTTCTCTGGTGAGGTCACAGGAATTGTATTTGAAATTGGAGATACAGTATGTTCGAATCGTGATGTCCTCCAAATACATATCAGAAGATCAAACTGTGCGCCCAATGTGGGACTCGAACCCACGACCCTGAGATTAAAAGTCTCATGCTCTACCGACTGAGCTAACCGGGCTCTTTTTGTTGTTTCCAAGCAGAAATTTTTCGAGAAAGAACGTTTTTGTTTCGGTGCATGTTATCCTGACATTTGTCTTCATGCATGTAATTTCACAAGTATCTAAATTTGAGCGCCACAAAATTTATTGAACGCAACCTTAACGGTAATTTGTATTCAAGATGAGCAATCGGTCAATGGAATGCGTAGCCTTTATTCTGTGTACTACCTTGGCATATCTGAGGGAGTCTTGTGCAAAGCGTGAGCAGTTACAAATGCAGTCACGATCCTATGCCCTTCTCTGGTGAGGTCAGAGGAATTGTATTTGAAACTGGACATACAGTATCTTTGAATCATAATGTCCCCCAACGACAAATCAGAAGATTAAACCTTGCGCCCAATGTGGGGCTCGAACCCACGACCCTGAGATTAAGAGTCTCATGCTCTACCGACTGAGCTAACCGGGCTCTTTTTGTTGTTTCAAAGCAGAAATTTTTCGAGAAAGAACGTTTTTCTTTCGGTGAATTTTATCCTGGCATTCGTCTTCATACATGTAATTTCACAAGTATCTAAATTTGAGAGCCACAAAATTTATTGAACGCAACCTTAAAGGTAATTGGTTTTCAAGATGAGCAATCGTCAATGGAATGCGTAGCCTTTATTCTGTGTATTACCTTGGCATATCTGAGAAAGTCTTGTACAAAGTGTGAGCCCTTACAAATGCACTGTCACGATCTTATGGCTTTCTCTGGTGAGGTCACAGGAATTGTGTTTGAAATTGGAGATACAGTATGTTCGAATCGTGATGTCCTCCAAATACATATCAGAAGATCAAACTGTGCGCCCAATGTGGGACTCGAACCCACGACCCTGAGATTAAAAGTCTCATGCTCTACCGACTGAGCTAACCGGGCTCTTTTTGTTGTTTCCAAGCAGAAATTTTTCGAGAAAGAACGTTTTTGTTTCGGTGCATGTTATCCTGACATTTGTCTTCATGCATGTAATTTCACAAGTATCTAAATTTGAGCGCCACAAAATTTATTGAACGCAACCTTAACGGTAATTTGTATTCAAGATGAGCAATCGGTCAATGGAATGCGTAGCCTTTATTCTGTGTACTACCTTGGCATATCTGAGGGAGTCTTGTGCAAAGCGTGAGCAGTTACAAATGCAGTCACGATCCTATGCCCTTCTCTGGTGAGGTCAGAGGAATTGTATTTGAAACTGGACATACAGTATCTTTGAATCATAATGTCCCCCAACGACAAATCAGAAGATTAAACCTTGCGCCCAATGTGGGGCTCGAACCCACGACCCTGAGATTAAGAGTCTCATGCTCTACCGACTGAGCTAACCGGGCTCTTTTTGTTGTTTCAAAGCAGAAATTTTTCGAGAAAGAACGTTTTTCTTTCGGTGAATTTTATCCTGGCATTCGTCTTCATACATGTAATTTCACAAGTATCTAAATTTGAGAGCCACAAAATTTATTGAACGCAACCTTAAAGGTAATTGGTTTTCAAGATGATCAATCGTCAATGGAATGCGTAGCCTTTATTCTGTGTATTACCTTGGCATATCTTAGAAAGTCTTGTACAAAGTGTGAGCCCTTACAAATGCACTGTCACGATCTTATGGCTTTCTCTGGTGAGGTCACAGGAATTGTATTTGAAATTGGAGATACAGTATGTTTGAATCGTGATGTCCTCCAAATACATATCAGAAGATCAAACTGTGCGCCCAATGTGGGACTCGAACCCACGACCCTGAGATTAAAAGTCTCATGCTCTACCGACTGAGCTAACCGGGCTCTTTTTGTTGTTTCCAAGCAGAAATTTTTCGAGAAAGAACGTTTTTGTTTCGGTGCATGTTATCCTGACATTTGTCTTCATGCATGTAATTTCACAAGTATCTAAATTTGAGCGCCACAAAATTTATTGAACGCAACCTTAACGGTAATTTGTATTCAAGATGAGCAATCGGTCAATGGAATGCGTAGCCTTTATTCTGTGTACTACCTTGGCATATCTGAGGGAGTCTTGTGCAAAGCGTGAGCAGTTACAAATGCAGTCACGATCCTATGCCCTTCTCTGGTGAGGTCAGAGGAATTGTATTTGAAACTGGACATACAGTATCTTTGAATCATAATGTCCCCCAACGACAAATCAGAAGATTAAACCTTGCGCCCAATGTGGGGCTCGAACCCACGACCCTGAGATTAAGAGTCTCATGCTCTACCGACTGAGCTAACCGGGCTCTTTTTGTTGTTTCAAAGCAGAAATTTTTCGAGAAAGAACGTTTTTCTTTCGGTGAATTTTATCCTGGCATTCGTCTTCATACATGTAATTTCACAAGTATCTAAATTTGAGAGCCACAAAATTTATTGAACGCAACCTTAAAGGTAATTGGTTTTCAAGATGATCAATCGTCAATGGAATGCGTAGCCTTTATTCTGTGTATTACCTTGGCATATCTTAGAAAGTCTTGTACAAAGTGTGAGCCCTTACAAATGCACTGTCACGATCTTATGGCTTTCTCTGGTGAGGTCACAGGAATTGTATTTGAAATTGGAGATACAGTATGTTCGAATCGTGATGTCCTCCAAATACATATCAGAAGATCAAACTGTGCGCCCAATGTGGGACTCGAACCCACGACCCTGAGATTAAAAGTCTCATGCTCTACCGACTGAGCTAACCGGGCTCTTTTTGTTGTTTCCAAGCAGAAATTTTTCGAGAAAGAACGTTTTTGTTTCGGTGCATGTTATCCTGACATTTGTCTTCATGCATGTAATTTCACAAGTATCTAAATTTGAGCGCCACAAAATTTATTGAACGCAACCTTAACGGTAATTTGTATTCAAGATGAGCAATCGGTCAATGGAATGCGTAGCCTTTATTCTGTGTACTACCTTGGCATATCTGAGGGAGTCTTGTGCAAAGCGTGAGCAGTTACAAATGCAGTCACGATCCTATGCCCTTCTCTGGTGAGGTCAGAGGAATTGTATTTGAAACTGGACATACAGTATCTTTGAATCATAATGTCCCCCAACGACAAATCAGAAGATTAAACCTTGCACCCAATGTGGGGCTCGAACCCACGACCCTGAGATTAAGAGTCTCATGCTCTACCGACTGAGCTAACCGGGCTCTTTTTGTTGTTTCAAAGCAGAAATTTTTCGAGAAAGAACGTTTTTCTTTCAGTGAATTTTATCCTGGCATTTGTCTTCATACATGTAATTTCACAAGTATCTAAATTTGAGAGCCACAAAATTTATTGAACGCAACCTTAAAGGTAATTGGTTTTCAAGATGAGCAATCGTCAATGGAATGCGTAGCCTTTATTCTGTGTATTACCTTGGCATATCTGAGAAAGTCTTGTACAAAGTGTGAGCCCTTACAAATGCACTGTCACGATCTTATGGCTTTCTCTGGTGAGGTAACAGGAATTGTATTTGAAATTGGAGATACAGTATGTTTGAATCGTGATGTCCTCCAAATACATATCAGAAGATCAAACTGTGCGCCCAATGTGGGACTCGAACCCACGACCCTGAGATTAAAAGTCTCATGCTCTACCGACTGAGCTAACCGGGCTCTTTTTGTTGTTTCCAAGCAGAAATTTTTCGAGAAAGAACGTTTTTGTTTCGGTGCATGTTATCCTGACATTTGTCTTCATGCATGTAATTTCACAAGTATCTAAATTTGAGCGCCACAAAATTTATTGAACGCAACCTTAACGGTAATTTGTATTCAAGATGAGCAATCGGTCAATGGAATGCGTAGCCTTTATTCTGTGTACTACCTTGGCATATCTGAGGGAGTCTTGTGCAAAGCGTGAGCAGTTACAAATGCAGTCACGATCCTATGCCCTTCTCTGGTGAGATCAGAGGAATTGTATTTGAAACTGGACATACAGTATCTTTGAATCATAATGTCCCCCAACAACAAATCAGAAGATTAAACCTTGAGCCCAATGTGGGGCTCGAACCCACGACCCTGAGATTAAGAGTCTCATGCTCTACCGACTGAGCTAACCGGGCTCTTTTTGTTGTTTCAAAGCAGAAATTTTTCGAGAAAGAACGTTTTTCTTTCGGTGAATTTTATCCTGGCATTTGTCTTCATACATGTAATTTCACAAGTATCTAAATTTGAGAGCCACAAAATTTATTGAACGCAACCTTAAAGGTAATTGGTTTTCAAGATGAGCAATCGTCAATGGAATGCGTAGCCTTTATTCTGTGTATTACCTTGGCATATCTGAGAAAGTCTTGTACAAAGTGTGAGCCCTTACAAATGCACTGTCACGATCTTATGGCTTTCTCTGGTGAGGTCACAGGAATTGTGTTTGAAATTGGAGATACAGTATGTTCGAATCGTGATGTCCTCCAAATACATATCAGAAGATCAAACTGTGCGCCCAATGTGGGACTCGAACCCACGACCCTGAGATTAAAAGTCTCATGCTCTACCGACTGAGCTAACCGGGCTCTTTTTGTTGTTTCCAAGCAGAAATTTTTCGAGAAAGAACGTTTTTCTTTCGGTGAATTTTATCCTGGCATTTGTCTTCATACATGTAATTTCACAAGTATCTAAATTTGAGCGCCACAAAATTTATTGAACGCAACCTTAAAGGTAATTGGTTTTCAAGATGAGCAATCGTCAATGGAATGCGTAGCCTTTATTCTGTGTATTACCTTGGCATATCTGAGAAAGTCTTGTACAAAGTGTGAGCCCTTACAAATGCACTGTCACGATCTTATGGCTTTCTCTGGTGAGGTCACAGGAATTGTGTTTGAAATTGGAGATACAGTATGTTCGAATCGTGATGTCCTCCAAATACATATCAGAAGATCAAACTGTGCGCCCAATGTGGGACTCGAACCCACGACCCTGAGATTAAAAGTCTCATGCTCTACCGACTGAGCTAACCGGGCTCTTTTTGTTGTTTCCAAGCAGAAATTTTTCGAGAAAGAACGTTTTTGTTTCGGTGCATGTTATCCTGACATTTGTCTTCATGCATGTAATTTCACAAGTATCTAAATTTGAGCGCCACAAAATTTATTGAACGCAACCTTAACGGTAATTTGTATTCAAGATGAGCAATCGGTCAATGGAATGCGTAGCCTTTATTCTGTGTACTACCTTGGCATATCTGAGGGAGTCTTGTGCAAGGCGTGAGCAGTTACAAATGCAGTCACGATCCTATGCCCTTCTCTGGTGAGATCAGAGGAATTGTATTTGAAACTGGACATACAGTATCTTTGAATCATAATGTCCCCCAACGACAAATCAGAAGATTAAACCTTGCGCCCAATGTGGGGCTCGAACCCACGACCCTGAGATTAAGAGTCTCATGCTCTACCGACTGAGCTAACCGGGCTCTTTTTGTTGTTTCAAAGCAGAAATTTTTCGAGAAAGAACGTTTTTCTTTCGGTGAATTTTATCCTGGCATTTGTCTTCATACATGTAATTTCACAAGTATCTAAATTTGAGAGCCACAAAATTTATTGAACGCAACCTTAAAGGTAATTGGTTTTCAAGATGAGCAATCGTCAATGGAATGCGTAGCCTTTATTCTGTGGCATATCTGAGAAAGTCTTGTACAAAGTGTGAGCCCTTACAAATGCACTGTCACGATCTTATGGCTTTCTCTGGTGAGGTCACAGGAATTGTATTTGAAATTGGAGATACAGTATGTTTGAATCGTGATGTCCTCCAAATACATATCAGAAGATCAAACTGTGCGCCCAATGTGGGACTCGAACCCACGACCCTGAGATTAAAAGTCTCATGCTCTACCGACTGAGCTAACCGGGCTCTTTTTGTTGTTTCAAAGCAGAAATTTTTCGAGAAAGAACGTTTTTCTTTCGGTGCATGTTATCCTGACATTTGTCTTCATGCATGTAATTTCACAAGTATCTAAATTTGAGCGCCACAAAATTTATTGAACGCAACCTTAACGGTAATTTGTATTCAAGATGAGCAATCGGTCAATGGAATGCGTAGCCTTTATTCTGTGTACTACCTTGGCATATCTGAGGGAGTCTTGTGCAAAGCGTGAGCAGTTACGAATGCAGTCACGATCTTATGGCTTTCTCTGGTGAGGTCACAGGAATTGTGTTTGAAATTGGAGATACAGTATGTTTGAATCGTGATGTCCTCCAAATACATATCAGAAGATCAAACTGTGCGCCCAATGTGGGACTCGAACCCACAACCCTGAGATTAAAAGTCTCATGCTCTACCGACTGAGCTAACCGGGCTCTTTTTGTTGTTTCCAAGCAGAAATTTTTCGAGAAAGAACGTTTTTCTTTCGGTGAATTTTATCCTGGCATTTGTCTTCATACATGTAATTTCACAAGTATCTAAATTTGAGAGCCACAAAATTTATTGAACGCAACCTTAAAGGTAATTGGTTTTCAAGATGAGCAATCGTCAATGGAATGCGTAGCCTTTATTCTGTGTACTACCTTGGCATATCTGAGGGAGTCTTGTGCAAAGCGTGAGCAGTTACAAATGCAGTCACGATCCTATGCCCTTCTCTGGTGAGATCAGAGGAATTGTATTTGAAACTGGACATACAGTATCTTTGAATCATAATGTCCCCCAACGACAAATCAGAAGATTAAACCTTGCACCCAATGTGGGGCTCGAACCCACGACCCTGAGATTAAGAGTCTCATGCTCTACCGACTGAGCTAACCGGGCTCTTTTTGTTGTTTCAAAGCAGAAATTTTTCGAGAAAGAACGTTTTTCTTTCGGTGAATTTTATCCTGGCATTTGTCTTCATACATGTAATTTCACAAGTATCTAAATTTGAGAGCCACAAAATTTATTGAACGCAACCTTAAAGGTAATTGGTTTTCAAGATGAGCAATCGTCAATGGAATGCGTAGCCTTTATTCTGTGTACTACCTTGGCATATCTGAGGGAGTCTTGTGCAAAGCGTGAGCAGTTACAAATGCAGTCACGATCCTATGCCCTTCTCTGGTGAGATCAGAGGAATTGTATTTGAAACTGGACATACAGTATCTTTGAATCATAATGTCCCCCAACGACAAATCAGAAGATTAAACCTTGCGCCCAATGTGGGGCTCGAACCCACGACCCTGAGATTAAGAGTCTCATGCTCTACCGACTGAGCTAACCGGGCTCTTTTTGTTGTTTCAAAGCAGAAATTTTTCGAGAAAGAACGTTTTTCTTTCGGTGAATTTTATCCTGGCATTTGTCTTCATACATGTAATTTCACAAGTATCTAAATTTGAGAGCCACAAAATTTATTGAACGCAACCTTAAAGGTAATTGGTTTTCAAGATGAGCAATCGTCAATGGAATGCGTAGCCTTTATTCTGTGTATTACCTTGGCATATCTGAGAAAGTCTTGTACAAAGTGTGAGCCCTTACAAATGCACTGTCACGATCTTATGGCTTTCTCTGGTGAGGTCACAGGAATTGTGTTTGAAATTGGAGATACAGTATGTTCGAATCGTGATGTCCTCCAAATACATATCAGAAGATCAAACTGTGCGCCCAATGTGGGACTCGAACCCACGACCCTGAGATTAAAAGTCTCATGCTCTACCGACTGAGCTAACCGGGCTCTTTTTGTTGTTTCCAAGCAGAAATTTTTCGAGAAAGAACGTTTTTGTTTCGGTGCATGTTATCCTGACATTTGTCTTCATGCATGTAATTTCACAAGTATCTAAATTTGAGCGCCACAAAATTTATTGAACGCAACCTTAACGGTAATTTGTATTCAAGATGAGCAATCGGTCAATGGAATGCGTAGCCTTTATTCTGTGTACTACCTTGGCATATCTGAGGGAGTCTTGTGCAAAGCGTGAGCAGTTACAAATGCAGTCACGATCCTATGCCCTTCTCTGGTGAGGTCAGAGGAATTGTATTTGAAACTGGACATACAGTATCTTTGAATCATAATGTCCCCCAACGACAAATCAGAAGATTAAACCTTGCGCCCAATGTGGGGCTCGAACCCACGACCCTGAGATTAAGAGTCTCATGCTCTACCGACTGAGCTAACCGGGCTCTTTTTGTTGTTTCAAAGCAGAAATTTTTCGAGAAAGAACGTTTTTCTTTCGGTGAATTTTATCCTGGCATTTGTCTTCATACATGTAATTTCACAAGTATCTAAATTTGAGAGCCACAAAATTTATTGAACGCAACCTTAAAGGTAATTGGTTTTCAAGATGAGCAATCGTCAATGGAATGCGTAGCCTTTATTCTGTGTATTACCTTGGCATATCTGAGAAAGTCTTGTACAAAGTGTGAGCCCTTACAAATGCACTGTCACGATCTTATGGCTTTCTCTGGTGAGGTCACAGGAATTGTGTTTGAAATTGGAGATACAGTATGTTCGAATCGTGATGTCCTCCAAATACATATCAGAAGATCAAACTGTGCGCCCAATGTGGGACTCGAACCCACGACCCTGAGATTAAAAGTCTCATGCTCTACCGACTGAGCTAACCGGGCTCTTTTTGTTGTTTCAAAGCAGAAATTTTTCGAGAAAGAACGTTTTTCTTTCGGTGCATGTTATCCTGACATTTGTCTTCATGCATGTAATTTCACAAGTATCTAAATTTGAGCGCCACAAAATTTATTGAACGCAACCTTAACGGTAATTTGTATTCAAGATGAGCAATCGGTCAATGGAATGCGTAGCCTTTATTCTGTGTACTACCTTGGCATATCTGAGGGAGTCTTGTGCAAAGCGTGAGCAGTTACGAATGCAGTCACGATCTTATGGCTTTCTCTGGTGAGGTCACAGGAATTGTGTTTGAAATTGGAGATACAGTATGTTTGAATCGTGATGTCCTCCAAATACATATCAGAAGATCAAACTGTGCGCCCAATGTGGGACTCGAACCCACAACCCTGAGATTAAAAGTCTCATGCTCTATCGACTGAGCTAACCGGGCTCTTTTTGTTGTTTCCAAGCAGAAATTTTTCGAGAAAGAACGTTTTTCTTTCGGTGCATGTTATCCTGACATTTGTCTTCATGCATGTAATTTCACAAGTATCTAAATTTGAGCGCCACAAAATTTATTGAACGCAACCTTAACGGTAATTTGTATTCAAGATGAGCAATCGGTCAATGGAATGCGTAGCCTTTATTCTGTGTACTACCTTGGCATATCTGAGGGAGTCTTGTGCAAAGCGTGAGCAGTTACAAATGCAGTCACGATCCTATGCCCTTCTCTGGTGAGGTCAGAGGAATTGTATTTGAAACTGGACATACAGTATCTTTGAATCATAATGTCCCCCAATGACAAATCAGAAGACTAAACCTTGCGCCCAATGTGGGGCTGGAACCCACGACCCTGAGATTAAGAGTCTCATGCTCTACCGACTGAGCTAACCGGGCTCTTTTTGTTGTTTCAAAGCAGAAATTTTTCGAGAAAGAACGTTTTTCTTTCGGTGAATTTTATCCTGGCATTTGTCTTCATACATGTAATTTCACAAGTATCTAAATTTGAGAGCCACAAAATTTATTGAACGCAACCTTAAAGGTAATTGGTTTTCAAGATGAGCAATCGTCAATGGAATGCGTAGCCTTTATTCTGTGTACTACCTTGGCATATCTGAGGGAGTCTTGTGCAAAGCGTGAGCAGTTACAAATGCAGTCACGATCCTATGCCCTTCTCTGGTGAGATCAGAGGAATTGTATTTGAAACTGGACATACAGTATCTTTGAATCATAATGTCCCCCAACGACAAATCAGAAGATTAAACCTTGCGCCCAATGTGGGGCTCGAACCCACGACCCTGAGATTAAGAGTCTCATGCTCTACCGACTGAGCTAACCGGGCTCTTTTTGTTGTTTCAAAGCAGAAATTTTTCGAGAAAGAACGTTTTTCTTTCGGTGAATTTTATCCTGGCATTTGTCTTCATACATGTAATTTCACAAGTATCTAAATTTGAGAGCCACAAAATTTATTGAACGCAACCTTAAAGGTAATTGGTTTTCAAGATGAGCAATCGTCAATGGAATGCGTAGCCTTTATTCTGTGTATTACCTTGGCATATCTGAGAAAGTCTTGTACAAAGTGTGAGCCCTTACAAATGCACTGTCACGATCTTATGGCTTTCTCTGGTGAGGTCACAGGAATTGTGTTTGAAATTGGAGATACAGTATGTTCGAATCGTGATGTCCTCCAAATACATATCAGAAGATCAAACTGTGCGCCCAATGTGGGACTCGAACCCACGACCCTGAGATTAAAAGTCTCATGCTCTACCGACTGAGCTAACCGGGCTCTTTTTGTTGTTTCAAAGCAGAAATTTTTCGAGAAAGAACGTTTTTCTTTCGGTGCATGTTATCCTGACATTTGTCTTCATGCATGTAATTTCACAAGTATCTAAATTTGAGCGCCACAAAATTTATTGAACGCAACCTTAACGGTAATTTGTATTCAAGATGAGCAATCGGTCAATGGAATGCGTAGCCTTTATTCTGTGTACTACCTTGGCATATCTGAGGGAGTCTTGTGCAAAGCGTGAGCAGTTACGAATGCAGTCACGATCTTATGGCTTTCTCTGGTGAGGTCACAGGAATTGTGTTTGAAATTGGAGATACAGTATGTTTGAATCGTGATGTCCTCCAAATACATATCAGAAGATCAAACTGTGCACCCAATGTGGGACTCGAACCCACAACCCTGAGATTAAAAGTCTCATGCTCTACCGACTGAGCTAACCGGGCTCTTTTTGTTGTTTCCAAGCAGAAATTTTTCGAGAAAGAACGTTTTTCTTTCGGTGCATGTTATCCTGACATTTGTCTTCATGCATGTAATTTCACAAGTATCTAAATTTGAGCGCCACAAAATTTATTGAACGCAACCTTAACGGTAATTTGTATTCAAGATGAGCAATCGGTCAATGGAATGCGTAGCCTTTATTCTGTGTACTACCTTGGCATATCTGAGGGAGTCTTGTGCAAAGCGTGAGCAGTTACAAATGCAGTCACGATCCTATGCCCTTCTCTGGTGAGGTCAGAGGAATTGTATTTGAAACTGGACATACAGTATCTTTGAATCATAATGTCCCCCAATGACAAATCAGAAGACTAAACCTTGCGCCCAATGTGGGGCTGGAACCCACGACCCTGAGATTAAGAGTCTCATGCTCTACCGACTGAGCTAACCGGGCTCTTTTTGTTGTTTCAAAGCAGAAATTTTTCGAGAAAGAACGTTTTTCTTTCGGTGAATTTTATCCTGGCATTTGTCTTCATACATGTAATTTCACAAGTATCTAAATTTGAGAGCCACAAAATTTATTGAACGCAACCTTAAAGGTAATTGGTTTTCAAGATGAGCAATCGTCAATGGAATGCGTAGCCTTTATTCTGTGTACTACCTTGGCATATCTGAGGGAGTCTTGTGCAAAGCGTGAGCAGTTACAAATGCAGTCACGATCCTATGCCCTTCTCTGGTGAGATCAGAGGAATTGTATTTGAAACTGGACATACAGTATCTTTGAATCATAATGTCCCCCAACGACAAATCAGAAGATTAAACCTTGCGCCCAATGTGGGGCTCGAACCCACGACCCTGAGATTAAGAGTCTCATGCTCTACCGACTGAGCTAACCGGGCTCTTTTTGTTGTTTCAAAGCAGAAATTTTTCGAGAAAGAACGTTTTTCTTTCGGTGAATTTTATCCTGGCATTTGTCTTCATACATGTAATTTCACAAGTATCTAAATTTGAGAGCCACAAAATTTATTGAACGCAACCTTAAAGGTAATTGGTTTTCAAGATGAGCAATCGTCAATGGAATGCGTAGCCTTTATTCTGTGTATTACCTTGGCATATCTGAGAAAGTCTTGTACAAAGTGTGAGCCCTTACAAATGCACTGTCACGATCTTATGGCTTTCTCTGGTGAGGTCACAGGAATTGTGTTTGAAATTGGAGATACAGTATGTTCGAATCGTGATGTCCTCCAAATACATATCAGAAGATCAAACTGTGCGCCCAATGTGGGACTCGAACCCACGACCCTGAGATTAAAAGTCTCATGCTCTACCGACTGAGCTAACCGGGCTCTTTTTGTTGTTTCCAAGCAGAAATTTTTCGAGAAAGAACGTTTTTGTTTCGGTGCATGTTATCCTGACATTTGTCTTCATGCATGTAATTTCACAAGTATCTAAATTTGAGCGCCACAAAATTTATTGAACGCAACCTTAACGGTAATTTGTATTCAAGATGAGCAATCGGTCAATGGAATGCGTAGCCTTTATTCTGTGTACTACCATGGCATATCTGAGGGACTCTTGTGCAAAGCGTGAGCAGTTACAAATGCAGTCACGATCCTATGCCCTTCTCTGGTGAGATCAGAGGAATTGTATTTGAAACTGGACATACAGTATCTTTGAATCATAATGTCCCCCAATGACAAATCAGAAGACTAAACCTTGCGCCCAATGTGGGGCTCGAACCCACGACCCTGAGATTAAGAGTCTCATGCTCTACCGACTGAGCTAACCGGGCTCTTTTTGTTGTTTCAAAGCAGAAATTTTTCGAGAAAGAACGTTTTTCTTTCGGTGCATGTTATCCTGACATTTGTCTTCATGCATGTAATTTCACAAGTATCTAAATTTGAGCGCCACAAAATTTATTGAACGCAACCTTAACGGTAATTTGTATTCAAGATGAGCAATCGGTCAATGGAATGCGTAGCCTTTATTCTGTGTACTACCTTGGCATATCTGAGGGAGTCTTGTGCAAAGCGTGAGCAGTTACGATCCTATGCCCTTCTCTGGTGAGGTCAGAGGAATTGTATTTGAAACTGGACATACAGTATCTTTGAATCATAATGTCCCCCAATGACAAATCAGAAGACTAAACCTTGCGCCCAATGTGGGGCTCGAACCCACGACCCTGAGATTAAGAGTCTCATGCTCTACCGACTGAGCTAACCGGGCTCTTTTTGTTGTTTCAAAGCAGAAATTTTTCGAGAAAGAACGTTTTTCTTTCGGTGAATTTTATCCTGGCATTTGTCTTCATACATGTAATTTCACAAGTATCTAAATTTGAGAGCCACAAAATTTATTGAACGCAACCTTAAAGGTAATTGGTTTTCAAGATGAGCAATCGTCAATGGAATGCGTAGCCTTTATTCTGTGTACTACCTTGGCATATCTGAGGGAGTCTTGTGCAAAGCGTGAGCAGTTACAAATGCAGTCACGATCCTATGCCCTTCTCTGGTGAGATCAGAGGAATTGTATTTGAAACTGGACATACAGTATCTTTGAATCATAATGTCCCCCAACGACAAATCAGAAGATTAAACCTTGCACCCAATGTGGGGCTCGAACCCACGACCCTGAGATTAAGAGTCTCATGCTCTACCGACTGAGCTAACCGGGCTCTTTTTGTTGTTTCAAAGCAGAAATTTTTCGAGAAAGAACGTTTTTCTTTCGGTGAATTTTATCCTGGCATTTGTCTTCATACATGTAATTTCACAAGTATCTAAATTTGAGAGCCACAAAATTTATTGAACGCAACCTTAAAGGTAATTGGTTTTCAAGATGAGCAATCGTCAATGGAATGCGTAGCCTTTATTCTGTGTATTACCTTGGCATATCTGAGAAAGTCTTGTACAAAGTGTGAGCCCTTACAAATGCACTGTCACGATCTTATGGCTTTCTCTGGTGAGGTCACAGGAATTGTGTTTGAAATTGGAGATACAGTATGTTCGAATCGTGATGTCCTCCAAATACATATCAGAAGATCAAACTGTGCGCCCAATGTGGGACTCGAACCCACGACCCTGAGATTAAAAGTCTCATGCTCTACCGACTGAGCTAACCGGGCTCTTTTTGTTGTTTCCAAGCAGAAATTTTTCGAGAAAGAACGTTTTTCTTTCGGTGCATGTTATCCTGACATTTGTCTTCATGCATGTAATTTCACAAGTATCTAAATTTGAGCGCCACAAAATTTATTGAACGCAACCTTAATGGTAATTTGTATTCAAGATGAGCAATCGGTCAATGGAATGCGTAGCCTTTATTCTGTGTACTACCTTGGCATATCTGAGGGAGTCTTGTGCAAAGCGTGAGCAGTTACAAATGCAGTCACGATCCTATGCCCTTCTCTGGTGAGATCAGAGGAATTGTATTTGAAACTGGACATACAGTATCTTTGAATCATAATGTCCCCCAATGACAAATCAGAAGATTAAACCTTGCGCCCAATGTGGGGCTGGAACCCACGACCCTGAGATTAAGAGTCTCATGCTCTACCGACTGAGCTAACCGGGCTCTTTTTGTTGTTTCAAAGCAGAAATTTTTCGAGAAAGAACGTTTTTCTTTCGGTGAATTTTATCCTGGCATTTGTCTTCATACATGTAATTTCACAAGTATCTAAATTTGAGAGCCACAAAATTTATTGAACGCAACCTTAAAGGTAATTGGTTTTCAAGATGAGCAATCGTCAATGGAATGCGTAGCCTTTATTCTGTGTATTACCTTGGCATATCTGAGAAAGTCTTGTACAAAGTGTGAGCCCTTACAAATGCACTGTCACGATCTTATGGCTTTCTCTGGTGAGGTCACAGGAATTGTGTTTGAAATTGGAGATACAGTATGTTCGAATCGTGATGTCCTCCAAATACATATCAGAAGATCAAACTGTGCGCCCAATGTGGGACTCGAACCCACGACCCTGAGATTAAAAGTCTCATGCTCTACCGACTGAGCTAACCGGGCTCTTTTTGTTGTTTCCAAGCAGAAATTTTTCGAGAAAGAACGTTTTTGTTTCGGTGCATGTTATCCTGACATTTGTCTTCATGCATGTAATTTCACAAGTATCTAAATTTGAGCGCCACAAAATTTATTGAACGCAACCTTAACGGTAATTTGTATTCAAGATGAGCAATCGGTCAATGGAATGCGTAGCCTTTATTCTGTGTACTACCTTGGCATATCTGAGGGAGTCTTGTGCAAAGCGTGAGCAGTTACAAATGCAGTCACGATCCTATGCCCTTCTCTGGTGAGATCAGAGGAATTGTATTTGAAACTGGACATACAGTATCTTTGAATCATAATGTCCCCCAATGACAAATCAGAAGATTAAACCTTGCGCCCAATGTGGGGCTCGAACCCACGACCCTGAGATTAAGAGTCTCATGCTCTACCGACTGAGCTAACCGGGCTCTTTTTGTTGTTTCAAAGCAGAAATTTTTCGAGAAAGAACGTTTTTCTTTCGGTGAATTTTATCCTGGCATTTGTCTTCATGCATGTAATTTCACAAGTATCTAAATTTGAGCGCCACAAAATTTATTGAACGCAACCTTAACGGTAATTTGTATTCAAGATGAGCAATCGGTCAATGGAATGCGTAGCCTTTATTCTGTGTACTACCTTGGCATATCTGAGGGAGTCTTGTACAAAGTGTGAGCCCTTACAAATGCATTGTCACGATTTTATGGCTTTCTCTGGTGAGGTCACAGGAATTGTATTTGAAATTGGAGATACAGTATGTTCGAATCGTGATGTCCTCCAAATACATATCAGAAGATCAAACTGTGCGCCCAATGTGGGACTCGAACCCACGACCCTGAGATTAAAAGTCTCATGCTCTACCGACTGAGCTAACCGGGCTCTTTTTGTTGTTTCCAAGCAGAAATTTTTCGAGAAAGAACGTTTTTGTTTCGGTGCATGTTATCCTGACATTTGTCTTCATGCATGTAATTTCACAAGTATCTAAATTTGAGCGCCACAAAATTTATTGAACGCAACCTTAACGGTAATTTGTATTCAAGATGAGCAATCGGTCAATGGAATGCGTAGCCTTTATTCTGTGTACTACCTTGGCATATCTGAGGGAGTCTTGTGCAAAGCGTGAGCAGTTACAAATGCAGTCACGATCCTATGCCCTTCTCTGGTGAGGTCAGAGGAATTGTATTTGAAACTGGACATACAGTATCTTTGAATCATAATGTCCCCCAACGACAAATCAGAAGATTAAACCTTGCGCCCAATGTGGGGCTCGAACCCACGACCCTGAGATTAAGAGTCTCATGCTCTACCGACTGAGCTAACCGGGCTCTTTTTGTTGTTTCAAAGCAGAAATTTTTCGAGAAAGAACGTTTTTCTTTCGGTGAATTTTATCCTGGCATTTGTCTTCATACATGTAATTTCACAAGTATCTAAATTTGAGAGCCACAAAATTTATTGAACGCAACCTTAAAGGTAATTGGTTTTCAAGATGAGCAATCGTCAATGGAATGCGTAGCCTTTATTCTGTGTATTACCTTGGCATATCTGAGAAAGTCTTGTACAAAGTGTGAGCCCTTACAAATGCACTGTCACGATCTTATGGCTTTCTCTGGTGAGGTCACAGGAATTGTGTTTGAAATTGGAGATACAGTATGTTCGAATCGTGATGTCCTCCAAATACATATCAGAAGATCAAACTGTGCGCCCAATGTGGGACTCGAACCCACGACCCTGAGATTAAAAGTCTCATGCTCTACCGACTGAGCTAACCGGGCTCTTTTTGTTGTTTCCAAGCAGAAATTTTTCGAGAAAGAACGTTTTTGTTTCGGTGCATGTTATCCTGACATTTGTCTTCATGCATGTAATTTCACAAGTATCTAAATTTGAGCGCCACAAAATTTATTGAACGCAACCTTAACGGTAATTTGTATTCAAGATGAGCAATCGGTCAATGGAATGCGTAGCCTTTATTCTGTGTACTACCTTGGCATATCTGAGGGAGTCTTGTGCAAAGCGTGAGCAGTTACAAATGCAGTCACGATCCTATGCCCTTCTCTGGTGAGATCAGAGGAATTGTATTTGAAACTGGACATACAGTATCTTTGAATCATAATGTCCCCCAATGACAAATCAGAAGATTAAACCTTGCGCCCAATGTGGGGCTCGAACCCACGACCCTGAGATTAAGAGTCTCATGCTCTACCGACTGAGCTAACCGGGCTCTTTTTGTTGTTTCAAAGCAGAAATTTTTCGAGAAAGAACGTTTTTCTTTCGGTGAATTTTATCCTGGCATTTGTCTTCATGCATGTAATTTCACAAGTATCTAAATTTGAGCGCCACAAAATTTATTGAACGCAACCTTAACGGTAATTTGTATTCAAGATGAGCAATCGGTCAATGGAATGCGTAGCCTTTATTCTGTGTACTACCTTGGCATATCTGAGGGAGTCTTGTACAAAGTGTGAGCCCTTACAAATGCATTGTCACGATTTTATGGCTTTCTCTGGTGAGGTCACAGGAATTGTATTTGAAATTGGAGATACAGTATGTTCGAATCGTGATGTCCTCCAAATACATATCAGAAGATCAAACTGTGCGCCCAATGTGGGACTCGAACCCACGACCCTGAGATTAAAAGTCTCATGCTCTACCGACTGAGCTAACCGGGCTCTTTTTGTTGTTTCCAAGCAGAAATTTTTCGAGAAAGAACGTTTTTGTTTCGGTGCATGTTATCCTGACATTTGTCTTCATGCATGTAATTTCACAAGTATCTAAATTTGAGCGCCACAAAATTTATTGAACGCAACCTTAACGGTAATTTGTATTCAAGATGAGCAATCGGTCAATGGAATGCGTAGCCTTTATTCTGTGTACTACCTTGGCATATCTGAGGGAGTCTTGTGCAAAGCGTGAGCAGTTACAAATGCAGTCACGATCCTATGCCCTTCTCTGGTGAGGTCAGAGGAATTGTATTTGAAACTGGACATACAGTATCTTTGAATCATAATGTCCCCCAACGACAAATCAGAAGATTAAACCTTGCGCCCAATGTGGGGCTCGAACCCACGACCCTGAGATTAAGAGTCTCATGCTCTACCGACTGAGCTAACCGGGCTCTTTTTGTTGTTTCAAAGCAGAAATTTTTCGAGAAAGAACGTTTTTCTTTCGGTGAATTTTATCCTGGCATTTGTCTTCATACATGTAATTTCACAAGTATCTAAATTTGAGAGCCACAAAATTTATTGAACGCAACCTTAAAGGTAATTGGTTTTCAAGATGAGCAATCGTCAATGGAATGCGAAGCCTTTATTCTGTGTATTACCTTGGCATATCTGAGAAAGTCTTGTACAAAGTGTGAGCCCTAACAAATGCACTGTCACGATCTTATGGCTTTCTCTGGTGAGGTCACAGGAATTGTATTTGAAATTGGAGATACAGTATGTTCGAATCGTGATGTCCTCCAAATACATATCAGAAGATCAAACTGTGCGCCCAATGTGGGACTCGAACCCACGACCCTGAGATTAAAAGTCTCATGCTCTACCGACTGAGCTAACCGGGCTCTTTTTGTTGTTTCCAAGCAGAAATTTTTCGAGAAAGAACGTTTTTGTTTCGGTGCATGTTATCCTGACATTTGTCTTCATGCATGTAATTTCACAAGTATCTAAATTTGAGAGCCACAAAATTTATTGAACGCAACCTTAACGGTAATTTGTATTCAAGATGAGCAATCGGTCAATGGAATGCGTAGCCTTTATTCTGTGTACTACCTTGGCATATCTGAGGGAGTCTTGTACAAAGTGTGAGCCCTTACAAATGCACTGTCACGATCTTATGGCTTTCTCTGGTGAGGTCACAGGAATTGTATTTGAAATTGGAGATACAGTATGTTTGAATCGTGATGTCCTCCAAATACATATCAGAAGATCAAACTGTGCGCCCAATGTGGGACTCGAACCCACGACCCTGAGATTAAAAGTCTCATGCTCTACCGACTGAGCTAACCGGGCTCTTTTTGTTGTTTCCAAGCAGAAATTTTTCGAGAAAGAACGTTTTTCTTTCGGTGCATGTTATCCTGACATTTGTCTTCATGCATGTAATTTCACAAGTATCTAAATTTGAGCGCCACAAAATTTATTGAACGCAACCTTAACGGTAATTTGTATTCAAGATGAGCAATCGGTCAATGGAATGCGTAGCCTTTATTCTGTGTACTACCTTGGCATATCTGAGGGAGTCTTGTGCAAAGCGTGAGCAGTTACGAATGCAGTCACGATCTTATGGCTTTCTCTGGTGAGGTCACAGGAATTGTGTTTGAAATTGGAGATACAGTATGTTTGAATCGTGATGTCCTCCAAATACATATCAGAAGATCAAACTGTGCGCCCAATGTGGGACTCGAACCCACGACCCTGAGATTAAAAGTCTCATGCTCTACCGACTGAGCTAACCGGGCTCTTTTTGTTGTTTCCAAGCAGAAATTTTTCGAGAAAGAACGTTTTTCTTTCGGTGCATGTTATCCTGACATTTGTCTTCATGCATGTAATTTCACAAGTATCTAAATTTGAGCGCCACAAAATTTATTGAACGCAACCTTAACGGTAATTTGTATTCAAGATGAGCAATCGGTCAATGGAATGCGTAGCCTTTATTCTGTGTACTACCTTGGCATATCTGAGGGAGTCTTGTGCAAAGCGTGAGCAGTTACAAATGCAGTCACGATCCTATGCCCTTCTCTGGTGAGGTCAGAGGAATTGTATTTGAAACTGGACATACAGTATCTTTGAATCATAATGTCCCCCAATGACAAATCAGAAGACTAAACCTTGCGCCCAATGTGGGGCTCGAACCCACGACCCTGAGATTAAGAGTCTCATGCTCTACCGACTGAGCTAACCGGGCTCTTTTTGTTGTTTCAAAGCAGAAATTTTTCGAGAAAGAACGTTTTTCTTTCGGTGAATTTTATCCTGGCATTTGTCTTCATACATGTAATTTCACAAGTATCTAAATTTGAGAGCCACAAAATTTATTGAACGCAACCTTAAAGGTAATTGGTTTTCAAGATGAGCAATCGTCAATGGAATGCGTAGCCTTTATTCTGTGTACTACCTTGGCATATCTGAGGGAGTCTTGTGCAAAGCGTGAGCAGTTACAAATGCAGTCACGATCCTATGCCCTTCTCTGGTGAGATCAGAGGAATTGTATTTGAAACTGGACATACAGTATCTTTGAATCATAATGTCCCCCAACGACAAATCAGAAGATTAAACCTTGCGCCCAATGTGGGGCTGGAACCCACGACCCTGAGATTAAGAGTCTCATGCTCTACCGACTGAGCTAACCGGGCTCTTTTTGTTGTTTCAAAGCAGAAATTTTTCGAGAAAGAACGTTTTTCTTTCGGTGAATTTTATCCTGGCATTTGTCTTCATACATGTAATTTCACAAGTATCTAAATTTGAGAGCCACAAAATTTATTGAACGCAACCTTAAAGGTAATTGGTTTTCAAGATGAGCAATCGTCAATGGAATGCGTAGCCTTTATTCTGTGTATTACCTTGGCATATCTGAGAAAGTCTTGTACAAAGTGTGAGCCCTTACAAATGCACTGTCACGATCTTATGGCTTTCTCTGGTGAGGTCACAGGAATTGTGTTTGAAATTGGAGATACAGTATGTTCGAATCGTGATGTCCTCCAAATACATATCAGAAGATCAAACTGTGCGCCCAATGTGGGACTCGAACCCACGACCCTGAGATTAAAAGTCTCATGCTCTACCGACTGAGCTAACCGGGCTCTTTTTGTTGTTTCCAAGCAGAAATTTTTCGAGAAAGAACGTTTTTCTTTCGGTGCATGTTATCCTGACATTTGTCTTCATGCATGTAATTTCACAAGTATCTAAATTTGAGCGCCACAAAATTTATTGAACGCAACCTTAACGGTAATTTGTATTCAAGATGAGCAATCGGTCAATGGAATGCGTAGCCTTTATTCTGTGTACTACCTTGGCATATCTGAGGGAGTCTTGTGCAAAGCGTGAGCAGTTACAAATGCAGTCACGATCCTATGCCCTTCTCTGGTGAGGTTAGAGGAATTGTATTTGAAACTGGACATACAGTATCTTTGAATCATAATTTCCCCCAATGACAAATCAGAAGACTAAACCTTGCGCCCAATGTGGGGCTCGAACCCACGACCCTGAGATTAAGAGTCTCATGCTCTACCGACTGAGCTAACCGGGCTCTTTTTGTTGTTTCAAAGCAGAAATTTTTCGAGAAAGAACGTTTTTCTTTCGGTGAATTTTATCCTGGCATTTGTCTTCATACATGTAATTTCACAAGTATCTAAATTTGAGAGCCACAAAATTTATTGAACGCAACCTTAAAGGTAATTGGTTTTCAAGATGAGCAATCGTCAATGGAATGCGTAGCCTTTATTCTGTGTATTACCTTGGCATATCTGAGAAAGTCTTGTACAAAGTGTGAGCCCTTACAAATGTACTGTCACGATCTTATGGCTTTCTCTGGTGAGGTCACAGGAATTGTATTTGAAATTGGAGATACAGTATGTTTGAATCGTGATGTCCTCCAAATACATATCAGAAGATCAAACTGTGCGCCCAATGTGGGACTCGAACCCACGACCCTGAGATTAAAAGTCTCATGCTCTACCGACTGAGCTAACCGGGCTCTTTTTGTTGTTTCAAAGCAGAAATTTTTCGAGAAAGAACGTTTTTCTTTCGGTGAATTTTATCCTGGCATTTGTCTTCATACATGTAATTTCACAAGTATCTAAATTTGAGAGCCACAAAATTTATTGAACGCAACCTTAAAGGTAATTGGTTTTCAAGATGAGCAATCGTCAATGGAATGCGTAGCCTTTATTCTGTGTATTACCTTGGCATATCTGAGAAAGTCTTGTACAAAGTGTGAGCCCTTACAAATGCATTGTCACGATTTTATGGCTTTCTCTGGTGAGGTCACAGGAATTGTATTTGAAATTGGAGATACAGTATGTTCGAATCGTGATGTCCTCCAAATACATATCAGAAGATCAAACTGTGCGCCCAATGTGGGACTCGAACCCACGACCCTGAGATTAAAAGTCTCATGCTCTACCGACTGAGCTAACCGGGCTCTTTTTGTTGTTTCCAAGCAGAAATTTTTCGAGAAAGAACGTTTTTCTTTCGGTGCATGTTATCCTGACATTTGTCTTCATGCATGTAATTTCACAAGTATCTAAATTTGAGCGCCACAAAATTTATTGAACGCAACCTTAACGGTAATTTGTATTCAAGATGAGCAATCGGTCAATGGAATGCGTAGCCTTTATTCTGTGTACTACCTTGGCATATCTGAGGGAGTCTTGTGCAAAGCGTGAGCAGTTACAAATGCAGTCACGATCCTATGCCCTTCTCTGGTGAGGTCAGAGGAATTGTATTTGAAACTGGACATACAGTATCTTTGAATCATAATGTCCCCCAACGACAAATCAGAAGATTAAACCTTGCGCCCAATGTGGGGCTCGAACCCACGACCCTGAGATTAAGAGTCTCATGCTCTACCGACTGAGCTAACCGGGCTCTTTTTGTTGTTTCAAAGCAGAAAGTTTTCGAGAAAGAACGTTTTTCTTTCGGTGAATTTTATCCTGGCATTTGTCTTCATACATGTAATTTCACAAGTATCTAAATTTGAGAGCCACAAAATTTATTGAACGCAACCTTAAAGGTAATTGGTTTTCAAGATGAGCAATCGTCAATGGAATGCGAAGCCTTTATTCTGTGTATTACCTTGGCATATCTGAGAAAGTCTTGTACAAAGTGTGAGCCCTAACAAATGCACTGTCACGATCTTATGGCTTTCTCTGGTGAGGTCACAGGAATTGTATTTGAAATTGGAGATACAGTATGTTCGAATCGTGATGTCCTCCAAATACATATCAGAAGATCAAACTGTGCGCCCAATGTGGGACTCGAACCCACGACCCTGAGATTAAAAGTCTCATGCTCTACCGACTGAGCTAACCGGGCTCTTTTTGTTGTTTCCAAGCAGAAATTTTTCGAGAAAGAACGTTTTTGTTTCGGTGCATGTTATCCTGACATTTGTCTTCATGCATGTAATTTCACAAGTATCTAAATTTGAGAGCCACAAAATTTATTGAACGCAACCTTAACGGTAATTTGTATTCAAGATGAGCAATCGGTCAATGGAATGCGTAGCCTTTATTCTGTGTACTACCTTGGCATATCTGAGGGAGTCTTGTACAAAGTGTGAGCCCTTACAAATGCACTGTCACGATCTTATGGCTTTCTCTGGTGAGGTCACAGGAATTGTATTTGAAATTGGAGATACAGTATGTTTGAATCGTGATGTCCTCCAAATACATATCAGAAGATCAAACTGTGCGCCCAATGTGGGACTCGAACCCACGACCCTGAGATTAAAAGTCTCATGCTCTACCGACTGAGCTAACCGGGCTCTTTTTGTTGTTTCCAAGCAGAAATTTTTCGAGAAAGAACGTTTTTCTTTCGGTGCATGTTATCCTGACATTTGTCTTCATGCATGTAATTTCACAAGTATCTAAATTTGAGCGCCACAAAATTTATTGAACGCAACCTTAACGGTAATTTGTATTCAAGATGAGCAATCGGTCAATGGAATGCGTAGCCTTTATTCTGTGTACTACCTTGGCATATCTGAGGGAGTCTTGTGCAAAGCGTGAGCAGTTACAAATGCAGTCACGATCCTATGCCCTTCTCTGGTGAGGTCAGAGGAATTGTATTTGAAACTGGACATACAGTATCTTTGAATCATAATGTCCCCCAACGACAAATCAGAAGATTAAACCTTGCGCCCAATGTGGGGCTCGAACCCACGACCCTGAGATTAAGAGTCTCATGCTCTACCGACTGAGCTAACCGGGCTCTTTTTGTTGTTTCAAAGCAGAAATTTTTCGAGAAAGAACGTTTTTCTTTCGGTGAATTTTATCCTGGCATTTGTCTTCATACATGTAATTTCACAAGTATCTAAATTTGAGAGCCACAAAATTTATTGAACGCAACCTTAAAGGTAATTGGTTTTCAAGATGAGCAATCGTCAATGGAATGCGTAGCCTTTATTCTGTGTATTACCTTGGCATATCTGAGAAAGTCTTGTACAAAGTGTGAGCCCTTACAAATGCACTGTCACGATCTTATGGCTTTCTCTGGTGAGGTCACAGGAATTGTGTTTGAAATTGGAGATACAGTATGTTCGAATCGTGATGTCCTCCAAATACATATCAGAAGATCAAACTGTGCGCCCAATGTGGGACTCGAACCCACGACCCTGAGATTAAAAGTCTCATGCTCTACCGACTGAGCTAACCGGGCTCTTTTTGTTTCGGTGCATGTTATCCTGACATTTGTCTTCATGCATGTAATTTCACAAGTATCTAAATTTGAGAGCCACAAAATTTATTGAACGCAACCTTAACGGTAATTTGTATTCAAGATGAGCAATCGGTCAATGGAATGCGTAGCCTTTATTCTGTGTACTACCTTGGCATATCTGAGGGAGTCTTGTACAAAGTGTGAGCCCTTACAAATGCACTGTCACGATCTTATGGCTTTCTCTGGTGAGGTCACAGGAATTGTATTTGAAATTGGAGATACAGTATGTTCGAATCGTGATGTCCTCCAAATACATATCAGAAGATCAAACTGTGCGCCCAATGTGGGACTCGAACCCACGACCCTGAGATTAAAAGTCTCATGCTCTACCGACTGAGCTAACCGGGCTCTTTTTGTTGTTTCCAAGCAGAAATTTTTCGAGAAAGAACGTTTTTGTTTCGGTGCATGTTATCCTGACATTTGTCTTCATGCATGTAATTTCACAAGTATCTAAATTTGAGCGCCACAAAATTTATTGAACGCAACCTTAACGGTAATTTGTATTCAAGATGAGCAATCGGTCAATGGAATGCGTAGCCTTTATTCTGTGTACTACCTTGGCATATCTGAGGGAGTCTTGTGCAAAGCGTGAGCAGTTACAAATGCAGTCACGATCCTATGCCCTTCTCTGGTGAGGTCAGAGGAATTGTATTTGAAACTGGACATACAGTATCTTTGAATCATAATGTCCCCCAACGACAAATCAGAAGATTAAACCTTGCGCCCAATGTGGGGCTCGAACCCACGACCCTGAGATTAAGAGTCTCATGCTCTACCGACTGAGCTAACCGGGCTCTTTTTGTTGTTTCAAAGCAGAAATTTTTCGAGAAAGAACGTTTTTCTTTCGGTGAATTTTATCCTGACATTTGTCTTCATGCATGTAATTTCACAAGTATCTAAATTTGAGAGCCACAAAATTTATTGAACGCAACCTTAACGGTAATTTGTATTCAAGATGAGCAATCGGTCAATGGAATGCGTAGCCTTTATTCTGTGTACTACCTTGGCATATCTGAGGGAGTCTTGTACAAAGTGTGAGCCCTTACAAATGCACTGTCACGATCTTATGGCTTTCTCTGGTGAGGTCACAGGAATTGTATTTGAAATTGGAGATACAGTATGTTCGAATCGTGATGTCCTCCAAATACATATCAGAAGATCAAACTGTGCGCCCAATGTGGGACTCGAACCCACGACCCTGAGATTAAAAGTCTCATGCTCTACCGACTGAGCTAACCGGGCTCTTTTTGTTGTTTCCAAGCAGAAATTTTTCGAGAAAGAACGTTTTTCTTTCGGTGCATGTTATCCTGACATTTGTCTTCATACATGTAATTTCACAAGTATCTAAATTTGAGCGCCACAAAATTTATTGAACGCAACCTTAACGGTAATTTGTATTCAAGATGAGCAATCGGTCAATGGAATGCGTAGCCTTTATTCTGTGTACTACCTTGGCATATCTGAGGGAGTCTTGTGCAAAGCGTGAGCAGTTACAAATGCAGTCACGATCCTATGCCCTTCTCTGGTGAGGTCAGAGGAATTGTATTTGAAACTGGACATACAGTATCTTTGAATCATAATGTCCCCCAACGACAAATCAGAAGATTAAACCTTGCGCCCAATGTGGGGCTCGAACCCACGACCCTGAGATTAAGAGTCTCATGCTCTACCGACTGAGCTAACCGGGCTCTTTTTGTTGTTTCAAAGCAGAAATTTTTCGAGAAAGAACGTTTTTCTTTCGGTGAATTTTATCCTGGCATTTGTCTTCATACATGTAATTTCACAAGTATCTAAATTTAAGAGCCACAAAATTTATTGAACGCAACCTTAAAGGTAATTGGTTTTCAAGATGAGCAATCGTCAATGGAATGCGTAGCCTTTATTCTGTGTATTACCTTGGCATATCTGAGAAAGTCTTGTACAAAGTGTGAGCCCTTACAAATGCACTGTCACGATCTTATGGATTTCTCTGGTGAGGTCACAGGAATTGTGTTTGAAATTGGAGATACAGTATGTTCGAATCGTGATGTCCTCCAAATACATATCAGAAGATCAAACTGTGCGCCCAATGTGGGACTCGAACCCACGACCCTGAGATTAAAAGTCTCATGCTCTACCGACTGAGCTAACCGGGCTCTTTTTGTTGTTTCCAAGCAGAAATTTTTCGAGAAAGAACGTTTTTCTTTCGGTGCATGTTATCCTGACATTTGTCTTCATACATGTAATTTCACAAGTATCTAAATTTGAGCGCCACAAAATTTATTGAACGCAACCTTAACGGTAATTTGTATTCAAGATGAGCAATCGGTCAATGGAATGCGTAGCCTTTATTCTGTGTACTACCTTGGCATATCTGAGGGAGTCTTGTGCAAAGCGTGAGCAGTTACAAATGCAGTCACGATCCTATGCCCTTCTCTGGTGAGGTCAGAGGAATTGTATTTGAAACTGGACATACAGTATCTTTGAATCATAATGTCCCCCAACGACAAATCAGAAGATTAAACCTTGCGCCCAATGTGGGGCTCGAACCCACGACCCTGAGATTAAGAGTCTCATGCTCTACCGACTGAGCTAACCGGGCTCTTTTCGTTTCGGTGCATGTTATCCTGACATTTGTCTTCATGCATGTAATTTCACAAGTATCTAAATTTGAGAGCCACAAAATTTATTGAACGCAACCTTAACGGTAATTTGTATTCAAGATGAGCAATCGGTCAATGGAATGCGTAGCCTTTATTCTGTGTACTACCTTGGCATATCTGAGGGAGTCTTGTACAAAGTGTGAGCCCTTACAAATGCACTGTTACGATCTTATGGCTTTCTCTGGTGAGGTCACAGGAATTGTATTTGAAATTGGAGATACAGTATGTTCGAATCGTGATGTCCTCCAAATACATATCAGAAGATCAAACTGTGCGCCCAATGTGGGACTCGAACCCACGACCCTGAGATTAAAAGTCTCATGCTCTACCGACTGAGCTAACCGGGCTCTTTTTGTTGTTTCCAAGCAGAAATTTTTCGAGAAAGAACGTTTTTGTTTCGGTGCATGTTATCCTGACATTTGTCTTCATGCATGTAATTTCACAAGTATCTAAATTTGAGCGCCACAAAATTTATTGAACGCAACCTTAACGGTAATTTGTATTCAAGATGAGCAATCGGTCAATGGAATGCGTAGCCTTTATTCTGTGTACTACCTTGGCATATCTGAGGGACTCTTGTGCAAAGCGTGAGCAGTTACAAATGCAGTCACGATCCTATGCCCTTCTCTGGTGAGGTCAGAGGAATTGTATTTGAAACTGGACATATAGTATCTTTGAATCATAATGTCCCCCAACGACAAATCAGAAGACTAAACCTTGCGCCCAATGTGGGGCTCGAACCCACGACCCTGAGATTAAGAGTCTCATGCTCTACCGACTGAGCTAACCGGGCTCTTTTTGTTGTTTCAAAGCAGAAATTTTTCGAGAAAGAACGTTTTTCTTTCGGTGAATTTTATCCTGGCATTTGTCTTCATACATGTAATTTCACAAGTATCTAAATTTGAGAGCCACAAAATTTATTGAACGCAACCTTAAAGGTAATTGGTTTTCAAGATGAGCAATCGTCAATGGAATGCGTAGCCTTTATTCTGTGGCATATCTGAGAAAGTCTTGTACAAAGTGTGAGCCCTTACAAATGCACTGTCACGATCTTATGGCTTTCTCTGGTGAGGTCACAGGAATTGTGTTTGAAATTGGAGATACAGTATGTTCGAATCGTGATGTCCTCCAAATACATATCAGAAGATCAAACTGTGCGCCCAATGTGGGACTCGAACCCACGACCCTGAGATTAAAAGTCTCATGCTCTACCGACTGAGCTAACCGGGCTCTTTTTGTTGTTTCCAAGCAGAAATTTTTCGAGAAAGAACGTTTTTCTTTCGGTGCATGTTATCCTGACATTTGTCTTCATGCATGTAATTTCACAAGTATCTAAATTTGAGCGCCACAAAATTTATTGAACGCAACCTTAACGGTAATTTGTATTCAAGATGAGCAATCGGTGAATGGAATGCGTAGCCTTTATTCTGTGTACTACCTTGGCATATCTGAGGGACTCTTGTGCAAAGCGTGAGCAGTTACAAATGCAGTCACGATCCTATGCCCTTCTCTGGTGAGGTCAGAGGAATTGTATTTGAAACTGGACATACAGTATCTTTGAATCATAATGTCCCCCAACGACAAATCAGAAGACTAAACCTTGCGCCCAATGTGGGGCTCGAACCCACGACCCTGAGATTAAGAGTCTCATGCTCTACCGACTGAGCTAACCGGGCTCTTTTTGTTGTTTCAAAGCAGAAATTTTTCGAGAAAGAACGTTTTTCTTTCGGTGAATTTTATCCTGGCATTTGTCTTCATACATGTAATTTCACAAGTATCTAAATTTGAGAGCCACAAAATTTATTGAACGCAACCTTAAAGGTAATTGGTTTTCAAGATGAGCAATCGTCAATGGAATGCGTAGCCTTTATTCTGTGGCATATCTGAGAAAGTCTTGTACAAAGTGTGAGCCCTTACAAATGCACTGTCACGATCTTATGGCTTTCTCTGGTGAGGTCACAGGAATTGTGTTTGAAATTGGAGATACAGTATGTTCGAATCGTGATGTCCTCCAAATACATATCAGAAGATCAAACTGTGCGCCCAATGTGGGACTCGAACCCACGACCCTGAGATTAAAAGTCTCATGCTCTACCGACTGAGCTAACCGGGCTCTTTTTGTTGTTTCCAAGCAGAAATTTTTCGAGAAAGAACGTTTTTCTTTCGGTGCATGTTATCCTGACATTTGTCTTCATGCATGTAATTTCACAAGTATCTAAATTTGAGCGCCACAAAATTTATTGAACGCAACCTTAACGGTAATTTGTATTCAAGATGAGCAATCGGTCAATGGAATGCGTAGCCTTTATTCTGTGTACTACCTTGGCATATCTGAGGGACTCTTGTGCAAAGCGTGAGCAGTTACAAATGCAGTCACGATCCTATGCCCTTCTCTGGTGAGGTCAGAGGAATTGTATTTGAAACTGGACATACAGTATCTTTGAATCATAATGTCCCCCAACGACAAATCAGAAGACTAAACCTTGCGCCCAATGTGGGGCTCGAACCCACGACCCTGAGATTAAGAGTCTCATGCTCTACCGACTGAGCTAACCGGGCTCTTTTTGTTGTTTCAAAGCAGAAATTTTTCGAGAAAGAACGTTTTTCTTTCGGTGAATTTTATCCTGGCATTTGTCTTCATACATGTAATTTCACAAGTATCTAAATTTGAGAGCCACAAAATTTATTGAACGCAACCTTAAAGGTAATTGGTTTTCAAGATGAGCAATCGTCAATGGAATGCGTAGCCTTTATTCTGTGGCATATCTGAGAAAGTCTTGTACAAAGTGTGAGCCCTTACAAATGCACTGTCACGATCTTATGGCTTTCTCTGGTGAGGTCACAGGAATTGTGTTTGAAATTGGAGATACAGTATGTTCGAATCGTGATGTCCTCCAAATACATATCAGAAGATCAAACTGTGCGCCTAATGTGGGACTCGAACCCACGACCCTGAGATTAAAAGTCTCATGCTCTACCGACTGAGCTAACCGGGCTCTTTTTGTTGTTTCCAAGCAGAAATTTTTCGAGAAAGAACGTTTTTCTTTCGGTGCATGTTATCCTGACATTTGTCTTCATGCATGTAATTTCACAAGTATCTAAATTTGAGCGCCACAAAATTTATTGAACGCAACCTTAACGGTAATTTGTATTCAAGATGAGCAATCGGTCAATGGAATGCGTAGCCTTTATTCTGTGTACTACCTTGGCATATCTGAGGGACTCTTGTGCAAAGCGTGAGCAGTTACAAATGCAGTCACGATCCTATGCCCTTCTCTGGTGAGGTCAGAGGAATTGTATTTGAAACTGGACATACAGTATCTTTGAATCATAATGTCCCCCAACGACAAATCAGAAGACTAAACCTTGCACCCAATGTGGGGCTCGAACCCACAACCCTGAGATTAAGAGTCTCATGCTCTACCGACTGAGCTAACCGGGCTCTTTTTGTTGTTTCAAAGCAGAAATTTTTCGAGAAAGAACGTTTTTCTTTCGGTGAATTTTATCCTGGCATTTGTCTTCATACATGTAATTTCACAAGTATCTAAATTTGAGAGCCACAAAATTTATTGAACGCAACCTTAAAGGTAATTGGTTTTCAAGATGAGCAATCGTCAATGGAATGCGTAGCCTTTATTCTGTGGCATATCTGAGAAAGTCTTGTACAAAGTGTGAGCCCTTACAAATGCACTGTCACGATCTTATGGCTTTCTCTGGTGAGGTCACAGGAATTGTGTTTGAAATTGGAGATACAGTATGTTCGAATCGTGATGTCCTCCAAATACATATCAGAAGATCAAACTGTGCGCCCAATGTGGGACTCGAACCCACGACCCTGAGATTAAAAGTCTCATGCTCTACCGACTGAGCTAACCGGGCTCTTTTTGTTTTTTCAAAGCAGAAATTTTTCGAGAAAGAACGTTTTTCTTTCGGTGAATTTTATCCTGGCATTTGTCTTCATACATGTAATTTCACAAGTATCTAAATTTGAGAGCCACAAAATTTATTGAACGCAACCTTAAAGGTAATTGGTTTTCAAGATGAGCAATCGTCAATGGAATGCGTAGCCTTTATTCTGTGGCATATCTGAGAAAGTCTTGTACAAAGTGTGAGCCCTTACAAATGCACTGTCACGATCTTATGGCTTTCTCTGGTGAGGTCACAGGAATTGTGTTTGAAATTGGAGATACAGTATGTTCGAATCGTGATGTCCTCCAAATACATATCAGAAGATCAAACTGTGCGCCCAATGTGGGACTCGAACCCACGACCCTGAGATTAAAAGTCTCATGCTCTACTGACTGAGCTAACCGGGCTCTTTTTGTTGTTTCCAAGCAGAAATTTTTCGAGAAAGAACGTTTTTTTTTCGGTGCATGTTATCCTGACATTTGTCTTCATGCATGTAATTTCACAAGTATCTAAATTTGAGCGCCACAAAATTTATTGAACGCAACCTTAACGGTAATTTGTATTCAAGATGAGCAATCGGTCAATGGAATGCGTAGCCTTTATTCTGTGTACTACCTTGGCATATCTGAGGGACTCTTGTGCAAAGCGTGAGCAGTTACAAATGCAGTCACGATCCTATGCCCTTCTCTGGTGAGGTCAGAGGAATTGTATTTGAAACTGGACATACAGTATCTTTGAATCATAATGTCCCCCAACGACAAATCAGAAGACTAAACCTTGCGCCCAATGTGGGGCTCGAACCCACGACCCTGAGATTAAGAGTCTCATGCTCTACCGACTGAGCTAACCGGGCTCTTTTTGTTGTTTCAAAGCAGAAATTTTTCGAGAAAGAACGTTTTTCTTTCGGTGAATTTTATCCTGGCATTTGTCTTCATACATGTAATTTCACAAGTATCTAAATTTGAGAGCCACAAAATTTATTGAACGCAACCTTAAAGGTAATTGGTTTTCAAGATGAGCAATCGTCAATGGAATGCGTAGCCTTTATTCTGTGGCATATCTGAGAAAGTCTTGTACAAAGTGTGAGCCCTTACAAATGCACTGTCACGATCTTATGGCTTTCTCTGGTGAGGTCACAGGAATTGTGTTTGAAATTGGAGATACAGTATGTTCGAATCGTGATGTCCTCCAAATACATATCAGAAGATCAAACTGTGCGCCCAATGTGGGACTCGAACCCACGACCCTGAGATTAAAAGTCTCATGCTCTACCGACTGAGCTAACCGGGCTCTTTTTGTTGTTTCCAAGCAGAAATTTTTCGAGAAAGAACGTTTTTCTTTCGGTGCATGTTATCCTGACATTTGTCTTCATGCATGTAATTTCACAAGTATCTAAATTTGAGCGCCACAAAATTTATTGAACGCAACCTTAACGGTAATTTGTATTCAAGATGAGCAATCGGTCAATGGAATGCGTAGCCTTTATTCTGTGTACTACCTTGGCATATCTGAGGGAGTCTTGTACAAAGTGTGAGCCCTTACAAATGCACTGTCACGATCTTATGGCTTTCTCTGGTGAGGTCACAGGAATTGTATTTGAAATTGGAGATACAGTATGTTCGAATCGTGATGTCCTCCAAATACATATCAGAAGATCAAACTGTGCGCCCAATGTGGGACTCGAACCCACGACCCTGAGATTAAAAGTCTCATGCTCTACCGACTGAGCTAACCGGGCTCTTTTTGTTGTTTCCAAGCAGAAATTTTTCGAGAAAGAACGTTTTTGTTTCGGTGCATGTTATCCTGACATTTGTCTTCATGCATGTAATTTCACAAGTATCTAAATTTGAGCGCCACAAAATTTATTGAACGCAACCTTAACGGTAATTTGTATTCAAGATGAGCAATCGGTCAATGGAATGCGTAGCCTTTATTCTGTGTACTACCTTGGCATATCTGAGGGAGTCTTGTGCAAAGCGTGAGCAGTTACAAATGCAGTCACGATCCTATGCCCTTCTCTGGTGAGGTCAGAGGAATTGTATTTGAAACTGGACATACAGTATCTTTGAATCATAATGTCCCCCAACGACAAATCAGAAGATTAAACCTTGCGCCCAATGTGGGGCTCGAACCCACGACCCTGAGATTAAGAGTCTCATGCTCTACCGACTGAGCTAACCGGGCTCTTTTTGTTGTTTCAAAGCAGAAATTTTTCGAGAAAGAACGTTTTTCTTTCGGTGAATTTTATCCTGACATTTGTCTTCATGCATGTAATTTCACAAGTATCTAAATTTGAGAGCCACAAAATTTATTGAACGCAACCTTAACGGTAATTTATATTCAAGATGAGCAATCGGTCAATGGAATGCGTAGCCTTTATTCTGTGTACTACCTTGGCATATCTGAGGGAGTCTTGTACAAAGTGTGAGCCCTTACAAATGCACTGTTACGATCTTATGGCTTTCTCTGGTGAGGTCACAGGAATTGTATTTGAAATTGGAGATACAGTATGTTCGAATCGTGATGTCCTCCAAATACATATCAGAAGATCAAACTGTGCGCCCAATGTGGGACTCGAACCCACGACCCTGAGATTAAAAGTCTCATGCTCTACCGACTGAGCTAACCGGGCTCTTTTTGTTGTTTCCAAGCAGAAATTTTTCGAGAAAGAACGTTTTTGTTTCGGTGCATGTTATCCTGACATTTGTCTTCATGCATGTAATTTCACAAGTATCTAAATTTGAGCGCCACAAAATTTATTGAACGCAACCTTAACGGTAATTTGTATTCAAGATGAGCAATCGGTCAATGGAATGCGTAGCCTTTATTCTGTGTACTACCTTGGCATATCTGAGGGAGTCTTGTGCAAAGCGTGAGCAGTTACAAATGCAGTCACGATCCTATGCCCTTCTCTGGTGAGGTCAGAGGAATTGTATTTGAAACTGGACATACAGTATCTTTGAATCATAATGTCCCCCAACGACAAATCAGAAGATTAAACCTTGCGCCCAATGTGGGGCTCGAACCCACGACCCTGAGATTAAGAGTCTCATGCTCTACCGACTGAGCTAACCGGGCTCTTTTTGTTGTTTCAAAGCAGAAATTTTTCGAGAAAGAACGTTTTTCTTTCGGTGAATTTTATCCTGGCATTTGTCTTCATACATGTAATTTCACAAGTATCTAAATTTGAGAGCCACAAAATTTATTGAACGCAACCTTAAAGGTAATTGGTTTTCAAGATGAGCAATCGTCAATGGAATGCGTAGCCTTTATTCTGTGTATTACCTTGGCATATCTGAGAAAGTCTTGTACAAAGTGTGAGCCCTTACAAATGCACTGTCACGATCTTATGGATTTCTCTGGTGAGGTCACAGGAATTGTGTTTGAAATTGGAGATACAGTATGTTCGAATCGTGATGTCCTCCAAATACATATCAGAAGATCAAACTGTGCGCCCAATGTGGGACTCGAACCCACGACCCTGAGATTAAAAGTCTCATGCTCTACCGACTGAGCTAACCGGGCTCTTTTTGTTGTTTCCAAGCAGAAATTTTTCGAGAAAGAACGTTTTTCTTTCGGTGCATGTTATCCTGACATTTGTCTTCATGCATGTAATTTCACAAGTATCTAAATTTGAGCGCCACAAAATTTATTGAACGCAACCTTAACGGTAATTTGTATTCAAGATGAGCAATCGGTCAATGGAATGCGTAGCCTTTATTCTGTGTACTACCTTGGCATATCTGAGGGAGTCTTGTGCAAAGCGTGAGCAGTTACAAATGCAGTCACGATCCTATGCCCTTCTCTGGTGAGGTCAGAGGAATTGTATTTGAAACTGGACATACAGTATCTTTGAATCATAATGTCCCCCAACGACAAATCAGAAGATTAAACCTTGCGCCCAATGTGGGGCTCGAACCCACGACCCTGAGATTAAGAGTCTCATGCTCTACCGACTGAGCTAACCGGGCTCTTTTTGTTGTTTCAAAGCAGAAATTTTTCGAGAAAGAACGTTTTTCTTTCGGTGAATTTTATCCTGGCATTTGTCTTCATACATGTAATTTCACAAGTATCTAAATTTGAGAGCCACAAAATTTATTGAACGCAACCTTAAAGGTAATTGGTTTTCAAGATGAGCAATCGTCAATGGAATGCGTAGCCTTTATTCTGTGTATTACCTTGGCATATCTGAGAAAGTCTTGTACAAAGTGTGAGCCCTTACAAATGCACTGTCACGATCTTATGGCTTTCTCTGGTGAGGTCACAGGAATTGTGTTTGAAATTGGAGATACAGTATGTTCGAATCGTGATGTCCTCCAAATACATATCAGAAGATCAAACTGTGCGCCCAATGTGGGACTCGAACCCACGACCCTGAGATTAAAAGTCTCATGCTCTACCGACTGAGCTAACCGGGCTCTTTTTGTTGTTTCCAAGCAGAAATTTTTCGAGAAAGAACGTTTTTCTTTCGGTGCATGTTATCCTGACATTTGTCTTCATGCATGTAATTTCACAAGTATCTAAATTTGAGCGCCACAAAATTTATTGAACGCAACCTTAACGGTAATTTGTATTCAAGATGAGCAATCGGTCAATGGAATGCGTAGCCTTTATTCTGTGTACTACCTTGGCATATCTGAGGGAGTCTTGTGCAAAGCGTGAGCAGTTACAAATGCAGTCACGATCCTATGCCCTTCTCTGGTGAGGTCAGAGGAATTGTATTTGAAACTGGACATACAGTATCTTTGAATCATAATGTCCCCCAACGACAAATCAGAAGACTAAACCTTGCGCCCAATGTGGGGCTCGAACCCACGACCCTGAGATTAAGAGTCTCATGCTCTACCGACTGAGCTAACCGGGCTCTTTTTGTTGTTTCAAAGCAGAAATTTTTCGAGAAAGAACGTTTTTCTTTCGGTGAATTTTATCCTGGCATTTGTCTTCATACATGTAATTTCACAAGTATCTAAATTTGAGAGCCACAAAATTTATTGAACGCAACCTTAAAGGTAATTGGTTTTCAAGATGAGCAATCGTCAATGGAATGCGTAGCCTTTATTCTGTGGCATATCTGAGAAAGTCTTGTACAAAGTGTGAGCCCTTACAAATGCACTGTCACGATCTTATGGCTTTCTCTGGTGAGGTCACAGGAATTGTGTTTGAAATTGGAGATACAGTATGTTCGAATCGTGATGTCCTCCAAATACATATCAGAAGATCAAACTGTGCGCCCAATGTGGGACTCGAACCCACGACCCTGAGATTAAAAGTCTCATGCTCTACCGACTGAGCTAACCGGGCTCTTTTTGTTGTTTCCAAGCAGAAATTTTTCGAGAAAGAACGTTTTTCTTTCGGTGCATGTTATCCTGACATTTGTCTTCATGCATGTAATTTCACAAGTATCTAAATTTGAGCGCCACAAAATTTATTGAACGCAACCTTAACGGTAATTTGTATTCAAGATGAGCAATCGGTGAATGGAATGCGTAGCCTTTATTCTGTGTACTACCTTGGCATATCTGAGGGACTCTTGTGCAAAGCGTGAGCAGTTACAAATGCAGTCACGATCCTATGCCCTTCTCTGGTGAGGTCAGAGGAATTGTATTTGAAACTGGACATACAGTATCTTTGAATCATAATGTCCCCCAACGACAAATCAGAAGACTAAACCTTGCGCCCAATGTGGGGCTCGAACCCACGACCCTGAGATTAAGAGTCTCATGCTCTACCGACTGAGCTAACCGGGCTCTTTTTGTTGTTTCAAAGCAGAAATTTTTCGAGAAAGAACGTTTTTCTTTCGGTGAATTTTATCCTGGCATTTGTCTTCATACATGTAATTTCACAAGTATCTAAATTTGAGAGCCACAAAATTTATTGAACGCAACCTTAAAGGTAATTGGTTTTCAAGATGAGCAATCGTCAATGGAATGCGTAGCCTTTATTCTGTGGCATATCTGAGAAAGTCTTGTACAAAGTGTGAGCCCTTACAAATGCACTGTCACGATCTTATGGCTTTCTCTGGTGAGGTCACAGGAATTGTGTTTGAAATTGGAGATACAGTATGTTCGAATCGTGATGTCCTCCAAATACATATCAGAAGATCAAACTGTGCGCCCAATGTGGGACTCGAACCCACGACCCTGAGATTAAAAGTCTCATGCTCTACCGACTGAGCTAACCGGGCTCTTTTTGTTGTTTCCAAGCAGAAATTTTTCGAGAAAGAACGTTTTTCTTTCGGTGCATGTTATCCTGACATTTGTCTTCATGCATGTAATTTCACAAGTATCTAAATTTGAGCGCCACAAAATTTATTGAACGCAACCTTAACGGTAATTTGTATTCAAGATGAGCAATCGGTCAATGGAATGCGTAGCCTTTATTCTGTGTACTACCTTGGCATATCTGAGGGACTCTTGTGCAAAGCGTGAGCAGTTACAAATGCAGTCACGATCCTATGCCCTTCTCTGGTGAGGTCAGAGGAATTGTATTTGAAACTGGACATACAGTATCTTTGAATCATAATGTCCCCCAACGACAAATCAGAAGACTAAACCTTGCGCCCAATGTGGGGCTCGAACCCACGACCCTGAGATTAAGAGTCTCATGCTCTACCGACTGAGCTAACCGGGCTCTTTTTGTTGTTTCAAAGCAGAAATTTTTCGAGAAAGAACGTTTTTCTTTCGGTGAATTTTATCCTGGCATTTGTCTTCATACATGTAATTTCACAAGTATCTAAATTTGAGAGCCACAAAATTTATTGAACGCAACCTTAAAGGTAATTGGTTTTCAAGATGAGCAATCGTCAATGGAATGCGTAGCCTTTATTCTGTGGCATATCTGAGAAAGTCTTGTACAAAGTGTGAGCCCTTACAAATGCACTGTCACGATCTTATGGCTTTCTCTGGTGAGGTCACAGGAATTGTGTTTGAAATTGGAGATACAGTATGTTCGAATCGTGATGTCCTCCAAATACATATCAGAAGATCAAACTGTGCGCCCAATGTGGGACTCGAACCCACGACCCTGAGATTAAAAGTCTCATGCTCTACCGACTGAGCTAACCGGGCTCTTTTTGTTGTTTCCAAGCAGAAATTTTTCGAGAAAGAACGTTTTTCTTTCGGTGCATGTTATCCTGACATTTGTCTTCATGCATGTAATTTCACAAGTATCTAAATTTGAGCGCCACAAAATTTATTGAACGCAACCTTAACGGTAATTTGTATTCAAGATGAGCAATCGGTCAATGGAATGCGTAGCCTTTATTCTGTGTACTACCTTGGCATATCTGAGGGAGTCTTGTGCAAAGCGTGAGCAGTTACAAATGCAGTCACGATCCTATGCCCTTCTCTGGTGAGGTCAGAGGAATTGTATTTGAAACTGGACATACAGTATCTTTGAATCATAATGTCCCCCAACGACAAATCAGAAGACTAAACCTTGCGCCCAATGTGGGGCTCGAACCCACGACCCTGAGATTAAGAGTCTCATGCTCTACCGACTGAGCTAACCGGGCTCTTTTTGTTGTTTCAAAGCAGAAATTTTTCGAGAAAGAACGTTTTTCTTTCGGTGAATTTTATCCTGGCATTTGTCTTCATACATGTAATTTCACAAGTATCTAAATTTGAGAGCCACAAAATTTATTGAACGCAACCTTAAAGGTAATTGGTTTTCAAGATGAGCAATCGTCAATGGAATGCGTAGCCTTTATTCTGTGTATTACCTTGGCAAATCTGAGAAAGTCTTGTACAAAGTGTGAGCCCTTACAAATGCACTGTCACGATCTTATGGCTTTCTCTGGTGAGGTCACAGGAATTGTGTTTGAAATTGGAGATACAGTATGTTCGAATCGTGATGTCCTCCAAATACATATCAGAAGATCAAACTGTGCGCCCAATGTGGGACTCGAACCCACGACCCTGAGATTAAAAGTCTCATGCTCTACCGACTGAGCTAACCGGGCTCTTTTTGTTGTTTCCAAGCAGAAATTTTTCGAGAAAGAACGTTTTTCTTTCGGTGCATGTTATCCTGACATTTGTCTTCATGCATGTAATTTCACAAGTATCTAAATTTGAGCGCCACAAAATTTATTGAACGCAACCTTAACGGTAATTTGTATTCAAGATGAGCAATCGGTGAATGGAATGCGTAGCCTTTATTCTGTGTACTACCTTGGCATATCTGAGGGACTCTTGTGCAAAGCGTGAGCAGTTACAAATGCAGTCACGATCCTATGCCCTTCTCTGGTGAGGTCAGAGGAATTGTATTTGAAACTGGACATACAGTATCTTTGAATCATAATGTCCCCCAACGACAAATCAGAAGACTAAACCTTGCGCCCAACGTGGGGCTCGAACCCACGACCCTGAGATTAAGAGTCTCATGCTCTACCGACTGAGCTAACCGGGCTCTTTTTGTTGTTTCAAAGCAGAAATTTTTCGAGAAAGAACGTTTTTCTTTCGGTGAATTTTATCCTGGCATTTGTCTTCATACATGTAATTTCACAAGTATCTAAATTTGAGAGCCACAAAATTTATTGAACGCAACCTTAAAGGTAATTGGTTTTCAAGATGAGCAATCGTCAATGGAATGCGTAGCCTTTATTCTGTGGCATATCTGAGAAAGTCTTGTACAAAGTGTGAGCCCTTACAAATGCACTGTCACGATCTTATGGCTTTCTCTGGTGAGGTCACAGGAATTGTGTTTGAAATTGGAGATACAGTATGTTCGAATCGTGATGTCCTCCAAATACATATCAGAAGATCAAACTGTGCGCCCAATGTGGGACTCGAACCCACGACCCTGAGATTAAAAGTCTCATGCTCTACCGACTGAGCTAACCGGGCTCTTTTTGTTGTTTCCAAGCAGAAATTTTTCGAGAAAGAACGTTTTTCTTTCGGTGCATGTTATCCTGACATTTGTCTTCATGCATGTAATTTCACAAGTATCTAAATTTGAGCGCCACAAAATTTATTGAACGCAACCTTAACGGTAATTTGTATTCAAGATGAGCAATCGGTCAATGGAATGCGTAGCCTTTATTCTGTGTACTACCTTGGCATATCTGAGGGACTCTTGTGCAAAGCGTGAGCAGTTACAAATGCAGTCACGATCCTATGCCCTTCTCTGGTGAGGTCAGAGGAATTGTATTTGAAACTGGACATACAGTATCTTTGAATCATAATGTCCCCCAACGACAAATCAGAAGACTAAACCTTGCGCCCAATGTGGGGCTCGAACCCACGACCCTGAGATTAAGAGTCTCATGCTCTACCGACTGAGCTAACCGGGCTCTTTTTGTTGTTTCAAAGCAGAAATTTTTCGAGAAAGAACGTTTTTCTTTCGGTGAATTTTATCCTGGCATTTGTCTTCATACATGTAATTTCACAAGTATCTAAATTTGAGAGCCACAAAATTTATTGAACGCAACCTTAAAGGTAATTGGTTTTCAAGATGAGCAATCGTCAATGGAATGCGTAGCCTTTATTCTGTGGCATATCTGAGAAAGTCTTGTACAAAGTGTGAGCCCTTACAAATGCACTGTCACGATCTTATGGCTTTCTCTGGTGAGGTCACAGGAATTGTGTTTGAAATTGGAGATACAGTATGTTCGAATCGTGATGTCCTCCAAATACATATCAGAAGATCAAACTGTGCGCCCAATGTGGGACTCGAACCCACGACCCTGAGATTAAAAGTCTCATGCTCTACCGACTGAGCTAACCGGGCTCTTTTTGTTGTTTCCAAGCAGAAATTTTTCGAGAAAGAACGTTTTTCTTTCGGTGCATGTTATCCTGACATTTGTCTTCATGCATGTAATTTCACAAGTATCTAAATTTGAGCGCCACAAAATTTATTGAACGCAACCTTAACGGTAATTTGTATTCAAGATGAGCAATCGGTCAATGGAATGCGTAGCCTTTATTCTGTGTACTACCTTGGCATATCTGAGGGAGTCTTGTGCAAAGCGTGAGCAGTTACAAATGCAGTCACGATCCTATGCCCTTCTCTGGTGAGGTCAGAGGAATTGTATTTGAAACTGGACATACAGTATCTTTGAATCATAATGTCTCCCAACGACAAATCAGAAGACTAAACCTTGCGCCCAATGTGGGGCTCGAACCCACGACCCTGAGATTAAGAGTCTCATGCTCTACCGACTGAGCTAACCGGGCTCTTTTTGTTGTTTCCAAGCAGAAATTTTTCGAGAAAGAACGTTTTTCTTTCGGTGAATTTTATCCTGGCATTTGTCTTCATACATGTAATTTCACAAGTATCTAAATTTGAGAGCCACAAAATTTATTGAACGCAACCTTAAAGGTAATTGGTTTTCAAGATGAGCAATCGTCAATGGAATGCGTAGCCTTTATTCTGTGTATTACCTTGGCATATCTGAGAAAGTCTTGTACAAAGTGTGAGCCCTTACAAATGCACTGTCACGATCCTATGGCCTTCTCTGGTGAGGTCAGAAGTATTTAGAATTTTTTGTTTCAAAGCAGAAATTTTTCGAGAAAGAACGTTTTTGTTTCGTGTGCATGTTATCCTGGCATTTAGACTAGACACAGTTGCAGACTTTTTAGGTACAAAGATCATGGTGGTTGTCTTGTAGCAGGTGTGAACATTCTTTTGTGACAGTTATATTTTAAAAATGTCAGTAATAACATCAACTAGCTGGTCGATACATGTTTTTTGTACATGGCCAGGGATATTATCAGGCCCAGCAGCTTTATTCATATTCACCCCCAGCAGGATTCTTCTCACATCGGCTGTGGATTCTTACAGTGGCAGGTCCTCTGGAGGTGGAGTGGACTTTACAGCTGACTCTTTGTTGAGGATATCAAAGTGAGCATAGATTGAGTTAAGCTCATCTGGCAAAGTGGCCTCACACATTATGGGGACACTCCTGTTTGTTTAGCCTGTGATGTTCTGGATTGTCTGTCACATATCTTTGGTGTTGTTGGTGTTGAAGTCTCTCTTCAGTCTCTGCTGATGGCTCCACTTTGCCTCCTTGATGATCCTTCCTTGTTACTTGACTGAAAGGCAGTTTTTTTGGCTTTGGATAGAGCCGTCATCTCTCCATTCATCCAGGCTCTCTGGTTGGGGAATGATTTTATTGTCTTTGTGATCACCACATCATCAACACATTTGCTGATCTATGATGTCACTGTTGATGTGTATTCCTCAAGAATGATGTGGTTCTCCTGGGTGGCGGCATCTCTGAACATGTGCCAGTCTGTGCACTCAAAACAGTCCTGTAGAGCTGCTACAGCTTCATCTGTCCACACTTAAACAGTTTTTACTGATGGTTTGACCCTTTTTATCAGCTAAGAGTAAGTAGGCAGGAGAAGCAGGGAAATATGGTCTGATGGACCAAAATGGGAACAAGGGAGGGTTTTGTAGCTGCCAGGAATGTTGGTATAAACATGGTCCAGGGTATTACTTCCCCTGGTGGGGATGTGGATATGTTGGTGGAATTTAGGTAAAACGGTTCTGAGGTCTGTTTGATTAAAATCACAAGCTACACTAAAAATACCATCTGGTTGTTTTGTCATGTGAATGCTGATGACCTCATACAATTCTTGTAGTGTAGTTTTTGAATTTGCATCCAGAGGAATGTAAACAGTAACAACAAACACACTGGTGAATTCTCTGGGTAGAGAATATGGTCGATATCTTAACATTAAAAACTCAACATCTGGTAAACATTGTCCATCCACTTTGACTGTGGTTGAGCAGCACAATGCTATAGTGATTTTCAGATGTTGCCAGCAGCAAATTCACACATTCCTAAAGTCTTTAGCCATTTTCCTAACTCCTAATAAAGTAAACTAGTTCATCTAGTAGTTACTAGGAGCGAGGGATTACATGCAAATTTAGGGACTGAGTTACGAAGGCTGGTGCAACATAGTTGGTTTACTTCTAGATGTTTATTAACTATTATCTTTGCCTTTTTGCAATTCGTCTTTTAGAGAGAAGAGAGGAGAGGAAATGACATGAGTTGGACATGAGAAAAAATTTGGATTTTTCTATAATCTTAACTGACATTTGTCTTTTACAGAGAACTGTGAACTTTGTTAAGAAAATATGAATATACATTTTACCTATGTTATTATCAGAGTTCCAATTCAGATGAATAGTTCTTCTGGTTGCAGTTGGTTCCTGTATTGTTCATTTAATGCCACTAGGAGGCAGTCTAGGCTCATATAAGATAAACTATGTTCAGCATTTATAGTATATGTACTTTGCCCATGAACATCCACATACTGGATATTTCCAAATAATCTTTACTTTAATATAGAACTGCTTGTTTTTGGCCTTTCTCTCTGCCTAGACCTTATAGTTTTGTTGCCTGATTTGGATTGACTGTAAGCCTGCCCTCAGACTGTAAAGACTGTTTGCCTGAATCTTCCTGACCTAAGTGACCTTCCTGACTTTTGGGTTCACCTCCTGAGTTTGTCACAGATAAATGTGTGAAACATAAAATGCATGACAAGCATTTTTGCAAATGTTTCCTCACTAATACATCCAAAGCCAGTTTGTTACATGCTGTAATTAACCAGATGCAAAATAATGCAAGACTTGCTTTTTCATGTACCATCCAGCATACATCCTCTGCATTTAACCATCACACGGTCAATAACACAAACACATATTTACAAAGACAGTATACTTAAATTTTATTTCAAAATCCTCTAAAAGTGGCTTTTCAATTTTCTCATATCATTATCATATATTGCTAAAATACATTTTAAGCTACATACAGCTTATTGAAAAATATAAAGGTGTGCTACTCCATGGTACCCTATGGGAAATATGTACTTATAAACAGCTCTTGTCCTTCTCTAAAATACACTGTTACAGAGGAATATTTCATGACTAGATCTAAGTCAGTACCTCAATGACAAAATAAGCAGTGCATTTGAATGTCCCCATAAGAAAATATCAGTTTTTCCCAACATTTCAACATTTTAAAAACATACCTTTGTGGTTTCAACAAATAAAAAAAGCCAGCGAAGTTATGCATAATGGACTAAAGGTTTTGAACAAAGGTCACTTTGCAAATTTCCAAAGATAAGTCATCTGATGTATTTTCCCTGGATCTGCATAAAAAACAACTTGTTTTAGCCATAGACTTGGCTTCAAATAGAAACAGCCTGATACTATTTTTTTTCTTTTTTTTTACTCTTTGAAATGGATACTTTTCATACTGTACAAGTGGCTGCTACTTTAGGAGACCATATGAAACTAGGGTTAGTTGGCAAACACAAGTCACCAACTAGATTCAGATATTTGAGCCACACTCAAACTGTCACATTCAGTAGACCTTTTTCAAAGCAGACATTTTGACTTGTCATTGCAGGAAAAACACAGGTGGAACTGATAACATTAACGATGGCTCCGTTACATCAAGTGTCCCAGTAAGATATTTCAGTGAATCACCATGCACAAGACCAGGGCCTTGGTACTGGCTAATCTAAATGGAATGCAGTTGTTATTAATATCATCAACTACATGTGTTTTTCCTTCTGTGCCATGTCAAAATGCCTGCTGTGAAAAAGGTCTATAAATTCACGCTATCTTATTCAATAAAAATAGGACATAACAGCATAACCGTTATTTAAGATAGACAGCACATGGTGCACACATAACATCTTTACCAATGTGTTCAACTTAAAGAATTTCACAGGAAATTCTACTATCTTTGATAAAAACAATTTCATACAAATGTGAGAATGAGCAAAAAAGGTGTGCACTGTAATACATGACTGTACAGTATATAGAGCATTACCCTAAAAAATGTTCACCTTGAATATTTCAATCTTACAAGTGTCTATTAAATTGAGGTAATAGTGTATAGAAACTGTTAAGACACCTACTTATGATCCAGGAAGGTAGATCTTAGCACTGCAGGGGTAAAGGGTAATAAATGAATAAGTTGGTATAGAGGTTGGATGTTTATGTTGTCAGTACAACTGAAGAAGCACAGTAATTTTTCATATTTTGTCTATGTTAAAACGTTGCCCTGCGTATCAGCTTCTTAAGACCTCAGCTGTGTCTAAATTTACTCCCTCGTTCACTCATTCAGTACTCCCCATATTATACAGAAACTCAATAGTTCACTCTAAAGTGACCACTAAATTGCGATTTTGGACAGTTACTAATCCCCATCATTTTGCGTCATTACTGACAGCTGTAAAGTCACACGATTTGCATTGATTTTTGCATCTGTAAAATGGGGCACCTGTGAATTGTTGGCAGAAAGTAGTTTACATGGACACTTCTTTCCCCTTCCATTGTGGAATGAGACTATATAGTGGATGCATTAACATATTCAGAATTTGGGCACTCAAATAAAATGGCAGACAGGAAATGTGCACTATATAGTAAATAAAGAGTGATTTCAGACACAGCCCATATTTCCAAAATGGCCATTTTGAGCTTGTCTTGCACTTAGGAAACTGAAAGAGCATGGACACTCCATTTTTTGTCCTTGTGCTGTTAAAGGTGCATACAAACATGGAATACGGAATATATGGAAAAAACATATTAGAAACAAGGACAAAAGCAATGTTCAAATTTTGAAGTCTAATACCCAACTAGTAGTTAGCTACCAAATCTGAGGTTTGCTAATTCTTAGATCAAAGGGAAATCCTCACTTTTAAAGTAAAACTATTTTCCTGCTTTTCCTTTATCATGTATGCTACATCCAAAAAAGCCAATGTAATAAGGTTATTGTAACTGCAGTGCTAAGTCACCTGAAATTATCAAAATGAGCTTGAAATTGTTAAATATCAAAAATGGACGATATTATAATCAATGTTTATAAGGCAAACATTGATAACATTGTCATAGACACTTATAAACTAAACTAGGCAGAATTATGTGCTGGACATACTTAATTCTTTTATGAAAGGAACATTGACATTTTGGAAATGTGCTTATTTGTCTTACACTCAGATGAGACGACTAAGCCTAACTTAGCGCAAAAACAGAAGGTATAGGTTGTTTCATCAAAAGGGGAACAATACTCCTTCCAACAACCTCTAAGCTGTCTTATTTACATAATGCACTGCATATTGTCCATTTAAATAGTGTAGAAACAGAATTATATATATATATATATATATATATATATATATATATATATATATGTTGTCAATTTAGGAGACGTTAGCGGTGAAGCTACTTGAACGACAACTGGGTACATTGAGTGCAGGGTGCAGTGTCCTGTTATCATATAACTCTGAACAAAACCCAGAACACTGTGGAGTGCATTAAGTACTAGCATCCCAGCTAACATGATACAGCTTGTAAGTAAGACTGTTTGGTAGATGTTGGAAACACTTTTGCTTTTGATGGAGGCTTACTTTGTGCTAAAGCTAGACTTAAAGCATCCCAGTCTTATCTCTGAACTGGAAAAACAGATATAAAATTGATATCAGTCAATCAGGAGCAAGCATATTTCCCAAGAAGTCAGTGTACCTTAGAGCATCTTGGAAGAGGGACACGTCATGCAAAATCTACTCTTAAATCAAATTCCTGTCGTGAAAAGCACTGGTAGCAGTTTTAGTATTGTGTACAGTTGTACAGTTATACTGTATTGTGTACAGTATTTGGGCTACTAGTTTTATGTTTAAAGATGCTGCTCTTCAGTTCCACTAAACATACTGGACACAAAAGGCAAAGAGCTACTAGTTGTCATAGCACAATAAAAATGTACATAAGCAGCTGATTCGTAAACGAGTCTTGTTTACGTGTTTACTGTATGAGCTTGCTAGTTAACACTTACATGAAGATTGATGACCGCATTTATTCTAGTTTTGCCAGCACTAGCCTGAAATGTGTAAATCAGTTAAAATACTGTATATTCAAATCAAAGGTGATTCATAGGATCGCTGACTACTGTTTACAAAATACTGTATAAGCAAGCATTCAGACCAAAAATCTGCGTTGTTGGGGGTATCAAATGAATGAGGGCGCTGTGTTTGGAGCTAATCCTTCCAATATAAGGCTAAAAATTAAGATCTTGAAGGTACCGTGTTATTCTTTCGATGACAACTTGAGTGAAAGTTAGTTTGTGTTTGGACATTGATGATTTAATTGGTCAATTTGACTATTTGAATTATTATGTTTGTTTGGATTTTTTTCCTACCTTCACTCAAGCACCAGAAGACAGCAAGTTCAGTTTAACAGGTTAATTTTTTTCATATCACCCCGGCATGAACTGAAACACATCTCATCATATGCTACTGATAGGTGTATTGTGGGGACTGCCAGCCTAAACATAACATTTCATGTCCTTATGTATGCTTTGTATGACATTACCCATAACATGAATCCTTATTGCCTCATTTGTAAGTTTTCAGGAATCACTTCTTAACTGTTAACTGACACTTTTTGACTACATTTACGTAGAGGAGGTACAGAAACAAGAGCCAGTAGTGTTAGTGTATACGTGTACTTCTACTGTTTAAATATCAACTTTAAAAAAGAAGATAAATGAACTTTTGTTCATGAGATAACTTGCATATGGCAGTCAACCCTCAATAGGCTACTTGATAAGTGAACTTTGAATCAAAAAGTGAAGGTTGTGACCTGAACCAAACTCAGCTTTGATGAAGTCAACTTCAGTCCTTCATAGACTTTCTGAATTCTCACTGTGCGTTCACACTGTAAACAACATGGTCAATAAGTCACAGCCATTCATTAAATAGAAGTTTTGATGGGAAGCTCTGACTAACTTATTAATTTTATGAAAAGAAATATTAAAGCAGAGAAAAACCCATGGACTGTTTAAATACACAGCTTCCTTTTCTTCCTCAAGACGCAAACAGAAACCCCTGGAGAGCTGATCAGTCACTGTGCGAATGCAAGGTTACTGAAGAACACTCCTCCCGGACAATGCAGGTGGCAAAGTGGCAGCCACCACAGCTGAGTAAAGACACAAATGCAGAAGTGCTTTAAGCTACAGTCCTTCTAATGACCTCTTGAAAACTTTGACCAAATTGCAGTCAATTTGGAAAACCTTCAAAATCTGTCTTCAAATACAGGTCAATTCTTTTTCTACACAAATTTATATTTATATGTCCAATATTAAGTTTCCTTTTGTGTATGTCTGGGTCATACATTAGAGAATCCTTGTGCCGTTAAGGAGATTTCATGGCTTGAAGAGAGAGTTTGGGGTATGTTAAATTGATTGACAGTATGTTGTGGTGGCTGCCTTTTGCTTTTCCACTCCATCCAAACTTCATCCACATTTCTCACATTTGGATTTTCCGCTTCCAAGATGGTGAGAGGTAAATCCAAATCCAGGCTTCAAAAAGTCCTACAAGTTTTTATACAGTCTATATCCATGATCCAGACACTGATATTGGCTGTTTGGTTTCCAGTGGCACCAGATCTGTGCCTGCCATAGTGTTCATTTTAGTACTATGAACTGAACATCCATTATGACTCTGTTTAGTTCAGGCTGAGGAGGTCTCAGTTCAACAGCTGAGAGAGAAAACACCGTGCTGAAGGCTTCCAGTCCAAACTGGTAGTACAGATTTGCAGGGCTTCTCTTGTTGTTTAACAACTATAAAGGTCCTTTGAAGTGGTTGCCTGAGAGCTGCTGTCGGACAGAAGGCTTGGATCCGGCAGCATCACCCAGCTTTCTCCAAACCACCTGAGAGGGAGAAACAACACGCTGTCAGACAGTAACATCAGGGTAAATAAAACCATTATCATACTTAGAAAGTCAGTCATAGGAAACAGCTGTTGACAGAAATTGTGGTATACCACAAAAAGTATTAAAGAACAAGAAAATGATATGCAACCAACAAATAAATAATATACCCCAATCTCAATCCATTGCTGTTAACTCCTATTCCTACTGTTTTTATCATATCTGCTTCTGTACTGATGCACCTCTTAATACAGCTTCAGACGCATTTTCCCCATTCGTACTTTATACTTCTATGCTTGTAATTTCATTACAGTTATCATAGTATCATAGATCCACCTCTCGGTTTTTTAAATTTCTCATCATTTATAACATAATAACCATTATCCTGCGCTTTCGTTCATGTGTTTGTCATTTGTATGTTGCGTGTTTTTGCATTTCTGTATATTTTCTTCTATTTTTATTTTATTTTACTATGTATCTACAGTATATTTTATTTTACTATAGATGATATATATCTTTATACACTATTTATTTATTCATTTTATTTTACTATGTATACTGAGCATCTTTTGGACAAAAAAAAAACTTCAGGAGGAATACGTTTCTATCATATGGTATTTTGCAGGCATAAGTATTAGAGGATCATGTTGTGTGTAGTGCAGAATACTGTACATATGTGAACAATATAACAAAAATGTAATTATAAACATGCAAATGCAGTACTGGAACAATCTGAAATTACTGAAAGTGTATAGCGTCTGGGACAATATACAGTCCTATGCATGGTTTTAAGCTTAAGCGATGGTGGTATTCTATATTTTTGTTATTGTTAACAAAGTCCATTAAAAGACCAAACCAACAATGAATTGATTTACCAAGAAATATTGTGTGTGCTTGTGTGTGTACCAACAACCTGATAGATCTTATTCCTCTGTGCCATAGATTGTTGTCCAAAGACTCCGACATACACTATCCTGTTGCTGTAAATACTCACTAGCTCACCATATGTGGATTAATCCGCCACTGAAAATAGTCCCCAACAGATACATTTCCTCCTGTTTGAGTAATGTTTGTTAAAGACTACAGTCACTAGCTGTTTCAGGAAATTACTGAGCCTTTTTTTAAAAATGATACTTTATATCTGTGATGCATCTTCAAAGATGGAGATGGAGTAACACATTGTTGGTTTTGGTCTTTTCATGGGATCGTTTTGATAATAACAATTTAAAAGCCTAATTCTTTAGATTAAATTGCTCATGCTCTTGTATTGATCAAACATAAAAGACTTAGGTGTTTGGTGTAAAGATAAGTAATAGTCAAAAACAAGAAATGAATATGAAGGTGTGTGCGTGTGAGAGAGAGAGAAATTAATAGGTCAGGTTGTCAGTGTTATGAATAGCATCTCTTGTTTCTCTTGGGTTAGGGTTATATGCACTGGACCATCACAAGCAGAGAGTGATCAGCCCCAAGGCCGCAACACACATACACACACACACACACACACACACACACAAACACACAAACACACAGCAACAGACCACTTTTACTACATGAAGGTTCTACTTTTTCACTATTTTTAAAGATATTTACACAATATTATTCCACTGTAAACCACATGTTGTACATTCATACAGTAGCACGTACTGTATGTCATATGTCACTATATACTGTGTGACAAAGAAAGACAGAAAGTCCATATTGAAACTTACATTGCACATCTCTCTGACGATGGCCTTCTCTTTCTCACTGAGATCGTCATCGTATTCCTGTGAGTTGTGCCTGTCCAGCTTCTCATGGACCTCCAGCACCTACACACACACACACACACACACACACACACACACACACACACACAAACAATATGGCATCATGTCAATATAAAATTGATATAAAATACAGTTTTAAGTTAACATTTCAATTTCAGTAACTTATGTTTTACATTTTTTAACTACTTTAACATCCTTCATAAATGCATGTATCTAGAGTTCAGGTTGCTTTATAAAACCTGTGGCATGTATCAAACACTAGGGGGAAGCTGGTGTCATTTAACAGGGCCTTGTTACAATAAATCAAATGCTGTGTATCCACTTATAGTAAATACATACTCTCTGACTCTCCAACTTCAACCTCCCTATTTTTACCATCCTCTAAGCTTATATGCAGTTGTCTTTATCAAAACCATACTTAGATCCAGAATGGGCAACTGACTAGTTGCCCACATTTAAACTGTGGGAAACTGAAGAAATCTATTCATATTTCTAATAACTGGCAAAGATATACAACCTGTGGACCACAGGAAATGATGGAAGTGATGCTAATTTTATCCATAATCAGCTTTAATATACTCTACTTTTTTACTACACCTGAGGTATCTGTTACATAACAGACCGCACAGGTTGGTAAGTAGAGATGAGGCCTACCTTCATGGCATGGACTACAGCCTCTGGTTTCTGCCCTGGGGGGTAGAGGATCCCCGTGGGGGAGGGTTCACCACTGGGGGTCCGAGCAGCACCCTATATGGAGGTAGGAGGCACTGATCACAATCACTGATAACAATCATCGTTATCTATTGTAAACAGACAGGCAAGAATGTAGAAATACAGCAACAACCAGCAGTAGAACAACAAAAACACAAACACAAAAAAGAGCAAACACACTGCTCTACAAAAAAACAGATGACTCTACAGGAGAGGAAGACATGAAGAGGAGTAAGTAGAGACAGTATGAGAGGAAGCAGCAGCACTGCTGAGGTAGGTATGTATTCCCACGGCGACAGGAGGAGCAGTAGACATGCTGTGTTTGCAGTAAAGCAGGAGAGGATCAATCAGTGGGGCAGAAAGATGAGATACGATGTCCTGCATCTGCTGTAGAGGAATCACATTCCCCTTAGATTATCATCATCCAGTGCAGCTGTCAGCATTGATACTTATTTAAGAGATAATGACAGAAATTTGTGTGTTTGATATCACTCCTCTGCCAATGATTATTTAAAATATTTTATCATTCCATTTCGTTTTGATGCAACCAATTTACTTGAAAACAAAGCTAATTCAGCCCAACACTCTTAAAGAAATAACCAAACATCTTTAACCGCAATTTCACCACCTTTAAAATGACAAAAAATTAAATGACTTAGTTGTGCAAGCTTTTTTGTCTTATCACAAACTACAAGTTTATTTTATTTTATGTGGGTCAGCATGGGCAGAAAGCACAGAAATCTGGAACATCTAACTAAACATCATGTAACTGGAAGGAAATGTTCAGCTGTGAAGAGGATCAAAACTGGTTTCAAACTAAATTAAGGTACTTTAATGAAAAACTCAAATGAACCTCAGCTTCAACTGTCTTCCGAGCCTTTATGTTCGTTCATGTATTTATATGAGGGGTCCTGTAATTTCAGCTGGGACATGAGTTGATTGTTGTCACTCATAAAGGGAAATGAGCTCAGTATTAAATGTGTAATAACAGGGTGGATCTGACCAGATATGCTGGGGACAAAATGAATACAACTGAGTTGAATTAAACTGAGAGATGAGAAGAGCACAGGAAGAAATATAGGTCTTAAGGAAGAAGGAGGGACAACAAAAGCTCAATAAACAAGACCAGATATGAGCTTTTAATATTTTGAGACAGAGCTGTTATTGCTTACAGTATGTTAATGGTATGAGTCAGAATCTGACACACACACACACACACACACACACAATTCGTTGTCAGCGTTTTAGAGTACGTACATTGTGCATGTTGTCCTGGAACTGTGGGAGCTGAGTTTCTGAATGATAAAGAGACAAACCCTTCCTCAGTGTCTTCACTTCCCCTCCATTTGCCTGCCAGAGAGACAGAGACACACAGACAGAGAAGAGAGAGATGCTCTTGAGATCTATGATCTTTTTTAATTGAACATCATCCAAAAAATGGCATTCTTGATTTGCTGGAAATAAATAAAAGAGAATCTATAAATTTACACTAAACACTCTCTAGTTTCTGAGTGGCAGTATGTACAAAGCCAACAGTAACAAAGCTGAAAAGGTGGCGTTGACTAAAAAATAATGAGCTGTGTGGGTTAGCGCTGATCACTGATTATACGTAATATCTTTCATGAAGGCAGCAGCTGATGCATTACATCATACAGTAGGACTGCATGAAAAAACAAAGCAGTATCAACAGGTATTGAAACATTAAAAAATTAGGTTGCGTATAGAATTCCTATAATATCCCGACAGGAATACTAAACAGTGGAAGAACATACACCACCACTGTGGTTGCCAGTTCACCACAACGAAACCACAACCCACAGAGTCATAGTAAGTGTGGACATACAGCATGTCTGTCAATACACTGATTAGACCAGAGTATCCTGCGGTAACAACAAACACATCAACACACATGACAATGTCAGTGTTCTTGCCAATTTACCACAAATCCCATATATTGACAGTGCAGTTCCACATGAGCATTTTGCACCATGGAGGCCTGCTGCAGCCCAGTCAAGCACACTTATGTGCTTGTACTTTGTACTGTGCAAAGAGATTAAAACATCTACTGAGTAGTTACCTCTGTCAGCAGCTGCTTGTTTTCATCCTCCAGCATCCTCACTTTGTTCTCCAGCTGTCTGATGTAGCTGGCTGATGCATCTGAAGGAGAAAAACGAAAAGGAAATATAAATGTCACATCTTACCCATGATGAATATATTTTCTATGGGTTTTTAACTAAGCATATGGTCTCTCTAGTAATAGTTCCTGTTGTGTAATGTAATAAAAGACTTTCAGTTTGTTTCCATTGATTCTCTTGTTTGATGCATTGAAGTGTATTCTGACAGAAAGTATCTCAAACACTTCAGTACTCTGGTTGGCGGTGCTCATGCCTTCACTGTCATGCTCTGTTTTCGACTTACAAACATGTTGAGCTCTGTGTTATCATCATCCTGTTCTGTGGACATCAACAGTAGTATCTCCTTACTCCAGCTAACTGATAGGCTATCTGAGCTTTGTTTCAGTCCAGTGTGTTCCACTCCCCGTTAATGTTAGCCTCCACTGCTGCCAGTTTCTCCTCATGGAGGCTTGATTGGCATGTTTTTCAGATGTTTAGCAGCCCTCTCAAGCTTAATCTCCACATACGGCTGAGAACACCATTGTTCACTTTCCCAAACAGATTCTAGTTAAGCTGACTAATCCTAAAACTGCCCTATTGTAGTTGTTGATTCCCAAACCTATGTATAAATGTAATAGCTGCTTTCAGAACAGGCTAAAACAACAAAGGAATTTCTGGCACATAAAAGGCAATTTGAGTTTCTCACTGGAAATACAGTGCATAGGCAGGATTAACATGAGGAAATAAGCACACCTGTGAGAAGTTCTTAAAGTATTGTATGCATTCACACACATAGCTATATTGCCCGAAAATCCTTGAGCTTGATCTCATGGAAACTTTGTGGTTACTTTAACACAACAAGACTAAGAGTCTACAGTCATATGCTCGCAGCTCTGTGATGCTGTAAATGGTGCTTCAATTAAACACCAACAGTGCTAACATGCTGATGTTTAGCAAGTAATGTCTACTCGGTTCACCATCTTAGTTTAGCGTGTTAGCATGCTAACATTTGCTAATTAACAAATGTTAGCATGCTAACACGCTTTTTTCACTAAAAAACAGTTGCCTGCTGCAGCTGGAAAAAAGGTTAATGAGAGACATGAGACTAAACCAAAACTGTAAAATTGTAACCCTAACCCTAACTCTAACCAAAACAATGGGCTAAAAGACGCTAAATCGTGTCAAGTCAAGTCAGTTTTATTTCTATAGCCCAATATCACAAATGACAAATTTGTCTTCGGGAGCTTTACAATCTGTACAGTTTACAACATCCTCTATCCTTAGACTCTTGCGAAAAAGTTTACTAAATAGGTGTAGCTGCAATTTCATTGTTACTTGGAAAAAGAAGAAATTTGTGGTATTGTTTTGAAACATACCTTTTCATAGGAGATAAGAAAAATGTATAGTTGATGTATACAGACTGTGTCAGACACTCATTATGGTTTTGTTTGTTGGGATAGAAGGTAAAATAAAAACAGACAGAACCAAGCCAGTTCATACAGTATGGCACAGCCAGCCAGGCAAAGTGACTTAGAGGTACAACAGACCAGCTAACATTAAAGAAAAAGTGAAAGAAAGCAGTCTGGAGAGATATGTTGTGGCAGTAAGCTTCTTTGCTACTTGTGACCTCGGCTTTAATCCAACTCTGTACAGCAGGATTAGTTGACCTGCAGCCAGCGAGCCCCTTACTGTTCACACACTAACACTGTAGAACACAGTGCGCACACTACATGTCTGACACACATTTTTCTATACTGGAATAAATGTCATGTACAAGTACCACAGACAAGGTACTATACTTATCTAATCTGTGGCAACTCTCCTGAACATCACTGACTGCCATATCTATTGTTTTCTTCCTGCCTAGAGCAAGATGCTACTACTGTGCCAAATTGTTCAAAAACAGTAAAAGTACTAAAATTACTTTTACTACATCCTGAGTCAGCCTTGTTGTACTGCGTAGGGATACATGGAGATTTAGAAATGTGCTAAATGACAAGGTTAGCTAATCTGAAACCAGAGCAATATTCTTAACATTCTCTATTTTTACATTCTATCTTTTTTCCATTTTTTAAACCTTAATTTTAATTCATCTAATGTTTTAATACCTGTGTATTTATTCTACCTTTTCACCAAGCCCGGGAAACACAATTTCATTTCTTCATAGTAGCATTTGATACTGAAAAGTATAAATGTAACTGTGGTGAGATGATAATAAAGGTCCTTGAATCCATGAATATGATTATAATAGTACAAAAATGCATTGATCATTGCCAAATATACATGAAACAGTACTTAGGTTTATGCATGGAAGTTATTCTTAACCTTTGGGAACAGGAGAAACTTTCAAAGATTTCAGTTCAGCTGGTTCATCATGGGGACCAAAGTATAGAGCTTCACTTGTGAGGAAAAGGATAGAGAGATGGAATGCAGGAGGTCAAGAGTGTACTCTGGGCCAACATTGATTTAAAAGAGGGCCTACATTATGCACGATGCAACTCAACAGCTGACAGTTTTGTAAGAGATTTAGGTATGTTATGCTAGTAGCAGCTAATGTAGCCTGGGGCTACAGAGCTCTGGTAACCTCACTTCTTTTTAACTCCACATCCCCATTTGCTGAATACACACAATAATGTGTGTTTGAAAGTTCTGAAACCCAGTAAGTAAACCTCTGACCTTATATTATTCATCTTTTTAGTCTCTTTAGTCTTTTTAGTTGTTCTCAGTTCAACTTAAGTTAATGGTACACCACAGAAGACGTAATGGCAACCCAAACCAATCAAGCTAATTACAGGCCATGATATTTAGCACCTGCTGCCTCGTAGTGCCTCCAGTCAACAGCAATGAGACAGAGAAAAAGCACCTTCAACACAAACATATTTACTTAGTTATTTTATTAAACATTTGCCATAAGTTGTGTTTTCAGTTTGGTATTTATCAAAAAGTCTCAACAATTAATAATGGCCTTGTTTCTACTCTAATTCTAAATTTGTTCAGTATTATACAGCCAATCAGAGACCAGAAATAATACACTCCGATGGTGTGTTTGCACAAACAAGCTCACTGCACATCATTTGGTAAATAAAAGTTTTATGACTCAAGAGTACACTGTTAAGTACAGAGGTTTTACATAAATTGTCATCCCTTCAGCTTAGCTGTTGGTGACTAGTAATGAGAAAATGTGTAACTCTAGCAGCTTAACTTGCTGCTCTGATCTCATATGCTGGATTTGTTGAAATAAAAGTTAAAATGATCCTGAGAATGTTTTTTTCCACCTACGAGCCACAACAAGCCACCTTGCTGTTATCTTGGAAGCCTGCTGCTATAAGCCTGGTGTCATATTTGATTCTGATCTTTGTTTTGATGACCAAGAAAAGAGGATAGTTGAGTCCTGCTTCCTCTGTTTGAAAAGAATTCCCAAAATTAGTGCTTTTCATCAGTTGTTGAATTTGAGAAAGATATTCATCCCTTCCTCCCCTCTGACTAAGATTACTGTAAGTGTTCAAGCCCTTTTTCTGCAAAATGCACTATGATTTTCAAAGTTCAAGATTTTGCTGATAATTGTGAAAGTGGTGCATGCTCTGGCTCCCAGCCAGTGCACAGCCTCAGATCCTCAGACAGGAAAGTCCAGGAATGATTTCAATTACACTGAACACGCACACACACGCATGTTCCCACACACACACACACACACATACAAAGTTGACTTATAGCAAATTTCAGTGACGTATAGCTGAGCTGCAGGAGAAAGGGAGTAGAGGGTTAGTGGAGCTGCTAAAGCAAACAGAGAACACATTGTTCCACACCCATCCCCACTCTCTCTTTCTCAGTCTGTCATTCTGTAAGTAATGTGAGCCAGCCATATTCTTGCAGAATGAACACTTATTCTTTATGTTGTTCATTAGCATTGCAGGATCAAAAGAGTAAAACAGAGTGATGAATGAGGATTGTGATGTACTGCATTCAGCTTTCAACGGAGACAATCAAACTATAGCATTCAAAGTCGTGTATACAGTATCCAGTATGTCTAAAACACAATGTCTTAACAGCCATGAAACCTGACAATAAGGCTAATAATACTGGCACAAATTCACATGTTAACTGAAATCGATCACAATGCAATACAGCAATGCAGTGCAGTGGAAACCACTTATAGTGATCACATCCGTCCGGGTCAAATTGATCACTATAAGTGGATGATTATTAGGGCCTGAGCCCAAAGGGCGAAGACCCTATTGTTTTTCGTGCGTTTGTTTCTTTATTATTCTTTCTTTATTAATCCGCCACTTTAACTCTAAATTTGACCCCCTAAACATGCTCAAAAACTCACCAAATTTGGCACGCACATCAGGTCTGGTGAAAAATTTGATAAAATGTAAAAATTAACCCCCGAAGTGCCAAAATGTGCTCTCTAGCGCCACCTATGTATCTAAAACAGCCGCCACGGCCCGCAGGAATGTCATAGAGAGATCGAACCAAAACTCAATTATTCGTCTCATCAAGACCTACAAATCATATGCTGACACCCCTGACCTAAATCCAACAGGAAGTCTGCAATCAGCTTTTCAAAATAAGACTTTGCCCCAATTTTGGCCCCCGAACAAACGCTATCTCCTCCGAGGGCGTTAATGGTATCGGCTTCAAACTTGAATACATGACTTATCACACTGTGTTGAGCAAAAGTTATTAAAAACTTTGTAATAACTCGAACGGTTTAGATTTAGTAAGCCCTGAAAGTTGGAGTGCGACATTACACCTTACAATGTAAACCAATGGGGAGGCAATCTCTGGGCATGGACTTTGTGCCAAACTGGGGCATCTGGCGTCTAAACTATAAGTCCGACCACTTTCAAACCTGTATCAATGGATTCGCGACGAAAATTCCTACAAGAAAATGTGATTTTTATGTAGGATTTGGCCAAAGTCATGGGATTTATGAGGATATTTCACAAGAAGCGTTCTCTAATATCCTCCTCTCCAACTGCTCCTGGTGATGTCACTCCCTCAGTGCTCTGAAACATTCCGCAATACACACTCATTATAAAATCATAGGAGGAGCAAGAAAAGACTTTAAAACTCACACTCTAATATCTCAAAAACAATAAAAGATAGAAAAAACATGTAAATTCAAGATTTGTAGGTCAAAGTCTCGTGGCTCATTTAAAGTTCAAATGAAGTTTGTATCTAAAATTATGTGGAAGCAGTAAATGTTCAAAAAGGTGTGGGTTCGCTCACACTCTCCATTCAAATATATGAGTATTTTTCTGTGTCCAGCTGCAGTTACTTATTGTCTCTACACACCTGACAGTACACATGTCAATCAAACTTTCAAAATAAAAGCACACCACACTTGTAAGAAATATCCCTCATTTTTAAAAAGCGTGATCTGATCCCGACGGGCCAGAGTGCAACAGGAAGTATCATGCGTCGTTCTTTGTGGTATTACTCCTAGGAAATTTGGCCGATGCACCTGAAATTCACTCAGCTAAGATGTAAGACCTTGGTGATGCTACATTGGGCAGGTCATGACCCATGACCAAACGCCGTTGCCATGGCGACACATCCTTCGCCATGAAATACGATGCTGTATTTTAGGGACAAGGGATGGGTTTACAATCACAAAACTTAGCACACATGTCTGGAGTGACACCAGTTAAAATCCTCGATACTTCATTTGCATAGACGTGACAATATGGCTCAACAGCGCCCCCTTGAAAATTTCAAAATTGTAGCCCCGCCTTCCAGATTAACCTAGGAAAAAGAAATTCGGGAGGCTTATGTATCATGTGAAGACGCACAAAAAAGCCTCTTGGAGCCGTATTGTAAGTCCTACAGGAAGTCGGCCATCTTGATAAAAGTGGTCATTTTTTGCGTTTATGTATCTCATCATTGTCCGCAATCTCAATTTCAAAATATGATTTTGTGCCAATTTTGGACCTTGAATAAACGCTATCTCCTCCTAGGGCGTTAATGGTATCGGCTTCAAACTTTAATACTTAACTTATCACACTGTGTTGAGCAAAAGTTATTAAAAACTTTGTAATAACTCGAACAGTTTAGATTTAGTAAGCCCTGAAAGTTGGAGTGCGACATTACACCTTACAATGTAAACCAATGGGGTGGCAATCTCTGGGCATGGACTTTGTGCCAAACTGGGGCATCTGGTGTCTAAACTATAAGTCCGACCACTTTCAAACCTGTATCAATGGATTCGCGACGAAAATTCCTACAAAAAAATGTGATTTTTATGTAGGATTTGGCCAAAGTTATGGGATTTATGAGGATTTTTCACAAGTAGAGTACACTAATATCCTTCTCTGCAGTTGAGAGGGAGAGAGAGAGAATGAGGGGGGGGGGGGGGATGGGTGGAGCAGCAGGTTCGTTATGTAGTTTATTAGACAGACAGGAATAATGTGTAGGATTTAATCATTGGTTCACAGCCTGAAGCGGAGGGTGGCAGTAATGCACCTAATATTCTGGTTGTCAATCATTGTTATAAACCAGAAATAGGAGGGTAAAATATTTTCCCGCACAGAGTGGTACATCCTGTCAGCCGAGGGATTTCCTATCTGTGCAGCTGAACACAGCAGTTCTCTACGTACTGTTTTACCGTGATGGTCACGGTGTTTTTTCCGTAGGTTTCACTTACTCAGCTGGCCGACAGACCCGCTGGTTCTCTCCACCTTAACCTAAATAACATATCGGGGCTCGGTGCTCCGGTTGGATCTAAACAGAGAGCCAGGGTTAGCTAAGAGGCTAGCAGAGGCTAACTGGTTGTGCTTCTTTCCGGTCATGCTGCAGTTAACGCTCCGCTGCTGCCTGTTTGCTGCCTGTTCTCCGCTTTAACCTAAATAACAATTCGGGACTCGGTGCTCCGTTTGGATCTAAACAGAGAGCCGGGGTTAGCTGAGAGGCTAGCAGAGGCTAACTGGTTGTGCTTCTTTCGGTCATGCTGCAGTTAACGCTCCGCTCCTGCCTGTTTGCTGCCTGTTAGTTGTGTTCACCACGCTAGACTATTTTGTGTTTGTCCCGCTCGGGACTACTGTGTTTGTGCTGCCGTGAGTGAGAAAGTAAACTGATTTGTCGATCTGAAACCAGACAACGTGCGTTACAGACTGCTGTCCATACGTGCGCTCTCTGTGGAAAAAGAACCGCTTCTCTCTCTCTCACGATCGCTTTCCCTCCTCTCTCTCTTGTGACTAACACCACACTCGTGCGCACAGATACACGCACCGACATCGTTTTGCACATCTGATGGTCAGATAACGTCGGACAAAAGTGTCCAACCTGCAAGTGTCCAACCCTGTGCAAAGCTGTTTGTGTTTTGTTTGGTAGAATTAGATTTTAGAATAGCTATTTATTGAATGAAGCATTTGTTAACTTTGTTAATTTTGCTAAGATAATAAACACTGTTATATCTTTAAAGAGAAGTTCTTTAGTCATTATTGGTAACATATTGTGAAAAGTGGCTGATTGAAGGAGTCAGAGCTCGAATTCAACCCTTCTTTGTTCACCCTTGAATGATTATCTCTCAGATATTAACATTCTAGGTGAACTCCCATTTATGAGACTACCTTGCTCGGTTATTGGTCCCGGTTTCGGGGTGGTGCTTCGTATCTGTTAGTTCATATGAATAATTCTGTTAATTGTTATAATTAATTATTATTGATGATTGATAATTATAGCAAATAATTAACTGTGTTCTTCGCAGATCCTACAGTTGGTACCTGAATTATTGATTAAGGTTAACAATATTTTGATTTCATACTCCATAATTATCTGTGATAAACAGAGGGGTGGGCTCACAGAGAGACACTGGTTAGTATTGTGTGTCAAAAGACTCTCACACTGATCATCTCCAAACATTTTCTTGGTTCCCAGAAGCTTAGCTGACTGCGCCGCGGCCCGCTGTGCGCAAGGGCGCGAAGGCCCGTCCAACGCTGCTTGCAGCTTTAATTATAACTGAATTTTTAAATTTCTTTATTTCTCATGCAGATTACCATCTAATTGTCATTTGTATATTTATTACATGAATATAAAGTAATGAAACAGGCAGCTTCAATAATTATTGAATTTTACTGACTGTTTCATAATACAGAACAGCTGTTTCAAGCGCTTGTTGTTTCACTGCTGCATCTCAATGGCTCGTTTTTGGCAGTTTGTCATAAGTTTCAAGGAAACTACGTTTTTCATTGAGAGAAAATGACTTTCTTTTTCCATCATGATTTCAATGTGCATGCAGCAGCAGACTAAGGTAACCACCCAGAAGCAGACAGGTTACTGCAAGGCAATTATGGTCCCACAGCTGCTTAGTACATATCATACGTCTATCATGGGAGTAAAGTAAAAAAAAAATTTTTAAAATGGAATTACCGTAGTTTAATTTTTTTTTTTTCCATTTGTTGTATTGATGAAAGAATGAAAGAGGGAAACAAGTTATAAGTATTATAGCCTGACTAACTAGACTTTTAAGACCAATGCCAATGTTGATACATTTAAATTAAGAAGATCAATTGATTGATATAATATATTTTTTTCATAAACACATAATCAAGGTACAGCATGTTGTGATCAGGGCATTTTACAGTTGGACAAGTCTACAGCCACATTAGTAGCTCTTAACTTTTAGCTAAACGCTAAAAAGCATGCTTACCTGCTAACAATGATCATATATATGTACTGAAGTTTCACAGGTAATGTTTACCATTGACACCACAAAGTACAGCTGAGACTGATGGCGATGTGATTAGTTTGGCAGATATTTGGTCCAATACCAAAGTATTGGACAGACTGAAATTTCAAAGTGATGCTAGAGGAAAAGTCAGAGGATCACTGAGGGTTTTACAATATGTCTTCTGGGAACCATGAATGTCAGATTTCATGGCAATCCATTCAAGAGATGTTGAGATATTGCAGTCTGGACAAAAGTGGATGAGCATATTTATGGCATTTCTTGTTGCTATCAGGCAAAATACAGTACCAGTCAGAAGTTTGGAAATCCTTGAAGGTGTGTCCAAACTTTTAATACTAATATATTTGTGATAAGCTAATATCGGACAATATATCTAATATCCAGATAACATATATCTATGTCCAATAAGTATAGCTAACATTTGTATTTCATGATGAATGCATATGTTTAAAGCATTGGAAAACCATCATTTCATATTCCTCTATAATTCGAATGATAGGGAACTCTTTCACCTAAATTTGTTACTTTACTTTCAGGAAATATTTACAACAGGAAAATGTTTGCCAGCGTGCACGGAGCACAGTGCACACACCATGTGAAAATGTTAATGGCATGAAAGATTAATCAAAAGTCAATAGCAACATTTAACTTCCTTAATTACTGATAACTGATGCATGGTTAACTAGCTGCCTGCTATTTCTTTATGGCCATTGTGGACACCTGGTCATGTGACAAACATTTATTATATTTCTGATATTATATCTATAATTAATTATTATGGAAGAGTTAAATTTAAATTATGATGCACACAGCTTTTATTTAACTGTTTGGGGCAGCATTATGACACCAGAAATCCAGAGTAAAGCTAAAAGTTAGTAGGTTAACTAACTCACTGATCTCACTTTGGGACACAGGCCCCTTGCTTATATTGGTACTGTATGTCAGAGTGTCAGAGTGAGCCTTTACATATATTCTACCAGGTAAGTTACAAACAACACACACACACACACACACACACACTTCAACTAACCCAAAGGTAATGATGATGCTGTCAGTCTCTATTACAGACCATGCTGACCTCAGGGCAAATCACACACACACACGAGAGGAGACAATGCTGACTAAATAAAAGCTAAGGACAGGGGACATCCTTGAATTACAGTCAGTCAGCACACACCCAGAACGCAACTCTCTCTTTTTCTCTGTGTCCTCTACAATTTAAGGAGGCAACAGAATCACTTATGACTTATTAGGACATCATATTATGGTTTAAACTTAACCTATTTCACATTTACATTGAGAGCTTCCTGCTATAACCACAGCCTTCTTCTGGTGATCTCTAAGCAGCCCCGCTGAAACGATTGAGTATTCAGTGTTTTGCTCAAGGACACCTTGAAACTAGTTGTTGAGTGATGAGAGAATCAAAGGAGGGGCTGCAGCTGAACCTCACTTTCCTTCCTCATATTTTCCCAGCTGGTCCTGGGACTCAAGCCAGCAAACCTGAGGTGACAGGCCAGTTTTTTAACTTCTACATGACCAGGTTTCCTCTCATCCTGTTACCAATTTAGAATCTTGAAAAATGTGCCAGGCATTAAAGCATAGCTTCAGATTTTTTACTCATATACACACATGCCATACATCGATGAAAAGAGTTATGGGTCACTATAATCATCCCTCCATTCCCCCATTTTTTACAGTCTAGTCACTCTACAAGGGGATCACTTCACTGCCAGTATAGACAGGAGGAATGATCACAGTGAACAATAGGCTAACTCTTTCAATGTACATATGGACATGAGTATTCTATTAGGACAGACATGAAAAAATGAGCCTTACCTTAACTTTGTAAGTACAATGTTATTATAACCAACAGAACTTGAGGCCAAACCTAAAAATTTCAATAAACTAACCTGACATCAGCTGTTTGCGCTTTAACCTAATTCCACTGTAATAAGCCTCATAAAAAGCTGAGGGAAAGAAGGTCAAGTCAACTAATAACTGTGTCAACAGCAGTCAGTGTATCTATGCAAAGCATGAGCACATGGTATTGCATGTCTGTTAAACACTCATGACAGAGCCACAGGCATGTACAAGCCAGACACCTGAGAGAATGATTCCTACTGTGCGTTTCTGAAGTGGTGTTGTGTTAATATGAAAGAGCTTGTTGTTTAACTACTCCAGACATTTCATGGTATTAATATCATCTCAAATAGATCAATTAATTATTTTCTCTGAGGCACTCTCTCCTAGCTTCTCTCAGTTCTGCCCAGAAGATATGAAAAGATGGAAGATCATTTCTACTTCCATTTCAAAACTCTATCAGAGCAACAGTTTTACTTTCACAGAAAGTAGGTGCAACCACTTTCCAAATGATGGATGACTCAGTTTGGCATGACGCCCAGTTAACGTCACCTTGGCATCTGGTTGTAGTAGAGCACCAACTAATGTTTCTGCTCTGGAGCTGGTTTGAATTGCCGTCGGTGGATATGCTTCCTTATAACTGGAAATGCTTTCTCTTGGAAACATGTGCGTAAGGTTTATTTGTTCATTCATTTATTCGTACCCAGCCACAAAGACATTTCCTCTGTCTTACATGTGGATATTAGTAATTGTTAGAAGTTGGAGGGGAGGTAGTAAAATATGTGCTCCAATAAAATCCTAGCAGGGGGTAGGCAGGTATTAGGACCACAGCAGAACTGAAATCAGTTTGACCAGAGGGGAGGTTTCTGTGTTTCCTCTTGAACTTTGACCACGGAAGAGTGAGAGAGAGAGAACTTTGGTGGGATAGCCACGTACAATAGCCATTTATATGACAGTATATTGGCTAATAAATAGCATATGATTTTTGAACACACCACACATATGAGAGCTGTACTGGCTATCTGATGGATTATCAGTGATGGAAAAATACCAGGGCTTGAAGTTTTTGAGAAAGGCAAAGATAAGTAAAGGCCCCTTTAGACTGTGAGTCAACGATCATGTAAGTTTATTGCATATCACACTGTGCAGGACAATGGGTACGGTATCAATTTGAGGCTGTCAGATTGTACAATAAATGTGTGGTGAGTTGTAGCACTACGATGTAAATAGAAAAAACTATACAAGAGCAGAAACACATCATCTTTTATGTGTTGAAAATGCAGCAAAGCAAAGAAGTTTTTTTCCTTTGCCAAAGTCCCACAAACAACTTCTTTGTTCTACCTCAATCATTTTGGTTTGTGTGTACACCTTTGTGGTTTTATTTTCCTAAACTTTATTTAAAAATGATGCTTACAAAACTGCATGCGGCCAGTCTATTCATGTCATATTCTGGTTTGTTTGCAGATGTGGGTTGTGGCAGCAGTTACATTGTGAGAATTTGGTCCTAAATTTCTGACGCTGTCAGAATTTTGCTTAATCTCCAAATGGCCATGAGTGGACATGTCTCACAGTGAGATCTAGGAAACTGTGTTGGATTGCTGACCAAAGATTTTGAACATCCCTCTCACGATTGTCAACTTTCATCACAGACAGTAATTACCTTGATTACCTAATTACCAAACGATGGCCAAAGGTACAAAGACCCACCAAAATGATCCTTTAAAAGCTGCAGGATATAATAAAAATCTTTTTCTAGTCTTCAAACCTTTATAAAACAAGTCTGCAATTCAAATAAAAGCTAACATAAGTCCATCATGTTTACACCAACTCCAAAATTGTCAGTAATAAATATTTTTGTCTTGGTCTTAATTTTCTCTAATTCCATCAGGTGCATTTTACCCTAAATATGAGGTCAATTAAATCAACTAAAGCTGTCAAGTGAATAAAGCAAATATTTATGAGTCCAGGCTTGCACTGAAAGAATCTCTACAAACCTCCATGAGATATAGCCACCATAAAATCCAAGGGTAGATCGTAGCAGATGACCTTTGACCGTGTCTAGTCCTGGAGCCTGAGCCTTCTTGGCACATTGTTATCAGGCTGAGAAGCTATAGGCTAGACTACCACACAAACATAATCACATGACAAGATGAGAGAGAGAGACAGAGAGTTTTTTGTGGGGTGATGCGATGCTCCCATTCTGCACAGTGAGTCTTTGAAGACCAGGCACCCCATTGTCAGGCAGACAATACTGTCGGACAGATGGCCAGGGCACGGAGAGCACACACACGCGCACGCACACACGCACACGCACACACACACGCACACACACACACACACTCACACACACACACACACACACACTTGCTCTGTCTGGGATGAGACCAACAGGAAAAAACCCACAATCGTATGATGTGAGTTTCAAAATGAGCTGCCCAAAGAAACAGAGTATATTGTATTTTAAAGCCAGGTGTACTGCTACATGTGCATCTTATTTATAGTATTTTGAAGTGAAAAAACTAGTACCTTAATAATGTAGATTGAAACTCTAACTGGGCACTCACACCAAGAGATTCATGAGCAGCAGCGGGCACTCGCTGCCAGCCCAGCAGGGGGCAGGCCTTTCAAGAAGTGCTGCAAACATCATGTTCAGTTGTGGCCAATATCAAGTTTGTAGTAGAGCTATTCGGCAGGCCATCCGTGAACTTGACAAGGATAAATATATACTATTTTTAACACTGTGTATTATTTACTATAAAAATAAAAATGCTGTTTTACTTTCAAAATCACGTTGCTGGCTGAGTAGCTTGTGGACAACAAACAAACAATGACGAATCAAACATCTCTGGGAAACCAGAGACCACAATGATCAATTTCTCTTCCATTATCAATATGGAATGGAACAGATGTTCGCTGGGATCTTTAGTACAGCAGTTGCTGTGGGAAGAAAATCAAATCCCGATCTGCAATTGGTTGCTGCTTCAGTGGTGTCCCTGCTAATTTGCATAAAGTTAAACTCTGCACAACTTGAACTCGACGCTCTTGGTGCTGGCATTGCGCTGCTCGCTGCTGCCAAGGCATCTGAAGCCCTTCGTTGCCAGCTTTCATTGAAAATGAATGACTGCTGGCTGCTTTTGTTGCTTATGAATCTTTGGGTGTGAGTGCACAGCAAGATAAGACACAACATGACATTAGACTGAGCTGGCAGGATTAAGAGATCGCTTCAGATTAAATGAGGAGATTGAAAACAATCCAATTCTTCTAATGTATGTTCAACAAGTGCAAACTAGTCTGCAGGCATTTGAAAATTCTGCCAACAGAAAATTTACTGAGTGCTTATGGTAACAGACTGATGTATGATACTGATGTTATGAGATTTAAAGCCTCACAAAGACACATCCTGTAAATAAATTATTTTAAAATATCTGCAAAAAGTGTCAGGTTTCTCCTGTATATGTGTGTGTGTGTGTGTGTGTGTGTGTGTGTGTGTGTGTGTGTGTGTCTGGCCCAGACAATGTTGAACCTTTTGCTGATGACTCTGCTCTTTCTTATTAAGATTAGTGTGAGATAAGATAGCAAACTCTACCTGGATTGTGTCTTTGCTCCATTTCATTGGAAGTCACACACTCCCCTTAAATTAATCAAATGTAGAAACTAATCATTTTCATTATCGATTTTTTTTCTAAACATTTAGACTATGAAATGTCAAGAAATGGTGAAAAAAAAACAATTTTCCACGGTGACATCTTCAAATTGTTTGTTTTGGCCAACCAACAATCCAAAACCCCAAATTATTCAATTAAGTATCATATATGACAAAAAGGTAGCAAACACTCACATTAAAGAATCCATAACCAGCAATTTTGCTTGAATACATGACTGAATCAATTAATAAATTGATGAATAATAATCAGTTAATGAATTGCCAAAAATAATTATCTGTTGATCATCTAATCAATTACTCAAGCAATCATTTCAGTTCTAGTTTAAAATATAATTAAACCTGCAAACAGATTCAGTTCTTGGATAATGTAATGACCTCACATTGTTACATTCAGGCTTATACAAATCGGCTAATAATGTAAAAATGATTATTTCTAATGCAATAATTTGTAACATTTGTACGTAGATCAACTTGAGGATCATTATTATTAGACAATATTCATTAGTCTGAAAAGTGTCCTGTGAAATAAATACTTAATTGATTAGCCGAACAACAGAAAATTAATCAAGAACAATTTTGATAATCAATTTGTCGCTTTTAAAGCACAAATGTAAACATTTAATTTGGTTTCAGCATCCCAAATGCAACATTGCTGTAACCTCTATGATAGTAAACTGAATGGGTTTGGGTTTTGGTGGAAAGGACAAAACAAGCTATTTATATGCATCATCTTGGACATTACAAAATTGTGATAGTACTTTTTCACTATTTTCTGACAATTTCTAGAACAAAAAATAAATCTGGAAAATAATCCTCAGATAAATCTAGCAAGCCATTTCGGGCAGTTGCTTGAGTCTAAGTCTCTCTGGGAAATATAATATATAAATGTCACCCCCAACTCCCTACTGTGCTGAGCTCGGTGCCTTCTGCTGAGGAGTGACAAGATCAGAGCTCAGGTGCAAAATATCAATGCTGTACATATTTTACATTCACATAACAATCCATTTCATGTAAGTTGGCTGACTGAAATGACAATAATCACTACTTGCAGCCCTTGTAACTCTTCACAGCAACTAGTAATCATTCAAAGCTTCACGAAAGTAGTAATTATAGCTGGACTGTTGAACAGGATTACGTTAGATTCTCTGGGTGTTTTAGTATATTTTGCCTACTCCCTGTACGTGAGTGTCAGCATATTCAAGAGCAAATTTTTCAGTAAAATAAATAACCCCAATGCTAATGAATTTCATGTGATGTAAAAAATAAACTAAACCCCAAGACATGAAACAGGCTCAGTTTTGAATGCAGACTGTCATATTGAAACCTTTCACATGCTCTTTGTTACTGTATGCTGTGCTGGGAGTAACAAAGACAAAGTACAGGAAACTGAGCAAGCAGGACATACAGCACAGCTGGCAGCAGAGAGAAAACTCTGCCTCAGCACTGGTTCTTGCAGAAACACACTGACACACACCTTTTGGATGACTTACATATGCGCAAACCATAGTCTATATAATATAAAAACACGCACATTGATTTATTCGTTCCATATTTATATTTAGTAAAGCTGCTCTGCAAATTCCCCATTTAACTATTTCTTCACTGGAACCATCCCAGCAGGTGATTGGAGCTCTTCCAGTGATATTGAACAAAACAATGCACTATTATTGTTTCCTTGACGCGCCTTTTTTCCCACAGTGCTTTCAGGTCCATTATGTGTGCTGGAATGTGGGAATTCCTGCCCAGGCGGCTTTCCTCAACAAATCTCTTTGATGCTAAGCCAGTGCTGATTTTGACAGCAAAAGTGAATGCATTCTCCTAATAGGAATGATGCTTCATTTTAATTGGCATGGGTTCTACCCTATATTTGAATTATTAAATGATAGTTTCATTCTCCGTATCTTAGTCTTCCTTAATACAACACTCACACGCCATATTTACTTTGAAAGAGTTAATGGTTGCTGTAATAATTCCTCCTTCCTTACGTAAGAGATGGAGTACATAATCCATAGATCGTGTTCTGCAAAAATGCATTCTAAAGTTCAGCTAAACTAGTAGCTAACAAGCTAATTAGTAAGCTAGAAGCTAAGATGAGGCTTCAGCAGTTTGAGTTCATGGAGCCCCCGAAATTCCAAAAAGGTTTTTGTTTAAAAAAAAATCTTGCGACACAACTTAATCATTTTTGTGTTAACAAGAGATGATGAGTAGAGAGAATTTTGTAAAATTTTGTGATAAAAAGACTGTAACTTTGAAAGAAATCGCCTTGATTGCGCTAACTCATACAGAACTCCTGAAGTCCTGAAAGATATTTTCTCAAATTGTGCACATAAGTTAACATCATCTTAAGGCAATATTGCCTTGTGTGCACAAAATTTGTGTTAAAGAAATCATCTTCTGGGACTTTCGTAGTGATTTAAGTCTGTATGAGTTCAATCAAGTAGCTATCTTCCAAAGTTACAGTCTTTTTACCACAAAATATCACCTGCAGGAATTTGGCTAACTCACACTGCTACATCCTCATACTAGCTTCAGCTGAACTTACAAATGTACAGTACCGGTACAGTAGTAAAAGTTTGGAAACACCTTCCCATTCTCTTGAATGAGGAAGTGTGTCCAAACTTTTGACTGACACTGTATTTTTACCTTGAGTGAGGATTGTGGACATGTCGGCCATCTCTTGCAGAGAGACACACTAACGCACTAAAAGGGAACCAATTGCACAGAAGTGTTTTCGACACTTTTCATACCACAAAGCTAGCAAGTAGCTTGCTTGTTAGCAAGCACTGTGTGGATAAGAATCCTACAACTTTCTCCAACAATTTGCGCAACATTTGGTAAAGCAGTACTTTGTTTTTTTTTGTACTTGTTATTTTGGAGGCAATTAAGTGGCATAGAAAAGAGGAAAGCCAGAAACTACAGAAATTATCCGCAGCAGGTGAAGACTAAACTTCCTGGCTCACCACTGCATCACTTTCTCTGTCAGTTTATTTGGCAAATCACTATTTAGCTTCCAGATGCTCTCATTCGCATGAAGTTTCAACTTTTGACCCGTCCCTTTCTTTTGCATCACTGGTCAGTCTAGTGACCCCAGCTATTCCACAATGCTTTGAGAGGCAATACACTCATGTCCCATAGAAAATGAACACAGCTGAACTTCATATACTGCCATATTTGGTGGATCATACGAAGGGATTGCCTCACAGCCAAGGAGACGAGGAAGGATTACAGTGACCCATTACTCTTTCAACATACATATGATATTTGAGTGTTAAAGACTCAGAACCTATCCTTGTGAATATGTTGTCCATGACTTTTCTGTAATTTAGCAATTTCAAGTCACAGTGATTGACACTGCTTTAACAGAATCTGCATGACTGGATTTTTACAAGCAGCAAAGTTTGTCAATTGTGTGATTTTGCATGAGCAAGCCTTATTATGGATGAATATTTTGTCAAGCAGAAAAACCAAGCACAGACCCCCCTATTCCTGAACACGTCCATCCGCTCTCTGTGTGTGTGTGTGTGTGTGTGTGTGTGTGTGTGTGTGTGCGTGAGTGTGAAAGAGAGAGAGTGAGAGGCAGACAGACAGACAGAAGGGAGGGGGAAGCTGAAGGAGGGTTTGCCTCAAAACCCAACATTTCTGAAAATACAAGAATCAGTTGTGAGTAATACAATACAATCACCACTATCCACTTTGGATTTTGCGTATATTGGTGAGAATTTCCAAAAACACACACAGAGGCAGCTGTATGCATACATAAATGGCCACTGCCACACACCCCTCTGCTTTGCTTTTTCATCAGCAGAAAGTGGATTCAAACCTTTTCATAGCTCCACACACACAGACAAAGACCTTCCCATGCTGCCTCATTATCATAACAACACGGCCTCTCTCTCCATCGCACGCTGTAAATCCGTCACACGCATACGCACACACACACACACACACACACACTCATAGAGATGCCTAGCACAGATACAGCCAAGAGGCACTCCTGTCTTTTCTAAACAGGGGAGGAGAAGTAAAGGGTCATTCAACCTTTCATTCAGCCCGACCAGAAAACCTCCAACAACAAACACACAGAGCTTCCCGGATGGAAACTAATTACCAACAATGTCCATATAAATAAACCAGATCTCAGCAGATAGGATATCTAGGGAACTGGGCCTTGATTGACTAAAGACAAAACCTGTGTTATCACAATGAATGAGAACTAAAACAATGTGAAACAGCTTTAATTTGTACTTAAAAAGTCATGGCTCACAGGGCAAAAGCTAAGTTGGTAGTATCCAACTTGAGTCACTAGGATGATTTTTTTTCCCCTGTAAAAACAAGCGCCACATTTTCCAGTCTTACCACATGGCCTTCCCCTCTCCTACACCATACAACAACAGAAGTTATGGATCCCAGAGGGCCACTGAGAAGCTGTCAATGAGCTAGTTATGGATAGCTTCAATTACAGGATCCTTAGGGAGTTAACACTGGCAAAGCTGCATTGGAGGAAAGATAACATTTGCTTTTATACTGCAGGAGCAGGTACAGACATGAAACGCTGGACAAGTTTAGGTCCAGCAGAAAAAAAGTCTTTGCTGCCATTCAGAAACCTCAACTAAGTTCAGATTTTTGGGATTGTTTTATTTATGTTTTTAAAGGCTGGCAAATTCTAATGTTGGACTCTTAAGTTTATTTTAGCAGGACCAAATTAAGAGCACATTCACAAAAAAGACCACTATGAAAGAAGTCAAAAGGTCACAAAATCAAGCCTTTGTAGAGCAAAAGGGGAGGAAAAACATGAGACAGGATACAATAGCCAAATGTATGCGGACATCCCTCTCCACATACTTTTGTGTATCTTTTAGTTCAGGACAGTTTTTCCTTTCGATAAAGGGAAATCTTAGTGCTACAGAATTTTAGACCAGTGGATCCCACATTAGGGGTCGTAAGATAAATCAGGTTGTGAGATGGTCAACAGGATAACATAGCAGAAGAACAAACTGCTGTACAAAACTCTTTCATTTTTACAGACTCTGTCCCAACGTTTGCCTGCTTCTTGTCACGTACTGGATGATTTTACCTCCTAAAGCCTCTAAAAACTAAAAACAGATACATGCAAAAGATGACAAAGGGTCCCCGGAAAAGTAGACATTGCTATGTATTACAGAGTCATGAACCAAAAACAGTTGGAGATCACTATTTAGACTTTTTTGACTTCTAATTTTGTGGCAACATTTTGGTGAAGGCTCTTTGCTCTTTCAATGACAATGCTGCCATGCAGGAAGAGAGCTCCATAAAGGAATGGTTCTCCCACACACAGAGCCCTGACCTCAACCCCATCCAACACCTTTGGGATGAACTGGAACACTGACTGCAATCAATTACAGGACTTATTACCCAACGTGAGTTGCTCTAATGCTCCTCTGGCTGAATGGGAGTTAATCCCTGCAGCCAGGTTCCAACGTCTGGTGAGATGAGACACTGAGGCTGACGTGGACTGATATAATACATCTGCTTCCAGGTTGTTCCAGAGTATTAAGTGGAGTGTTGACCTGTGTTGCTGTTTCATGTTACTAATGCCAAAAATGCATGACTAAATAAACAATGATATGGTAAATTACCATTAAAGGTGTGGGGCATGTGCTATGCTCTCCATCTTCCCACTATGCATCCCTAGTCTTCAACCTGCAGACTTTGGACAGAGCCAGGCTTGCTGTTTGGTTTCCTGTCTTTAAGTTAAGCTAAGCTAAACATCTCTTGGCTCCAGCTTCATATTTACGGTACAGATGTGGGAGTGGTATCATCCCCTCTAACTCTTGGCAAGAAAGTGAATATGCGCTTTCCTAAAAACTATTCCTTCAAAGTAGTACCCTAATTATTCATTACGTAACATTTAACCTCATAACCTCTTGGTTTTCCCCTTACACCTCCATTATGGTTGTTATGGTGTAAAAGTTAAAGGAACAAAATTTCTACACTGTATGAGAGTATCACATAGATATTCAGTATCTGCTTGTTCAAACCCTTCATTATATGATGCTTTTGCCAAGTAAAATATTCAAACCCTTAGGAAACCATGTAATTTAGTGCTGTACCATTACATCTATTGGAAATATTCTAGATGGCTTGTGCAACATTTTATAAACATTTCAAAAGGCATATTTGGTATCTTTGGAAACTTTTGGATGCACACTAGAATTTAAGAAAAAGTGCTGAGGAGTTAAAAAATTTGTAAAGAACCAATGGATCCATCAGAATTTATGTTAATCATACAGGGAGCACTTTTTTAAAATTATAAACTGCTTATAAATGCTAAATAGGGGTAAAATAAGGCCATTCCATTACAAAAACTATGACATATTGAGTGGAATTTTTAAAATAAAGCCTATGCATGCGTGTGAAGCAGGGCTGAAATGTTATCTCCTGGTTGAAACAAGACCTGAAAGTGACCCTGATGACAGTGTGAGAGAAAGCCCTGGTGCTGGGTGACTATCTGAACACTCTGGCTTTTATCACAGGGGTCAGCAAAAGACAATCTGAGTCTTATCTCCATGGTGGCTACACTCAACACTGCATGTTAGGGTGTCTTCAAAGAATCATACTAAAAGAACATAACACTTAGTATATTCACACAAACACTCACACACACACATCAAAGAGAGTCACAGCTGTTGGAGTAATCTCTGCAATGCTCAGGTTGGACAGTGCAACAGATTTGAAAGGCTTTCAGTTTTATGGCTTTGTCCCAGAATGTTGAGTTTCTCATTAGGACCGATCACTTTAGGGTTAGAGTGATTTATAGCACTAAGTGGACAAAGTGACCTCAGACAGGATGCACTCATTTTATCTAGCCTAATCAAAGAGAGAGACAGAGTCTGTGTGGCTGTGTGTCCACATTAGCTGATAACAGCAATTTAAATCAGTGTTAGTAAACTATATTAAAGGTTGTAACCCTGCTTCTGATAGTTGCTTTTGGGCACTAAATTGGGTCTGAGGCTGAGTGTACCAACCAAAATGTGTCCATAGTATCAAGTACTGAAATACATCTAAAGCTAGCATTAAGAGATTATGCTTATTTACCTTTACTTATTCTATGATCAGATATTTACTGATCTACTGTAAGTCAGGGAGCTTTTATAACTTTAGACTTAATTTCATTTAGGCAAACTTCTTTATTGAACACTGATGTACTGAGCAACCTGGCATATTTTGTTAGCCTTCCCTAAACTAAGGTAAACCAAGACAAAGAGTTTAAAGCCATGTAACTAGTCTATGAAGATGTATTTAGGTACAGTGGTGCTTTGAGCTAAATTTTAACGTCAGCATGCTACTCACAATGACACTGCTAACATGCTGATGATTGGTAAATATTAAGTTTATTTTGTTCACCATGTTAGTTTAGCATGTTAGCATACTAACATTTACTAATTAGCACTAAACCCAAAATATCATTATTTTTGCAGGTATTTGGTCATAAAGGTATTGGTCAAGTTAAAATTCTGACCTAATGATGGTGCTAGATGATAAGTCAGAGGATCACCAAAGTGATTGAAATGAATCAAGAGGGGGACATTAATAAATGTACCAAACTTCATGGCAACCCATCCAATACTTGTTGCTGGCACCAGAAAAGTCATGGGCTCAACATTTTAGTAGGATTCTCTGAGGACCATGAATGTCTGTACAAAAGTCCATGGCAATCCATGTGATAGTTGTTGAGATATTCCAGTCTGGACCAAAGTGCTAAAACAACCAATACACCGCCCAACAGTCAGCCATTGCCATACCTAGAACCATGCTAGCCTTGCTAAAAAAAATAATGTTTCAGGCATTGTACTGGCAACTGATATCAAAAATTCTCTAACTATACCCAACCCTACTTGGGTCACATCTAAATTTCTTAGATTTGGCTCACATCTTGTAGTAGCTACATTTTCTGTTCTGCTGTTTCCCATAAATTCTAGCACAAGTTTTTCCTATTCTTCTTTTTAAATCATATGTGGAGAGTTTGCTTGCATCTGCTGCCATGTTGATGAAAATATATCTAAATGCATTTAGTCATATGGTGCTTGAACGCACTTTATGTTTGATCTGTGAAGTAGAGTTAAAGTGAACTGCCCAACTGCAAAAGAGTAAATCACATTTGGTGGTAACTGAATCTTGAAGCACAGTTAACAGTTGTATGGTTCAAACCAAGAGGTTTCTGATTTACAGTCAGAAACACATGGAGTACTCAGCTTGTTGCAGAGGCCATGACATGATTCAAAAACTCAGATGCTGCAGGATCAGAAACGACAACATACCAACCCTCACAACAGCCCTGGATGGAATGATAGCTATGTGTAACAGAAACTGCCAGAAAATTCAAATTCTGCACCTCTTGACCTGAATTCCACATCACATTAGAGATGGAGACACATGAAGACCTGAAGACATTCAAACAGACAGGAGGCCGCTCAACAGCAAAGCTCAGAGGAGGTTCTGCTAGTCACCAAATGGCTTTGGTGCATTTAGTTTTACATTTGTCAAGGTCTATAAATATTCCCAGTCTGGCCCCTGTCAGTTTATCTGGGGTCAAGCTTTTCTTACTTCAAGAGAAACTGTCAACAACCCCAACAGCTGAGTGCTGTGCACCAGCTTCAACTGCTACTGAAATATGCAGATCCATTTATCAAGACAGTAAAAGTCCTCAGGTATTTCTTACTGGATGGTAGAAGGACAGCTGCTTCTTTTCTTTGGGGTATAAACAATATATACAGGAATTCTTACACACATACTCACAAAAAGCCAAGATTTGAAGAACGAAGTGGTCAAGAAGTGGAATGAGGAACGAGGAGATCAGAAATGTACCTGGGGACAAGGTCAGACTGGGCCTTATATGTTATCAGCAGGATCTTGTAGTTTATTCTGAAACGTAGGTCACTAAATACACTAGTGTTCATCCTCTGGGGATCATTATAATGATATATATATGCTTATAATGATCAACAAAAATTCATAGATATCCAGCCATTAACTTTTGAAACAACTTATGAAGTGTTGGTCAAAGGGAAATTTAGGGGGTAAACACAGTCATCATATCAACTGGAGACCATGAAAATTAATACCAAAGTTCATGTTGATCTGGCCAATAGGGGCACACTCCTGACTTGGGGGTGAACTGCAACATCCCCGGGTTGAGTCCAACTCAAATGTGATTAGTGATCAATCAGTCTAAAGGTGATTGAACTTTTTTCAAACTGGTGTATATCCATACTTTTCTCTTTTTTGTTCTTTTCTCAAACTCACTCACCATGTGTTGTGAAGACATAGTGATTATTGTCATCATTAGTGGCCTTTGTCCATGTGTAAATACAGGATCCACTGGGTGTCTGTCAGGCTCAATGCATCATTTGCTGGTCTGTTTCAATGAGCCGCTACTATTCAACTAGCCGTTATCAGGGAAGAGAGTTCACAGAGTTCAGTTCAGAGTGTGACTCGCCATGATTGACATCAGTTGCAGGAGGCTGCTTGTCCCCACATCCAGTTAAGATTAGTTCAATATGTGGCGTGAATCTATGAGAGGATTAAGTGTACATTTTTGTAATTAACATATTGTAATTACAGAGTTATGGCCACAGTCCTCTAATCCGTGCTGAATAGTTGCTGCTTTTCCTCAATATTTAATCTTTTGACAGTTGTTTAAGCCTTATTGCTGTTACACAGTTGTTTCTGAATGTGTGAGGGTTTCTGAATGACAATCCCATATTTGTCTTAGTGGGAAGGGCAGGCCGGGAGCTCTAAATCGTCCTCATATCTACCATGCTGTTCTTGCAGATGTGTGTTGGTCAATTACTGATTTTATTGCCTCTCAGTTTCTGCTGCGCTGTGGGAATTATTTGCTATAGCCAATTTAATAATTTCAGTAAAATGCCAAAGGCAATAAGCAAAATGTCTACTGCTGTCACATAATATCATGTTAATTTGACATCTGGTACATTCAGTATGTTTATTTCTACAGCGAGACCTGGAGGTGACCTGTGTTGAAGACTTGGTCGCATTAGGACATTCCAGCCCTCCTGTCCATCCAGTACTCAGACCACTGGCTGTATTTCTGTGGATTAGGTTTGAAAGTTGGAGCATATAATGAATTCAACTTGGGAGATGGAAATGAGATTTAGATTATAACATTAATGGAGCACTGAGGGCCAATGTTCCCTCTCAGACTAGATTTTTGTGACTAGTGTGTAATAATGTACCACACTGGACAAATAACAATATTGCAGCTTGTGAAATTTTTAATACATATGTCAACATGATAGCTGCAAGTTTTGGTACCAATACCAAAAGCTTTTTTTATATATGTCACATTGACTAATATAGCACTTCTATTTTGGCTATTTAACAAAATAAGGCAAAAATTTCAAATATGTATATTTGTATATGTATAATATATGTGTTCAACACAAAGAAGTCATACAAGAAATTTACCTAAATAAACAACAGTCTGAAACTACCAAAATCAGCATTTAAAGTGAGGAGATATTTGACTGGAGACTGGAAGCAGGGGAAACAGCTTGTGGACATTTCTAAAGCTCTTTAATTAACATGCTGTATCTTGTTTTTAATTCATGCACAAACAGAAATGTAAAAATGATAATTTGTGCTTTCAGGGGGAATTATTTACTGGAACTATTTCTTAGTGAACAACAGCCAAGTGCAGTGAATGTACACAACCACCTGGAGTCACAGTGAAGAGTGAGGAGACCAAAACCTGTGCTCACAGACTGCTAGCAACCTGCACAACACTGAACAGAAGTGCTGGGTGGATGAATAAACTGTGATGAATAAACCCCTCAAATCACAAACTGACCTTTTTACATTTCTTATTTTGTACAAATTTAACAAATGTTATACAACAATGTTAATTAGTGAAATTTTGAGGTGTTAGTAGGTATATCCCCTGCTTCCAGTCTTTATGCTGAGCTAAGCTAATCACCTCCCGTCCCAAGCTCTGTACTTTATGCAATGACAGTGGTATCAATCCTCTCATCTTAGAACAGGGAGAATTAGCGTATTTCCCAAAATGTTCAATAATTTCTTTAAGGTTTTTTAAACAATTTATTTGGATTTCCTGTTTGCTGATACTTAATAAACAGTAAAACTGAAAATCTTAATTTTCAAAAGAGCTTCACTTTGTTTGAAATAGCCTATATATTTGTGTTCCGCGCTAAGCCTTCTTTTCAAAGAGGCCCTTCTTCCCCCTCACAGCAGAGAGGCCCATGAACATGAACTCTCTCCTGTATCCTGGTGTGACAAGTTGCTGCAGTGGAAAATAAATCACTTCTACATGCTGAACTGTCAAAGACACTCTGCCCTCAACAAAGTGCAGGTCAGTTTTGGCCTTTTCAGCATGAAATCCTAAACCAAGATGTCCTTTACCTCTCATGATTCTAACATTTCAAACAAATGAGTACCCCTTTAAATCAATGGACTTCCAGCTGATCATCCCAGTGCAGATGTTTCAGTCCAACAGATAGCTGGAATGACAACATGTTGTTGCCACTAAATAACAAAATACTGGAAATACATGAAGGAAACACATCCATGTGTGCAGATATGTGGCTGACAGACTGCAAAAGCACGTCCACCCAGGAGCTGAAAATGAATCCAGAGAATTTACAGTCACAGTAGTCGGAGCAAGTGTGAGCTCCCGTACACAGCTGGGAGGAACATTGGGGTGTAAATAAGGAGAGGTCTGAAAGTGTGCCCTGCAGCCTGCAAATAACCTGACTGAAGGGAGAGTCAGCAGGATATGTAGCAGGCTGATTGAATAAACCAGAGAGCAGGGCCAACCAATAAACAGCTTATAACTCTGACAGGCAGCTCAGTCCCACTCCAGCACCATCACTATCAAGTAAACATGTCTCCAGCCTACCAAAATTCTTCACAATGTTCAGTCAACCACCACGTACTTTTGAGTTTCTCCACTGGATACAGAGCAATATTCTCAAACCATGGAGGAGCATGGGTCCCTAATAATCAAACATCCTTAAAACACTGAAATTCAAAAGCATTCAGATTCCAGGAGATGGCACTGGTGGCACCAAACTGGCCTGTGCCATTATTATTGGAGGAGAAACATGCTGTCTAACATAATAATAATTCATTAAGTGTATTATCAATCTATTTATATCTACATATATATCTAAATCTCTAATATGTCTTTATATGTATGTATCTATGTTCTGCATGTACAGTACGTAGCTTGTAAATTTTCAAAATGTTCTAGACAGGTCTGAAAAACTGAAATATGATCAACATAATTTGACATATGCAACTTATCCATGAAAGATAAATCATCGACAGCCACATTTCCATTGTAGCTTAACAACTCTTGATCTGGAGGTTCCCATACTTAGACTTTTAGGAACCTGTGAGGCTTTGGTTTGAAGTTCTGCCAAGAACTGTATTGTATTTTACAAACTGGGATGTTTTGAATACACCAGACCAGCTCCAACATATGCCCCCCCCCCCCCCCCCCCTCCGTCTGACCAGCTCTCAAGTGGCAGGTGTGTCCCATGAAACTGTGTCATGCAGCACACTTATTTCTGAGGTTCTGATTTCCCTTCAAGAGAAAATAAAACATAATTGGTCATGTTACCCTATGAAAAAAATAACTTGTTAATGGAAAGATTAAATGATTTTGAAATTGCTACGTTAAGTTACTTGGACATTACTGTGGAGTCTAGCTACACTAGTAATGTATTGCCCAACACTGTGCATGCTAGAGCTGCAACGATTACAAAAGTAAGAGATTTAAAAATAGACCCTTTGAAATGTGACCAGGCTTTTTCACATGTCCTGTGTTATTAATGCCATGTTGCCTATGAAAATGAACTGCTGCATTGGTAACCAAAGTAGCCTCTTTACCAACAACATATGCAAACATAACAGTATAAGTTGTGGCAAAGGATGCAAAGATACATTTGCTTGACTGATTAAAAGCACTGCCAATGGAAGCATGGATGGAACTTACAAAAAAGTAAAAAACCATGTAGGGTTTGAAGTTCTCTCTCAAGCTGTCTTTTTTCATTTTCTTTTTCAAATGGGACACTTTTGAACAGCCATAAACACTTTTGCCTTCCAACATGGTCAGATGACACATCATACGAAATACTTCTTTTCAAGCATAACCCAGAGAGATAACAATAAAGTATTCATAAGCCCACATAACCAGACATAAACTGAAACAGATAAGAACAGACCAGAACATCCAGAACAAAAAATGTGGAGTATAAAAGTCATTATTGGTCAAACAAAATATCTTGAATTACATTAGGCTAGACTGTTGGCTCAGAGTCACCAACCACGCAGTCAGTAATCTGACTCTGCACATATCCCTCACTGAAAGAAATGAACTGTCGGCAAAAAATATTAAAACACTATTCCAGTGTTGTGCTCTATCAGTGAAACTAACTGCATTCAACTGCTATTAAAACACCACACAAAGTACTTGGTATCAGCAGCTGAATGTTATCTAGGAAAATTAAACTATGCTAAGTGCTTCATTGTAAGTGACGAATGAGATTAGTACATTTTTTTAGACTTTCACTTTTTTCAGCTCTTAATGAATCAGTCAGCAGGATTTGGCCTCAGATAACCAAACTTGCTAAACAAGTATGTTTACCAGTAGCATGTGAACCTTGCCAAGCTGTGAAATGCAACCGCATTCCCCGTCTAAGCTCTTTATCTCTGCATAAAACACGCTCCTATTGGAATGTGTCACACACAGCTGACTGGCACCTCAGCTGCTACCCACCTCCAGCTGTGTTATGAACTAGATGACTTGCCGATGCAACTTACAGTATCATCCTGCTGGCACTAGCAAGGTGCTAAATCCTCATTAGATCTGACTTCATCCGTAATGAGCTGAGGTAATTAGGCCTGGGCCATCTGTGCCGGCTTGAGTGGGGCCAGACAGTGTCACTCAGTCTGAGTGTGAGCAAGCAGCAAGGTGACTTTAAGAGTCTGTGATATCAAGATGTATGATTTCTGAAGTGGAGCTCTTAATAAGTTATTGATTCTGTATGAGCGTCCTGGTGTTTTCTATGAGGTTTGGAGGTCATGGGTTAACACTGCTGCCATGTCCTTGAATACACTGGGCAGGAACGATCACAGGACAGAGTCATGCTTTTTATTAACCTAAATGTAAATGTGGAATATGCGCAGGTTTCCTCTGTTCTTACACACAGGGCCGAGTTTTATTCTCTTAATATACACATGCAAAAACATACAGTTTGTATCTAACCTCATGTATCTTTTAAAAAAATGCACAATTAGCCTCTGAAGCATTAAAAAGTAAAGTTCAGTACAACCAGATTCATGATCCTAAATCAGTCCTCTTACTGAGTAGGCTCATACATCCAGGATGTAACTTTTAGAAAGAGTAAATATTTTATTGAAAGTGAAATTTTAATAATTTTAACATTAACATTGTCACAGCTTTCCTTAGTTGATAGGGTGCTTAATACATACAGTACTTAGATCACCTGATATTATTTGCGCTATCTCCATGACAATCAAGCAGATTACAGCCATTGATTAAGGCAGCAGGATGGGGTTGAAAGCTCTCTATAAAAGGGCAGTAAGTTGAAATTTTGGCAAACTATATTTCCTTGCTTTTGATGACCAATAATGCGTACATGCATTATATGTTGTCAACCTATAATATATATATTATAGGTTGATGTATAATATATATAATATATATGTATAATATATATATTATATGTTGATGTGGAGGAATAACTGCTGTTTCGTGTCTTGTAGGGTCGTACTCAGGACTTTCTTTACTTCTATTTCCTAGTTTCCATTTCAGTTGACTGAGTTGCTGTACGGCTTCACACATTCTGCTGGGGGTGGTGGTGATGTATCATTCTTTATACTGTACCATTGACTACAATTGTGCTCTATAAATGTTATTAAATATTAACCTTGAACACTTTGGGCTGTGGTTCTTACACTGTAAAAAGTCATTTAATCATTAACTCTTTTTATAGATGTGCAGCTTACATGTCCTTGTTACAGAGTTGTAACTTCATAACCAAAATATGTGTAATTAATAAGTTTGTAGGAATCTATGCTGGTTATATTTATATATTATATATATATTTATATATTATAATATATTCACAGAATGTGCATTAGACTAAAGCTTATGTCAAAAAGGATGAAGACTGGCAATTGATTTATTTAATAAGCTAACAACATGACCTTCTGACAGTTCCGACTCAAGGTCCACTTACTGGCTTTTTCCGGAGCTTTCAACCGCAATCAGCAGATATTTGTTACTCAGTTGTCACATCTAACTTGATACAGGTTCATCTTAAGCTGCATTGTTAACCTGAGACTTACCACTGAGTCCAGTGGAGACTCCTCTCTGAGGGGCGGACAGGTCGTCCATGGACCTCCTCAAAGACGCAATCTTGCCCTCGGATGCTTTGTGCAAGTGGTGGTGGTGGTGGTGGTGTTGGTGGTGGTCGGGACTCCCAGCACTTCCAGTACTGGAGGTGCTACTTCCATCCCCGACGTCTCGGACCGGCACCGGGCCGTTCAGGTTGTTCAGGCTGGACTGGCTGTCGATGGAGCTCCGGGAGCCGGCGCCGTTCCTCTCCTCATCCAGCATGAAGATGATCTCCTTCAGCTCCATGTTCTCCGTCCTCAGCACCTCCTGACTGGCCTCCAGCTCGTTCAGCTTCTGCTGGTACAGCCCGACGTCTTTCCACATGACGCTGGCCGTGTAGCGGCCGAACCGCTGCCACTCCCGGGACACCTTCTTGCCCTTCTGTCGGTCGTCGTCCAGGAAGCAGCACAGCTCTCGGAGCTCCTGGTTATCGTCCTGCAGTTTCTGGTTGACCTCCTTCAGACTCCGGATCTCGTGAAGGTGGACCTGCAGGCTCCGGTTCACGTCCTTCATCATGTTTCCGTGCTCCAGCATCAGCTCCATGTTGCGGCTCTCCAGCCTCCTCAGCCTCCGGACCAGATCCTCCTTCCCCTGCATCAGCAGCTCCTCGTCGGACAGCTGGCTCACGTCCGCCCCGTCCATGTCCCCACTTATTCTGTCTTTATCTAAATAAACAGGGTGTCTTCTAACCGGTCTGGGACAGCTAAGTTATTATGAAACCCAGATCCATCACAGATTACACGCCGGGGCTGCAGAAGAGGATCCGTTCCCGGGCACCGCTGACCCAAATCAGCCTGCGCTGCCTTGAATCCACAAACTGTAACAACGAATTATCCGATAATATCACTTTCTATAACATCCACAGTTGGAAGTTCATCTTGTAGATGCGGTGAGACGCTGTCTGAAGCCGGAGACCGGTCCTCGAAGTGAAGGAGCATGGGAGGAGACAGTGCGAGAGAAGGGGGGGAGCTGATCACTCTGCAAGCAGTAACACAGTGTCCTCTATAGGCTGCAACACAAACCTGTAGAGTCCACAGACAGCGCCTCGAACACAGAGCACACAAACTGGAAAGCTGTCAACTAACTTATAAAGCTTTATTGCCGTGTCATATTCAAATTAGAGTTAGATAGCACGGGGGGCCCGGCATGGTTGACAACTTTTATTCAATATTCCCATATTTATCCGCTACAAATAGGCTAATTTTGTGTGCCCTGAGATGACTTTTTGTTGTGATTTGGCGCTATATAAATAAAACTGAATTGAAATTGAATTGAATTAATAAATTAGCTCAGATAAGTGAAATTTAATAAACAATTTTCATTAAAAATGTTAAAGAACCCCTCCAGACATCTTTTAGGACATCCCCTAATTTGAGTAATAAACTGTGTCTGACATGTTTTGCCACAAAAAATGTTCAGTTACCTCGTTAAAAAAGTTGTTAAAATGACATCTATTGCTTCTCCCTCATCAAAAATCCAGAATCTTTGAATATGCAAATATGTTTCATTTCAAAAGTTTTACTGCTGGACACAAGAAGTCTCCTGCTTCAGCAGACAAATGTGAAAACAGCTTTCATATGTCAAACTCTGCACACATAATGTTGCACAATGAAGCTCAAACATCCAGCTGAAGGAACAAGAAGAGGAACATATTTTTCACTTTAAAAAGTGTACATTCTTAACCGAATACACAATATTAAAGGCTATTTATCTTTAACTTAAAATAACCCCATCCTTGTCAGAACTGTTGTCTCCAGACAATAGCCATTGCAATGTTGTCAAACAGCTTTATGCACTTTATTTAAAAAAGAAAACTGAGGTTGTGGTGGTGGATAGGTCAGCTACATGGAATGTCTGATTCAACAGCAGAAATCTTAACAAATCATAGCTTAACCATCAGGACAGCAAATCAGAATATAGGTCATTGGACAAACTGTTATGTCTTTGAAGGCTTTGGACATGTGGGTAAACTTTTTTTCACAGCAGATATTTTAACATGTCACAGTAGGAAAAGTAGGCCTAAAGGTGTAAATAATCAAATGAATGATGTTTGCCTCAGTTTCAGGGTGCTGATATTGTGTGTGCTGGCTCACTGTCACACTTTCATGGTTTACTGGTACGCTTGAACAGAACACAGCCATCATTAATGTTACTGGTGATATCTGTGGTTTTCCTACTATGACGAGTAAAAATGTCTTCAGTGAAAAGGCCAATAGATTAATCCTCTGTTCAATATGCAGTCTAGTGGAGCTATGCCAGGAATTATTTATCAATATTCTAATAAAATAATAAGAAGGTATAGTTGTTCCATCCTAACAGGTGCAAGAGAACTAATGGAAGAATGAGTTAAACCACCAGAAGTGAAAGCAACTGTGTGTGGGCAGACCAGCGGTATGTGGGGCCTTTGAGACATTTTTCCATTTTCAGTATTTACTTTTCTGTCAAAAAACTCTCCCTTTACTGAGATAACTCTTCCTATGTATTTAAGCAAGACTCTAAACCTCCATCTGTTCAGTGGAGCTGTCAACATCCAAAAACAGCTTCAAACATGAAGGAATGTTGGTGGAAAAGAGCACCAACCTCTGCTGAATGACCTTATTCTATTCTAGTTTATTCTAGTCTTGTCTAGGCTATTCTGAGAACAAATTATTTCCCTATCTAAAGGTACATGACACACCTGCATGCAAAATTCAGAAGTGAAAAGAAGATAGGTCATTCAAATTCAGAGCAGTAAGCCTATGATATTCCTTCCCTTAAATCAAAAAATAATCTAGTATGTATTTAAAACAGATATTTATTTCTGTTTTTATCCATTTGAAATAAATAAATAAATTTTCACTTTTATGAACTTGTGAATGTTGTGCACTTCAACAGTTAGTGGCTGAATGTACTTTCACTCCCCTGCTCACGAGGTGCCACTTCTATATGCTGAGTGTCCTGCTTCATTAAATCAATTGTTATTTTGAATAGATTCATCTCCCCCCAGTCCGTGACCTGGATTTGAACAATACCTCCACTGTGGAAGCCTGTGGAAAAATTCACCGGGGGTGAACATTTGTGAGTCTACCAATGAGTTTTTGCCTGGTCTCCCTGTACACAAGCTTCTATAATAATAATAATATATTAATAATAGGGACTTTTTTTGGAACGAAGTGTGTCAGGACTGTGTAAGGTCGCCATCTGCTGGGCATCAGGAGATTACATGCATGATTATCCAACAATGTAAATGTTGCAAAAGATGGGTTTAACACAAAAAACTACAAAAATAGAACAACCCAAAGACCCACAATGCACTGCGCGGTCTGAACGAAATTGGGAACTTGATCGACAATAAAAACTGTGATGAAACAAATGTCACAGATGACATTGGTATCAATGAAAGAGTGATTTATGATGGTGTTGATGTTGATATTAATATTACTATTACTGTAAGTTATGGTGTTATTCCCCCACTACACTGGTATGAGACTACTGCTGCTGGTGCTATTGTTATAGTCTATTACGTAGACAGCAGCAGTGGGATTCTTCCCTGTGTTCCTGTTGAAGAACCTCTGCCATTGGCTTCCTCCCATTTTGTGTGCAGATATACCGGGACAGCAGATGGCTTCAGCCTGTGGTCCAGATCGACCATACGGCTGCCGACGCTACAGCCTGACGACAGACAGCCCAGGTTGACAGAGGACACAGCGGTTCACCACGTCAGAGGGCCAAATAAAGCGGATGATTGGAGTCAGAGCAAAGTGCGCACAGGAAGCCGCTTCTGCACAACTTCTACTCTTCCATGATTTCACACGCACGCCATAATGCGGCGATATTATGGCAAAGTCCCGGGTCGGCTGTGGCTTTCGCCGATTGGCAGCTTATATTTTTGGGTATTCTGTATCTCACCTGTAATGCTACACCCGCAGTGTTTGGATTTTAAGCCGCCCTTCCGACCGCTGAGGGAGCTGGAGTTTTGTGTAATGTACAAGGAGTTTGGCTGCTGTGATTATCAGAAAGACCAGGAGCTGATGACAAAATACTATCGGATTATGGATAATTTTGATTATCATGGTTATGCCAACTGTGCTGGGTACGTGTTGGAGCTGCTTTGCCAGGTAGGCGTGCATGGACAAAGGTCGCTTGGCTTGGTCCAAAACGTCTCCATCATGCGCCAAGAGCCTGACCAAACTACATAGACACAGATGAACACGTTCTGTCATTTGAAAAAACATTTTTAAAATAGCTGAACAGAATAATATGCTCTTACAGTCAAGTCACAAAATATAGGTGTTTCTCTTTTAATAAAGTGCACTGATAAACTGAATTAAGGTAAAGGTCATCCTGCGGCTTCCAGAAAACATCAACACCTGTCACCCACATAGTCAAACAGCAGGGTTTCATGCTTTGAGACCTCTGGGTGCTAACTGAGCAACTGGGGCTGCAAATGATTATCATGCAGATGTTCCTAATATTGTAGATATTCACTGTGTACTTGAGTATCATATGATCTCATAAGAGGCTCACCACAAGGGCTTCCCCAGTCTGTAGATTAGGATTTTGGTAAAGTTTTTCAGCAGAGGAAAACTGAGGACTTACTATACTTATGATAAGAGGGGACCAACTTGCCATCAGTGTGTTGAGGACTCAGGGCTTAAAAAGTTTATTTTATGTAAAAAAAAAAAGATTTGATCTTACATTATGCAACAAATATTAAATTCCTCCTCCATTCAAAAATGTGTTTTGCTTACTTGATTTGGATGTTTGGCCCTCACTGTACAGAATAATGTATGTGTTTCTCTGTGCTCACAAATCTCACTTTAAGTTTAAGCTTAGTCTTGTACTTACAAGCATAATTTGTGACATTACAAATGGTTTGGAAGCAAATTATGGTCCAGTATGCAACTTTTAAGTGTGATGTGGAAACTTGGAGACTCCACTGCACACACACTGAGAATGGACTAAAGAGATATTTAGTATTAAACTTTTGAAGTGAACAATATTTGCAGTTTCATAGATTATGGAGTTTTTCAGTGAGGCAGAAGTAGATGTCATTTAAGAAATTTTAACTAGTTAATTGAACTTTTTTGTGGAAAATAAATCATATTTATACACGGCCAGATTCACCTCCTTTGAAGGTGACAATAAAAATTTTTTTTTTTATTTTCAGGACAATATTTGTTTGCAATTTGTGTGTGATGTCTGCAGACCGATAATGATTTTTTCAATTAAAAATTAAATTAAGTTAAAGAAATACTTGACCATTTGGTGATCTTTAGTCAAGGGTAGCCCTAAACACTTTGACACACTCACCTCTCTTCTCCATCGATCCAGGAATGCTCACCCTATGCAGCTCACCTCTTTGATGCAGAGGACCCCAGCACCCCGGTCCGGACGATCCCTGGCCTTTGTCCTGACTACTGCTCCCAGTTTTGGAAAAAGTGTAGCTCCACCATCCCTTTCCTGTCTGATGACCCACACATAGACAGAGTCAGAGAAGACCAGACACGTCTCTGTCAGTACCTGGAACTAGAGGACGTGGACTACTGCTACCCACACCTCCTCACGAACCAGAAGCTCACAAAGAGCTTGGGCCGGGTCCAGTCGGATTCAGATGGCTGTCTGCAGCTGTGTCTGGAAGAAGTGGCCAACGGGCTGCGTAACCCACTTGCCATGGTGTATGCCAATGACGGGACACACCGGTTCTTTGTGGCGGAACAGGTGGGCTTGGTGTGGACGTACCTCCCTGACCGGTCCAGACTGGAGAGACCGTTCTTGAACATTACCAAGGTGGTGTTAACATCATCATGGGAAGGGGACGAGAGAGGCTTTCTGGGACTGACCTTTCACCCCAAGTACAAGTACAATGGGAAGCTGTACGTGTATTACTCAGTGGAGGTGGGTTTTGATGAGAGGATCAGGATCAGTGAATTCCATGTGTCAGCCAACGACATGAATGTGGTGGATCATGGATCTGAGCGGTAGGTATGGATTGTAGATTCAGATTAGCAAACCTGCTCCTTTCCTTTTCTTTTTTGTCACATCAACTGTCCTTCCAGGGTTATTCTGGAGATCGACGAACCTGCATCCAACCACAATGGAGGGCAGCTGTTATTTGCTGATGATGGCTACTTGTACATTTTCACAGGGGATGGTGGAATGGCGGGAGACCCGTTTGGGAAATATGGGAATGCCCAGAACAAGTAAGAAGGCCACTAGAGATTTCCAAAACTAGACACCCATACCTCATAGAATGATCTTAAGTAACAAAGAATCTATCCAATTCTAGAAAATGTAGTGGTGAACCTTATCTAGAGATACTTTACATGGTAGTTGAATACTTAAGTTAGAATATATGAATTTGGTTTTCCTATATGTAAATTAACTGCATGTTTTCGTACACTTAAGATAAATAATGATTTATTACATACATTTTTTTTCCCTATGGCCGTATCTACTTTAGGTCAGCTCTTTTGGGTAAAGTTCTTCGCATAGATGTGGATGACAATGAGAGAGGCCCGTTGTACAGAATCCCTCCAGATAACCCCTTCATACATGAACGGGGAGCACGACCTGAGGTTTATGCTTATGGTGTCCGCAATATGTGGAGGTGCTCTGTGGACCGGGGCGACCCCCAGAACAAAGAGGGCAAAGGGCGAATCTTCTGTGGGGATGTAGGCCAGAACAAGTTTGAGGAAATTGACATCATCGAGAAAGGCCGGAACTATGGCTGGAGAGCCAAAGAGGGCTTCTCCTGCTATGATAAAAAGCTGTGTGCCAACAGCTCACTTGGTAAGCATGCTTTGGTGATTACAGTCAGATGGCTGTGTTTGGAAACATCCATGGTTACCCTACGTCAACTGCAGACATTAACAGTAGTCTCCAATCCTGTGGTAATGGAGAGTCTGCAGTTGTTAATACCGAAACAAACACAATGACAGCTCTCTGCACAAGCTACTGTAACTTTTTCTGTCTGGGTGAAATTAGCCTCTGCCTTGTTTTGTTAGAAACTCATAGATTCTTGGCCCTAGGCAGAACTGGTGACCAACTTTTTTTCTGCTGCTACATAGTAAAGAAAAAAATTACAACCATACATTAATAACAAGTTATCGAACTGCAGTGGTAGTCAGAGGGAATACTCAAAGGAAGCTTAGACCAGTGTTTCCAACATATTATAACCTGCATTCGGTTGTAAACTAGATGTGGATCATCTTGTTGACATGCAAGTCTTTGTCAAAGAATGTCATATGCACTGATACAGTGTGTTTTGAGTAACGTGACCCGTAACCTACTAAATGGCTGACTTGCCTAACTGTTCATTTAATGAATTACATTGTTCACAGTGCGATACTAAGAAGTCCGCCCATAAGTGCTAGTGTACTAACCCCCTTTATCATGCACTACAGCTCAATATTAAAATACTTTGATAAAACTGGAAAAATAGATTAAAGATCTGATTTTGACTTGTGTTGAATAAGTAGCTTCATTGTAAATAAATGGCTAATGGCTAAATTACACAGATGAGGAAGAAACTCAGTAATACCAATAATGAACTTTGGATTTTTTCACAGATGATGTCCTGCCTATTTATGCGTACCCTCACAAAATGGGTAAGTCAGTGACTGGTGGCTATGTCTACAGAGGGTGTGAATACCCCAATCTGAATGGCATGTACATATTTGGAGACTTCATGAGTGGGTAAGTTTGATCTGGAAGTACACCAACCTCTGAAATATATCTTGTGTTAAGGACAGTAGTGAATAGATTTTGAGGAATGACAACAGTGTGATGTCAAACCTAAAACTGAAGATAACTGTCGCAGGTGTTTGTTTGATACCTACATTACCCGCATTTAAGGATTTCAGAAACAAGCCTGTGCACTAGTTCAGACAGGCAACTAGAATTTTATCGCTTTCAATCTTTATCACAGAGGAGTTTTAAGAGCTGCACTTCTCTCAAACTGTAGTTTATGTTTGATGGAAAAACTTACTATGCTATACAGTATTTACAATAAGTTCATGCATTTTCCCCAGCCTTGCTCAAAGGGGCTTGTATGATTGTTGAAGGTATAAAGTAGACGATTGTTGGCTTGTGATGGCATAAAGGCACACACAGTGTTTTGGTGGTTGAGTTTAATTGAGAAAACAGTAAATTAAATTTGTGTTAATTTTGTGTCAAAGCAATAAAAAGTTATCCACAGTTTAGTCCACGTTGACTGCTGTTGCGCAAAGTGCACTCAGTATTGAGAAACACATGTAACCAAATGTAAAAAAAAGAACTGTATTGGTTGATGAGATCTAACAGTAAGAGCATCTGAGTGTGTGTGTTTGTTTTTTCCTGTTGCAGCCGTTTGATGAGTCTGCAAGAGGACAGAAATACAGGACAATGGAAGTACAATGAGATCTGTATGGGGCTCGGTCTCACGTGCGCCTTCCCTGGACTCATCAACAATTATCACCAGTACATTATCTCCTTTGCTGAGGATGAAGCTGGTAATGCATGAACACATGCACAACCTCAAAACAACCTATGCTACTGTACCTGCAGTGTTCTTTGCACACTAGTTCCTAGGAAATGTCTACTGTCCCCTTGATGTAATGCTTTGTTTTTCTTTCCAACAGGCGAGCTGTACTTCATGTCGACTGGAATACCAAGCGCTACGTCACCTTCAGGAGTTGTTTATAAAGTGGTGGATCCCTCAAGGTGAGTAATATAATCATTCCTTTGCTTCTTTCTTATTTCGCCATCATAACACAAAGAAAATGTGTGCTCTATTCTATGTGCAGTAACTGCTCACCATATATTGTAAAGTTCTATTTCTGCTTTTTTGAAATGGATTTGTAAGACACACATCTGTTCATAATTACAAACACAAGCATGTCATTCCTCTCAGCGAGCCCGAGGGATGAGCAGTATCATGATCATACTTGGCTTGGATATGAGCTTATGTCTGTGTTTTCTCAGCGTTGGTGGGATAACTTTCTGCCTGTCTTTTTTTTTGGTAAAAGAGGGAAATAAAGCAGTGTTGGCAGTGGTGTGAAAGGGCTGCCATCCTAAATCTCCCCTCTCTGACATTGCTTCAGACAGCTCTTGGCTCTCTCTGTATTTCTCTCAGCAGTAGATGCTTATGTCACTTAATTTGTTTCCCAGCCATCAAGTTCATTTGAACTGTTCGTTGCCACTGTTGTGACTTGACCTGGAAGTTAAATACACATTAAAACACTGGCAGTTTCAGATAAACTTGATTTTTATGTGACAACTTAGTTATATTCTGTCTGTTTTTCAGACGTGCTCCTCCGAGACAATGTCACTATGACCCCCTTCCTGTCAGAGTGAAAAGTAACCTCATTGAGTTTGTTCCCCAGGAAAGTGAGTCCACCTCCAAAACACTCTGACCTCACTACTGACTAAGGTTACAAAACAAATAAAATCTGTGTCATTCATATTTGTTTATATTTATATTTGGTCCTGTGTTTTTCTGTCATTCTTCCATCAGCATTAATCGGTGTTGAGCTACCAAGCAAACACAATGCTGAGCCACAACCCACAGACTCATACGATTGGCTCCAAGAGCTCATTGATCGTCTAGGTGAACTAGGACCAGACCCGACCACCGCTTTGCCAACCACAACTACCACCAAACCACCCAGGCATTCAAGACGAAAAAGCCGGCGCAGAAAGGGAAAACCCAGAGCAGAAATTGTGCCTGAGCTTCAGAACGGAGCTATAAGGCTGGTTGGGGATGAACAAGGCAGCAGCGATCGTGGACGGGTGGAGATCTACGTTAACGGGGAATGGGGTACTGTGTGTGATGACCTGTGGACCACCAAGAATGCTATGGTGGTTTGTCGGCAGTTAGGCTTCCGGTACGCTCTAAAGGCAGCCAAGAACTCAGAGTTTGGAGAGGGGAAGGATCTGCGGATTCTTCTAGATGATGTCCAATGTGATGGGACTGAGTCCAGCCTGCTGGACTGCAGACACGCTGGCGTGGGGACACATAACTGTGCCCATTATGAAGACGCCGGGGTAATCTGTGGAAACTCAGACTACGTTGTAGGAGTCTAAAAGTCTGACTGCTATTAAGTCAGAGATAATTATCATAGACTAAATCTGTTGTCTTAAAAATCCACCCGAAATTTAACACTGTTAAAAACAGGTATTTTCAGTGCACTCTTGGTGGAGTATTTTACTTATCGCCATTAATGAACAGACCAAATGTAGGCAACATAACATTGTGCCAAGATATTTCCAGTAACTACAATAGAGTTAAATAGCACAAATGATTTTGTGATCTAAAACTGATTGTGTGGCCAGTCTGTCACAATAAAAGAGGAAAGAGCATGGCTCAAATTTTTACATAAAACTCGCAGGTAAAAGCAGAAAGTTCAGGAAACAATCTAAAACAAAACTTAAAGTAGTTTAAGGAAAATTGGAAAGACCAACAAAGTCAGTTCTGTCATCAAAGCCTTCCAGGGGTTATTTATGAGAAAAACAGCTGGAATGCATTGATGGTATCTAACACTGTAAACGTATCCAAGGGGGAGGTTCTTCCTTCAGTAATGACTTACTTGCCAGTAAAGCACTTGTCATTTCTCTCAGAGGTAAATGTTTAAAATGAGAGTTTATTTTTTAATTTTTCACTGCAGGCTTGAATGTTTCATTTGATTGTATGGCACTATTGCATACGTCCTTGGCTTCTCAGTGATTTATGACGCTAACAAATTTGACAGTTATTGTCTGAATGTCAAATTTCCTAATGTGTTGAATGTTCTATACCCACTGAATGAATGTATGGCTGTATCATTGTCATGTTATCATTATCATGTTATCATGTGATTTCAATAAACGCTGACTACTCTGTACTGGCTCACACACGTCACACACACACACACACACACACACAGAATTTGACCATTGAACTAACACGTAGCCAATGACATTTGAGAGCACGTTTCATTAATAGTCTATCCAATATATTGAAAAGAATACATCCCAATACACGCTTTATTGGCGGTCACGTAGCTAAGTTAGCAAAGTAACAGTCTTGTTATAACGTCACGCTGTTGAAGTTAGACGCGTGGGCGAAGTCCATTTACATGCCTAACGTCAACATTAGCAAATTTAGCATGTTTCAGTATAAATGTGAACAGTGACGTGACCATTTAGTAATTCTGTAGCGTTAACATTTTGTAATCTAATTGTTACGGAATACAGTACGGTGTACAGCTGAGCCTGGCTTTACAAATGCCGTCTTTGCAGGCTATTGTTGGGCGTTTTAGTCTACATGTTCTAGCTACGTAACTAGAGCAGCTAAAAAAGTACAAACATGTTACAATCGAGCCAATGGTCAGTCCGGGGTTACATATATACACATTTTGTATTTTGATATAAGTTACAAAAGCTAAGGAATTCTCCCGCTAAACAGCACTGGCTCCATAGCTCAGTGGTTAGAGCACTGGTCTTGTAAACCAGGGGTCGCGAGTTCGATCCTCGCTGGGGCCTGTGAAGGGTGACATTTTTATTTCGGTTACAATTCACGATATGCTTCATAAGCTTAGTTCATATAACTACCAACGCGGTAATTTTACATTGTTCTTCGGTGCAAGCTGGAGGAATAGTGCACAGAAATTTCATTCTCAATTCACTTCGCAGGAACTCCTAGTCTCAGTTTACTGATCCAAAGTGGAAATGAATAAATAACTTTACTGCTCACAAACTAGAAGCACTCGAAATCTATAACTAAAAAGAAAAGTTAAACTGGTGCAGGATGAATAATATATTATTGTTTTTGCAAATACTGTTACCTACACCTTGATTGTGAAGCTGTTGCGGGTGTGAAGACTATATAATTAAAAGCCAAACCAAAAAAGTCAAACTTAATTGTGTGCCCTTTCTTCACTATGTAGAAATTGTGAAGCCAGACTCCATGAAACAATCCCGCAATTTAATATTCCCATGCTCCTCGACCACATTTAACCAACACCAAAAGAGTGATTTCTTGTGTTTCCTGAATCTATAGGAGTCGGTCTTCAATTCAGCTAAACTAAAGGCACTAACAAGCACTGCTAAACCTGCCTTACTGGGGTCTTGTAGACTAGTTAAAACTAGCACATTGGTCCAATTGGCTCATACTAAACAAAGGTAGCTCTATACTGGCACCCTGTGGTCTTTCAGTAGAACTATATAAAGTAAAATAATAAACTCAAAGCAGCACCATTCCGGATGAATATATATTGTTTTAATTAGTGAAATATACTCAAATAATAATTCAAGATAGATATATAACCTAATATGAACCTTAAAACAAGATCAGTTCTATATCTTCTGTGATTGTAAGACGTGGAGTAAATAACTAGACAAAGAGCCTCTAACTGACAGCCCTTTTATTCCAACCAGTCACTCTTTGTTTGAGGGATCTCCCCTCTGTTTTGGGAGGGTCATTAATATGCTGAGCACCAGATCTCAGGAGCTGGAGCCAACTCTGACCACGCTGCAGCCTGTCAATGTGTGGCCCCTGGCTCTTACTCCGGTTCTCTGCTTCCAGCCTGATATCAGCTATGAATCTCCTGCCACACCCACAATCAGTACAATAGAAATGTAATTATTAGTTATAACAGGTTCATTCATACTGTATATGTCACTTTTTATGAAAAACAGCTCAAAGTTCTACTCAAAGTGAAAAGAGAATGAAAAAGTATGAAGAAAAATATAACACATTACAGAAAGGAGGTCACAGCAAGGTTAAAACAATGGAGAAAATGAAATGGGAGCATTTCGTGCAAGTCCTTTCTCCTTTCTTTCTTTCTTTCATTCTTTCATTCTGATGTGAAGTGAAAGAGACAGGAAGTCAGGATAAAGTGGCCAACTGTAGTCTGATATATGTTCAATATTTGTAGTCGTACTAAGAATCTGCTCATGAGACCTCATGCTGATTCCACTGAAAACACATGAGATTAAAGAGGAACTATTTATGAATGTATGTTTTTAAGTTATTTGTGTGGCTGTTCTCCTGTTAACTTCCTCCACCTCTCAGTGGAAATAAGAACTCTGGCTTTATTGTGTTATCCCAACTGATCATCACCAATATTAATGACAGAAAAAATACAATTCTGTTACAAAAATCAATTTTATTTTTGTTTTGCTTTTTCTGACCTTAATCAAATGTTTGCTTTTTTCACATGAAATACTGGATACTTTCACCTCTTCAGGCCTGTCAGAGAATAAAATATCACACTTGGATTAACAACACTAAAGCTACGTTGTTTTAATTTTAAAGGGTCATGAGGCAAAAAAGTTGGGAACCACTGCTTTAAAACATGACTTTGGTAGAATAAAATTTGAGAATGTTAATCAAAAACATTAGGCATCCATGTTTTTGAAAAATAAATACTTGGTGAACCCAGAAAGCCATTTAACAACTCAAATTTAACTGATGATAAAATGTTAAAATTTTGTTGCACACTCTATAAATGAAGCAAACATATGCCATTCCCAGCTACCATCTTTGTTTCGATTAGAAAAGAGATGCAACTTAGGAAACTCTCTTTCCTAAGTTGTGTCTGTGACTCAACTGTAATGACAATACATAATACATGAGAAGCATAAACTGGGGTTAGATTCAAGTCTAACATCCAAATAATAAATATATAATTAACAGACAAAATCAATGAACAGTCAGCTGTTAAAAGGCTGCATCTCAGTCACATAAAAGCCTTTCCACTAGGTGTCAGTATTGTTTCACCACAATTTACATATCTACTGCTTCAGCCTTTTGCCCAGTTTGTAAATTAGGTTGTGGACTCATTGAAGGCTGGACAGTTAGATGTATGATTGCTTTGTGTTCCACACGAGGACACATAAGAAGCAGATGCTTTTAGAGAATTATCAATGATTTATGTGCAGCTTAAGTTGCAGTCTGTTACCCAGGTGGTCCACTGGCTTACATTCCTCACAGAAAGGGAAAAGCATTGCTTCCCAGTACAACCCTGGTCTCTACAGAATGTCAGCTTTCCAGGAGCAAAGAAAAACAGCCTTGTTTTCAACAGGACTACTGAGCATTTTTCATTTGAGCCAGCACTGTTTGAAAGGTTTTTACATCTTTTCAACCCACTGAAGACCCTTCTAATCCTTTAATTGAAGTGAAAACATGAAGATCACCAAAAGTGGATTTAAGAGGTTTTCACTTCACAACATGTAACAAACCATGTGAGGAGTCTGTGGCTTGTGGTGCAGAGCCTCAGCGCCGCCTCTCACCGCTGTTTCTGAGGCCTCCTTTCAGCAGAACATGATCCTGATTGATTTGTGATATCAGTCAGGAGCCTGGAAGCAGATGACTGCCTCATTCATTCATTCTTTTTTTTTTTGCCATCATTTATTTATGTAGTATATAGAGCAAATTTCCACTATTCCTTCCAACATGTCTCAGTATTGTCACCACCCTCTCCATTTGGATGGGCTGACTTTATAATTAAATTTATTAATCATTTAATTTAATTAGAGTCTTTAGATATCCATCTTCTATATTACTCATCAATTATTAAGTTCAATTCTTAGTGGAATTTTTTTTTTTTTAACAAATGACTGCAGATGCTGCTCTCAGTAATGTGAAGTTCACCCTGCAGGGGATCCCCACCCAGAGTCCAAACCTCCTACATGTCTTGTCCTTCTTTCTCCTCCCAAATATTAGCTTTCACACCCCACCCCTTTCTCTGCCCGAGTCTGCTGGAGTGGCATCCTGGCTCCACAGGGAACGCCGGGAATTTTCACCTCCTCCTGTCAGGGTTGATTATCTGTGGAGCTATCAAAGCGTGTGTGTGAGAAAGAGTGTGTGTTTCAACCCAGCATATGCTCATTACAAAACATCCTGGCATATTTATTGTTATTAACATACCTTCCTATATGATAATGATTGACAAAAATGGTATGAATGTTGTTAAATGTAAAAAGTTTATACTCCATATTTGATATGAACAGACAGTGTTTGTGTATTTTGTCTTGCCCGGTAATGGCACATTCACACAGATTTCATACAAGGTTATGATTGACCTATACAATATGTTCTATATGGTGGTTTGTCTCCCCATGTATGCCATTGATAACACATGTAGGTCACACATAAATTGTAAGAATGAATTTAATAAATTCTAAGCAGGAAATAGATGGAACCAAGCTGGGCTACATTGAAAATCAGTGCAGGAGGACAAATATTTTAATTGATGGGATTGCAGACAAGAAAGGAGAGAACTGGCATGAATCAGAGAAGATTCAACAAATGCTCTCAGGCAACCTATGACTAGATGGCATAAATGTGGATACTGACTATGCCCAGAGAATTGGTCACTACCAGGAGGGGGGAAAGCTTGGGAAAATTGTTGTAAAAGTTTTGCGCTTTAAAGTATCATTACTTCTGCCAAGAAATTAAAGGGCACAAAAATCTATATAAATGAAGAATGAAGCTGTACAACTGAGGAGGAAAGAGCTGTTGCCCAATATGAAAGATGCCTGAGAAAGAGGTGACAAAGCCAGCCTGAAGTATGATAAGCTGGTCACCACACCCAGGGGTGGACAAACTCAATCATCGGCTTTAAGTGCTTCAAGGTTCAATTTTTCTTTTGTAAAAGGATTTTGTCTTGTTTTTCACTTTTTATGCTGTTTTGGTCTGTTCTATGTGTCCAAATAACAAAACTACATCTTTTTTATTAAGTTTGCCAAGGAAGGGATTGATATTAGCTCTCTTAAAGGTGCAGTGTGTAGGATTTAGTGGCATCTAGTGGTGAGGTTGCAGATTGCAACAAACTGAATACACCCCCACCCCCTTCCAAGTATGTAGGACATCCTACAGTGGCCGCAAACTCGTGAAAAACACGGAAGGCCCTCTCTAGAACCAGTGTTTGGTTTGTCCGTTCTGGGGTAATGTAGAAACGTAGCTTTTCAAAATGGCGGGCCCTGTGGAAGAGGACCTGCCCTTTATGTAGATATAAAGGGCTCATTCTAAGGTAACAAAAACACAACAATTCTTATTTTCAGGTGATTATACACTAATTAAAATATACATGTATATGTTTTATTCAATTTCTGCCAAGTCTGTTCCGTTAGATGTCACTAAATTCTACACACTGAACCTTTAAATATATGCAACCTCAGGAACAATTTACATGAGATTACCAGGATCTGCTCCTCAAACAATATTCATGTTTTAGCACTGTCAGAAATACACCTGGACACTACTTTTGATGATTCTGAGCTGGCTGTCGAGGGATATAGGTTATATATGAGACAGGGACAAATGTGGTGGAGTTGCATCTCCTGGTATAGATGACCTGGATGGAACATTTTTTTAATATTGCAACTAGGCCACTTTCCAAACCAATATGTCATATTTTTAATAGATGCCTACTCAGCGGGAGTCTAAAATCATACCCTTACCCAGAGATGGAAAAGCAGATTTTACTGGCTCCAATTGTAGACCTATTAGTGTACTCCCTGTGTCGAGTAAGATACTTGAGAAGATCATTTTTAATCAAATGTTACATTATTTTAGTAAAAATTACTTACAAAAGCACAACATGTTTAAAGACCAGGGCACTCTACTAGCACTGCATTAGTACACATGACTGATCAATGGTTAACATATATGGATGACAGGAAACTAGTTTGGGTTAAGCTCTTGGATTTTACTGCAGCTTTTGATGTCATTGACCACAGCATTCTTATTGCAAAACTCAAATATTATGGTTTTTCCCCCTTAGCTCTTGCTTGGATGAAGAGTTACCTCTCTGGCAGAATACAGAGAGTATTTTTCAATGGCAGTTTTTCTGACAGCAAAAAAAAGTTTTGTGGTGTTCCACAAGGGAGTCGCTTGGGTCCACTTTAGCATATGTTGTTAAAAATGCAGATGTAGTCATGTATCCTGATGACTCAACTTTGTTCTGTGAGTCAGCAACTTCAGTGGAGCTGAGAGAGAATCTACATGTTGAGTTGCATAGCATTACCAAATGGATGATAATGAACAAATTCTACTAAACATGCCAAAACTAAATGTAATGTATTTGGTAGTAGGAAGGGTCTTGCTAATGTCACTGCACTTAATCTCTCTGTAGATGGGATATCAGTTGAGTAGGTCACTAAGACCACATCACTGGGTGTTGAATTAGATAATTTATTGTCTTGGTCTGATCAGATTGATAACATAGTTTCCATGATGGGAAAGGGCATTGCTATTTCAAGGAAATGTTCTGCATATCTTCCATCTTATGTTATGATTGATGTTGTTCGGTCACATGTTCTGTCACACCTGGAGTACTGCCCAGTTATTTAGACAAGTGTTGCTGAGAAACATTGAAAAAAAACTTCAAATTGCACAGAACAGAGCAGCCAGATGAACTCTTCCTTGTTATTTCTGTGCTTCTGTGTGTGAGAAGCATAAACATTATCAAAGCTAACTGTGGAGGCTAAATTATTATAATTGTCTTCTGTTATTCATGCAAAATGTTATTAAGAATAATACACTGCACTCCTTTAGTGAAAAACTAGTATATACAGGTATTTGTCATGAGTATAATAGAAGTCAAGTGAACACTGGTCATCTAGTGGTGTGTGTGTGTGTGTGTGTGTGTGTATTTGTGACAATTTTGTTTTTATTGTAGGTTACTATTGTTTATTGTTTCATATGTAGAGTTATTGTAGAGTTAGTTATTGATACAGTGTGATTTTAATTGTTTGTTTTTGTTGTTGTCGTCTTTGTGTGGACTCCAGGAAGCGATCGCTTTATGGGTGCTAATGGGGATCCAAATAAAGAATAAAGAATGTGACATTAAACTATAAAATATTTAAGGTCACCCTGTGAAAGGTGCCATTTTTATGTAAGACAAAAGTAAGTCCAATATTTACTCTCCTTTTAGCTCTGCTTTAGTCTCCACCAACTCCTGAGAAAAATATCTGGCTCTTTAACTGCTAATGTTCACCAGCTAGTTGCTTATTTTTCTGTCTGCTGTTTGGTACTGAGCGTGTAGTGTACAGTGGGTTTATCAGAGCTTCCCCCCCCAAAAACAACTGCCTGCTGTGGCTGAAAATGAGCTTGATGAGTTAAAGTTACAGCTGTAAATCCAAAACAATGAGCTGAATGACACTAAAAAGCTCTACAGAGCTGAGGGGAACTGCAGAGACTGTGATAATTCTAATAGCAATTTGTTCACATTATGCATTGTCATTTGATCCATTGTTAAAATAAATATATTGATAGTGCAGCTTCAAAGGTAATTACTTTACAAAATATTTTATTAAAGGATAAGGCTTTTTCTTGTCAACAAATCCCATGAAAAGACCTAAATCAACAATGTGTTAATTGTCTCTCAGTACTACTCTACCCTGTCTGTGGCTCTCAGCCCCAAGCCCAGTGGTCCCCTTTGAAGTCATAAATCTTTAAAAAATTGCTCACATTTATATAGTTTATGTTTTAAAACATTTTTTTTTTAAATTCTGTAATTTTCTATAACAGCAAGGCACTGAACTTTTATAAAAGTGACAGTGGTCCTGCAGTAAAAGTGAAACAAAAGAGAAATTCAATTACAAATATGAAGTTTAAAAGTAAGAAATTGCACACACAACACAATCATTTTTACGACAAAAACGTCGGGAGGGGGGTATGAAAGCTTAATGACTAACTGAAGCTAACAAGAACAGCCGTCAGATGTAGTTCAAGATAGTCGCTCTCTGCTTGTAATGTCATATTAGCTTACCCTTGGCCTCACACACACATTTTCACTGTGGTCGTTTCCATTCACACGTCTCTCCACATGGACAGGAGTCGTCTATTAATAGGAGGAGAGGTGACGCAGTGACAGACAGCATCGGGTCATTGAGCAGAGATGGAGGCTCCGGCTGGGAGCCACTTAGTCTCCTTCGTCTTGTCCACAAAGCTCCCCCACCCCCCACCCCCACCATCTTCCCACAGCTTGGGGTCTTCAACCTGTGCCAACATCCAGCTTTTGTATCCCCAACACCCACCAGAATGTACCAACTGAGGCGTGAACCTACATCTCAAGTTAAAGCATCTCATTCTCTCTTAACATCTCTGAATAAAGGTTTACTATCTTTAATTTAATACCTTCAGTGCCATTTTGGTAACTCCTCAAACATGATCCCTCTGCTTCAGATGGGCAATCCTAAAATTGGAGTCGCAATTTCCTGTGTGAAGGCCTCTGAGTGCAAAGGGAAGCCACATAATGCTCAACACCAGCTACGGTTACTCAAACCAAACAACTTATACCCCTCTAAAGAGTTCCTGTGAATGGCGCGAACAGCGTGGAATAATTTTAAACCATCGGTCTAACGGGGAAGGCAAGTAACCACAGTGAGAAAGAACCTTCCTAACTGACTTGAATTGTATTTTTAGAATCAAATAGCTAACCTTTTTTGGTTACCTCCTTTCAGCTTGTTTTGGAAATGAAAGTTGGATGTGATTTCTTTCCAGCACCATGATTGACAACATGCAACTCAATCCATGTTTTTGCCTTCATATTCAGTTCATTCATTTATTCTGATCATCCGGTCGTATATGTTGTTGTGCAAGTAACAAAATAAAGATGAAAGCCCTGACGTGTTTTGTGGCGGTTTGTGTTCACTGGTAGTTTCATTTCCAGTCTTTGATCAGCTCCCTTTACAAGCCTGGGTAAACTCAATCAACAGAGGCAAAGGCACGACTCCACGTTTTGTCAACTCTGCACAAACTAACACTTCTCCACTATGTCCTCCCCACGCTGCCTTAATAGACCTCAGATGTCAAACGTTTGTTTCTCATTTAGCTTAAACTACAGTTTTCCTCTTTCTATCCCTCAGCCTTCATTCTCTGCTCACATTTTCCAGGAAAACGACAAACTTGCCAGCATTGAAAAGCCTTGTTTCTCTATTCATCCAGGCATGTTGTACTCCATTGACCCTTGACCGCTGTAAAAGCTAGACAAACACAGGAACTCAAAGCAAAGATAATGAGGATAAACAGCACAGGCTCTCAGTGTGTGTGTGTGTGTGTGTGTGTGTATGTGTGTGTGTGTGCTCAGGAAAGCATGCATGTGTTCATAGACACTCAGCATGAATCTCGTTGTATTTCAGTCTAGACAAAGTGGTCAAAATTTCAGCTGTTAGGGTTTTGGCTCATAGATCCAGAACAAAAGACAAAGTCAGAAAATTTAAAAGCCCAGCAGTGTTACTCAAGTGGCTGCTGCATCTCCACAACCAGGTGAGCCAGTGTGTGTGAGCAGAAGGACTGAGAGAACGTGTGGGGTCAGTGATAACCTCTTGAGAAAACAAGGTTTTATGAAGTAAATAGTCCACTAGACAATAAGCTAACCTTCAGCAGACAAGGTCCAGCTGTGGAGACCTCAGTTCTCACTGCGGGAACACAATGGAGGGTAAATACAAGTTGTCTGACAGCAAAGGCAGGTCAGCTTCCACTAATGAGGCTCTGTCCCACAGACAGATCCAGAAGATAGAGGGATTTTTAAAAAATCAGGAACTCCAAAATTTGGAAACTAGAAAAGTTGACTGAGCTTGTTGGTTGCTGTATGCCTTCCCAAGAACCAGGCAAATCAGGTGGATGTGATAGGAAATGTGTGATAGATATGTTAGTGATTTAAAGTCTGTTTCTTTGTCCCTGTTCTTAATTTTAATTCTTCTCTCTTAATGTTGCTTTGTTTTTTAATCAGATTCTGGTATTTAAAAGAGGCAATTGTGAAACAGTTTTTGAACATTTTACTTTGCTTGTGGAGATTTTCTTGAAGACGGGAACTATGGTCGAGGAGTCAAAATCAGAACCAGTGTCCTGCACCAAACAGCCACAGACAAACAAAGTTAGCAATTAGCTGGTGAACATTTTGGAGGATTTACCAGCTAAGGCAGAAATTCTACTCAGGAATTGGTGAAAACCAAAGGAGAGTGAATGTTGAACTTAAGTTTGTCAGGTCACCAGAAACATGAGTCAACATGAATGCTAATGTTGCTCTGTGTGTGCTGGATGTGTAAAAGGGTGACACGTTAACCATATTAACTTTATAAAGTGTTAATATATTAAATGTGGGTCCAATGTTTAGCTTTCTGTGGGGTTCTAACCCTGTGGCCAAAAAACAGTTTAAAAAGTCAGGTCTTATCAATTGTACTTGAATTGTACTTTCGTGACCCAGTGTATTTAAATGTGTTTAAGGCTTCTCTTCTTAGTCCAACTTCTTAGACCAAAACACCATCCTCATTGTACTTTCTTTCAACTGAACTTTTGCTACATTTTCTGAAGCATCTAAATGTGCTCTAAACTGTGTACACACTGGCAAAATACACAGATATGTAGACCATGTAAGCAGTTACACTGTCAGCATCCTGAAATGTAATGTATTCACACATATAGATACACACACACATACGCACACACACAAACATACAAAGCCAAACACCTGAGATTCTTTAACTTCAGGTCATAGTTCATCATAATCTCCTTGGACTGGGCTTCCTTCCTCTTTCACGGCGTCCACAGGGGAGAGAGGTGAGGCCCCGGGGCCCACTATGTTTGAAGTAATCCTCTGGAAATGAAAACATTATGGTAGAGCCGATTTCCAACGAGTGGAAGGAGAGTGGTCTGACTATGACATCATCATCATGGCCTCTCATTTGCTGTATTTCTGTCCCTATTATCCTGATCTCTCTCATACTTGCCAGTGGGTGCGTGTAGCGGGACAGGATTAGCTCTCAAAAACAATTTCCCAACAATCATCTGAAACAAATATCCACAGCTAGGAATGAACTTGGACTTCTAACCTGGTGACTGGCTTCCAGATAGAGTTGTATTGAGATCAGGGCTGTGTATGGAACTGCAATGCTTCTTTAAACACAAATGATGTATATCAGAGGAGGCTGGTCCATAGAGGCAGAGGAGGTTGCTCCTCCTGCATTTCTGAGAGGCAACAGGGAGATCAAAATACAAAAAAGAATTGGTTGAAATAAACCCTTACCAAATCTAAGTATCAATTATAAAATATTTTTTCTCTCTTCTTTGGAAAAAATCCATTGAAATTCCGATTAAAATGCTTCAACAACAAAAGAGCAGTGTTTGTAAGTGGTGGTGGGGGGGAGTGGGGGGCAGAGGAGGACGGGCTCCTGCTGTCCTCCTTAGGGTGGAATCTCTTATATCAATTTAATGTACTTCATTTTTTTCATCCGGCCAAGACATGTAAAATGACGCTCCGAGGGAGGACATCCCCCTAACCAATCAACAACCAGAATACAATATTGACATTACGTTAGTCCAATGACAGTTTACAAATTTCATCTTCAATTCTCGACCACTGTAAGCAGTAAAGTGATAGATGGTAAAATGATAGATTAATACAGTAGCATATTAGAAAAGAAATTATAGCGTGCAAATTGTGAGTTACTTTTAAACACATCACTAAAAAATTACATTTTATTTAGGCCTTTTCAACAGAGTCCAAATTCCCTTTTTTCAGATTTACATTTCCCTTTTTTTTATCGAGCAGTAGATAGCTACTTGCATTAGCCAATACAACAGTTAGCTTGTTGTAGCAGCCCTGAAGGACTGTTCATCTCCATGAAGAAGACGTCAGATAGCGTGAGTCAGATACAGCTTCTCTCTCTCTGTCTCTTTGGTCGCTAATTACATCTCTGACGGTTAAATGTCTGTGTGGCTGTTGTGTGAATTTATCTCCTTAACAAGAATGCAGCAGAGTTCATATAATGTGCTGTAGGTAGTTTGCTTGTTGAAGTTACAGTGAGCTGTCTGGACTCACATGGATAGAGCCTGATTCATTTGGAATTGATCCAGTTTTTAATTGACTGGCTGTGCAGTCAGCTGTTGTGTGATTTGTGAATGAGTGTGCAGGAGGTCTGGCTGCTTGCTTGTGACAATTTCTTCATTCTTGTTTGTTTTTAAGCTGAGCCGTAATTGAGTAATAAGCTCCTCCGATATCATCGGATGGGGGACAATGATATAGTATGATGCAGTTTGTTGCAAGATTCCATGTTACATTCTGTTTGAATATGGGTTGTTATAATTCAACAGGTTATGCTATAAATTATGTTGGTGTTTTAAAATCTTGTTCCATGTGCCCCTTTTTAACTTTGAGCACCTGCCCCTCTAAAGGTGTCTGCACAGCCCTGCATTTGAACATAAGAACATAACTTGAACATAAGAAAGTAGAGATAAGTAGCCAACTAGTGTAAAATAACATGATGCTGTGGGTTGGTTTTCCTCCTGTTCTCCCCAATTTTTGAGTCACCAGCCGCCACTGATATATATTCTCATTTCTTAGGAAAAATTCATTTTAATTTCATTCCGATTTAATATAGGTTTTAATAGGAATTGGCTTACTGTAATTAATGCCAGTCAGAGGTGTAGCGAAAAAGTTTCATGTTTTACTCACAGTCACAAACGCACTGTGTCTACCCACTACTTCTGTATAGCCACTGAACCTGGCAAAAACAGCTGTGTATGTTTTTGTGTGTGTGTGTGTGTGTGTGTGTGTGCGTGTGTGTGTGTGTGTGTGGCAGTGGTTGTGGTTTTAGCTGTGTGTCTGTGGCAGTGGATGTGGGTGGGGGTGTGCTCAGGGTGGCAGTTAGTTTCTGGTAAATAGTGGCCTTTGAGCTCTGTGAGCTGCTCAGGACCTGGTTGGATAACCTGCCAGAGAGGAAACAACACATCTTTTCATCACAAACTACTGAATGGAGACAGTTTATGTCTTGTGTGTGACGTGTGATTTATACTTATAGTTTTAAATTTTACTTATCTGATGTTTCTTTTTTACTATATTGTCTCATGGAAACAAGTTCTTACTCTTGGCTTGAAAAGTGCCACAGTATATGGAGTATGTAAAGATATTATGGCTCCCTGCTGATGTGCCTTGCAGCTGTACTGTTGGCGCGCACCATGTAGCAAGTGATGTTGCAGTAAATCCCAAAGTAAACAATGATGGCCACTCAGTGATCATCATACTGCACAAAGCCCCCAACAGAAACATAAATCAGTTACAGCTCCAGAAAAGTATTAATTTATGACTTTTCCCTTTTAAAGACCCTGTTCTCTCAGTCTTTCATCTGTTTTTACTGCTTGCTATGATGCATACTTTGTGTTAAGATTTACGAGGGGAAGACAAAATAACATGGGTACTTAATGAAAAATGATTCAAACTTGACATAATTGCATCCATATTGCAAACACTGTTACCAAAACAGCTATATATTGTATACCAATTAACAGTAGTTGACACTATTTGTCCCCAGGGCTTGAACAAGCTTTTTGTGGAGCCCAAAGCATAATTTGGCCCTAAATACAAGACTTTTAATTTAGGAAACCACTTTAATGTTTCATTTTCGCACAATATAGTTGGTTATCAGATGTAAACCTGACTTTGAATCATGCATGGGAGGCAGTGCATGGAGGCTAACACAGGGGTACAATGTTCATACTGTCAACTGGATAATAATTTAGACGGCAGAGGGATGTTTGAGAGTATAGTGCATTACAGTAGTCCAGGCAAGAAAAGATAAAAGCATGCACTATTTACTACTTTATATATATTGTTATGTTTCTGCAGGACATGACCAAGAGGAAGCCAAACAGAGGGCCAAGAATGGATCCTTGAGGAACACCACAAATAAATTAAAAGTGGACCAGAACTCTATAAGATTTTTTCTTAGCATTTTGCAAATGCCACTTGGAGTTCTGTAAGAAAGAAATATGGGTGGGCAACAGTGGAAGAAATGTTTGCAGATAATATAGAGTAACATTTTTGGATGTAAGCCACTATTTCTGAAACACCGAAATAAAGTTAGAAGGTCATCAATAATCCACTATAATTACCGTCACTGGAAAGAAGAAAATAGATACACTTATTAAAAAGCTAATAATATGTGTGGCACTGTTTCCTTATTGCACTTTCTTTTAGAATTAGAAACTAAAAATCTCTCTTTGTGGATGTGGTTTGGCTGTGTTTGAAATTGTTCTCTTGATGTTAGTATTTTTGACAGATGCACCTGCAGTTTCCATACAAATGATGTGGCATCTTAACTGTGGAGTTATGTTAGCTGTCTCATGTTGCTCTCATGTGAGCTCAAAGCTGAAGTGTACACCTTATTTTTTCATTATTTTGTCTACCCCTAAATGTGTCAAGGTGTGTTTTGATGGGTTCAGTCTGCACTACATTCCTGGTTCACAGTATTTGGTTTGTGCAGTTACTGGTAGATGCTTTCATCCAAACCAACTCTTAACTGTGGCAACCTCATAACATACTCCTGCAGAAGAATCACGGCTGCTGTTGGGCTTCTCTGTGACCGTACCAGAAGGTGGAAGAGTTTACTGGACAGAAAGCACAAGAGAGAAGCAAGATTGTTACTGTTGGCTCATATATCCCATTCACTGTTAACACTTAGTTAATCACAGACATCAGGAACTCTTGGCAGAATCTGCTAACTCTGTTGGCTGTAAGAAGTAGGCTTAACGCACACTTGCCCACAAGAAAACTGGAGCTTAGTGAGCTCGCTCTGCAGATAAGAACTGAGTACATATACACGTGCACACACACCCATACACGTGTAGAAAGATCTTACCTGCTGACCATTTTGTCTTGTGATTGCCATGTCCGTATCCCAGCATTCTTCAGTGGTGCCTCCCATACCTTGATCCCGTTTTCCACAAAACCTGAAATAAATATTAAAAACCATCAAGGTCCTACACTAGTCTGTTTCTCAGTGGTCAATAAACACCTAAATTCCAATGTCCGATGTGATTATGTTACTCAGATGGTTAAAAAAGCCAATCCTATGTAAAGACATTTCATAAACAACCTTTTAGTTTGGAGCATACATATATGTACTGTACAAATACAGAAATAGCTTTGGAAATGCTCATGTCATGCAAGTTAATTTAGCTTATTGAGGAACATCAAGGTTGAAATAATTCAATGTCAGTCTCTTAATGTTTAAAATAAGACAAATAAACACATAGCAAGAAGAGGATGTAAATTTAGTTTAGTTTTATGTTACCATACCGCAATTATATGTACTGTTTATCATTTGTATGACCTGACTCAGAGGACACTTTTACCGTAGTGGCTCAAATATACTTTACTTTGAAAATTACATTGAAAAATTGGGGGTTGTCTTGTATTCAAGGACAAATGTGTGACTGATAGACATGCCACACAAATGAGTGATTTATATTCATTTACTTACTTTCTCCTTTGATTAATAGTATCTTGGGGACCCTTTCCTAACAGCATGATTGTGAAAGTGTGTTATATCTTCAAAAAGTATTTTTTGGGCCAATATGGTATATTGAAAACAAATGAGAACCAAAAATTAATCTGTGTGGATGACCAGAAATCTTTCTCTCCTATTTGCAATAGATTTTTAAAGCTTCTTTGCATGCAGCCTTGTGCTCAGCCTCAGCATGCAGCTGTTTTCAAAACGCTCTGATACACAGTGGATACAACCCACTGTACACTCCCTGCTCAGGACCAAGCAGCAGACAATGAGAGTGCTAAAAGAAGAGTGAATATTGGATGTACAGTACATTCTTTTGGCGAACAGAAGCATGACTCCTTGTTTCTTTATGTCTGCTGGATATGTAAATGGCAACTGTTTGCTAACATGTTTGCTGTAAAAACCTCATAATATCCATGTTTTGTTTACAGCTTATTCAGCTCGCCTAAGTTGGAAAAAGCAAACAACTAATGTTGCTTTAAAAATGAAAATTATCATAATACTGGAAAATATGTGTCTTGATCTTAAACATATATATAAATTTATGTTTGGACTCTTGAGTGAAGTGGGTGCTCATGTAAGAAGAAATTCCCCTCTGTCCTCTCAGTGGACCTCCATACAGCCTTCTCTGGACTGATACAATGGAAGCCCCCTGAGGCACAGACCTCCCTGTCTGGCAGCTGATATCCTTGATCCTCACTCCAAGGACTGTACACACATCTGCCCCACGTAGCCCTTTCTCCCCGCACACATCAAGTGGATCAAATGTGGTCTACATGTGTTTGGCCATGTTTCCTCCATCTAACCCCCATTCAAGCTGAGTCCCTTATAAATTAATAATTGCTTCACGACGCCTGGCCATTAGGATTTAGGGCTTTACATTTCAAGAGCTGTCGCACAGAGAGCCAGATGGCCAGCGTCACGCTCAGACATTTGTCAGACACTTAGCTGACCCTCCAAGCTACATCAGTCATGAATTAGTGATGAACTCATCATCTTGAGACTGGATCAGGTTATATTTTACACCTCAAAATTAAAAGATGCTTTGTTTTCAAATTACAGCAGGTCATTTTATTACTAATCAAAGTTTAAATTTTATTGAATTCTATGTCCATTTGACCAATCATCAACCATCCAATGTGTGCAGCAAACAGACGCAGACTCATTGCCTCATGAAATTCAGAATCTTGTGTAGAAATCATGTTTTAAGTGTTTGTAGACTGAATTCAATCAAAATTCAGCAATGTCACTGCAGAATTCTTGCCTTAAATATTTTCAGAAAACAGATTTCAATGGACAGTTTTGGAGGAATAAATAAGATTCCTGAAAAAACAATGATGAAGTGGCCATCGCTAGTACTGGGAGGTTTCCCTGTGGGCCAGTGCACAAATTGGGCCTATGGCTCCATGAACAAAAACACCACAGAAAGAGAGAGAGAGAGAGAGAGAGAGAGAGAGAGAGAGAGAGCTGTGTTGTGGTGATCAACACAGTTGAGTGAGCTTTCTGAGTTTTCTGAGAGAGTTTTCCTGCTCAGGTTTCATCAGAAATTCTAGTATAATAATTAACCAAAGTACTCAAAGTCTGTCTGTGTTATTAATTCAGACCATACAGAACTTCATTACAGAAAGATACAATAAAGGAAGAAAAGCCATTAAAATGAATTACTGTATATTGGTATTTATTGATGTAGTTGAATGTAAAAAATACAAATACATGTACAGTGTAATACAATGCAGATATGATGCACTTGAGATGGGCTGTATGGGTATATGGGTATATATTTATTATAATGGGTATATATATATTTCCAGGTTAGAGGGTTGTGGCATTTTCACTGATGTGGCCATTTTCTTTTATTTTGCTGCTATTTGAATAGGGATTACATCCATATGGACAATTCTGCGTCTCATAATTTACTGACAACTGTAATTCTCAGTGCCAATACAAGAAGTAGTGTATGTTCCCATTTTGTAACCTTTCTGATGACCTATCCATAGCTATTTAGAATATAATTAAGTTTAAATTTTCACTGGCATGGACATTGATATACCATATATACTGCAGTCTGCAGGAATTCAATTCATATTAGAAAATTCTGCAGTAAACCATTAACACCCAATGTCAATGTTCAGTGTTTTTTGACTTCAACAAGTTAGGGTTTGCATTTCCTACCAACAGTCCATGAAAATTATCCCTTACTTAAGTGGCTTTAGTTGCCTAAACTTACGCATACCTTAACCACTGCAGCTGGCATGCATGGATATTGTGGGAATAATCAATCAAAGGGCATTGGCAGTTGACGTCAGTGAAGGTAATTCGAGGTTTTGCAGAATCAGTAGTATCAATGTTCTGTTGAGCAAGAGGGTTTGGATTTTGCTGTTAATCAAATTCTGAGTAAGGCAGGGACTTGCCGAGATCATTTAGACGACAAGTGCTCAAACTGTTACATGTCTCATTCACAGAGAATAAAGTTAAGGAGGACACTTCTCAGAGTGACGGGGTAGTTGGGTGGGTAATGGCCCAGGGTAACAATCAGCAATGGACCAAATTCCCAACAAATAAGAACAGTCTTTCAGACATGAAAGATAAACCATCAAAGAGCTGTCAAAGGAAGGGTGTAAAGGCAATTATTAGTATTCATTCCTTGTATGATATCATAAGAAACAAACTGGTGAAAGGTTGGTATAGGGATAGTCATCAAAGGACATTCCAAAAGCTGAGATATTGCAACTCTAAAACTGAAAACATCTGTAAACTGACCTCAGCTTGGCCTTTCTGCTATTAATACACAGTTAATCCCGAGCTTCTTATGCACCTTCAACAAAGATAGCAGATAGCTTGCTCTGTTCACGTTGAGAAACACCTAAAATTTGTAAATCTCAAATTCCATTTAATCCCAGATGGAACCTGGTCTTTAATGGGTTTTGACAGGTCCTGTGACAGCTATCAGTTGACATTTATTAACAACACACAGTTATCATGCTGTACCAAGATACCATTAGTAATGTAAATGGCAGCCGAGGATGACTGAGAAAAACTGGCTTTAAGAGCTCTGTTTGAGCCGCACAAACTCTCTTCATCACTGCACCACTGCACCTCTATTAAGACCCCTCAACTGCTCTAAATACCTTTAAAATATTTGCTCACAGAAATCTTGACATCTGTCAAGGCCTTCGTGTTGGAGCCAAACACACAGACGCAGTTGTGTTCAAAGCTCTGGTTTCATGCCTTGCCTTCATTCGCTTGAGTTCGCTCTGGCCGGAGAGTTTGGCAAGGCAGGGAATAAATTAGATAAGTTCTGGGAAGTGGCTCAGGAGTAAACACGTCTCGGCTCAGCTAATGGCATAATTCACACCCAGATCTGCGCTTGAATAAGAGGGAGCTGTGTTCAGGATGAGCACTGGTTACTGGCACCTTACACACATGCATAGACACACACACACACACACACAGGAAGAGATAACTATCAGATTGAGTGCTATATATCTGTTTGATGAAAGCTGTGAAAGGTCTTTGTGTGTGTGCATGTGTGTTAGCTGTATGTTGTGAAATCAGACATCTGGTCTCATGGTCTCTATGCTGTCCATCCACACAGCACAACAGGCCACTATTTACTGCCCCTCTAATGGCCATAAAACACGCATGCCTGAGTGTGTCTGTGTATGTGTGTGTGTAATCATCTCCTCCATCCCTGCCTTCTCTGTCTCTTCCTTTTCCCCAGAGGCAAAGTTCAAAAGGTTTTTATCAGTGGGGAAAATGGATGAACTCCTGTTTGCCTCTTTCTCTCTTTTTTAATCACTTCTCTCCTTTTGTCTCCTCCCTCTCGTTTGCTCTTTTAACATCAGTCCCCAGAGGATTCCCTGAAAGAGATATCCCCAAGTGCTTTTCAAGTCCTGTTAAGGCAACATTGGAGGTTTCAGAGGCAGACCAGTGACAATAAATCAATGTGAAATACACTAGAACTTATAGTAAGTGACCTTTCAACTCATTCAGAAGTGTATTATCTTACATTTGAATGGCTGAATATCACACACACACATCTGCTGTCTAGTTAAACCCAAGGTCTACTTTGTACAATTTACACTCCGATCATTGTGTGAAATATACAATGATCAGAGTGTATGTTCACTGTACTTCCAAAACTGAGTGGACCTACACTCACCCACTCAAACCAAGTTGATTAAAAAGACTATAGGCCGTCATGATATAAGAAATATTACTGAAATTACTGAGCTTAGCATAAAGACTGGAAGCAGGGGAAAACAGCTAGCATGGTTCTGTCCAAATTTCAAATACACACCTACTAACACCTCTAAAGCTCACTTATGAACATGCTTACAAGTCTCATTTGTTTAATAAATACTCAAACAGAAATGTGAAACTGAAATGTTGGTTTACAGACACAATGGTAGCAGACCTGGCAACCTCACTGACAAAAAGACAATGCTGCAGTTTTAGCCAAGAAGGTACAACAGCTAACTCATCAAACCACAAATTGTCTTTTATACACTTCTATATGTGTATTTAACAGACAGGACAGATACAATATGTTAATTAGTGAGTTTCAGAGTTGTTTTCTTTTTTACTTTGTACAGAGCCAGGCTAGCTGTTTCCTCCTGCTTCCAGTCTTTATGCTAAGCTAAGCTAAACACGTCTCATCTGCAACTTCATACTTAACACACAGCCATGTGAGTTATATCAATCTTCTATCACTTTCAACAACACCAAAAAAAAGAATAGATGTATTTCCAAAAATGTTAACCTTACACAAGTTCCTTCGACAAGTTTAAAAATGTTAGGACCTTTTCTGAAATGATCTGCTGACTAAAGGTGAGACTGCAGTTGTGTGTTTCTATTTATTTATTGAATCATTTGTTTGGTTAGTGATTTAAAGGACTGTTTCAGGACTCTTGTTTTGTTATTTGGATAAATTAGAGCTTTTACTTTGCATATGGACTGCGCTACATGATGTTGCATGTTTTCTTATGGCTGTTCCACTGAAAATTGAAACATTTAGATGTATTTTGCATAATTTTTGACCCATTTTTCAAAATTCATTCTGATATAATTGGTATCTTTTGGATCTCTACTAGAATTAAAACTAACTTCAGACGGTTTGAATAATCTTTGGTCGCACATGATTAATAATATTTCACCATTTTGACATTCAAATTAGGGGCATTCCTGCCTGGGTTTCCTGTCAGTGCTCCGGCTTCCTCCCACAGACCAAAAACATGCAGTTTAGGTTAACTGAATCTAAATTGCCCGTAGGTGTGAATGTGAGTGTGAATGGATGTTTCTCTCTATGTGTCAGTCCTGTGATTGGTTGGTGACCTGTCCATGGTGTACCCTTTCTCTTGTCCAATATCAACTGGGATTGGCTCCAGCACCCGTGTGACTCTCTAAATGATAAGCTGTACAGCTAATGGATGGACATGTTTACAGATGAAAGAGCTAAATTAATTTAATTTTGTGATTTTCAGGGAGTCCTCTGTGGTAATTGAGGTGTCTGAGTTTCCATGTATGTGAGATGACTATGATCTTATTTTGATCAACAAAACGGCTCTAAAACTAAGTCACTGATCTTGTGCCCGTGTTGTGAGCCTATACAGGTGACTCCAACATCAACACAGCAGAAGTTCATCTATATCAGAGCACACAAACAGCCGTTAAGCTGCTTTCTTCTGCCTTTCTTTGTTTTTCCTATTTTTATGAGCAGATCTTTTGTTACTTAACCCCATTGACCAACTCTCACCACTGTGTTTTCTTTGTATCTCCCGGCAGGAAGCAAAGCAAATGCCTCAAACCCCGCCCCTGCTTGTGTTCCCACAATGCCTTGTTTTCAGTTCAAACAGATGCCTGTCCAGGTATCGTTATCTTGAACCTAAACCCACGTCCTCCCTGCTGCAGACTTTGATGTCAACATCAGAGGTGTAAAACAATGACACCGTGGTTATCCTCTGTTTTTGAACCCCAGAGGTGGATGTCACCTCTGCTGTGTTTATTTGACAGAGGGCCTGTACGTTGACATAGTGCGTTCTTTAAAACAGCTCTGCTCTGGAGGGTGGTTATGTTGTTGTAGGGGTGAACAATATTGTGCTTCATATAAAACTGACAACAGACTGAAGACAGTTTGGAAATAATGTTTTCTCAACCTCAGGCCTGGGACTGCATGTGATAATTATGAGGTCATCTAAAACTAATAATCAAGTTTAATTAGATAGTTAGATGGGCTACAACCCAATCCAAACTCTTAGTGTGTAACGCTCATCGCAAAAAATTCCACAAATACCCACATACAGATGCCACCACTGCAGCTTATTTTGCCTAAGTGGTAAAACTATGTCTATTTTAATTATAAAACAAATACATTAAATACAGCCATTCAAAAGTTAGTGAGGTAACATCCAAAATTGTTAAACACGAATATAGTTTCCAGGTGGTTTTGTTTTTTATTTTTTCAATTTATGATGCAAAACCTTATTTATGTATTTAACCGTTTATCTCTATTTAAACAAGAATTTCCTTGTTGTAGTGCATTTGTCCTCCTCATATGCTGTTATTCTCTTTAAGAAAGATTTTCCTTCCATTCCATCCTGTGTTCACACAAGAAATATCCTGTGACATTAACAGAAGATTTCTTCACTCATATCTTGAAGATTTGCTGTATTTATTCTTTCTATGAACACAACTCATGTTCTAGGTTTTTGAGTATAGTGATAGCTGAACTCAACTAAGAGTCAACTCAGTTACCCAAAATCTCAACATTTCCTCTCAGGCTTCAGGTGTTGTGATGTTACACATTAATCTTCCACTTACTTCAATTCAAATGCATGTAGAGGTTGGAAAAAGTACACCCATGATTCAGTCCAGATGAACCATTATCAATCAGCCCAGATTATACAGCACCTGCCCAAGCGGATCTAAACATTTGACGCTCTAGAAGACCAACCATTTCACACAGCAACCAGGGCAACTGACATGCTCTTCCCACTTTTTCCTATTGAGAGAGTTCACAATATGTAACATTCATTGTTCCATGATTGTTTTGATTGACTGAACATGGCGAAGCTAACTGGCTGTCCTTCCTTACTTGACTTGACTTACACTGTACCATCCTAATAGTATCATCTCATCCCCAACTCCATGGACTGTCAACTTTTTTATGGTGTCAAATGCAAAAGCTCTGATTTTCAGATCATTTCTTTACACCTTGTAGACCTTCTGACACATCTCTGATCAAAATAATTTAAAATGAAATGATGCCAAAGAGAGACATATTACCCATCAGTGTCAGAGAATAAACTTTAAAATAGTAAGGATTTGTCAACTTCTGTTACAGTTTCATCAGTGCATCTTTTGTGTCATAGTGTGTCATAATTGTACAATTATGTACAAAATTAATATACAAACCATGCCTAAAACAAATTAAGGCATATATTACTTACAATACTACATAATTAACTATCCATTGAAATTAATAAATGAAAAAAATATTTCTAGACATGACTGTGCAACATATTTCTGTATATATATCACATTTTATGTTTTATGGGTTTTATAAAAGGGGCCTCACAGTAAAATTCCCTAAAAAAACCAACAAATGTTTCTTAGAAAACTAAATCCTGTGTTGCAGGTTTTAAAGTTTAAAAGGTAAACATTTACAAAGCTTGTAACTGAGAAACAGCACTGAAGTTAATGCCAAGGCTAAATTGGCAATGAAATGCGGTGCCAGCGGTGTAATGGAGAATGCTATCCCGTGCAACCAAGTGAACTCTAAAACAGATGTTTTTTTATGCACCTCTGGTATCAGAGAAACTAACTTTTGTTTGTCTAATTTATATGCTTTGCTCTTTTATATGCTTTGCTTTGGTTTTATATCGCTCTTCGTGCACAGATTGGATTACTCACACTCACTACTGGGCAAGTGAAAAGAAAAATTCCTAGCTGTTGCCCCTGAGCGCTGGCCTACAGCAGCTCCCCCCTCTACACTACCTCAGAACAGCCTGGAAGTGCTCACCTAGACTCTTCATGTCTCTACATGCACAATGCACAAACTAACTTCTTTCTGTCATTCTGCACTTGCACAAATTGAGCGTACCAACATTAGCAAAAAAAAAAGCAAATAAGTAAAAGTTTGCAATAACAAGTATTACAATTAGAACTGAAGGCTGAACGTGATTCACAGATTCCAGTTCACAATATCAGGGTGAACCTTTAATCCATTTATGAATATAAAAAAGGATGATTTCACAAACTGTATAACAAATTGCTGTGGTTAGATTTGCTTAACTGCGTTAATCTAATCTGACTACTTTAAATCATGTTTGAAATTTGTTTAAAAAGTTAATTACCTCTAAAGGTTTCATAAATCTCAATCAGGGCTTAGGCTTGTACTTGTTAGACAATTGCAGGTGGTTTATCTAAGTTTCTCTAACTCCTGAATTAGAAGCCAACTTCAGCCTCAGAATTAGATCCAGATCTCTGCTTATGGACTGGCAAGAGCCAGTTAGCAACCTATCAAGATAAGAAAATGATGTAGACTGTGGCAGATACCTAGGCTGTAAAGAACAAGAAACCAATTGAATTTCAGTTTTAGACGTTGCTGCTGACGATTGCTTACAAAGTCAATGCAAAAGACATATCTGGGCACAGGCAGGTGAAAATTAAACTGCGGTACAAATTGAGTTACAAATTTTACAACTCGAGTAAAAAAATCACGCTTATCCTGGAGCTTTAATGAAACTTAAGTGTTCATACACAACAGGAAAAAGGAGAGCGCCTAGAGGGAAATGACAGAACTGGAGTTCCTGATGACATCAGTCAAATAAATTCTGAGCTGACACACAGTTGATGAGCACATTGCTAGCTAGAGCTAACAGCTACAGCTAACATCTGTACACTAAAACATTTTGTTCAGAGGTCAAATTTGTGCAAATAATGCAAGACAAAAAATCTTCACCTTCAAGCCACGTTCAGACTGACAATTTAACTGAAAAAACAGCTTCTTCATGCAGTTCAATTTAGCCTCTGGACTGCTGCAGCCGAGGTGTTGCTGCAGAGAGAAAAAATTCCAGCCTACGTCATCTGCTCAGGTACTGTGTTGGCCCTTTAAAAACGTGCAGGCGCACATTTCTGGTGGTTTCGTGTACTCTGTAGCTTTGTGCCAATTACTTTTTTAACTTGCAAGAGCTGAGACAAATGAACAAATTGTTGCTGCTGATGTACACTTCCCAGAAATGTCCTAGCCTCTGATGACCCTCCAAACTGGACACCCTGGTTGAAATTTCATCTTTATACAGTATTGCACTTTTGATAGATTTAAAGAAGTTTTTTATGCATGTTTGATACAATTGTAACAGTAACTTCTGACAACATTAGAAGCAGAAACGATGATTATTGTGATGACACTGTCCTCCCAATAAAAACAGAATCAGGCGTTTCAAACAACGTTCATGCAACCATGACTCATATCCCTTAACAAATTAGGCATTTTAACCCAAACCACAATGTCTTTCTAACATTACTCACGTACAGTACTTCAAAGAACAAACCATGATCTTTCCCTAACTCTATAACCAAGTGGATTTGTGCCTAAACCTAAACAAACCCTCACCACCGCTTTGTCAAATCCTAAAATGGATTCATTTTTTCAAAGATTTTTGAAAGGCACTGACAAATGATGTTGTTCTTCTGATAAGAAGGCATATTTTCTCTTCTAATTTGTAGGACTTGTTTATTGTGATAGATTAACTAACTCAAGAAAGGTAAAATGAATGAAAACCAATGACTGCTTGGAAGGACAGACTAACAGCATTGACAAAGCATGCTGCTTTGACAAATGGTTCACACTTACAATATGTTAACATATATGTGATTTGTAGTAAAGTGACAAAAACCGTTGCATTTTTTAATGAGAGAAGTTAATAAGGGTTAATGGCTTCTCTCTAGATTCCCCTCATTAGTGCGCTTATGAAAAGAAAAGTCTCCTAACATTTTGTTCATTCATTACATTCCTTGTCCCACCCAGTGTGACGGCCCAGGGCAGGGATGCTGCATGAAACCTGAGGCTGAGCAGACAAGCCGCTGGGTCCTGGACTTGCTAATGCGCAGAAATCCCAGGGTTTACTCAGCTGGGCCAGCTGAAAGATGACCTGCACTAACACTGGGATCCATTACTCCTGCCTTCATCCCCATCGCCAATCCAACCTAATAAGATACAGACTGTTGCCAGTCAGCTGGTCATGCTGCAGGGTGCCAGCTTCTCACTGAGGTTAAAAGGCTGAGTATTAATTAAAAGCTGCGTGTTTTGATTCCTGGCACCAACAAGAGGATGGATTCCAGCTGTTAGTTGGCCACTGGAGGAAGGCAGGTATTATATCTATGGTACTAAACACTGCCAAACAGCAAGGCACTGAACCCTAAACTGTGCGGTTTCATTTCAAATTAGTTTCATCTCTATATTCCTCCAGGTTACATTTCCCAATGTTCTGTAATGCATGCTAATGAGATTTTTAAACATTTGCTTGTTTTTTTTTCATCTGGAAAATGCAAACGTGAGCATTATAAACTTAGTTTGACATGAACTGCTGACCTGGAGAGGAAAGATAAATAAGAGGACATGAATCTGATGAAGATATTTGAATGGCAGCATATTTTAAGGGATTATTTACTGGAGGAGATTTCCATTTCTTCTTTTGGGTGTCAGGTGATTGACAGGAGGCTGAGCATCATGTAATGCAACACTGACATGACAATGCTCAACTTGGCACAGTGAAATATGGATAAAATAGAAACTATGACACAGAGAAGTGAAGACCCCATGTTTACAGTGACAGATTGTATCATGATTGTTTTTCGTGTTGTGCAAGAATGAATGTCAGCAGCTAGCTTCTTCTGGAGGAAGAAAAAGTCCTGCATGCACTTCAGTACTCTGACACAGTAAGTTGAGGAGAAAGGAACATTTTACACAACCGACATGTTCATAACAAAAACACAGTAAACAAAAATACTTTGTCAGCTGATTCATATCTGGCAGTAGTCAGTCAGCAGTGATAAATCAGCTGCCTCTTCCCATATTTTTTGCACCTCTGAACAACAATGTTCAACTGTGTTGCTTTTCCTTCGCAAAACCTCACTGCAGTCCTACAGTAAATAAGAAATGCAATTTGACCAAACACCTAAAAAAGCAGTCGCAAATCCTTAGTAAATAATCCCTAAAGCCTCCACAGCTACACTAGGATCTCTCTGAGGCTGTGCACAGGCACAGCTGCACTTTAAGCTAAATGCTAACATCAGCATGCTAACATACTCAGAATGATAATACTGATATTTCGCAGGTATGATGTTTACCATGTTCACCATCTTAGTTTAGTGTAATAGCATGCTAATATTTACTTATTAGCACTAATAACTGACTAACTATGTCATTAGTTTTGCAGGTACTTGATGAAGGTGTTATATGAAAGGTTAAGAGATTACCAAAGTTATAACAATTTATCTTGAGGGTAACATGAATGTCTGTGACAAATTTTATGATGATCTATCCAAAATTATTGAAACATTTTTGCAAAAAAAACACAGATGTCAACCTCATGGGGGCGCTAGAGGAAAACTAAGAGGATCACCAAAGTCATCAGGATTCATCCTCTGGGCACCATGAATGAATATGTGCACATAATTTGCTAGTAATCCATCCAAGAGTTCTTGAGATATTTCAGATGACCAACTGACCGACAGACTGACATTGCTAGTGCTCTGAAGCTAGCACGGCTTAAAACGCTGCAAATAAATAAAACATAAGCAAACAGACACACGTTTCCCAGTTTAACAATACCTATGTACTCTGCAAATGCAAAAGGCACAAGCATATAGGCCTAAAGAAACACTTGTGCACAACAACAGAAATGACTAAAATATGACAAATAGCCTATATCAACCACATCGATGATGTTCAAAAATGAGCCAACAATTTTTATTTTAGTTTCAACATTTCAATTGCATGATTCCAATATTATTGGAGATTTTGTATATAGGCTTACACCTAATTTGCTTAGGCAATGCAGCGTTGGACATCACTGCTGAATGATTTTATATCATAACTGTGAAAAAAAAGACTCTTGTGGGGACAAAGGACAAATGTAATGAATGTGATAAGAATTTTAATAAGCAGGAATTCATTCAGTCTTTGCAGGTCCCCTACACTAGCTTGGCACTAATTTAAGAGCATGACTTATTAATTTGTACATTATAGTCTTTAAACACAACACTGACACATGCTGGGCTAGGTTTAAGGATCACGTCATCATCTAACAGCCCCCATAACTCACTGATGGTCGAACATGTAACTGGTCAGGTTGGACTGATTCACACTGAATGTTTTCAAACCACAATGTGAAAAACAAGCCCACAAGTTTGATTTTTTAGGCTAAAAACATGATGACCTGAGAACAGTGCTCATAAAACTCGACCCACACTGGAATTGCACTTTAATTTTCCCACTCAACTTAGTTCCACATTTTTCTCAGAATTCCCACAATTGTATGATCTGTGTATGGTTTAAAGGACGAGTCCACCTGCATTCCTTTCTGGGTTTCTCAAATGGAAACGTCCACTCAACCATTAGCAAAAAGCCAGGGTTAGAGCCAGAGCACTGATGAAACCTCAAAAACTCAAAAAGTAATGTACCCACCCTTTAAACAGGAAAAGCAGAGATGTTTTCCAGTATTGCTGGGCCTTCTTGTGGTTGGCACCCTGATGAACTGGAATCTCTGAAGTCAGACTGTAAGCAGATATACCTGCACGTGAGTGTGTGTGTGTGCCTCCATGTACTGTATATGTGAGAGAGACAGTAGTTATGTAAGTATGAGTCACATTTGACCATGTTTTTTGTGTTTCTTTGTCATTTAAGGTATGTTAATCAAAGACAACCTATTGACAGCCAGGAGGGAAATCCTGTGTCCTGTCATACTCATGATGAGACAGACTGACAGATGGACAAAGAACAAGAAAGAAAAAAACATACTGTATGTTTCCATGGTTTTGTGGGCAGATGAGTAAATTTCCTGTAAAGACCATATTCTCCATCAAAGCACACTGTGTTCATTTGTCTCTAATAGGCCTTCAATATCAATCAAAACCCTGATAACCTACAACAGGATTAAGTTCTTAAAACAACACGCTGTCAGTGTCTTAACCCAACATAGTTGAGCAACAGGCCTCAGAACAGCAGGAGGGAAGGAGGGAGGAGGAGGAAACTTCAAAAGCTCTGCATGTTTACTGAGAGTCCCTGTTTCCCCTCCAGTGTCGAGTACCCCATACTCACACATACACAAGGGGAGGGGTGGAGGGGTGCAAGGGTCTATCTATCAAGTTAGGTGTGACAACTTCCTGTGGCTCCTCCTCACACATTCTTTTTCCCATCTTCTATTTCATTTAATTTTCCATTTACTGTCAAATAAAACTGTGAAAATATGAGAACATTTTCATTTAGTTTTGTCAACTAAAGTTCATGTTTCTGTTTCAAATTCAACTTTCTCCTTCTGACACACATACACACACACACCCGCAATCAGTCTAATTTTCCTCTATCAACACCGTCTCACTTTTCACCTTTCCCTTCACACCCCGGTCTTTCAGAGCCTCTCTCCAAGTGTCAAAGAACACTCAAGGTTTGCGTTTGATGGAATGCAACAACCAGGGAGAAAGAAAAATATTTCAACACAGGTTGGATATTCAGCGGAAGAAATTGAACAACCGAGTGCAAACAAGCACTAATACCAAAGGGGATGAGGATGAGTTTAAATCAACACGGTAACCTTATTAGGTTACCTTGATCCGAGGGCTGCTTCACACACTGGAGATGACAGAGTGCAGATAATAGACTCAAAGGGGTGGGGAAACATTGGCACTTGATATTAGGTGGCACAGACTTCAAGGTTATTGTCACAATTGTCATATTTAAACCAAAAGATTCAGAGAAAACCAGAGAAAGTGTGATGTCCTATTTAGAAAGTTCATTAATTCACTGTTTTAAAAGGACTTTGTGTAATGCATAGCTAATAAATCAGGGATCAATGTCATCAGTTTCGAGAATTACAAACATAAATGTCTTCTTCATGTACCTGTTGTCATACCACCAAAATGCACCATGATGCATAAAATGACATTTTGGGAAATGTGCTTATTCACTTTCCTGCCAAGAGTTAACCACTTCTCACAAGGGGCATAGAATCCCCAGTGAAACCACAATGTATCATTTTTATACTTTGTTTTCTGTATAGATTAAACAAACAAGATAAACTAAGTTGTTCAGTAAGCTTTAGAGGTGCTGGTAAACTGATTTTGTAAGACAGGCCGAGGCAGAAATATGGCTAACATTTTTGTCCCCTCAGACTCTGTGATTGTTGCCCCACCCCTCTCCATGCAGGAGCCCGGATCAACCAGCAGGAGTCACCAGGACACGATCCCTCACTGGATTCCCACCGGCTAACATTTCACATGTGGAAAGAGATCACATAATACAGGTGTTGTCATTGACATACCTGCACAAGTAAAAGTGATTGTGGGTGTGATTTGAATAAAGGTCTCAAAACAGCAGGAATTAATGATAGCCTCAGGGCTAATGTCACTCCTGTCGAGTCAGTTTCACTAAATGTGTTACTCAATAGAGTATCTTTCTTATTCTGTCTCTCTGAAACAGTGAAACATGTTCCTGTGGTTTACAGTCCATATTCAAAGATATATCTACTACAGTAGTTACTAGTAGATCTTGAAACCTTTGTGATGTTAAAGTTAAACAATGTTTCAATTGCTAGCACACAAAAAAAGCTACAATGTAAAGTTACCAGCGTGGCAATTTATATTATCATAATTAGTTTTACAACTCTTAAAGACATTTGCCCAATTGTTTAGCTTTAATTTCTGGTGTTTAAACAAGATTAAGAGTCTAGAATCATGCTAGTATCTCTGTGAGACTGTTCTTAGGCACTGCATGCTTTCAGCTAAATGTTAATAACAGCATAATAACATGCTCACAGTGACAATGCTAACTTGCTGATGTTTATCAGCTTTCATGTTTACATGTTTTAATGCTCAACATTTTAGTTTAGTGTGTTAGCATGCTAACCTTTTCTAATTAACATTGAAAAGTACAGCTGTGGCTGATGTGTATAAACAAAAGTATCCCAAATTAAATTTCTAACCTGATGATGGTGCTAGATGAAAAGTCGTGGGGTCATCAAAGTTATTACAATTCATCTAGAGGGGGACGTGAATATTCGTAATATTACCACATTTCATGGCAGTCCATCCAATAGTTGTTGAGATGCCAACCATGAATGTCTGTACAAAATCTCACCCCAATCTATCTCATTGATGTTAGGATATTTTAGTGGATAAATGAAAGCATTGACCTGCTGGTGGTGCTGAAAAGTCAGAGGATCACCAAAGTCATTTGGATTCATCACACTCACAATCACAACGAATGTCAATATAATATTTTATGGCAATCCATCCAGTTGTTGAGATGTTTCAGTCTGGACCCAAGTGATGGACTGACACTGTCATCCACAGAGTCATCAGTCCTAAAAAATACACCCCTCATTGCTGCTATTGATACAGACACATCTGAGCTAGCCACAACTATTTAACTTGTCCATGGACTCAACTTATTCTGTCGAACTTGTGTTGTACAACTCATTATGGTCTAGGGCTTAAGGGCAGTGGTGTTCAATAAAGGCTGCTGAAACAGACTTATTAAATAAATAACATTTTTCCCTGTCTAAACAAAATTAACAACCACAAACGGTTGATTAGTAGAATACCATAAAAACCCATGGCAGAAATGTAACACGTTCATCCTTGTGCATGTACATAACAAACAAAATGGTGACCTGTTCCTCGAAACATTGCTCAGTGGCACTGCTAGTGGTCAAAATCTCAACAGGGAACATGAAACATGTTTACATCGTACAATGTAATCATATTAGTTCGGCACAAATACTGTAGCCAAGTGAAGAGTCTTTTTCCAAAGGAAATGATGCAATATTTCCCAACATGGTTGTAAATTCAGACAGGACAACTTTTACCTGAAATTTTACCTGAAACTGTTCCACAGTATATGGAACATAAAACAGACTATATGTTTTCCTGCTGTGGTAGCATGCATTGTGTTAATATACTGACATGACAGATGTGGACAGGAAGAAAATTCCAGACATGCTCTGGCAATAATTCTGTCAGTTTTTGTAAAGATGAACAAGTAGGCAACATGTAGTCCAATAGTCCATTTGACTTTATTCCCTGTTTAGCAGCATGACAGGAATTCCTTTCATGGGACACTAGATCTGATTAAAATATTACAGGGGCCAATAAATAAGCTCATCCTCCCACCACACACACATACACACATACTGTACACACACATGCCACTGCCATCAGAGACATTCAGCTCAGCTCAGCACATCCCAGCAGAATAGCAGCAGCATACAGGGACAGGGATGAGCTGAAAACAGAACATACTTTACAACACTGGGTATGTTTCATTGTCCTTCCAATGGTCCCAACATCAGCGTCGATTTTTTTTGCTGCTGTGCACCAACAGTCTACATATGAGTATAAAAAAAGATTCAGCTGTCTTGGTTGCTCATGTCTTCAAATCGTATTTTCAGATGTGTTGAAAGTTACATCCCTTTTTCCTAAATAAAAGTTTACAAGTGTCCATTGATGCAGGGAGCCATGAGATTGTAACAACAAAGCTTTACATCATCTGACAGAAGTCCCCCCATGGTAAATGGACCACAGAAACACTTTATTAACAAAACAGTTCAGTTTTTCTGTGCTCCTGCAGGACTGAACAGTATGTCAGAGAAGACGGCTGATAGGAGAAATGGTGATTTTAACTACCAACACCATATATGTCTCTATCATCCTCCCTTCTTGTTGTGACTCCACAACCCCACAGTGTCAGTACTCCCTCGCCTCTTTCAGTTCTGTCTGAAATACTTGCTCGGGGGGGTTATCAGCACAGTCTAGCCCATTATTAGGTGGCCTTACCAAATGAAACCGACTCCAGTCCCCCTTGCATAGGATCCAAGGCAGAACATCTACCTTATAATGTAGTTCTGGTGAGAACTCGGTACTGATCAGATTTGGCGCCCCTGCTCCTTTCCCTCGTGTTATCAGTCTCATCTGATCATCGTAGCAGCAGTGCTGCGCCGCTAATGTTGTGCTGTCATATGACAGCATTGAGCGGATGCAGAATCTGGCTGAGGGTTTGTAGATGTCCAGGCGTTCTTTGGGTCCGCTTGCGTCCCTCCAGCGGTAGGTCTTGCGAAGTTTGGAGTCCTGGATGTTGACGGCACTGTAAACAGCCTCAGAAGGGTAGGAGCAGGGGCAGCTGGGGAGCTCTGTGAGCACTTGGTGTAGGTACTTCTGGAGGAAGTCATTCTTGCAGCTTAACCACTTCTCACAGCTGTCTACATCTGGGGGGGGGGGGGGGGGGGGGGGGTATAGTGAGGGTGTGGAAAATTGAAAAGGGTTACATTTTTTCACAGAACATTTTGAAACTCTGCTCTGTAATGATGATTTCAGATTTCAGAACTGTGATGTTTCTTCTTCTGGTGTTTCAAAAATAAACCAACCAAACAGTCCCATATTTTACTAGCAAGATGATGATTAGATTTTGGAGGAAAAACTGAGTATACTGAAATAGTATAATTTTTTTTAAAATTTTAGCACATCAGACTGTATTATAATTTTAAACTTATCACCTTAAAAGCTCCAGGATCTCCAGAATTCAGAGCTGCCTAGCAGTCTGTTCTGTCAGTCTTTTAAGCTAATGTTAGCTTATGTAGCTACAGAATTATCAACATTATCATTAGTTTTCGTTTTTCTTTTATTAAATATTGTTAGACTTCACTTAGTTTTATTCTGTATTAAAACAATACACATGGCACACTTGTACAAAATCAACAGTTTGTCATTAGTACCATAACTGACCAACTATGTAGCTGTTATTAATAAATATAAAGACATATATGAATGTCATGATGCTAGGTACAAGGTATCTCGTTTGCAGATTATAAACATGGGCCTGCAATTTATTTTATAGGAAAGAATCACAATTCCAACAGAAATATTGGTCAGAAAAATTTCAACTAGATGTTTTCCTCAGATCATTTAACCCAAAATGAAGTTGTATACTAATGAGACTGACAGATAAAATTCACTGAGGAGGAACCAAAAGTTAATAAAGGAAGCACATTTATTTTCATGAGTAGAAATATTTGTATATATTATCAGCATATCTTTGTCTTCACTGCATGCTAGATCTTGTGATAGCTACAAATGACTATACTGGGACCTGGCTTGTTACTACAGATCTGTGCTATTATGTATGTTTTGAGTTCCTTTAAACCTGGTCATTCTAGAGAGAGAGAAGATAAGCTGTGTAGGCTACAAAAGATTTGCTCTTGGCCTGCCTTGAACCTCTGGTCTGTCTCCTCGGTGAAATCAGCCCCTCAAAACAAAATTATCTTGTCCACAAAAGACAAGGAAGGGCCAACTTAGACATGTGTCCCTTCAGTCCATAACATTAATGGACATGACACTACATTGACTGACTGCTCAGGCTGAAAGATGCTGCTTAATACTTTGAAACAATCCCAGGCCTGTGAAAAAGTCTGCAGAGTTAAACATTTACAGCCCAAAATGTACAAGAGAAACCCATTAAAATATAACTTGTTTTGATTACCATAAAGAAGAGTGCCAGTTTTAAAAAGCTTTTTTTCTTTGAAACCCACAGTGCTGTTCTAAAGCATAAAAAGAGTGATTGAGAGACGGGCTTAGAAAGAAAAACTAGTTTAAAAAGGCTTTTGGCTGAGGTCAAATTAAAAACGATTCTCTATTTGCTTTCTATAGTGGATGTGGAGTTGAGAAGGAAAATGTCCGACACTATATCGTGTTCTCCTTTCCCTCTGTATCCTTTGTTATGTTTGCAGAGTGAAAAGAACTATCACGTTCTCTGGCCGGTGCTTAGTGGCAGGAGAGCAATAAAATGGAAACTAAAAAGCAATTCAAACATTTCTGGGAGGCAGGGTCAGTGTTTCATCGTGTCTTTCACAGCCTCAGCAGAGCAGCTCTCAGCATGCTGGAAAAGGAGAATTCTAAATATCAAAACCAGGCACTCACAGTGTGATTGATGGAGTTTGTAACCCTCCACTGAATGGAACAGAATATTTCATATACAGGAAAAACACCCATCGAAAGAATGGGGAGCAACCTGTTGACTATTGATCTGTATACACACACAATCTGTACGTACTTGTTTCGAGGGAGTTGGTGCCGTTGGACATGTGGATGGGTGTCAGCTCTGTCACTGCCATCACACTGTCTATAAGACAGAGAGGAAGAAAGAAGAAGATTGTCCTAAGGTTGTTTAATTATAAATGATCAAAAGTCATATGCACACATGAACACAAAATGTAACAGTTACACTTATATGTTTCTCAAAAACACAGACATATGATTGTCAAGAAGAAATCTGATTTCTTTAATAAATTTCTTTAATAAAACCCTTTCAGACAAGACATATGTAAAAAATCTTATTTCATTTTTCTGTTAAAGTAATTAATGGCTTTTACTCATTCAGGCTTTGGTGCCTGTCACATAAATGTTTGTTATGGCTTTACTCAGACATTGGATATTTGGCACGCAGTGAGCAAGAAGGAGTGATATCACTGCTGGAGCAGCAGTGAGTGGTGTGAAGGAAGAGCAGTGTTCTTATTTTTCTCACAGGGTCCATCAGTGCTGGATTAAAAAATATATTTTGCTGTTGAAGCCTTAGGACCCCATTTCCACCTTTCATTAACCTGTGATCTATATCTGGATAAGGAAAAAATGTGTTAAAGGATGGGTTTACAGTTTTTCAAGTCTGTCTTAAAACAACAGTCAGGAGTCCAAATGAACATTGAAACATGTTTTTCTTGCTGTAATCATTCCTCCTGTTCATACTGACCATTAGAAGATGTCTTCATAATGCACTCACAATGTAAGTGATGGAGGCCAAAATCCACAGTCCTCCTTCTGTGCAAAAATGCATTTAAAAGTTTATCTGAAGCTAATATGAAGCTTCAGCAGTGTAAATGAGTCAAATCAAGTAGATATCTTTCAACGTTACAGTCTTTTTAGTGCCAAAGTCCCTTTTTTTGTTACTATACTTCCACCACAGCTCAACAGGGAAACACTGTCTGAGAAAACACAAAGAGGGAATTTGACGCTAAAAAGACTGTAAATGTGTCAGATATCCACTTGATATGACTAACACAGACTGCTGAAGACTCATATAAGCTTCGGATAAACTTTTGAATGCATTTTTGCACTAAATGACTGTGTGGGCCAATGTGATCTCATGGGATGGCAGATACATAGCATACCACTTTCAAGGACATTTAGCGTGTCATGTCTATGCATTTTAAGCTTTTCGCGTTTCATTTAACGCTGTTGGTTTAGGTTTAGGCACAAAAACCACTTGGTCAGGGTTAGGGAAAGATCATGGTTTGGGTTTAAATGATCAGTAAAATGCGGTAAAATGTCCCGACGTGACAGTAAAAATGTCCGGTTAATGGTCTCGAACACTGCACTCCTGCTGCTTTTGCAACTTTTTGCCAACTATCTGCCAAATAACTATCTAGCCATCCACCTGCCTCCTCATAATAAGCCAAAATCACCTTATAAAGAAAAGAAAGTCACATTATATTGACGTCATCTGAAATGTGTCACTTCCCCTGTCACTCAAACGTAACTATAGGTCGTTTTTCGTGACTGAATTTATGGGTTGCACCTTTGTCCTACATAAGTCAATCAGCCCTGGCTAGCTAATTTGCATATTGAGATACAATCACAGTGTGGGGAGAATCTTGGTAAGAAGAGCGCTTATTAATACCAGATGTAAATGCAAAAGCACATGGATCAAATGTCATTATCCAGATAATGTATCCAGAAACAGATCACATGTTAAAATCAACCAACACTCACTCCCTTTTCTCCCCTCTAATAGATTCTCCTTATCAACTATTAGATTGATTTACTAGATCTGCTGCCTATGTTACAATAGAATACATAGAAATATTTTTTTCATTCAGACATAAGTGCATCTTATGTTAGTGTTCTTTACAGCTGGTGCAAAAGGGGGAGCAGAGAGAGAGTGGTGAGTTAAAAAAGCTATGATAGAAAGGGAGCAAGGAAGAGATTTTTTTTTGTTCTTTCACAGGCTTCATTGTCGATGAATTTTATAAACTTATTTTACTGTTGAAACCTTAATTAATGACCATCATGATGCTGGGGAATGCTCAGACTTGTGCCATGCTGAAAACGAAAGCAGAAATGGAAACGGAAACGTTAACAGGTCCACCTTTGGACCTGTGAGATTGCCTGCGTGACTTTTACGTGTTCAGGGTGCTTATTCAGACATGTTGAATTGCCATCAGATTAACAAAGATTAAAGGGGTGCATGTCTGGGAGGGGCTTAAAATGTTAGTGGGGACAATATCTAACAACACTGGATCTTTCCTTCCATTCTAGCTCTTTTCAACATGTAAAAACTATGTGTCTTCATCGATAGCAACCACCATAGCAACGATAGAAAGCCTGAAGAAATCTTCGTAATAACTGACAAACTAAATGTCATATACATTCACTGAATGAAGATTATGAAAATAAAATGCATATTTCTAACTAGAAATGTTATCAAAACACTGAAACTAATGCCGAAACTAAAATATTGCATTTTCCACTGAGAATAAAAGGAATGTAAGCCTTTTTTTTTTTTGAGCGGACAGAAACTTGACAGTCATGTGACATGGATGCAGGCCAATAGAAATGAATAGACAAAAAAAAACACCCCTCCAAACAATTTTGGAGCTGTTATTGTGAAACTAATGTGTTTTGCACAGTCTGGGTTGCCCTGGTCTTGTCATATATTCTACTGGGGCGATTTTGAGGTGTTTGGTGACAGATGAGGCAAGTAAAGTTTTCATGCCATTAAAATACTTTCATTAAAAAGTGGTTACTATTTGTTACACAAGTCAGGTTTTACAGTCTTGCCACATCACAGAGTTTATGCAGCTTACCGGCACAGCTCTCCAGGTCACACGTGCGTGACTCAGTCGCTGTGCATGCGTAGCCGCAGGAACGGGTGCGCTTCTGGGTGCCGTGTCCACAGGTGACGCTGCAAGGAGCCCAGTCGCTCCACTCCTCCTCGTACTCTGAAAAACACAGGCCCAAAAGATGGATGAAGGGGAGACAGCGCAGAGGGGAGAAAAGCAAAACTATGGAGTAATATATTAAGAGTGGGCTTTGAAGTTAGCCTTGTGAATTCCTCGCCCAGCTGGTGTATGTGTGTTATGCAATTAAGGAGCGGCTGAAAAGAGCCGGGTAACGACAGCGTGGGACCTCTGAGACATGCTCCTCTGTATTTAAACAACGCTTGCAGGAGGGGAGAGAGAGGGGGAGAACTTCAAAAGACCGAGGAGGAAGAGAAGGAGGGGGGGGAAGGAGCCAGCAGGAGTGAAAGTCTTCGTGCAGTGAGAGTGATGATGGCTGTATGCTAGCAAAACTCTTCACTCAGTTTTCAGAAGAGTCCGAACAGAGTTACGAGCCAAAATTATATCAACAACTGGAGCTTAAGGAGGAGCTAAACACATACTTCCTTTTTAGGGTGAAATCAAACTATAGGGAAAGAATTTCTGCAATCAGACATTCAAAATGTCATAGTTAGATCATGTGTTAATAGGGAAATGCAGAGTATGAATGCCTTATAAAAAGGCGTGACAGGTAAAATGAAGCCTTTTGAAAACAGTCTACTGTAAGCTACCTGTTCTGACCTGATCTCCATGCTGCAGAAATGCATGCTGGTAAGTTTACCCTGCTTCAAAGATCTGGAACTGTTCCCCACAGACCTGTTTCCACACAGAAGTTAATGATGCACTGCGACTCAATATATATTGCATACTTTTCAGGAAAGTCATAATGGCGCTAATGATCAAGCGGGAAGTGCAGCCAGCTGGCGTTTGTATATGAGAGTGAAAAGAATCAGTCGGAGTGCGAGCACATGAGACTGTGTGTGTGTGTCATCAGACTGCAATATGCAAGTCAGACGGTTGTAAGCTCAGACACTTGGAGCGCTGGGGTGTGCACCAACACAAACAGTCTGCAGGACACTGAAATGCCTCACAGGCTGTCTGGCTGAAGAACAGTGACTTCACTCACTCCTCCGCATCCCCTGGCCGTGATACATCCATCTGTTATCCACATATTTTGGGGAAATATAAGAAGATCTCTTGCTTTGTTATCAGACTAAATATTAAAGGTTAATTATCACCTTATACGGTTGGTATGGCTAAAATGTTGGCAAACAGTTGCTTATTAACATCCAGCATTCATTTGGAGTTGTGTTTCTGGAAACTTGATGAATGCAAGCCCAATATTGACCTCCTTTTAGGAGATATCGCTTCAGAGCCAGCAATATCTGGCTCTTTAGTTGCTCCACCATGTTAACAAGCTAGTTGCTACCTTTGTCTGTCTGTTTGGTGCTAGACAGGTAGTGTACAGTGGGTTTATCAGAGCCTTTCAGCTGAAAACAGCTGCCAGCTGGGTCTGGAAACAAGGTTGATGAAAGCAGTGAGAGTGAGCCAAAACAGTAAAGTAACAATTAGTACAACCAAAACAATGAGCTGAAGGATGCTAAAACGCTCCGTAGAGCTGAGTGGAACTGCAGATCTGGTGAAAATTCTCTGTGGATTCTACAACACAAGCAGCTCCTTTCACATTACACATCGTCATTCTGTCCATTGTTGATATAAAAGTATTCTCGTTTAATTTACGGTCATTGTGGGAAAATCTGCAGTAAGTGTTTCTTGACACACAGACACCTGGACTCACCAGCCATACATTTTGTATATGCTCCAATGCTGTGTGCTGTATGAAAATGTCAACTTGAATGAGTAATAGATTGATGTTCAGTGTTCTTGCCTTTTAAACATGTCTATGCAATATTACCTATGGTGCAGCTTTAAACGTGAACAAACCTGCAACAGTAAGGATGAAGTGTTTGAGGGACGACAACAGCAGAATGTGATAATAGGACAGTTCATTTTCTTTGCTTTTATTTCACTTTGTTAATTTAACATGGTTGCATTGGCACAAAGTTAGCCATACTGAGCTGATTGCTGGCATCAGAACCGGAGGCCTGCAGTGGGGGACAGCAGGGAGAGAAGGAACACAGACTGAAGGAGTGAACGTTCTGCAGAGTAAAAAGACCCCAGAAAGACCATGAAAGGTGTTAATGACATGCAACACTTGCTAGAGTTTAATACAGCAGGTCTGTTCCAGGCCCTCGTTAATGAGAAAAGTTTGACCAATATATTTCATTTTACATAGGGAGGTGGTGTCCTGCTTCAGGGAAGGTCACACCAGACCAGCAACACACCTGATCTTGATATTATCCATCATCACTGTAATGACATCACTGTCATTAAAAGCAGATGTGTTTTTTGTCATGCAGGGTTGTTCTTTTGGGGTCAAATCCAAGTCAACTCTCAAATCTGTCAAGTCCCAAGTATTCATAAGAATACAAGTCTGTCAGGTCTGAATGCTGATCATTAAAATCACACAGCATCTGAATATTTTCCATTCAAAGCTGCGTTTAGTGGTTTTTACATTCAGTACGTGAGATTAAGTTTTATTAATACATAGGCCTAATAACTAAGCATTCAAGTTGTCACTGTCTTATCTATTCTGTTAATGGTCTGGGGTTTTACTGGGTCAAAACTTGAGACTTAAAGTGAGACTAATTGTTGACAGAAGAAATAAAACATTCCTTCTCTTACAAATGTAAATTTCAATTAATAATCAATAAAACACACCCTTTTTCAGTTCAGCCTTACTTGCTCTGGTATGACCAGTAACTTAGGGTGGCTAATGTTAGCTAATATTAGATAGATATTACTGTGTAACTGACATTACAGTGTCAACCCTCATTTGTCACTTGTGGCCACAGTGGCTGTTTTTCAGCAACACTTACATTCCCTTTAGTTCCCTTTAAATGTTTTTGCTTTCAAGGCCAAGTCAAGTCTCATTTTGTGACTTTTTTTTTTTTTTTTTTTTTAGATATTAGAGATGTTTTGAGATATCTCTCCGTCTTTCCAGGCTACCATTACTCTGGATAATCCACAGACCTCTCAGCATTTTAATTTAAATTACTTTAGACCGAAGCAACCCTCTCTAAAAAGTTTCTAAAAATAGATGTTGCTGCTACTAAATGTTATTTTGCTGTGACCACTAAAAAAATCAAATACCATTCAAGTCCACTGTATCGAGGTGGAGGCAGAAATCTCAGACAGATATCTCAAAACCTTGACAACTAAATCCAAAGCTATCTGCAAAATCTTACCACTGAGGTGGAGAGTGGTGGAGGTGGATATATGTGGTGCACCAACCCTTTAAGTTGATCAAATCTCATGTGTCCAGCACTGTGTCTAAATAGTGCTGTTGTCACAGTACTCAGTTTTTGGAGGGAGGAAGTAAAATTCAAATCATTTTTGGATCATCCACTAAAACGTATGGACTATGTTAGGGAGCTATTTTTGAGTGTTTACCATATTTGTTGGACCGTGCATCTTTATTGATTTGCATATTATGTAATATATATTAGTTAGACTTCTATGCTCATTCTGCATAAACAGGCAACTGGCTCTGAGTCAGGTATCCTGTGTGAGTGTGTGTTTGTGGTGTTTGACATGTTTATGTAGAAGGCCTTGAAGGAACAGACCCTACCATAAATCATGTCATGCCATACAGACAGAGTGTGTACTTGTGTGTATGTGGGTGCATGTGTGTGTGTGTGTGTGTGTGTGTGTACATATGTACACACACACACACACACACACACACACGCATTAAACCCTGCACGGTGTGTGCACCTCTCTCACTCAGATGAACGAGTCAACAGAACAAAAACATCTTCAGACAGCTTGCTGCCAACATGCCCTGGCCTATATGACCCCCACTCTCCAAACACACACACACACACACGCACACACATGCACACACACACAGACAACAGTGATAAAGCAACACCATCCACACACTCAGACCTTCCTATACAAGTTTAAAGTCCTACAGTTCCCAAAGCCATCACAGAGAAACCTTATCTCGCTATTGTCCTGGGGGTGTGGAGTGTGGCGGATACATCCGCTCTCTGAAATGTTTTCAAAGTGTTCTTTTATAGACGTTGTCAAGCAAACGTTCAAGGCGTCTAAACTTACTTCTGCCCATTGCACATGTTTTGAAAGAGAACCCTCTTGTGTAGCTTATGTGTCACTTACAGATATAATTTTGGAACAAAGAAGTTGGATTACTTTGTGCACCTAAGATACATAAAACTTATTGCTTGAGTGATTTTTGCATTTTTACTAGAAAAAATGGTAAACATTTTGCAGTTTTTAATCTAAAATAGTTTTATAGTGCTTAATGGTCACTATAATTATATAATGTTTCACAAATTCATAACATACATACAAGTGTAAATTATACTGGCATTAAGGCAGCTATGACTTAAACAAGGTGACAAATGAAGATGTATGATAGTGATGATTTCCATCTGAATCTTGATACCATGCAGGATGAGAAGGTTCGGTGATAACACCGAACATGGAGGCACTTTACTTTTACTGGAGAAGAAGTCATAAATTTGATGATTATGAACCAAGATCTCAGGTTATAAGGAGTGTCTTTTTCTATAATTTACTTATACTGATCCTCAACAGATCACTGATTTGTAGTGTGTATATGATGTTTATGTATTCTGGTTAGACAGAGTTATGATCCTCAGATTAAAGGTTAGAAATTTTGATGCAAATTGCATCCCTTGAACACAAAGGGTTAAATGATTTGAATGCCACACTCTTTCATACACACATAATCTGATAATGAACAGACTGTACTCTCAGTACTCTAGTACTAGCTACTGCTGCATCAATCAAATTAAAACAAACAGGTGTCATGAGGTCCAAACATAAAATTCAAACAGGTTGTTTTCAGCCCTGCAGGTTCTCCAATAACAATATCTTAGACTGGTATGGCTGATGCTCTCATTAGGTTACAAAAAATCCCAGTTTTAATGATTAAATGTGTAATATGCTAATATGTTTTTAGATAAACTTTATTGATCCCACACAGGAAACTGAAGATGTTTCATTAAACTGAGAAGAGACAATAAATAACTGAATGGCACTAATTAACCCATAGTCCATCCCAGAATCTTTAACTAGTCATAATGTAATTATTCAGGACAAACATGTCACATATGTGAACACAAGAAAGGACTTCATGAACTGAAAAAATAGTTATTGGACTATTTCTCATTATCAAGGTAAATACTAGAATTTTAGGCCATATTGTTCAGCTCTCATATTACATAAATCAAAGCTGTGCTGTTTGAGTTTTAGGATCCTTACCGTAGTTATCCTTGGCGTCCCATTCTTTGTTCCAGTGACCCCCCCAGTCTCCCCCGACTCCACTGAGGACGGGCTCCTCTGGATCGTAGTACTCCTCAGATTGTTCCTCTAAACTGGCTCTTCCCAGCCCGTTCTCCGCCTGTTCTGGGTACTCCCAGAACAATGGCCAGAACAGCTTCTTGTGGCTGTTGGCCCACTCTGAGGATGACACTGACCAGTCATTACGCTGGCTCTCCTTGGCCAAGTCTATCTCCACCTCAGTCTCTGTCTGTGTGTCCTCCACCACCTCAATGGTCACCTGAAAGAAACACAGAGTACTTACCGTATACTGACAGGTAGAAGTTAAATACAAACACAATGTCTGCAGAAGGTTGGAAAACTGCAAATGACCAAACTTTCACTTAGCACATGCAAGCAGGGAATTTACAGTACAACGTCATATATCTACACTAAATAACTGGCTTCAATGGCTCAAAGTTGACTGCAACGAGCCAACAGTAACATCATCAAGCACAATTGCCCCTGTAATTTTATGAAGTAGCTGATTGCCATAAATTATCCAACAAAATGTGTTCACACATGACTGTAAAACAGCCATGACAACAGCTGCCTCTATAGGGCAGTTACAGTACATTCCAACTGCACATAATCAAAATGGGAATAATATCAAAGCAGTAAGAATTTAGAGATACAATCTGTAGCTTCAATCATCATTAAAATGCTGGCGAATTTTATGGCCTTACTGTGCTTCAAACAAAGCACTTGTTGGATTGTTGAGGTGTGAAAGAAGTTAGGGTTTTTATTTTTCTCTTAAGCTCTTTTTTTTTATTCTACAAACAATAGCTTCTGACACTTTTCTTGTGTACAACAAAGTGCAACACCAAGAAAGCTTGCAAGGAGAGACAGTGCTGTTATCACCATTTGTATGATTCATTGCATTGAGACTACAAACAGATCAGAGAGGTAGTGGGATGCAGCCTGGAGGGGGCTATGACAGCAGGCTTTTAGCAGCCATTCAGATCAGCTATAAACACTTTTGTCTTTAGACAACACTTCATACAACTTAGTTTGTTTCAAGTATACTGAACCCTTTAAGCTTCTGGTATGTTACTTTGAGGAGAATTCAACTTGTATTAGTTGACAGTTTGTAACTGATGTACTGCTGCATACAGACAAAATAGTACAGCCGATAAAGTGTACTTGAGTACAAGCATTCGGATATATAAATTACAATTTACCATTCACTAACAATTATGATAAAGACTGTGGTGTCATGACGACAGACAATTTTACTGAGAAACATTCTTAAAAGATTCATCTTGTCGGAGAGTAATGGTATTTAATTAGTTGCAAATAGTAAATAAAAACCATCCTCTTAACTGTAGTTCAAAATGTTGACCTTTAATGATGTCAGCCACTATATACCATATGCTGTACAACGTGCCTTCACTTACAATTCAATAAATGGTTTATACCACACTACAATGTAGTTGTAAGCAAATAAAAGTGTTTATTAATGTGAATTTATTAATTTGTCAGCAACTACAACTCCTCCTGTGGGCACCCATCAGTAGAAGCTGTTGTATGAACAGATAATGAATGACAGTAGTAATAATATAAAATAAGTAAGATACATCAATAGACACTTTAAAATGCCCTTATATCTGCTTACAACATTATAGTTTGTTATAAACCATTTATTACATGTTTATATACAGCTTATAAATGCTGAATAGGGAGACTTTAAGTGTTACTAATTATTGCCCTACAATGCAATGTAGAAAGGAAAAGAAGCAGCTGCTAACAGCTGCAAAACATTAAAAATAATTGGGTGGTGTTGGTGACAGATAGAACATCTTGGAGAGGAGAAAAAAAGATTAAATATTTAAGAAATATTTTGTTTTCTTTTTGTGATGTTTAATAGGCGGTGTCATTCCAAAGTTGCAGTTTGATTAGTCTCCGTCATCATTCTGTGTTAGTACAGAATGGTGACTATGTTCACTATATGACATTTAGTTTATAGTACATATAATATACTGTAGATTAGTATAGAATTTAGGACAAAGCTTAAGACATGATTTTGGTGCTAATCCTTTTGTCAGACATTCAGTAAAGTGGCCAAGCAGAGGAACTCTGTGTAATCGCTCACAGTGCTAAACCCATAGTGGCGACAGTAAACAACTCTACCCTGATCTACATATAACAATAGTATCTGACATATCAGTCTGATTATGACCCACATGATTCCTGAGAATGCTCCTTTCCAGAGGTAGTGAGGGTTCCTGTTTGTTCACAGTCCCAGCCAACTATGAGCCATTTACCAGTAAAGAAGTACACCTTTGTTTATAGGTGAATTAAAGCTGCATTAAATGGTTTTTGACCGGCTAAGGACCTGAAAATAAACACAAACGGACTTACTATCAGGTTATCAATGTGTTATGGCTAAACTTAATTTATCGCTTAATCATAAAAATCACATAGCTGTTTTATATTTTATAAAATGTCTTCTTTCTAAACATCTCAATAAATTAAAGGCACATCTCTAAAATAGTTTTTCATACAAATAATTATGTAATGTATAATGATTTCACATGTCGGTACAAGCTCTCAGACATGATGAAAAAAATGATGTCACACGTGTTTATTTGCAGATCAGATTAAGAGTGTACACTCCTTTTATGAAAGAGGGTTATTGTGCACCAAGGGAAGGGGCAGAGAGAAAGAGATGAGATATATAGTGTGATGGAAAGATGAACTGATAGCTGGTACTGACTATCTCTCTGTTGACTATCTCTCTGTTTCTCTCTTACACACACAGTCACACACATGCATAGATGCACACACACATACACAGGTCTAGACAAAACCCAGGTTGCTCATGTTCCCAACTGCAACTGTTTATAAAGAGAAAGCAGCAGCTGAGGACAGAGATTCCAACATGATGCTGAGTATCAGAGATCAGACGGAGGAGGTAAACATCTGTCTTCTTTGTAGTTCTCCTCTTATTTGTCTGTAACAGTATCATCAAATAACTGTGTATCAATAGAGTACCAAATCTCCAGTTTTTCTCAAATGTTTTGGAACTTATTCTGCTCGTTGGCTGTAGTCACCAGAGATGATGTCTGTGTCATGGCATCAATAACAATTCACAGGATCAGGACCTATTCAGGCATTTTTAGATAGGCTGACTGTACAGTGTCAATCCATTTATAACTATTTGTTTGTTTGGCAAGGCTATGCCAGCTTCTGGCTTCTTGTCCTCTGCATCTCTGGTGGATTTTAAAACTTATTTTGCCCTCGAAGCCTTAATTAATCAATAATGAATGAAGTGAGGCAGATACAAGGCAGATCAAGACACGTGTTGCAGCTTTTGCATGGATCTGATGGCATTCAATTCAGATTTGTGTTAAAAGTGATTCAGAAATGTTAATAGGCCTGACCTAGCGAGATTACCATTGTGAGCAGGTTTCTGGTTTGCATGATGTTTAAGAAATGAGGCTACCAGGTGTATTTCTAAAACCCTGGTTATGGCCTTTCTCCTCTCCCTTCATTTCTGTCACCTCTTTACTGTCGTCTATCAAATAAGGGTCAAAAACAAATCAGGTTACAAGTGCACTTAAAATAAGATGAGTATACTGTGTATCTATATCTATATACACTTATTTGGCACAAACCAACCATGCAGTAACTTATACTCTTTCTAATGCTTTACATACCTGTATGTGTTACATGTACGGTTATATAACCCCCCATCTGCTCTGCTCTTATTTATAATAAAATTTTCTTTGCAGTATCTCATTACTGTAATACATCGGTATCATAAAAGTTTCACATACTGTAAGATTATTTTACTTTGTGCTTTTAACGTGGAACCATGGAGTTCACCACCAACTTCCCCTTGATTTCATTACTTGTACATGCACTGTATCTGATAAGATTTCAGCTATGAATCTCATTGTGTTGGACAGGCTCCAATCTTCCACAGTCACAACCAGTGAATTCCAGTTAAAACAACATGACACAAAGTGTAATTTTATCTTGGTCATACCAAAGGAAGACAGAATACTAGGACAAGACAAAAGAACAGGCCGTCATTCTTGATACCTGGATAAGAGACTGGAATTCCTCCTCCAGTCCAACATAATTTTTGCTTAAATCTACTCCACAAGTGAAGTTTCTTCATACTTTATGTTAAGTCTACTCTGCCAGGATTTGGCTTCACAGTCACACTGAAAAAGGACCTTCTGACCTTTTACATTCGGCTCTCATATGTTTTATATTTTTACTTTTTATTTTATTTCTCTAAACCTTAGTAGATGTCTGAGGTTCATGAACAAGTTCGAGCACCTCACTATTAAAGGTCCTGCGTATGGTAACTTAAGACGCTGCTCTGACTCAAACCAGCTGTATAGAACGATGGGATGTATGGAGGGAGAGAGAGATAAATAGTGTAGAGGAGAGAAACCAAGGAGAGTGATCAGTCTCTTAATCTGGAACATCTGCACCACAGTGATGACATGAACCCTTCATGCTATGAGAAGAGTGATCTAAACCTTCTCCAAATGATACAAGGTGTCAAGAAAATATTAACATCTCCCCTTTGCACATTGTCTACCTGGATGTTGGGGTTCTGTGAGCTCATGTCTGCATTAGCCAGCTCTGGGAAGTTCCTCAGGTCCAGGATGAAAGGCTCAGAGTCCTCCTCGGGTTCAGGAGGGGGGAGGACACCCTGGTGCCGCGGCTGGGACCAGCGGTTTCTGGACCTGGGGGAAGACGGCAGCGTCTGCAGCAGGTTCTGCTGCTGAAGCTCCTCCAGACTCTGCTGATCGTCTCCATGTCGACTCTCTGCTATCGCCTGAGAGGGGACAAAGACAGAGAATTCAAACTTCTCTTCTATTTTTCATACACACTTCACACACACATCGAAAAATTAAGATATAGAACAATCTGTGAAAAGAGAAGTGTGTTAAAGGTGCTACCTAACATTTTTGACCACTGTAGTGTGATGTCCTAGTGAGCATTTCCTTGTATTGTTTGATCTACTGGTACCAGCATGTAATCATACAGTCTATCAAATTGATAACAGCCTTACTGTTTACTCTTTGCTCTTTTTGCACCATATCAGAGCTGTGATAATGCAGCGTTCATGTGATGTGTTATTGTAATTACAAGTTTCTGACTTGTAAATAGTGTTCAAGTCGTAATTATGACTGGGAAACTTTCTGAAAGTTATGATATGTCCAACTTGGCACTTCATAATACAGAAGTACCTGAAAGTCAAGCAAATAGGGATGCCTCAGTCAACATCTGTCTTTCAAAGAGATTAAATCCACATTTACTGGATATAGGGTTAACATAAGTTGTAACATAACATCAGTTAACATAACATAACATTAGTTGTAAACACGGGAATTCCATCTTAACACATATACCAGCTACTCTCTGCTGTATTTCTAACAATATAGCTGCTCAATAAGTGTGTGTTGTTGTATTAAACTGCACTTTCGGATTTAATGACTTAATAACTAGCTTTGCAAGACAATCCTACACCATCATCCAGAGAGACATCTATCTGTTGATCACATATATCCCGCCTTGTCTCAAATGTGCATATAATGTACAGAATGAAGCTGAGGATCCACACAGATTACATCTCCAACACTCAGCTGAGTGAACAAACTGTCAGACACACAATGGTCATTGTGGATTGTTTTAGTTTTTCCCCTCTATATGAGTCATGAACTGAAGCGTGAGACTTAAGTGATGCGTATGTGTGTTGAAAGGAAAGAAAATATAAAGAACAATTACGGCTGATTGACTGGGCCTGTGTTCAACAAGCACATGTTGCTGCAAATGTTATTGAAGAGAAGAGAAGAGAAGAGAAGAGAAGAGAAGAGAAGAGAAGAGAAGAGAAGAGAAGAGAAGAGAAGAGAAGAGAAGAGAAGAGAAGAGAATTATCACCCTCCTGATGACTCCAAGTGATATTTCTGTCCTCCAGAAAATGTTAGTGTCTAGTTGGAATCAATTTAAAGGTTAGGACAGTCATGAGTCAATTAAATGGACACATACCAAGCACAGGAAGAAGTCATTTTCCCATCTGTCCGCCTATGAGTTAATAACTCTGCCAGTTCACTGTGTTTTTGGCAAGATTGTTAAACACTTTGCCATGAATGATTTGATGTGAAACCCAAAGAGTACATCAAGCTGAATATCATCATGTTTGCCAGTGCATTTAAGTTCTCTTGTGTAGATGAGGATGTGTGAGTGGACGTTTCCCCTCTCCCTGACCTCTCACAGATCTCCCAGAGAAACCTGACAGTCGTACTTGGAAACATTTATTTAGTCATTCAAAAAGACCCTGCAAAGCATTTTTAGTCTTTTGTAAAGTAGGGCTTGGGAAGATTTTAAGACTTCTAGGGTTGGGTTCCAATCAAGCTCCGCCTGGGCTGACAAGGCAGGAACTTTTTCTTCAGAAGGGATGGGGCAGTTGCCTCAATACATCTATGGTTCTGCTATACAGCCAGTTATTTTTTGATCTGGATCTTGTCCAATTGGCAAAACACCAGAATTCGCTAAGCTCCAAGGCTAATGAATGTCTTATCAAACCTTTTATCTCTCCTTGTTCTTTTTTACGAACAAAGAGTAAAGGAGAAAACATTCAGGTAGCAGGCTTAAACCAGCTTTTGCCAGTTAAAATGACAAACATCACCAGCAGCAGATTAGATCAGTTGTGTAATAGGCAACATTAATTCTCAGTCATAATTTTAGCTGTTAGAGCTGTCTGGCTTATGTCAACTCTGCAAACCAGTCTCTGTATTCGGACAAAGGTCGTTTGTGAGGAACAAGAAACATCACTCTGAATTACCACACTCAGGACATTTTCAAACCTTATGGTTTAGTCCAGTTTAATTGAATTCTGGTTCATTTTCCTCTTTGGTACAATTCGTTTGGGCAGATCTGACCACAGCAATCGTACTCAGATGTCGAAAAAAAACAATCGCAGAGAGACCTTTAGAGGAAGTAGTCTTAGACCAGTCACAAACAAATTCATTTTCAGTTCATTTGTGGTGGGAATATGATCCAACTTCGATCTGACCAAACTACAAGGTTGCTAGCAGCTAATAGGAGAATGACTCGTGGTCCAACCTGGACTAGTCCAACGAAGTACATTGCTTTGACTGATATTTGAGCAGATAGGCATTCCTGTGTTTATGGTTTTGCCCAGCTGCAGACACATCTGATCAATGGGAGGAGAGAACGTTCTCACCTGGCTTTTAGTGATGTTTAACTGTTCACTTAATTTTTTTTCGCTATGAAGGGAAACCAAACCAACAACAGGTTTACCGTCTCATTCCATGATTCAGACCAGAGCAAACCAACTATAGGTTTGAAAACACCTTCTGACTGGTTGTGAATGATAATTAGACTACCACTAAAAACTGCTGTGTTGATGCATTGTCAGTTAGCAAAATGTCATTACACTTCTTTGAGTTTCAGTTATTTAAAGTCTGTGTAAAGCAAAATTAGAGATTTCTTTTTACATTTACATTACATTTACATTTTTCATTCAGCAGACGCTTTGATCCAAAGCAACGTACATATGAGACTGATACAACACTTTATACATATTACAAAATAATTGCTGAAAACATGAACTATGAACTATGTAGTACTGAATTGTGAAGTTAGAGTGTAAAACAGTTTTTCACCATTTCTGTGCTCAGGATTTTTGAAGTGGGCCTGATATGGTGGCTCAATGACATAGTGGGGTGACAAGCATGTAGGGAGTTTGGTATGAGCGTTATTAACTCAGAGGCTGTTCAGTTGGGCTTTCAGCATCTTTGGCGGCCCCCAGCATTTCAGAACAAAGAATACTGCTTATTTTTCCAGGATTTTGAAACCTAATTTTAAATACTTGGCGATTTTTTAAATCATTCAAATTTGGCTGAGTGGTTAATTACACATTTTTCTACGGTGTGATAAACTCAGAACACATATTTATTATTGCTTGACACACTTTAAAACTTTAGTTACTTATAACTGTTAAAAGCTAAAGATTCAAAGGTTTTCTGCTTCAATAAATGGACTCACAACTAGTTTTGGACCCAATTCCAATCCTAGTCACATCAGTCACATTTTGTGAATCATGACAGTCAAAAGAGTCCTCAAGCCCCTCTTCTTTAACATGACAAGAATACTGGAAAACAGCTATAGAGAAAATAAATTCCTGGTAGTTTTTCTGCATCAGGTGCAGGATTTAATATGAGTGCATACAGAATGTAGAATATGCAAACTGCATGTACGGTATATAGAGTTGCATGTATGAGCTCTTTAGCTTAGCACAAATTTGTGCAGTGAAAGCACTAGCTCATGTTTCTTCATTAAAAACCCACAGAGGCAAAGAATCCAGTGCTTACACACGATCATCACACAAAGCATACATTCTGATACATAGATTATAATATACAGTTTCATCTTCACCTCATCTAGGGTGCAGGACATTTGAGAGCCGTCCATCCCACACAGCCTATTCCACAATAAAGCACCCAACTTAAACTTGAACTGGCTCAAGAATTTGACGCCCTCCACAAAATGTGGCATCAGCTTCGGCATGCCTCTTGGGAGGGAGTGGAAGGGATGACTGTCCATCCAGGATTATTTGGTTAAAGCAGTAGCACCTCCTCCTTCGGGTCCCCTGTGATTTTTAAATGAATGTGCCCCCTCCAAACCACACTCAATATCTCCCTGTTCACATTACTGTTCCAGAGTTTGGATAAGTAAAGTGGCTGTTTGTGTGTAAAACTCCAAGTTCATATTGCAACCCTGGACCAAGTCAGGCTTCAAGGCTCCCTGTGAGCAACATGAACCCAGCCGCTTGCTTTAATAAAAACACAGAGCCCAGAGTGAAGGAAGAGAGAGAGCGGAGAAAAGTGGGGCCAGAGAAAAAGACCTATTCACAGATATGTATGTATTTATATATATAGAGGGGTGTAATGATACACTGACTTCATGGTTTACTTTTCTGCACAATACGGGATTTTTTTTAACATCATCAGTATATCAGTGTACTTTCCTCAGTACTTTTTAGGCATTTGCAGATCATTCATGAAAGCACACTATTCAATCAAGTTCTTGTAAGTCAGCTGTATGCAACTCCAGTGGGTACCTTCAGACAAGTTCCTGTGGCATTACTTTGTTAATACTTGGTTAGTCATGTAGATGAGCTAACTGTCAAGTCTCAGGCTGAGGCAGCCAGCATCTGTGAAGCCTCTGCAGGCACTGAAGGAGCTGTGAACGCAGCCAATCTGAAATAAACAAGACTAAAGCCATGCTAGGAGCCCGGAAAGGCTGCAATTTTCATTACACAGCATAATACAAAATTGATGGACAGGACTAAAATCATACAGATGTTCTTTAGTTCCTTTCACACTTAATAGTTTGTTTCATTTAGCCAAGACCAAAGAAAAAATGTATATTTTGTTGCCTTTTAGCCTAAAATGCTAAAATTTTAGATCTACAATCATAAATCCTGTGGCTGGCTGGGTTATGACACTGTTTACACCACAAACAAACCACACCAGAGTTTGCTAGGAAGTGGACCAAGAGCCACATTTTGAGTGGTGTAAACCAACAGCTTTCACACCAACTTAAATACACCAAACATCTAACAATTTTGTAAATTGACAATCTGACAATTACACCCACTTTACACAGTGTTTGGACTGAACTTGGATTCAATGTCGCTCTCAAGCTCAGTTTTTTCATTTCCTAATACAACTACTCCCACCACCTTTTGTGTGTACAACCAAGTGGAACACCAAGAATGCCATTGAAAAGAGAGCACAGTTATCTCCAGTTGTACAATTTATCACCAGTGTTGGGAGTAACACATTACTGTAATTCCACTACTTTTCTCGGCAACTAGTAATGTAACTAATTACTTTTTCAAACGAAATAACACAATTACAATTACTGTGAAATTTAAATGGGCTTATTACTCATTACTTTTGTCATATGTGAAAATAGTGGAAATCTTCAGAGGATTATCTGGTTTATGATCTACTGTCATCCGACCTTATGGTGGCACAAGTGAATCAATCAATACTGGTCCAGTAACTTAGCCCACACAATGGCCAACAGTTCAAGCAATGTGAGCTTGCTGCCCTAGAAATACAGACATTATTTTTCCCTCAGATCATTATTTTTCCCTCAGATCAAGGACAAAAATAGATGTTTGTGTTGAGCTGTAGTCTATGTGCAGGTGTGAGAATTCCACATCAAAGACTAGCAATTCTAATCTTCTGAAGCGCCTAACAAAACAGCACGCTTCTAAAAAGCTCCACTGACCAAGGAGGAGTCACTCACATTTAGAAGGCTTGACTGAGACTCTCTGTCTGAGCAGATTAATGTGAGAATTGCTGCATGCAGGTTGCACCTACAGTATAAGCGTTCCACATCAGTTATTATCCTCAGTAAATACAGCAGAAATGCAAAATGTTTTAGCAGTCGTTCACAACCACCAGTTCTGCTGAAGTCCTCTGTTGCTGCAATGTAGTAACAATGTACGTCAGAGCATCCAGTGGTGCCCAGAGAAACAACTGCTCACACAAAATGCCAGTATGGATCAGCTGTGTGCTGTTAATACATCTTGACATGTCAAATTGCCATAAGTGATTTATGATGGCAAAATGCTGTAAAAGTGACCTTATACACTGCATTTATGCAAGAGCTGTGCCCTTCCCCCTCTACTACAGCAGAAAGGAGTATACACAGGAAGTGATATGACATTTCACACTGCAAACTCAATAATGGAAAAGGGAAAGACTTCTGTAAGAGAGTGAATTCTTTTTCCCATGGCAAGAGACATTAGGAGCCAAATTCAGGTCAGTCAGTGAAATGTTGCTCCCTAATCTCCTCCTGAGGCGCGCTGCCTGCCTACAGTTAGTTATGGCTTTGTTAAATTGTATGTCAAGTTTATTTATTTAGCACTTTTTGGATCAAACATCAGAAAGTACTTATTATGGCCATCGTTTGGCAGGCAGGTGTGTGTGATTAAATGTCATAATATCCATAACTTACAGCTGCATTAATACGCTTTGGGAGTTTTTTTTCCATTCCTTATGGGCTTGGATGGATGATATGGCTAAAATGCTAGCAAATTATTGCCTGTTTACATATCCAGCAGACATTAACATTCATTCTGAGTTGTGTATCTGTCCACCTGATAAATGCAAGTACAATATTCATTCTTCTTTTAGCTCTGCTTGGTCTCTTTAGCAGCAAAATACTCCACTATGTTCACCAGCTAGTCACTAACTTTGTGTGTCTGTTGTTTGGTGCTGGGCAGGTAGTGTACAGTGGGTTTATCAGACTTTCTTCACTAAACTTCCTGCTTTGGCTCAAAACAGAGTTGACAAGGGCGGTAAGATTAGGTTATCAGTAAATACTAATAAATATTGATAAGTGCTACTTTAAGTAATCTTACCAGCATGAATGTAAACACACATTGTGGACTGAAAGTCAGTGTTACAGAATGTCATCCTCTTCTAAAACTTTTGACATGATTTCTTTTTTTTTTATACTGAATGAATACTGTGGTATTTCTGATTATTCGATGACTACTGTATACTTTAACTACAGCAACCAACAAGTCCTCCAAATTAAACAAAATACATTGTAACTCCCCACCAGACCTACACACAGAAGAGTTTTCTAATCTGAAACCCTGATCAGCAGGACGACATCATTTGTCCGTGCCTTCCAAAACTATTACAAATTACTGTTGGAAAAATTCATCAGTTTTGTGATCTAATACTGTGGTTTGTTTAGTTTTAGGCACAAGAATGACTTGCAATAATAAGCACTTGGTTATTATTATTATTATTATTCAGAGAAACCAACTTTCAGTAGGAAATGAGAAGTCCAATATCACACTACTTCCTTTTTTGCTCCAGACAAACTAGAGGCATAATTATTACGGCCGCTAAAGGGCTCTGCTACTTGAATGTAAACATATGTCGCTTTTGGGCATTTTTTGAAATGACTGATGCTGTCGTTCTTCTTGGGACAGTCTCAGCCACTGCTACACTCGGTAGGAAAAGCTGGGCTTCTTTGAATGTGTTCGATTATGAACAATCAAACCTACTCTGATTTAGTTTTGATTTTTTTTGTTTGTTTGTTTTGCTATCAAATAAATATTGTAAGGAGCAGCAAATGGAATAATCCTGTCAGCACTATTGTGGCCTCTCCCACAGGATTCAAGGCAAAACTCTCATCTTGACAGTAATTGGGCTGATGACGTCCTCAAATGTCTTGTTTTGTCCTGACCAGCAGTCCACAACACAAAGATATTCAATTTACTGTCATAGAGGACTAAAGAAACCAGAAAATATTCACATTTGAGAAGCTGGAATGAGAGAATTGAGACTCTTTTTCTTTAAAAAAAAAAATTACTCAAAATGATTAATCGATTATCAAAGTAGTTGTAGTGTAGTGATTAATTTAATGGTTGGCAATTTATCGATTAATCGACTAATCGTTGCAGTTCTAAGTTGGGCATCGTGAAAAAATTGGATACAGAGAACATTTGTGGGAATTCCATCTAGCTTCATCTTTTCAGCACTCCTCTGCAGTTTGAATGTCTAAAGATAAGTCTACATATAACTGACTTCTGTGTGAAGAATGCACAAAAACAAGGAAAAAGGAACAGTGGCTGCTGGCTTGTAACAAAAAGTATATCATTGATTAACATGGTCAAATCTAAAAATCTACAGGCTTCCACATAGACTCTGAGCTGCGAGAACTTTGATCCCTTTACATGCAGTAAAACCCTGACAACAATAATTCTGCACAAAAAGTGAAAAATGGGACACTCTCCTGATGCAAGTGAGCAAGACATACAAGAAGGAGCAGACACAAAGAGAAAGAGAGAGGGGGAGTTGAAGAGATGAGTGTGAATCAAAGGATGCCAAAAATATGATGGGACTGGTTTCAACATTACACAGCTCATTAGATGACACAGTGTACGATTACTGCAGACCAGAGGTAACACACTTCACAGCAGTTTTAATTTAGTTAAGAAGGTTTAATAATTAAGCCAGTGTCCATCAGAGTTTGTTAAAAACTTTAGCATGACTGAACAGATAAAACTACATCACAGCTGCCCACATCAACACTTCTTAAGCTCATCTCAAGTGTAGTTTAGATGCTGAATATCCCAGAATTGTGATTCATTATTGGATCATGTCAGTATCAACCACAATGCAATATGCGTGGTTATTCTACAATCAATAACTTCCAAGTATAAAGCAAAACTTAATTTTCAAATTTCAAGAGCACTGCTCTTCTCATGAATGTAGTAATATTGCATTTCATTAGTTTGGACGCTTACAGTCTAGGCAGCATTTGAATAGTTGAATTGTTTAATGTACCTCAATAATCGACGCAGAAGCGTTCCTGTCTCTGGCTGCAGTCCTCTTTAAGTTAGTGGGAAATCCGCTGACTGACACCGACACCACGGTGAGGACCAGCAGCCACAGATGCGCCGCTTCCCTCCGCTGCATCTTTACTAAAACTCTGCGCTGATCTTCTTCCACAGAGGAAAGATACAAAATCCTCCAGCCAGTATCCTCAGATGCAATAGAAGAATTCAAACCACATCAGCAAGAAAAGAGGAGAATAAATCAGAGAGCTGTACACATGTGCGTCTTCTCCGTGCGCGTCTTCAACGCAGCGAGTCCATCCTGCTCCCCTCTGATATCTGTTAATATATAATCCCTGTTATCCGCTCTATTGTATGCGTGTGTTTAATGTACAAGTACACACTATTAAACCGACGTTAGCATGTTCCTCACTGCTCACGTTTCCAAATCAACTCTCTCCGCAATGCGCCGACAATCCTCAGTGGTCTCCGCTGACTTCCAGGGCTCTGAGCGGGGACTGAACCACGTCCACAAGGTTTGGAGATCCTCCTCCACTGGAGCGACATCGAGTCGGTCACCGGTTCCTCTGGTTGCAATCCAGCTTGTAGTATTGGCTTAAAAGGAGCAACCCCCCTCTGCCCTGGATGACGCAAAGGAGGGAGGGTAAACTACATTAATCAGCCAATTGACAAAACCAGACAGAACAGTCAAAACCCAAGAACCAGCATCATTTTACTTTCCTGTTGCTCTAGGACTGTGAACCGTTTAAATGATTTTTGAATCCATTTAGGTATTTGCCTGATACTTTTAGCAGCAACCTACAGTGGTCCCAAGCAGCATTGATCATATTAATTATACCAATTATTATAACACCAAAAATGATAATAATAACAGCCAATATAATCATTATTTGCTCTTATGGTAACACAGTTATGTTACTGAGAATACAGAGTTTATTATATGCTCAGAAAATATAAATATTAAATTATATATTTAATATATATTCATAATTAAATGCATTTTAAATTTAAAAAATCATTTTTGATTTGTGATCATTATGATGATAGGCCTATTGCTAATAAATGGAACTCTTCATCATCATCCAAGGTTGCAGCCTTGTGTCTGTGTCCTGCTTTGAGCAAAATTTAACCGATCATAGTGAAGACAACTTTAAAGCTGCATTAAGTGATTTTTTTGTTTGTTTGTTCGTTCTTTTGCTGTTGTTGTTATGGCTAACATGTCAGCAAACAGTTGCCTACGTACACATCCAGACACAAACCATTAGCATTCATTTAGAGTCGTCTTTCTGACCACACTAACAAGTCTCCACCAACTCCTGAGACAAACCTGCTTGGATATGTCCAATATTCCATACTAACATGCTATTTATTATGCTAAAGCAGTGTGTGAGATTTTTAGTATGTCTGAAACCTTAGTATGAAACCAATAGTATGTAAAGTGCATACTATTTACAGGGAAATATTGCAATATGCAACCATTGGACACTACAACGGCATAAATATCCCACAATGCAATGCAGTAGTGATGACAACATAACAGACAGTCGCACACAGTGACCAAGGCAGCTCTGGCATAACGTCAATAACGCTTCAATTTAAGTGAGGTTTCACTTTGCCAGGCATAATATATTTTTTAAATGAGTATCGCAGATGCTGGTAGAGGTGAAGTTGGTGCGGGTTACCATGGTTACAACCAACCAGCAAGGAGGTTCTTAGGAAGTGATGTCTCAGCATGTCTGAAAAGATACATACTATTGTTTATTCACACAAAACTATGTTGAACACAGACTTATTGGGTATGTAGTGCACAGTATGCAATTTCAGACAAAGTGCCTCTGTAGCTGCTAAATGTTCCACTTCACCAGCTAGTTGCTAACTGTGTCTGTTGTTCGTTCTGGGCATGTAGCATACACTGGGTTTATCACAGCTTTTTCCCTGAAAACTATCTACTGGTGCTAGTAATGAGGTCAATGAGAGTGGTGAGACTGAACTAAAACAGTAAAGTTGTGGGTTGTAAAAAACAAAACATTAGCTGAAAGACAATAAAACTCTCTGTAAAGCTGAGGGGAACTGCAGAGTAAGATGATAAAGCAACACCTTTCACAATACAGTCATTTGAGTCATTGTCAATATTAACATATTGATTAGTGCAGCTGTAAAGAGCATATATAAACAAAAGTTATAACAAAGCTTTGCTAAATTAAAGCTTCAGTAAGTGATTTTTGACCATTTGGGGACAGAATCATTCAGTAAGCCTGGTTCACTATTGGCTTGTCTTTTATTATTTATTGTTGTAATGAACCAAAAAATGCTTTACAAGCCTAATTAAATAAATACTGTAGATACTGTTAAGCATGGATGGTCCTTGTAAAGGTAGCAGCAGAAGCCAAATTGAAATGGGCTGAACTTTGTACTCAGTACAGTCTCATTACAGCCTTCAGTGCCTGTCAATATCATGTGAGTGACTGTGTCTTTTACATATGGGCTAGGCTACATGTTTTTGTTTTATCTGTTGGTTTCCATTATTTCCACACTAGCTAGATGGACCGATTGTGACACCAAGTTGAATCAATTCCAGGTGACTTGGAAAGAAATCTATCCTCTGATATCAGCTTCCTGCATGCACAAAGATTTCCAGTTTGACTCACGACAGAGAACATTAAAACAATGTATATGTTAACTGCAGTTCTTTGTAACTTTTATGTACCTCTCAGGTAAGTGGAGAAGGATGATTATCATGTGTCATTTGTTGTTAAAACAGCCAGGACAAATCTAATGACTGTTGTTTACACTTGGTCTCAGGTGACTCCAACAACGGTTGTCATAACAGCCAGTAGCACTAATGGACATATTGGTATCAATGACCTTGATTACGACCCCACAGAGGTCAAATACCAGGGATGATTATCATATGTATTGGCTTGATTTCTCATCACTAGACCCATACATGTACCGACTGATTAAAGGACAGTAGCATAGAGTACCTGGTCAGTGGCTGCACTTAAAATCTTTGAAGTTGATTATCCCTTATGTAATCAACTTTAATAGGTACCAGCAATTATCATGCATGGTCCAGAATCATGGTCAATGTATGACTTATAGAATGCAACAAAGTGTAGCATTTGAAATATATTTCCCATGCAAAGAAACAAATGATGCTTATTGCTTGTACAATGTTATTGATCAATATTTGAACATAATGGAAGGCTGTGAGAAGATTCTTAATAAAGGATAAAAAAAAAACATCATCCATACTTCTCATCTGTTTCTAGAAAAGATCCTTCTTTCTTGGCTTAGTGTGTGTGCTGTCTCCATGTATTAAATACAGCACTTTGAGTCAATCTAAAGTTGCCTTTCCGTGCCTAGGCAAAGCTTTTAATGTAAAAGTATCTATCTCTAGTCTCTCGACTTCTCTCTCTCTAACTCATCTGAAAGAAAAGTGCTGACAGGAGTTTTATCAACTAAACATTAAGAAAACACTTGAGCTTTAAAAGTCAAGGCTTTGGCATTTTGATTCAACTACACACTTTAATGATACGTACATTTCTACAGAAATGTAACCCTGTGTAAAAGCTTTTTCTTTAATGCCTGCAGCCCTGCTTCATGTTTGATGCTCTGTGCAGGGCTGGACCTGTTAGCAACTATGAAAGACTTTTATGTAATTCAGTATTTCTGCCAAAGGATGGTGTTCTGCCCACTTATGGAATATAATGAAGATCAATGTCATTACTCAGCTAAAATGAAACATTATAGAATGTTAATCATCACATTTTGGCAAACATATAACTGTAATCCACATGTTGCAAATTCACAAAGTTTGCAGCATTAACAACAACAAATATTTTAAAAATCCATTAGGTAATGAGAAGCATGACTGAGGCAGCTGCTAAAATAAGAAGATGTATGACATGAATTTAACAAATTGTACAAAAGTACAAATCACACTTTTACTCAGTATCATCTATGTGAAAGAGGAAGAAGACACAATAACAATACTAGAGCTATGGAGTCCTGAAACCGACAAAAGGTAGTACAAGGTCATCAGATAAATCAAAAATATAAGTCATTACACTGACAATCAATAATGTTTGTTAAGTAATTGTAATGCAATGTAACCTCCAATCAGTTAATAAAATGACTTAAAACTTTGTTAGTTTTGTCTTAGCACAAAGTTAATTATTTCCCTATTTTTCCCAAGAAACATTTTCTATTTTCCTCATGCTTCCATGATAATGTGATGGGCGTGTCCATGTATGTCCAGGGCAGGGATTGGTTCAGGGTGGGAGTGTGTAACATCAGTGGTTAAGTCAAGACGGCTGTGTGGCTAGCTAATTACATGAAAACACCGGTAGCTGAACCCTACACCATAAACAAAACTACACCAGCTAGTATGTAATGTTAACAATCCATATACTATGCTGCATACTGGTATAGCATAATATCACTGTATACATGCTTGTAACAGTAGCTAAAGCATTTGCTAATGTCACCATTGTTAGCATTAGCTTCCCAGCCAGTTATATTTTGACTTGTCTGATAATATTTTACTATTTTTTCCCTGTTTTCGGGGGTCATTATTGAACTGTTAAAACTGATCTTTCTGCAAATGAAAGAAATCCTTTTCACAAATATTTTTATTGTTGGGCTATTTTTTTTTATCTCTCTTTTGGAAAATCTGTTTTTCAGTTTCTTTTAACTCATACTAATCTAATTTTTTTTATCAATGTCACCACTACATGCAACTTCCAGGTGTAACTGCATAATCACCCACCTAAACTGGGTACACATAGACCTTTTCTTCCTGGGCAGTATATAGTTATTTTCACTATAGCAATCTTGTTTATATAATGAAACCATATGTTCTTAGTTTGGCTTTAGTCCAAATCTAATTAAGCCCATTTTTCTTAAAACCACTGAAAACCAAAATCTTTAATCATACAATTCTTCACACCCTGTGCTCCAAAATGAAATGTGTATGTACTCTGGCCAAGGACAGCCCACAACACACCACAGGAAATTCATAGCAGAATAACAATGGTGTTAAACACCCTCAGAATGTAGTCGGCATTTATTATATTCAGCTAGTCCTTTAGTATGGTTTCTATTTGAATGTAGCACTAATTAGTTGGATGTCACTTGTTCTTGAAGAAATATTTTGAGGTATTTTTAAGATTTGCTCTGTGACAGAAGCAATACTGTACCTTCAGACCACATTTTGTATGTCATGACATACATCTATATTCTTACATTGGTGAGAGGCTGCTACGGTTTGCTGTACATAGTGTTCACATTATTCCTTGAAGCTACCGATGTTGATGTTAGCTTCTTATTACAGAGCCAAGCTCTCCCTTGAATGTTTTACATTTGAGAAGCAGGTGCTCAGCAGCAGGGCCACTCTTGAGTAAAGTCGACTGCATGTAGAGTCTCAGTCTCACATGTGTAGACTATTTTCTCTCCATTACTGTGTAATGTTGCTACTGATGTGGTATCATAAGGCATTCTAATTTTAAAGAATCTGATGACTAATTACACTTGGATCTTTATCAATACAACTGTGGCTGCTCTTTAGCTAGCTATTGTTGATTGCTACACCACCCTTTTGTTTTTATGTCTGCCCTTGAATGTTGTGTCGTTAATCAAATTTTAAGTAACTTCTGCAATAAGGATTTCATGAGATTAAACAAAATTGATACCACTCTCAGATGTGTTCATCTTTGTTATTTGTTACTTTGTTATTAATGCTAAGCTAGGCTAATTGTCTGCTGGCTGTAGCTTCATATATGCTTCAAAGACATGAGATTGATCTAATCTAACTCGCAGCATTAAGGAAATAAGCACATTTCCCAACTTGTCAAATTGTACCTTTAAGCATCATAGAGTTTTTGAGCAACGTTTAAAGGTTAGGACTGAATGCAGATCATGTTTTATGTTGCAAAGTCAGACTCTGTCCTGCTCATAAATACAGTATACATAACTAACATATCACAACAAAGAAGATTAAATTAATTAGTAAAGATATAACTTTGAGAGTGTTTCAGTGAAAGCCAAAAGTGTTTTGTTTTTCCCATTATTTCTTTTTCACAACTCATCCCTTCACCATTTTATGTAAAAAAGTAATAAAGAAAAAATTTCCAAACCCATACATGCCTACAGCGTGATGAAACTTCCACAATAACAACAAAGAAAGATGTGAAAGTGAATTGGAACCTCAAAGTCAGTGTGTGCTTTGTGAAAAAAGCAGAGGTTAGGGAACAGAAGAGGAAGACAAGGCAGGTGAACAGCTTTCAGTGCACTAAAATGGAAAGGCCTTGGAAGACGCAGATTAGATGTCTGTTTCATGTGTTGCCAAAAGCAAGACAAGGGCCAGGGCATGCACTTACATAAACCACCAGAGGGAGAAGAATAGGTGGACGGTGATTGGAGGAGTTAAGTTTACAGTTGCAGTGGATACACATTGTCTAAATACATTCTCATTGCTTGAAAAATGACCTGGAAACTTGCGCAATCAAGACTTAAAAATTCTCTGTGTCAATGTAATCTTAGCTAAGCTGGAGCTCACTGTCCAACACTGGAACTTCTGGAAGCAGACACTTGGGGTCATCAGGTTACAAGATGGTTCTCCAACCACCGGACCACCCTGCCACTCTGTCGCCCTTTAACCTATAGGTCAGACTATTGGAGTCACTCAAAGACAGTTCAAACTAAACGACTGGTCCTGAGTAAATACTTGGTTGATGTGAGCATTTGGCAATAAGGTATCTTAGAGTAGTCTGATCAGAGGTATCTTAGGTACTGGCACAGATTAAAAATGAACAAGATGCGGGCGGGCAGCTTGTGAAATTAACCTAACCCTAACCCCTAACCCTAACCCTAACAGAAATGAAAATAAATAGCAGTTTTTTTAAACATATAAATCAGCTGAATCTTATCAAGCCCAATTAATTGCTGTGAATTGTTTTTGATACCCACAACACAACCTTTCACCCCTCAATGCACATGTGTTCACTGATGAAATAGCAATGTAGGCTAGCAGCTAGCGGATCAAAATGGATGACCTAAACACAAAATTAGCCAGTGGTGAACACAAAATTGTGGACAACACATCATCGAAGGCCAAGTGGGATGTATGGGAGGTTTGGTGTAATCAGTAACTGAGAATAACATTGTCAGTGGAATTTGCTGTTTGTAAAAAGTGCCCAAAAGTATTGCATTATTAATGCATCAGTTCCAGTATGGATCTTTGTGGACGCGGGGAGGGTGCAGGTTTGCAAAATTGGTCCCATGCTGGACTTTGGGTTATCTTGCAGTATTTAGCTGCCATGTGAAAGTTTTTCTGATTCTTTCACAACAGCGGTAAATCCAATAAGAAAATGGAGTTTAGCATTAACTTGCTAGTTTAGCTTATTGGCATCATCTGCTTCATTCATGCTTCTCCATCAGTGACTCATTCATCAGCTGCTTGGCTACCAGCTGACTAGTAACATCCAATCATATTCATACATGTGTACAGGTCTTTATAAGCTGATACCTTTATGCTAATGCTGTTTACTACCAGAGCTCCTTCCACCAGTCTAGCATCCTTCATATATACTAAGCATTGGTGACTGTTGACTTTATTGAGATCTAATGTATGTGTTTATGAAGGGGATTAGTTTTCCCAGCTGGATCCTCATTGTTGCTCAGATTCTTTGAGAGCTTTGCCAAACTAAGTGTATGGTTTAAGGGACACTTTGAAACAAGGCCTATGGGATATCCATCTGGCATTCAGACTAATAACTATTGTCAAACAATAGTGAAAATAGTGTGGCTCAGCCAGTAGAGCAGGTCTCTATTAATTGCAGGATGCCCGGCTACCCCTGTCCACATGTCAGTGTGTCCTTGAGCAAGTCATGCTAGCTTGCTGCCATTAATGGGTGTGTCAAAGGAGGTATGAGAGGCATTGTGGATAAAATTGCTATATAAATGCAGTCCATTTAATAACCCATATGCTGTACAACAGAGTCACACCATGTTAGCCATTGTACAATTTCTCTTTGATTGTTAAAACAAAAGTTATATCTCAAAATGCATGCCCTGACTTCCACTTTATTCTCACATATACTGTAAATTATGCATGAATAATCAAAATAATACATTACCATATCATTATCTAAACCCCACCCCTTCTATTCTGAAGGTCAGCGGTCCATATCAGAAGTCTTTCCTTCCCATGATTGCAATTTGAATAAGACCCTGAATTCCTCTAAATACTATATGAATTTTTCCCCTTACGTTTAAGTGTATTAACACTCTGGCAGTCCCTCATATACAGTAGCCTGGAGAGATATCTATCATTTAAAATGAATTGAAAAGATCTGTTTGCACAGGACTGCAGTACCATTAATAACCACCTGGTTTCTGTATTTAGAGGTCATGAGCTATTCTCTGCTATCTGGCCCCTGTGTGTGTGTACATCCGCATGTATGCACACACATACCACCACGCATATACACATAAGCACACACACATGTATTCTGTTGTATGTGCTTAACTCCTTCCAGACACAGGACTAGAAGACCTGGAGTGAGGTGGAGGAGGCAGGGAGAAGGAATGGAGCGGGGGATGGGGTCAAGGGGTGAAAGAGCTTCCAGATGTTGAGACTGTTTCTGTTTCAAATGAAAGTTCCTCCTCACTTCCTTTTTTGACTGAGAACCTGTGTGTTTGTGTGTGTGTGTGAGTGTTTCTCAAGTACAAGTCTTCACACTGCTTTTGACGTCTTTTTCATTGATATCAGTTTCAGCACTTCTGACATGAGTTTCTGATGACACATAGAGACATACAGTATATATACTTTTTCACAACTGTCAAATACAGTTTCTGAAAATCTGATGAGTCATCTCACTGCCCACTGGCAGAGAAACTTGTGTTGTTACTACACACCTGCATACACACCTACACACACAGACACTTTGTTAATACGTTATACCTTCCCCAAGTCAACATAAGCCTGAGGAAGTTTTCAACAAAATAGAGAAAGTCTGATGAACATTTCTCCTATTATTTAAAATGTATTAAAAATTCACTCCTGCTGAGGCTAACTCACTGACATAATGGCAAATAATGACAGTTTTATATTTTAGGGTGAACTATCCCTTTAAAACAAATCATAGATCAGCTGGAATATTGACAAATGCATATTACTCATTATACAAAAAACAAATTAAACAGGGTAAGTAAATAGGGAACAGCTTAATATGAAATCTATACTTTAGCTGATTGTATAGAATCAATGTGATCATAGAGACACAACTTCTGTTATTGTTGTTGTTCTGTTTTGTATATCCTATAAAAAGTGAACATGTCTTGGCTACAGTAACAACTTAGACAACACTTTTCCACTGTTCTGGTCAGTTCTCATTGCAGGCCTGGTATCATTTGTCCACAGCATCAAGGATTGTACATACATAACCAATATGTGTTCAATACATTTCCATTTATAAAGTTAGGAAGCAACACTGCAAAGCATGTATTTCCCAATACACTGTATGAATAGTATTTGTATGTACAGTATTTGTATGACTGAAACTAATTAGTGGATTTGCCTACTTAATAGCCTAGCCTTATAATGTGTATTTTCAGATGTTTTTTGAATGCTTTGTTTTACAAATGTCATTTAGTAGGAAACTTGAAGTCCATTTGTGTTTTGCTAAGACTGACAGGTGCAAATAAGTAAAATTTATAGCAAAACAAAGACTAGCCATGGCTAACTATAGACAGTCATTCACATGCAAAATAAGGTTTCAAATCTCCCTTGATCACCCTATTCTGAAGATTCTGTTTCAATGTTGCCATCATTTTCCAATGTATACTTGTTTTCCAGCATCGCTACCATAGGTTCTGAATAAAAAAGCAGTCTAATCTATTCAGGACGATTGTCATGTAGGAGCAGACTCAATAATATTTCTCTGTATAATTAGAATGAAAATCAGACTTATCCTGGTGATTTTAACTGGTAATGATTCTATGGCCAAAGCTTTTTTAGCTTCATGCTACACTGTCTAACATAAAAGCCTACTGCTATGTAACACGACGCTTGAACCTGGAAAAACCTGAAACTTTGTGAATCCACAGTGTTATATCATAACCTCCTACAGGTTACTAAAACTGTATCCATGCTACATCCCTGACAGTGCATAAACATTACCTTTTCTTTGATGTGACCACAAATATCAATATACGGTACAAAGAACCTGGAGGAAAAATATAACCCCAATGACAACTAATGCTAATGCTAACTAACAGAAATCATTTTATTGCAGTGATATTTACCATGGACTATTCTTTTTTTCCGCCATTCTCTTGTGGGAGACACAGAACGGATTGTGAATGGGCCCAACAGTGGGACTTGAAACCATATTCAGAGACAATGATACAAAGAGAATTGAGAAGGCCCTTGACCTGCTACTGAGTAAGTGTTTATTGCCGCAATAATAAATATTTCTTTATTATCAATGGGTCAAAAAAAGCTCTGATAAACCCACATACTACCTGCCCAGCACCAAACAGCAACTAGCTTGTGAAGTTTAACTTCCCAACTTCACAAGCTAGTAAGAAACTAGCTGGTAAACATGCAGCAGCTTAAAGAGGCAGATATTTTTTGGTGGAGACCAAACCAGAGCTAAAAGGAGCGAATATCGGACTTATATTTTACGGGTGGCAAGAAACAGGAAATGTAAATGGTCAAACTGTTTTGTCGGTACATTCACCACAACATATTAAGGTCATAATATATCAATGTTGTACTCACGGCTTGTTCTGTAGCCCCCAAGTGGCAAAAAAATCAAAAGTAATACTCCTTTAACCAAACATGAATCTCAACAATGTTATAATATGTAGGCTTATTTTCTATGCCTATGTACAGGTATATGGTTGCTTAAGTAGTTAGAGTAGATTAGCAGCTAACAGTAGCAAAATAGGAAATACACTAATTGTTTCCTTTTGAAAATGCACAACAAAGCAGCCATTGTTTGGTTGAAGTTTTTTTTTTTTTTTTTTTTTTAACATGCAATAGGCCTTTTTTACAGTAGACATTTTAACACATTGTAGGAAAAGCACAGGTGTAAATAATCAAATGAATCATGCTTCAGTTTCAGGGTTTGTGCATACTGGCTAAGTGTCATTAATGTTATTAGTGACACTTGCTTAGAGAAAGGCCCATATTATATTTGCAAGTTGGTCAGATAAACTGCTTGCACTAACAACTCAATTGTCATATCTAGCTAAATACACCATTCCTTTGGGGTGCATTGACATTTTCAAGTGGTGTATTGGTCATGTTTATTGAAAATGTATGCAGTAGTGGCATTGTGGAATTCTGTTTTGGTTTATTAGGACATGCTTGGCTCTCTGCTGAGGTGAGTTTACAGCAGTAGGGTCATGAGTGTGAGGACAGCGTCAATATTTGCCCATGTGTGCTACAGTCATGTGGTTGTATCTGTGTGTGTGAGTGTGTTGAATCCCCTGAGTGTACCTACAGTATGTGTGTATGTTCAGAGGACCTCACCAAAGAGTCGATCCCTGTGGCCTCTAGGTAATTGCTCCCATATTTGCCAGGTTTGTGGTCTGGGTTAACTGTTGTACCTGGTGTATGTGTGTGTATGTGTGTGTGTGTGTGTGTGTGTGTGTGTGTGCATCTGTGGAAGCCATCACTCTTCTTTAATGAGTGGTGAAAATGGAGAGAGGAAGGAGAAGGAACACAAAAAAAGTCCTACTTGACATTTTTTTCCTTCCTGGAAAAGTTTGAACTGAGAAGAGTGTGAGCTATCAAACGCTGATGATTCAAGGTCAGACCTGACTCTGTGGATGGCAGTGCATGACATGATGTCAAGTTAAATCAAATTCATTTTATTTGTATAGCCCAATATCAAAAATCACAAATTTGCCCCTGTCCTTAGACCCTCGATTTAAATAAGGAAAAACTCCCTAAAAAAACCTTTAAAGGGGGAAAAAAATGGAAGAAACCTCAGGAAGCGCAACAGAGGAGGGATCCCTCTCCCAGGACAGACAGACGTGCAACAGATGTTGTGTGTACAGATCAGAGCAAGATATACAAATTACAGAGATACAGCATGGAAAATGATGACAACATTATAATTGATTTATAATATATATGAAGATTGTAGTGAAAAGGACACCAAGCAGCTTCCAGGTGCCACCAGAACAGAACAGGACCTGAGCCACATGACCTCCATCACCATGGATACCGGGGAGGGGGACAGACTACACATGCACACAGGGGAGATTCACATACACAGGAAAAGAGACAAGAAAAGACATTATTCACACAGGAGAGAGAAGGATAGAAACATCACTCAGAGAGAGATGGACATGAGGTGAGTCTAAACACCTGCAGGATGGGAAACCAGATCCAAAACCTCAGGAAATGGCACCGACAGCCAGGGAAGCAAGGCGGTTCTTGGATGGGTGCTGGTCCAGCAAGAGATGCCCGAGACAAGAGAGGACAGGAGGAGAAAATAGGGAGACAGAGGGAGAGAGGAGAGAGGGGGATACAAGTCATGTGCTTGTGGAACGAACAAACAAACAGAGGGTTGGAGAGATGAAATGATTATCAGAACAACTGCAATACACAACAATCTTGACAGCAAGACAGCACTTGGTAAATTCAGTGAGACAGAAACTGGCCCGCTGTGCAGCACAAGGTCATGAAATAATAAATTAAAGGCAAATAATTGTGGGTTAAGGCAAAAAGATGAGTTTTAAGTTTAGATTTAAGGGACTCAACAGACACAGATTGTCTGACATTAGCAGGGAGGTTATTCCATAAGAACAGGGCATGATAAGAAAAGGCCCTGCTGCCTGCTGACTTCTTTTTAAATCTGGGGACACACAGGAGCCCTGCATTTTGAGAGCAGAGAGCTCGAGATGGAACATAAGGTTTAAGGAGATCAGACAGGTATGATGGGCTATGCCCATTTAGGATTCTATAAGTCAGCAGAAGCACTTTAAATTCTGATCTAACATGGATAGGAAGCAAATGAAGGGAGGATAGAATTGGTGTTATAACATTTCAAATTTTCTTGTTTTAGTTAAGATTCTAGCAGCAGCATTTTGAACCATCTGAAGACTTTTAGCACCAGTATGTGGCAGATCAGACAACAACATTACAGTAATCAATCATATACTCTGTGTGTGTATATATATTGTGTGTTTGTGTGTGCGTGTGGAGATTAGACCCAGAAATCTTGTATTTGTGGGACTTTTTGGTTGAACTGTTCACAACTCTTGCTCACTCAAAAATGTGGTGACCCACTGGTCTACACAGCATTAAAAAACAATAATAAATAGATTGGGATAACATAGATAATCTAAATAGGCATAAAATGTTGCAAGGACATGACTCATAGGAAGAAGTATTTTATCAGTAATATATCTGCAGGATAGTGATTTTCAGTGTCCTAATGAAGTACACTACAACAGCACTTCAGTAGTCATTAAATTCATTAGCTCACACTGCCATCTGCTGGCATTGTTTGAAAAACATCTCCACCACAACCCCCTGTATGTAAATAAAATCTGACTTTAATCCTATCAAACATCAGCTGAAAAATAAAGATATCTGAGTGTTTTAGTGAAGTTCTGGTAGAAGCAAAGGAACTAAAACATACACACTCAAAAACTGCTCTATAGAGAAAAAAATAAACGCCTTTTAAACATTTCTTTGTCAAAGTCGTTGTGGTCCCATGAATAAAACATCCAATATACCGGTAAACATCAAAAATGTTATGTTTCTGTTCCAAAGAAAAAGCACCTGTACTCCTTCAACTGACACTGTGATCATCTAGAGGGAAAATCTTTTACCGTAAGATCACCTTTAACCTTAAAGTTACTGGTACCTTTGTAAAAATCTGTCTTAAAATAACAGTCAGGTTCCAATATGAACAGTGAAAGAGGTTTTCTTTGCTGTAATCGTTCCTCCTGTTCATAGTGGCTATTAAAAGATCCCTTCAAATGTGCTTTCAGTATAAGTAATTGGGGCCAAAATCCACAGTGTGTTCACAGTCGTTTTGTGCAAAAAAGCATTTAAAAGTTTATCTGAAGCTTATATGAGGCTTCAGCAGTCTGAGTTAGTCATATCAAGTGGATATCTGACACATTTAAAGTCTTTATACCATCAAATTCCCTCTCTGTGTTTCCTCAGACAGTGTTTCTCTGTTGAGCTGCGGTAGAAGTATAGTAACAAAAAGAGGGACTTTGGCACTAAAAAGAGTGTAATGTTGAAAGATATCTACTTTATTTGACTCATTTGGATGACTGCTGCTGTATATTAGCTTCAGATAAACTTTTAAATATTTCTTGTGGATTTTGTCTCCCATCACTTACAAGGGGGATCTTCTAATGGTCAGTATGAACGGGAGGAATGATTATGGCAGGAAAAACCTATTTCAATGTTCATTTGGGTACCTAACTATTGTTTGAAGACTGACTTTAAAATTTGTGAACCTGCCTTTAAGAATGCATGAGATATTTTTAATATAATCTGCCTCACAAACTGCTTATACTGTTTTACACTGCAGTCATCAAGTCATTTCTCTACACTTCCATCACTGTCTGGTTTGGACCAGCCACCAAACAGGACAGGAATAGACTACAACGGATGGTCAGGTCTGCAGAAAATATTATCGTGTATTATATATAGTTTGTTGGAGAAATTTTACAGACGCTGGAAGGCCTAATTTTTGAGATATGTATCCAGGATTTCAATGATAGGGTTTGTTTAAACAAACTTTCCAAGAATTTGAAAGTTTGGTTGATTGGATTTTTTTTTTTAAAGAAACAAAGTCAACTGGATTTAAGTATGGCAGGAAAACTAATCAATACAAATCAAATCAGGAAAAATATCCATTCAAACAAACTTGAAAGTCTCCTTACATACCAACAAAAACTGCCAAAGCTGACTATATTTCAAATCATCCAGGCGGGGTATTGGGTTAAGTTTTCAACGAGCAATAATCACATCTCCTTAAAATCTGAAAAAAAATACTAAATGTATTCATGGCAGAGAAAACAAGCACTACTAACAGACTCAGGGAAACGTTAACATTCACAGAAATTAAAAGTCTCCTTAGAGACTAACAAAAATTGCCACAGCTGACTATATTTCAAGTCATCCAGGCGGGGTATCGGGTTAAGTTTTCAACCAGCAATAATCACGTCTCAGTACAACTTCATAGACTATGAAATTGCCTCTGCGAAAGGATATCCATAACACCTATGACTTAAAAGTGGACCTGCTCCGACGCTCACAACGCTCGTGGTGCAATTCTCAAACCTTACCGGATGTACAGTACTGTCAGATCGATGACATGTTCATGTTGCACGTGATTGGCTTGTTGATTACAAACTCCGCCTTTTCCATAACCTTATGATCCCGGTCGCACAGAGACATTTCACAAACGTAGGACAACCTACTTTTTCAGACCACATACCCATAATTTCCACGTTCGGGTTCTATTAAAGCAGGGGCCAGTTTCAAAGAGAGCCGTTTGCAGGTCACAAATGTCGTTATTTCCCTGATTCGCAAAGGATTTTCACTCACAAACTACAGATACATTTAAGAGTCCTACGGTTCTCGTTTTGAAATTAGATAGGCCTACCCAGGATTAGCACGGCTGGGTTTCTTTAAACCAGGATTCCGAGAGATTGAAAGTTTGCTTCATTGGAGAAAACCAGTTCAAAAAGATCAGAAAAAAAACTAAATGTATTCATGGCAGAGAAAACAAGTACTACTAACAGACTCAGGGAAACGTTAACATTCACAGAAAATAAAAGTCTCCTTAGAGACTAACAAAAATTGCCACAGCTGACTATATTTCAAGTCATCCAGGCGGGGTATCGGGTTAAGTTTTCAACCAGCAATAATCACATCTCACTACAACTTCATAGACTATGAAATTGCCTCTGCGAAAGGATATCCATAACACCTATGACTTAAAAGTGGACCTGCTCCGACGCTCACAACGCTCGTGGTGCAATTCTCAAACCTTACCGGATGTACAGTACTGTCAGATCGATGACATGTTCATGTTGCACATGATTGACTTGTTGATTACAAACTCCGCCTTTTCCATAACCTTATGATCCCGGTCGCACAGAGACATTTCACAAACGTAGGACAACCTACTTTTTCAGACCACATACCCATAATTTCCACGTTCGGGTTCTATTAAAGCAGGGGCCAGTTTCAAAGAGAGCCGTTTGCAGGTCACAAATGTCGTTATTTCCCTGATTCGCAAAGGATTTTCACTCACAAACTACAGATACATTTACGAGTCCTACGGTTCTCGTTTTGAAATTAGATAGGCCTACCCAGGATTAGCACGGCTGGGTTTCTTTAAACCAGGATTCCGAGAGATTGAAAGTTTGCTTCATTGGAGAAAACCAGTTCAAAAAGATCTGAAAAAAAACTAAATGTATTCATGGCAGAGAAAACAAGTACTACTAACAGACTCAGGGAAACGTTAACATTCACAGAAATGAAAAGTCTCCTTAGAGACTAACAAAAATTGCCACAGCTGACTATATTTCAAGTCATCCAGGCGGGGTATTGGGTTAAGTTTTCAACCAGCAATAATCACGTCTCAGTAGAACTTCATAGACTACGAAATTGCCTCTGCGAAAGGATATCCATAACACCTATGACTTAAAAGTGGACCTGCTCCAACGCTCACAACGCTCGTGGTGCAATTCTCAAACCTTACCGGATGTACAGTACTGTCAGATCGATGACATGTTCATGTTGCACGTGATTGGCTTGTTGATTACAAACTCCGCCTTTTCCATAACCTTATGATCCCGGTCGCACAGAGAAATTTCACAAACGTAGGACAACCTACTTTTTCAGACCACATACCCATAATTTCCACGTTCGGGTTCTATTAAAGCAGGGGCCAGTTTCAAAGAGAGCCGTTTGCAGGTCACAAATGTCGTTATTTCCCTGATTCGCAAAGGATTTTCACTCACAAACTACAGATACATTTACGAGTCCTACGGTTCTCGTTTTGAAATTAGATAGGCCTACCCAGGATTAGCACGGCTGGGTTTCTTTAAACCAGGATTCCGAGAGATTGAAAGTTTGGTTCATTGGAGAAAACCAGTTCAAAAAGATCTGAAAAAAAACTAAATGTATTCATGGCAGAGAAAACAAGCACTACTAACAGACTCAGGGAAACGTTAACATTCACAGAAATTAAAAGTCTCCTTAGAGACTAACAAAAATTGCCACAGCTGACTATATTTCAAGTCATCCAGGCGGGGTATTGGGTTAAGTTTTCAACCAGCAATAATCACGTCTCAGTACAACTTCATAGACTATGAAATTGCCTCTGCGCAAGGATATCCATAACACCTATGACTTAAAAGTGGACCTGCTCCAACGTTCACAACGCTCGTGGTGCAATTCTCAAACCTTACCGGATGTACAGTACTGTCAGATCGATGACATGTTCATGTTGCACGTGATTGGCTTGTTGATTACAAACTCCGCCTTTTCCATTACCTTATGATCCCAGTCGCACAGAGAAATTTCACAAACGTAGGACAACCTACTTTTTCAGACCACATACCCATAATTTCCACGTTCGGGTTCTATTAAAGCAGGGGCCAGTTTCAAAGAGAGCCGTTTGCAGGTCACAAATGTCGTTATTTCCCTGATTCGCAAAGGATTTTCACTCACAAACTACAGATACATTTACGAGTCCTACGGTTCTCGTTTTGAAATTAGATAGGCCTACCCAGGATTAGCACGGCTGGGTTTCTTTAAACCAGGATTCCGAGAGATTGAAAGTTTGCTTCATTGGAGAAAACCAGTTCAAAAAGATCAAAAAAAAAACTAAATGTATTCATGGCAGAGAAAACAAGTACTACTAACAGACTCAGGGAAACGTTAACATTCACAGAAATTAAAGTCTCCTTAGAGACTAACAAAAATTGCCACAGCTGACTATATTTCAAGTCATCCAGGCGGGGTATTGGGTTAAGTTTTCAACCAGCAATAATCACGTCTCAGTAGAACTTCATAGACTATGAAATTGCCTCTGCGAAAGGATATTCATAACACCTATGACTTAAAAGTGGACCTGCTCCAACGCTCACAACGCTCGTGGTGCAATTCTCAAACCTTACCGGATGTACAGTACTGTCAGATCGATGACATGTTCATGTTGCACGTGATTGGCTTGTTGATTACAAACTCCGCCTTTTCCATAACCTTATGATCCCGGTCGCACAGAGAAATTTCACAAACGTAGGACAACCTACTTTTTCAGACCACATACCCATAATTTCCACGTTCGGGTTCTATTAAAGCAGGGGCCAGTTTCAAAGAGAGCCGTTTGCAGGTCACAAATGTCGTTATTTCCCTGATTCGCAAAGGATTTTCACTCACAAACTACAGATACATTTACGAGTCCTACGGTTCTCGTTTTGAAATTAGATAGGCCTACCCAGGATTAGCACGGCTGGGTTTCTTTAAACCAGGATTCCGAGAGATTGAAAGTTTGGTTCATTGGAGAAAACCAGTTCAAAAAGATCTGAAAAAAACCTAAATGTATTCATGGCAGAGAAAACAAGTACTACTAACAGACTCAGGGAAACGTTAACATTCACAGAAATGAAAAGTCTCCTTAGAGACTAACAAAAATTGCCACAGCTGACTATATTTCAAGTCATCCAGGCGGGGTATTGGGTTAAGTTTTCAACCAGCAATAATCACGTCTCAGTAGAACTTCATAGACTATGAAATTGCCTCTGCGCAAGGATATCCATAACACCTATGACTTAAAAGTGGACCTGCTCCAACGCTCACAACGCTCGTGGTGCAATTCTCAAACCTTACCGGATGTACAGTACTGTCAGATCGATGACATGTTCATGTTGCACGTGATTGGCTTGTTGATTACAAACTCCGCCTTTTCCATAACCTTATGATCCCGGTCGCACAGAGAAATTTCACAAACGTAGGACAACCTACTTTTTCAGACCACATACCCATAATTTCCACGTTCGGGTTCTATTAAAGCAGGGGCCAGTTTCAAAGAGAGCCGTTTGCAGGTCACAAATGTCGTTATTTCCCTGATTCGCAAAGTATTTTCACTCACAAACTACAGATACATTTACGAGTCCTACGGTTCTCGTTTTGAAATTAGATAGGCCTACCCAGGATTAGCACGGCTGGGTTTCTTTAAACCAGGATTCCGAGAGATTGAAAGTTTGGTTCATTGGAGAAAACCAGTTCAAAAAGATCAGAAAAAAAACTAAATGTATTCATGGCAGAGAAAACAAGTACTACTAACAGACTCAGGGAAACGTTAACATTCACAGAAATTAAAAGTCTCCTTAGAGACTAACAAAAATTGCCACAGCTGACTATATTTCAAGTCATCCAGGCGGGGTATTGGGTTAAGTTTTCAACCAGCAATAATCACGTCTCAGTAGAACTTCATAGACTATGAAATTGCCTCTGCGAAAGGATATCCATAACACCTATGACTTAAAAGTGGACCTGCTCCAACGCTCACAACGCTCGTGGTGCAATTCTCAAACCTTACCGGATGTACAGTACTGTCAGATCGATGACATGTTCATGTTGCACGTGATTGGCTTGTTGATTACAAACTCCGCCTTTTCCATAACCTTATGATCCCGGTCGCACAGAGAAATTTCACAAACGTAGGACAACCTACTTTTTCAGACCACATACCCATAATTTCCACGTTCGGGTTCTATTAAAGCAGGGGCCAGTTTCAAAGAGAGCCGTTTGCAGGTCACAAATGTCGTTATTTCCCTGATTCGCAAAGGATTTTCACTCACAAACTACAGATACATTTACGAGTCCTACGGTTCTCGTTTTGAAATTAGATAGGCCTACCCAGGATTAGCACGGCTGGGTTTCTTTAAACCAGGATTCCGAGAGATTGAAAGTTTGGTTCATTGGAGAAAACCAGTTCAAAAAGATCTGAAAAAAACCTAAATGTATTCATGGCAGAGAAAACAAGTACTACTAACAGACTCAGGGAAACGTTAACATTCACAGAAATTAAAAGTCTCCTTAGAGACTAACAAAAATTGCCACAGCTGACTATATTTCAAGTCATCCAGGCGGGGTATTGGGTTAAGTTTTCAACCAGCAATAATCACGTCTCAGTAGAACTTCATAGACTATGAAATTGCCTCTGCGCAAGGATATCCATAACACCTATGACTTAAAAGTGGACCTGCTCCAACACTCACAACGCTCGTGGTGCAATTCTCAAACCTTACCGGATGTACAGTACTGTCAGATCGATGACATGTTCATGTTGCACGTGATTGGCTTGTTGATTACAAACTCCGCCTTTTCCATAACCTTATGATCCCGGTCGCACAGAGAAATTTCACAAACGTAGGACAACCTACTTTTTCAGACCACATACCCATAATTTCCACGTTCGGGTTCTATTAAAGCAGGGGCCAGTTTCAAAGAGAGCCGTTTGCAGGTCACAAATGTCGTTATTTCCCTGATTCGCAAAGGATTTTCACTCACAAACTACAGATACATTTACGAGTCCTACGGTTCTCGTTTTGAAATTAGATAGGCCTACCCAGGATTAGCACGGCTGGGTTTCTTTAAACCAGGATTCCGAGAGATTGAAAGTTTGGTTCATTGGAGAAAACCAGTTCAAAAAGATCAAAAAAAAACTAAATGTATTCATGGCAGAGAAAACAAGTACTACTAACAGACTCAGGGAAACGTTAACATTCACAGAAATTAAAGTCTCCTTAGAGACTAACAAAAATTGCCACAGCTGACTATATTTCAAGTCATCCAGGCGGGGTATTGGGTTAAGTTTTCAACCAGCAATAATCACGTCTCAGTAGAACTTCATAGACTATGAAATTGCCTCTGCGAAAGGATATCCATAACACCTATGACTTAAAAGTGGACCTGCTCCAACGCTCACAACGCTCGTGGTGCAATTCTCAAACCTTACCGGATGTACAGTACTGTCAGATCGATGACATGTTCATGTTGCACGTGATTGGCTTGTTGATTACAAACTCCGCCTTTTCCATAACCTTATGATCCCGGTCGCACAGAGAAATTTCACAAACGTAGGACAACCTACTTTTTCAGACCACATACCCATAATTTCCACGTTCGGGTTCTATTAAAGCAGGGGCCAGTTTCAAAGGGAGCCGTTTGCAGGTCACAAATATCGTTATTTCCCTGATTCGCAAAGGATTTTCACTCACAAACTACAGATACATTTACGAGTCCTACGGTTCTCGTTTTGAAATTAGATAGGCCTACCCAGGATTAGCACGGCTGGGTTTCTTTAAACCAGGATTCCGAGAGATTGAAAGTTTGGTTCATTGGAGAAAACCAGTTCAAAAAGATCAGAAAAAAAACTAAATGTATTCATGGCAGAGAAAACAAGTACTACTAACAGACTCAGGGAAACGTTAACATTCACAGAAATTAAAGTCTCCTTAGAGACTAACAAAAATTGCCACAGCTGACTATATTTCAAGTCATCCAGGCGGGGTATTGGGTTAAGTTTTCAACCAGCAATAATCACGTCTCAGTAGAACTTCATAGACTATGAAATTGCCTCTGCGCAAGGATATCCATAACACCTATGACTTAAAAGTGGACCTGCTCCAACGCTCACAACGCTCGTGGTGCAATTCTCAAACCTTACCGGATGTACAGTACTGTCAGATCGATGACATGTTCATGTTGCACGTGATTGGCTTGTTGATTACAAACTCCGCCTTTTCCATAACCTTATGATCCCGGTCGCACAGAGAAATTTCACAAACGTAGGACAACCTACTTTTTCAGACCACATACCCATAATTTCCACGTTCGGGTTCTATTAAAGCAGGGGCCAGTTTCAAAGGGAGCCGTTTGCAGGTCACAAATATCGTTATTTCCCTGATTCGCAAAGGATTTTCACTCACAAACTACAGATACATTTACGAGTCCTACGGTTCTCGTTTTGAAATTAGATAGGCCTACCCAGGATTAGCACGGCTGGGTTTCTTTAAACCAGGATTCCGAGAGATTGAAAGTTTGGTTCATTGGAGAAAACCAGTTCAAAAAGATCAGAAAAAAAACTAAATGTATTCATGGCAGAGAAAACAAGTACTACTAACAGACTCAGGGAAACCTTAACATTCACAGAAATTAAAAGTCTCCTTAGAGACTAAGAAAAATTGCCACAGCTGACTATATTTCAAGTCATCCAGGCGGGGTATTGGGTTAAGTTTTCAACCAGCAATAATCACGTCTCAGTAGAACTTCATAGACTATGAAATTGCCTCTGCGAAAGGATATCCATAACACCTATGACTTAAAAGTGGACCTGCTCCAACGCTCACAACGCTCGTGGTGCAATTCTCAAACCTTACCGGATGTACAGTACTGTCAGATCGATGACATGTTCATGTTGCACGTGATTGGCTTGTTGATTACAAACTCCGCCTTTTCCATAACCTTATGATCCCGGTCGCACAGAGAAATTTCACAAACGTAGGACAACCTACTTTTTCAGACCACATACCCATAATTTCCACGTTCGGGTTCTATTAAAGCAGGGGCCAGTTTCAAAGAGAGCCGTTTGCAGGTCACAAATGTCGTTATTTCCCTGATTCGCAAAGTATTTTCACTCACAAACTACAGATACATTTACGAGTCCTACGGTTCTCGTTTTGAAATTAGATAGGCCTACCCAGGATTAGCACGGCTGGGTTTCTTTAAACCAGGATTCCGAGAGATTGAAAGTTTGGTTCATTGGAGAAAACCAGTTCAAAAAGATCAAAAAAAAAACTAAATGTATTCATGGCAGAGAAAACAAGTACTACTAACAGACTCAGGGAAACCTTAACATTCACAGAAATTAAAGTCTCCTTAGAGACTAACAAAAATTGCCACAGCTGACTATATTTCAAGTCATCCAGGCGGGGTATTGGGTTAAGTTTTCAACCAGCAATAATCACGTCTCAGTAGAACTTCATAGACTATGAAATTGCCTCTGCGAAAGGATATTCATAACACCTATGACTTAAAAGTGGACCTGCTCCAACGCTCACAACGCTCGTGGTGCAATTCTCAAACCTTACCGGATGTACAGTACTGTCAGATCGATGACATGTTCATGTTGCACGTGATTGGCTTGTTGATTACAAACTCCGCCTTTTCCATAACCTTATGATCCCGGTCGCACAGAGAAATTTCACAAACGTAGGACAACCTACTTTTTCAGACCACATACCCATAATTTCCACGTTCGGGTTCTATTAAAGCAGGGGCCAGTTTCAAAGAGAGCCGTTTGCAGGTCACAAATGTCGTTATTTCCCTGATTCGCAAAGGATTTTCACTCACAAACTACAGATACATTTACGAGTCCTACGGTTCTCGTTTTGAAATTAGATAGGCCTACCCAGGATTAGCACGGCTGGGTTTCTTTAAACCAGGATTCCGAGAGATTGAAAGTTTGGTTCATTGGAGAAAACCAGTTCAAAAAGATCTGAAAAAAACCTAAATGTATTCATGGCAGAGAAAACAAGTACTACTAACAGACTCAGGGAAACGTTAACATTCACAGAAATGAAAAGTCTCCTTAGAGACTAACAAAAATTGCCACAGCTGACTATATTTCAAGTCATCCAGGCGGGGTATTGGGTTAAGTTTTCAACCAGCAATAATCACGTCTCAGTAGAACTTCATAGACTATGAAATTGCCTCTGCGCAAGGATATCCATAACACCTATGACTTAAAAGTGGACCTGCTCCAACGCTCACAACGCTCGTGGTGCAATTCTCAAACCTTACCGGATGTACAGTACTGTCAGATCGATGACATGTTCATGTTGCACGTGATTGGCTTGTTGATTACAAACTCCGCCTTTTCCATAACCTTATGATCCCGGTCGCACAGAGAAATTTCACAAACGTAGGACAACCTACTTTTTCAGACCACATACCCATAATTTCCACGTTCGGGTTCTATTAAAGCAGGGGCCAGTTTCAAAGAGAGCCGTTTGCAGGTCACAAATGTCGTTATTTCCCTGATTCGCAAAGTATTTTCACTCACAAACTACAGATACATTTACGAGTCCTACGGTTCTCGTTTTGAAATTAGATAGGCCTACCCAGGATTAGCACGGCTGGGTTTCTTTAAACCAGGATTCCGAGAGATTGAAAGTTTGGTTCATTGGAGAAAACCAGTTCAAAAAGATCAGAAAAAAAACTAAATGTATTCATGGCAGAGAAAACAAGTACTACTAACAGACTCAGGGAAACGTTAACATTCACAGAAATTAAAAGTCTCCTTAGAGACTAACAAAAATTGCCACAGCTGACTATATTTCAAGTCATCCAGGCGGGGTATTGGGTTAAGTTTTCAACCAGCAATAATCACGTCTCAGTAGAACTTCATAGACTATGAAATTGCCTCTGCGAAAGGATATCCATAACACCTATGACTTAAAAGTGGACCTGCTCCAACGCTCACAACGCTCGTGGTGCAATTCTCAAACCTTACCGGATGTACAGTACTGTCAGATCGATGACATGTTCATGTTGCACGTGATTGGCTTGTTGATTACAAACTCCGCCTTTTCCATAACCTTATGATCCCGGTCGCACAGAGAAATTTCACAAACGTAGGACAACCTACTTTTTCAGACCACATACCCATAATTTCCACGTTCGGGTTCTATTAAAGCAGGGGCCAGTTTCAAAGAGAGCCGTTTGCAGGTCACAAATGTCGTTATTTCCCTGATTCGCAAAGGATTTTCACTCACAAACTACAGATACATTTACGAGTCCTACGGTTCTCGTTTTGAAATTAGATAGGCCTACCCAGGATTAGCACGGCTGGGTTTCTTTAAACCAGGATTCCGAGAGATTGAAAGTTTGGTTCATTGGAGAAAACCAGTTCAAAAAGATCTGAAAAAAACCTAAATGTATTCATGGCAGAGAAAACAAGTACTACTAACAGACTCAGGGAAACGTTAACATTCACAGAAATTAAAAGTCTCCTTAGAGACTAACAAAAATTGCCACAGCTGACTATATTTCAAGTCATCCAGGCGGGGTATTGGGTTAAGTTTTCAACCAGCAATAATCACGTCTCAGTAGAACTTCATAGACTATGAAATTGCCTCTGCGCAAGGATATCCATAACACCTATGACTTAAAAGTGGACCTGCTCCAACGTTCACAACGCTCGTGGTGCAATTCTCAAACCTTACCGGATGTACAGTACTGTCAGATCGATGACATGTTCATGTTGCACGTGATTGGCTTGTTGATTACAAACTCCGCCTTTTCCATTACCTTATGATCCCAGTCGCACAGAGAAATTTCACAAACGTAGGACAACCTACTTTTTCAGACCACATACCCATAATTTCCACGTTCGGGTTCTATTAAAGCAGGGGCCAGTTTCAAAGAGAGCCGTTTGCAGGTCACAAATGTCGTTATTTCCCTGATTCGCAAAGGATTTTCACTCACAAACTACAGATACATTTACGAGTCCTACGGTTCTCGTTTTGAAATTAGATAGGCCTACCCAGGATTAGCACGGCTGGGTTTCTTTAAACCAGGATTCCGAGAGATTGAAAGTTTGCTTCATTGGAGAAAACCAGTTCAAAAAGATCAAAAAAAAAACTAAATGTATTCATGGCAGAGAAAACAAGTACTACTAACAGACTCAGGGAAACGTTAACATTCACAGAAATTAAAGTCTCCTTAGAGACTAACAAAAATTGCCACAGCTGACTATATTTCAAGTCATCCAGGCGGGGTATTGGGTTAAGTTTTCAACCAGCAATAATCACGTCTCAGTAGAACTTCATAGACTATGAAATTGCCTCTGCGAAAGGATATTCATAACACCTATGACTTAAAAGTGGACCTGCTCCAACGCTCACAACGCTCGTGGTGCAATTCTCAAACCTTACCGGATGTACAGTACTGTCAGATCGATGACATGTTCATGTTGCACGTGATTGGCTTGTTGATTACAAACTCCGCCTTTTCCATAACCTTATGATCCCGGTCGCACAGAGAAATTTCACAAACGTAGGACAACCTACTTTTTCAGACCACATACCCATAATTTCCACGTTCGGGTTCTATTAAAGCAGGGGCCAGTTTCAAAGAGAGCCGTTTGCAGGTCACAAATGTCGTTATTTCCCTGATTCGCAAAGGATTTTCACTCACAAACTACAGATACATTTACGAGTCCTACGGTTCTCGTTTTGAAATTAGATAGGCCTACCCAGGATTAGCACGGCTGGGTTTCTTTAAACCAGGATTCCGAGAGATTGAAAGTTTGGTTCATTGGAGAAAACCAGTTCAAAAAGATCTGAAAAAAACCTAAATGTATTCATGGCAGAGAAAACAAGTACTACTAACAGACTCAGGGAAACGTTAACATTCACAGAAATGAAAAGTCTCCTTAGAGACTAACAAAAATTGCCACAGCTGACTATATTTCAAGTCATCCAGGCGGGGTATTGGGTTAAGTTTTCAACCAGCAATAATCACGTCTCAGTAGAACTTCATAGACTATGAAATTGCCTCTGCGCAAGGATATCCATAACACCTATGACTTAAAAGTGGACCTGCTCCAACGCTCACAACGCTCGTGGTGCAATTCTCAAACCTTACCGGATGTACAGTACTGTCAGATCGATGACATGTTCATGTTGCACGTGATTGGCTTGTTGATTACAAACTCCGCCTTTTCCATAACCTTATGATCCCGGTCGCACAGAGAAATTTCACAAACGTAGGACAACCTACTTTTTCAGACCACATACCCATAATTTCCACGTTCGGGTTCTATTAAAGCAGGGGCCAGTTTCAAAGAGAGCCGTTTGCAGGTCACAAATGTCGTTATTTCCCTGATTCGCAAAGTATTTTCACTCACAAACTACAGATACATTTACGAGTCCTACGGTTCTCGTTTTGAAATTAGATAGGCCTACCCAGGATTAGCACGGCTGGGTTTCTTTAAACCAGGATTCCGAGAGATTGAAAGTTTGGTTCATTGGAGAAAACCAGTTCAAAAAGATCAGAAAAAAAACTAAATGTATTCATGGCAGAGAAAACAAGTACTACTAACAGACTCAGGGAAACGTTAACATTCACAGAAATTAAAAGTCTCCTTAGAGACTAACAAAAATTGCCACAGCTGACTATATTTCAAGTCATCCAGGCGGGGTATTGGGTTAAGTTTTCAACCAGCAATAATCACGTCTCAGTAGAACTTCATAGACTATGAAATTGCCTCTGCGAAAGGATATCCATAACACCTATGACTTAAAAGTGGACCTGCTCCAACGCTCACAACGCTCGTGGTGCAATTCTCAAACCTTACCGGATGTACAGTACTGTCAGATCGATGACATGTTCATGTTGCACGTGATTGGCTTGTTGATTACAAACTCCGCCTTTTCCATAACCTTATGATCCCGGTCGCACAGAGAAATTTCACAAACGTAGGACAACCTACTTTTTCAGACCACATACCCATAATTTCCACGTTCGGGTTCTATTAAAGCAGGGGCCAGTTTCAAAGAGAGCCGTTTGCAGGTCACAAATGTCGTTATTTCCCTGATTCGCAAAGGATTTTCACTCACAAACTACAGATACATTTACGAGTCCTACGGTTCTCGTTTTGAAATTAGATAGGCCTACCCAGGATTAGCACGGCTGGGTTTCTTTAAACCAGGATTCCGAGAGATTGAAAGTTTGGTTCATTGGAGAAAACCAGTTCAAAAAGATCTGAAAAAAACCTAAATGTATTCATGGCAGAGAAAACAAGTACTACTAACAGACTCAGGGAAACGTTAACATTCACAGAAATTAAAAGTCTCCTTAGAGACTAACAAAAATTGCCACAGCTGACTATATTTCAAGTCATCCAGGCGGGGTATTGGGTTAAGTTTTCAACCAGCAATAATCACGTCTCAGTAGAACTTCATAGACTATGAAATTGCCTCTGCGCAAGGATATCCATAACACCTATGACTTAAAAGTGGACCTGCTCCAACACTCACAACGCTCGTGGTGCAATTCTCAAACCTTACCGGATGTACAGTACTGTCAGATCGATGACATGTTCATGTTGCACGTGATTGGCTTGTTGATTACAAACTCCGCCTTTTCCATAACCTTATGATCCCGGTCGCACAGAGAAATTTCACAAACGTAGGACAACCTACTTTTTCAGACCACATACCCATAATTTCCACGTTCGGGTTCTATTAAAGCAGGGGCCAGTTTCAAAGAGAGCCGTTTGCAGGTCACAAATGTCGTTATTTCCCTGATTCGCAAAGGATTTTCACTCACAAACTACAGATACATTTACGAGTCCTACGGTTCTCGTTTTGAAATTAGATAGGCCTACCCAGGATTAGCACGGCTGGGTTTCTTTAAACCAGGATTCCGAGAGATTGAAAGTTTGGTTCATTGGAGAAAACCAGTTCAAAAAGATCAAAAAAAAACTAAATGTATTCATGGCAGAGAAAACAAGTACTACTAACAGACTCAGGGAAACGTTAACATTCACAGAAATTAAAGTCTCCTTAGAGACTAACAAAAATTGCCACAGCTGACTATATTTCAAGTCATCCAGGCGGGGTATTGGGTTAAGTTTTCAACCAGCAATAATCACGTCTCAGTAGAACTTCATAGACTATGAAATTGCCTCTGCGAAAGGATATCCATAACACCTATGACTTAAAAGTGGACCTGCTCCAACGCTCACAACGCTCGTGGTGCAATTCTCAAACCTTACCGGATGTACAGTACTGTCAGATCGATGACATGTTCATGTTGCACGTGATTGGCTTGTTGATTACAAACTCCGCCTTTTCCATAACCTTATGATCCCGGTCGCACAGAGAAATTTCACAAACGTAGGACAACCTACTTTTTCAGACCACATACCCATAATTTCCACGTTCGGGTTCTATTAAAGCAGGGGCCAGTTTCAAAGGGAGCCGTTTGCAGGTCACAAATATCGTTATTTCCCTGATTCGCAAAGGATTTTCACTCACAAACTACAGATACATTTACGAGTCCTACGGTTCTCGTTTTGAAATTAGATAGGCCTACCCAGGATTAGCACGGCTGGGTTTCTTTAAACCAGGATTCCGAGAGATTGAAAGTTTGCTTCATTGGAGAAAACCAGTTCAAAAAGATCGAAAAAAAAACTAAATGTATTCATGGCAGAGAAAACAAGTACTACTAACAGACTCAGGGAAACGTTAACATTCACAGAAATTAAAAGTCTCCTTAGAGACTAACAAAAATTGCCACAGCTGACTATATTTCAAGTCATCCAGGCGGGGTATTGGGTTAAGTTTTCAACCAGCAATAATCACGTCTCAGTAGAACTTCATAGACTATGAAATTGCCTCTGCGAAAGGATATCCATAACACCTATGACTTAAAAGTGGACCTGCTCCAACGCTCACAACGCTCGTGGTGCAATTCTCAAACCTTACCGGATGTACAGTACTGTCAGATCGATGACATGTTCATGTTGCACGTGATTGGCTTGTTGATTACAAACTCCGCCTTTTCCATAACCTTATGATCCCGGTCGCACAGAGAAATTTCACAAACGTAGGACAACCTACTTTTTCAGACCACATACCCATAATTTCCACGTTCGGGTTCTATTAAAGCAGGGGCCAGTTTCAAAGAGAGCCGTTTGCAGGTCACAAATGTCGTTATTTCCCTGATTCGCAAAGGATTTTCACTCACAAACTACAGATACATTTACGAGTCCTACGGTTCTCGTTTTGAAATTAGATAGGCCTACCCAGGATTAGCACGGCTGGGTTTCTTTAAACCAGGATTCCGAGAGATTGAAAGTTTGGTTCATTGGAGAAAACCAGTTCAAAAAGATCTGAAAAAAACCTAAATGTATTCATGGCAGAGAAAACAAGTACTACTAACAGACTCAGGGAAACGTTAACATTCACAGAAATTAAAAGTCTCCTTAGAGACTAACAAAAATTGCCACAGCTGACTATATTTCAAGTCATCCAGGCGGGGTATTGGGTTAAGTTTTCAACCAGCAATAATCACGTCTCAGTAGAACTTCATAGACTATGAAATTGCCTCTGCGCAAGGATATCCATAACACCTATGACTTAAAAGTGGACCTGCTCCAACACTCACAACGCTCGTGGTGCAATTCTCAAACCTTACCGGATGTACAGTACTGTCAGATCGATGACATGTTCATGTTGCACGTGATTGGCTTGTTGATTACAAACTCCGCCTTTTCCATAACCTTATGATCCCGGTCGCACAGAGAAATTTCACAAACGTAGGACAACCTACTTTTTCAGACCACATACCCATAATTTCCACGTTCGGGTTCTATTAAAGCAGGGGCCAGTTTCAAAGAGAGCCGTTTGCAGGTCACAAATGTCGTTATTTCCCTGATTCGCAAAGGATTTTCACTCACAAACTACAGATACATTTACGAGTCCTACGGTTCTCGTTTTGAAATTAGATAGGCCTACCCAGGATTAGCACGGCTGGGTTTCTTTAAACCAGGATTCCGAGAGATTGAAAGTTTGGTTCATTGGAGAAAACCAGTTCAAAAAGATCAAAAAAAAACTAAATGTATTCATGGCAGAGAAAACAAGTACTACTAACAGACTCAGGGAAACGTTAACATTCACAGAAATTAAAGTCTCCTTAGAGACTAACAAAAATTGCCACAGCTGACTATATTTCAAGTCATCCAGGCGGGGTATTGGGTTAAGTTTTCAACCAGCAATAATCACGTCTCAGTAGAACTTCATAGACTATGAAATTGCCTCTGCGAAAGGATATCCATAACACCTATGACTTAAAAGTGGACCTGCTCCAACGCTCACAACGCTCGTGGTGCAATTCTCAAACCTTACCGGATGTACAGTACTGTCAGATCGATGACATGTTCATGTTGCACGTGATTGGCTTGTTGATTACAAACTCCGCCTTTTCCATAACCTTATGATCCCGGTCGCACAGAGAAATTTCACAAACGTAGGACAACCTACTTTTTCAGACCACATACCCATAATTTCCACGTTCGGGTTCTATTAAAGCAGGGGCCAGTTTCAAAGGGAGCCGTTTGCAGGTCACAAATATCGTTATTTCCCTGATTCGCAAAGGATTTTCACTCACAAACTACAGATACATTTACGAGTCCTACGGTTCTCGTTTTGAAATTAGATAGGCCTACCCAGGATTAGCACGGCTGGGTTTCTTTAAACCAGGATTCCGAGAGATTGAAAGTTTGGTTCATTGGAGAAAACCAGTTCAAAAAGATCAGAAAAAAAACTAAATGTATTCATGGCAGAGAAAACAAGTACTACTAACAGACTCAGGGAAACGTTAACATTCACAGAAATTAAAGTCTCCTTAGAGACTAACAAAAATTGCCACAGCTGACTATATTTCAAGTCATCCAGGCGGGGTATTGGGTTAAGTTTTCAACCAGCAATAATCACGTCTCAGTAGAACTTCATAGACTATGAAATTGCCTCTGCGCAAGGATATCCATAACACCTATGACTTAAAAGTGGACCTGCTCCAACGCTCACAACGCTCGTGGTGCAATTCTCAAACCTTACCGGATGTACAGTACTGTCAGATCGATGACATGTTCATGTTGCACGTGATTGGCTTGTTGATTACAAACTCCGCCTTTTCCATAACCTTATGATCCCGGTCGCACAGAGAAATTTCACAAACGTAGGACAACCTACTTTTTCAGACCACATACCCATAATTTCCACGTTCGGGTTCTATTAAAGCAGGGGCCAGTTTCAAAGGGAGCCGTTTGCAGGTCACAAATATCGTTATTTCCCTGATTCGCAAAGGATTTTCACTCACAAACTACAGATACATTTACGAGTCCTACGGTTCTCGTTTTGAAATTAGATAGGCCTACCCAGGATTAGCACGGCTGGGTTTCTTTAAACCAGGATTCCGAGAGATTGAAAGTTTGGTTCATTGGAGAAAACCAGTTCAAAAAGATCAGAAAAAAAACTAAATGTATTCATGGCAGAGAAAACAAGTACTACTAACAGACTCAGGGAAACCTTAACATTCACAGAAATTAAAAGTCTCCTTAGAGACTAAGAAAAATTGCCACAGCTGACTATATTTCAAGTCATCCAGGCGGGGTATTGGGTTAAGTTTTCAACCAGCAATAATCACGTCTCAGTAGAACTTCATAGACTATGAAATTGCCTCTGCGAAAGGATATCCATAACACCTATGACTTAAAAGTGGACCTGCTCCAACGCTCACAACGCTCGTGGTGCAATTCTCAAACCTTACCGGATGTACAGTACTGTCAGATCGATGACATGTTCATGTTGCACGTGATTGGCTTGTTGATTACAAACTCCGCCTTTTCCATAACCTTATGATCCCGGTCGCACAGAGAAATTTCACAAACGTAGGACAACCTACTTTTTCAGACCACATACCCATAATTTCCACGTTCGGGTTCTATTAAAGCAGGGGCCAGTTTCAAAGAGAGCCGTTTGCAGGTCACAAATGTCGTTATTTCCCTGATTCGCAAAGTATTTTCACTCACAAACTACAGATACATTTACGAGTCCTACGGTTCTCGTTTTGAAATTAGATAGGCCTACCCAGGATTAGCACGGCTGGGTTTCTTTAAACCAGGATTCCGAGAGATTGAAAGTTTGGTTCATTGGAGAAAACCAGTTCAAAAAGATCAAAAAAAAAACTAAATGTATTCATGGCAGAGAAAACAAGTACTACTAACAGACTCAGGGAAACCTTAACATTCACAGAAATTAAAGTCTCCTTAGAGACTAACAAAAATTGCCACAGCTGACTATATTTCAAGTCATCCAGGCGGGGTATTGGGTTAAGTTTTCAACCAGCAATAATCACGTCTCAGTAGAACTTCATAGACTATGAAATTGCCTCTGCGAAAGGATATTCATAACACCTATGACTTAAAAGTGGACCTGCTCCAACGCTCACAACGCTCGTGGTGCAATTCTCAAACCTTACCGGATGTACAGTACTGTCAGATCGATGACATGTTCATGTTGCACGTGATTGGCTTGTTGATTACAAACTCCGCCTTTTCCATAACCTTATGATCCCGGTCGCACAGAGAAATTTCACAAACGTAGGACAACCTACTTTTTCAGACCACATACCCATAATTTCCACGTTCGGGTTCTATTAAAGCAGGGGCCAGTTTCAAAGAGAGCCGTTTGCAGGTCACAAATGTCGTTATTTCCCTGATTCGCAAAGGATTTTCACTCACAAACTACAGATACATTTACGAGTCCTACGGTTCTCGTTTTGAAATTAGATAGGCCTACCCAGGATTAGCACGGCTGGGTTTCTTTAAACCAGGATTCCGAGAGATTGAAAGTTTGGTTCATTGGAGAAAACCAGTTCAAAAAGATCTGAAAAAAACCTAAATGTATTCATGGCAGAGAAAACAAGTACTACTAACAGACTCAGGGAAACGTTAACATTCACAGAAATGAAAAGTCTCCTTAGAGACTAACAAAAATTGCCACAGCTGACTATATTTCAAGTCATCCAGGCGGGGTATTGGGTTAAGTTTTCAACCAGCAATAATCACGTCTCAGTAGAACTTCATAGACTATGAAATTGCCTCTGCGCAAGGATATCCATAACACCTATGACTTAAAAGTGGACCTGCTCCAACGCTCACAACGCTCGTGGTGCAATTCTCAAACCTTACCGGATGTACAGTACTGTCAGATCGATGACATGTTCATGTTGCACGTGATTGGCTTGTTGATTACAAACTCCGCCTTTTCCATAACCTTATGATCCCGGTCGCACAGAGAAATTTCACAAACGTAGGACAACCTACTTTTTCAGACCACATACCCATAATTTCCACGTTCGGGTTCTATTAAAGCAGGGGCCAGTTTCAAAGAGAGCCGTTTGCAGGTCACAAATGTCGTTATTTCCCTGATTCGCAAAGTATTTTCACTCACAAACTACAGATACATTTACGAGTCCTACGGTTCTCGTTTTGAAATTAGATAGGCCTACCCAGGATTAGCACGGCTGGGTTTCTTTAAACCAGGATTCCGAGAGATTGAAAGTTTGGTTCATTGGAGAAAACCAGTTCAAAAAGATCAGAAAAAAAACTAAATGTATTCATGGCAGAGAAAACAAGTACTACTAACAGACTCAGGGAAACGTTAACATTCACAGAAATTAAAAGTCTCCTTAGAGACTAACAAAAATTGCCACAGCTGACTATATTTCAAGTCATCCAGGCGGGGTATTGGGTTAAGTTTTCAACCAGCAATAATCACGTCTCAGTAGAACTTCATAGACTATGAAATTGCCTCTGCGAAAGGATATCCATAACACCTATGACTTAAAAGTGGACCTGCTCCAACGCTCACAACGCTCGTGGTGCAATTCTCAAACCTTACCGGATGTACAGTACTGTCAGATCGATGACATGTTCATGTTGCACGTGATTGGCTTGTTGATTACAAACTCCGCCTTTTCCATAACCTTATGATCCCGGTCGCACAGAGAAATTTCACAAACGTAGGACAACCTACTTTTTCAGACCACATACCCATAATTTCCACGTTCGGGTTCTATTAAAGCAGGGGCCAGTTTCAAAGAGAGCCGTTTGCAGGTCACAAATGTCGTTATTTCCCTGATTCGCAAAGGATTTTCACTCACAAACTACAGATACATTTACGAGTCCTACGGTTCTCGTTTTGAAATTAGATAGGCCTACCCAGGATTAGCACGGCTGGGTTTCTTTAAACCAGGATTCCGAGAGATTGAAAGTTTGGTTCATTGGAGAAAACCAGTTCAAAAAGATCTGAAAAAAACCTAAATGTATTCATGGCAGAGAAAACAAGTACTACTAACAGACTCAGGGAAACGTTAACATTCACAGAAATTAAAAGTCTCCTTAGAGACTAACAAAAATTGCCACAGCTGACTATATTTCAAGTCATCCAGGCGGGGTATTGGGTTAAGTTTTCAACCAGCAATAATCACGTCTCAGTAGAACTTCATAGACTATGAAATTGCCTCTGCGCAAGGATATCCATAACACCTATGACTTAAAAGTGGACCTGCTCCAACACTCACAACGCTCGTGGTGCAATTCTCAAACCTTACCGGATGTACAGTACTGTCAGATCGATGACATGTTCATGTTGCACGTGATTGGCTTGTTGATTACAAACTCCGCCTTTTCCATAACCTTATGATCCCGGTCGCACAGAGAAATTTCACAAACGTAGGACAACCTACTTTTTCAGACCACATACCCATAATTTCCACGTTCGGGTTCTATTAAAGCAGGGGCCAGTTTCAAAGAGAGCCGTTTGCAGGTCACAAATGTCGTTATTTCCCTGATTCGCAAAGGATTTTCACTCACAAACTACAGATACATTTACGAGTCCTACGGTTCTCGTTTTGAAATTAGATAGGCCTACCCAGGATTAGCACGGCTGGGTTTCTTTAAACCAGGATTCCGAGAGATTGAAAGTTTGGTTCATTGGAGAAAACCAGTTCAAAAAGATCAAAAAAAAACTAAATGTATTCATGGCAGAGAAAACAAGTACTACTAACAGACTCAGGGAAACGTTAACATTCACAGAAATTAAAGTCTCCTTAGAGACTAACAAAAATTGCCACAGCTGACTATATTTCAAGTCATCCAGGCGGGGTATTGGGTTAAGTTTTCAACCAGCAATAATCACGTCTCAGTAGAACTTCATAGACTATGAAATTGCCTCTGCGAAAGGATATCCATAACACCTATGACTTAAAAGTGGACCTGCTCCAACGCTCACAACGCTCGTGGTGCAATTCTCAAACCTTACCGGATGTACAGTACTGTCAGATCGATGACATGTTCATGTTGCACGTGATTGGCTTGTTGATTACAAACTCCGCCTTTTCCATAACCTTATGATCCCGGTCGCACAGAGAAATTTCACAAACGTAGGACAACCTACTTTTTCAGACCACATACCCATAATTTCCACGTTCGGGTTCTATTAAAGCAGGGGCCAGTTTCAAAGGGAGCCGTTTGCAGGTCACAAATATCGTTATTTCCCTGATTCGCAAAGGATTTTCACTCACAAACTACAGATACATTTACGAGTCCTACGGTTCTCGTTTTGAAATTAGATAGGCCTACCCAGGATTAGCACGGCTGGGTTTCTTTAAACCAGGATTCCGAGAGATTGAAAGTTTGGTTCATTGGAGAAAACCAGTTCAAAAAGATCAGAAAAAAAACTAAATGTATTCATGGCAGAGAAAACAAGTACTACTAACAGACTCAGGGAAACGTTAACATTCACAGAAATTAAAGTCTCCTTAGAGACTAACAAAAATTGCCACAGCTGACTATATTTCAAGTCATCCAGGCGGGGTATTGGGTTAAGTTTTCAACCAGCAATAATCACGTCTCAGTAGAACTTCATAGACTATGAAATTGCCTCTGCGCAAGGATATCCATAACACCTATGACTTAAAAGTGGACCTGCTCCAACGCTCACAACGCTCGTGGTGCAATTCTCAAACCTTACCGGATGTACAGTACTGTCAGATCGATGACATGTTCATGTTGCACGTGATTGGCTTGTTGATTACAAACTCCGCCTTTTCCATAACCTTATGATCCCGGTCGCACAGAGAAATTTCACAAACGTAGGACAACCTACTTTTTCAGACCACATACCCATAATTTCCACGTTCGGGTTCTATTAAAGCAGGGGCCAGTTTCAAAGAGAGCCGTTTGCAGGTCACAAATGTCGTTATTTCCCTGATTCGCAAAGGATTTTCACTCACAAACTACAGATACATTTACGAGTCCTACGGTTCTCGTTTTGAAATTAGATAGGCCTACCCAGGATTAGCACGGCTGGGTTTCTTTAAACCAGGATTCCGAGAGATTGAAAGTTTGGTTCATTGGAGAAAACCAGTTTAAAAAGATCTGAAAAAAAACTAAATGTATTCATGGCAGAGAAAACAAGTACTACTAACAGACTCAGGGAAACGTTAACATTCACAGAAATTAAAAGTCTCCTTAGAGACTAACAAAAATTGCCACAGCTGACTATATTTCAAGTCATCCAGGCGGGGTATTGGGTTAAGTTTTCAACCAGCACTAATCACGTCTCAGTAGAACTTCATAGACTATGAAATTGCCTCTGCGAAAGGATATCCATAACACCTATGACTTAAAAGTGGACCTGCTCCAACGCTCACAACGCTCGTGGTGCAATTCTCAAACCTTACCAGATGTACAGTACTGTCAGATCGATGACATGTTCATGTTGCACGTGATTGGCTTGTTGATTACAAACTCCGCCTTTTCCATAACCTTATGATCCCGGTCGCACAGAGAAATTTCACAAACGTAGGACAACCTACTTTTTCAGACCACATACCCATAATTTCCACGTTCGGGTTCTATTAAAGCAGGGGCCAGTTTCAAAGGGAGCCGTTTGCAGGTCACAAATATCGTTATTTCCCTGATTCGCAAAGGATTTTCACTCACAAACTACAGATACATTTACGAGTCCTACGGTTCTCGTTTTGAAATTAGATAGGCCTACCCAGGATTAGCACGGCTGGGTTTCTTTAAACCAGGATTCCGAGAGATTGAAAGTTTGGTTCATTGGAGAAAACCAGTTCAAAAAGATCAGAAAAAAAACTAAATGTATTCATGGCAGAGAAAACAAGTACTGCTAACAGACTCAGGGAAACGTTAACATTCACAGAAATTAAAAGTCTCCTTAGAGACTAACAAAAATTGCCACAGCTGACTATATTTCAAGTCATCCAGGCGGGGTATTGGGTTAAGTTTTCAACCAGCAATAATCACGTCTCAGTAGAACTTCATAGACTATGAAATTGCCTCTGCGAAAGGATATCCATAACACCTATGACTTAAAAGTGGACCTGCTCCAACGCTCACAACGCTCGTGGTGCAATTCTCAAACCTTACCGGATGTACAGTACTGTCAGATCGATGACATGTTCATGTTGCACGTGATTGGCTTGTTGATTACAAACTCCGCCTTTTCCATAACCTTATGATCCCGGTCGCACAGAGAAATTTCACAAACGTAGGACAACCTACTTTTTCAGACCACATACCCATAATTTCCACGTTCGGGTTCTATTAAAGCAGGGGCCAGTTTCAAAGGGAGCCGTTTGCAGGTCACAAATATCGTTATTTCCCTGATTCGCAAAGGATTTTCACTCACAAACTACAGATACATTTACGAGTCCTACGGTTCTCGTTTTGAAATTAGATAGGCCTACCCAGGATTAGCACGGCTGGGTTTCTTTAAACCAGGATTCCGAGAGATTGAAAGTTTGGTTCATTGGAGAAAACCAGTTCAAAAAGATCAGAAAAAAAACTAAATGTATTCATGGCAGAGAAAACAAGTACTACTAACAGACTCAGGGAAACGTTAACATTCACAGAAATTAAAGTCTCCTTAGAGACTAACAAAAATTGCCACAGCTGACTATATTTCAAGTCATCCAGGCGGGGTATTGGGTTAAGTTTTCAACCAGCAATAATCACGTCTCAGTAGAACTTCATAGACTATGAAATTGCCTCTGCGAAAGGATATCCATAACACCTATGACTTAAAAGTGGACCTGCTCCAACGCTCACAACGCTCGTGGTGCAATTCTCAAACCTTACCGGATGTACAGTACTGTCAGATCGATGACATGTTCATGTTGCACGTGATTGGCTTGTTGATTACAAACTCCGCCTTTTCCATAACCTTATGATCCCGGTCGCACAGAGAAATTTCACAAACGTAGGACAACCTACTTTTTCAGACCACATACCCATAATTTCCACGTTCGGGTTCTATTAAAGCAGGGGCCAGTTTCAAAGGGAGCCGTTTGCAGGTCACAAATATCGTTATTTCCCTGATTCGCAAAGGATTTTCACTCACAAACTACAGATACATTTACGAGTCCTACGGTTCTCGTTTTGAAATTAGATAGGCCTACCCAGGATTAGCACGGCTGGGTTTCTTTAAACCAGGATTCCGAGAGATTGAAAGTTTGGTTCATTGGAGAAAACCAGTTTAAAAAGATCTGAAAAAAAACTAAATGTATTCATGGCAGAGAAAACAAGTACTACTAACAGACTCAGGGAAACGTTAACATTCACAGAAATTAAAAGTCTCCTTAGAGACTAACAAAAATTGCCACAGCTGACTATATTTCAAGTCATCCAGGCGGGGTATTGGGTTAAGTTTTCAACCAGCACTAATCACGTCTCAGTAGAACTTCATAGACTATGAAATTGCCTCTGCGAAAGGATATCCATAACACCTATGACTTAAAAGTGGACCTGCTCCAACGCTCACAACGCTCGTGGTGCAATTCTCAAACCTTACCAGATGTACAGTACTGTCAGATCGATGACATGTTCATGTTGCACGTGATTGGCTTGTTGATTACAAACTCCGCCTTTTCCATAACCTTATGATCCCGGTCGCACAGAGAAATTTCACAAACGTAGGACAACCTACTTTTTCAGACCACATACCCATAATTTCCACGTTCGGGTTCTATTAAAGCAGGGGCCAGTTTCAAAGGGAGCCGTTTGCAGGTCACAAATATCGTTATTTCCCTGATTCGCAAAGGATTTTCACTCACAAACTACAGATACATTTACGAGTCCTACGGTTCTCGTTTTGAAATTAGATAGGCCTACCCAGGATTAGCACGGCTGGGTTTCTTTAAACCAGGATTCCGAGAGATTGAAAGTTTGGTTCATTGGAGAAAACCAGTTCAAAAAGATCAGAAAAAAAACTAAATGTATTCATGGCAGAGAAAACAAGTACTGCTAACAGACTCAGGGAAACGTTAACATTCACAGAAATTAAAAGTCTCCTTAGAGACTAACAAAAATTGCCACAGCTGACTATATTTCAAGTCATCCAGGCGGGGTATTGGGTTAAGTTTTCAACCAGCAATAATCACGTCTCAGTAGAACTTCATAGACTATGAAATTGCCTCTGCGAAAGGATATCCATAACACCTATGACTTAAAAGTGGACCTGCTCCAACGCTCACAACGCTCGTGGTGCAATTCTCAAACCTTACCGGATGTACAGTACTGTCAGATCGATGACATGTTCATGTTGCACGTGATTGGCTTGTTGATTACAAACTCCGCCTTTTCCATAACCTTATGATCCCGGTCGCACAGAGAAATTTCACAAACGTAGGACAACCTACTTTTTCAGACCACATACCCATAATTTCCACGTTCGGGTTCTATTAAAGCAGGGGCCAGTTTCAAAGGGAGCCGTTTGCAGGTCACAAATATCGTTATTTCCCTGATTCGCAAAGGATTTTCACTCACAAACTACAGATACATTTACGAGTCCTACGGTTCTCGTTTTGAAATTAGATAGGCCTACCCAGGATTAGCACGGCTGGGTTTCTTTAAACCAGGATTCCGAGAGATTGAAAGTTTGGTTCATTGGAGAAAACCAGTTCAAAAAGATCAGAAAAAAAACTAAATGTATTCATGGCAGAGAAAACAAGTACTACTAACAGACTCAGGGAAACGTTAACATTCACAGAAATTAAAGTCTCCTTAGAGACTAACAAAAATTGCCACAGCTGACTATATTTCAAGTCATCCAGGCGGGGTATTGGGTTAAGTTTTCAACCAGCAATAATCACGTCTCAGTAGAACTTCATAGACTATGAAATTGCCTCTGCGAAAGGATATCCATAACACCTATGACTTAAAAGTGGACCTGCTCCAACGCTCACAACGCTCGTGGTGCAATTCTCAAACCTTACCGGATGTACAGTACTGTCAGATCGATGACATGTTCATGTTGCACGTGATTGGCTTGTTGATTACAAACTCCGCCTTTTCCATAACCTTATGATCCCGGTCGCACAGAGAAATTTCACAAACGTAGGACAACCTACATTTTCAGACCACATACCCATAATTTCCACGTTCGGGTTCTATTAAAGCAGGGGCCAGTTTCAAAGGGAGCCGTTTGCAGGTCACAAATATCGTTATTTCCCTGATTCGCAAAGGATTTTCACTCACAAACTACAGATACATTTACGAGTCCTACGGTTCTCGTTTTGAAATTAGATAGGCCTACCCAGGATTAGCACGGCTGGGTTTCTTTAAACCAGGATTCCGAGAGATTGAAAGTTTGGTTCATTGGAGAAAACCAGTTCAAAAAGATCAGAAAAAAAACTAAATGTATTCATGGCAGAGAAAACAAGTACTACTAACAGACTCAGGGAAACGTTAACATTCACAGAAATTAAAGTCTCCTTAGAGACTAACAAAAATTGCCACAGCTGACTATATTTCAAGTCATCCAGGCGGGGTATTGGGTTAAGTTTTCAACCAGCAATAATCACGTCTCAGTAGAACTTCATAGACTATGAAATTGCCTCTGCGCAAGGATATCCATAACACCTATGACTTAAAAGTGGACCTGCTCCAACGCTCACAACGCTCGTGGTGCAATTCTCAAACCTTACCGGATGTACAGTACTGTCAGATCGATGACATGTTCATGTTGCACGTGATTGGCTTGTTGATTACAAACTCCGCCTTTTCCATAACCTTATGATCCCGGTCGCACAGAGAAATTTCACAAACGTAGGACAACCTACTTTTTCAGACCACATACCCATAATTTCCACGTTCGGGTTCTATTAAAGCAGGGGCCAGTTTCAAAGAGAGCCGTTTGCAGGTCACAAATGTCGTTATTTCCCTGATTCGCAAAGGATTTTCACTCACAAACTACAGATACATTTACGAGTCCTACGGTTCTCGTTTTGAAATTAGATAGGCCTACCCAGGATTAGCACGGCTGGGTTTCTTTAAACCAGGATTCCGAGAGATTGAAAGTTTGGTTCATTGGAGAAAACCAGTTTAAAAAGATCTGAAAAAAAACTAAATGTATTCATGGCAGAGAAAACAAGTACTACTAACAGACTCAGGGAAACGTTAACATTCACAGAAATTAAAAGTCTCCTTAGAGACTAACAAAAATTGCCACAGCTGACTATATTTCAAGTCATCCAGGCGGGGTATTGGGTTAAGTTTTCAACCAGCACTAATCACGTCTCAGTAGAACTTCATAGACTATGAAATTGCCTCTGCGAAAGGATATCCATAACACCTATGACTTAAAAGTGGACCTGCTCCAACGCTCACAACGCTCGTGGTGCAATTCTCAAACCTTACCAGATGTACAGTACTGTCAGATCGATGACATGTTCATGTTGCACGTGATTGGCTTGTTGATTACAAACTCCGCCTTTTCCATAACCTTATGATCCCGGTCGCACAGAGAAATTTCACAAACGTAGGACAACCTACTTTTTCAGACCACATACCCATAATTTCCACGTTCGGGTTCTATTAAAGCAGGGGCCAGTTTCAAAGGGAGCCGTTTGCAGGTCACAAATATCGTTATTTCCCTGATTCGCAAAGGATTTTCACTCACAAACTACAGATACATTTACGAGTCCTACGGTTCTCGTTTTGAAATTAGATAGGCCTACCCAGGATTAGCACGGCTGGGTTTCTTTAAACCAGGATTCCGAGAGATTGAAAGTTTGGTTCATTGGAGAAAACCAGTTCAAAAAGATCAGAAAAAAAACTAAATGTATTCATGGCAGAGAAAACAAGTACTGCTAACAGACTCAGGGAAACGTTAACATTCACAGAAATTAAAAGTCTCCTTAGAGACTAACAAAAATTGCCACAGCTGACTATATTTCAAGTCATCCAGGCGGGGTATTGGGTTAAGTTTTCAACCAGCAATAATCACGTCTCAGTAGAACTTCATAGACTATGAAATTGCCTCTGCGAAAGGATATCCATAACACCTATGACTTAAAAGTGGACCTGCTCCAACGCTCACAACGCTCGTGGTGCAATTCTCAAACCTTACCGGATGTACAGTACTGGCAGATCGATGACATGTTCATGTTGCACGTGATTGGCTTGTTGATTACAAACTCCGCCTTTTCCATAACCTTATGATCCCGGTCGCACAGAGAAATTTCACAAACGTAGGACAACCTACTTTTTCAGACCACATACCCATAATTTCCACGTTCGGGTTCTATTAAAGCAGGGGCCAGTTTCAAAGAGAGCCGTTTGCAGGTCACAAATGTCGTTATTTCCCTGATTCGCAAAGGATTTTCACTCACAAACTACAGATACATTTACGAGTCCTACGGTTCTCGTTTTGAAATTAGATAGGCCTACCCAGGATTAGCACGGCTGGGTTTCTTTAAACCAGGATTCCGAGAGATTGAAAGTTTGGTTCATTGGAGAAAACCAGTTCAAAAAGATCAGAAAAAAAACTAAATGTATTCATGGCAGAGAAAACAAGTACTACTAACAGACTCAGGGAAACGTTAACATTCACAGAAATTAAAAGTCTCCTTAGAGACTAACAAAAATTGCCACAGCTGACTATATTTCAAGTCATCCAGGCGGGGTATTGGGTTAAGTTTTCAACCAGCAATAATCACGTCTCAGTAGAACTTCATAGACTATGAAATTGCCTCTGCGAAAGGATATCCATAACACCTATGACTTAAAAGTGGACCTGCTCCAACGCTCACAACGCTCGTGGTGCAATTCTCAAACCTTACCGGATGTACAGTACTGTCAGATCGATGACATGTTCATGTTGCACGTGATTGGCTTGTTGATTACAAACACCGCCTTTTCCATAACCTTATGATCCCGGTCGCACAGAGAAATTTCACAAACGTAGGACAACCTACTTTTTCAGACCACATACCCATAATTTCCACGTTCGGGTTCTATTAAAGCAGGGGCCAGTTTCAAAGAGAGCCGTTTGCAGGTCACAAATGTCGTTATTTCCCTGATTCGCAAAGGATTTTCACTCACAAACTACAGATACATTTACGAGTCCTACGGTTCTCGTTTTGAAATTAGATAGGCCTACCCAGGATTAGCACGGCTGGGTTTCTTTAAACCAGGATTCCGAGAGATTGAAAGTTTGCTTCATTGGAGAAAACCAGTTCAAAAAGATCTGAAAAAAAACTAAATGTATTCATGGCAGAGAAAACAAGTACTACTAACAGACTCAGGGAAACGTTAACATTCACAGAAATTAGAGTCTCCTTAGAGACTAACAAAAATTGCCACAGCTGACTATATTTCAAGTCATCCAGGCGGGGTATTGGGTTAAGTTTTCAACCAGCAATAATCACGTCTCAGTAGAACTTCATAGACTATGAAATTGCCTCTGCGAAAGGATATCCATAACACCTATGACTTAAAAGTGGACCTGCTCCAACGCTCACAACGCTCGTGGTGCAATTCTCAAACCTTACCGGATGTACAGTACTGTCAGATCGATGACATGTTCATGTTGCACGTGATTGGCTTGTTGATTACAAACTCCGCCTTTTCCATAACCTTATGATCCCGGTCGCACAGAGAAATTTCACAAACGTAGGACAACCTACTTTTTCAGACCACATACCCATAATTTCCACGTTCGGGTTCTATAAAAGCAGGGGCCAGTTTCAAAGAGAGCCGTTTGCAGGTCACAAATGTCGTTATTTCCCTGATTCGCAAAGGATTTTCACTCACAAACTACAGATACATTTACGAGTCCTACGGTTCTCGTTTTGAAATTAGATAGGCCTACCCAGGATTAGCACGGCTGGGTTTCTTTAAACCAGGATTCCGAGAGATTGAAAGTTTGCTTCATTGGAGAAAACCAGTTCAAAAAGATCTGAAAAAAACCTAAATGTATTCATGGCAGAGAAAACAAGTACTACTAACAGACTCAGGGAAACGTTAACATTCACAGAAATTAAAAGTCTCCTTAGAGACTAACAAAAATTGCCACAGCTGACTATATTTCAAGTCATCCAGGCGGGGTATTGGGTTAAGTTTTCAACCAGCAATAATCACGTCTCAGTAGAACTTCATAGACTATGAAATTGCCTCTGCGCAAGGATATCCATAACACCTATGACTTAAAAGTGGACCTGCTCCAACGCTCACAACGCTCGTGGTGCAATTCTCAAACCTTACCGGATGTACAGTACTGTCAGATCGATGACATGTTCATGTTGCACGTGATTGGCTTGTTGATTACAAACTCCGCCTTTTCCATAACCTTATGATCCCGGTCGCACAGAGAAATTTCACAAACGTAGGACAACCTACTTTTTCAGACCACATACCCATAATTTCCACGTTCGGGTTCTATTAAAGCAGGGGCCAGTTTCAAAGAGAGCCGTTTGCAGGTCACAAATGTCGTTATTTCCCTGATTCGCAAAGGATTTTCACTCACAAACTACAGATACATTTACGAGTCCTACGGTTCTCGTTTTCAAATTAGATAGGCCTACCCAGGATTAGCACGGCTGGGTTTCTTTAAACCAGGATTCCGAGAGATTGAAAGTTTGGTTCATTGGAGAAAACCAGTTCAAAAAGATCAGAAAAAAAACTAAATGTATTCATGGCAGAGAAAACAAGTACTACTAACAGACTCAGGGAAACGTTAACATTCACAGAAATTAAAGTCTCCTTAGAGACTAACAAAAATTGCCACAGCTGACTATATTTCAAGTCATCCAGGCGGGGTATTGGGTTAAGTTTTCAACCAGCAATAATCACGTCTCAGTAGAACTTCATAGACTATGAAATTGCCTCTGCGCAAGGATATCCATAACACCTATGACTTAAAAGTGGACCTGCTCCAACGCTCACAACGCTCGTGGTGCAATTCTCAAACCTTACCGGATGTACAGTACTGGCAGATCGATGACATGTTCATGTTGCACGTGATTGGCTTGTTGATTACAAACTCCGCCTTTTCCATAACCTTATGATCCCGGTCGCACAGAGAAATTTCACAAACGTAGGACAACCTACTTTTTCAGACCACATACCCATAATTTCCACGTTCGGGTTCTATTAAAGCAGGGGCCAGTTTCAAAGAGAGCCGTTTGCAGGTCACAAATGTCGTTATTTCCCTGATTCGCAAAGGATTTTCACTCACAAACTACAGATACATTTACGAGTCCTACGGTTCTCGTTTTGAAATTAGATAGGCCTACCCAGGATTAGCACGGCTGGGTTTCTTTAAACCAGGATTCCGAGAGATTGAAAGTTTGGTTCATTGGAGAAAACCAGTTTAAAAAGATCTGAAAAAAAACTAAATGTATTCATGGCAGAGAAAACAAGTACTACTAACAGACTCAGGGAAACGTTAACATTCACAGAAATTAAAAGTCTCCTTAGAGACTAACAAAAATTGCCACAGCTGACTATATTTCAAGTCATCCAGGCGGGGTATTGGGTTAAGTTTTCAACCAGCAATAATCACGTCTCAGTAGAACTTCATAGACTATGAAATTGCCTCTGCGAAAGGATATCCATAACACCTATGACTTAAAAGTGGACCTGCTCCAACGCTCACAACGCTCGTGGTGCAATTCTCAAACCTTACCGGATGTACAGTACTGTCAGATCGATGACATGTTCATGTTGCACGTGATTGGCTTGTTGATTACAAACTCCGCCTTTTCCATAACCTTATGATCCCGGTCGCACAGAGAAATTTCACAAACGTAGGACAACCTACTTTTTCAGACCACATACCCATAATTTCCACGTTCGGGTTCTATTAAAGCAGGGGCCAGTTTCAAAGGGAGCCGTTTGCAGGTCACAAATATCGTTATTTCCCTGATTCGCAAAGGATTTTCACTCACAAACTACAGATACATTTACGAGTCCTACGGTTCTCGTTTTGAAATTAGATAGGCCTACCCAGGATTAGCACGGCTGGGTTTCTTTAAACCAGGATTCCGAGAGATTGAAAGTTTGCTTCATTGGAGAAAACCAGTTCAAAAAGATCAGAAAAAAAACTAAATGTATTCATGGCAGAGAAAACAAGTACTGCTAACAGACTCAGGGAAACGTTAACATTCACAGAAATTAAAAGTCTCCTTAGAGACTAACAAAAATTGCCACAGCTGACTATATTTCAAGTCATCCAGGCGGGGTATTGGGTTAAGTTTTCAACCAGCAATAATCACGTCTCAGTAGAACTTCATAGACTATGAAATTGCCTCTGCGAAAGGATATCCATAACACCTATGACTTAAAAGTGGACCTGCTCCAACGCTCACAACGCTCGTGGTGCAATTCTCAAACCTTACCGGATGTACAGTACTGGCAGATCGATGACATGTTCATGTTGCACGTGATTGGCTTGTTGATTACAAACTCCGCCTTTTCCATAACCTTATGATCCCGGTCGCACAGAGAAATTTCACAAACGTAGGACAACCTACTTTTTCAGACCACATACCCATAATTTCCACGTTCGGGTTCTATTAAAGCAGGGGCCAGTTTCAAAGAGAGCCGTTTGCAGGTCACAAATGTCGTTATTTCCCTGATTCGCAAAGGATTTTCACTCACAAACTACAGATACATTTACGAGTCCTACGGTTCTCGTTTTGAAATTAGATAGGCCTACCCAGGATTAGCACGGCTGGGTTTCTTTAAACCAGGATTCCGAGAGATTGAAAGTTTGCTTCATTGGAGAAAACCAGTTCAAAAAGATCGAAAAAAAAACTAAATGTATTCATGGCAGAGAAAACAAGTACTACTAACAGACTCAGGGAAACGTTAACATTCACAGAAATTAAAAGTCTCCTTAGAGACTAACAAAAATTGCCACAGCTGACTATATTTCAAGTCATCCAGGCGGGGTATTGGGTTAAGTTTTCAACCAGCAATAATCACGTCTCAGTAGAACTTCATAGACTATGAAATTGCCTCTGCGAAAGGATATCCATAACACCTATGACTTAAAAGTGGACCTGCTCCAACGCTCACAACGCTCGTGGTGCAATTCTCAAACCTTACCGGATGTACAGTACTGTCAGATCGATGACATGTTCATGTTGCACGTGATTGGCTTGTTGATTACAAACTCCGCCTTTTCCATAACCTTATGATCCCGGTCGCACAGAGAAATTTCACAAACGTAGGACAACCTACTTTTTCAGACCACATACCCATAATTTCCACGTTCGGGTTCTATTAAAGCAGGGGCCAGTTTCAAAGAGAGCCGTTTGCAGGTCACAAATGTCGTTATTTCCCTGATTCGCAAAGGATTTTCACTCACAAACTACAGATACATTTACGAGTCCTACGGTTCTCGTTTTGAAATTAGATAGGCCTACCCAGGATTAGCACGGCTGGGTTTCTTTAAACCAGGATTCCGAGAGATTGAAAGTTTGCTTCATTGGAGAAAACCAGTTCAAAAAGATCTGAAAAAAACCTAAATGTATTCATGGCAGAGAAAACAAGCACTACTAACAGACTCAGGGAAACGTTAACATTCACAGAAATTAAAAGTCTCCTTAGAGACTAACAAAAATTGCCACAGCTGACTATATTTCAAGTCATCCAGGCGGGGTATTGGGTTAAGTTTTCAACCAGCAATAATCACGTCTCAATAGAACTTCATAGACTATGAAATTGCCTCTGGGCAAGGATATCCATAACACCTATGACTTAAAAGTGGACCTGCTCCAACGCTCACAACGCTCGTGGTGCAATTCTCAAACCTTACCGGATGTACAGTACTGTCAGATCGATGACATGTTCATGTTGCACGTGATTGGCTTGTTGATTACAAACTCCGCCTTTTCCATAACCTTATGATCCCGGTCGCACAGAGAAATTTCACAAACGTAGGACAACCTACTTTTTCAGACCACATACCCATAATTTCCACGTTCGGGTTCTATTAAAGCAGGGGCCAGTTTCAAAGAGAGCCGTTTGCAGGTCACAAATGTCGTTATTTCCCTGATTCGCAAAGGATTTTCACTCACAAACTACAGATACATTTACGAGTCCTACGGTTCTCGTTTTGAAATTAGATAGGCCTACCCAGGATTAGCACGGCTGGGTTTCTTTAAACCAGGATTCCGAGAGATTGAAAGTTTGGTTCATTGGAGAAAACCAGTTTAAAAAGATCTGAAAAAAAACTAAATGTATTCATGGCAGAGAAAACAAGTACTACTAATAGACTCAGGGAAACGTTAACATTCACAGAAATTAAAAGTCTCCTTAGAGACTAACAAAAATTGCCACAGCTGACTATATTTCAAGTCATCCAGGCGGGGTATTGGGTTAAGTTTTCAACCAGCAATAATCACGTCTCAGTAGAACTTCATAGACTATGAAATTGCCTCTGCGAAAGGATATCCATAACACCTATGACTTAAAAGTGGACCTGCTCCAACGCTCACAACGCTCGTGGTGCAATTCTCAAACCTTACCGGATGTACAGTACTGTCAGATCGATGACATGTTCATGTTGCACGTGATTGGCTTGTTGATTACAAACTCCGCCTTTTCCATAACCTTATGATCCCGGTCGCACAGAGAAATTTCACAACGTAGGACAACCTACTTTTTCAGACCACATACCCATAATTTCCACGTTCGGGTTCTATTAAAGCAGGGGCCAGTTTCAAAGGGAGCCGTTTGCAGGTCACAAATATCGTTATTTCCCTGATTCGCAAAGGATTTTCACTCACAAACTACAGATACATTTACGAGTCCTACGGTTCTCGTTTTGAAATTAGATAGGCCTACCCAGGATTAGCACGGCTGGGTTTCTTTAAACCAGGATTCCGAGAGATTGAAAGTTTGGTTCATTGGAGAAAACCAGTTCAAAAAGATCAGAAAAAAAACTAAATGTATTCATGGCAGAGAAAACAAGTACTGCTAACAGACTCAGGGAAACGTTAACATTCACAGAAATTAAAAGTCTCCTTAGAGACTAACAAAAATTGCCACAGCTGACTATATTTCAAGTCATCCAGGCGGGGTATTGGGTTAAGTTTTCAACCAGCAATAATCACGTCTCAGTAGAACTTCATAGACTATGAAATTGCCTCTGCGAAAGGATATCCATAACACCTATGACTTAAAAGTGGACCTGCTCCAACGCTCACAACGCTCGTGGTGCAATTCTCAAACCTTACCGGATGTACAGTACTGGCAGATCGATGACATGATCATGTTGCACGTGATTGGCTTGTTGATTACAAACTCCGCCTTTTCCATAACCTTATGATCCCGGTCGCACAGAGAAATTTCACAAACGTAGGACAACCTACTTTTTCAGACCACATACCCATAATTTCCACGTTCGGGTTCTATTAAAGCAGGGGCCAGTTTCAAAGAGAGCCGTTTGCAGGTCACAAATGTCGTTATTTCCCTGATTCGCAAAGGATTTTCACTCACAAACTACAGATACATTTACGAGTCCTACGGTTCTCGTTTTGAAATTAGATAGGCCTACCCAGGATTAGCACGGCTGGGTTTCTTTAAACCAGGATTCCGAGAGATTGAAAGTTTGGTTCATTGGAGAAAACCAGTTCAAAAAGATCAGAAAAAAAACTAAATGTATTCATGGCAGAGAAAACAAGTACTACTAACAGACTCAGGGAAACGTTAACATTCACAGAAATTAAAGTCTCCTTAGAGACTAACAAAAATTGCCACAGCTGACTATATTTCAAGTCATCCAGGCGGGGTATTGGGTTAAGTTTTCAACCAGCAATAATCACGTCTCAGTAGAACTTCATAGACTATGAAATTGCCTCTGCGAAAGGATATCCATAACACCTATGACTTAAAAGTGGACCTGCTCCAACGCTCACAACGCTCGTGGTGCAATTCTCAAACCTTACCGGATGTACAGTACTGTCAGATCGATGACATGTTCATGTTGCACGTGATTGGCTTGTTGATTACAAACTCCGCCTTTTCCATAACCTTATGATCCCGGTCGCACAGAGAAATTTCACAAACGTAGGACAACCTACTTTTTCAGACCACATACCCATAATTTCCACGTTCGGGTTCTATTAAAGCAGGGGCCAGTTTCAAAGAGAGCCGTTTGCAGGTCACAAATGTCGTTATTTCCCTGATTCGCAAAGGATTTTCACTCACAAACTACAGATACATTTACGAGTCCTACGGTTCTCGTTTTGAAATTAGATAGGCCTACCCAGGATTAGCACGGCTGGGTTTCTTTAAACCAGGATTCCGAGAGATTGAAAGTTTGGTTCATTGCAGAAAACCAGTTCAAAAAGATCTGAAAAAAACCTAAATGTATTCATGGCAGAGAAAACAAGTACTGCTAACAGACTCAGGGAAACGTTAACATTCACAGAAATTAAAAGTCTCCTTAGAGACTAACAAAAATTGCCACAGCTGACTATATTTCAAGTCATCCAGGCGGGGTATTGGGTTAAGTTTTCAACCAGCAATAATCACGTCTCAGTAGAACTTCATAGACTATGAAATTGCCTCTGCGCAAGGATATCCACAACACCTATGACTTAAAAGTGGACCTGCTCCAACGCTCACAACGCTCGTGGTGCAATTCTCAAACCTTACCGGATGTACAGTACTGGCAGATCGATGACATGTTCATGTTGCACGTGATTGGCTTGTTGATTACAAACTCCGCCTTTTCCATAACCTTATGATCCCGGTCGCACAGAGAAATTTCACAAACGTAGGACAACCTACTTTTTCAGACCACATACCCATAATTTCCACGTTCGGGTTCTATTAAAGCAGGGGCCAGTTTCAAAGAGAGCCGTTTGCAGGTCACAAATGTCGTTATTTCCCTGATTCGCAAAGGATTTTCACTCACAAACTACAGATACATTTACGAGTCCTACGGTTCTCGTTTTGAAATTAGATAGGCCTACCCAGGATTAGCACGGCTGGGTTTCTTTAAACCAGGATTCCGAGAGATTGAAAGTTTGGTTCATTGCAGAAAACCAGTCCAAAAAGATCAGAAAAAAAACTAAATGTATTCATGGCAGAGAAAACAAGTACTACTAACAGACTCAGGGAAACGTTAACATTCACAGAAATTAAAAGTCTCCTTAGAGACTAACAAAAATTGCCACAGCTGACTATATTTCAAGTCATCCAGGCGGGGTATTGGGTTAAGTTTTCAACCAGCAATAATCACGTCTCAGTAGAACTTCATAGACTATGAAATTGCCTCTGCGAAAGGATATCCATAACATCTATGACTTAAAAGTGGACCTGCTCCAACGCTCACAACGCTCGTGGTGCAATTCTCAAACCTTACCGGATGTACAGTACTGGCAGATCGATGACATGTTCATGTTGCACGTGATTGGCTTGTTGATTACAAACTCCGCCTTTTCCATAACCTTATGATCCCGGTCGCACAGAGAAATTTCACAAACGTAGGACAACCTACTTTTTCAGACCACATACCCATAATTTCCACGTTCGGGTTCTATTAAAGCAGGGGCCAGTTTCAAAGAGAGCCGTTTGCAGGTCACAAATGTCGTTATTTCCCTGATTCGCAAAGGATTTTCACTCACAAACTACAGATACATTTACGAGTCCTACGGTTCTCGTTTTGAAATTAGATAGGCCTACCCAGGATTAGCACGGCTGGGTTTCTTTAAACCAGGATTCCGAGAGATTGAAAGTTTGCTTCATTGGAGAAAACCAGTTCAAAAAGATCTGAAAAAAAACTAAATGTATTCATGGCAGAGAAAACAAGTACTACTAACAGACTCAGGGAAACGTTAACATTCACAGAAATTAGAGTCTCCTTAGAGACTAACAAAAATTGCCACAGCTGACTATATTTCAAGTCATCCAGGCGGGGTATTGGGTTAAGTTTTCAACCAGCAATAATCACGTCTCAGTAGAACTTCATAGACTATGAAATTGCCTCTGCGAAAGGATATCCATAACACCTATGACTTAAAAGTGGACCTGCTCCAACGCTCACAACGCTCGTGGTGCAATTCTCAAACCTTACCGGATGTACAGTACTGTCAGATCGATGACATGTTCATGTTGCACGTGATTGGCTTGTTGATTACAAACTCCGCCTTTTCCATAACCTTATGATCCCGGTCGCACAGAGAAATTTCACAAACGTAGGACAACCTACTTTTTCAGACCACATACCCATAATTTCCACGTTCGGGTTCTATAAAAGCAGGGGCCAGTTTCAAAGAGAGCCGTTTGCAGGTCACAAATGTCGTTATTTCCCTGATTCGCAAAGGATTTTCACTCACAAACTACAGATACATTTACGAGTCCTACGGTTCTCGTTTTGAAATTAGATAGGCCTACCCAGGATTAGCACGGCTGGGTTTCTTTAAACCAGGATTCCGAGAGATTGAAAGTTTGCTTCATTGGAGAAAACCAGTTCAAAAAGATCTGAAAAAAACCTAAATGTATTCATGGCAGAGAAAACAAGTACTACTAACAGACTCAGGGAAACGTTAACATTCACAGAAATTAAAAGTCTCCTTAGAGACTAACAAAAATTGCCACAGCTGACTATATTTCAAGTCATCCAGGCGGGGTATTGGGTTAAGTTTTCAACCAGCAATAATCACGTCTCAGTAGAACTTCATAGACTATGAAATTGCCTCTGCGCAAGGATATCCATAACACCTATGACTTAAAAGTGGACCTGCTCCAACGCTCACAACGCTCGTGGTGCAATTCTCAAACCTTACCGGATGTACAGTACTGTCAGATCGATGACATGTTCATGTTGCACGTGATTGGCTTGTTGATTACAAACTCCGCCTTTTCCATAACCTTATGATCCCGGTCGCACAGAGAAATTTCACAAACGTAGGACAACCTACTTTTTCAGACCACATACCCATAATTTCCACGTTCGGGTTCTATTAAAGCAGGGGCCAGTTTCAAAGAGAGCCGTTTGCAGGTCACAAATGTCGTTATTTCCCTGATTCGCAAAGGATTTTCACTCACAAACTACAGATACATTTACGAGTCCTACGGTTCTCGTTTTGAAATTAGATAGGCCTACCCAGGATTAGCACGGCTGGGTTTCTTTAAACCAGGATTCCGAGAGATTGAAAGTTTGGTTCATTGGAGAAAACCAGTTTAAAAAGATCTGAAAAAAAACTAAATGTATTCATGGCAGAGAAAACAAGTACTACTAACAGACTCAGGGAAACGTTAACATTCACAGAAATTAAAAGTCTCCTTAGAGACTAACAAAAATTGCCACAGCTGACTATATTTCAAGTCATCCAGGCGGGGTATTGGGTTAAGTTTTCAACCAGCAATAATCACGTCTCAGTAGAACTTCATAGACTATGAAATTGCCTCTGCGAAAGGATATCCATAACACCTATGACTTAAAAGTGGACCTGCTCCAACGCTCACAACGCTCGTGGTGCAATTCTCAAACCTTACCGGATGTACAGTACTGTCAGATCGATGACATGTTCATGTTGCACGTGATTGGCTTGTTGATTACAAACTCCGCCTTTTCCATAACCTTATGATCCCGGTCGCACAGAGAAATTTCACAAACGTAGGACAACCTACTTTTTCAGACCACATACCCATAATTTCCACGTTCGGGTTCTATTAAAGCAGGGGCCAGTTTCAAAGGGAGCCGTTTGCAGGTCACAAATATCGTTATTTCCCTGATTCGCAAAGGATTTTCACTCACAAACTACAGATACATTTACGAGTCCTACGGTTCTCGTTTTGAAATTAGATAGGCCTACCCAGGATTAGCACGGCTGGGTTTCTTTAAACCAGGATTCCGAGAGATTGAAAGTTTGCTTCATTGGAGAAAACCAGTTCAAAAAGATCAGAAAAAAAACTAAATGTATTCATGGCAGAGAAAACAAGTACTGCTAACAGACTCAGGGAAACGTTAACATTCACAGAAATTAAAAGTCTCCTTAGAGACTAACAAAAATTGCCACAGCTGACTATATTTCAAGTCATCCAGGCGGGGTATTGGGTTAAGTTTTCAACCAGCAATAATCACGTCTCAGTAGAACTTCATAGACTATGAAATTGCCTCTGCGAAAGGATATCCATAACACCTATGACTTAAAAGTGGACCTGCTCCAACGCTCACAACGCTCGTGGTGCAATTCTCAAACCTTACCGGATGTACAGTACTGGCAGATCGATGACATGTTCATGTTGCACGTGATTGGCTTGTTGATTACAAACTCCGCCTTTTCCATAACCTTATGATCCCGGTCGCACAGAGAAATTTCACAAACGTAGGACAACCTACTTTTTCAGACCACATACCCATAATTTCCACGTTCGGGTTCTATTAAAGCAGGGGCCAGTTTCAAAGAGAGCCGTTTGCAGGTCACAAATGTCGTTATTTCCCTGATTCGCAAAGGATTTTCACTCACAAACTACAGATACATTTACGAGTCCTACGGTTCTCGTTTTGAAATTAGATAGGCCTACCCAGGATTAGCACGGCTGGGTTTCTTTAAACCAGGATTCCGAGAGATTGAAAGTTTGCTTCATTGGAGAAAACCAGTTCAAAAAGATCGAAAAAAAAACTAAATGTATTCATGGCAGAGAAAACAAGTACTACTAACAGACTCAGGGAAACGTTAACATTCACAGAAATTAAAAGTCTCCTTAGAGACTAACAAAAATTGCCACAGCTGACTATATTTCAAGTCATCCAGGCGGGGTATTGGGTTAAGTTTTCAACCAGCAATAATCACGTCTCAGTAGAACTTCATAGACTATGAAATTGCCTCTGCGAAAGGATATCCATAACACCTATGACTTAAAAGTGGACCTGCTCCAACGCTCACAACGCTCGTGGTGCAATTCTCAAACCTTACCGGATGTACAGTACTGTCAGATCGATGACATGTTCATGTTGCACGTGATTGGCTTGTTGATTACAAACTCCGCCTTTTCCATAACCTTATGATCCCGGTCGCACAGAGAAATTTCACAAACGTAGGACAACCTACTTTTTCAGACCACATACCCATAATTTCCACGTTCGGGTTCTATTAAAGCAGGGGCCAGTTTCAAAGAGAGCCGTTTGCAGGTCACAAATGTCGTTATTTCCCTGATTCGCAAAGGATTTTCACTCACAAACTACAGATACATTTACGAGTCCTACGGTTCTCGTTTTGAAATTAGATAGGCCTACCCAGGATTAGCACGGCTGGGTTTCTTTAAACCAGGATTCCGAGAGATTGAAAGTTTGCTTCATTGGAGAAAACCAGTTCAAAAAGATCTGAAAAAAACCTAAATGTATTCATGGCAGAGAAAACAAGCACTACTAACAGACTCAGGGAAACGTTAACATTCACAGAAATTAAAAGTCTCCTTAGAGACTAACAAAAATTGCCACAGCTGACTATATTTCAAGTCATCCAGGCGGGGTATTGGGTTAAGTTTTCAACCAGCAATAATCACGTCTCAATAGAACTTCATAGACTATGAAATTGCCTCTGGGCAAGGATATCCATAACACCTATGACTTAAAAGTGGACCTGCTCCAACGCTCACAACGCTCGTGGTGCAATTCTCAAACCTTACCGGATGTACAGTACTGTCAGATCGATGACATGTTCATGTTGCACGTGATTGGCTTGTTGATTACAAACTCCGCCTTTTCCATAACCTTATGATCCCGGTCGCACAGAGAAATTTCACAAACGTAGGACAACCTACTTTTTCAGACCACATACCCATAATTTCCACGTTCGGGTTCTATTAAAGCAGGGGCCAGTTTCAAAGAGAGCCGTTTGCAGGTCACAAATGTCGTTATTTCCCTGATTCGCAAAGGATTTTCACTCACAAACTACAGATACATTTACGAGTCCTACGGTTCTCGTTTTGAAATTAGATAGGCCTACCCAGGATTAGCACGGCTGGGTTTCTTTAAACCAGGATTCCGAGAGATTGAAAGTTTGGTTCATTGGAGAAAACCAGTTTAAAAAGATCTGAAAAAAAACTAAATGTATTCATGGCAGAGAAAACAAGTACTACTAATAGACTCAGGGAAACGTTAACATTCACAGAAATTAAAAGTCTCCTTAGAGACTAACAAAAATTGCCACAGCTGACTATATTTCAAGTCATCCAGGCGGGGTATTGGGTTAAGTTTTCAACCAGCAATAATCACGTCTCAGTAGAACTTCATAGACTATGAAATTGCCTCTGCGAAAGGATATCCATAACACCTATGACTTAAAAGTGGACCTGCTCCAACGCTCACAACGCTCGTGGTGCAATTCTCAAACCTTACCGGATGTACAGTACTGTCAGATCGATGACATGTTCATGTTGCACGTGATTGGCTTGTTGATTACAAACTCCGCCTTTTCCATAACCTTATGATCCCGGTCGCACAGAGAAATTTCACAACGTAGGACAACCTACTTTTTCAGACCACATACCCATAATTTCCACGTTCGGGTTCTATTAAAGCAGGGGCCAGTTTCAAAGGGAGCCGTTTGCAGGTCACAAATATCGTTATTTCCCTGATTCGCAAAGGATTTTCACTCACAAACTACAGATACATTTACGAGTCCTACGGTTCTCGTTTTGAAATTAGATAGGCCTACCCAGGATTAGCACGGCTGGGTTTCTTTAAACCAGGATTCCGAGAGATTGAAAGTTTGGTTCATTGGAGAAAACCAGTTCAAAAAGATCAGAAAAAAAACTAAATGTATTCATGGCAGAGAAAACAAGTACTGCTAACAGACTCAGGGAAACGTTAACATTCACAGAAATTAAAAGTCTCCTTAGAGACTAACAAAAATTGCCACAGCTGACTATATTTCAAGTCATCCAGGCGGGGTATTGGGTTAAGTTTTCAACCAGCAATAATCACGTCTCAGTAGAACTTCATAGACTATGAAATTGCCTCTGCGAAAGGATATCCATAACACCTATGACTTAAAAGTGGACCTGCTCCAACGCTCACAACGCTCGTGGTGCAATTCTCAAACCTTACCGGATGTACAGTACTGGCAGATCGATGACATGATCATGTTGCACGTGATTGGCTTGTTGATTACAAACTCCGCCTTTTCCATAACCTTATGATCCCGGTCGCACAGAGAAATTTCACAAACGTAGGACAACCTACTTTTTCAGACCACATACCCATAATTTCCACGTTCGGGTTCTATTAAAGCAGGGGCCAGTTTCAAAGAGAGCCGTTTGCAGGTCACAAATGTCGTTATTTCCCTGATTCGCAAAGGATTTTCACTCACAAACTACAGATACATTTACGAGTCCTACGGTTCTCGTTTTGAAATTAGATAGGCCTACCCAGGATTAGCACGGCTGGGTTTCTTTAAACCAGGATTCCGAGAGATTGAAAGTTTGGTTCATTGGAGAAAACCAGTTCAAAAAGATCAGAAAAAAAACTAAATGTATTCATGGCAGAGAAAACAAGTACTACTAACAGACTCAGGGAAACGTTAACATTCACAGAAATTAAAGTCTCCTTAGAGACTAACAAAAATTGCCACAGCTGACTATATTTCAAGTCATCCAGGCGGGGTATTGGGTTAAGTTTTCAACCAGCAATAATCACGTCTCAGTAGAACTTCATAGACTATGAAATTGCCTCTGCGAAAGGATATCCATAACACCTATGACTTAAAAGTGGACCTGCTCCAACGCTCACAACGCTCGTGGTGCAATTCTCAAACCTTACCGGATGTACAGTACTGTCAGATCGATGACATGTTCATGTTGCACGTGATTGGCTTGTTGATTACAAACTCCGCCTTTTCCATAACCTTATGATCCCGGTCGCACAGAGAAATTTCACAAACGTAGGACAACCTACTTTTTCAGACCACATACCCATAATTTCCACGTTCGGGTTCTATTAAAGCAGGGGCCAGTTTCAAAGAGAGCCGTTTGCAGGTCACAAATGTCGTTATTTCCCTGATTCGCAAAGGATTTTCACTCACAAACTACAGATACATTTACGAGTCCTACGGTTCTCGTTTTGAAATTAGATAGGCCTACCCAGGATTAGCACGGCTGGGTTTCTTTAAACCAGGATTCCGAGAGATTGAAAGTTTGGTTCATTGCAGAAAACCAGTTCAAAAAGATCTGAAAAAAACCTAAATGTATTCATGGCAGAGAAAACAAGTACTGCTAACAGACTCAGGGAAACGTTAACATTCACAGAAATTAAAAGTCTCCTTAGAGACTAACAAAAATTGCCACAGCTGACTATATTTCAAGTCATCCAGGCGGGGTATTGGGTTAAGTTTTCAACCAGCAATAATCACGTCTCAGTAGAACTTCATAGACTATGAAATTGCCTCTGCGCAAGGATATCCACAACACCTATGACTTAAAAGTGGACCTGCTCCAACGCTCACAACGCTCGTGGTGCAATTCTCAAACCTTACCGGATGTACAGTACTGGCAGATCGATGACATGTTCATGTTGCACGTGATTGGCTTGTTGATTACAAACTCCGCCTTTTCCATAACCTTATGATCCCGGTCGCACAGAGAAATTTCACAAACGTAGGACAACCTACTTTTTCAGACCACATACCCATAATTTCCACGTTCGGGTTCTATTAAAGCAGGGGCCAGTTTCAAAGAGAGCCGTTTGCAGGTCACAAATGTCGTTATTTCCCTGATTCGCAAAGGATTTTCACTCACAAACTACAGATACATTTACGAGTCCTACGGTTCTCGTTTTGAAATTAGATAGGCCTACCCAGGATTAGCACGGCTGGGTTTCTTTAAACCAGGATTCCGAGAGATTGAAAGTTTGGTTCATTGCAGAAAACCAGTCCAAAAAGATCAGAAAAAAAACTAAATGTATTCATGGCAGAGAAAACAAGTACTACTAACAGACTCAGGGAAACGTTAACATTCACAGAAATTAAAAGTCTCCTTAGAGACTAACAAAAATTGCCACAGCTGACTATATTTCAAGTCATCCAGGCGGGGTATTGGGTTAAGTTTTCAACCAGCAATAATCACGTCTCAGTAGAACTTCATAGACTATGAAATTGCCTCTGCGAAAGGATATCCATAACATCTATGACTTAAAAGTGGACCTGCTCCAACGCTCACAACGCTCGTGGTGCAATTCTCAAACCTTACCGGATGTACAGTACTGGCAGATCGATGACATGTTCATGTTGCACGTGATTGGCTTGTTGATTACAAACTCCGCCTTTTCCATAACCTTATGATCCCGGTCGCACAGAGAAATTTCACAAACGTAGGACAACCTACTTTTTCAGACCACATACCCATAATTTCCACGTTCGGGTTCTATTAAAGCAGGGGCCAGTTTCAAAGAGAGCCGTTTGCAGGTCACAAATGTCGTTATTTCCCTGATTCGCAAAGGATTTTCACTCACAAACTACAGATACATTTACGAGTCCTACGGTTCTCGTTTTGAAATTAGATAGGCCTACCCAGGATTAGCACGGCTGGGTTTCTTTAAACCAGGATTCCGAGAGATTGAAAGTTTGGTTCATTGGAGAAAACCAGTTTAAAAAGATCTGAAAAAAAACTAAATGTATTCATGGCAGAGAAAACAAGTACTACTAACAGACTCAGGGAAACGTTAACATTCACAGAAATTAAAAGTCTCCTTAGAGACTAACAAAAATTGCCACAGCTGACTATATTTCAAGTCATCCAGGCGGGGTATTGGGTTAAGTTTTCAACCAGCAATAATCACGTCTCAGTAGAACTTCATAGACTATGAAATTGCCTCTGCGAAAGGATATCCATAACACCTATGACTTAAAAGTGGACCTGCTCCAACGCTCACAACGCTCGTGGTGCAATTCTCAAACCTTACCGGATGTACAGTACTGTCAGATCGATGACATGTTCATGTTGCACGTGATTGGCTTGTTGATTACAAACTCCGCCTTTTCCATAACCTTATGATCCCGGTCGCACAGAGAAATTTCACAAATGTAGGACAACCTACTTTTTCAGACCACATACCCATAATTTCCACGTTCGGGTTCTATTAAAGCAGGGGCCAGTTTCAAAGGGAGCCGTTTGCAGGTCACAAATATCGTTATTTCCCTGATTCGCAAAGGATTTTCACTCACAAACTACAGATACATTTACGAGTCCTACGGTTCTCGTTTTGAAATTAGATAGGCCTACCCAGGATTAGCACGGCTGGGTTTCTTTAAACCAGGATTCCGAGAGATTGAAAGTTTGGTTCATTGCAGAAAACCAGTTCAAAAAGATCAGAAAAAAAACTAAATGTATTCATGGCAGAGAAAACAAGTACTGCTAACAGACTCAGGGAAACGTTAACATTCACAGAAATTAAAAGTCTCCTTAGAGACTAACAAAAATTGCCACAGCTGACTATATTTCAAGTCATCCAGGCGGGGTATTGGGTTAAGTTTTCAACCAACAATAATCACGTCTCAGTAGAACTTCATAGACTATGAAATTGCCTCTGCGAAAGGATATCCATAACACCTATGACTTAAAAGTGGACCTGCTCCAACGCTCACAACGCTCGTGGTGCAATTCTCAAACCTTACCGGATGTACAGTACTGGCAGATCGATGACATGTTCATGTTGCACGTGATTGGCTTGTTGATTACAAACTCCGCCTTTTCCATAACCTTATGATCCCGGTCGCACAGAGAAATTTCACAAACGTAGGACAACCTACTTTTTCAGACCACATACCCATAATTTCCACGTTCGGGTTCTATTAAAGCAGGGGCCAGTTTCAAAGAGAGCCGTTTGCAGGTCACAAATGTCGTTATTTCCCTGATTCACAAAGGATTTTCACTCACAAACTACAGATACATTTACGAGTCCTACGGTTCTCGTTTTGAAATTAGATAGGCCTACCCAGGATTAGCACGGCTGGGTTTCTTTAAACCAGGATTCCGAGAGATTGAAAGTTTGGTTCATTGGAGAAAACCAGTTCAAAAAGATCAGAAAAAAAACTAAATGTATTCATGGCAGAGAAAACAAGTACTGCTAACAGACTCAGGGAAACGTTAACATTCACAGAAATTAAAAGTCTCCTTAGAGACTAACAAAAATTGCCACAGCTGACTATATTTCAAGTCATCCAGGCGGGGTATTGGGTTAAGTTTTCAACCAGCAATAATCACGTCTCAGTAGAACTTCATACACTATGAAATTGCCTCTGCGAAAGGATATCCATAACACCTATGACTTAAAAGTGGACCTGCTCCAACGCTCACAACGCTCGTGGTGCAATTCTCAAACCTTACCGGATGTACAGTACTGTCAGATCGATGACATGTTCATGTTGCACGTGATTGGCTTGTTGATTACAAACTCCGCCTTTTCCATAACCTTATGATCCCGGTCGCACAGAGAAATTTCACAAATGTAGGACAACCTACTTTTTCAGACCACATACCCATAATTTCCACGTTCGGGTTCTATTAAAGCAGGGGCCAGTTTCAAAGGGAGCCGTTTGCAGGTCACAAATATCGTTATTTCCCTGATTCGCAAAGGATTTTCACTCACAAACTACAGATACATTTACGAGTCCTACGGTTCTCGTTTTGAAATTAGATAGGCCTACCCAGGATTAGCACGGCTGGGTTTCTTTAAACCAGGATTCCGAGAGATTGAAAGTTTGGTTCATTGGAGAAAACCAGTTCAAAAAGATCAGAAAAAAAACTAAATGTATTCATGGCAGAGAAAACAAGTACTGCTAACAGACTCAGGGAAACGTTAACATTCACAGAAATTAAAAGTCTCCTTAGAGACTTACAAAAATTGCCACAGCTGACTATATTTCAAGTCATCCAGGCGGGGTATTGGGTTAAGTTTTCAACCAGCAATAATCACGTCTCAGTAGAACTTCATAGACTATGAAATTGCCTCTGCGAAAGGATATCCATAACACCTATGACTTAAAAGTGGACCTGCTCCAACGCTCACAACGCTCGTGGTGCAATTCTCAAACCTTACCGGATGTACAGTACTGGCAGATCGATGACATGTTCATGTTGCACGTGATTGGCTTGTTGATTACAAACTCCGCCTTTTCCATAACCTTATGATCCCGGTCGCACAGAGAAATTTCACAAACGTAGGACAACCTACTTTTTCAGACCACATACCCATAATTTCCACGTTCGGGTTCTATTAAAGCAGGGGCCAGTTTCAAAGAGAGCCGTTTGCAGGTCACAAATGTCGTTATTTCCCTGATTCGCAAAGGATTTTCACTCACAAACTACAGATACATTTACGAGTCCTACGGTTCTCGTTTTGAAATTAGATAGGCCTACCCAGGATTAGCACGGCTGGGTTTCTTTAAACCAGGATTCCGAGAGATTGAAAGTTTGCTTCATTGGAGAAAACCAGTTCAAAAAGATCAGAAAAAAAACTAAATGTATTCATGGCAGAGAAAACAAGTACTACTAACAGACTCAGGGAAATGTTAACATTCACAGAAATTAAAAGTCTCCTTAGAGACTAACAAAAATTGCCACAGCTGACTATATTTCAAGTCATCCAGGCGGGGTATTGGGTTAAGTTTTCAACCAGCAATAATCACGTCTCAGTAGAACTTCATAGACTATGAAATTGCCTCTGCGAAAGGATATCCATAACACCTATGACTTAAAAGTGGACCTGCTCCAACGCTCACAACGCTCGTGGTGCAATTCTCAAACCTTACCGGATGTACAGTACTGTCAGATCGATGACATGTTCATGTTGCACGTGATTGGCTTGTTGATTACAAACTCCGCCTTTTCCATAACCTTATGATCCCGGTCGCACAGAGAAATTTCACAAACGTAGGACAACCTACTTTTTCAGACCACATACCCATAATTTCCACGTTCGGGTTCTATTAAAGCAGGGGCCAGTTTCAAAGAGAGCCGTTTGCAGGTCACAAATGTCGTTATTTCCTTGATTCGCAAAGGATTTTCACTCACAAACTACAGATACATTTACGAGTCCTACGGTTCTCGTTTTGAAATTAGATAGGCCTACCCAGGATTAGCACGGCTGGGTTTCTTTAAACCAGGATTCCGAGAGATTGAAAGTTTGGTTCATTGCAGAAAACCAGTTCAAAAAGATCTGAAAAAAACCTAAATGTATTCATGGCAGAGAAAACAAGTACTACTAACAGACTCAGGGAAACGTTAACATTCACAGAAATTAAAGTCTCCTTAGAGACTAACAAAAATTGCCACAGCTGACTATATTTCAAGTCATCCAGGCGGGGTATTGGGTTAAGTTTTCAACCAGCAATAATCACGTCTCAGTAGAACTTCATAGACTATGAAATTGCCTCTGCGAAAGGATATCCATAACACCTATGACTTAAAAGTGGACCTGCTCCAACGCTCACAACGCTCGTGGTGCAATTCTCAAACCTTACCGGATGTACAGTACTGGCAGATCGATGACATGTTCATGTTGCACGTGATTGGCTTGTTGATTACAAACTCCGCCTTTTCCATAACTTTATGATCCCGGTCGCACAGAGAAATTTCACAAACGTAGGACAACCTACTTTTTCAGACCACATACCCATAATTTCCACGTTCGGGTTCTATTAAAGCAGGGGCCAGTTTCAAAGGGAGCCGTTTGCAGGTCACAAATATCGTTATTTCCCTGATTCGCAAAGGATTTTCACTCACAAACTACAGATACATTTACGAGTCCTACGGTTCTCGTTTTGAAATTAGATAGGCCTACCCAGGATTAGCACGGCTGGGTTTCTTTAAACCAGGATTCCGAGAGATTGAAAGTTTGGTTCATTGGAGAAAACCAGTTCAAAAAGATCAGAAAAAAAACTAAATGTATTCATGGCAGAGAAAACAAGTACTACTAACAGACTCAGGGAAACGTTAACATTCACAGAAATTAAAAGTCTCCTTAGAGACTAACAAAAATTGCCACAGCTGACTATATTTCAAGTCATCCAGGCGGGGTATTGGGTTAAGTTTTCAACCAGCAATAATCACGTCTCAGTAGAACTTCATAGACTATGAAATTGCCTCTGCGAAAGGATATCCATAACACCTATGACTTAAAAGTGGACCTGCTCCAACGCTCACAACGCTCGTGGTGCAATTCTCAAACCTTACCGGATGTACAGTACTGTCAGATCGATGACATGTTCATGTTGCACGTGATTGGCTTGTTGATTACAAACTCCGCCTTTTCCATAACCTTATGATCCCGGTCGCACAGAGAAATTTCACAAACGTAGGACAACCTACTTTTTCAGACCACATACCCATAATTTCCACGTTCGGGTTCTATTAAAGCAGGGGCCAGTTTCAAAGAGAGCCGTTTGCAGGTCACAAATGTCGTTATTTCCCTGATTCGCAAAGGATTTTCACTCACAAACTACAGATACATTTACGAGTCCTACGGTTCTCGTTTTCAAATTAGATAGGCCTACCCAGGATTAGCACGGCTGGGTTTCTTTAAACCAGGATTCCGAGAGATTGAAAGTTTGGTTCATTGGAGAAAACCAGTTCAAAAAGATCAGATAAAAAACTAAATGTATTCATGGCAGAGAAAACAAGTACTACTAACAGACTCAGGGAAACGTTAACATTCACAGAAATTAAAGTCTCCTTAGAGACTAACAAAAATTGCCACAGCTGACTATATTTCAAGTCATCCAGGCGGGGTATTGGGTTAAGTTTTCAACCAGCAATAATCACGTCTCAGTAGAACTTCATAGACTATGAAATTGCCTCTGCGCAAGGATATCCATAACACCTATGACTTAAAAGTGGACCTGCTCCAACGCTCACAACGCTCGTGGTGCAATTCTCAAACCTTACCGGATGTACAGTACTGGCAGATCGATGACATGTTCATGTTGCACGTGATTGGCTTGTTGATTACAAACTCCGCCTTTTCCATAACCTTATGATCCCGGTCGCACAGAGAAATTTCACAAACGTAGGACAACCTACTTTTTCAGACCACATACCCATAATTTCCACGTTCGGGTTCTATTAAAGCAGGGGCCAGTTTCAAAGAGAGCCGTTTGCAGGTCACAAATGTCGTTATTTCCCTGATTCGCAAAGGATTTTCACTCACAAACTACAGATACATTTACGAGTCCTACGGTTCTCGTTTTGAAATTAGATAGGCCTACCCAGGATTAGCACGGCTGGGTTTCTTTAAACCAGGATTCCGAGAGATTGAAAGTTTGGTTCATTGGAGAAAACCAGTTTAAAAAGATCTGAAAAAAAACTAAATGTATTCATGGCAGAGAAAACAAGTACTACTAACAGACTCAGGGAAACGTTAACATTCACAGAAATTAAAAGTCTCCTTAGAGACTAACAAAAATTGCCACAGCTGACTATATTTCAAGTCATCCAGGCGGGGTATTGGGTTAAGTTTTCAACCAGCAATAATCACGTCTCAGTAGAACTTCATAGACTATGAAATTGCCTCTGCGAAAGGATATCCATAACACCTATGACTTAAAAGTGGACCTGCTCCAACGCTCACAACGCTCGTGGTGCAATTCTCAAACCTTACCGGATGTACAGTACTGTCAGATCGATGACATGTTCATGTTGCACGTGATTGGCTTGTTGATTACAAACTCCGCCTTTTCCATAACCTTATGATCCCGGTCGCACAGAGAAATTTCACAAACGTAGGACAACCTACTTTTTCAGACCACATACCCATAATTTCCACGTTCGGGTTCTATTAAAGCAGGGGCCAGTTTCAAAGGGAGCCGTTTGCAGGTCACAAATATCGTTATTTCCCTGATTCGCAAAGGATTTTCACTCACAAACTACAGATACATTTACGAGTCCTACGGTTCTCGTTTTGAAATTAGATAGGCCTACCCAGGATTAGCACGGCTGGGTTTCTTTAAACCAGGATTCCGAGAGATTGAAAGTTTGGTTCATTGGAGAAAACCAGTTCAAAAAGATCAGAAAAAAAACTAAATGTATTCATGGCAGAGAAAACAAGTACTGCTAACAGACTCAGGGAAACGTTAACATTCACAGAAATTAAAAGTCTCCTTAGAGACTAACAAAAATTGCCACAGCTGACTATATTTCAAGTCATCCAGGCGGGGTATTGGGTTAAGTTTTCAACCAGCAATAATCACGTCTCAGTAGAACTTCATAGACTATGAAATTGCCTCTGCGAAAGGATATCCATAACACCTATGACTTAAAAGTGGACCTGCTCCAACGCTCACAACGCTCGTGGTGCAATTCTCAAACCTTACCGGATGTACAGTACTGGCAGATCGATGACATGTTCATGTTGCACGTGATTGGCTTGTTGATTACAAACTCCGCCTTTTCCATAACCTTATGATCCCGGTCGCACAGAGAAATTTCACAAACGTAGGACAACCTACTTTTTCAGACCACATACCCATAATTTCCACGTTCGGGTTCTATTAAAGCAGGGGCCAGTTTCAAAGAGAGCCGTTTGCAGGTCACAAATGTCGTTATTTCCCTGATTCGCAAAGGATTTTCACTCACAAACTACAGATACATTTACGAGTCCTACGGTTCTCGTTTTGAAATTAGATAGGCCTACCCAGGATTAGCACGGCTGGGTTTCTTTAAACCAGGATTCCGAGAGATTGAAAGTTTGCTTCATTGGAGAAAACCAGTTCAAAAAGATCGAAAAAAAAACTAAATGTATTCATGGCAGAGAAAACAAGTACTACTAACAGACTCAGGGAAACGTTAACATTCACAGAAATTAAAAGTCTCCTTAGAGACTAACAAAAATTGCCACAGCTGACTATATTTCAAGTCATCCAGGCGGGGTATTGGGTTAAGTTTTCAACCAGCAATAATCACGTCTCAGTAGAACTTCATAGACTATGAAATTGCCTCTGCGAAAGGATATCCATAACACCTATGACTTAAAAGTGGACCTGCTCCAACGCTCACAACGCTCGTGGTGCAATTCTCAAACCTTACCGGATGTACAGTACTGTCAGATCGATGACATGTTCATGTTGCACGTGATTGGCTTGTTGATTACAAACTCCGCCTTTTCCATAACCTTATGATCCCGGTCGCACAGAGAAATTTCACAAACGTAGGACAACCTACTTTTTCAGACCACATACCCATAATTTCCACGTTCGGGTTCTATTAAAGCAGGGGCCAGTTTCAAAGAGAGCCGTTTGCAGGTCACAAATGTCGTTATTTCCCTGATTCGCAAAGGATTTTCACTCACAAACTACAGATACATTTACGAGTCCTACGGTTCTCGTTTTGAAATTAGATAGGCCTACCCAGGATTAGCACGGCTGGGTTTCTTTAAACCAGGATTCCGAGAGATTGAAAGTTTGCTTCATTGGAGAAAACCAGTTCAAAAAGATCTGAAAAAAACCTAAATGTATTCATGGCAGAGAAAACAAGCACTACTAACAGACTCAGGGAAACGTTAACATTCACAGAAATTAAAAGTCTCCTTAGAGACTAACAAAAATTGCCACAGCTGACTATATTTCAAGTCATCCAGGCGGGGTATTGGGTTAAGTTTTCAACCAGCAATAATCACGTCTCAATAGAACTTCATAGACTATGAAATTGCCTCTGGGCAAGGATATCCATAACACCTATGACTTAAAAGTGGACCTGCTCCAACGCTCACAACGCTCGTGGTGCAATTCTCAAACCTTACCGGATGTACAGTACAGTACGCCAATCACGTGCAACATGTTCATGTTGCACGTGATTGGCTTGTTGATTACAAACTCCGCCTTTTCCATAACCTTATGATCCCGGTCGCACAGAGAAATTTCACAAACGTAGGACAACCTACTTTTTCAGACCACATACCCATAATTTCCACGTTCGGGTTCTATTAAAGCAGGGGCCAGTTTCAAAGAGAGCCGTTTGCAGGTCACAAATGTCGTTATTTCCCTGATTCGCAAAGGATTTTCACTCACAAACTACAGATACATTTACGAGTCCTACGGTTCTCGTTTTGAAATTAGATAGGCCTACCCAGGATTAGCACGGCTGGGTTTCTTTAAACCAGGATTCCGAGAGATTGAAAGTTTGGTTCATTGGAGAAAACCAGTTCAAAAAGATCAGAAAAAAAACTAAATGTATTCATGGCAGAGAAAACAAGTACTACTAACAGACTCAGGGAAACTTTAACATTCACAGAAATTAAAGTCTCCTTAGAGACTAACAAAAATTGCCACAGCTGACTATATTTCAAGTCATCCAGGCGGGGTATTGGGTTAAGTTTTCAACCAGCAATAATCACGTCTCAGTAGAACTTCATAGACTATGAAATTGCCTCTGCGAAAGGATATCCATAACACCTATGACTTAAAAGTGGACCTGCTCCAACGCTCACAACGCTCGTGGTGCAATTCTCAAACCTTACCGGATGTACAGTACTGTCAGATCGATGACATGTTCATGTTGCACGTGATTGGCTTGTTGATTACAAACTCCGCCTTTTCCATAACCTTATGATCCCGGTCGCACAGAGAAATTTCACAAACGTAGGACAACCTACTTTTTCAGACCACATACCCATAATTTCCACGTTCGGGTTCTATTAAAGCAGGGGCCAGTTTCAAAGAGAGCCGTTTGCAGGTCACAAATGTCGTTATTTCCCTGATTCGCAAAGGATTTTCACTCACAAACTACAGATACATTTACGAGTCCTACGGTTCTCGTTTTGAAATTAGATAGGCCTACCCAGGATTAGCACGGCTGGGTTTCTTTAAACCAGGATTCCGAGAGATTGAAAGTTTGCTTCATTGGAGAAAACCAGTTCAAAAAGATCTGAAAAAAACCTAAATGTATTCATGGCAGAGAAAACAAGCACTACTAACAGACTCAGGGAAACGTTAACATTCACAGAAATTAAAAGTCTCCTTAGAGACTAACAAAAATTGCCACAGCTGACTATATTTCAAGTCATCCAGGCGGGGTATTGGGTTAAGTTTTCAACCAGCAATAATCACGTCTCAATAGAACTTCATAGACTATGAAATTGCCTCTGGGCAAGGATATCCATAACACCTATGACTTAAAAGTGGACCTGCTCCAACGCTCACAACGCTCGTGGTGCAATTCTCAAACCTTACCGGATGTACAGTACTGTCAGATCGATGACATGTTCATGTTGCACGTGATTGGCTTGTTGATTACAAACTCCGCCTTTTCCATAACCTTATGATCCCGGTCGCACAGAGAAATTTCACAAACGTAGGACAACCTACTTTTTCAGACCACATACCCATAATTTCCACGTTCGGGTTCTATTAAAGCAGGGGCCAGTTTCAAAGAGAGCCGTTTGCAGGTCACAAATGTCGTTATTTCCCTGATTCGCAAAGGATTTTCACTCACAAACTACAGATACATTTACGAGTCCTACGGTTCTCGTTTTGAAATTAGATAGGCCTACCCAGGATTAGCACGGCTGGGTTTCTTTAAACCAGGATTCCGAGAGATTGAAAGTTTGGTTCATTGGAGAAAACCAGTTTAAAAAGATCTGAAAAAAAACTAAATGTATTCATGGCAGAGAAAACAAGTACTACTAATAGACTCAGGGAAACGTTAACATTCACAGAAATTAAAAGTCTCCTTAGAGACTAACAAAAATTGCCACAGCTGACTATATTTCAAGTCATCCAGGCGGGGTATTGGGTTAAGTTTTCAACCAGCAATAATCACGTCTCAGTAGAACTTCATAGACTATGAAATTGCCTCTGCGAAAGGATATCCATAACACCTATGACTTAAAAGTGGACCTGCTCCAACGCTCACAACGCTCGTGGTGCAATTCTCAAACCTTACCGGATGTACAGTACTGTCAGATCGATGACATGTTCATGTTGCACGTGATTGGCTTGTTGATTACAAACTCCGCCTTTTCCATAACCTTATGATCCCGGTCGCACAGAGAAATTTCACAACGTAGGACAACCTACTTTTTCAGACCACATACCCATAATTTCCACGTTCGGGTTCTATTAAAGCAGGGGCCAGTTTCAAAGGGAGCCGTTTGCAGGTCACAAATATCGTTATTTCCCTGATTCGCAAAGGATTTTCACTCACAAACTACAGATACATTTACGAGTCCTACGGTTCTCGTTTTGAAATTAGATAGGCCTACCCAGGATTAGCACGGCTGGGTTTCTTTAAACCAGGATTCCGAGAGATTGAAAGTTTGGTTCATTGGAGAAAACCAGTTCAAAAAGATCAGAAAAAAAACTAAATGTATTCATGGCAGAGAAAACAAGTACTGCTAACAGACTCAGGGAAACGTTAACATTCACAGAAATTAAAAGTCTCCTTAGAGACTAACAAAAATTGCCACAGCTGACTATATTTCAAGTCATCCAGGCGGGGTATTGGGTTAAGTTTTCAACCAGCAATAATCACGTCTCAGTAGAACTTCATAGACTATGAAATTGCCTCTGCGAAAGGATATCCATAACACCTATGACTTAAAAGTGGACCTGCTCCAACGCTCACAACGCTCGTGGTGCAATTCTCAAACCTTACCGGATGTACAGTACTGGCAGATCGATGACATGATCATGTTGCACGTGATTGGCTTGTTGATTACAAACTCCGCCTTTTCCATAACCTTATGATCCCGGTCGCACAGAGAAATTTCACAAACGTAGGACAACCTACTTTTTCAGACCACATACCCATAATTTCCACGTTCGGGTTCTATTAAAGCAGGGGCCAGTTTCAAAGAGAGCCGTTTGCAGGTCACAAATGTCGTTATTTCCCTGATTCGCAAAGGATTTTCACTCACAAACTACAGATACATTTACGAGTCCTACGGTTCTCGTTTTGAAATTAGATAGGCCTACCCAGGATTAGCACGGCTGGGTTTCTTTAAACCAGGATTCCGAGAGATTGAAAGTTTGGTTCATTGGAGAAAACCAGTTCAAAAAGATCAGAAAAAAAACTAAATGTATTCATGGCAGAGAAAACAAGTACTACTAACAGACTCAGGGAAACTTTAACATTCACAGAAATTAAAGTCTCCTTAGAGACTAACAAAAATTGCCACAGCTGACTATATTTCAAGTCATCCAGGCGGGGTATTGGGTTAAGTTTTCAACCAGCAATAATCACGTCTCAGTAGAACTTCATAGACTATGAAATTGCCTCTGCGAAAGGATATCCATAACACCTATGACTTAAAAGTGGACCTGCTCCAACGCTCACAACGCTCGTGGTGCAATTCTCAAACCTTACCGGATGTACAGTACTGTCAGATCGATGACATGTTCATGTTGCACGTGATTGGCTTGTTGATTACAAACTCCGCCTTTTCCATAACCTTATGATCCCGGTCGCACAGAGAAATTTCACAAACGTAGGACAACCTACTTTTTCAGACCACATACCCATAATTTCCACGTTCGGGTTCTATTAAAGCAGGGGCCAGTTTCAAAGAGAGCCGTTTGCAGGTCACAAATGTCGTTATTTCCCTGATTCGCAAAGGATTTTCACTCACAAACTACAGATACATTTACGAGTCCTACGGTTCTCGTTTTGAAATTAGATAGGCCTACCCAGGATTAGCACGGCTGGGTTTCTTTAAACCAGGATTCCGAGAGATTGAAAGTTTGGTTCATTGCAGAAAACCAGTTCAAAAAGATCTGAAAAAAACCTAAATGTATTCATGGCAGAGAAAACAAGTACTGCTAACAGACTCAGGGAAACGTTAACATTCACAGAAATTAAAAGTCTCCTTAGAGACTAACAAAAATTGCCACAGCTGACTATATTTCAAGTCATCCAGGCGGGGTATTGGGTTAAGTTTTCAACCAGCAATAATCACGTCTCAGTAGAACTTCATAGACTATGAAATTGCCTCTGCGCAAGGATATCCACAACACCTATGACTTAAAAGTGGACCTGCTCCAACGCTCACAACGCTCGTGGTGCAATTCTCAAACCTTACCGGATGTACAGTACTGGCAGATCGATGACATGTTCATGTTGCACGTGATTGGCTTGTTGATTACAAACTCCGCCTTTTCCATAACCTTATGATCCCGGTCGCACAGAGAAATTTCACAAACGTAGGACAACCTACTTTTTCAGACCACATACCCATAATTTCCACGTTCGGGTTCTATTAAAGCAGGGGCCAGTTTCAAAGAGAGCCGTTTGCAGGTCACAAATGTCGTTATTTCCCTGATTCGCAAAGGATTTTCACTCACAAACTACAGATACATTTACGAGTCCTACGGTTCTCATTTTGAAATTAGATAGGCCTACCCAGGATTAGCACGGCTGGGTTTCTTTAAACCAGGATTCCGAGAGATTGAAAGTTTGGTTCATTGGAGAAAACCAGTCCAAAAAGATCAGAAAAAAAACTAAATGTATTCATGGCAGAGAAAACAAGTACTACTAACAGACTCAGGGAAACGTTAACATTCACAGAAATTAAAAGTCTCCTTAGAGACTAACAAAAATTGCCACAGCTGACTATATTTCAAGTCATCCAGGCGGGGTATTGGGTTAAGTTTTCAACCAGCAATAATCACGTCTCAGTAGAACTTCATAGACTATGAAATTGCCTCTGCGAAAGGATATCCATAACATCTATGACTTAAAAGTGGACCTGCTCCAACGCTCACAACGCTCGTGGTGCAATTCTCAAACCTTACCGGATGTACAGTACTGGCAGATCGATGACATGTTCATGTTGCACGTGATTGGCTTGTTGATTACAAACTCCGCCTTTTCCATAACCTTATGATCCCGGTCGCACAGAGAAATTTCACAAACGTAGGACAACCTACTTTTTCAGACCACATACCCATAATTTCCACGTTCGGGTTCTATTAAAGCAGGGGCCAGTTTCAAAGAGAGCCGTTTGCAGGTCACAAATGTCGTTATTTCCCTGATTCGCAAAGGATTTTCACTCACAAACTACAGATACATTTACGAGTCCTACGGTTCTCGTTTTGAAATTAGATAGGCCTACCCAGGATTAGCACGGCTGGGTTTCTTTAAACCAGGATTCCGAGAGATTGAAAGTTTGGTTCATTGGAGAAAACCAGTTTAAAAAGATCTGAAAAAAAACTAAATGTATTCATGGCAGAGAAAACAAGTACTACTAACAGACTCAGGGAAACGTTAACATTCACAGAAATTAAAAGTCTCCTTAGAGACTAACAAAAATTGCCACAGCTGACTATATTTCAAGTCATCCAGGCGGGGTATTGGGTTAAGTTTTCAACCAGCAATAATCACGTCTCAGTAGAACTTCATAGACTATGAAATTGCCTCTGCGAAAGGATATCCATAACACCTATGACTTAAAAGTGGACCTGCTCCAACGCTCACAACGCTCGTGGTGCAATTCTCAAACCTTACCGGATGTACAGTACTGTCAGATCGATGACATGTTCATGTTGCACGTGATTGGCTTGTTGATTACAAACTCCGCCTTTTCCATAACCTTATGATCCCGGTCGCACAGAGAAATTTCACAAATGTAGGACAACCTACTTTTTCAGACCACATACCCATAATTTCCACGTTCGGGTTCTATTAAAGCAGGGGCCAGTTTCAAAGGGAGCCGTTTGCAGGTCACAAATATCGTTATTTCCCTGATTCGCAAAGGATTTTCACTCACAAACTACAGATACATTTACGAGTCCTACGGTTCTCGTTTTGAAATTAGATAGGCCTACCCAGGATTAGCACGGCTGGGTTTCTTTAAACCAGGATTCCGAGAGATTGAAAGTTTGGTTCATTGCAGAAAACCAGTTCAAAAAGATCAGAAAAAAAACTAAATGTATTCATGGCAGAGAAAACAAGTACTGCTAACAGACTCAGGGAAACGTTAACATTCACAGAAATTAAAAGTCTCCTTAGAGACTAACAAAAATTGCCACAGCTGACTATATTTCAAGTCATCCAGGCGGGGTATTGGGTTAAGTTTTCAACCAACAATAATCACGTCTCAGTAGAACTTCATAGACTATGAAATTGCCTCTGCGAAAGGATATCCATAACACCTATGACTTAAAAGTGGACCTGCTCCAACGCTCACAACGCTCGTGGTGCAATTCTCAAACCTTACCGGATGTACAGTACTGGCAGATCGATGACATGTTCATGTTGCACGTGATTGGCTTGTTGATTACAAACTCCGCCTTTTCCATAACCTTATGATCCCGGTCGCACAGAGAAATTTCACAAACGTAGGACAACCTACTTTTTCAGACCACATACCCATAATTTCCACGTTCGGGTTCTATTAAAGCAGGGGCCAGTTTCAAAGAGAGCCGTTTGCAGGTCACAAATGTCGTTATTTCCCTGATTCGCAAAGGATTTTCACTCACAAACTACAGATACATTTACGAGTCCTACGGTTCTCGTTTTGAAATTAGATAGGCCTACCCAGGATTAACACGGCTGGGTTTCTTTAAACCAGGATTCCGAGAGATTGAAAGTTTGGTTCATTGGAGAAAACCAGTTTAAAAAGATCTGAAAAAAAACTAAATGTATTCATGGCAGAGAAAACAAGTACTACTAACAGACTCAGGGAAACGTTAACATTCACAGAAATTAAAAGTCTCCTTAGAGACTAACAAAAATTGCCACAGCTGACTATATTTCAAGTCATCCAGGCGGGGTATTGGGTTAAGTTTTCAACCAGCAATAATCACGTCTCAGTAGAACTTCATAGACTATGAAATTGCCTCTGCGAAAGGATATCCATAACACCTATGACTTAAAAGTGGACCTGCTCCAACGCTCACAACGCTCGTGGTGCAATTCTCAAACCTTACCGGATGTACAGTACTGTCAGATCGATGACATGTTCATGTTGCACGTGATTGGCTTGTTGATTACAAACTCCGCCTTTTCCATAACCTTATGATCCCGGTCGCACAGAGAAATTTCACAAACGTAGGACAACCTACTTTTTCAGACCACATACCCATAATTTCCACGTTCGGGTTCTATTAAAGCAGGGGCCAGTTTCAAAGGGAGCCGTTTGCAGGTCACAAATATCGTTATTTCCCTGATTCGCAAAGGATTTTCACTCACAAACTACAGATACATTTACAAGTCCTACGGTTCTCGTTTTGAAATTAGATAGGCCTACCCAGGATTAGCACGGCTGGGTTTCTTTAAACCAGGATTCCGAGAGATTGAAAGTTTGGTTCATTGGAGAAAACCAGTTCAAAAAGATCAGAAAAAAAACTAAATGTATTCATGGCAGAGAAAACAAGTACTACTAACAGACTCAGGGAAACGTTAACATTCACAGAAATTAAAGTCTCCTTAGAGACTAACAAAAATTGCCACAGCTGACTATATTTCAAGTCATCCAGGCGGGGTATTGGGTTAAGTTTTCAACCAGCAATAATCACGTCTCAGTAGAACTTCATAGACTATGAAATTGCCTCTGCGCAAGGATATCCATAACACCTATGACTTAAAAGTGGACCTGCTCCAACGCTCACAACGCTCGTGGTGCAATTCTCAAACCTTACCGGATGTACAGTACTGTCAAATCGATGACATGTTCATGTTGCACGTGATTGGCTTGTTGATTACAAACTCCGCCTTTTCCATAACCTTATGATCCCGGTCGCACAGAGAAATTTCACAAACGTAGGACAACCTACTTTTTCAGACCACATACCCATAATTTCCACGTTCGGGTTCTATTAAAGCAGGGGCCAGTTTCAAAGAGAGCCGTTTGCAGGTCACAAATGTCGTTATTTCCCTGATTCGCAAAGGATTTTCACTCACAAACTACAGATACATTTACGAGTCCTACGGTTCTCGTTTTGAAATTAGATAGGCCTACCCAGGATTAGCACGGCTGGGTTTCTTTAAACCAGGATTCCGAGAGATTGAAAGTTTGGTTCATTGGAGAAAACCAGTTCAAAAAGATCAGAAAAAAAACTAAATGTATTCATGGCAGAGAAAACAAGTACTGCTAACAGACTCAGGGAAACGTTAACATTCACAGAAATTAAAAGTCTCCTTAGAGACTAACAAAAATTGCCACAGCTGACTATATTTCAAGTCATCCAGGCGGGGTATTGGGTTAAGTTTTCAACCAGCAATAATCACGTCTCAGTAGAACTTCATACACTATGAAATTGCCTCTGCGAAAGGATATCCATAACACCTATGACTTAAAAGTGGACCTGCTCCAACGCTCACAACGCTCGTGGTGCAATTCTCAAACCTTACCGGATGTACAGTACTGGCAGATCGATGACATGTTCATGTTGCACGTGATTGGCTTGTTGATTACAAACTCCGCCTTTTCCATAACCTTATGATCCCGGTCGCACAGAGAAATTTCACAAACGTAGGACAACCTACTTTTTCAGACCAAATACCCATAATTTCCACGTTCGGGTTCTATTAAAGCAGGGGCCAGTTTCAAAGAGAGCCGTTTGCAGGTCACAAATGTCGTTATTTCCCTGATTCGCAAAGGATTTTCACTCACAAACTACAGATACATTTACGAGTCCTACGGTTCTCGTTTTGAAATTAGATAGGCCTACCCAGGATTAGCACGGCTGGGTTTCTTTAAACCAGGATTCCGAGAGATTGAAAGTTTGCTTCATTGGAGAAAACCAGTTCAAAAAGATCAGAAAAAAAACTAAATGTATTCATGGCAGAGAAAACAAGTACTACTAACAGACTCAGGGAAACGTTAACATTCACAGAAATTAAAAGTCTCCTTAGAGACTAACAAAAATTGCCACAGCTGACTATATTTCAAGTCATCCAGGCGGGGTATTGGGTTAAGTTTTCAACCAGCAATAATCACGTCTCAGTAGAACTTCATAGACTATGAAATTGCCTCTGCGAAAGGATATCCATAACACCTATGACTTAAAAGTGGACCTGCTCCAACGCTCACAACGCTCGTGGTGCAATTCTCAAACCTTACCGGATGTACAGTACTGTCAGATCGATGACATGTTCATGTTGCACGTGATTGGCTTGTTGATTACAAACTCCGCCTTTTCCATAACCTTATGATCCCGGTCGCACAGAGAAATTTCACAAACGTAGGACAACCTACTTTTTCAGACCACATACCCATAATTTCCACGTTCGGGTTCTATTAAAGCAGGGGCCAGTTTCAAAGAGAGCCGTTTGCAGGTCACAAATGTCGTTATTTCCCTGATTCGCAAAGGATTTTCACTCACAAACTACAGATACATTTACGAGTCCTACGGTTCTCGTTTTGAAATTAGATAGGCCTACCCAGGATTAGCACGGCTGGGTTTCTTTAAACCAGGATTCCGAGAGATTGAAAGTTTGGTTCATTGGAGAAAACCAGTTTAAAAAGATCTGAAAAAAAACTAAATGTATTCATGGCAGAGAAAACAAGTACTACTAACAGACTCAGGGAAACGTTAACATTCACAGAAATTAAAAGTCTCCTTAGAGACTAACAAAAATTGCCACAGCTGACTATATTTCAAGTCATCCAGGCGGGGTATTGGGTTAAGTTTTCAACCAGCAATAAACACGTCTCAGTAGAACTTCATAGACTATGAAATTGCCTCTGCGAAAGGATATCCATAACACCTATGACTTAAAAGTGGACCTGCTCCAACGCTCACAACGCTCGTGGTGCAATTCTCAAACCTTACCGGATGTACAGTACTGTCAGATCGATGACATGTTCATGTTGCACGTGATTGGCTTGTTGATTACAAACTCCGCCTTTTCCATAACCTTATGATCCCGGTCGCACAGAGAAATTTCACAAATGTAGGACAACCTACTTTTTCAGACCACATACCCATAATTTCCACGTTCGGGTTCTATTAAAGCAGGGGCCAGTTTCAAAGGGAGCCGTTTGCAGGTCACAAATATCGTTATTTCCCTGATTCGCAAAGGATTTTCACTCACAAACTACAGATACATTTACGAGTCCTACGGTTCTCGTTTTGAAATTAGATAGGCCTACCCAGGATTAGCACGGCTGGGTTTCTTTAAACCAGGATTCCGAGAGATTGAAAGTTTGGTTCATTGGAGAAAACCAGTTCAAAAAGATCAGAAAAAAAACTAAATGTATTCATGGCAGAGAAAACAAGTACTGCTAACAGACTCAGGGAAACGTTAACATTCACAGAAATTAAAAGTCTCCTTAGAGACTAACAAAAATTGCCACAGCTGACTATATTTCAAGTCATCCAGGCAGGGTATTGGGTTAAGTTTTCAACCAGCAATAATCACGTCTCAGTAGAACTTCATAGACTATGAAATTGCCTCTGCGAAAGGATATCCATAACACCTATGACTTAAAAGTGGACCTGCTCCAACGCTCACAACGCTCGTGGTGCAATTCTCAAACCTTACCGGATGTACAGTACTGGCAGATCGATGACATGTTCATGTTGCACGTGATTGGCTTGTTGATTACAAACTCCGCCTTTTCCATAACCTTATGATCCCGGTCGCACAGAGAAATTTCACAAACGTAGGACAACCTACTTTTTCAGACCACATACCCATAATTTCCACGTTCGGGTTCTATTAAAGCAGGGGCCAGTTTCAAAGAGAGCCGTTTGCAGGTCACAAATGTCGTTATTTCCCTGATTCGCAAAGGATTTTCACTCACAAACTACAGATACATTTACGAGTCCTACGGTTCTCGTTTTGAAATTAGATAGGCCTACCCAGGATTAGCACGGCTGGGTTTCTTTAAACCAGGATTCCGAGAGATTGAAAGTTTGGTTCATTGGAGAAAACCAGTTCAAAAAGATCAGAAAAAAAACTAAATGTATTCATGGCAGAGAAAACAAGTACTACTAACAGACTCAGGGAAACGTTAACATTCACAGAAATTAAAAGTCTCCTTAGAGACTAACAAAAATTGCCACAGCTGACTATATTTCAAGTCATCCAGGCGGGGTATTGGGTTAAGTTTTCAACCAGCAATAATCACGTCTCAGTAGAACTTCATAGACTATGAAATTGCCTCTGCGCAAGGATATCCATAACACCTATGACTTAAAAGTGGACCTGCTCCAACGCTCACAACGCTCGTGGTGCAATTCTCAAACCTTACCGGATGTACAGTACTGTCAGATCGATGACATGTTCATGTTGCACGTGATTGGCTTGTTGATTACAAACTCCGCCTTTTCCATAACCTTATGATCCCGGTCGCACAGAGAAATTTCACAAACGTAGGACAACCTACTTTTTCAGACCACATACCCATAATTTCCACGTTCGGGTTCTATTAAAGCAGGGGCCAGTTTCAAAGAGAGCCGTTTGCAGGTCACAAATGTCGTTATTTCCCTGATTCGCAAAGGATTTTCACTCACAAAATACAGATACATTTACGAGTCCTACGGTTCTCGTTTTGAAATTAGATAGGCCTACCCAGGATTAGCACGGCTGGGTTTCTTTAAACCAGGATTCCGAGAGATTGAAAGTTTAGTTCATTGGAGAAAACCAGTTCAAAAAGATCAGAAAAAAAACTAAATGTATTCATGGCAGAGAAAACAAGTACTACTAACAGACTCAGGGAAACGTTAACATTCACAGAAATTAAAGTCTCCTTAGAGACTAACAAAAATTGCCACAGCTGACTATATTTCAAGTCATCCAGGCGGGGTATTGGGTTAAGTTTTCAACCAGCAATAATCACGTCTCAGTAGAACTTCATAGACTATGAAATTGCCTCTGCGAAAGGATATCCATAACACCTATGACTTAAAAGTGGACCTGCTCCAACGCTCACAACGCTCGTGGTGCAATTCTCAAACCTTACCGGATGTACAGTACTGTCAGATCGATGACATGTTCATGTTGCACGTGATTGGCTTGTTGATTACAAACTCCGCCTTTTCCATAACCTTATGATCCCGGTCGCACAGAGAAATTTCACAAACGTAGGACAACCTACTTTTTCAGACCACATACCCATAATTTCCACGTTCGGGTTCTATTAAAGCAGGGGCCAGTTTCAAAGAGAGCCGTTTGCAGGTCACAGATGTCGTTATTTCCCTGATTCGCAAAGGATTTTCACTCACAAACTACAGATACATTTACGAGTCCTACGGTTCTCGTTTTGAAATTGGGTAGGCCTACCCAGGATTAGCACGGCTGGGTTTCTTTAAACCAGGATTCTGAGAGATTGAAAGTTTGGTTCATTGGAGAAAACCAGTTCAAAAAGATCTGAAAAAAAACTAAATGTATTCATGGCAGAGAAAACAAGTACTACTAACAGACTCAGGGAAACGTTAACATTCACAGAAATTAAAAGTCTCCTTAGAGACTAACAAAAATTGCAACAGCTGACTATATTTCAAGTCATCCAGGCGGGGTATTGGGTTAAGTTTTCAACCAGCAATAATCACGTCTCAGTAGAACTTCATAGACTATGAAATTGCCTCTGCGCAAGGATATCCATAACACCAATGACTTAAAAGTGGACCTGCTCCAACGCTCACAACGCTCGTGGTGCAATTCTCAAACCTTACCGGATGTACAGTACTGGCAGATCGATGACATGTTCATGTTGCACGTGATTGGCTTGTTGATTACAAACTCCGCCTTTTCCATAACCTTATGATCCCGGTCGCACAGAGAAATTTCACAAACGTAGGACAACCTACTTTTTCAGACCACATACCCATAATTTCCACGTTCGGGTTCTATTAAAGCAGGGGCCAGTTTCAAAGAGAGCCGTTTGCAGGTCACAAATGTCGTTATTTCCCTGATTCGCAAAGGATTTTCACTCACAAACTACAGATACATTTACGAGTCCTACGGTTCTCGTTTTGAAATGAGATAGGCCTACCCAGGATTAGCACGGCTGGGTTTCTTTAAACCAGGATTCCGAGAGATTGAAAGTTTGGTTCATTGGAGAAAACCAGTTCAAAAAGATCTGAAAAAAACCTAAATGTATTCATGGCAGAGAAAACAAGCACTACTAACAGACTCAGGGAAACGTTAACATTCACAGAAATTAAAAGTCTCCTTAGAGACTAACAAAAATTGCCACAGCTGACTATATTTCAAGTCATCCAGGCGGGGTATTGGGTTAAGTTTTCAACCAGCAATAATCACGTCTCAGTAGAACTTCATAGACTATGAAATTGCCTCTGCGCAAGGATATCCATAACACCTATGACTTAAAAGTGGACCTGCTCCAACGCTCACAACGCTCGTGGTGCAATTCTCAAACCTTACCGGATGTACAGTACTGTCAGATCGATGACATGTTCATGTTGCACGTGATTGGCTTGTTGATTACAAACTCCGCCTTTTCCATAACCTTATGATCCCGGTCGCACAGAGAAATTTCACAAACGTAGGACAACCTACTTTTTCAGACCACATACCCATAATTTCCACGTTCGGGTTCTATTAAAGCAGGGGCCAGTTTCAAAGAGAGCCGTTTGCACGTCACAAATGTCGTTATTTCCCTGATTCGCAAAGGATTTTCACTCACAAACTACAGATACATTTACGAGTCCTACGGTTCTCGTTTTGAAATTAGATAGGCCTACCCAGGATTAGCACGGCTGGGTTTCTTTAAACCAGGATTCCGAGAGATTGAAAGTTTGGTTCATTGGGGAAAACCAGTTCAAAAAGATCTGAAAAAAACTAAATGTATTCATGGCAGAGAAAACAAGCACTACTAACAGACTCAGGGAAACGTTAACATTCACAGAAATTAAAAGTCTCCTTAGAGACTAACAAAAATTGCCACAGCTGACTATATTTCAAGTCATCCAGGCGAGGTATTGGGTTAAGTTTTCAACCAGCAATAATCACGTCTCAGTAGAACTTCATAGACTATGAAATTGCCTCTGCGAAAGGATATCCATAACACCTATGACTTAAAAGTGGACCTGCTCCAACGCTCACAACGCTCGTGGTGCAATTCCCCAACCTTACCGGATGTACAGTACTGTCAGATCGATGACATGTTCATGTTGCACGTGATTGGCTTGTTGATTACAAACTCCGCCTTTTCCATAACCTTATGATCCCGGTCGCACAGAGAAATTTCACAAACGTAGGACAAACTACTTTATCAGACCACAAACTCATAATTTCCACATTTGGGTCCGGGAGTATAAATGAAGGTTAAGAATGCAGAGTTCCCTGGGCACAAAATCTTGGAGGCCCCCCACACGCACAATCCAGGTTTTGAATTATAGGTTTTCAGCAAAGCCTACTATCTGTTGGAACACATGTAGCTCATAAAGGATTTACACTGATAGGCTACAGCCCACAATCAAAAGCTGAAAGACACTATCAACACCTGTTGATATTTTCTATCATACACGATTCACACCACATGAGTGCAACAATAACCTCCTGGGCCAGCAGCAACAATATCATCACATTAGCCTACAGTTTAGCTCAATAGCATACACAAGCACATACTGCCCCACCTCCACCAATACAGTTCAGATTCAGAAGAGAAGCCATGCAATGCAACAAGAAACAGCAAAACATCAGTGCAATAATACAGCAACAACAAACACCATTTTGGCACGTATAGCCATGCAAGCAACACGAAACAACAAAAAACACACTTATCAATCCTGCTGCTGTGTGATGACTACAGCTGTTAAACATGGGAAGTTCTAATGGGAAACTCATTCAGCCATTAAAACATGTTTCTGAACTCCGCGTCACCAGATTACACTCATGTGGATGATATAATTGGTAAGAATTTTCCTTGAAAATTGTGTTTTGATTCTCGTGTCAATCTGCAGTAGATGAAAAAACGTAGCAAACTGAAAGGGGCAAAATTTAATATAAATGAAATGTGTTTTGTGATTTTGGAGATGCCTGCGTGCATCTTTGCCAACTGAAGCCATGATTGCTTTGTCTTGCGTGTGTGACAAGAGTGGTCTGAACAGGTTTTATCGCAAATGCAGTTTCGTGCCAAAATTGGCACCAAAATGCACTGCGCCGCCTAATCTGCACCACAAGTGAGGTCCTTTGGTACCTAGAAATTACCAAACAGGCACAGATGCAAAAAAAAAAAAATTGCATAAAGACTGACAGTTCAAAAACTTTAAATATTTGAAGGGAATACAAAAAATATTAATATATATATATCCTGTTTATGCTTCTATTTACTGTCATTAAGAAATGGAAAACATGTTGAAATGACAATTATTAAGCTTATCTTTAATTACTGTATGATTTGTTTTTCATTGTGACATTAATTTTACATGCCTCATTAGAATCAAATCACAACACACTGATGTCTCTGTGGTACTTCATAGAATATGAAATTGGTTCTGCAAACATATACTGATAGCACCTACGAGTTTAAAGTGCACCTGGTCACAACAGGTGATGCATTTCTGAAACTAAATATAATATAGTATATGTACAGTAGGCTATATGCTAGCCATGTACTTGTGTATTCATAAATCAGTTGCTATAATTAATTAAATTATACTACAAATCCATGTTGTAGGCTCGTGGTATATGTGGATTGGATGTATTAAGGTTATCATCATGCATCCTACGACATGTAGTAGTAGCAATTTTCTCTGGCGGGGGGCGCTGTGTAGCAGGTCTACAGGTAACCTACAAGTACAGGATGATGACCTCCTGTCAACCAACGAATAACGAGCCAAATGGGATTTTTTTTCGAGTTCAGAACCTCACCTGTAGCTTTTTTATTTCACTCTGTCTCTTCGCATCAGATGGATAGGGCTGCAGCTTCTCTCCTGTGGTTTGCACTCTGTGTCGGGATGGGGTGGACGGGAGCCCCGAGGTCTGCTTCACCGCGGCGCACGGACACCAGCATGAGGAGGAAAGATCAGTCGGTGAACGGCTCGGTGGTTTTGCACGACTACATGCTGTATTTATACCGAACACTCTCCAAACTTCAACCAAGAGACATTCATATTTCACGTGGAGCAGGATTTGCAAACACAGTGACGAGTTTTGTGGACCAAGGAAAAGGTTAGAGGACATTTGCCTAAAGGATGTTATTTATTATTTTTGAAAGGAAGGCGCTGGTTTTGTATTTTTAATAAGTCGGTGAAGAATCCTCAGGTTCTGAGCAGCATGTAGGTTATTGGTGTAAGTTATGGAGAAAGTTATATCAATAATAACAGCGAAATATCTGCCCATATTACACAACGTTTCTTGTCAGTTTCTGACACTTTATCTTATCTTATTTTTAATCTAAAAAAGTACAGTTTTTATCATAGTACTTTTATCTGTATCTTATTAAAACAATATAGGTATCAATAATATAGACTTACAAAATATAGGCAATACAACGTTAAAAAGAGCTACACTTTTAGGTAAAACGTAATCAACTTAAACGGTCTGAGAGGGGAACATCACAACGGTTAAATCACTTACATCTCATAGACACACTATGCAATCTGTGAGGAGGCATCAGGATAGACTTGGTTTTAAGGAGTTGTAGGCCAAAAAAAAAGGTTGGGAACCACTGAAATATAAAAACATGAACAAAATGTTAATCATAAAACTGAAGCATGAAGCAGAGTAAAAACATACAGAACTTACTGACACGGTGGTCCTTTCTTGGCTCAGCTGCTTGCTGTAGAGGCTTCAGGCTCAAGTGGATGTATAGTATTACATGCTGTAGGAAAGTGTAGCATTCCCCACAGTCATGCTAACTTCATAATGTCATCAGAATAAAACAAATATCACACATAAAAATCGCATTTGGGCGCAGCTCAAAGTTAAATGAAGTGAGCACTTAGTGTTTCCCAGGAAATTTTGTCTGGATGGATCAAACAGTATCCAGCCAGTGATTAGTAATACTGTCTTACATAAGAAGATATTTTATCACAAATTCTGTTTTTTTTTCCAGCCGTTTAGTTTGTAAAATGCCAGAGAATTGTGAGAAATGCCTATCAAAAGTTTCCAGGGCTGTAGATGATACCCTATATCATGCAATCTGCAGTCCAAACCCCAAAGACACTAATTTTACAAAGACATACAACAGCATACAATATGAAAAAATATTTTTGCTTTGATTTAAATGATTAATATATTATAAAAAATGATTTCCATTGATTTTGTGTAATTTTGTAATGTAATGTCCTGACCAACAGTCCACAACCCAAAAATATTCAGTTTACTGTCATAGAGGACTGAAGAGACCACAAAATATTCACATTTGAGAAGTTGGAATCAGAGAATTTGGAAATGTTCTTAAAAAATGACTCAAAATGATTATCAAAATAGTTGATGATTAATTTAATAGTTTGCAACTAATCAATTAATCAACTAATCGTTGCAGCTCAAGTCAGTTGAGCAAATGAATATGGAAGATTCTTTTTTCTGTTGACTAGTGAGTTGTGTGGAGTTGTTCTTGGGAAATTTCCTGACATTAGTATTTCTAAAATCCTCTGTGTCCCCCTCCTCATCCACAGACCAGCCATCTTGGGAGAGCGGTCAGCGTTACATCTTTGACTTGTCCAGTCTGCCCAGGATGGATGAGCTGGTGGAGGCAGAGCTTAGAATTCTAAGGAAACCTGCAGCAGACCTCCTGACTGTCCTGACAACAGGAGGAAATCTGTACAACATTCATCTGTACTCCTGCTCTCCCTCTAACAGACAGCTTTTGGATTCCCGAACTGTGGAGGTTTTAGATAGCAGTCTCCCCAAGTGGGAGGTGTTTGATGTCTGGTCCAGCATGAAGGCCCGTCAGAGGAATCCCACAGAACCACTGCAGGCCTGCTTCCACCTCCTGGCCTTGTCTGAACTGACCAACGAGGTGGCTGACCCGCTGCTCCTGGGACTGGACCGTCAAACTCGGCTAGCGCAGGAAAAAGCTTTGCTGGTGGCTTTCTCGCACACTGATACAAGTGACAATCTGTTCAGAGATCATATAATGGAGAAGATAAAGAATGAGGCAGGTGGATTCAGACTCCCCAAGCCTTTGAAACTGACTTTAAAACATGAAAAGAAGCACCAGCGGCAGCATCAGAGGGCCCTGTCCAAACGGTCATTTGGTGGAACAGGGCAAGGAGCAGCCGCTGGTGGTGGTAATGGAGGGAAAACTGGTCGCAGGAGGATCCGATGTAGCCGTAAATCCCTCCATGTGAACTTCAGAGATCTGGGCTGGGATGACTGGATCATCGCCCCCCTGGACTATGAAGCACACCACTGTGACGGGGTGTGTGACTTCCCACTGCGCTCCCACCTGGAGCCCACCAACCATGCCGTCATTCAAACACTCATGAACTCCATGGACCCAGACATCAGTCCATCCAGCTGCTGCGTCCCCTCCAAGCTCAGTCCCATCAGCATCCTGTATATCGACGCAGGCAACAACGTGGTGTATAGGCAGTATGAGGACATGGTGGTGGAGAGCTGTGGATGCCGGTAGCACAAAGGAAGCTGGTTGAACGGACTCTTGCATGGACTGGGGTTTTTTGTCTGTTTGTTTTGGTTATAAAGCCAAAATGAAAGGATTTATTTTGTTATTTTAAATCCATGTGTCCAATATATGAAAATGTCACCATTAAATAGTCCACCCCACTTTTTCTTTTTTTTTTTTTTTTTTAAAAAAGCTCTTCACTTAGACTGAAAGATTGGTGGAACTCTAACCCCATAAAAACAAATCATTTACTTTATATTACTGAACCTTTTCCAAATTACTCTACTTCTTTTGTTTTTGGTTTTATGACCACTTGTGGGCAGCAGAGCAAACTGAAAATACAAGATCTGACATATTATCATAGGTTATTGTGCACTTTATTTTGTTGCCAAATTCTCAGCTGTCACAAACAATTTTTTGCTGATTTAATAGAAAATGATGAAATGTATCCCCTTTATAGGATAGAGTCAAGCAAACATAATGGGTGATGTTTGACATGTGGTGTATGAAGATTCACATGGTAACATGCGATAGATGATTTTCATGTAGTTTATGTATTGACATATTTATCTTTGAAAATATTGGTAAATTGGAATTTATATTCCCAACATATGCTCATATTACTGTATGTTTGTGTGTATTTTTTATGAACAAACTTTTATTTAGTAACTTTAAGTTCACATTTGAAATATATAATAATATACAGTATATTTTATATACAATAATATGTATAAAATACTAAATTTGTATTTACAAATCAAGCAGCTACAGGTAGGAGAGAAATGAGAGATGAAAACAAGTGTTATCAACTGGCATTTCCTCATTTTCCTCTCTCTCTCTCTCTCTCTCTCTCTCTCTCTCTCTCTCTCTCTCTCTCTATATATATATATATATATACACACACACACACACACACACACACACAGTATATACCTGTCCTGTTCAGCAGAGTGGTTACAATGTCTGTGCTTCAAATCCAAGTTAGTCCAGTTAGTTTAGTTTATTTCAGGTTTCAGTGGATTACAAAAACTATAAGAAAAAGTATCAGACCATTATATTTGTCCACCAGTAGCTTGTTTGGAGTAAAATAAGTTTGAATAAATTCTCGAAAAATGAGATTAGTCTTGCATGGTCATCATCTTCAGTGAATCCTCTGCACATTACATATTTTCATTTGTGTGTTCAACTGGATTTGGTATCACTTCTGAGTAAAACCACTTTATATCAACTGCCATGTCAGAGTTGGGTTTATTATTGTACAAATTCTGAACAAAAGTATGGAATCATATAAATAAAATATATTATATTATATATTAAAATTAATAATCAGTATTTTTCCAGCACTGAGCTTTCATTTTCATGACTTTTGCTTATAAAAAAACTTTCTAACTTTGGCCCACTGAACCTTTCTGATGGGTCAGAACATCATGTTCATCTCGGACAGGCAGGGCACAGGATGGAAAGAGGATAAAGAACTCATGTCCTCAAATCTCCCCGGATCCATTCTACCACCATTTTGGCAACTTCTCTCCCTGCATCCAGGACGAAGGCATGGCGGAACCCGTTTTCACACAGTCTGAAATCTCCTGTTGGGAAGTCCTGCTTGATCTCATGATAATATTGTACAGGACACCAGTGGTCTGTCGCTCCATAATAAAATATAAGCTGAAATATTTAACAGACATGTTGGTTACTGAAACATTCACTGGTGTTGCTGAGAAGAATATTTCACAAGTAAACCCTAAACTGATAATTCAAGTAAAATATTCTTATACAGTGCTGCTTGAAAGTTTGTGAACCCTTTAGAATTTTCTGTATTTCTGCATAAATATGACCTAAAATGTGATCAGATAATTACACAAGTCCTAAAACTAGATAAAGTGAACCCAATCAAACAAATGAGACAAAAATGTCATTTTTTTCATCTGTTTTATTTATTAGGGAAAATTATCCAATCTTACATATTTGTGGGAGGCAAAAGTATGTGTACCCTTGCTTTCAGTAACTGGTGTGACTCCCTTTTGCAGCAATAACTTCAACCAAATGTTTCTGTTAACTGTTTATCAGCCCTGCACATCAGCTTGGAGGAATTTTAGCCCATTCCTCCTTACAGAACAGTCTCAACTCAGGGATGTTGGTGGGCTTCTTTGCATGAACTGCCTGCTTCAGGTCCTTCCACAGCATTTCTATAGGATTAAGGTCAGGACTATGACTCGGCCATTCGAAAACATTATCTTTCTTCTTCTGTAACCATTCTTTGGTAGAATGACTTGTGCGTTTACTGTTGTTGTCTTACAGCATGACCCACTTTCTGTTGAGCTTCAGAAACAGAACGCTCCTCACTCAAGCAAAAAAGTTCAATTTTGGTCTCATCCAGCCACAGAACATTGTTCCAATCACCTTCTGGCTTATCCACGTGGACTTGAGAGAACCGTAGACGGCAGCAATGTTCTTTTTGGGGAGAAGTGGCTTTCTCCTTGCAACTCTGCCATGCACACCATTGATGTTCAATGTTCTCCTGATGGTGGACTGATTAACACTGACATTAACCACTGCAAGAGAGACCTTTAGTTTCCTAGACGTTACCCTGGGGTGAATTGTGGCCTCCCGGATTATTACACGCCTGCTCTTGGTGTGATTTTTGTTGCTCGACCACTCCTGGGGAGGGTAACTGTCTGCCTGACAGTTGACTGGTGGAGTCCAAACTCTTTAGAAAGTGTAAGGTTTTTGTCTAATTTGTTTACCTGATATCTCTTTATCTCATTTTAGGACTTGAATGGTAATTTGATCACATTTTAGGTCACATTTATGCAGAAATAGAGCAAATTCTAAAGGGTTCACAAACTTTCAAGCAGCACTGTATATCATGTTATCTTTGTGCTATTAAATATTGAGTAGTAGCTGCTGAGATTACATAAGAAGGTTTTTCTTACCTTTTCAAGGTTTTTCTTGATGGTTATATTGTCTCTTTCCAGAACTTTCCTCATTTCCTGACCCCCCATGTACATAGCATTGGCTACAAAGAGAAAAAAAATCACATTGGTCAGTGCTTTGTTTCATGTTCTCTAGATATATGAAATTACACAGTACTTTACGTTTTTATAAAGGAGATTAATATTTGAAACAAAAAAACTTGGAATGGTGCTTTCACTGGTTTGACTGCAGAAGCTACACAGACATAATGTCTGAGTTACAGTCTATACTGCATGTTTTTTGTCCAGAGAAAAGACCACTCATCTCAAGTAGCACTGATCCAACTTTTTCTTTCTCGATACCAATGCTAATACCTAAAGTTGGGGTATCTGGCTATACTGATCCAATACTTGAAATACAGTGCTAAATGACTAACTGAAAATGGTGAATTTAACAGTGCGTGTCTAATCTTGAGCATAAGTGAAAGTTATATTTCAGTGTACTGATGAACGCTCACACCAAGCTGATCTCAAACAGCTAGGGATGCACCAGTCTGATCCAAACATCGCTAAGGGTAATGATATTGCCCTTATTGACATTTAATCTGTTACTTTATATATGTCATTGGCTACATTCATTTAATCACAAAATAGGCTGCTGACTGTTTTGGTACCATCGCAATCTCTGGCCTCATTATCTTACCCTTTTAAATATGAGAACAGGAAGAAACTGGCAGCAGGTTGGTACTATGAATCAGCCCTCAGCTGAGGTTTAAGTCAGATCAGTGCATCTCTACAACTTAAAACTCCTAAACACCACAAACGCTACAGCTAACAGCCAGCTGACCACTGATGTGCATGTTCTAAGCCTGAATGAGAGACAATGACAGGTCAGTAATCTGTATTGATGGTTGTGTTATATTCTTAGAAGATAAACTGAGAATATGCCTAATAAAAATTTGCAGGTTTCACTGCAATGTTTTGCTTTGCTCTGCACTGAGGCTGTCAGCTGGTGGTCTTTTACTTTTGGAAGACTTAAAGAGTTGGAGGGAAAAAAGTAAGGAGAAACTGAATGAAATTATTGACTAGAGTGAACTGTGACGGCAAAGCACAAAAACCATGCTGACTGTTGCCCTGGTGTGTCGGATAAAATAAAATAATGCAATCCAAAATGCCACCCCTGCAAAATACAGGCTCTGAAATGAACAGAGCAGATTCAATACTTCCATGACATGTTCTCAAGAAAAAGCGAACATTAAGCATCACAGTAGTCAAGACCAACCTGCACAGTCTCCACTGAGTAGGCCTACAGTAGGCTGGACTACAGTGTGGTCCAGAGAGCGAATGCCACCAAACACCAGTTTGATCAGGCTGCTTTTAAATCCCTCTGGCAGTAGAGAGAGCAGGAAGAGAGGCAGGTAGGCCACATAACGCATGTGACACAGCACAGGGGTCATGACCTTCCCCTGTGGAGTCTGGGCCATGCGCTCAATGGTGGGAAACAACATGACAGCCTTCAAAATCTGTATGAAAAAACAAAGAGGTTACAAATCACATTTTCAGAATGTCCTAGGTTAACAGAGGTCATAAAAAATCTTATTAGAGAATAGACAAATGGTAGGAGGTAAAAGATTCACTCTGAGATGAGAACTTGTAAATTGTGGAAATCCCCCGAATATAAAAAGGGGAGTTTTCATGTAATTTAATCTGCTTCCTTTTAGCATGACAGCCAGACAAAGGGGGGGGCATTTTCACAGTGTGAGGCGTGAACAGCAGGGCGGTTCGGAGTAGTAGAACAAAATAGTAATAAAGAAAATAAAGCATGTAGTCATAAAACCTGGATATTGCAAGACTAGACCAGTATAGCCTGAGGAAATCTGATTATTACTCTCCTCTTGATGAATGTTGTCCTGTTGAAAAAACCAAACACTTCCCCAAAAAAGGAAATCTTGAATCGTGACTTGCCTTGAGTTCAGGATCTCTCTTCATCATCTCCAAAATAACGTAGCAGCCGATGGAGTGTCCCACCAGCACAAGGTTTGTTTCTCTGGGAACATGTTTCCTGAGGAAGGCCAGCTTGTGTTCAATTTGCCCGTTAAGACCAAACACATCCATGTCTGTGGCAGAGGAGGCATCTGTACAAAAAAAGCAAAAACTTTATTTAGGACCTACCATAGTAACATTGGAGTCATTAACAGGTTGTCCACAGTCTAAAAATTAAGTTGTAATTGTTGACATATTCTCTATATTTTGAATGACGTATTCAGATATACAGTACTGAAAATACGATGCACAGAAAGAAAAACTCCCCTGCATCTGAAGGCAGGGTAATGCTCAAAAAGAACTAGTTTGTAATGCTTGTTGAATTGGAAGGCAAACATGTCTACAGCTGTTCCAAATGGCAGGCTGAAAAGCTGCTGTCACAGAGAAAGGTGAGAATATGGGAATAACGGTGCATACTTTCAGACAGTCTTTGCTGAGAGGCATTCATGGTGTTACACCTGTTGGTACACATGAAAAGTGACAGAAATTGTTCTGTGAAGAATTCAAAAGAGAGCTTGGTTGAAAAGTTCAATTCCTGTTTACTTTCTGACCACACTACTTATGAAAGCATACTGATGCTTTCATAAGTATATTGCAGCCAGTAAAGAAACACGCCTAGTTTAACAAACCACTGATGGAAAGATGAAACATGGTTTGTTTTTCCAAAAATCACATATTGTTTTCCATGTTGTCATGTCATTATAATCACTCTCAGTTTCTAAACATGTCCTTCATGTACAATAAGCATTCCTATTTCATCTAGCATAGTTTTCCAGGAATGTACTTAAAGCTTAGCTTCCAGGCCTATACATTTGTAGACTATGCTGCACATGACACAAGGGGCTATAGTAGCAACAGAGATGTCACGTAGTGACCACAAGACCTGCGCTTGGTCAACCTAGGCTGCTTGTGTTCTAAAGGTTTCAGATACAGGTGGAGAGTGTTGATAGTGAAGACAACATGAAGTTGAAGAAAAGCTCAGTACTTTTCTCCTTCTCCACAACATACATCTAACAAAAGCCATCTCCACTGCAAACCTTCTGATAACTGCGATCACTGCTCTCTGTCACAGCGAATGAAACAACATAAACATGCCGACTGCACAGCAGCAGTAGTCCTAGTCATGAGATGAGGCAAAATAGAAGTTACTTGAATGTATAGTAACTGTGTGTTGTAGATGGTTGTCACTCTATTCCACAAAGTAAATTAAACAACTTGAAGTTACAGTTACTGTGAGAAATATGATTAAAGCATAATAGGGCCTGATCATGAACAAAACATTTGCTTAGTGTTGGTTCATTGTAACTAAAACTTGGTTTCAAACTAGTAATTTAGTAAATTGGGTTTCACTATTAGAATTTCAGAAATGTTTGACACAGTCATGTGTAATCTGGTTGCTGGGAAACGTGTACTGTGACATAACTTACAAAATAATTTTAGAAGTCCAAATGATATACAGTATTAACCCTAACTAAGACCTTTGCAGTCAGATCTTATCTTAGCTTAGTCATTTGGTCTGACATTATTCACATAATTTTCTGTAATTTAATGTATATTGTGTTTTTATTTTGTGAAATTTAATTTAAGAATTCCCCAGTTTACATCATTATTAAACTAAAGGGTAAAGAACTTGAGACTAAGCTGTACCTTCCACCATGTCCATGGAGTCTGGGGGTACACAGTGGCCAGCATGGCTTACAGCCCACACAGGGTGTCGGTAGCCAAACATACTATGAAGAGTTTGCATGAAGGTTCTGTAGAAGCCCACTACACCTGGGTTACCTGTGTGGAAGAGAAAAACATAATTTAAGAAAGATATTACATGCAACACTCAGCATACTGTATTTCCCGCCACAGCTGAGGGTAAGGACACTACTCCAAAACCTGGATTCTTCCAAAAGCCTTCTGTATGCAAGCTTTTCAAAAAAGTGAAATCAACTGCAGTTGAATGGACACAATTAAGTTGTTTTTGTTGTGATATGTCCCTTTTATGGAATACAGACACACACACAAACATGTGTTTGGGGCGGATTTAGAAACAACAGGGTTGCATAGGAGTCCCTTTTCAAAATGTCTAAACAAATACAAATCCACACACACCTGTGAGCATATGAGGTTTTCACACAACGTATTGTCCATTCTGCACTTGCAGCGTAAAAACACAGAAATCTGTCAATGACTGTCAAAAGCTAAACAATAGCAGAACTTCCCAGCTAGCAAGCCATTCACCAATTTATACCCTTCATCTCTCACATAATGGATAAATGACCAGTAACACAAATTGGTAATGAAGAGGTAAGTTATATGGTCATTAACACAGAGTATCAGTCTAACTCACCTGGAATGATGAGAAAAAGCACCTTGTGTCCAGAGTGTAACTGATTGGGACCACATTTAAGAACCTCTGTGATGGCTCCACAACAGTAGATGAAGTCTGTTTGGGGTTCATCCCTGCAGTCTGTCACCATGTTTTCCATCTCAACAGCTTTGAAGAAAAGGGAGGAACCAGAAAACCAATTATGGTTCAATCATTTGATTAATAAAAGTCATTTCATGCACATTTTGAGCACATTAAATCCACTCCATTACATGGTAAGCACAGAGGAGATGCTACTGCACTGCATTACAATAATGAAATAATGTATTATTACAGCTGGCTCAGATAGCTGTTACAGCGTGTCAACAGGGTCCAAAGGTGATGCATTTCATCCACGTCAAAGGCTTGACAGTGAACTATGCATGTGGTGTGTTTGTGCTGTCATATTCTGAGAGGAGCTCCTCTCGCCAGCAAATTTAAATAATTTAAACCACTTCAAAGTTTCCACCAGTATTGCCAGAGCAGCCTTAAAATTAAAGAGACAACACAGAGAGGAGGCTAACACATAATGCTAGCTTACTAAAAGAGGTAAATTAATGTAATTAAGAGCAAATAATTCTAATTTGTTGGCGCCGAACTGAAGAATTCAAGCTAAATGTTAGATAACTTATTTTTATTGGGCTCTAATTTTGAGTTATGCACCTCAGTTGATATGATTCCACTTAAAATGAATATATTGTAAACAGAGTTTGGTTTGGGAATCGTTCAAATTAGTTAAAACAAGATACTGGGTGATGTCAACTTGAATGGTGGTACCTGGGTTTCCGACGGTATCTGCCAAGCATCGTGTGTACCGGATATGTGTTTTTTACCTCTTAGAAAGATTAAAAAGATTAGGATGACGTCCTCTCCATCGCTGTCTCCTGCCTGTTTGATCAGTGCGAGGACTTCCTGCTTCGCTTGCCGCTGGATGCTGGATTCTGATTGGTGAGGCGAGCGGCCGCCTCACAGTTGCACTACTGCCCCCTATCTCTCTGGAGTGTGTACAGACAGAAGTGAAGCGAAGGTGATGGAAGAATAAATAATAAACTGACATAGTGAATTAAAAGGCTTAAGCTACTGTCTCTTTGCTATATTTGGCTGAATTCCCCTGATGGACTACATAAATAAACATGAATAATAATTTACTGGTAGTGCTGCTGCGTTAATACTTGGTCATTCTGGAGGATGCTGTGGATATTACATGTGTGCTTATTGTTGTTAACGGTTGGTCCTAACCTTTTTAAAGTATATTAAGGTTTGAGGAAAATTTGAGTGCCTCTTTTATTTCTTGAGAAGTATTCTTTCCCATAGAGCTAAAGAAAGATCTGGGTTATTTGTATGAAAGAAATTTAGAAATCCAGTAGTGCAACTTAGGCAGCCATGATATAAGCCAGTGTTTTTCAATCCTGGTCCTGGGTCACCCCTGCCCTGCATGTTTTAGATTCTTCCCTGCTCAAACACACCTAATTCCAATGAATGGGTCATTATGAGGCTTCTGCAGAGCTTGATGACGAGCTGATCATTGAATCAGGTGTGATGGAAGAGGGAAACATCTAAAACCTGCAGGGCAGGAGTGCCCCGAGACCAAGATTGAAAAACACTGATTCAGGCTACAGTATATGGGAGCCTACTATAAATGTAGGTAGCCTATACAGGCTTAAGTATGAATAATAAATACAATATACACAATATCAAATGTTAAAGTATACAGTGTTCTATATAGCCTATGTGTGAGTACAAGTGCAACATCATGTTAGTACATTCACGGATTAAATGTTAACATGCCTGCACACTAAACTAACATGGTGAACTTAGTCAGCATTAAACCTGCTTGGTACTAGTACGTTAATATTGTCATTGTGAACATGTGAGCATGCTGATGTTAGCATTTAGCTCAAAGCACAGAAGTTATATCATTATATATGATTAGAGCTATGTTATACCGTATTAGAAGGCATGATGAACTGTTAATGCACCAGTTAAGGATAATTCATTGTTGGGGTTATTATTGCAAACAAATACATTAATAAACACTTACAGATGCCCTTATATCTGCTTACAACAACATTATAATATGTTATTGTGTTTTATTAATGGTGTATAGGCTGCTTATAAACCCTGACAAGAGGTTGTAAGATAAAGTGTTATTAAAATCGATATAACATAAATAGAAATAAACACCATAAAATAACATATATGTATGTAGTATTCTTTTATAGGAATATAAGTAATAGGCCTACTATGCAATGGAATATAGTATTAGATGTGTTACCTAAACTACATCTGAATTAGCAAAATATAATGGAGGACAATGTGTATTGTTGTAAAGTGCTTGTTCCAATGTGCAACATTAAAGCCAAATTGTGAGTGGCCCAGAGTTATTGTTGTCCATATGCAATAGTCACTATAAGTCAGAGTTCTGATATCACTGCTGCTCAAAGAGCTTTGGGGGCGCTAACTCGAATTTGAAAAATCTGCAATGTGTTTGATTCCCCAAAACAGGACATTTTTAAATGTCTATTTTGCATTCTACATAGATCCATGCCGTCCTTTATCCATACAAATACACCCCTCAGTAACACCTGAAAATAACTTTAAATAAGTGAAAAAAACGTATCTTCCCAGGAGGAAGATGATAGCAGATCTACAGCAGGTGAATAGGGTCTCATATGAATTACTTGACTGACCTTTTGCAAAATAACTGTGCACTGTTCCTGTGAAGCAGAGACTGGTTTCTGTTTTGAAGTGAAGAGTGAAAGTCAGAGCAGATGGTGAACTTCTGCAGGTGCAAAAATGCAGTGACAAAGACAGGATCTTCACCAGGGATTAGAGGGAGAGAGAAAAAACATGACATTTTGACTAATAGGATACAGCCAGAAGGTGCTGATAACACCCATATGCCAGTGTCTGCGGACTTTTTACTCACAACAAAGGTCGCTGAGAAGTTGGAAGAACGTTTTCTGTATGAATTCCTTGTAATTATTGCAAGCATGGAATGTGTACAGTTAAAGTGAACTTGAAAGCTTTACTCAAGTGATTATTTTCAGAGCATTGAGGTTACTTTGCAAAGGAGGAATTTCACAGCAAAATAATTAGTAGAGAATCATGAGTAGTGGATTTCAAAAATTAAATTAGCAGAGTTTAAGTTCAATTTTGCAGCAGGATGGAAGATTTGTTTTCTCACTACTACCCATACATTTCTAAGTATCACATCCTCACTACTCACTATCTCATCTACCAACACTCACAGAAATGTATGCGACACATACTGTCATACCTGTTGAGTTTATTTTGGCCATAAAACACTTCAGTTATATATTATTCATATCACATAGTTGAACAATTGAATTGTTCAATTGTTGTTTAATGTAAACATAATTATTATTATAATGTTTGCTACTAATATGAATACTTTACTTACTTACTTTTTTTTTTCCTTTTTACTGTTTGTTGTTGTGCTGTTGTATGTTTTTTGTCAGGAACAACAGATGCAAATTAGCTTCAAGCTAACTCTGGTGCAGTGCATCTTTAATGTTTCAAACTGCACAGTGTCTCATTCAATAAATAAAGAAATCAAATTTATATTGATAATTTATTATAATTTCATTTAAATACTATTTTTCATAAAAAGTGAATACCACACATGTGAGGCTGTAATTACATTAAAAAATATGAATTGGTAAAAAAATGGAGAGACAATTACTACAATTACAATTATACATTTTAGGGGTCTATCCTGTGTTCAGTAGCCAGTTTATATTAAAATCTGCTTGTCAAACTCAGTGTTTGCGACTTGACTTCAAACAGAAATATAAAGAGAGGACATTTTGTGAAAAAAGAATAATTTAATAACTTAATAACTGGAAAATAACCACTTGATTTGTCTAAGTCAGACTGCTGACCCTCATATTCACTTTAGCTGAATTTAAGAATGCATTTTTACACAGAAGATGGACTGTGGCCTTTGTTCCCCATCTTTTACAGTGTAATCACATTACAGAGGTATTGCTTCATGGCCAGAGTGGAGAGTACAAAGAACACTTACAAAGACCAATGACTCTAAATTTACATATGACATGTGAGCTTTGCGTTAAGAAAGACTTGAAAAACCCCAAATTCTCCTTTAAACAGCCTCATGTGTATATTTCATGTATTATTTTATTCTCCTTTTCTCTTTTATTGTTTTCTTTATTTGCTAAATTTGTATAATTATTTAAATGTTTGCTCTATTTTTTAAGATCTCTTCCGCTGGAAAGAAGGTTGAGTTCCTCACTAGAAAAGAGCTATACTGATAAACTTTTTATGTATTATAATGTCAGTGCAATCGGAGACTAAAATCATGTATTCATCGCCCTTAGACTGAGACAGTGTATTCTGTGTGAGGTGTAGACATATTGCACAATATGTCTATTGTTTTGTCTTGGCTTAGTCATGACAGCCTCTCAGTGATTACAGTTCACACCTGACAGGGACAAAAAGGATATTCCTGAAATTTAGTTCATAAAGATATGGGGCTTATTTTAAAATGACTCATGATTATGTGGTATAACTCATAGAACAAAGAGAACTTAATAATACCTTTTTGTAGCCACCTGTAATTTCCCCTGTCACTCTTAAAACAAGCGTACTGTCTTCATACTAACAATATTGCTAAGATGTAATACTGCCATCTTTGATAAACAAAAGATTGATTGCAAGGAACACATGTGTAAACCACAGGGATCATTTTACCATGACTTTCCAAACACATTTATAAGGATGACCACTGTGTGAATTCAGATACATATCATTTGCTGTATTAAACAATGTTGTGCAGGTACTGTACAATGTCACAGTGTCATCACAAGTTCAGAAAGAGGTACATTTTATTCATTCTTTGTTTTTACAGAATATTTCAGATGTGAGTTGAAATTATGTTTATCAAAAATGACTCCCAAGGTTTTCCCTTTTTAGCAAATCACATTTACTTTAATGTCAAAAAGTAGACATCATGCTATACTTTACATACCACTCTGGATGAATCTAGGGGATATGTTGCCATGGAAAGTCAGTTTGCATTCTAACTGGTATTTCATCATTTTATGAATTTACATACATTGTTCCTGTGCAGCAGACAGTAGTGTTAATGAAGGTATAGCATTCCTCTGCTGGAATAAGACATGGTCCCAGGTTTGCTGTGTGGTAATATATACAAAGGATTTAGGGTAATGCAATGTAAACAAAATAATAAGATGGAAAAAATGTAGGTCTTAAAGATAGATTTTGATCCGAGACTCTTGTGTAAGACAGGGCCTAAAGATCGGTTAATAAAGTAGGACCCCGTAAAAATGTTACAGGTACAGTTGATAATATTCCACAAACCAGTTATCACTCAGTGAACCTGGAACTTTGGGGGGCCCTGTATATTTATAATAATTGGGTCTATTGATTTAAGAAGGAAATGTTGAAACAGTATGACAAACACAGAAATTTGTATTTGGTAATGTTTAATTTAACACCATCAAACAGTAACTTGCATACAAAATTTGGTACATTATAATTGTAAAAATTGTCAAATTTAAAGAAAATCTCACATAAGAATAACTCATATAATTTATGTGAGTTCACAAAAAGTCATTTTTTCACATAGACATAAAAATTTGGTCATCCATAATAAAACCGCATTTATCAAAAGAGGTATTTTCACTGTCTGGATTGCATTGGCCATTCACTGAAAGATTTCCAAAAGAAGGGTAAAGGAATTTCAATTTCCATCTTTTTATTGCTCACTTTTATGTATGGTGCTGTGCTCTGAGATGCCCGTCTCATTAGATCGATGAATTCATTAAGTCCTCCATAGAAATGCGATTGCAAAATACTGATAAACTCCTTGATATCATCATTCACATGCTTCATACTCAAAGAATTATAAGCCTCTTGAACTTTCAGTTTGGTAAGGTCTTTATACTCAGCCACACGTCTGCTTGCCTCCCCAAAATATTGTTTTGAAGACTGCACAACCCCTGCATAGGTGGCATCAACTTGAGAAGTAATTTTCAAATTGTCATCTTTTAGGTAGGTGATGAAATTTTTGACTTTTTCTTCAGTCACCTGGGAGAGGTCATTAACTGCCTTGTTAAGCAAATCAATCCACCTGCGCACTGAATCTCTTAGCTGATCATATATAGATCTCAAAGAAGACTTCAGTTTTTCCATTATCTCATTTCCATTCACAACAACATCAGTTCCAGGGATGATGAACTCAATTTCCCTGATGTATGTAGAAATCTTCTCCATAAGACTGGCAAACCTTCGGATTGCCCTGTCAGTGGCTCTTGATACAGAATGACGAGCTCGTTGGAACATCTCCATGCCTGTGAGCTTCTCTCCGGATCCAGGCACTGTAACTTTAACACTGCTCAAGAACTTTGTGACTGCATCTAGTAAGACATTAATCTTGTCTTCACTACGTTTCAAGATTTGTCTAGTCTCACGACCTAACCTATCTATAATGTCCTGCACACTTATGGACATCAAGCTGTCAGAAGCCTTCATGTACATGTCTTTTCCTTGATCACTGAGATGTTTGACTGAATTCTGCAGTGAGTTGAAAGACATAGGAGCCTCATGATAGGCTCTCTCTATGACATTGGACACTGTGCTTTTCAGCTTCATGCTGCCACGGTTGAGATCAAAGCCAAAGTGGGCAGTGTGATACTTGTTAATGAACTTGAGCACAGAGTCTGTCATAGCAGGAATCCTGTCCTTCGTTCCCTCAATCACATCATGAAGGACTTCCAAATTCCAGGAGGTTTGTAGGTTCAACTGAGAGTTTTTCAGTGTGGCTTTGGCAGTAAAAATATCAGTATCCTTCCCAGGGGTAGACTGAAATTGAGGGAAGAAATAAAGGAGAATAATGGTTAAAATAGTGTCAAGTTGTCAAGTTATATAGCATCAATCCATCTGTAGATTTTAAAATTGTTTGCTGTTGACAGCAATATGCAAATAAAAGAGCTCAAAGAGTGTCTTACCAAGTAACGACTGAAGAGTTTTCCATACAGTTGTGATGGAGATCTCCGCTGAAAATGCAATCCAAAGAAACCAGATGACGGAGAAGACATAGATGCAGTGATGCCATCTTTGCGGGAAGCAAAGCGGAAGCTCACATCAACAAACGTTGGGCTGGTGATGTCAACATTAAGAGTATGACGAGACGCCCTTTAAAAGAAAGAAACAGTCGTAAGTAGAGGTATTTAGTATTTAGTGTAATCTTTGGTCAACCCCTTTGAGCAAGAAGTCTTTTGAGAACTGCTGAAATATGCAGAAATTAAGCCTATGAGTATTAAAAATCTTACATGTAATCAGCCACAGGGGTTTGACGTTTCATCCTGAAAAAAAGAAAAGCAATATTTATATTAAATCAAGATTTAACTTGATCAAACATGGGGCAGCATTCTAAAGACCATCACTTGCAACAGTGCCAACCAGACCTCATATAAAGAGTCTTGTTCATTTCTTCCTAACCTTGGGCTCACACTAATAATTTAAAGCCTAAATTCAGAGTTATCTCCAAGTATTGTCCAATAGTTTGTGAATACATTCACTTTAAACATGCCGGAAACAAATATATAGAACATACCCATTTGGAAATTGAGATGAGATGTAGCAAACAAATCTAGACTTCCAATCTAATTATAGATTGAAGAAGCACAAAATATTCTTTATATGCTTACCTCAGGTTTTGTGTAAAAACATGTTGCCAGTCGACATTTACATCATTATGAATCAAGTTGCACTTCCCATTTAGACTGATAACTCCATTAAAAAAATCAAGGGTTGCACTGCCTGAGGGGACATAAGAAAAATAAAATATTATACATATATAGCAATATCTTAGATCCAGTAATTCACACACAATGTTCTTATCAAATAAAGAATAAGTTCTGCAACATGAGAGTGTGCCAGTCTTACCAGAAAGGTCATATTCCAAGAAGATCATGGTAGAAGTACAAATGGAATTCAGCGAAGTCACAAGGCTGGAGTCCTTCTTTTCAAGGCTTGCAGTTGTTGACACATTATAAATTGGGGAGGAAACCTTCAGAGTGGTACTGAGGGCACCAAAAGCTGGGACAAACACACTTGAAGGCAGGTGGAGGGCAATTTCAGGGATTTCAATTTTTTGCTCTGGAATCACGATGGTTGGAAGTTCAAAGTTTGAAATGTGACTTGCAATCTCATTTAGGCTAATGGTGTACTCTCCAATGTCAAAAGATTTCGGTAAGGTGAAAGATGATACTGTGATTTCATATTGTGGCATCTTAAATGAAAGGAATGACATTTTCCCCTGTAAATATTCTGTGTTAATATCGTAGCTGGGCACTGACATTACTGGCAAGCCAGGCAGCATGATGTCAAAGGCTGTGGTGGTGATAATCTTAGGGATGTGAAGGTTCTTAGGATCAATTGTAAATGGCTCCACGTACAAGTTGGTAAATGGCACATCAAAGGCTGGAACTGAGATTACAGGAGGAAGAGTGAGATGATCAGGGACATCAGCATTTTCAAATCGCATGTCTATGTTCCTAATGGAGCGTGGAATTTCTTTTACCCAAGAAGGCACTGCAATGTTAATCTCAGGAATGCTAAAAGTGACACCATTTTCAAATAGTTTAGACGGAATAGCATACTCCTGGCCCTCCATGGTCTTTGTATATACAACGCTGGAAGAGATGTTAAGGAATTGTAAGTTGTCCATATTTGTGACTTGATCAAACTTAAGCACATCCCAGAGGGTCTTCTGATATACTGGAAGCTTAATTGACTTCATGAAAGCTAGGTGGCCTTCCACTGATCCAGTCAAGTCCATGCGTACCTCAGATTCATCATTGCACACGAGTAAATCACAAGCATGGATGAGAGATGCCAGCTGTTCCTTACCACTCCAGGTGAAAGATTGCTTTTCTGAACCAATGGCAAGGTTGATGCTCTGAAGGAGTCCAGCATGACCCAAACTACTTGGCTGACTTGCATCAATGTTCATTGTAGTCTTGAAAGTTGCTAAAGGAACAACATCTAGTTCTCCTTTAAGAGTGTGCCTTCCATTTGTGTTGAAAGATGCAAAATCAACATTGTTATTGCTGGTGTAATCAACTGTTGCAAACACACGTTGCAAGGACACCTCAAGAGCAAAGTTCTTATTCATGTCAAACTGGAAGATATTATTTGAGCTTCGTTCTTGTTTCTCCAATTTGTCAATGTTTGAGTTTAAGGCAGTCATGACAGTTGAACGCAGGCCATTGGCATTGAGGTAGAAATTGGCTTCATTTTTTAGATCTCCAGCAAAGTTACAACTGTCCATTATAGTTATGTCTGACTTCCCCTGGGTAGAGGTCTCCAGTGACACATAGGAAGAAAGTGCTTCCAGTTCCCAGTTTGTATCAAGGTTTCCCTTGCCTACAGACTCAATCCAAGGAATGTTGAACATGTATTTCATTTTCTTCTTGGAGGCAATATTTGGTTTGGTCTTTGTATTTCCAGTGAGTTCCTGATTCAATTCTAGATTGAGGAATGGTAGACTGATTTTTGCAGTATTGCCTACAGAAGCCTCCATGCTCCTTTTGGTGAGACTAACAGCACATTCGTGGTTTGCTTCCACATTTTTATGCTCCAGGGATATGGTAGTGGCCAGTTTTATTCCTCTCATCCTTGTCAAACTAGTAGTGCCATCAATTTTTCCATTAAAAATGTCAAACACAGATGTTGAGGAAGCGCCAAACCTAGCTATAATATCAGACTGGTTGTAAAGGCCAGCATTAGCACTTAGGTTAATCACAGTGGATTTAAAGGAGAAGTCACAAGTTATGTTACCCATGGCTGGAATCAAAATATTGTTCTGAATGGCTGGTAGTGTGAAAGTGGGCAGCTTTATTTCACTTAAAGTTTCTGGAACATGGATGACTGGTAACTCCAAAGATGGTAGCACAAGCGTGTAGGATGGCACAGAGAAACCCAGTGTTGGAACTTTGAAGCTTGGTGTACTGAGCTCCTTGGGAACAATGTAGCTAAAGGCAGGCATCTCAGCCTGGAAAGCAGACACCTCAATATTCAGTATTGGTATTTTGTATCCAGGGACAGTGAAGATTTTAGGTGGCAGGCTAGAAGTGTCCATTTTGTGTTTGATGTACTGTGACTTTGCCTGGTTGTACGAATCTTTCAGAAGTACAACTACTTTGTCTCGATATTGTTCAAATTGAGCCTGGATGATGTTGGCATTGTCACTGATTGCACTGTAGATTGGTTCAAGGTATAATTCAAAGCTGTGCATATCAGGGTTTTTGTAGTAATGAAGCTTTAGGTTCATATCAAATGACTGTTGAGGAGAGGTAAGCAAGGTTTTGAATCCAGTATGATCCCACAGAGAGAGGTCTCTGACCTCAGGGGTTTTGATTTCTAGGTAAGGTACAGTCATCTCTGGGATAGAGAGAGGAACAGTCAAAAAGTCCAGATTAGCCTCTCCGTTAGCTAATGAGTGGAAGAAGATGTCCATTTCATTATTTTCTGCTGTGAAGTTGTGATTGTACTTGTATTGATTGAATCTTGCCAAAGCAAACCAACAAGCCCGCTGCTTCTCAGAGTTGAGTATGACGCCATAGTCATGTTGGAGATCTACCTTACCAGTAAGCTTCAGTGGGAAGAATATCTTTAAATTTACTTTATTCTTAACATCAAGCACAATCTCAAATGGATGGGCCATGAATTCCAACGAGTTGGACATGGATCCAGTCGTAGTTCCAGTGAGAACAGCATCATGAGAGGCTGTTAGTGCAACTTTCAAGTCCCCAATATGGGCCTCTCCATTTAAAACTGTGACACTCTTCTCGACAGATGGAACTTCAGTTTCACATCTTGCTTCAACAGTGATATGGCTTAGGATTACTGATTCAGCAGTCAGTGTTTGCTTCAATTTCAAGGCTGTACAGTCTGTTTCCCCTGCAAAAGTTAACTTGGCAGTGCCAAAATTAATATTGAATTCTACATTGCTTTTGTGTGTGCCTTCATCGGAGTAGTCTTGAATGGACCACTTTCCATTACCAGTAGTATCACCTGTAAAAGTAATTCTGCCAGAATCGATTGTAGCTGCTATATTCTGTTTCATTGTTGCTTGACTTGAAGTTTCCATTGATGGGATGTCCAAGTTGTGGTTGTAGGCTGTGTCTATGATTGCAGAGATTCCACTCTTCAGTGTTAGTGCCATGTTGTTGACCAAATCTGCTGTGTACATTTGAGTTGTGGCTTTCGTAGTGGTCTTGGCAGAGGCCTCAGCAGAAGAGCCAGTGAGTATCAAGGATCCTTCATGATCAATTGAGAAGGCCATATGTGTAGCTTTCACAGTTTCTGTGAATAGCAATTTCTTCATTCTGGGAGCCTCCAACTGAGCAGTAGCCTCAAAGGTGTATTCAAGGTGCTCAATAGGTGATTTGGCATGGGAAGTAATGGTGGCCATAAACTGTGGATTTTTTGGTGTGGAGGTTGAATTCTCAATCTTCCCTGTAGTTACAAGAGTGTACTGTGGGGAATTCACTCTAAATTCTCCATGGAGTCTGCCAAAAACTGGGATACAAATGTCACTGGGAACCTCAGGCAATTTGATCTCCGGAATTGGAAGCATTGTGATTTCAAAGTCCTTCAAATTCAATTTGGGGATGTTGATGGCTGGAAATTTGATTTCTGAAAGTGTTATTTCAGGAAAGGTGAGATCTGGTAGTTCAGATAGATAAAGAACTTTCAGGTCCCCAAAGATTTCCTCAGGATCAGGCATTTGGATGTCAAATTCTCTGATGTCATCTATGATTGCAACTATCTTTGCTTTGATTTCATCAAAGTCTATTGTTAAGGCAGGGATTGTATAGGAGTTGAGGATGGTGAACTCAGGGACTGAAATTTGAGCTGGGATGCTGATCTCCTGCAATTTGTTTAACTTGATTGTAAATGCAGGAATGACAAGGTCAGTAAGAGGTACGGTAAAAGTGGGAACTTTAATCTTAGCTTTTTTCAGTGCATCCAGAACTCCATCTAGAGCCTGCTTTATCTGGTTGAAAGTCTTGTTGTCCTTCACCACTCTGCTGATCTCGTCTATTAATTGGTTTAACTTTGCGGAGATAAAGGCAACCACATTTGTATAGGATTCACTCGCTCTTTGGAGGTAAATGTACATTTCATCTCTGATATCCATGTCAAGAATTCTTTGTTTCATATCTTCAAGAATATCCTGCACTTTCAACTTGATGTCATTGTAAAATGTAGTGTCAAAAACATTTTTTAGTTTCTTTAGAGCATCAGCCACCTTTGTGTTTTTGAGTTTGTCCAGATATTTGAAGATGGCACTTTGAATCTCCCTGAAAAACTCCCTAACAGCCTCAAATTTTTGCACAATCTCATATGTTTTAATCTGCTCATTGATATAGTTAGTCAGTTCAGCAATTTTCTTGTTGGTCTCATCAACAAATACACTATAGTCAAATTCCTTCACTGACTTAAGCATTGAAGAAATGTGTTTGTTAAGTTTTTCAATGCTTTCCTTAAAGTCAATTGCTCTGAGCTGACTTGTCACACTGTACAGAAATTGCATCATTTTATCATAAACAAATTCAAATTTAATATCTTTCAGAGCATCTACCATTGACTGCACAGTCTCTTCAATTTTAAATTCCTTGATGAGAACTACTACTTGATCCATTAATTCTTTGAATTTATCATCAATATCATAATGCAAAAGTAGATCCCTAATGTAAGAATACACTGCATTGAGTTTGTTGGGGATTTCATATTCATCAATCCAGTTGACGATAACATCATTCATAGATTCAATCACTTTTTCAATCTCTGAAGAGGGGATTTTATATGAAAGCTGCTCAACAAACATGGCCACATCAATTGAAAGAAGGTAATCCTTTACATTTTGGAGGAACATTTTGATGTCAAAGTTCTCAATGGCCTGTTTCATTTCAGACAGTTTTTCTTTGATTTTCTCCAAGATCCCATATTTAGAATCAAGTTCTCGTAGCCATGCAGCACTGCTGTCAGTGAGTTTCTTTAAATCAATCTGTCTGATGATGTCCTCGATGGCATCAAGTGCTTTAAGAAGTGACAGCTTGATTTCATACTTCTCATTGAATGCACTGAGCTGATTTCCAATTTGTGAAAGTACATTTGTTATCTTGTCAGCAAGGTGTCCTGCCTGGACATAGTCTTTGACTGTAAGAATGAGGTCTCTAATTTTCCTGGCAATGTCCATCACCGTACTTTCCATGTTCTTTCTTAAGTTGTTCATTGCGATCTCCAAGTCATCCAGTGTTATAGCAAACTCATCTATCAAATAATCAAGTTTTGCTTTTACTTGATTTACTTTGTTCTCCAAGTCAGTTTCTTGCATGAAGTCACTCACTTGCCTCGGTAGCTGATCTAACCTGGCTCTAAAGTCAGCAATTAACTGAGTAATATCTAGATTGTCAATATACTGTTGCAGTGATTCTAAGGCTTGAACAAGTGTATTCTTGAGATGTTGAAAGGCAGCAGGAAAGCTCTCGATGAATGGGATCTCAATGATATGACAGTCACTGTTCTTGTCATACTTGAGGAAACCAGCCATACTGAACTCTTGTATGTCTGGTACTGATCTCTTGTCTCTGCTCAACTTGCTGAAAATATCTGTCAACATTACTCCTGAAAACTCGAATCCAATCTTCTCAGGATCATTGTAAGTACTGATGTCCTGGTTATAGGCATGGTTGTTAAGCTTAGATTTTAGCTTCCAGGTCAGAGATTGGTCACTTGGTATCAGGAGACCATCAAATTTATTATCTAACTGAGCGGATGACTCCCCACTTGGAAGCATATGTGTGGTTGACACACGGCTGTCATGTGAGTATGCAAGAGCTAAGGGCTCAGCTTCAACCAGCAACTTACTGTATAGTTGTCCAGTGTGCTTCCCATATAGATGAATTTCTCCATCACTGTTGACAAGGGCATCAACAGTGAGGCTAAAAGGCAATGCCATGGTGCGTATACTGCTGTCAAAACGTAGAGGCTTAGAATTTATTCGTGCCTCACAGTTTGACTTGGAGGAAAGTCCAGCAAACTCAAGTTCACAGTTGTGACTCAGCTGGGCCTCCATTACATTTCCAGAAGTGCTGCATTTCATTGTTCCAGCCATATCATTGTAGTTGATTTCATAGGTATGTTTAATGTTGTGTCCTTCCCCATACGCTCCCTTCATACTTCCGCTCAGGTGCACCTTAATTGGCTCAAGCTTCATGTGGCCTTCATTGTTCAAACTGACGTCGTAAAACTTGAGGTCATTTGTCATATCTAATGACATGACAAATGGTTTCATATCAACTTTGGTGTTTTGTTTATAGTGAATATCCTCACAGATGAAGCTGTCAGTGTTGGAGTGGAGGGCTAGGGTCCATAGAGTGAGGGTCAGTGTGTGGCTATTTTCTGTTTTCATTTCCCTCAGTGTTCCCATGTTATTGCTAGTAAAGGTCAAAGCCCTTCTGTTCAGTACAATATTCATATTGTTTCTTGTGATTGCATCGTATGCATTGCCCTTAAAGACACCATACAAGGAGGCTTCCGCAGCTGTGATTTTACCCTCAATGCTCAGCTCTCCTCTACTTTCATCAGCCATTGCTTTGGTCTTGGAGGACAGGGATGCTCCACTGTTGTCTATGGCACCATTGAAAATATTCTCAAATGTCACAGGGCTACACTGAATGCTGTTAGTTCCACTTGTAGTCAGACCATTTCTGCCAACCATAACAGACGCTTTGTGCAATCCACGACCTGTTTCAAAGGTGAGGGAACCCTCTGAGTTTACCTCAAGTCCATTTGAATCCAAGGAGCCTGAGATAAGTGAGTATGCCCTATTTGTTTCATCATCTGCCTGTGACTCAATTCTGAGGATGGCCATATGGCGGGACACACCAAGTTCAACTTTGTTATTGAGTGATTTACTCATGGCTGTGGCAACAGCATTGCACTTAAGGGTCAGTTGTGCATCTTTATACTTCAGCTCTGCTACATGCCTGAGGATGTCATTCTGAACATTTGTTTTGGAAACAATGTTCAACTCTGAGTTTGTGTAGACTCCTTGGATCATGTTGTGAGCTTGGATGAATGGAGAGTCGAAGCGCAGGGTAGACTCTCCTCTTCCTTGTTTTTCAAATGGACGCAGGTTGTAGTTGAGGGTGTAGGAGGTATTAGTATACAATGAACCTATTTTAAGTGTTCCGTCCAAGTTGCCATCTCCTGTAACTTCACCTGAATCTAGAGAGGAAGTTGACTGAGTAGAGTAGTAGAGAGAGGCATGGAGGCCTAGTGGACTAGAGGCTTCAATCTTGCAGTTGGCCCTAGCATTGAGTTTGTTCGTCACCTGTGAGGTTTCTAAGACCACAGCCTCATTGAAGCTTGTCTCAATGAGGCTATGGCTGAAGGAATTATTCACAAGATACTTGAGATTATCATCAGCTCTTCCTGACATCATCCCAGTTCCTTTAAATAGACAGAAAGAAATGACAACAATATCAATATATGTTACAGCACAGAGAAAGATGTAGCATAAGCTCAGTTTTACAGTAGAGAACATTTTGATCAACTAGTGGAAATAGATACACATTGAATCTTAACAATCTTACCATTAATGCCAGTGTTCCTGATTGAAAAACCATAAGCCAAAGCAATTTTTCATTGACTATTAAGAATTGGTGTTATTACAAGAAGTTTACCTTCAAGCTTGTATGACAGTAGGTTGAAAGGTGATTGGGCAATGATCTTGTACTGTGCAATGTAGTTTGGGACATCAACAGTGTTGTTGCCCCCTGAGATGGAACCCTCCCAGTTGTAGAAGTTGCTGTTGATCTTGGTGGATGCTTCAGCGAGACCGAGAAGGGGTACCGTGAAATCCAAAGAGGGTGGTATAGTGAATGGTGGCAGTGGAAAGTTATTGGCAGGGATATATAGGCCTATCTCTGGTAAATCTATGAGAGGAGTAGACAGAGTGGTGGGGATGTTCAGTTCTTTTGACTTTTTGCCTCCCAGTGGCAGAGGAAGCGAGATGACCATCTTGTCCTTGTTGAACTGGTATCGGAACAAGCTGTCACTGTTGTAAAAAATGGATAATCAATATCATTCCACTTTCGAACTTTGCGCCTGAAATTATATTTAAAAATTGCACTGCATAGGGAACCAGAGGCCAGAACAACTAGTATAGCTGAATGTTGAGTTAGAGTTTCTGTGAAATCTAATGTTTTAAAACACTTACGACTGCAGGAACAGTTTCTCAGGCAGGGATGGCAATGTGAGATCTGAAAGGCTTCTCTTATTTCGTAGGTTTGCAAGACTGGGGACACTTGCTGTCAGTTTGTCCAGCCAAATATTACCTGCCTACAGGGTGACACAAAGATGAATTAAATCTCACTTTAAACTAAAACTGAGCTTGAAAGCACTCAGAGAGAAGTATATGTCTTTAATCTGCACCTGGATCCATATCTAGAATCAAAATATGCAGTGATAAACAAAAATGGTGATTTTTGTGGAACATCTATCTCTGTAAAAAATATGAATTTCTGAAAAAGTGAATTGTGCAAATTTTGCAATGAGTTGACCTCTGAGTTATAGCCATTTCAAAATATCATGTTGTGCAGCAACACAATGCACTACCTCAAGACAAAGCTACAAATTTTGTAAGTTGTCTAAGTGTTGATATGTGCATAATTCATCTAAATTTGGCAGTAGCTGCAGAAACTTCAAAAATTATGGCATTTATGTCATAGACTGATGATGACACTATCCACATCAAAAAATAATCAGTTCTACTTTGGCTCATGGGCTAACTTAAATTCAAATATTCTTGCAATATCATGCTAACTAACACACACAGAAATATTAATGGGACTGAAAACACAAGTTCCTTGACATAGGTAATAAATAGCCTGTCAAATGTTAATAAGTTACCTCAATTCCTTTGGTGACTATGTGACGCAGTTTCATATCAGTATTTGCCACTTTCTGGTCCAGGGTATCATCGATGAGTTGTTGCAGCTGCCTGTGACGATCCTCTACATTTGGTATCAGTTTCTGAATCTCTGAATTCAGGTCTGATTTTAGTTCCACCTCAAACTTGTCAGCATCTTTTAAGAGAAAGCCCAAATGTACCAACAAATATACAAATTAATAGATGTTTTGAATTTGTCTTCTATGTTGAAGCCATAAGAGATGGATAATGGTTACCATATTTGAGAGAGGTTTTCTGTTGGTAGGAAGTCTCAGGGAGGTTGATGACTGTCTCTAAATCCATGAGCATATCCTCATCCTTCTTCAGGGTTGCAGTGACAGAGGCATCAGTTTTTAAAGAGGGAATGACCATCTGGAGTTGCAGCATGGCGTCCTTCATCATTTCAAGCCTACATTTAAAAGTACATGTAGGTTGAAAATTGTTTGGATTTCGTCTCAGTTTTTTCATGCTCCTCATTTCCAGGAATGTTTATGATCCACTCATTCAGTCTTAAGAAACTAAGCAGCATAACTGAAACTTTGGCATTATCTATCATTAGGAAAAAATTAAGGCTCAATTATAGAACTACAGCATGTACCTTGTGCGTCCAACCAGAGTCAGCTGTGGGATGTTCTTGTTGGTGATATCAATGGTGATACCTCGCATCCTCATTCCTTTAGCATCCCTGTCAGTTACAGCCAGCTTGATGCCAGCTTCCACATCATAGTCAGGAATAACAACCTCAGTGGTGAGAATATTCTTATTGCGATTGTATTTCAGAGATGCTGTAGCCTCTGTTGATTCGTCACCTAGTAAAATCAGAAATTAAACTAATTAGTCAGTGTTTATCTATGTTACAGTGGCAACTGATGGCTCTAGATCTATTAGCACAGGTGCCCATATCAATGTCGTTAGTGATATATGCACCTAATAAATGCATATTTTGTCTATTTTACCCTGTTACATCATGTATGCAGGCATAATTATGGATAATCTTGTGGAACACATCCATTCATTCTGGACTCTTAACAGTTCCAAGTGCATGCCTACCAACCTTGGCGTGATGTGTTTTTAGATCTAATGCCCATGTTTTTAACATTTGCATTCTATAATAGCTGTGCATGGCAACTAGGGTAAGATTAAGGTTTGGGAAAGTTAATGAAAAGGCTAAATTAATTTCAGGTCCAAGGTGGATCTTGGGATATTTGGCCGGCCTGTTCGAATTTACATGCGCACTAGCACACACACAATATCTTATAACAGTACCTTCAGCCTTCAGGGTTAGCTTCAGAGAGTCTACTTTATGACGACCCTCTTTACCCTCTCGGAGTGTTTCACTGGTCATGGTGGCAGTGTACTCTGAAATTTCCCCTGTGGGCTGGATTTCAACTGCAAACCTACAAAAACAACACAGGTTTCATTAAAGCTGCATTATTTGGTTAGGTAAATCACAGAGTACATTATGCTGAGTAAAACATTGATTATTTAAACATCTGCATGTTAGCTGACCAAACAGAGAATTAAAACCAAACATCATCCCATTACATCAGTGGGTTTCAACTTAGATGTCCTAATGTTGCTTCTCCTTACATAGTTTCTCCTGTCAGAGGATAATAAGGGGTCTGGTCCATGGAGGTCGCATTGGAATAACGGACTATGGTGCAGAGTTTTAGACCACTGAATAGGGGCTGGCAGTCAGTTGAGTCAGTCCGGTCCTCCACCAGAGATGGCACTATTTTTGTTTGACCAGAGGAGACTGACAGCACCTTGTTGCTATATTTCAAAAAGAGAGAAGACTTATGAAGTGATGAGAGAGTACAACATGACACTTGCAATATTGTACTCATGTCATATGTCATTTTGGAAAGAGATTTGTGTCATATAAGACAGGTGCCACTAACCTAACACTGAACAACTGAGTGTTTGACTTAGGAGCAGGAATGGACAGTTTGATCTGGTTTCTGTTGATGTTGACCTTAGCATTGAGAGAACTCTCGTGGTACATATTAGTGTGCATCTGAAGCCCAGCGTCCACATAATCGGGAATGTGCACACCCATTTGGGTGATGAATTCTAATCCAATTGAAGGCATAAAGGACAGGGCACCCTGCACAGAAAAGGATACAACAGAAAAAATAAAGCCTTAAACAGTAATTCACATGGGCTGGAAACATAAGGCCCTACACGTAAAATTACAGTAGCTATAACTTTATTCTACATGTAAAATAAGATGAAGAGAAGCTATCTTACCATGCTGGAAGTGAAAGTCATGCCTCCTTTTGCACCAGGGGCAAACACTCCAGCCAGTGAGAACTTCAGAGGGAGGCCAGAGGCAGTAGGTAGTGAGAAGGCATTCTCCATGAAGATGTAGTGGGCAAAGATGTCATGGTCAGTGCTAGATATCAATGAAAAAAGGGCCTGTTGGAAATAAAACAAACAGGTTATATGAATATATAAAAATGAAGAAATGCAAACAACTATAAAGTCAGGCGAAGAAGAGGATACAAAAGATGGTTGTGAGTCACAGTCTATTCATGAACATTATAACTTAATGTTAACTGCATGATTTTTAGCCAAGCTGTGTTGTCTGCAGTGATGGCAGTGCCAATCAGTTAGTTGGTTGGTCCACCACTTTGGTTGACTGAAATATCTCGACAACTGTTGGATTGCCATGAAATTTTGTGCAGAAATTTATGGTCCCCAGATGATTTTATGATCCCCTGATGTTTACTCACATGCCACCATGAGGTCAAAATTTCAGTCTGTCCAATATGAATGACATTTGTGTCAGTCTGAGCTGCTCTTTGTGTTTAATGCTAATTAAACACAAATGTAAACATTATCTATATCATCATGTTTGCATTCCCATTGTTATCATGTCAGCATGCTGACATTAGCATTCAGCTAAGTGCAGCCTCACAGAGCCACTAGCATGGTTGTTGACTAGTGGTTTTGTTTCTTTTTCGGTATTCTGAGCCATAATCTTTAGTCCACACCACTGGGTTGTGGCTGAGTCAATTTCGGACTAACTAATGTTAATGTAACCATGCAGCTGTTACCCATGAAACCTAAATTCTTTTAAAATTAACCGAAGTTTAAATCAAATGTGTTACAGGAGGATTATCACTTACGGATAGTTAGGATTAGATTTGTAGTTTTTAATTTCAAACTAAATTAAAAGGACACAGGTTTTTGAGTTTTTCTTTCTCTTGAAGTGTTCATGTCAGGAAACAATAGATCTGACCTGTTCAGGCAGAATCCTCATGAAATAGTGGAAGTACATGAATAGAGTGCCAGCCATCTCTCTCATGTCAGTGGTCTTCATGTATCCTATCTCATTTCCCAGAAGCCGAAAATAGGCAGTGGCTTCAGGGGCAGGAGAGGACTGAATGTCATCCATCAGCCTCTGGACACTGTCTGTGATATCTCTCAAAAAATCCTGGAGGCCCTGGAGAGATATTACCAATATATGTATTAGTTCCTGGCCATGCATGAGCAATGAATCTGCTGTAGGCAACAACAATGTACCCAAGTAATTTCATAGCCGCTCTCATGTTGAGTAAATGCAGTTTTACAAGTTGGAAAAGGTTTTATTCGTGTGGCAAAATAAACAAGCACAATATGTATTGAGATATCCAAAAAATCATGTCACCTGTCTCTGTCTTTTCATTCTGTTTTTGTTGGGTGTGATTCTCTCCAAAACATCCTCGAGCATCTGAGCATTGTCACCCGCCCAGTACATGACTTTGGAGATAGGTTCAGGGAAGAAACCCCTCTCTCCAAAAAGAGCGTCAATTGTTGGTTGAAATCCTGTTCCCTCAACACCAACCTTGAAGGGCAAAATTTTAGATGCTTAAAACTCTTTACAAGGCTAATTTGTGTGTCTTCACCACATGTAAGAAATATGCTATTGAAAACATACCTCAAAGATGTTATGGTTGTAGTCAAAAACTTTTAAAGTGGTCTCCAACATCACCTCCTTAGGTAAGGTGTTAGTGGCATCGAAGATGAAGTTGCTCTGCACTGAACCCAAGGGAGAGTCTATCTTGTAGTTGCGTGACACACCATCAGAGACTGTGTTTGTGAGTGTCAGCTGGTCTTTCAAGGCTAACTCAATGTACTCCCTGAGTCTTTGGTAAGGAGAATAAAGAAGGTTTTAGTGAGATTACACAGTGCCAAAACAACAATATTTATATTTTCTCTTTTAAATTCAAAAGAGGTTGTAGGCAAAAAGATTGTGTCCCTTTCATTTTCCATGCCCTGTAATGTTTGAAACACTATTGTCTTTACCCAATGTACATGCTTCTACTTTGGCTTCAATTTATTTCCCTGATATTAAAGGGAATGTATTGATTGATTTTTGGTCACTTGGGGGCAGAAGAACTCCTAACAAGCTGAGAAACCCACAATGCTAACATCTTATCACCTTATAAAATCGCTGGCTAACATGTTAGCCAACAATTTCCCATGTACACATCCAGCAGAAACATAGAAACATTAGCATTCACTTACCACCACCTAAAGAAATGAAGTGCAATACTTCCTTACATACTTTTAGCACTGCTTTGGTCTCCATCAACTCCTGAGAGAAATATATGTCTCTCTAGCTGCTAAATGCTCCACCATGTTCACTAATACATGTTTTGTATTATTTTATAGAATGAAAACAGACATTGAATGTTCTAAAAAGCTGTAAATAAAATTAACCTCCGTTAACAGACTGTAACTTGCTCATTTATTCTAATAGCTTACTAATTATTGCTGTGCGATTACTCACTGTTGTATTTGTGGCACTTTGGAGTTTTGGATGTTTTTCAGGTGGGAGACCACAAAGCTCTTGACCTGCTCATCTTTTACGTTCTCCAAAGTGTTCACAATGTCCCTCACCAAGGCTTGGTCTGGATTCTTCATCAGAATCAGATAGGCTGCTACACGTTTCTCAACAGGGCTCTGAGCATCCTGGTACACCTCCATGAGGACGTTTCTGACCTGTGATTAACCAAATGATAAAGTTAAGTTGGCTTTTTGTGACAAGTGCTTAGGAACAGCCCAAGAGTATATTTATGAAAATGTGCATATTGTACATTTTCACAATATTCAAGTTTCAATAATTTATGCTATATCCAGTGGTATTTTTGCTGTTGCTTGTGTGTGACTTTGTTTAAATGTCAGGCAGTCAATTTTAAATACAACAATGTATGCCTGTGGTCATCATCATCCTATCATGAATGTGTAAGAAATGTGTGTGTGTGTGTGTGTGTGTGTGTGTGTGTGTGTGTGTGTGTGTGTGTGTGTGTGTGTGTGTGACTGTACCTCATCATTGATGTCCATCAACCTAAAGGCCTGTATGGCAGACTTTTGGTTTGATAATGGAATGTCAGTTCTCTTAGCACACTTTAAAATAGTGGAAATCAGGCCGGGGCTGACTGCTTGCATGGCTTCACCCATGACACCAACAACCTGGAGATTGGAAAAAAGTATTAATATGGGGCACTGAAACACTGAGACAGACTCCCTGACAAGAGCTGACTCCTCACAGAATCCAAAACAACAGGTTGTGAGATGCTTGAATGATTATCAGTACCCTCAAGACAAGGAAGGACATTTCTTCAGGCTCAGTTGGAAAGTCAGAGTCAAGGTCAGTTTCTCCTGAGCAGTCATTTAAGAGTGTCTCCATGAACTTTGACACATCTGTGACCTCTGGAGTAATCTCTCCTCTATGGAACCTGTAGACAAGATATAATCATATTATTTGGTTTGGATAAAAATTGTGTTAAAAAGATACATTTGAGAATGTCTCCCTCTAATGGTCACCTGTGGCAGTTACAGTTACACAGTTAGCCAAAATCAGGCATTAAACTCAGCAGATCTTCTACATTTCAGCTTTGTAACATTAAAAAAGATGTCTGACAACCATTCATCTCTGTTTTTTAAACAGGAAAAAATTTATTTTACTTACTTCTTGACTGTGTTGGCCAGTGCATACATGATTGCTTTGCTCTGTTTATACTGAGCCATGCTGAGCATGTCTCGGACGCGTGCAGCGTCAGGGTTAGCCTGGAGACTCAGCCCATAGACAAGAGCATCCACCTCTAGTGACACCCCATCAATGGTCCTAATAGACTGAAGGATGGCACTGGTGCACTCCGGGGTTCCACACTGCAACAGGGCCTGCCAGGTGAGCCAGACAGACCTATCCAGCATCTCAGTGACCGTCTGGCTCAGGGTCTCGTTCCTCAGGGCACGTAGGCTGGACACCAGCTTATGGAAAAGGTTGGTCCTCTTCTGACCCTGGTCTGTACCTGCCAAAGCCATGAGGTCCTGCAGGGTGCTCAGAGCAGCGTCCTTTGTCTGGACCGGAGCTTTATCATCAGGATCTTCAAAGTGGAGTGGCTTGCTTTGTCTGAGATTCACATCTGTAGCGATACAACTTTAGCATGTCATTTTTGCATTTCCCAATAAGAATTGTGAACTAAAATTATACATGTCAGGATCAGCAGACATGAAATTATAATTTACCAAATACTCTGTTGTTTATCCTTTTGGAGCTTTGATAGCTGAGATCCTGGGTTACAACAGATGAAATCCCATTATCCCTGCAAGGCAGATTAGAAGGTGATGCAAAAGGCATAACAGTGTACTTTATATACACACATTTTGAAGATGTTCTCAGATGATGTCTTACTCATGGGAGAAGGGCAAGTAGATGTGTTTTTCTGTGCACATGGCTGTTGTGATGTGCTTTCCTTTATTGTCAAACTGGTAGTTGCAGTCTTGGGTGCTTGTGATCAGCTTAGACATGGGGCGATGCTGAAATAAAAACATCAACATGTTTATTTATGTTAATGTATAGCCTACTTTCAAGTAACAGGAAAAATTAAAGACTTGAGAGCACTTAAATATCTTTGTTATAGTTCAGTTGCCATTAGAAGAAACGTTGGTAGGAACTTGCCTTGGTGACCATACTAAAATATGTAAAATACCATAAATACCTGGTAAAGAATACCAAGGACTAAAAACAAAATGTACCATAAAATGCTAAAGGTTTAAAATTCAAGAGTTGAACAGCCACAGGGAATACACTTCTTTTGGACCACCAGCTGTCTATACTTCCACCCAGAGGGCATCTCTTCAAAGAGAACATGCTGACTGACAATAATCCCTAACAATGTTCAGAGCCTTTTAGTGAAGTCAAACTTTATAAATCAAAGAGAGAAATTGGAGCGAGTGGCCTCAGTGCATTCATAAGGCTGCCAAACTAAACACATTCCGTGACTAATGTATAAAACAGGACAATAGGACTCTTTGAAACTCCAAATTTTACAAAAAATATCATCTCTGCTGAGTCAACTTTAAGATTTAAACACTGCTTTCCCATTTAAGGTTAGTGGAGATTATAGTGCCGAAAAAGTCTTTCACATTTTCAACTGTTCTCCAGCAATTTCAAGAGGTATATTCCCACCTTCCCCTCTCCTAAATTCTCTGATCATCTATGAGTCTACTCCACATGTGCACCTACTGAAAGAGGTCATTTTTTTGTCCTAATCCTGACCTTTGACCTCTGTGTATATAGGAGAGAGGAAAGAGAGGTGTTCCCTCCAGAAGCCAATAAAGTGTCTTATTGTCTGAGTTGAATTCTCCTGAAAGCATTCTCTCTTTTGACTGGGTGTCATATTTTACGTTAATTGCACAGTAATATTAAAGTCACTAAGAGGCAGGTGCTGATGTCTCACCAGATTTTGCAGCAGTGCTAGGGGGCTGTTGACCTGTTTTCTGCCATAGAACATGTCACACTGCGACAGATCTCTAGACAGGGTCACATCTATGGCAATGTCCCTCCTGGCATTCACCATGTAGTCTGTTAAACACTGGCCGTGCACTGTGCTCTGGAAAGAGAAAACAGCAAATGAGGGATGTGGCCTTCTATATGATAAATGTATTTAAATCAAAAGAGCATCACCAGGGGAGATATTGACCATGCGGCTGCTCTGTTCGTCCTCCATGACTGGCACCATGAGGGCTGAGACGATTCCTCTCTTAATGTTGAGGACGTTGACCGGTTCGTCCACCTCTGGGTACAGCTGGACGCTGGTGGCCTGCTCCACACTAAACCTCAGCGAGTTCCTGGATTAAGAACAGTCAGACCATTCAGGAATATTTCACATTAAACAAGATCAGCTGTTTAACTAGGCTCAGACCACATTCATACTAGAAACATTTAAGATCCATTCTATTTATTGTTTACTGTTCACATTCTCATTAATAAAACAGATTTGTGTCATATATAAATGGAAAAATCAGATTTGGGTAACTTACTGTCGCTCACTTTTCACAGCTAATTTTACAAAATAAAGTATAGAATTCAACTTTATAAATTCACAGTCAAGCAGAATAAGGTCTATGACCAAAATATTGTATTTTAAATAACCTTAGAGATGACAGTGTGTGGGAACTCAACAGTTTCCTTTGCATGATTTCTTTTTCTACACAGCAGTCTACCATGTGTGCATTTGTGGCAGCTAAAGTCGACTGTAAAGAGTTTAAAGTTTCCTTTTCTTTACTTAAACCCTAAAAATCTGTTTTTTTCCTTACAAAAGAGACACCATGTCATTGTATCAGATCGTATGACGAATGTTTTTCACTAACTTTTCCATGGCAGCCTGGAAGGCCTCAGAACCAGGGGCCTGCCTGTACACCGGCTGGCCCTGAGGATCCATGACAGACACTTCACTGAGAGCACACTCCCTGGTGTGCATGATGAATCTGCACGTCTGTGGGACTTCGATCTCAACCTATAGATATGTGAGAGTAGAGTCAGGGTCAGTGTGAGAGACAATGAGGGAGCCCAGATAAGAACATTTTGTTATCAAATGAACTGACAAAGTGGGACACATAAACAGTCGTGTACCTGACAAGAGACTTTAGGGCCGTTCCTCAAGTTGGCAGCACCCACTACACCATTTCTGCTCTCTGTGGTGTACTGGTAGACATATTTTTTATTGGCCTTGAATCTGGATGTCACTGCAATGAAACAATAGTATCACACAGTTATATTGACTCTCTGAGATCTTTGTCCCTTCTGTGCAGAGCTCTAACTGCTGATCAAATCATTTTTAAGCCTTTGTGTGTTCCTATATCAAACCTATAGGTTTACAACAATGTATGCCTGTGTATAGGTATACGTTCTGTGTGTTCCTGCATCATTAGTTCACAATCAAAGTTCCACATCGTCACTCTGCAGCGGACCTTTGTACCCAGTGGTGGCTAAATGATATTCCTAAGTGAACAACAGCTATTGTACTGAATGATAAACAGCACGAAGTCCATCAGCCTCTGCCGCTATCTCCAAAAAACAGGTCATGTGTTTATTAGTTTAGCAGAGCGACCATCGATCTGTTACCAGTTCAATAAGTGTTTGCAACAACATGCCACCTAGCCCCCTCTATCTACCCTATGCACATACACACTCGGCTCTTTCCAGGTTCATACACTGTATCAGCCAAAGTCCACCGTTGTTGCTGTTGCATCAATTTGAAGTTTTATCAACTCTTGAAAACATGTAATAGAAGCTTTTTGCATCATTCTTATTTTTTCCTTTACAAATGAAAACTACTCAATTACAATCTTCAGAAAAGTCTTCTTCTGACATCTTTTGATGAAGTTTTAAGATGTCGATATTTTCATGTGAATGTAACTGGTGCATGGATAGCAACTTACACAGACATGTTGAAGTTTGCTCATTATTGTCATTGTCTTGCTCTGGAAAGCAAAAAAAAAAAAAGTGAGGAATCATATGAGTAATTAATAAACATAAGGTTATTGGACATTATTGTTTTTAATTCGAAAATATTCAGGCAATAAAGCCACAAAATATCATTAGAAATATACATGTTGAACATTTATGCTGTTTTAATCAAGAATTGAATGTATGTAAGGATAATAGTGAACATGAAAACATGTGCAATCCAAAATGTAGACAGAAATAATCCTAATGCCTTCCATGTGTTCATCCACAAGTAGGAACTAATAATAGGCATGTAGTAGAAAAAGCACAGGTATTACTAATAATATTAATTATGATTCTGTTCCATTTACATGCCCTAATGCTTTTTCACAGCAGACATTTTGACTTGTCATTGTAGGAAAAGCACAGATGTCACTAATCGCATCAACAATGACTCTGCCCCTCTGAAGTGTCCCAGTGGTGATGCACATGCACAATACCAGCACCCTGAAACTTAAGCAGCTAAATGGCATTCAACCATCATTCATTTTATTTTTCAAACCCTGTGTTTTTCCTACTGTGACATGTCAAAATGTCCTCTGTGAAAAGGGGCAATGAGCCAAACATCTTATTTCACATTAGTGCTAAGCATTCATTTCATCCATAATGTGACTTACAATGAATTCCTGCTGCTGAGATATATATTGTATATCTACCGCAACATCTATCTACTGTATTCAGTTCTAACAATGCACTTTGTGTGTATAAGAATAATAGTTCATATAGATATGTAAGACATGTTGAATCAAAAATGTTGTCAATTTTTTTGTAATAACCTTGATGACTGCTGATGGTACACAAATAACAATAACAGGCCTTTAGGAAAAGCACAGGTGCAACTTATGACAATAATTATGGTTCTTTTCCATATACATACATCCAGTAACCCATGACAGTGAGTGTGAAATAACAGGACCGTGGAACTAGTACACTTAAAAAGAACGCAGCATCATCAGTGTTATTAAATACACGTGTTTTTCCTGCATGACAAGTCAACATGTGTTCTGAAAAAAAGGCCTGTATACAGCAGCTGCCTCACTAAATAATTTGTTCTAAACAACAAATGATTACAAAATATTATGTCATTTAGACTTTGGTATATATATATATATATTCTAATTTTAAATATTAATGGATTCCTACTTACGAGCCAACGCGGAGCTGCTCAGCAGCAGTAACAGACACAGCTTGTAACCCATCGTGGGGCTAAAGAAAGAAATGGTTTCCTCTGTGTTCTTCAGTCCTCTCAGTCTTGACTAATACACTAACACCTCTATCTGGATCTTTTATAAAGTCCCTCTTCCCAGCCCTGCTAAGTACCAGAGGTACCAACATAGCAAAGCCTGGGAGGTTGGTTCAAAGTTCAAACTCTGACTAGTACAGAAGGTTATTGTTGGATAAATAGGTCTAGGTGTCTCCAGACCACAGATATTGGAACTCTTTTGGTCCTCTTCATGTCTTGTATACTTTAGAATTAAAATTCTTGGTTATCATTCAGATTGTGGTGCTGTAACAAGATAATTTATGTTTTGGTTAATAATACTAGATTATGAGAATCACAGTGATCATAGAGACCACTGATGGATCAAGACAGTATATGAGCTTGATTATTGTTTCTACAGAGACAAAATCAACAGTTAGACTTTGGTAGATGCTGCTGCTGAAGATGGAGTCTTCCATTTGTAATGTTTTACTCAAGGAGACCTTCACTTTCTGATGATTTAATTCCAGATTAAATAGGTCAGGATGTGCAACCAGGGGGAAAGTGTCTGCAGTTTAAAGTATAAATGCATTGTAAAGATAAGAGGGCAGGTAAGCCGAGTACAGTGTAGTATAGTACCCTTTAATAGATGCTATCTTTTATCAGACTGATTTATATATATTATATTATGTTATATTATATATAAAGCTTGTTCAAAACTAGCAATATGGAACGGAAAAACGAGAATTTTTAATGCAAATCTATGGAAGGAAACATATTTACTCAAACCTGATAAGGAAATCCTGATGGCAGTTCACATATGTAGTATTAGTCTCATAACAGCTCCAGTGTGTCTGAACAAGTAAGTTAGAAATGTGGTTGCAACAATCAAACAATGGTAAAAAAAAAATTTTTTTAAAGTTGGTACTTTGGCTGGTGCATGTATAGTCAAAGAGTAATAAAGTGGGAATGGCATTACTTGCAGAACAGAACATTTAGGCATTCTCTGCTTTTGTCAAAAGTTTTGCATCGGCATGTTACAGCAAATAAATCATGGATAACAATTTTCTTATTTAATCTTCCATCACTCATCAATAAAAGTGAATTCACAGCTGACATTAACATACATGTGCACACACAAGCTTTGTCCATTCAGAATATTTGATTTCATTCAATACTCAGACTTTCATTGTATATTATTGAACATTCATTCAATATTCCCAATAATAATTTCCTAAACAACACGCCATAAGATATTATATTATCCCCACATTATAAACAGCCAGGCCAAATGTTCACACTGAACGTACCAGGAATAACACCTGCTTATCTGAGTTTGATGCATTTACACCAACCAGTTCACAGTGTTTTGTTTATTTGAACATGCAGTTGACAAAAGTTTTTTTGCTAGCACTAATCAGTTATGAGTTTCATCCCACCTATGCTAGCCCATCACAAATGACAACTAAATGGCTAACAACCATGTTGTTAGCCATGTTTTTGTTTTTTATTGCTGGACCTTGATGACCTTGATGGACCTGTCCAAATAGCTTCCTGGAATCCTTGAGCAACAGATGTGAAAGGTCACCTGCCTATCAGACCCTGCCACACAGCATCTATATCAGTACCATACAAAAGCAACAGGTCAGGTCTGCACTATAGATTATTATCTCATATTAAGACCACATGCAGCACAGGAAAGAAAGAATATCTGAAAACGTTTCATTTGTACTTCTTACATCCATTTTTAAACTTCCTAATCATAAGTAAGGTACTCTCATGTGCTTTGCAAAAATGCACACTGGGGATCTTCTGTGTACTTTAGTTGTACATTAAAGGAACTAGCTGTGATAAAAAAGGTAAACAAAAGGATAGCCACACCACCAAAACACAGGAGTGGAAACTGATTATATAGATCCATGTCATGTCATGCTCACGTGCTGCTTGGATAAAGATAGCAGCTGATATTTTATGCTTGCTTTTTCACTTTAATTAACGCACAGTTAATTAACAACATCTGCTTTTCAGGTGAAACTGGAATATTACAAATATTGTTTGACTGCTAAGTTTGCTTTCATTAATTAAATCCTTGCACACTAAAAAAAATAATTTACAGTTTTGTTGAATCAGGCAAATGTTTTGATGACCTTATATGGCTGGACCACATCGCAGTAAAATTAGGGGGTTAAACTGAGGCCTGTACTACGAAGCAGGACGTGGGGTTAGCGAAGTAACTTCAGGTTTAACTGGGTTTTCAGTCCTACGATGCTGGTTCACTTCTTACCGGGGTTCATCACCATGGTAACTTATGCTGAACAGCTTACCTGCTCCGGAGCCATGGATGTATAATAGGAGCTCTTATAATACATCCATGCCCGGAACAGGTCAACTTCAGAGGATCACAACCATGGACACTCAGACCACTGACGAATCAGATCACTTGGAAAAAAAGTGTCATCATTCCTACAAGATCCCGACATGGACAAAAGTCCTGAGTTTACAATGAAGTGACAAGTAAAAAAGAATAATATATATTTTTATAGGTCAGTGGAAACATTTTATTGTCTCCTGTAGCAAGGTAGTTTTGATACAATTTGTTGGAAATATTTTGGATTTAGATTTTTGTTTTTTTTTCTTTTGGCTGGACTGATGTGTTTAATTTAACCACAAGATGGTGCCATAATGTGTAAAGCAAACACAGGTGGCAATGCAGGTGACAGATGATGCCTTGATTAAATGATCTGATTATCCTACAGGATGCCTTGTGATGTTTGGTAATGTATAAAAAGTGGTTTTCAACCCAGCATTCCTATTTGGTCCCTCATGAAGGCGTAAGTCAAAAAATTAAACAATGTTGTTTAAATAAAGAAGAAGCTGATGAAACAAACAAGTCTCTGTGTGGTTCTCCTCCTTCAGCTCAATCCTTAAGAGGCTAAACTAAAACCTGGAAACTCTGAAACAATCGTAAATCATGTTTAATCAGATGTTTTCATCTGTCTTTGTTTTCGTGTTCATTTATTTCATCTATTTATTTTTTTGTTAATATGTATTTTTGTAATGGCAGTATTTATATGTATGTTCATTGTAAGTTATTATTTATTATTTTTTAATTCATTAGTTCTTGTTCTATGTAAGCTGTTATGTCTTCCTGATTTTCCAGTTTTAGTCAGCGGGTCATGGAGATGGGGGTTGTCAGTACAGGGAGACAAGGCAAATTGCAGATGATTTTTATTTTTTGTTTTGTCTCAGCTTCATGTGCAGTATAGGCTTTATAAATGTTTGCTTGCATGGTATCAGTTAATAAAAGCATTTCCTACAAAAAAAAGCTGCTCACCGCTGATGAAGAATATGTATTTAACCAATGCATACTTAATAATAAGCATATCATTCTTTGGCAGAGTTGCCCACTGTTTTAACACTGCATTCTGTGGGTTTTTCAAGGAGCTAAACATTAAGGTTGCAGTCATGTGCCAAAATGAACATCGAGACAGGTTTTTCTTGCTGTAATCATTCCCCCTGTTCATACTGACCATTAGAAAGGTCAGTATGAACAGGCCATAATGCACTTACAATGTAAGTGATGGGGGCCAAAATTTACAGTCCTCCTTCTGTGCAAAAATGTATTTAAAAGTTTATCTGAAGCTAATATGAAGCTTCAGCGTCCAAATGAGTCAAATCAAGTAGTTATCTTTCAACGTTACAGTCTTTTTAGTGCCAAAGTCCCTCTTTTTGTTACTATACTTCCGCCGCAGCTCAACAGAGAAACACTGTCCGAGGAAACACAGAGAGGGAATTTGATGCTAAAAATGTGGCAGACATCCACTTCATATGACTAACTCAGACTGCTGAAGCCTCATATAAGCTTCAGATAAACTTTTAAATGCATTTTTACACAAAATGACTGTGTGGACACACTGGATTTTGGTCCCAATCGCTTACACTGAAAACACATTTGAAGGGGATCTTTTAATAGCCACTATGAACAGGAGGAATGATTACAGCGAGGAAAACTTCTTTCACTGTTCATATTGACACCTGTCTGTTGTTTTAAGACAGACTTGAAAAATTGTGAACCTGTCCTTTAAGCTTCGGCAATAATAGGCTCTTATTATGGAGGGTGACCGGAAGTCTGTTCCTATACGTATATCAGTACGCAGTTACACTATTAACAGTATTGATATTTTCGGCTCTTTGGGCTGTTTATACATTCATGTTTGGACTGCACAGAAATCTTTAACTTTCCAAAAGAACGTTGAAATAACAAACAGAAAGGTAAGAATACGAATAAACATTAGCTGTAAATATGACCCAGTTAAAAGGTAGCGAGCCACCTTCAAAAGCCACTGAAAAAACACTGCGGTCAAGCCAGCCGCCACGTTATTTCTTTCTGTGCTTACATTTGCATTATTACGGTAATGAGGTTTTTGCACTTGGAGGAACTGAATAGTCTATCGACAAAACGCGGTTTGCCGTCGCTTTCATTTCCATGTTTCATTTACTTTACAGTCGACTGATAATATTAGGGTTGGATCCCAAGTGGAAAAACCTCATTTCCGTATTAGCGCAAGTGCGCGCAGAAAGAAATGACGTGGTGGCTGGCTTGACTGTGACTTTCGAAGTGGTGGCTGACTTGACCGTAGTAAAAAACAACAAGAAACAAACAAACAAAACAACTACGTCATAACCAGCGACTTTGTAAAGTGCTGTCATCACATAACACAGCTGTAGTAGCATACCAGATGTCAAGTTTTTTGCTAACTGACATTATTCTGTACTGTAAATTACTGTAAATATTGGGAATATTACAGATGTTTTGGTAGGCTAAGCTAACTTGCCGGTGTTGTTAATGAACTATTGGATGAATGTACAGTATATCTATCTATTCAGGTGTTTGTTGAGGTCAGAGTGGCACTCTCTACATCATCTGCACTAACTACAGTACATACTACTCCATTGCTGTTGGTGTATTTAGTTTTATCACCACGAAAGACATTTGGAGTCCTTTTACAATCACAGGTGAATCCACACCTGGTTCCTCGTTTTATTTGCACTGGGAGAGGAAGTGATAAAAAATAAGCATTCAGCAAATCCTAATGACACTTACAGTAACTTGTGTCAGTATATACTGTCAGTATAGTTTTGGTCCACCATTTACAATGTGCTTTAATAACTCTTTTCTGACCTAATCAAAGCATCTTTGCATCCACAGATGACTTCAAGATGTTCGATCCAAGCTTTTCAGTCTGATCACATCCACTTATGTGAAAGAGAATAAATAACTCCGTGGTCAAAGTCAACTTTTCCAGATATTCCAGGTAATGAACTTTGCTTGAGCACAGAACTCATATGTTGTTGTCTTGCCAACAAAAAGCACAGTGAGCATACTTTTCAAAATTTTCTCACTTTCAATACCATCCATCTCTTGAATATGTGATTGGAATACTCACTGACCAAATAGCTTTTAGCTGTGCAGCTTCCCTTGCTGCACCATTATCGACTTAGCCTTGTTACACAGTATGTGGCAAAGGCCACAGAAACAATCATGAATTGATAACTCAAATACATGGTGCTGAGCCTCATAAACAGTGCCTGTGTAGGCCTTTTGTACTGAACTCAATGTAACAGTTTTACCCAGCGACAGACTGAACTCACTATTTTGACTGAGGTCACTGTCTCACTGAAGTCAAACAGTTTCCTAAAAAAGAGCGCCCTCATGAAAGTGCAGCACCATCATTTGTAGGTCAGTCATATGTTTGTTTTCTTCGAATGAAAGAGTGGTTTATGTACAGAATCACCTCACGTGTACTGTTAAAACCACAATGAGTTTGATTTAAAGTGTGTGTGTGTGTGTGTGTGTGTGCGTGTGTGTGTGTGTGTGTGTGTGTGTGTGTGTGTGTGCTGATTTTTAGGTGAAGCATGCTGACTGCTGTCAGAGCTGTGAGATGTTCCCTGAGATACTTTAGGAGTATCTCTATGTCTGCTATGGACTCAGGTAAAACACACACACATACAAATATAAATACAATTTCCCTTTGTGTGCAGCTCAGGAGGTAGAGCGAGTCGTCCACTAATCACAGGATTCGGGTTTTGATCACAGAATCTAGCTTGGTGGCTCGCTGCCATCAATTCAGCCATTTACCATGTGATTGTCTGTTATAGTCAGTGATTCACTATCAAAGACCACGCCATTTGAACGGTATAAAAAGTTAAAGTTAAAAATTTATTTGGATTGTCAAGAGGGTTCAGGATTTGACGAGGATAAAGTATGGTGGGCTGGATGGGGGTCGAGGAGAGGGATGAAGGGGGTCGATGGCATGGGGTTGACCGGGGACCAAATGGAATCACAAAGAGGCTGGAGTGTCTAGGAACCCGGGGGTCGAGACTCAGGGTGGGGGACATGTCTCAATGAGCTTTCTGCTTCGTCATCCTCCAAAGTTAACTTCATTGGATTAAGTGAGAATGGGCTCTTTGAATGTCGCTGAGGAAGGTATGGAATCTTGGGAAGACTAGCAGTCGAGAATTTTATTATTTAATTTTAACAGGTGGTCTGGGATTTCTTATTTGGAAGCGGTTGAAGCGGCTCCACTGCGGAAGAATTGGCCAGAATACGGTTAGGAATGTGGACTGATTTTGTTGATGTGGGGAGGTTGCCTGTGCAGAGAGTTTGGTAGTGGGCCAGGAAGTCTGAGTGAGGGGCGAACGTTTGGCATAAGATGTGGTTCGGACTTACAGATAACATGCCGAAGTGTGCTTGAAACAAGGCTAGGTATGGTGCCCCTGAGGACAGTTTTATGGAGATGTTAGTTCGGCTGACGTAGACATGTATTGTGGAAGATTTAATCTTGAGAATGGAACGGGCGAAGGTGGTGAAGCAGGAGAGGGTCAGGACGTTGAGTGAAGGGAACGAAAGACCGTGGGAGGCATGGAAGCTGAAAATGGAGGGACCGGCTTTCAGGTGGGAATCTGAGTCTGGTGCCAAGGATTTAATTTCTAGTTTATTATGTTTGACGACGATGTAGTAGGCTGTATGAACAAGGATGACTGGAAGACCGCTCGTGCCCCCAAAGAAGGGCTGCGAAGATGACATGGTATGGTTCATAGAGAGCAGGGGAAATGGGGGGGGCGTTCAGGTGGCTGATCGGAGGCGAACCACCTACTGCTGCGTCTGAGCATAGCAGGATGTCATGAAATTGTGTAGTGCGGTTGTCTCAGAAAGCACTTGGGGGCGTCAGAGGATGAGGGGGTAGGATGAGAGCTGGGAGGTTCATAAAGAGCTGGATGATGGTCGGATACAGAGGGATGAATGAGGGTTGACAAGTGGCGTGAAGAAGGGTCAAGTGGAAGGAGGCAGGAGCGACGAGGACTGGTTGGAAACCGCAGATGGACCAAGAATAAGAAAACGGGCAAACTGGCAATTGGGATGGTCGGTCGGAGCATGGTTTTGGGCATGTGATGTTTATGGGTGTATGAGAGATCAGCATGATCGCAAACCGTGCATGGTGGTGGGATAAAGGAGGGTCGAGGGGTGGGCTGAAGGAGGTTCGAGGACTGGGTGGAAAACGTGAATGAACCAAGGGAGGGAAAGTGGATGGCATGGTGGCCAGGATGGTCCGCCGGCGCATAGTGTAGGGCATTTAACATCTATGGATGTTAGAAATGATGGCACAATTGTAGACAGTGTTCAGTGGCGGGATGAAGGACGGTCGGCAGAGGCCGGAGTGAAAGTGCCGGTGGGCACGGCGTTGAAGACGGGTGGAGCGAGGGGACCGGCGACAGGGGGTGCTAAAAATACAGAAAAATTACAGTTGGGTGTTGGGGAAGGGAGGAGAACAGGGATAAAATAGGAGGAAATGGAATGGGTCCATTAGAGGGAGCACCGTGGCTCGGTGCGACTGTGACTGAGGTAACAGCAGGACCAGGGGTGGCTGACGGAAGAAAGAGAAGAAAAGAGCCATGTGGATCACGGAGCACGGGCGGGAGGTAAGCGTTTGCTATGCAAGCATGTCGTAGGTCGTGTGAGAACTGAGATGAACGGGAGAGAAAGGGGTTAGTCCATGGATGTATTATAAGAGCTGGATACCGGACTAAAAATGGCGCCCATTCAGTCCTATAGGAATTGCTTGCCTGGCGCATACGCCAAAAAAGTTTCTAGCTTCCAGGTTTGCTTCCGCGTTGTGCGGCCCACTAAATATGCGCAGTAGTGTTTCCCCCGCTGGCCCCGCTCGCGAGTTCCCACTCGGCCCATAGACTTTACATTGTGATGACGTCACATACATCCATGGGCTAGACACGTTAGACACGCTTATATAGGTATGCGCGGATGATTGAATTAGTGAGCGCAGGTGATTGAATTTAGTGAGAGAGAGGGGCGTGGTCTTGTTCCTGAACCTTTGTTATAATAATAACTACATTATTAAAGCAAGCACTGTTGATATATTTTTGAAGCTTTGATTTGTTAGGAGTAAATTTACCTGTTTAAAATCTGTTTATAGTTGTTAATTTATCAGAAGATAATAACTGTAACATAACAACATAGACTAGTATTTCATATGTTTCCATGTATGTAAGTTTTCTTGAACATTGTATGGAAGTGTTAGTGGTATCACCTGTACATATAAACTGTAACAGTAGAAAGATAGAAAGACATTGTGTCCAAACTGCAGTCTAAACAGACCTGAGCCTTCAGTTTGGATCTCATAGCATTTCCTGACTAACTCTTGTTTTTCCTGTTTCCTGTCTCTCTTGTTCATTGGTCAGTTTTTGCTGTCATGCTTTAGAGAGCCTACGAAAAAAAATCTTTTTTATAGAAAATGTAAAATATAGAGACTCAGTGAGAATATCAAAATACGTATATTTTACAAGTCATCTGATAAAATAATCCTGCACCTTCCTGCATGATACTCACCAGAAATTCACAAGAGTCGTTTGTGGTCTGTGTCACCCTACAGTCATCCTCTCTTTTCTTGTAATGCAACATCACAAAGCCTTGAATGGTTGGTGCACATACTGTAGGCTGTAATTGGCATAATATTGGGAGTTACTGACACACATTAGAATGCCTGTTAGCCAGTCACAATGCAAGGTCAGAACTAGTTGTAGTTTAATGGAAAAAAGATGTGTTGAAATGTGTCCCTATCTGTTCTATCTGCACTAACTTTAATGTATTTGAACACACTTGAAGCCATAAAGACACTGTGGGGCAGTATTGACTGAAAAATATCAAATCCTGCAGTATATGTGTCCTGTTGTAGTGTCTTAGAAGTTGTGATCACAGCCTGGCTGTTTATTTTCTTGCTGTTATTATTCCTTTATTTTGCGTGTGGCATGAGGACCTCAACTGAAAGCCATTTTTCCAGTGTAATATCTGCTGAGCAGTGCACATCACAGAGCAGTAGCACCGCTGAGCCACAGAGCAGCAGCAGAGTTCTACTTTACATATTCTTTCACCTGTCTGCCCTACACCTTATTGTCCCCTTACATTTATTTTTTATTGCTACTTTATTGCCTTAAAAAATGATTTTACAGACAGTAAAGATAAAGGAGAGAAGGAAGGAGAGTGGTTATGATATTGTATGTGAGGGAGTTGGAAAGCCAGACTCAAAGTTTGTACTGTCTCTCTCTAATCCTCTCATAAAGCTATATTTCTGTCTATAGATTTGTGTCTGTCGAACTTTTAACACTTTCATCTCTACAGATATTCCTCTCTGTTAATAGTTCTCTCTTTACTGCTCCATTTTCCAAAGATTAACCACATCCATCTCTTCTTCAAGAGAACATTAACCCTAGTGAAACATGTAAGACCAGACCAGAGCCTTTGGTAGACAGAGTTTGCCTCTGTTATATCATCAGTGATGTGTAGCTGCTCCATCTAACAAGTATTTGATATAAATGTTTAACAAAGTTCTTCTCCACCACTACAATCACCTGTTGCTGTAGCTGGTCTGTAACAGTGGCGGCGGGGCTGCCACTGCAGTTTGCATTGACCCAACCCCCTGTGTCTGTGGCTCTGTTTTGGGCCAAGGGCTAGAACCTTAAAAGGTTGCAGCAGTTTGTCCCAAGAGTAGAATAGTAGTAGTCACAGTAGGTTACAAAAGTGTGTGTGTTCTGTGATGGAGCAGTCGGATCGTTTGAATTCTCTGAGTCCTGCTGAATTGAGGCTGTTGATCAGACAGGAGGATTACAGAATCAGCACCACGACTGGATTAGCTAACGGTAAGAACCAGAGGGCCGTAACGGCCAGCGCAAGAAGCGCTCCAACTGTTTAGTGTTTTTCTGACCTTGAAACCTGCTTTGCGTGTCTGTGTGGTATTTTGGTGACCAGTGCACGGTGCACAGGTGGGAGGAGAGGTGCAGACAGATGGGAGGTTCATTCAAATGAAGCAGTACAAAGAGTTGTATTTTGGTTGAAATTTGATCCTAGACGTTGTCCTGAAAAGAGACGTCTCAGAACCACATCTGTTTCTGACGCAGCATCAATGTGCTGCTGCTGTGATTTTATCAACAAAGTCAGTAAATCAGTCTGCATTAATCTGTAATGAATGTGAGTGATTCTTACAGGATCTGCTGTCCATAGCTGCTTTATACTGAGAAGCTTCTCCTTCAGTTCATTAAATCCCTGCAGCATCTGAAGGAAGCAGGACTGATATGTTGATAAATCCACAGCCTCTGATTAGAGAAGTGCCGGGTTAGAGCGCAGTGCCGTTACGCACGGCCGTTCAGACATTTCCTGAAGAAAAGCTTTCCGTTTGTTGAGCCGACGTTATCACATTTAACTGTGATTGCCACAAGTGTGTCAGAGATATGAGAGCAGTGATGTGACCAGCTGAGAGAGTATTTAATAATTACCACACCCACTGATCTATATTCACCTTCACCCAGCCCTTTTGCATGTTGCACTGCTACACATACATGAACCAAAATAGCAGGTGCACCTGGAGACGTCCACACAGTCCGTGCACCTAAAACCTACCACGCTGCACTTGCCGTTATACTTGTGTGGTCAAAATAAAGCTCAGTGTGCCACCCAAAGTGCTGCAGGTGACACCAGGACCATGCAGATTGTTTGTGGCAATCAACTGAAACCTCAGATTATGTAAAACCAGTTTTTTAAAGTCTCCCTCCACTCAAACATGTTTTTCTTATCGTTCCTTCACTTGGATGTTTGAGCTTCACTGTGCTGAATGATTCACATTCATCTGCTGATGCAGGAAAGTTTCTCTGTGCTTCTTTTATATCTGGGTTAAATACTTGTACGTAGTATGATGATTTGTGACATCACAAGTAGTTTGGAAGCCAATCATGGTCAAATATGCAACTTATGCTGTATGACCTACTGTATATGATGTGTAAACCTGAAGCCTCCAGTGCACAAACACTGAGAATGGACTTTACAGTGAAGTAGGAGACATCTTGTGTCCAGCAGTTAAACTTTTGAAATGAACAATATTTGCATATTGATAGATTCTGGATTTTTCAATGAGGGTGAAGGAGTAGATCTAATTTTTAGGACGTTTTAACTACATAATGGAACTTTTTGTGGAAAAAACATACCAGAACACAGATTGTTACTCGCAGCAGAGTAGTGTTCTTTCATTTTAAGTATCTAGTATTTTAAAATATCTATATGTGTGTGTGTGTGTGTGTGTGTTTGTGTGTCAGGATACCAGCAGGCTAACGTAGTCATCCTGCCCAATCATCTGGCCAATGACTTTGAGGCGTTCTGTCGCAGTAATCCCGCTCCCCTGCCACTCCTTTATCGCAGCCAATCAGGAGAGACCTCTTGTCCACCTCTGGCTAAACTTGCTGACATAAGGTAACACATACACATACATACACAGCACACTGAGCAAGCATCCCATAGGCAGCCATTATCTATTTATGTTCATTCCTCCTCGTCATGAATGATTTTCCAAAGAGATTAGAATGATTCACCTCTATACAAACAGATGTCCGCAGGTTTCACATCAACTCAGTTTTGGTTCACCCCTCCCCCTCTATTACAGTAGCTCTTTTATTGGTGTCTCGCAAGTGTGTTTATATGCAGTTATTAGATTTTTTACCAATATGCATGGAGCACCTGTGTGGTTTAAAGATAAACCAGTTACACATAAAACCTTAAGATAACCCTCGTAATAAACCACTTAGCACACTGCTCTATGCAGATAGAAGTGCAGGGTAGCTTTTTACTTAAAGGATAATGCTGGTGATTTTCTGTATTATCTATCTCCACATTCAATGCATTTTTTTTGTCAATGTCATTATGAAATTCAGGGCTGTGGGATTCAGCAATCCCTCTTGTTACCCTACATGAAACTGATCCCAGTGAGTTTCACTCAGTGAGATAGATTTTAAATTGGGGAGAAAGTGTGTTGGTACTGAATTGTCAATCAGTATCAGCAGATACCGTGAGTTGAGGTACTGGATTCAGTATTAAGGGTAAAGTTGTATATGTGCAGATGTAAATATTCTCATGTTTCATCTCAGTTATTTAGAGGGCATACTTGAATGTTCTTGTATTATTTATGTACATCCCACAAAATTAAATATGAAAACTTATTTTGTGGATGAATATGTATGTATTTCCTCAGGAATTGTACCATTTGTTGCATTTTTCCTTTATTTCTGTTCACTTTATATGTAAAGTAAGCAAGACACCTCGACATGACACGTGATTTTTGTATTTGTTTGTGTTTTTTTGTGTCTTCAGGACAGATATCTCTCAGTACTGTGTGTATCAGGAGGGTCGCCTGGTGAAAACGGTCTCCAGTCTGCAGAATTACAGCTCTCAACCAAGGTAGCTTAACAAACACAGAAAGCAGTTTGATACAGTTCAAACACAGAGAGAGCTGTGATGTGAAGAGCTTAAACAAGATAACTAAATGGGATATAACATTCTGTTATATTTGTACCTGGATAAACTCAGGTCACCCAGAAAGATAACAGCAACAAAACAATCTCTCCCCCAGTCATGACTGGGTTCAAATCTTATACATAAGAATGGTAGTTAGGCTACATAATATAGCTGTGATTCGGATAATAATTAGGAAAAAAACACCAAAGAGAGCATCAAAGGAATTCAGAGGAGGCCTTAGGGCTGGGAATCAGACCATCATTTTTAATATTGACCAAAATCTTATTCATTTTCTTATTGAGAGTTAGATGAGAAGATTGGTATCAATCTATATCTGTCCGTTAAATGTGAGGCTATCATCAGCAGCCATTTAACTTAGCTTAGCAGTTTCACCTTGTTTGTTTGATCTGTCCAAAAACTGTCATAAAAAGGTGTAAAAACAAAAATTTGTGGTTTTGCGGGGGTTCTGTGCCAAACTATTTCTTGGCCAAGAGCAGTGAATTTCCTATCAACATTACTGTGACAACAAGACTTCCAATTAGTTAACCTAAGAGATGCTGGTAGACAGATTTTGTTACCTTTGTACAGAAACTGGCTAGCCCCTGCTTCCTGTCTGAATGCTAAGCTAGGCTAACTGGCCGCTGGCTGTAGCCTTATATTGAATAGATATGAGAGTGGTATTGATCTTCTCATCTAATTCTTAGCAAGAAAGAGAATAAGTGTATTTCCTAAAAGGTTGAGTCTATTGAATTGAGTCCAAAATGTCTCGTCTAAATGTTTAATGTCTATTTCTTTAACATTTAAAAAGTTTGACTTCTTTTGTTAAATGCAAAAAGGTTTTGCAGAAAAACATATTTGTGTATCTCAAAGCATGGTATAAAAACACAGTATAGTTTTCATACTGGTACTGAAATTAAGGTCTTGTATTGGCAGTTGTATGAAACAGTATCGAGTCCAGGAGGCAAGGATGGATTACCAAGCAGAAAAGTGCCTTCACATGTTGTTGAAGGTCATCATGTGAAAATACACATGTATAACTGAAATTAGGCGACCATAGCTAATCATGTTGTGAGAATCATGTTTTAAGAATTTGTCCCTAATATCAATACTGTGTATTCACAAAACAGCACCATCATCTGTAGACAGTAGATTGTTTATGAGTTGGCCTGTCACTGTAGACCAGACTCTGACCCCTGCATGTCCATTCATTCAGACTTCACTCTTTGCATTCTCAGTATTTAACAGTTATTATTAATTACATAGAAAATTACAATATCTATTGACCTGACTATGTGATTCTACCAGCCTCACCTCTCCTTGTTATTCAGCTCCAGGACTGCATCGGAGCAGCTGGCCGTGCATCATGGCCAGTGGTCAGACATGGTGTGTTTCTATCTGGGCTGCAGTTTTGGCTTCGAAGGCAGACTGAAGAAAGCTGGAGTCCCTGTCAGGAACGTGGAGCAGGGCAGAAACATCAGCATGTACAGGGTATGGTGCAAATGTCCTCTAAGGTCCTCATGCCTCTTTTCCCCTCCTTGTTGCTTTGATGTTTTGAAAAGAAAAATGATGGGATATACAATAGTTGCAGGAAGCTACAGTAGGACTGGGTTTTAATGGACCAAATACAGATGATCATGTTTCATGAAGCAGCATTATAGAGCATGATGAGGGATGATCTCTCACTGCTAGGATTCACAAAAATAAAAATAAAGGTTGACTGCATTCATTCAATGCATGTATATAACTTTAAATGTTCAGTCAAATGTACTTGTGGTTCTTGGCCAAATGGTTAGATGCGTCACAATGTTGTGAATGTGATGTAGGCACCTAAACTTTTTGTCTCACAGTGTCTGCCAAATGAATAAATGTAAAATGTAAATGTCTATGGTGTGAACACACAGTGGTCTCTGTAAGCATTTGGACAACGGAACCATTTTTATGTCTTGGCTTCATTGTCTTTGTCACTTTTGATCAGCATTTCATTGGTTCTATATTGCACTCCACAATACTTGTGTGTTTGTGTGTGTGTGTGTGTGTGTGTGTGTGTGTGCAGACTTCAGTTCCCTGTATTCCAGCAGGAGCGTTCAGCTGCCCTCTAGTGGTCACTATGCGTCCTGTTCCAGCTGGCCTGCTGGATGCAGCAGTGGAGGTTACTCACCTCAATCCGCTAGCACATGGAGCTCCTGTACACATAGGAGACCCAGGTAAACACACAGACACATACAGTGAATGCAGGATAACCACTTTAACTCACCAGTACATGTAAAGATTGGTATTATCTGTGTGTGTAGCTCTGCTAGGCATACAGGACCTGTCCAGACCAGACTATGGGGAGCGAGTTGAGCTGCAGCCTGGGGATGTCACAGTCTTCTGGGCCTGTGGAGTGACTGCTATAGAAGCAATACTCAGCAGCAGTGAGCATTATGATTGTCTAATTGTGGTGTCACTTTGTAATAATTACAAGAGCTACTGTGACTTCTTTGAAACTGTTTAGACCCCATGATTGAAGTTTGAGCTTCTACTTTTATCTGAGATACAGTTAACTTCAACATTCCCATATAACTCAGACAGTCAGGTCCAAATTGAGTTATTTTCAAGAATCTAAATGTCTATGGAGTGATTTGACCAGCATTATCTTCTGTCTCTTTCCAGAGCCTTCTTTGGCGTTCAGTCATTCACCAGGCTGTATGTTCCTGACTGACCTCCCAGACTCCTCCGCTTCTTCCCCCATAACTCCTCCCCCTGACAGCGTGGACCCTCTAGCCACAAACTTCTGTCCTGAGTTGACCCCCCTCTGCTTCCTTGTATCCCACAATCCCTTGTTGTACAGCCTGGCATCTCAGAAGGCCGTGGCAAAGATCAGGCAGCTGGAGACGATTATTGGAGAGGACCCAGGTACTTGGTTAACCACTCGGGTGCAGATCCATTACTTGTTGGTTCAAATGCAGTTTATTGCTTATTCCATTGCTTTTCTCATTTGGGTTCACATGTGAAATGTTTGGTGCAGCAGCTGCGTCTTCATATTTCAGCAGTGAAATAGTTTATTATTTATTTATTGCACATTCGTAGTGGAGCGTTGTTTATGTGATATAACATCCAGAGGTCTACTACCTACTTGATTATTAAAGGTAGAGTCACTTCTGTTCCTCTCACACAAACGGAAAGAAAATTGTCCCATGTGGGCACAACAGTCCATCCACACTCTCCACCTCTCTGCAGCCTCCCCACTTCTCACTCGACCTGCGTTCATCGTCTCTGTCCACAGAAGCAGCCGTCTGTCAGCTGCAGCTCCTGGAGAGCTGAGAGGACAGCAGCCGCACAAACTACCTTCACCAGACTGACTGACAGCACAGATTTACTGAATCAAAAAAGTTTGCATGTCGGCTTGATACAGTTAATAAGTTGAAAACATATATACAGCGGGATATTTGTGTGATTTTAAACAGCTGCCTGCTCAGATTACACTTCACTAAATGTGACAGAAACAGACTCAGAGTGTAAAAAACACAGGAGGCCTCTGTGAGACTGTCTGGGATTCAGTGTGGATTGATACATTTAATAAAATGGAAGTTTATCTGTTCTGTGAGAAAACACTTTCTATGTGAATTGGACAGAGCCTCTCTCTCTCTCCAGTTCACCTGCCCTCTCCCACCATTCAATGGGTGCTGGAGACAGGATACTGTCATGTCCTCACACAGAAAGCTGATCTGATGACTTCCCCCTGTCTTTTGCATAAGCACGAATGCAACTGGCTGGATTAGTGTGGTATGGCTCGCTTCGAGCCACTTTGTTTGTTTCCCATTTACAGAGCCAGGGCTGTGTATGAACACAGAACAGACAGCTAGCAGACCATGAGGAGACATTTGCTGAATTTGACAAAAAGTGAACAATCCTTCTCAAGAATCACTGACTCTACTTTTAATAAACATGTAAAATGGCCTTATATACATTTTATATACTGCTTATAAAGGCTGAATAAGAAAACATAAAGTAAACTAGATATAAACATTGTTAGATTTCTTAAGTTTATAGAAATTGATTTAAGGCATCTTGGAGTGTAAAAGCTATCAGAGGGAAAATACAGGGAGTGAAAGAAATGACACAGAACCACAGGAGAAGGACAAGAGAAAGACAGGGTGGAGATGAAGACAGATAAATGAAGGGGATGATGGATTATCTGGCAGCGTTCCTAAAGTACACTAGGCAGTGCCTAAACATTGTGTCAGTATTCTTGCTTGTATTGCATTTGTGGCAATTACATTTGGGCATGAAACAGTATATCAGTCATAACTTCAATAAAATTGATTGAACTGGCACTAATGGAGCTGCTGGGTATGCAATTTGGAAAACAACTTCTCTGCTGCTTTAGCTGGTAGAAATGCAGAAGCAGCGATTATAAAACAATATAATTTGATATAAAATGGTCTATGCTAAATAGTAAATTATAAAGCCAGGAAATCTAAAGGATGTAGGATGTAAGAAAATGTGTTAAAAATATCACCAAAAAATGTAGTCAAGTTGTTTGATGGTGTCCAACCACCAAGAGTTTCTCACCCTTAAACTTACATTCTGAGGGTCCTTATGGTTTGGTGGTCCTGTCTCTTCTGGGGAACCACTAAATGCTCCTCTTCATCTTGAGGTGAGCACCAGGCTGGCACGAGATGGATTTGAGTTTGTCACTCTCTGTCAAACAGGTCAACGAGGGATCAGAGCTTTATTTGTTCAGGATGAACTTCTACACTCCTGCCTGGCACTCTCCCACTCCTCCTCTGTCGCCATAACAACTGGTTTCCCCACACACTACATGCACAGGTACACGCACATACACACATACACTTCAGACAAAGGTACAATTACTCATTGTTATCCAGTTCTTCTGAAACTCTTATTAGTTTTTTCTCACCACACATTACCATAATCCATCCACACACTAGTGTACAGCTCAATATACTCTGCTGAAAAGCTTTGTTACATAGTTAATTATTCAGTATGTGACTTGTTTGGCACCAGTGTTCTGCTATGTATCAATCCTAGATACTAGCAGAACTTATCTTTACTCTAGCCAAAAGTGAGAGCAGGGAGATTAGGTGCAGCACCTCATGGAGAACCATAAACAATGAGATGTGTTACATCTGCAGCAGCAGAGAAAAAAGCAGCAAGTCTGTCATGGTTTACCTGGTACCAGAGATAGAAAACACACTCAACTGTCACATCAGCATGAATAGAAAACAGTGTCACACATTACTCTGGGTCTGAACCTGTCCCTGGAAAACATAAAATACTGTTTGTTTCTTTTAGCCCTCCTGACGAGACAGACGGCCCACCTGGAGCTATCGCCATGGCGACCATGCTGCTGTCCCTGGGGAAGCAGGTGACGATAGTGACAGACAGGAGAGCCCTGGAGATGAACCAGGCCATCATTGATGAAGCTGTGAGGACAGGTGGGAGAGAGTTTTAATTCAAGTCTGGGAAACCTGCTGTGAAAAAATAACGTCAGCCTGCACCCAGGAGCTGCTAACACGACTGAAAGAATTTCATTATTCCGCTTCACTTCTCTTCATATTACATCGGTTAGTGTTGTTTTTAAAGAGAATGACAATACAGCTTTAATTCCACCCTCAGGTGTGCTGAAAAATACAATTCCACTGGTCACCTTTGAAGACAGCGGCCCAGACTCTGCACTGCACTTTCTATGTCACCACGGAGATCCCAGAAAGCCCAGGTCAGCTGACCTATGATATGTGTCACCAGTAAGGCTGACGACACACTAAATTAGTTTTAGCCTGTTAATGGAACTAATTTTTTGTTGGTGTCCAACTACAGAGTGGTATTATAAGGTATGGAGAAATAATGGAGGGTTTGGTGGTCCTGTCACATCTGGAGAGCCACTAGGTGCTCCTCCTCCTTGATTTTCTAGTTGAGTCGGTGTTGGTGTCATTATTCCAGACATATGCACATTTTACAAATACATCTAAACAGAAATCAGCAAGAATTTAGACCATAAAAACACACAGGACATGTTGAAAGAAAGTCTCCATTTTTATTGAGTCTGTATTCAGTTACACTGCGTTATACTGGATGCTCCTGGGAGGTGTCACTAAGTGAGTCTGTAATGTTCAGTACTATTTTCACAAGCTATTGATTTTTGTACAGTAGTGTGTCTCCTGCCAAGCTCACTGTTCCTAAATCCGCCAGACAGGCAGACAAGCAGGTGGTGTTAATGCAACAGGCCAGGAGTCATTTTATTGCAAGAATATGTAAAAAAAAAAAAAAAAAAACAAAATCATATTCTATAGATTATTAAATTATCATGTGCTTATGATGTTTAATACCAGGTATGACCACCTTGTGGCGATAGAGCGCAGTGGACGAGCTGGAGATGGAAATTACTACAACATGAGAGGAGTAAACATTAAACATATGGTGGATCCAATTGATGACCTGTTTATTGCTGCCAAAGATATAGCAGGAATCACTACTACAGGTAGTCAACACACACTGCACGTGTAGTTGAATCTGTTACTGCTGTGGCTCAGAGATGCAAGTTGTAAGCAAAATTCCAACAGTCAAACAAAAACAAACCGTTTTATCTCCATGAAAACTTGATTTAAACACTGCAGATCAGAATTATGACAGCCAATAGATGTTTAAATCATTGATCAAATAACAAGATGCTATTTTAAAATAATGCTGCAGCAGACAAATAGCAAAAATTATTAATGGTCTCCATTAGGTGGAGTTAGTTATTAATATTAGTTATTAATATTAATATTAATGTATTTGAAGTTGAATGAAAAGAGAAACGTGGTTCTCCATCTCTCTGTAGGAATCGGTGATGGTGGTAATGAGTTGGGGATGGGTAAAGTGAAGGAGAAGGTGAAGAGCCTGATGCCCAACGGGAGTCTCGTAGCCTGTGTTGTTCCTGCTGACTACGCTGTCACTGCTGGTATGCTACTTAACAATCATACACACACTGCATATCAAGCATTCACAGTGAACACACTATGAGAGAAGTGAAACCGGTAGTGAGGGGTTTCTCCAGCATCACTGTCTTGTCTAAGAAAGTCCACGTCAGAGACCAAAAGTCAAAAAATCATCTGCACATGCTTTTAACCGTTTTGCCATCTTATCTGCAGAAATGGAGAAGTAAAAAGAGGAAATGAGCAGCTTTCTGACCCAGTGATGCATTCTCCCTGGTATAGAGACATTACGAAACTACTTGCAGTGTGAGAATGGGGACATTCAAGTTCACCTCACTGTGTCTGTGAAGGACATTTTATCATTGAACCCAAACTACGTCAATGACCCTACATGTAATATCATTTGGGTGAAAAAAAGGAACCAAGTACTAAAATGTTTTTTGATCAGCATGCAATTTTTTTAGTTATCACTCACCAAACTCACATTTCCTTTCACCCAGATAAGGTTGTCAATACAATTCTTGCTATTCATTACAATTATATAAAAAAAATATTGCAAAAAGTGTGCACTAATATATGCTAAAATACATGTTGTCAACCCCGGCTGATGACCATGATCACATTGATCAAGAGTTTTAAGAATGCTTAACATTCAGCAGAGCTCAGGATTTGCCAGTCTCCTCAGTACCTGTGGGTCTGTTCACACCTCGCATTATCACATCTCCACATGTGTCTTGAGTGACCACTTGTGATCAGATGTCACTTCCATGTTCAATACGAAAATAAACACATACACCATTTCCATTTGCAAAGACCAAATGTGTTGTTGTTTTTAACTTGCTCTAGTGCCATATCTGAACATATATATATATATATATATATATATATATATATATATATATATATAAATATAGAGTTATATGCAACAATCTCCCCGCAGCTGCATCTCTACATTGAAAGATGCTGTGCGCATGTACGCACATGTTACACACATACACAGTACAGGTTCATGCTGTTTAGAGTAAAGCAGCCGTCCTCCTGATAAAGCCTGAGCTCATTATGTCGAGCAGCGCAACAAAACTAAACTGTAGTTATGAACTTGACATGACAGAGGAAACTATCCAGCAACATTCAGCTTCTGAAATATTTTTTTAGACAGACAAATGAAAAACAAGTTCTTTTCTGGTTTTGGTTTAATTTCTATTCCAATTGCCGTTTTGAAGAGGAAAACAGGTTAGGGGAATGGGAAAAACGAGGGGGAAACGGGAGGTGGATTTAATTTTTCTTAATTCACATCAAAAACAGAAAAACAAAATAATGCATTTGTTTATCTTCTTATCAAACAAGTTGAACAGCTTTGGCAGCAGTGCACTTCCTGTGCCTAGTCTGCCAGAAAATAGAGGACGTCGGTTGAGTAGGTGGTCCTTCAATGTGGCTCAGGACACCTTGCCTTCACACTGCTGAATGAATGTGGTCACATGCGGCCCAGACCACCTCCAAATGTGGTCTGAGCATGTGTGTCCTCAATGCTGTCCACTTGTGATCAGATCACTCAAGACGCATGTTAATGCCAGGTGTAAATAGGGCCTGTGTTCTCCCACTCTAACCTCCTCCCTCCCTCCTGCAGGAGTGTCTAACTGGGGAGGATATGCTGTGGCCTGTGGGCTCTACCTGCTCCACACCTGCCCCTCCCACCAGAGATACCTAAAGAAAGGACTGGGACTGGAACACACATCTCCCCAAGAACAGCTCCAGGACTGGACTGCTAACCTGCCATCTGTGGATAAGGTGACACACACACACACAACACACAACACACACATGCACACACACAACACACACACACATTCTCTGAACATTCTCTTTTCAGGAATTGCTGCTGCTTTCTGATTTCCTCTTCATTCACATTGGGGTTTTTATGGTTTTCTGCTGACTCACTCTCTCTCTCTCTCTCTCTCTCTCTCTCTCTCTCGCTCTCTCTCTCTCTCCTCTAGGAGGAGTCTATCCTGTCCACTCTGGTGCGTTTTGGGATACGAAGTGGGGTAACTGCTCATCTGGCCATGGAGGTGGATGGTTTGACCTTTCACCCCACACACTCAGACATCATAACCAGACTAGTGGAGGTCACTGTAGGCTCGGCCACTTGTAACCCTTCATGACCATTCGCAGCGGTGTTTTTTAGAAGCAGTACAATTCTCCATCTGTGAGAGAGTGTTAGCGTTACCTTAATACTAATCAGTAAGATGACTGAAGCCAATTAGATGTGAATGCTCATTTAACACATGCCAGAGAAACACACCCAAGCAGACACACAAATAATCAATGTGCCAGTGGGTGAAAGTTTGTTTCCTGTCCATTCAGATTGCAAAGGAAGTAAGAGAATAAAAATAGAGCTCTGTGTGTGTGTGTGTGTGTGTGTGTGTGAGTGTGTGAGTGTGTGAGTGGGTGTGCGTGAGACTGTGTGAGTGATTTTAGATGCTGCCTTGGTTACTGTTCACCCCCGTTTTCCATGACAACCAGTGACAAAGCAAAGTAGATTCAAGTAAAGCTATCCCTCTTTCCTCAGTGGGGCTCGCTGCTGCCTCAGTAATGAATAAATCAGAGCTCTGATACTATTTTGATATCTACAAGAATAGAAATATTTAAAAATAAAAAAATTCCACTCCCAAAGTCAGCCATAAATGGATGCACAGTAGACAGGCATGTCAGTGATCCGTCTGCTCGTTAGACCTGTCAGTGAAAAGAGGGAGCAAAAAAAAAAAAAAAGGAGTGTTATTATTCATCATTGTTAAAAGCATATGACCTCTGGTGTCTGTTTGACCAACACACACACACGCAGAGCAGAGAGGCCACAGCTGACAGGATAAGCGTGCGCTTCGCCTGCATTCACACAAAATCCGGCAGTGCAGCACCTTCCTGCAGGGTTGTGCGGAGGTGGGGGTGAGTTTATTTGTGCTTTAGAACGTAACTGCAGCGAAACAATAGCGAAACACTACCACTGCTCACTCTTGCCTTATATTACCATCTCCACCTATCAAACACGCCTGGTCTGAACTATGTATGAGGAGCACGCAATGTAAACACACATTCCTCTTTTATGAATACTAGTTTATGTGTGGGAAATCAGGTATGCATGTTTTTTTTGGGCAGAGTGTGCGCATCGTTTATATGTGTTGGATGAGCACACTACTCACTGGGCTGCTATTGGCCTTTGCTACCAGAGTTCAAACTGGAAAAACATGCTGCCTGTTGTGGAATCATCACATTTTTCCTGAACTATCCAGCAAAATCAGTTTAAGAGGGAAGAAATATACCATGGAGAATTGTTCTAATTATACTGCATATCTACAACATGTAGTTTACAGAGCAGCTCTTGAGGTTCAGGAGTTTCGAAAAGTGGTGATTTACGTCATCATCTAAGCTGTCTCTATGTCGGACTCAGTCAATTCTCAGTAGATGTTTCTCACAATGAGAGTATGGCTTAAGATACGACAATCAAGACATAATGCAATCAGAAAAGGGGAAGGATGCTACCGATAATGTGAAGTTATGTTTGCATAACTAAGCAAAGGTCCCAGTATTTCAAAAAAGAACAAATTAAAGTGTGTGAAAGGCTTCATTTATCCATCACACAACAATGCATTCTTCTGTGAGGCCTCCTCAGGAACAGCAGCAGCATGACTGAACATTACAGCAGACAAAGTATAGAATTATAAATGTAACATGTACATTAAATGTCCACACAGTGATTTCAGCCTTCACCTTGTCTCTCTGGTATTAAACACTAGAGATGGATCAAAGGAATTAATTAGCAAGCAGACAGAGAACTTAACTGCACAAAGCTGCTTTCCACACAGTTTCTCCTAAATACAGACAAAAATGCATTTTAACAATATCAAGACATATTCTGGATACACTCCTGATGGATGTGGAGGCCCTTTGGGATGCAGAGATAGTTGAACTGAACACATTCCACACACTGCTTAACAGTTTGGATCCTAACTTCAAATTCTCATTAATATGTGACCATCATCTTCACATGTATAAATCTGACAATAGGCTCTGCATGCAAAAATGAATCCGTCTAGATAACTCACACATTCCAACACACAACCCCAAACACACTTCTGTTTTGGCATTTTCTTGTAGCATTTGCAACATACTGGGACTGTCTGGTACTCAAACACAAGTATATGCTGTATAATCAGCATCTACAATGCCCTAAACTGTTCTCATGTTCTGTCTTTTAGTTTTAGTTTTTAATGTTTTAATATATGACTGCAACATTCTGCAACTTTTGATCTTCTGAGCAGTTTTTCAGTGTTAGAAAAACTGAAGAATGCTTATTTGGCATTGTGTCAGTTCTTAAAAGCAAACTTTTCACCCCCAATAGAAGAAACTGAAATATCTGTCACACATTATGATGAAAATGAGCAATTATTCAGAAAAAAAAGGATTACTACTGGAAGTTACAGAGTGATTCAATGAAATAGATGCTTATGATGCAGCTGTTTATGAGATGATTTGCTTTTGAATTTGTTTATGTATTCAGACTTTCAATGATGATTAAACATTGTTGTAAAATGATTATTATTTTTGTTCAGATTGAATGTAATGTAAATAAACAGTATTGCCACTGACATGAAGTGTGTCTAATAAATGTTGTTTTGTTTACTTTTAGCCATGCTAGCAGCATGGCTCTATGAGTGGCAAAGTCACTCTGTCAGTCTGTCTGTTCACCACTTTGGTCCATAAATATCTCAACAACTATTTGATGGATTGACATAAAATTTCATACAAACATTCGTGTTCCCCAGAGGATGAATCCTACTGACTTTGTTGATCCTCCTTTACCTCTAGCGGCACCGTGACGTTGACATAATTTGGCTTTTTAGTGAAATAATGATCTATGGATGGATTGCTACAACATGTGATATAGACATTCATGTATCCCTCAAGATGACTCATAATAACTTTGATGATCCCCTGATTTTTTTATCAGTATTTGTATGGACAAATTAAAATGTTGTGCTCTGGTAGCCTACTTCTTAACACGCATGCCACATAACTGCAACGTCTGTGGCTCGATTCCAGCAGTGGACCTTTGTTGCATGTCATTCCCCTTGCTTCCTGCCGTCTCTCAACTGTTGCTGTAATAAAGGCATAACATGCCAAAAATAATAATAACAATTTGTCTGATACTTTGGTTTTTAAACATACCTGATGAATTTAATGACATTTGCAGCAACATCAGCTGTGCTTTGTCTTTAGTGCTAAACTAAGATGGTGATATACCTACTAAACATCGGCAATGTTAGGAGCATGTTAGCATGCTGGCGTTAGCATCTAGCACCTAGCACTGCTAGCCAGCTTTGGACTCTTACGCTGAGTCCCAAATGCATACTTAACACTAACTCTGAGCTGGGTTTGAGTGTGTAGTATAGTCACACAGGGCACGTATTGCATCATTTCCTGCTTGTATAAAACCATGTAGTATGTTGATTTCTAACTGCAAAAAAACAGTATGCTATGAAGAGTAGTACATAGTATACACTGTATACAATCAGTATGTATGCAGTGTGGAAGTGGGATACAGTGAGTCTTGTTTGCTAACCATTCTGAACCATAATAGCAACTGAGCTGGTTCTGACAGTTGTTGTCTGTTGTTAGTTAGTTTGTGTCTGCTTGCTCATGGGGGAATTGTTGGGTCTCTGTAAATTACAGAGTACGGTCTTGACCTGCTCTATGTGAAAAGTGCCTTGAGATGACTTTTGTTGTGATTTGGCGCTATATAAATAAAAATTGATTGATTGATTGATTGATTGCTGTCAGTGCATTATGGAAAGGTTTTTCCCTTGCTTCAATAAAAAAAATAAAAATAAATGTTTTTCTGATATATGCAGGGTAACTGGCTTTCCCAACAAGAGGAAGAGTGCACTCTTCAACTATCACTATAATATTTATAAATGTAACAGTTATGACAGTAACTGTTGTCAGCATGTATGTTCATTAGCAGTAACTGAAACAGTGAACAGACTGAATATTGAGCTTCAGAAAACATGAACGTTGTACAACATCACATATCAAAGTCATAACTTACATAATTCTGTAGTTTTAGAGTTTGGCTAAACAATTATTTCTTTTCTCAGTGTCTTTTCAGAAGGAGAAGAGTTAAGAATATTTCCAGAAATCATTACATTTATTATATGAATATGCTGTGTGCTTAACAACCAAAAGGTAATCTAGTTTGACAAAAATTGATTTGATCTGTCCTCCCAAATTAACTTCCTTGTGTCAGTAGTAGCAGCAGGCTCCACCTGTAATGAACACTGCAGCTGCTTAGGTCTTAGGGTTGAGGTTAGGTGAGTAAAACAGTTTTCCAGAAAAAGACTTGTTATGAAGAATATTACATTTAGTTTTTATGGATAATCACAAGATGTCTTTTTTATAGCTGAGCTTTAGATCAGTGTAAGCCACAGTCTTCTGATCATTTTTCTGGGTCAGCACATAAATGACTGTCTTTGTGTTTACACTGATATTCTCATCTGGCTTCAGGTTGTCCATTTATTTTCCACCCATTTTTGAAGGGGAAGTCTCTCAGCTGCATTCACTGTCTCATTTCTTGACCGAAATCATGTCCTTCTTAAGAAACACACAGGATGATGGAATGGCAGGAACAGAAAAGTGAGTCATGCATGACATTATGCTGCTATTGCTGTGTGTTATTACAGTAAATACTTTTGCTGTCAAATATCAAACTGAATCTATGTGAATGCAAGATAATATCTTTTATTCTCTGCTCAGTGTTTATGTTTGATCTGAGCCTTTCGTGTTTGGCTGTATTGATCCTGTAATAGATTACTTTAAATTACAACACTGAGTCACTTACTGTACTGTATGTAGAAAGCTGCTGTTGCTGCTCTCTGAGTGGAACCATGTTGGAAGTGTGTTGTGTAAGCACATCGACACACCCCAATTAGTGATGTCACAGCAGGGTGACCCCTAATGGGAAACGCCTAATCTGTATCCTGTTAATTCCATAATTGCAAAATATGTGGATGTTGCTTTTTGTAATCACAAGAAAAAATATATTCCTCATCTTTTTTTTTCATTGTGATGACCTTTTGACTTTCTATATATTTTCAGCTTCATTAATGAGCTTTACACATTTACTATATGTATACAGTATGATGTAAGTGTATTATTCTTGTACAAGAATAATTCCTTTAAGTACATTGGCAATATTTTCTGATGAAAAAATGTTTGATCCATAAATGCAAATTCTCAAAGCCCCACTTTAATCCAAAGTCTCTTGCACTTTTTAAACCATATGAATAACCAGTATAAGTTTCTCACTACTGTATCAACACTCTAATGTAACCTGCAATTTTATGTCTTTTTTTACTTTATGTATTTATTGAGTTATTTATTTTCCCTCAGTCCTTTCTCCTCTCTGTTGTTCTTAAGATAAGACTTTAGCGATCTCTGAGGTGAAATTTACACGTTACAGCAGTGAATGACAGAGAGGTAAGAACACAGATATAGAACACCTTGAATTCAATAAATCAAAAATAAAAGTGTATATAAAAGAAATTGAAGAGAATACTATCATATAGCATATAATAATACTAATATATAAACACAATGATAACAATATAATAATAATATAGAATTGTTATAAAGTGATATAAGTCATATGGTGCAGTGTTGCCCACAATATTACGAGGAAAAAGGCTCTAAAGACTGCCTACATTGCCACTAAATGGAATGTATCTTTAAGCCTACTCTATGTTTAATATAAATAGTATTCTGCACAGAGTTTGGTAGTAGCAAGAAAATGAGCTAGCTTACCATTCTTCACCAGCTCCCTGCTCTATAGGTTTATGACATTTGCAATTAACCCCAAAGCAAAGAGGGAGCCACAGAAAGGGAGAGGCAGGAAAGTATGAGATGTAAACAGCTGAGGTTTGTTTCCCAGATGGAGTTTGAAGAGTCACTTTCTCAAAAACATTACGCTTGCCTAGTTACCGGATTTCTAGACTGTGGTGTACAACTGCAAAAACAATAACTAATCAGACTGTGGTTGGAAGGCTAAATGGCCTTTTGTGTATATTTAGTGTTCTGTCAGAGGAAATGTAATGAAACAAACCAGCTAGTGTAAAGACGTGTCATTCATCCCACTCTGTGTCATGCATCGTCTTACTCAGACTCCCTGTGGGCTGATTGTACGAGGACACACTGGGTGAAAGACATGGAAAGATGTCTATCAAAGTGCTAACGCATACATTAGGTTTCGCTCCAAATCCTGACCTGCACAGTGTTGGTTTGTGTGGTTTCCACTCTACACACATTTAAATTTGGCCCTCAGTATGTACCTCAATTTGCCAACTTAAATCAACAGCTGCCCACACACAAAATAAACAAGAAGTACCACTGTGCCAACAGTAAAGCAAATGATGACATACATCATTTAACACCATTTCATCACATTGGTATGGGTAAATACTCGATATGGAATAAACATTTACAAAGATATGATATTTTTACCCCCTCGCAGGTTGTAAATACAAGTCTGAAGACATGGAATTGAATGTACTTACTTGCAAAAATTTACTGGGTAGAACCTTAAGACTGTTCAGGCTTAAAAAGAGTTCAACATTTTGGGAAATATAAGTTGGATGTGAAGATTGATACCTTTCTGTAAGAAAAGAAAGTGAATAAGAATGTTTCCCCAAATGTTGAGTTATTTCTTTAATTAATCCTCCAAGCGCATACCTGAGTATAAACGTCTAATACAGAGTTTGTTGATGCAAATTTAAAACGTACAAGCTTACAAAACTTAAATTACAAATGAACATTAAACTCTGTTTTCAGGAACCTTATGAATGATTTTATGTGCAATACATTTAGAGCCAATCCTTCACACTCACATTCACACCGGTAAGCTAATTAACTCATTTCTACTACAGGAACTTTCCCAGGGAACCAGGAACCATTTTAGATCTCAGACACTTTATCTACCTTTCCCCCAGAGGAACCAGAGTCTGAATTCATTTCTTGACCCATTGTTCCTGCTCCTCAAAAAGTCCCCACTGCTGAAAGTGCTTTCTGATGGTCGAGGCACTATCAAGGTGGCAATTGCAGTGCTGAATGTCATTCATTGGTCAGATATGCTAGCCTTTTCTACATCATTTGAAAACCACTGATTTAAAAAAAAAAACTTGCAACAGCAATGTGCAAATGTTTTGCTTCACAATTCTTTCTTCTAAGTTCAAGATGTTCTAAGTTCTTTTCTAAGTTTCAAGTATATATTGTGTTGGACCTTTGTTTTGGTAGGGACATGCACATGACCATTGCTGGTGGTCATGTGCATCCCCCCACTTTGACTGATATTGCAGAACTCTGGTCACTGTATGCCTCCTTTGAGTTAATAACAATGGGGAATAATAACCTGGACTGGCTTCTGACAGCCCTAATAAATTAAATGAACAGTGCCCGGAACTTAAAGGTTCTATATGTAGAATTGTGAAGCAATTTACATGTATTGATGTTTTTTTTATTGCCAATGAGTGAACGGGTAGTAATGTAACGTAAAAAATGAGACCTTCCCCAATTTTCTCCGTTGTCTGTAATAGAATGTGGACTGATTTCTATGTGAAGAACCCGGGCTGGATCTTCTGCGAAAATCCGACAGAAGTGACATTTTTGCGCGCTCCCAAGTGTCTTGCCGCGCTCCTGCTAACAACAACAAACGACTGGCATAACCACACAGCAACACAACAAAAATGGTGCTATCTGATAAGAAAGACCCTGCAGATATTAGCTCTCCAGCTAATGAGACAGCTAGCTGCCTCCATCAACCACTACACATTTCACAACAAAACACTCCTGCAATGACAGGTCACCCACTCCAGAGGACACACAGCTAAATCATTATTTCCTCGACAAAGGAGCAGAAAACAGGTTCCAGAGCGATAGCGGAGCACAGCTTATTTTTGTTTTTCCTGTTGGTAGTCTAAAGGTCATAAAATGCACATATTTCAGCTCACTGATCAAACACCTACTGTTGTTTAGTTAACACAGCTGGTAAAAAAAAGTTGGGGTCAGGTTTGGGTGGTTGATTAACACATATTTGTGTGAGTTGGGCGGTGCGGATTGGCTCTCACTGGTCAGTGGCCACGGTGCAGCAGAAGCCTCTGTGTGTGTGTTTATGCTTTGCTGAAACACGGTGCAAAACACAACATTAGAGATCTTTGATGTAATTATGAGAAGTGTAAGTGAAGAAAAAGACATCGCCTGCAATAGTGTCACGCCACAAGCATGCGAGTGCAAGCACCAGGATGTTGACTGCACATCATTGAACAGCCACAGATGTCACTAATGAGAAGGAATTTCTGATTCCTACATACAGAACCTTTAATCTTTTTCAGCTCATAGACAAACCCGCCAGACCAAATGTCAAAAATCCTCTTAACTCCACATTATTTGATATCATACTTACTAACAGACCACACACATACCCTGCCTCTGGAGTTTTTGCCCTTGACATTAGTGATCACTGTCCTGTCGCCTGTCTCAGAGACACCAAATTTGCTAAATCTCAATCTCAAGAAATTACAAGCATTTTAATCTTCAGGATTTTTTGAATGACTTTTTTGAATGACTTGTCCATCTCTGACATTGGTAATGACCTTCTCTATTACTGAAACTTTTCTCAGTCTTTTAATATTGTTGCTGACAGACATGCCCCTTATGAAAAACATAGAATTAAAAACAGATACAGTCCTTGGTTCTCCCCACAACTCTCCGATGCCACCCACAACAGAGACCAACCCTGAGGACTGGTTAACCTTTAGGCAACAAAGAAACATCTGCATCATTATAATTAGGAAGGCTAAATCAAAATTTGAATCACCATTTCCTCTCCTCTGGTGTTTTATTTAAAGGGGACCTATTGTACTTTTCCTGATTTTCAGTCACATAAATAACGTGACAATGTTGGATGTTCATATGAAATGTGGCCAACATGTCAAATAATGAGGTGCACATATGTAGAAATAATCCCTGTGAGCAAAAAGCACCAGACTCAGACTGCTCTGAACACTCAGTTTCCAACAGTTTATTCCACTTTCAGCCCGAGCCAACATCAGCTTGTGACAGATTTCTTTATATGGTCATCTTCTCCAAGCACAGCGCGCCAGTTCACTGCTCCACTCCACTAAGCACGGTAAAGTAAAATAAGTAGTTTACCTGTTGGAGGTGTGCTGGTCGCCTGCAGCTCTTAATCAAACATCATCATCACTGTGGCTGTTTCTGTTTGTACTATTTCTCCCTGCATTATTTCTAACTGATCCGTTAAACAAAGAGCGACAAATATCTTCATATGTTGTTGTGTCAACCGGTTTTTAGCAAAGCTCAGAAGGAACACGTTTCATTTCCTGTAAATTTTTCACAATAAAAGTCTCCTGTTATTTAGTCATTTAAAAACTTTTAATATGAAGCAGTAAGGCAGGAAATGTAGGGTTTTCATCAGCAGTAACTTAACACGACTCTGATGCAGCTGCCCCTTGGCGGGCTTTCTGAAACCTGGACAATTAGAAAAGAGTGGGCTCATTGGGAGGGGGGCTTAAAGAGACAGGAGCTAAGACTGCCTGTTAGAGACAGAGGCTGAACTGAGGGGCTGCATGAAGGGCCAGTATAAGATAAATAAGGAGTTTTTTGAACTGTGATTCATGCAAAGTCACTCTAGTGTGGTCTCAGAATAAAAATATAGAGCTGGAAATGAGCATAATTGGTCCCCTTTGATAATATGTCTGCAGATTCAACTGTAGACAATTACCATATCTGTCCAACAGGGGGAATCTCCAATGCCTCAGCTTCTTCTGACTGCAAATTTTCTTTTAGTTTAGTAAGCAGTGCAGATGTTCACAAAGCTCTGCTTAGGTTAAAAGCATGCAAAAACACTGGTGCAGATAATCATGACCCAAATCTTCTTAATCTAAGTGCCCTCTTAATCTGTCCACATGTAGCACATATTTTTAACCAAGCCTTTTTAACAGGCATGATTCCAGCTTTGTGGAAAAGCGCCTTAGTAGTACCCTTACACGAAAATGGTGATGTCTCTGATCTCAACAAATACTGTCCAATATCTAAACTTCCTTTCTAAGCAAAAATCCTAGAATCATCAGTCAATTTACAACTTTTGCTAGTGTGTTTTATCAGAGGAAATTATTTTAAAAAGAGCAGAAAAGCAGATTGGACTGCATGGTGTTTGCCTTTATTGATTCACTAAATTTACTACACCCACATCAGTCTAGGTTTCACCTGGGTCACAGCGCAATGAAAGCTGCAGTTTCAGTCACTGATAATATTGTCTCCTTATTATTGCTTTATTATCTGATGTTTTTTATATGATTCTTTTAACTGTTTTTATTAATTCCTAATTTATTGCGTCGTTATGTTGTTTCTGTCTGCTGATTGTGTTCTTGTTTTATGGATGTTTCTTGTTCTCAGGTCTCTCTTGGAAAAGATATCTTAATCTCAATGAGATTGCTTGAGTAAGTGAAGATTTTTTTTTTTAAAAAGATTAATCATAAAGGAGCCACAGAGGCGATTTAAGTTCAGGCTTTGTTAAGCATTCTTGTTGAGGAGGACATCCAGCAGGAATTCTTGACAGTGATGTGTAGTGAAAGTTTACTAAAAGATTTCATCCCAGTTAGCCGACTTAAAGATAGAGTACCCGTCAAATGTTCGGACACTTTTTCTCATTCATGGGAATGGGAAAGTGTGTCCAAACTTTTGACTGGTACTGTACATATATTCATTTATACATACATTTCCATACTTTGCGTCTGGTGTTTTCAGTCTCCCTTTCTGCTGCAACTACTTTTGCAACATTGACTCAATTGTCAGAGTCACAAGCAGTGAATACAAAGAACAGTACAACTATTTAAACCTAGCTGTCAATCTCTGACTGACACTGGAGTGTCACAAGTAAAAATCACTTTTTGACATCAATGGACTAATTAGAACCTTTTCGTTTCTGGACTTATATTTCTAGGACAAGTTCCTGAAGCTATTCTATGAAAAGGGCTATTTGTCTTTAAGCTTTAATCCACTTAAGTTGCATGCCTTTAGTGCATCAGAAAAAATCTATAAGTGCACTTTGATAAAAAATTGTAAATCCAAGGTCCACTCACTAGGTTTCTTCTGGAGCTTTCAGTCAGATTTTTATTTTTAGGCCAAAATATGTGGCTGAAATCTAGTAAGTGGACCTTCAAGTTTTTTTGTCAAACTACTATTTCCAAGGTCAAGAATGAACCTACAAGTTCAGTATGGACCTAACTTCAGCTTACTTGTTCATGTTCATTTAAATCTGCTGCTGGTGTGTACTTTACAGTCTGCAGTTGATTAGACCATGAATGTGTCATACTGTATGCCTTTATTTGGTTATGAGTGTGTCATTAGAGGGTTGAAGAAAACAAAACACAAACAATGAATGCCTTTTAATGAGTGATTCCAGTTCCCGCTGTGATGTCATTTTCTAATTGACTATGTCAATAAGTAATCTGTCATTTTAAGATCCCAAACAAATTAGACATCAAAACTCGCTTTTTTCCTCCTCATATCCTGTTAAATGTTTCACTGCTGGCTACTGCTGTTACAGTATGGCTAGTCCTCGATGCCTCTATTTGTTCCAAACAGACTGGAAGCAGCTTTCTTAGGAAAAGAAGTAAATCTAGTAAATATTTTATGATGTAAAGCCAAAAGATGCCTGTTTCAAGACACTTCTCCTCTCTGCTTCTGTTGTGTCTTGCTGTTCTTCTCATTTCCTTTTCAACTGTGACCTTTGACCCTACCATGACCCAAGTTTAATGTGACTTCCTGCTGGATGACAGCAACAGCCGACACTGCCAAGATTAATACACACACTCTCACACACATACGCATATTCTGCCTCCCTCATAATACACAAACATCTTCACACACAAACATTCTGCTTTACTCCAGAGCTTCTGTTCACACACACACACACACACACACACACGCACAACATCATAAGTGCCTCCAGAGGAAGGATTCTGTTAGAAAAACAAATACAATGACACACAAAGGACACTTTTGTTTTCACACAGTCATATTGATTCTCAGTTCCTGATTCACCTGACAACCAACTTATTAATCTCCTAAAACCAACAAACACTAATAACTCATATCCAGCCAACCGTAACATCACATCACTTCACCAAGTACTCAAGTGCAAAAACAGGGTAGCTATTAAATAATCCTTTTAAAGGACAGTACTGCAAAACTTAACTGTATTCAGGCAGTAGTAGTTACAGAAAAAGTACTATTCCACTGAACTGCAACTGCTGACCTATAGTTTAGTGTTTCTTTCAGTGAGGTTGGTTTGATTTGCTTAGTCCAGTATTATTATTTACATAATACCAGTACAGTTATAACAGCTGTGTCAGATATCACTCCCTCACTCCCTATATAACACTCAATAGTTTACTGTATACTGAGCAGTAAATTAAGATTTAGGACACTTATGGATCATCATTATTTTGTTTCATCATGTCACATGACTATGAATTTTAAAGTCTATTGAATGTGCCACATCGCATTGTGGGGTGAAAGTAGTGTGCATGCCATGGATCCTTCCTATTTCACTTTATTGTGTCATTTTATTCATTGTCTTTTGGGGCAATATATAGAGCATACATTTCACACTCAGAGTTCAGTCACTCAAAATAGTAAATAAAGGGCTGTCATTTTCATTCTCTGTCTACTCTAGTCTATTTTCCAGGAAATATGCATACTATTTCCAGTTATCGATTGCATCACACACTCGTTAGAAGTTAAAGAAAGAGTTCCTGCTGTTGACGTTGCCAACATCAGAGAGGAAAGGCAGAGATCAGACTGAAACCACACACACACAACCATATTAACACACCCTGCACTGCTACTGCATGGCTCTGCACAGCCACCACACACACCATTACAAAAACATAAGAGAAGTTGTCCTTTATAAAAAATATTCTTTATCACATTTGTCACTGTCAAGATATATCATGAACATTTTTTATTTTGACAAGATACTTTGACCATGATGTCATATTTCCATAACAACTGAAGTTTGACATTATATTATATTTCTGTAACACTTGCATTTTCCACCATTAATTTATAATTCATTCATATTTTTGAAATTTGACCATAATAACAAAGTTTTGACTATATTGTTATATTAACACAATATTTAAAATTTTGATCACAATTTCATACTTCCATAACATTTGCATAAATAAGGTTTTGACCATGTTATGATTATGGAACTAAATTTTGACCATAACGTTATGGTCATATGTTTGTTAAAAAAAAAAAAAAAGGAAGTTCTAACTTTGATACACCTTCATAACAAAGTTTTGACAATAATTTTGAGGATTTATGACAACACAAGTTGTGAACATAATATTATTGTTCAATGATAAATGGAGTTACAGATTCTTTACAATAGAAAATCAAGACCATAACAATATAGTGCCATTCCCATGCATGCAAATCGCAACATGTAAACATTGGAGATAATTTCCCTTGATATTTAACTTCTTATAGTACAGAGCAGGCAGAGCCTATGCATGCCAATGTTAAAGACCACAGACTCCCTTTTTAAAGCCTGTCACTTACATCCATATGAACTGATCAACGCCTGACACTAACATGGTCATTTAAAGTCACCCCAAGACATTTACTTGCGTACAAAATAGTAGTATGTATATTTAAAAAAATATATTGGACAATAAATAGTAACACCTTTTTAAAACAATTATAAGGTTTTAAAACCCATTTCTAGTCTAGTCTAGTCCAATGATTAAGAAATTACTGTTTAAAGCAAGACTATGTAAGTATAGAAAGAAGAAATAACAATCTTCCTCTAACAAATGAAACGTTTTGTTGATAAGTAATAAAAGACACCCTTGTTCCATTCAGTACACCGGTCTGGAATGACTAGTAGCTTGGCTAATATTAGCTAATGTTAGCAAACTTGAGATAGCTTGGATATCACTGTGTGACTGACAGTTTATCAACTTTATGGCTCGTTTCTACTTGTGCCACTGTTACATTACATTTTGGCAATCACCATTGTCCCTTATCTGTCACTTGGATTCAGAAAAAGTTACTTAGTCTCACTTTAAAGTTAAAGCTAAAAATCCTACAGTATGTTAAGTCTCAAGTCCCTGGAATTAACATAATGATGAACAAAACACTGTGGAATGTTGGGAGTAGATTTGTGTCTTAATCTGAATTATGGCTGCAACTAACAATCGTTTTCATTATCGATTAATGAGTCGATTATTTTCTTGAGTAATCGATTAGTTGTTTGGTCCTTAAAATGTCTTAAATGTCTTCTTTTGTCCCAACCAACAGTTTAATGGTTTAAGACTAAAATAAACCAGAAGATATTCACATTTGAGAAGCTGGAACAGAGAATTTGGACATTTTTTTAATAAAAATGACTGTGAATGATTAACCAAAATAGTTGCAGATTAATTCAATAGTTGGCAACTGATTGACATACTAATCATTGCAGCTCTAATCTGAATTTTCATAGCATGGATAACCCCCTAATTTAGATAATGGGTTAATAACACTGAAGTAAATACTTGAGTAGGTTTGTATAACACTGGTGCTTGTACAGGTGCATTATGACATATGATAAACACATTGTAAGCCAGTTGAGGACAAAGAAACATTTTATCATCAGACAAGTCATCAAACATCAGCAAATGCATAAAATGTATAAAGACAGTAATTTTACAGCTGTGCCATAACTGTTCAACCATCTAATTTAGCATGTCGTGTTCATGCACTGAAAAGAAAAAAAAAAGAGCTATCATGCACTCAGGATGTGGTAAGCTGTAACACATACACACGATTTCAAGTAAAGTGTTACCTGAATCTGTTCTCATACTGAATGCCCTGTACTGCACATTTTACCTCACAGGGTAAAGTTACTGTCAAAGTGTTGTAATTGCAGTATTTTTGGGTTGTTTGTGAAAAAAAAACTGTGGATGGATTAGTTCAGAAGATAAACGGATTCATAATGAATATTAAAGTGTCCCAGTCTGCTGCCTGATTATTATAAATAATATAGTAAGTTTCAGCTTCTAATAAAACAATTTTAGGATGAATGAGTGCCAAATTTCTGCTTATTAGAAGAGAAGCAGTATACAGACACAGATACAGATGCAATGCTGCTGCAAACTCTGCTTTACAGCCTACCATTACATTAAATTATTAATTAAAGGAATACTGGCAAGTTTTCCTCCTACAAAGGTTCGGGTTCCCAAGGTGGATATTTCCTGCAGTAAAATATCCTGGTCAATAATAACCCCCCGATGGACAATGCCCTTTTCTCAATCTCAAATCTCCAATTTGTGCCTATGTCTACAGACCGTTGAAATGTAAACAGGGCATTTACAGCGACAAAGTGAATGTCAGATTCATGTTAAGCTCTAACACTGAGTTGTATCCAGAGCTCAGTGAAATCACGTGGGAGAGTAAAGAAAATGCTTTTGCTCAAATGCCAATGAAATACAATGTAAACACAGCTGGGTGGGCAGCAGGCACTCATCGTGGTCGCTGCCAGATTGAGCCTTACAGGCAGGCTAGTTGTGATTGGTCTCTTGTGCGTTCAGTCTCCAGTCATGCTCAGGATGCTTTAGCTTAGTCTGGGAGTCAGGCTTGTCCTCTGTCTTAATCCTGCTGCCCTGAGGCCTCTGCTAACACAGGTCCTGATTGATCCTTTAATCATTTTAACTGGTGCTCCTCAGTCTCTTCAATCTTCTCTGTCTTTAGGCTCATCTCTTCCATTCCAATCACAAAGCTGGGCTTTCCATCACTGTCTGCACATTTATCGGAGTGTCTGTTATTTTGCACAGTTAAAGATATGATGGCTTTTTCATCAGTCTGTGTGGTTAAAATACTATTTTTGCTGGTGGCATCTGTTTTTAGAGTGTTGAGTGTGCTGGTGTGTGTGAGCAGTGTCACCGTCGGGTGGCCGTTGTTCTCGTCAGTGGCGACTTCATGGGAATCCGTAGCGGGGATGGCGGGTCTCACATTGCCACGGCGACAGCAACAACAAAGTATCCTGACAACGGGTCGGATTATGGCCCTGTGCAGGCCACGGCGAGCGCTTTCGCTGACGAAGCAGTAGAGAGCAGGGTCGGCCACGCAGTTCAGAGTGGTCAGCAACAACGACAGGTGGTAGTAGTTAAATATTCCTGGGAAATAAGAATACAGGACATGTGGTATAACAAAGCAGTTTTCATTATTATTGCCAGGATTACTTTGTAGACAAGAAACTGCACCTGCGATGAAGTCGCAGTTTCGCTCCATGATGGTGCGAACCAACAGGAAGATGTGGTATGGGGAGAAGCAGACGAGGAAGATGAGGATGGTACTGCTGACTAACTGCCTGATCCTCATCTTCTGATCCGGCTGGGTCCCTGCACTCCGACCCACAGCACGAAGGACGCACAGGTAGCTGATCTGCATAGAAAAAAGACAATTGGAAACCTCTGTTCCTCTTGATGTTGTCTTGATGACATTATTTATTTAAATAAAACTCAACCTCATGTAACTCTGTTTCCATTGAGTAATCTCCCCCCATCTTCTTCCCCTCTTAAACAACCTTCATATCTCCTCTAGTAACTCCAGATCTAACATTTGTTCTGAATGAAAAATGTGTTCAGAATAGTATTGACTGATCAATTTTAAATGCAATTAAAATGCAGTAAAATGTCATTGCATGAATAGTTTTTTGATCAACTTTGAAAAAATATATTTCAAAAGCAGTTTTCTTACCGATAGAATGGCCAGTGGGAACATGAAGCCAATAGTGAAGCGGTAGATGTTGATTGGATACTCCCACTCCTGCATGGGGTAGTGCTCAAAGCACACTGATTGGTTCTTGCCATCTTTGCTCAGTACTTTATGGCGGAAGAAAACCACACCGACAGCTATCTCCTTTAGCCAGATGATGCCACTTACGAGCCACGCTGCATTCATAGAGCGCAGAGAGGTGAACCTGCAGACAGGGATGAAAAAAGAAAGTTAACACTAGAACCAACAGTATACCGGAAACCGCCAACGTATTTACCTGTGCACCTGGCTACCATATTTCTAACGCTAAAAAATGTACTCTGTCTTTGTATTAAGGCATTGTCTTCACAAAGGAATGTCTCAAGTCCCGTTGTTTTATAATCTAAGTGTCTTTAAGAACACTGATCACTTTGCATGGCCGTCAGTATAAATCAGTCTAAAATGACACTGAAAATGGGTATTAAAAGGAAATATTTGCATATTTTGGTGGTGTTATATTGATTGATGTTATATTGGTGATATTATTATAAAACAACATTAGTGTAGTAGTGATTTTCAACCCAAGTGAGAATATAGACAAGACAATCTGCATTCACTTGGAGGAACAGTGGTGATAAGTTTAGGGAGTTTGCCATGTGTGTGCATTCTCATAATAATGTATCAGAATTACCTTAAAGGATGGACTACAGCCAGGTAGCGATCCAGACTGATACAGCACAGGAAGCCAATGCTGATGTAGATGTTCTCATAGAGAAGGAAGCCACACAGCTGACACAACCATTCCCTATGACTCCAATTATCATCCTGAAACAACACACATACTGTACATGAAACTGCACTATAGGTAAATGAAACAAGGCAATATGTTGGTAAAAACATGGATAAAAGAAGATGAAACAAGACTGAATTGAAGAAAACTAACTATACAGCTGGAACGACAACACCTTCTGCGATGATAGAACATTTCCAAAAGTTAGCAAATGAGCCTACAGTGTTGGACCGGTTTAGATCACCAAAAAACACTTTTTTATTCACATATATATTATGGTTTATGGCTCAGTGAGCTGCATGAAAGTGCTGCGTCTTAGCTGAAATACACAGATGTGTATGACACAATGTGTGGAATATGTGTATGACACAATGAAGGGGTGGTTTTAGTTTACCTGAAAGATGTACTGGAGCCACAGCGGTAATGATGCCAGGTATAACAGATCAGACACAGTGAGGTTCATTAAGTATACTCCCAGCTCATTCTTTTGCTTCAGCTGCAGTGCAGCGTGGTACAGAGAGTACAGGTTGGAGGGAACACCAATCTAGAATCAAGAAGATCATTAATTGTGATTATTTCGATTCTCTGACTCCAGGAAATTTTCTTCAACACTTGCCTCCTTTTAATGACTTGATTACCAAAGCACATATTCTGCACATGGTGACTATGGCATGGTTAGGGTTGTGGAAATATCAAGTTTATGGTAAATAAAGTATGGTTAAGGTATAGTTAGGCAAAGTTTGGGGAAAGATTGTGGTTATGGTAAATGCAAAATCCAATGTTAATTGCAGGTCTTTGATGTATGGTGAACTCTGGTACTACAAGAACATACTACACAAACTATCCACCATCCTGACTTCATACCCTTACTTTCCATCTTGCTAAATAAAGGACACACACTTCCTTCACTTAAACTGAACACCAGCATTAGATGTAAATTGTGAGACATAAACAGACACATTAAAACTTAGATTCATGGCTAGGGGTAATTTAGAATCTCCTGTTCACCTTTGTACTGTTGGCGGAAACGGGGCTGCAAGAGGAAACTCAAACACACACAGTAAGAACCTCCCACAGAAGGGCCTCATAAGGTTGACTTTATGACCTCCTTTCTGTGAGGTAACACTGCTTACCACAGAGACATTTCTAATTCAAGACATGACAGTTTTCTGTGCCATGCCAACCTCAAATTGGAAACATACTTTTTCCTGTTAGCCATGCACTTTCATAAAGTATTCAAACACCTCAACAGTTTTATCAGGCATTCAATAAACACACACTTACCAACAGTACGAGGATATACACACAGGAGAAGAGGTACTGGTGGATTTCATGGCCGATGGTGCAGTTAATGCCCTCTTCAGACATGATGAAAATCATTGCACCCCACTCTCACACACTACTTCACCTTAAAAATGCACACATTAATGTTCTTATGTGCATACATGGCATAACAGCACCCAACCACAAATAAATCTTCATGTTGGCTGGAGCACTCAGTAGTGGTTTAAACTTGTCTCATCTGGTTGAGACTTGTCTTCTCTGATTAGGCAGTCCACTTTCATTCAGCCACTCTGGAACACAGAAGAATTAAGAGTATTAAAACTTTTTTTGGAAATCGAAAGTGTTCATAGTTGTTCAGAACGGCTACACTCAAAAGCAAAGTGAAATGTCAGCTGTCTTGGGGGGTGGGGGAGGGGGACCAGGGCTGCACAGTTGGTTTCAGAAAGTTACAAAAATGGTCAGCCCCAGTCCCCCTCAAAGGTGCGGTGGAGGGGGTTTCTGAAGCTATTCTACCATCCGACAAACAGTTCTGATGGAGTATACTGGCTCCTCAAAGCACAGCAGTGCTTTGAGCTAAATGCTAATATCAACATGTTAACATTCTCACAATAACAAGGTCCACATGCTAACAGGTATAATGTTAACCTTGTTCACCATCTTAGTTTAGTGTGTTAGCATACTAACATGTGCACTGGTCATAATCCAAAGTATTGTATTAGTATTGTATAAGTATTGTAAATTTTGACCTAATGGTGGCACTAAAGGAATAGTTATTTAGATAATTCACTAAAAAACATGCCTGTCAATGTGATAGTGGCACTAGAGGAAAAGTCAAGGGATTAGCAAAGTCAGTAGGATTCATCCTGTGATCACCATGAATGGCTGAAGCAAATTTCATGGCAATCTATCTGGTAGTTGTTGAAATGTTTCAGTCTGGAACGAGTGAACTGACAGCTCGACATTGCCATTCATAGAGTCATGCTACTAGCATGGCAAAAAAACTGAATTGCCTGAATTATTTTAAAATCACGTGACAATATTCACTCAGTTCAGCTTAATTTAAACTTTTCTCTGTGAGACTGTGGGATCTTAAGTGCAGTAACACACTGACTTCCTGTTGAAACGACAACTGCATCCTGTTCCCATAATTTCCATTGAACTACTGGTGATTGTGTCAGTGCCTGTCATTAGAGAACTAGTTGAGTCAGTTATTTATTTGCTGTTATTAGCATGTTCACGAGCAGTGACGTACAGGCCAGGCTGTCCCTGACTGGACACACAGATGACGCAACCTTTCTCAACATGTTATGATACAGTGTTAAAGTCTAGAAAATCTTTTATATAATTAGTTTTTTTTTTAAATTAGAGATGCATAGATTGTGAAACGGCTTTTGCAAGCTCCCACTATAAAACAATAAATTAAAAAATTTGCACCATCCAACCTTGGACTCTTATTATGAACAAAGAAAAAGCCTTATATTATGACTCAGAATTACTCTCACAGGCTGCCAGCCCACATTACAAGAACAGTCACACTGATGAAGTGTGAGTGAGAGTATGAGTGTAACTTTTTGAATGTGGAGCACAGCATATGTTGAAAAATAATATACTCTCCATGTACATGCTCAGCGAAATTCAACAAGGGAAATAAAGTTAGGAATGAATGCTGACTTAATGCCATATGAACAGAGCACAGAGACCAGACTCACCTCTATCATATATGATCCATATACAGTGGTTAGATTATAGTAGTAGAATACTGATGTTTAATCTCCAGACATCCAGACCTGATGGTTGCCTTCTGGCTAAAATCTGCATTGGTGCTACAGAGAGCTGCAGCACCCTTCATCTACCCTGCATTATTACAACAGAGCCAGCAGTGTTGGCCAATAACAACTCCTCCATCCTGCATCTATACTGTATCATTACGTTAGTAGTAGCGACTGTAATAACAGCTACTCATGCAGCATGATCACAAGATAACAAGAGGAAGCTCACATACTGATTTAATCAGGTGTTTGACATGCTGTTATAATGGTGAGAACGTGCATATATTTATGTAATGTGAATGATCTGCTATTGAATGTACCTTTTCCCTTTTAAAGATATTTTTATCTAATAATGCAACTTTGTCAGAGTATCAGCTTGTATTTAGAAAGCATAATATCACTCTACTGTTCCAGTGAATATTTAAAATTATATTATTGTAGACTCAGAGAAGAAGCACAGCTGTGCAGCTTTATTTATTAATGTTAGTCAACATGGATACTAAGTATCTCTCAGGTAGGAACAAAAGTGTGTGTGAAAGTTAAAAGGCTCAGATCAAACTGGCTGTACTTTATGGAGTGCCCCAAGGTTCTGTGCTAGGCCCACTTTCATTTTCTTTTTATATAAATAGTTTAGGTGTTGTTTGGGCTGGAATTCTCACTGTTATGCAGATGATGTGGTTTTATTATTAATAGATAGGGATCTTCTCACTCACTTCATAATTTCCAGTCTTCTGCTGACTAAACTAAGTTAATGCTACCATAGGAAGATGTCTACAGACTTTATGGATATTGTTACAACTCAGGGGAAGACAACAGAAGTTGTTACCTGTTACCTGGGTAAATTAATGTCTTTGTTTTAAGCAACATGTTGAAGACCTTGTGGAGAAACTGAGATAGAAGTTAGGGTTTTCTTTCAGACACATGTACTGTTTTTCAGCACAATGTATCCAAGTGTTGGACTCTGTTTATCACAGTAGCAGAGGTTTGTTACCGCATTAAAATAACTCACACATCATTGGGCTCTGTATTCCAGACTTGTCTGGCTCTCTCTGTCCATACATCAACTGAGTCACTGGTATATTTTTATTTATAAAGCAATTCTGGACAAAGTTCCATCCTATCTCTGCAAGCTTACAAAAACGGCTTAATGTTTTCTTCTTCAGCCACTCTGAATAGTCTGCCAAACTGTACTACACTAGCACTGCACCCAGGAGGCGTATTTAACAACTCTGACCACATTGACTCGCTCATAGTGGCTTCTTTTTACACAGTTTATATTAAATACTTGCTATTGTTTGCACTTTGTACATAACAGTCATTCTACTGTATATTATACTATTGATTGGTTCTGTCCATACTGTACATATTATATTTATATTACTTACAAAGCTGTACTCACTCATACTGCACATTTTGTATATAGGATATTATTAATATTGAACATATCATAGTTACATCACTTTATTTAATACATAATACTTTATTATTCCTACTGATACTTAAATATAGATACAGTGGGACAAAACAAGCAACTCAACTTTGCTGCTTTGGCTGCTCTTAATTTTGCATAGAACAAAATCACAATAAACTTTGGCACACATGTCTACAAGCATAAACCACATAGTGCACATAGTTTATTTTAGGTCATTCACAGTCATTTTGAATATCAACAACCTCAGGCTATACACTGTGCATTCCTTACATATAATTTAGTTGACATATAGTTTAGAGTTTTGCATGTGCATCTGGTCATCCAACCCTCTGTTTGCTCTGCTTCTCTTATACCAGCAACAGAAAACTAACATTTGAGTAATCCAGCAGAAAGTCACTGTGGCATCTTTTGAATTTTGTTATCTTGTTTTATATTTCTTTGACATTTAAATATGAAAAAGTCATGGCTGTAAGCTTGTGATTCTGGCTTTTTCTTCCTCTTACTGTGCTGTATGTTTCAGGTACAGGGATAGTAGTCAGTGACATTGTATAAATGTACACAAAATGTCTAAGTATTTGTTTTGAGTGATGCTGTTAGAATAAAGCAGTCAATGAAAAAGAGCTAGATTTATGAATAGCATCTAAATGCAGGCTTGCTTCCTTCCTGTGAGTTCCAGCTCAAATGTAACTCAGAGTCAATGGACAGTGAAGCCTCTGAGTATAACCTACACTATATTTCTTTGCTTTGGCATCCCAACATCTTCAGAATGGCTCCATAATAACATACTATAAAACATTTTAGAGCCACTTTAACACAACACACATAAACCACAAGCATCATCTATCTTTCTCTCTCTCTCTCTCTCTCTCTCTCTCTCTCTCTCTCTCTCTCTCTCCGTCTTTCCTTCTGTAAGACTTTCTGTCTCTCTCGTCTTCCTCAATAAACCGCAGTCAGATTGAAGAACAACTGGATGTACTGTACTGTGCATTCCTTAAGAGTCAAGCTAACCCATGTTATTGTGACTTGAATACATTTGAAAGTAGGAATTGTGATATTTCCTCTTTTGAAAAGGATATCTGGTCTTCACACCTGCACCTTTACCTGTTGATCATGTGTGATTGTGCATCCAATCGGATTTTAAAAAATGTCTAACCACGGCCAACATAACATAACATCAGTCATCTGGTTGACACACTAACGTCCTTAAAACAGCAAAAACAAGCATTTCACACCCAGACTGAAATGTTTGATTTGTACAATCAGTTTGATTAACAGATCCATGTGATGGTGGAGATGTACATCAGCAGGGTCATTGACCATACCATAAACACCGATGTGTCTGTATACACTGTGGATTCTGTTCTGCAGATTGATGTCACAGTGTCAAATGATAATGAGTTTACAGTGGAGCTACACACAGTAGGTGCAGTGGTCTAAGGTTCTGCCCTCAGTTTGGAGAAAGGCATACTGGGAGGTTTTGAGCAATGTCTAAAAATAGGAATGCAATGATACAACTTTTTCTCTCCCAATAAAGAGTACCAATCCAATACCAGTGTGCTCTTTTCACAAAATTCAATTAAAATCCTCTCCAGACATGTTCTAAGACATATAAAAATAATTGAGTATTGGAATAATAATTTAAGTCTGATGAAGCTTTTACACAAGAAATTACCTGGTCAAAATTATTCAAATTACATCTCTTTCTCTGTCATTGAAAAAAACCCCACTTCAAGCACTTGACTGATAAGCAAGGCAACACGAAGGTAACACAACCAACAGTCCTGCATGCAATTCCATTTGAAGTTGAATGTTCTCCCCAAACAGGACATCACTTTCTTTTCTCACTCTTCATCTAAATCACTCATCATCAGTGAGCAGCCAGGCTTAATTAATAATTAACTCTGTCATGGCAACTGTGTTTCCAGGAACCAGCTAAGGACCAAGTTTACTATCTGTGTGCTATCTCAATTTATCCTTATTATCCTAGTGAGTTATATTAGCAAACACTGCACAAGGAAATTATTTCACTTTCAGAGTTCCTCAATGACATTTATGTCAAATTACAATAAGACAAACGGGCAAATATTGATTATAACCAAGTTGTACCTAATGTTTGGGGCCGGCTAGACTGACAGAAGGTCAGCAGGATGATTTGCTTTGATAACAAAATAAAATATTGTATTTTTCTCTTTTAGTGTAAATGACTGACAATGATTTGACCTTTCAGCAAATGCTATTGCTTGATATTACAGGTTAGGAATGGACCAGTTCCATTGAACCTTTTGATCAGACCCACTAGACTTCATTTAATGGATTTGCTGAATTTATTTAAATTCCATTGGATCTGGATATTTAAATCCCATTAAACCCCTTTGACCCCTCTTACAGCTCCCATTGTACACCTGGCCATTTAAGAAGGAGGGGGGGGGGCTGTCTTTGAGTTGCCTCTCAAGACACACAGTAATCGTGAGCAGTACACCCATCAGCCACAACACACAGGAAGGAAACTGATAACACATGACATAGTGTGACTTTGGCACTGGTGTGATGCATGCACACAGCTTAAGGCATCAACATTTTTTTTAGGTCAAAACCAACAAAACCTACAGTAGATGTTTACATGCACAAGATAATAACTCGTCTGCAGAATATAAGTGATATTAACTTTTAAGTTTTGTTAATAGTTGACCAAGACATAGATCGTGCAAACAGACCAAACAAAACAAGCTTAATTAATTAATCAGCAGCAATCTGGATTTCTATCTTACGTAACACAGAATAATATTGTGTACTCTTTGGAGGAACCCTGTATCAATATAAAGGTATAGATGTCATTCATAATAATAACTTTAGGGGTGCTCCTTAATATCTTAAGTACTGTACTGTTCATGCTGTTCTCAGGAAACTAATTTTTCAAATGGCCAGGATAGTTACTGGCCTTTTGTTTTGACCCCCAGCAACAAACTACCAGACTGTAACAGACGCTGCTCACTGTGCAGCTGTAAGATGTGGATGTACTAAAGTAATTCAATCACATGAGTTTATTTTGGCCTGGATGCAGGTTAATGTGTGTGTGTGTGTGTGTGTGTGTGTGTGTGTGTGTGTGTGTGTGTGTGTGTGTAGTGTGTATGTGTGTATGAGTGTGTTATGTATACAGTGCAGGGCAGATGATTCTTGTACAAACAGTTTACAAAAGTAAAATGAAAAACAACCATATTGTCTTATCACATCAATATGCTATTACGTCATGGCTTTAATGGGCCCTGGAAATCCCTGTACCTTTTTTCTGTTTCTCAAAATGTGTGTCCTGAGGCATCTAGAGGAAAAGGAAAACAATGACTGACCCTATGTTTTACGCACGCGAACATTTAACCTCAGTAAAGTCAACAATACAAAATGTTTATTACAAAAGGAGGAGGTTGGGGTGGTGGACGGAGCTCCGTCAGCAAACAGTGCTGAACGTGAAGGTATCAGCAGAGGGAGAAGTGTCAGCTTGTAATGGCTGTGCTGTATACCTTCATGAATATAAACAGCTGTGGATGAGCCACTCATTGTGAAGCATAAATGAAACGGCTGATGCTATTCAACTGATACAAGCACAAATTCAATGCTCTGCCTGAAATGTTGTTTATTGGCCTAAACAGTTTTTAAATTTATGTGTTTGCTTACTGCTGGTGAAGAGGTGTATACTTCAGGAAACTCACATACCAGTAAAACAGTTGCCTTTTTACACATCCAGCAGACATGGAGTAACATTAGCATTAATTTGGAGTGAATTTAAGTCCAATATTCACTCTGCTTTTTGCTCTGTTTTGGTATACCCCAACTTATGTGAAAAATATTTGGCTCTTTAGCTGCTAAATGCTCCACTATGTTCACCAGCTAGTTGCTAACTTTCTTTGTTTTTCACTGATGACACTGATGAGAGAGTGAACCTATGTATACAGTAAAGTTATGGTCTGTAAAACTGAAACAATGACCTGAAAGATATTCCAGGAACTGTGATATTTCTCTGTGGGCTCATCACTATGAGCGATCCCTTTCAAATTATACATAGTCATTTGATCTATTGTTAATATAAAAATATTGATTATAGCAGCTTTAAAGTTAAAAGGATTGGCATTTCAGTTGCCAGAACAGAAAACGGTCCCTGTACTCATGTTTTTCTTTCTATCTTTAATTCAGAGAACATTCTGTCTCACAGCAGACCTAACCCTAAGCTGCACAAACATTCCTCAGATCTAACCCAAATTTCAGCCTAACTTTAAACCCAAACCTTAAGTCTATCTTAATACTGACACTGTAACCCCACTCGTAACCTCAGCTCCAAACCTCACTCCTCACCCAGAAATAACCAAGAATTAACTTGAACAAACATGTCCTGACTATAGAGTTTCCTCCTGACTTTAGTCATGTTGTTCCTACAAAGACTAAAGTATAAGAGAAAGCACATATGTGGGGAGATGTGTTGGAGACAGCCCAGAGCACTTGCTGATCATTGATCCATTGATAACAGAGTATTGGTGAGTGTGTCAGGCTGGTTACTCCAGTATTTACATGCTTCTAGAGTCCACATGTAGCTCAGCACTAAGTTCAGCACTAAGTTTTAAATTTCCACAGTTTTGTCCTCTCATTACAAATTATGCGAACTGCAGAAAGAATATGACCCTTTCCAGATCTAGTTATCACCCACTTACAGTGGCCTAAACCCGGCATGCATGGTTGCCAGACTCATGATAAAAGAAGCCAGAATTGGGTCAGTTGTTGGTGTTAGCCACAGTTAGCCCGAGTAAATTGCTAGCTAAAGCTTATTCTGCACCCACAAATCCCTCGTCTAATCTGGCAGCGATATATGATCCAGAGCAAATATACATAAGCACACTTGCCTGGCTACTGGGGAATATTCCCAACTTTTTCTTTCAGTTGGGAATAGGCGTCCTTAGATGGTCTCTACTCTTGTGTGTATGTAGTCAACTGCCTGCAAAGTTGCACTTTATTTACTCATTTGCCATGTACAGACAAGCATGGACTCCTCATTGTGTCCAATGGTTTCAAATGGATATATCCAGGACTGTCTCCCAAGCACTGGATGAGACAGTCCCAATCTTTTCTCTTAGCCTTTGTCAGATCATACAGCCCAGTATCCCTAGGAATTACATCTAAGATCAATGCCAACGTTCAGTGCCAATGCAGTAAGTAGTCTGTCCTATGTGGTGAGGTGGAAAGTAAAGGTGTGGAGGTCGGGGTGGTGCATAGGCATCAGACTTTTGCATTTTGTCACAGACCTGAAATGAACATTCACTTTTTTATTAACCATACCCATGACCTTTCCTTAACCTTAACCACAGTTGTGCATGTATTGTATAAAGAGAGAATTTTGAAATTGTTGCCATTGGAATTTTTTTTTTTTAAATTGGCAGTCAGCATGATCCAGGGTTTTGCAGAATCGTCCTCTACGTCTTGCCTAGCAATAGGTTTGTATCATATGCTACTTAAGTGTTCTAGCAAGAGTTATTCACCTCTCATCTATACCTACAACTGTTGATGACTGTCATCTTCAGTAAGATTTGTCTGTCTGGTTTGACTTCCTGTCTCATAACCGCCATGAGCCTTACATAAGCAGCCCTATTCCTGTCCACACACATTACATTGTGAATATTATTTACACATTTTATAACCAGAGATGACTGGTAGATACAGAGGTAGGTAAAATATGACATCTAGTACCTAAGCATGATGACCGCAGTGTGATATACCCAGTCTCTGTACGAGGGTCCAGTTCTTCTAGTAAACAAACAGGGTCTCTGAGTATAACTCTCATCTTAATTAATGCTCTCAACACTAGGATCAATAAGTTAACAAATTACCCTGTGATCAGTACCTTAACTTATTTCCCTAAGGCTGCTGGAACACCATTGCTGCTCTGTCATCAGTGACCCTGACAGCAGTAACCGTGGCAACAGCAGTAAGTTGTAAATCAGGCACCCATAAGGGTCCTGCCACTGCTACAGGTAACATACTAATATCACAGCCGTCCATGTAACTGTGTCCCGCTGCTCTCACCTTTACCTTCATCAGTAACATCATCAGCATCATTATCCTTGTTCCCATTATATAACTGTATTTGATTATAATTGTATAATCAGTCTTCTTTCACAGAACTGATACTACTGGTTTTGATTGGCTGAGACACTTTTTAAGTCTACAAAACACGCAGCCTTTGTAATTACATAATTTTAATTATGTCTTTTAGAATATAGTGAAGTGAATTTATAACTCACACTCTGATCTCATAGTGACAGACAAATGTTAAAGCAATAAAATAACATGATGTTAGTAGAACACTCTACATCAGAGCATCACTTTTTGTTACTTGCACTTGTAAACATGGAAGCAAACCAAATGCTTGGTGTTTGTTTTAGTTTGCCAGATCTCTTCACAGTATCAATTATGCCTAAATTCCTGGAATGGGAAGTTAAGTAAAAACACAAGCAGATGCGAAATGTCATTAGTCTTTGGTCTCAGGCACCGTGGTGAGCTCATCATAATGACCTCAATTTTGTCACATGGACCTTGTCCTGCTTCTGTTATATGATTCATATCAAACCACTGTAGTGCATAGTGACAAGTGTGCTCTCACACCCCATCATGAGTAGCAAGCCCACAGTGGTAACATTACCCCACGGTACCACACTGTCATAATGTGTGATTATATAGAAGAAAGAAACTAGCCTCAGCCTGACCTGTCCACACTTTCTTATTACATATGGTGCTAAAACATTTAATTTCCTGCTTGTGGAGAGGGTTGCTTTTACATTGCTGTGGACTTCACTGCAGTCCCCACAAAGCACACACCACAGTCAGACACCACAGTCCTTTTTGTGGACAGCACCCGAGTCAACAAGATTTCTTGGATCCATAAAAAAAAACCTCTTTCAAGCAAACTTAGTGAGAAGATGTTCCTCCTTTCCTGCTGCTGGGGCCTGGGACTGTCTCTCTGCTGTCTCCCAGTCTGTCTACAAAGGGTTAGGGTTAGGCTGTATTTGATTTATTCACCTGGTGGCCATGTTTGATTTATGACACACTCAGGGAGGACAGACAAAAACCAAGGCATAACTGGTCACTGCACAAAAAAAAAAAAGAAAAAAAGGCAAAGTTATCTATCAGTGTCCTTAAAAATGAAAACTTCAGTGTCTAGAAAAATTTAGCTAACTTTAGCTAATGGGACATGGACATAAATGTAACTGATATAACAGCTGCTCAGGCAATTTTTACTGCTAAAGCTGAACCAATGTCTTCTGTTAAATCCAAGTCAAGATGACATCATTTTTCTTAATGCCACTGTAACTAACTACAGTACATGATCCGTTGGCTAAAAACCCCACACAGTCTGTAAATGCTGACAACAGAAGTTGCAGATGAGTTGCAGAGCCCACTGGCTTCTGTCATACACTCCAGAAAAGTTTTGCTTCCAAAACGAGAGACAAATCGAAAAGTTAACAAGAAAATGACTGGTTAGTGATAATGTAGCTTAAACCTGCATTAACAGATTTTTTGGCCACTTGGGGGCAGCGGAAACAAGTGACAACAGTGACATATAATAACACTTTAAGTTTTTAAAGCTAACTTAGCAAACAGTTGCTCATTTACACATCCAGCAGTTATGGAGCAACATTATCATTCGTTTGGAGTTGTGTTTCTGTCCACCTGATGAACGCAAGTCCTGAGAAAAATATCTGCCTCTTTCAGGTCTGGAATTAAGTCATTTTTAGGGCAAGACCATTTTGGCCTTTGATAAATACAAATTCGTTGGGGCATCGCAGCCAAAATGTAGGGCATCAAGGCCAAAACCAATGGTGCAATAACAATAAGTGATAATTACATTGTATGAAGACAGTATACAATCAACAATTAGGTGTCAGTGTATTGAAAAACAGTACTGAGTTTATTAAAACTATACACTGAGTGTTTGACTTTTCCACAAAATGCTGTCTGACTTTTTTTTTTAAAAATGTGAACAATTCATTATATTAATTGTAACATTAATAACATTATTTTAATGTTAAAATTAAGTCTATAAATGGGATAAGGGTGATCAGAATTAATCTGAATCAGTTTCAACACCTGTGCAACTATTAACATTCGAGTCTGAGATCATGGGAGCAGTCACAAAAATGGCTTAAAACACTTTTTTGCACATCAAACATTAAACACACAGATAAGAAACTTCTCAAGGATAGACTAGGATGATAGCTGCAAGTCATGTAACAGCCGGCAGACTCTCCTGATCTGTCTTAACTGAGAAGTGTCTGCATACAGAGAAATGGATGTGTGTGTGTGTATGTGTGTGCGTGTGTTAACGTCACATGGCGCTGAAAAACTAGCAACCCATCAGATCTCACAGCAAGTTATAAACTCTATGTACATTTATAGTTAGCTAACAATATGCAGCACTATCCTGGCTATGAATGTTAACCACCAAGAATATTTTTGACTGATTACACGTTGGTCTAAAGGTTAGTTTGCATGCACACTCCGCTAATAGCTAAACAATTACTTGTTGGCAACATCAGATGTGCAAAACTGACCCCTACACAGAGTGTTGCATTACCGGTTGTTACTAGCATTAATGTTACTAGGCTAGCGAGCATCTTAAAGTCTGTTTATAGTGAGTGTGTTAGAGTCACTTTAACCAGTTTGTGAAGGCTCGTGTAACATGTTTTTCTGCCACAGAGGAAATAAATTCATGATGAGTGAAATCAAGTCCAAAGCATCTTCCAACATCTATACTGCAGAAATGGTCCTTTGATCCTTCATGATCAAAAAAAAAATCCAAGTGATGAAATGCTTCCTCTCCTCCAGGGAAATCCTCATTTTGTCCAGCAGGTTTTTTATCAGCCTTTAGTTTTGTTGATTTACAATCTCCTTGCTCTCCAATAGATATGAGTCACTGTCTACATATGAGAGAAGGCTGACATGTTTCTTACTATATCATCAACCTGTGTCATATCAATCATGTAACACTTGTTCACTTCAAATGTAACACATGTTGGGTGATGAATACTCTGCTGGTCACTGACAATCTCGCAATAGTAACACATTTAAAGATTGATGCCACGTAACTATTTAAATTTCCTCAAAACAATCTGCTTTCACATCATAATCTCCTAAAATTGGCATAATCTGAACCCTCATCAGGCTACTTACTATTAGTTTATCACAAAGCAATGATCAGATCTGAAAAACACAGGCTTAATCAGATTTCCCTCCATTTCATGACATGAACAATCAACACAATCATCTGGATTCATTCTTTTTATGGCTTAGTGTAAAGGAAAATCAACTAAAATGATATGTTTTTCTCCTGGCAGCTCAGAGAGATCAGACTTCTCAGATGACATAAAATATGATTTGATGCATGCTACATTATCTCCACGCACCCCCTTCACTTGGCTGTTTGAGAAGTGTGTTCATTCAGCAGTGCTCGACCATTGCAGCCAGATGACTGCCTCTGAGGCTGGTGAAAACGCCATTCTGAATGACATCAATGTATTAGTTTGCCTCTTTGATACAGACAAGAATGTACAAAGTCAGAGTGTTTACTAGTGTTATTATTATTATTGGAAGTTATTATTGAAAGGATATTAGGCTACCGCTGATGAGATTTTTTGATAGCTAATGCAATTAACGTTAGGACTCTGGCCACTGTAAGTGAATGTTTTGTGCCAGTAAGCTAAATTTCAATATATTATCAGGCTACAAAAGCATCCAATTACTTATGTTTCCTTCCGACATTTAACAACTCTGAAACAATATTTTGACCATGCGACTCATATCTCATATTTTATGTGCTGTCAAATTGGAAGATATTAGCAAGAGTATAGTCTACAGCCATGCTTGCAACTCACTTAGGAACAGTGGTGCTTTGAGCTGAATGCTAACATGAGCTTGCTAATGTTCACAATGACAATGTCAACATGCTGATATGTCGCAGGTAATATTTAATTCACCAAGGCAAGACAGCCGAAAGCATTTATGTGAGTTAAGTAGCCTATAGCTTAGGTTGATGGGAATATCATTTTTGCAAACAATAGACAAATGAAAATTTTGACTTGATGATGACACTAAATGAAAAGTTAAATAAAGGGATTCCTCCTACATGAATATTTGGACAAAATTCCACGGCAATCCATCCAGTGGGCCTATTTGTTGAGATATTTTAGTTTAATCTACCAAAGTGGCAGACTGGCCGTCCAACATTGCCATCCTTAAAGCAGCACTGCTAATTTGGTTAAAAATGTGCTGAAAACAACAGCTACAGATAGATTTCATCCTGAAGTATACGTTTTGTTATCAGCTTTCAGACACTACTAAAACCCTGCTTTGGACCAAAAACAATTCAAAACTGACAGTGCACATAATTGTGGAGCTAAAACTGGATAACAAACATCACAACAGCCTACTGGTGCAGGCAGCTGTGATATGGTTTGTCCCTGCCAGTAATCAGTAGGTGGTGGTCGGTAAAAGCTTCTATGGTTTTTCTTCTCCTCTTTTACTGCTGAGTGCTAATTGCTATGGTGTTTTTGCACTGCATTTCCCAGAGATCACCTGCCCACAAAACAGCACTGTGATATATTTTCTTTGGGTTTTGAGTTTCTATACATGGCATTCTTTCCTTTTCTATCATTCTATTTATTTTGGAAAAAAAACTAAAATATAAAACATACTGCTTCTTTTTTTAAGATTATGTTTTTACTGTAAGTTTAATTCAAAGCTTGTGTTGTGATTGGATGAGAAAGATCTCATCTGTGTTTAAAATCATAAGTACCAATCTACATGAGTGAAATCACTCTGCTTTCAACTAGGGGAGCTTATTAAATGCTACTAAATGGGGAAAACATGTATGCGACTCTGGATTTATTTGGTGTGGATCTGACAAAGAATGTGCACATTTAAAGCAAAATAATGAGGCAAAAGCAAAGGAAGAATATGAACCTTTTAAAATAACTTGACAATGACAAGATAATTGCCCAATATTAGAGTTACTAGTATCAGGCAATTGGGAAACAATATACAGATATCAAAGATTCCTTTCTTGTCTTGCTTCATATAAATTGATGTATTAAATGATGTATGAAAGAAATGTCATACCTTGGGGCAAACATTTGCTGTCGAGCCCCTATTGACCTTGCCACCTAGCCTGGTTTCAGTCTTCTGAATCACCACCATGTGTTCACTATTTCTGCCAGTTGGATAAACAATCAACCAATCAGAGCTCTGCGGGCAGGATTAAGAATGATGACATCATATGTCCAGCCAGCAGGCTAGCTACATAGCTAAAAAATAGCAACAGAAAATGGCCACAAAAATAGCGACGTGTGGATGACACTGACACTACCATGAAACACTCACATCTTTCAAACTCCATTTCCATACCACAGCCACAGAAGACATTATACTCTGTTTTCACAGGCTGAGTAGTATTCACCATGGTGAGTAAACTGAACTCAAAGTGTAAAATCTGTGGAGTGCCCCTTTAAACAGATTTATAGGGGAATATTTACCATGTGAACACAATAATCTTACATTATAAAAGTATTGAAACTAGTTAACACAGGGACCTTTTACATTGCAGGGCCGCAAGATTGAGTAATGAAGCAGGACTTGTTTAAAAGGTCTTGTCATTTCAGTTTCAGGTGATATTGTACTTTGATGGTGCAAAGTCACTAACAAATGCACAACTAATCAAATTACCACAAACCATGCTCTCTTAGCCCAGTTGGCAATCCAGCTTTTCTCAAAGTGATGACCTACAGCCATATCACAGCAATAAGGCATTACAATACATCAAGTATTGCTTTAATATGTATCATCCATAGAAAGGAGAAAAGTGAATACATTATTTATATGCATCATCTGCTTCTAAATATCCCCATATATGACAATAAATATAATACTTTGTAAATCAATCATGTCAAAAGCAGCCGTAAATGTGATAGGGTGTGCACACATGCCTCAGTATCTTTGCTCCTACCACACATCAGATCCCCGACAATCTTATCTGTAGTGTTCTCCTAATGAGGATGAAAGTCTATCCAGGTTATTCTAAAAAAGATATGAGCTTTACATAAGCCAGATTTGGATCATAATATTTTAGTATCCTGAGTGATGAACAAGCAAAAGAAGCACTTAGTCCAGGTCCTTAGCAGGATTTCCCAAATGTTTTCGTCTAATGCACCATATGGGAGTTGTGTTGCTATTGAATTAGTATTGAAATGAACCATTAACTGTTAGCACTGGGAGGATGTGGCAAATGTGATTAGGATAGCTGACATGTACAGCGTTTGACACTTCATCTTAATTAAATCTTTACTGTATATAATTAATTATTATATGAAGGTGTTAAATGACGTCCCACTAAAAGCCCAGAGACCTACTCAAGGTCTCCTAGGATACTCTCAAAGCCCTCTGGGACTCTAAAAGGACCCTGGAACCTCCTTGAGGACCTCTCCACCGACCACTGGACCCTCTTGTGGCCCTAATGGAGAACTACTCATCTCTGAAGACCCATAAAGGTTCTTCTAGGGACCCTAGAACCCCTTGAAGACACTTGGGACTAGCACCAGGGCATTAGGACCACCTTGTGCCTTTGGTCCCAGGTCCCAGGGGTCCTCAAGGGGGTTCTGTACAGCTCTTATAGGGAGCCCTAGATGATGGAACTCTGTCTTTGAAGGTCCTTCTAAACCTAAACGGTTCAAGATCCTCTCAGGTCTTTCTAGGGAATCCCAGGAGGCCTTTACCGTGACTCAGGGCTTCCTTAGTGTCCTGATGAAGTCCTCAGGGGACCCTTGACTGAAACTCCCCTGAGTACCACTGTGCCAGGACCACTGAAACCTTAAAATCCTGATGGAGATCCAAGGGGTCCTCAAGGGGGTTTCATTGTCCCTCTAAGGAGCTCCAAGGGGCCTAGAGGAGATCTATAAAATGACCCTTGATGTTAGAACTGGGTTTCACTGTTCTGTCCAGGGACTCTGGGACCCCTTTGATGATGGGACTGGGTCTTTTGGGAACCATCTAGGGACTCAGTAACCCTCTAAACAAACCCTAAGACCTTCACCAGGACCACTGAACCCCAATGTGGCTGTGTGGTCAGGGGTCATCAAAGAGTTCCAAGTCCCTAGAAGGACCCTTGAAGACCCAATTCCATCATTAAGGGTCCTTCTAGAGACTCTAAAAACCGGGCACCTCCACCAGGGACATTTAACCCTCTTTTAGGCCCCTAGGACCCTCCTGAGGGCCCCTGGCAGTCCTTGGTCTCTATTTTTAGCACTACTGCCTCAGCTGGATTCTGTATGTAAAGCCACTGACATAACAAACGGGTTTTTTTGCCTTTCTGCTAATGTCTGCAGGGCACTGAGATGGCCTTTTCATGGATGAATGAGGTTAGTGCACACAAAGGACCACTGCACTCTGTCCAACTGGTGCCTGGTGTCTGGGCCTGGACCCAAGGGCAGGCTGTAAGGAGATTCAAAAAGGGTGCCTGAGTTATCCAGGAAGAGCACAAATCAAAAGTAATTACACTGTGATCAACAGTTATTTGTATGGTTGGAGGTGAGCTGCTGCAGTCTGAGTTCTCATCTGGTTGATGCTGTTTTCTATAATCTAGCTATCGTTTGCTTTCTCATTATGTTGTCAAGTCTTTCATACAGGAAGTAGAAAGATCCTATTGACAATAGGCCAATTTGGCATTGTTCTAACCTTCTTGAGTTCTTGTAACGTAAAGTAGACTGAACAAAAGTAAGTAAACAGTTTCCTGGAAAGACTGAAAGCAATGTTAAAATGCAGTGACCCACCAGTTGGTCAGTCATTACAAATTCATATTGTGCAGCCGTTTTGTTCAAACCCACAGAACTTTATTTTAAATTCTAGTGGAGCTCCAAAAGTTTCCAAAGATACCAAATGGGGGGAAATGTTGAAAATAATGCCGAAGACATTTGGAATATTTCATTTGATATGATGATGCAGCCATAAAAACATGGAGTCTTGGATTTGAGCTTCACTCAAGGTCCACTTACTAGCTGTTTCTGAAGCTTTCAGCCTGTAGTTGGTCAAAAAGTTGCAAATAAAGTAAAGGGAACTCTAATTCAGTCTGCAGGTTCTCCTTGTATCTAGTTTAATTGTTTTTTGTATCCAGCACCTGTCCCACTTGAGGTTTTATTGATGTGCACATGACTACTACTCTGTTTCATGTGATTGAAAGCCCCACAAAATATAGTAAGTGACCTTCAGTTAAGTTATTTATTTAAACTAGAGTTTTTAAGGTCAAGAAACAACATTCATGCTCAATCATATAGCTTCACTGAAGTAACAAGCTGATACAACCTTAAAGTTGCACTAATCAATATTTTTAAATTAACAATTGATCAAATGACTGCATAATGTGAAAGGTGTCTCTCATAGTGATGAACTCACAGAGAATTATCACCCAACTCTACAATACCCCTCAGCTCTGCAGAGCATTTTAGTGTCTTTCAGCTCATTGCTTTACAGTCTGGACCTTTACTGATGAGGTTCTCTTACCCCTCTCATTCAATTTGTCTCCAGCAGCACCATCAGGCAGCTGTTTTTAATGAAAATGGTCTGAACACTATCTGCCAAACACCAAAGAGCAGACAGACAAAATTAGCTAATGGGCTAAGTGGAGCATTTAGCAGGAAAACAGCCAGATACTTCCTTTAGGAGTTTATGGAAACCAAAACAAAGCGTAAAGGAGAGTGACCATGAGGTTTATATTCATCAGGTGGACAGAAACACAACTCTGAACAAATACTTATGTTGCTCTGTGTCTGCTGAGTGTGTGAATATGAAACTGTTTGCTATTATGTTAGTCATAACATGTAGTGCTAACATTATACCTGCCAAATATCAATCAATGCAGCTTTAAAGTTGAGGCTTTTAGAGCAAAAAAAGGGAAGTCTGTGTTTCAAAAGATTGAGATTCAATATTTCAACAGATCAGATCTTTAGATCAGAACTCAGGTCTATATAACCAAATTAATTAATACTTTGAGCACTGCAAGCTAAATCCCATTCACGTCCATTGTATTAGAATTATAGCAAAAATCTCTGCAGTGGAGATCCCAAAATCATAGCCAATAACACTCACTGCATGGCTGGGCACCATGTGTAAATATATGCTTGTTTTGTACTTGAAATGAAGTGACCCTTTAAGATGGTCCAGTCATTTATTTGTTTAATCAGTCACTAACTCAATGCTCCTGTCTTCTGAGAATCCATCAAGCATTGACTAAAAAGCATATTTGTGTTTAGCCTCAGATCAGTCGAGTCAGTCATCCTGTGAGTGAGTGAGTGAGTGAGTGAGTGAGTGAAGCAGGCAGAGGTTAACCAGCAATCATCGACATGTCTCTGAAGATCACTCTTCTTCATTATCACAGCGGCACACTGAATACTCTCCAAATGTGACTGTTGTGTCCCAGTTGTGTGACTGGGTATATATTACACCTCTTGCACATTTAAAGTGTTCAAATTTCTGTTTTACTTATTTTTTCTTTTCTTTCTTTTTCTCTAGTTTTTTGCTATACATGTTTCTTTGTCTATTTGATGTTATATTGTTTTATGACTGTATCTTTTTATGACTTGTTGAAATGAAGGGGGGGACTTTGTATAAGCCCTCTTGGCTTCCTTCCTCTCCTGCACAATTTAATATAATTTTTACTGTGAAATATTTTTATTGTAACCTTTGTCAAATAAAAATTACTAATACTAAATACAAATCAACACAGAGTATCTGTGAGGATAAATTTTAAAGTTTTTGTATTCTTATGTCTAATGGCAATACCATAATATTCCTATAATATCACGATAGGAGCCTGAGCTCAATAGAAGTTTAACTAAAATTGCCAGATTTTTTAAATATGTTTGTATCGTATAGCTACTTCTAGTTTGATGTGGATTAACTTGAGGGAAATAAACACACCACAACAGGTGAAAATGAGATTCCTAACATTAAGGACCACTCCCGCTCTACTTCATCAGTCACTGGTAACCCTCTATGAATATTACATGAAGCTCTCCAGTCTATCAACAAGCGAAAACAAGAACTACCATATAAATGCACTGAATCTGCCGCTGCTGCAGCTTTTTCAGCTTTTTCTCCCTCCGCTTCTCAAGCCATATCATTGATGAAGTCCAGTCAGTGATGGACAGTGTTACAGACTCTCCCCAACGGCAGCGCGCTAACTGACAAGACTTAATAGTTCCGATAAATTATTCATACCTCTGCACTAAAGAGCCTATACAGGCATTAAACATGTCCTAATCTCTCACCACGTCTCACTTTACCATATAATACTTAAAAATGTGCGTTTTAATGTTTCATCGCTTTAACGTTTCATCCATGATAATCTACATTAAACAGGAATCACTTCAACTGTGGCTGTGTAAAATCAGTAACAATCTTTGATAAACTAACAAACTACTAATAACAAAACTCTGTTTAATTGATCTGTGGAGGCAGAAACACAACGAGACTGTCTGCTGTGATAATCTCAAGTTCAAACAACACCTCTTTACAAATTTAATGAAGATGACTGCTTACCGACTCTCCGGTCTGAAGGTCTGCATCAAACTGGCCGCGAGCTCTCTCCGCGCGATCTGTCTCTCTCCCTGACGTACACACAAATACACACACACACTCCCACACACACATGCAAATGCGAATGTGTCGGAAGTGTGTGAAAATGATCGTGTTAATACACACACATACACACACACACACACACACACACACACACACACACACACACATATATAGGCTACATATATATATATATGGCCTTTAAGTTCTGTGGTGTATTGAAATCTTACATGGGTCTATAATGACTAACAGCACACCTGAACGTGTTTCAATATGGAAATGATAATATCTAATATCACCCATGACAACAACCTCACCTCACCTTCAGCTTCGTGGAAACTCCCTGGAGTTCCCTGGAGCAAATAACAAAACATTTTTTGACTAGACACCAAAAATATCTTTTTTGTTTCAATTATTTGGAATATTTACTGTTAAATGTCTATATAGGCCTGTATAAAGTACCAGTCAAAAGTTTGGACACACCTTCCCATTCACTTCAGTGAGAAAATGTGTCCAAACTTATGACTGGTACTGGTATTTTTTCTACATCTACTTAAAGCTGCATTCACAGTTTTTTTTTTTATTGTTGTTTATGGCCACTTGATGGGCAGCACATAAAGCTGTAAACATCACTTTTTAAAAACTTGTTAAGGTGGATGTGTTAACAAATAGTTGCCTAGTTGTACATCCAGGATGAGAGAAAGGAGGAACGACACCCAGTGTTGGAGAGATGCTGACCAGGTGTGAAGTAAGGTATACATACACTCCTAGCCATGATGCAAAAAATATTTGAACAATTTACCAACGTTTCGACATGACAGTCTCCTTCAGGGTATTGAGGGACTAACAGCTCAACAGACATTATATAGGAGACAGGACACAGGTGTGCTCTATCACATTTACATAATGTCAGCGGAGCAAAGTACCTGATTCATAAGCCATATAAAAATCACATTAGAGAAGCATGATACGTTTGATTTGATCTTAGGTTATACAGTGTATCAAAAAACATCTCCATACAAATATAAAAAAAACAGCTAAAAGTCTAGAATACATTGTTAAAAAGACACATAGTATTAGGACAGACAGAGCAAATACTATTATAAGGAAAAAGCAAACAGTCCTGGCTCTGACTGAGTTCCTAAAGAGGAGACCTCAATAGATGGACATTATATCTCACAAGTAGATTTAGAATAAATATATTAGAAAGACATTTTATATAGAAAAAACAATTCTATTATAGAAAAAAAACAAAACTAGAAAAGGTTAAGGATAGAGATAGAGGGAAGATGTCTAGATATCTATGTACTATAGAAAATAAACTCTGTACAAAGTCAAAGAAAGGGTTTTAAATCAAAGTCAACATCTGGGCCATCAAGGTGTTTAAGGAATAGATCCACCTTAAGGGGGTTATTTCTTGTACCATCTCAGCAAGGGTAGTAATGCAATGATTTGAAGGACTCTAGTTCATATTACGTGATAATAAAAAAATATTCAAGAGCCTGAATGCGTCCTTCATGGGGAACGTTTGTGTACAATCCTTCTACATCAAATGTTACTAATATGCAATCTGCAGGGAGGAGGTCTACGGACTCTAAGATAGAAATCATATGACTTGTGTCTTTAACAAAAGAAGGAAGCTGATCAGCCAGAGGTCTGATAAAATAATCAACATAAGTGGAAATAGCAGAGGTGAGAGAGTCAATGGCCGACACTATGGGAGAGTGTAAAAAACAGGAATTGCAGGGTGCTGTACCATTATAAAGTTGTACTCCTTCTTAGTAAAATAGTTCAAAAAACCTTCTAGATCCACTGAGACCATGACTTTGAACTGGGAGGTATGGTCACCTGTTAAATGAATATAAAAATGAGTATCTTGTAGTTTTCTGGAGCACTCTGCTACATTTCCCTATTAAGTTATTTATATAACCTCATGTCCATGTGGCAAATACTATGTGGGCAAAACTAAGGGTGCCTGTAAGGTGCATATAGTGGAACCTTGCAGCTCCATAAAATGTAAAAACATTAACTATCCTGTTGCATACTTCATTAAGGTTGGTCATGCAATTTCTGCTGTCCGGTACACGTGCATAGAATGACCTTTCCTAGAGGACGGGCTGATTTTGATAGGTTGTTGTTGAAAAGAGGGACTAATGGCTTAAATGTTTACTTTGATTTAAAACCCTTTCTTTGACTTTGTATAGAGTTTATCGTCTATAGTACATATATATGTAGGCGTCCTCCCTCTATCTTTGTCCTTAACCTTTTCTACTTTCTGTTTTTTTCCATAATAGAATTGTTTTCTCTGTATAAAATAGTTTTTTTCTATGTTTAGTTTGTTTTTTCTATACAAAAATGTTTTTCTAATATATTTATTCTAAATCTACTTCATTTGGAGTAGTGTAGTGTGATTACAGTAACAATGGCCTCTGATGCTTTTTCTGTCATGTTCTTTCTGTGTTCTTTCATGAACATAATGGATTGTACTTTTTTTCTCATGTTTGGCCTGTTGTAAGTTTTATTTTGCCATTAAGTTATCAGAAAAATCCTACAGACTGCAGGTCCAGATGTTCTCTCTAACAGTATAAAAGTCAAGACATCCCACTCTGCTTTTTTGTGGAAATTTCAAACTAAAATAACCTTTCATCTCTGTAGGCAGTCTGGTGTATTTGTTTCATCTATTTTTGGGCTTTGATGAAACATTTTTTCCTGTCCTGAATAACAATACCATCTTTATTACTTAAAGCACACAAGTATCTTCTAGTGTTTCAAACCAAAACCAAAATAAAACTGAATTCAAATAAACAGGCAGGACATGTTTGCCTCCATAAAATAGAGCTCTCAAGTAGGAATAAGAGCTTCTCTTGGGATTTTTCTCAAGTGAATGAATTACACTTCTGTAGAGGTGAGACTGAACCAAATCAATTTGTTTAAAGCTGCGGACACTCTTGAGTGATGCCTTTCACATTTATAGTCAGTTAAGATAAAAATGTTAATATAAAATACTGGTTAGTACAGCTTTACATTATTCAAATTTAAATAAACTGAGTCTAAAAATACTTGAATCAGTCTATAAATACCCAACAAGTGCCCCAAATTCCCAGAAAAATAGCAAAGACATGTCCTCAGTGGTTGCTACAGCAGACTTTTCAAGTTAATTGGGTCCAGCTAGCTAAAATTATTGCAGTCTAATACAACAAATCAATCAATTGTATTTTGTTATACTGAGAAGTGTTTCTACTATTTTGTCCATCCCATTTATATCAGTGGGGGTGGACTAAATATTAGAAACACCTCTCAGTATAACCACATGGAGTATGTATATAAAGTATTGTATTGCTTGCCTGTACATAATAGTTTAAGATTTATTTTTGCTACCAGAGTTGTATTTAACTCAAGTTCATTGTGAGTAATCGTGTAAACGGGAAGTGTGTGAAGGGGGTTTCAGTCACTCAGCTTTTAAAAGATCAGTTTCCTCTTGTAAGTTTTCTCACAAGTGGCACACTGTCACGTACATAGTGAAAAGGTGCTTTCCCTCTTGTCAATATCACTTTCTTGTCCCTATTACACACACAGACACACAATTTCCAAGATGTGGTGTACAGGATTGAATTTAAAATGTGTGTGATCAATTAAAGTGTGGAGGAGTGATCCATGTAACACCACTGACTTCTGAAAACCTTCAAAATAACAAGTTTTATATGTAAATAAATGACGCCTGAACTTGAGGAAAGGCGATGTTGTGTAACTGAAACTTCTTGTTTGAGGTTAGGGTTATATTTTGGTCAAGGTTCAGTTGAAGTTTTAGTCGTGTTTTCACTCTGGCTAGCTGCATCTTACAAGATCCTTTCAGAACTACACAAACCTGACTAGTTGGATTAATGTACAACTAAAACCCAATCAATATGGAATATTTGAGGCTAATACTAATATCAAATAACAATACAATAACAATACAACATTAACAAACATTTTGTTAAGATATTTCTGAGTTGAACAATAAACTTTAGAGCTGTAACTAATGATTATTGTTATTATTGTTTAATCTGGTGATTATTTTCTTGATTAATTATTTGCAAATAAAGTGACATATTCAAATTGTTTGTTTTTTTACAATTAATAGTCTAAAGCTCATTAATAGTCTAAAACTTGGTGTCCCAGAAGACTAAAAAACTCACAATATTCACATTTAAGATGCAGGAAACTGAATTTTTGTTGTTTTGCTCAGAAAATCAACCATCAAAAAACCAGCTGATTAATTTTCTGTCATTCAACTAATTGTTTCAGCTGTGATAAACAGTAAATATGAGTTAAAAGTACATTTTGAACAGTACACATCATTGGAATTTATTTTACTCTACAAATAAAAACAACTGAAATGAGAAAAATGTAAGTGAAAGGGACCTAATATGGTGCCAATAAACATTTATTGCTGTTGATTACTGTTCTGCGGTTGTTTTGCATATCTGCCAACATACGTACACACTGATCCTGATATCAGCTGATAATATGCACTTATCACATCCAATAAAGCACAGATGTCACTAATATCATTAACGATGGCTCTGATCTATTCAAACGTCCCAGTCCCCACCACCAGCACCCTGAAACTGAAACAGCTAAATGGAATTCAGCCATCATTGATTTGATTATTTATACCTGTGCTTTTCCTACTGTCACATGCCAAAATGTCTTCTGTAAAAGGCCTGTTAATGTATCGCAAGGCTCATTTTAAACCTCTGAACTCGTCTATGAGGAACACATGACAGATAGAAAGACAGCCGACACCTGAAAACAGCTGCAGATCAAGTTTAAAAATCTTTATTACCAAAAAGCTCTTGGGTGTGATGACATCAGCCTCAGTTTCTACTGAATCAATCTAGTGGTCACATCACAGCAGTAATAAAGTGATCTACAGTAGCAGTATTTCCAGTTACAGTGGGGAAAGTCAGTGACGTCACCTCAACTTCACCTTCTGCTTTCAATTCTCTCATGTGACGCAGTCTGACGCGGCAGCTAACTGGTGTCTTTGTATGAATGCTGTTGTAATTCAGTGAAAGTTGCACAGTGTGCTGAGGGAAAGATACAAACAACAGATAGACTGACACACAGGTAGTAGGCAAAGCAGGCAGACAGACACACAGGCAGACACACAGATAGACGGAACACAAACAGTACACACAGACACACATTTCAGAAGGCCAATAACATAGTAATAATGTGAGATGCACACACACACACTCGCACGCACAAGTGTGTTTCAATAAAAGAAAAATAGCTTCTGGGAATTCAATTATTTCTTTCTTCTGACATCAGCAAACTGAAACACACACATATACATACAGTGAAATATCCTGAAGCATTCTGGGAACTAATAATGGAGAAATGCCTTAAGTGCAGACGTACAGTAAAAAAAAAGGCAACAAACACAAAAACAGGTCAAGAGAACGGCTGCAGCACTACTGACAGTATCAACCTCCAGTGTTTCACATCCTGTCACTCCATCCGCTAACATGATCTCACTGCTAACACGTTTTAAAGTATCAAAAAAAATCTACAAATATTGAAGTTTTACAGTGGAATCACATGGTTTTTACCAGTTTACAGGAATTCATCTGGATTAGATTTGTTTTTTTGGTATCAACATACATTTTCATGGTATAGTTCCAGTAGATTTTTAAAAAAGTATCCCAAGTCTTCTAAACATTTACCAGTTTATAAAAATCTAACGTCATGTACAAATGTTACAGGTAAAATAATTTAGCTCGTTGCATATCGGCATGTGCTTTATGTTAAAAAAAAAAAAAAAAAAGGTGAGCAGAAAGGTTAGTAATGGATCCCAAATCTTCATTTTCATGACTCCAGTGTTCACTTCTCCCTCCTCATCTTCAGCGATCTAATGCTTTTTTTTTTTTTTTTTTTTTTTTTTTTTTTTTAGGAATGTTTGTGTCTTTGCCGTCAGTTGTTCCTAATGCTGAGAGGAAAGGTTTCTATAAACAAACAGCAGTACAGACAAAAGGCCAGTTGATTCATGAATATCATCATCTGTCTCTGAGGGATACTCTTACCCTCACCACCTCCTCTTCCTCTTTTCAAATACACAGAGTATTTGAAAATACACCAAATATTTGTAATTTCACCAAATATTTGCAAATTCTCTCGTTGGTCACCCTCCAGCGGTGAGAACACTGATGTGAAATCATCCACATGTCTCCAGTGGACTGTTGACGCCTGCACTCAGAGCAGCACTCTAGCATTAGAAGAAAAATGTTTTATATTGTTAATAAATCTCATGTGCAGACCCAAACCAATAATGCAACACACGTCAATGAGTCACAGTGCTGCACGGGGTGACGTGTTGCTACGATGATTGTGTCTCTGTGCGTGCGTGTGTGTGGTATAAATGTGGCCAGTGTTCGAGTATCTTCCTGTCATGTTTTTGATTTTTCGCACAGGAAATTAATCTCCTATGACATGCTATAAGATGACTGTTTATAATTTATATTGTTTGAAACCACAGGCCTTACATGACATCATCATTCATCGTGGTTCATTATTATTGTGGTTCCTCTTGCGCAGGAGACCAGTAGATATCAAGGTGGTGGGTGGGATGAGTCGCTGAAGGTCGGGTAAGTTTGTGGTTACTCTGATTAAGTAATTAATCATGTTTAATTTCTTTAAAAATAGAACGGGTGATGTGAGACTCAGGTCGTCACAAACAGTGTTTTTACTGATGACTTATGTAACAATGTTTGATCTTACGAGTGTGTAAGTGTGTCAGATCATCTGATAAAAGCCAAAGCTCAGGGACAGATAACTCTCTTCTGACATACTCAAACATTCATTACACTCACCACTCAAACATAGCTGTTAGCATAAGTCAAAATTATATATTCCTTTTTTGGTATCATGGTATATGCCACTGACAAGATGGTATATACCATGATAGAAGACATTAACCAAATCGCCCACCCTGCTACAAGTCATGTAATACTAACTAAATTGCTAAACATATGTTACCAATCATAGCATATGCCAGTGTGAAATGTTAGCATGGTGCACCAAAGTCATAGATAAGCGGAGACATTTGGATGATTTTGTTCTCACTACGTAATGAGTGTTTACACACGGTGTATTCACTTACTATAAAACTAATGCTAAAGCTAATTCATTGCATGCAAACAGTCTTCTTCTTTCTCTCTGCTGTGCAGTGCTTACAACTGTCTGGCTAACTTAGCGTGCAGCAGTACACCCTACCAAAACACAGTGGTTGACCCAGCAGTGTGTGTGTGTGTGTGTGTGTGTGAATTAAGTCCAGCTCAATGGTTAGGAAACCCGCAACCAACCCCCTCAAGGACAATGCTTGTGTGTCTGTATATATCATTAAATATATGTGTGTGTGTGTGTGTGTGTGTGTGAAACTAGTGTTGGCTCGGGCCGAACAACGTTTCCAGTAAAGTGTCAGAGTGTTGCATGCTGGGACAGAATCTAAAGATGGAGGGAGAAAGACTGTAATTTAACTGGGAGGAGCCCCTTCATCTCTGTCCTGTTTATCTATCTGTCCTCATGTCACTCCATCCCTCTCTATATCTGTCTCTCCATCCCCAGCATCCCTCTGTTTATTCCCACTCGCTCTCCGTCTCTATCTCTACATCCTCTGCTCCCTCACATTTTCTCTTTGCTTGAATCCCTCCACTCCCGCCCCCCCCCCTCTACTTTCATCGTTTCCAGTGTTTGTTCTAGACAGCAGAGGGAAGCAGGAGATACATTCAGTCGCTCTAGTGCTTCTGGTCACCTTCACTTTAGATTGTTCAGCAGATCAGTGACATCCAGGTAAACATTTGTGGGGCCAGACAGAGTTCCAGCTCATAGACAAAGCCTGTGCATTAGCACTTGTCTTCTGTTCCTGCAGGGTTTAAGTGTTATGTATTGTTCAATTTGAGACATGTCAGCTCCTATCTTCAATCTTGTATGTGTTAAAATTAGCACTCTTTTTTTAGTTTATCAGCTTTAAAAAACAACACCAGGATCATCATCTGGTCAAAACATCCACAATGACTTTTTCAAACAGCCACTGAAAGCAACACAATTAAAAAAAAAAAACAAACTCCTTTGGTGGCTTCAGGCGGTGTGCTGGACCACAGTAAACATGGTGATACTAACACAGCAGAAGTCAATACATTCCAGCATTCTCACCATGTAGTGTTGCAGTCTTCAAGTCTAAATATTAAAAAAAAGACCATCAGTGATTTAGGTCAAATCTGCGGTGTTTTTAAGATTTTCATGTCATCACAGAAGACGTTTTTGACGTCACAGCAGCACTGCGGGAATTTTGCTTGTGATGCAAAATTGGCAGTGGACGTGGACTCCACAGATCCAGCAGCTGAGGTCTGATGAGATTGATGTGAGACTGTTATTGGCAGTAGATGTATGGAATCAGGCTTGGTTGATCATCAACAAAAATACAAACTGATCTCATGCAGAGATGTTTATGTGGCTTTTTCAGGATTTAGATAGACTTCCAGTTGATGTTTGAGCAAAGCTTAACTACAGAGATCTGAGAGTTACAATATTCATCCACAATACAAAGAGTGTAGACTGAGCAGGCTGATTACTTCGGTTTGGACTCAACCCATAAAGTTCCAGTAATCGGCCCCAGCAGACTTCCCATCTTTAGACACAGCCACACCCATAGACTTGCATTAGCTGCAGTGTTTAGACACAGCCGTACTCATACCACACAGTCTGGGGGTCGTTGTTGGGGTCAGGGGAAGCCGGCGTACTTTTAGGGCGTTCGACGGAGCCGCACCTCGCTTTCTCTCCGTCTTTCTTTAAGTGGGAGGAGTCACCTGACCGCCCATCCCTTAACCCCTCCCCATGCTCAGAGGTGCCGTCTAACCGGGTGGCGGGCACGGCCCTGACAGGAGTTACCATGGCAACCTCTCCTCGCTGATGGTAAGAGGAGGATGAGGAGGGGCCGTTCCGAGAGGCGGGCGGCCTCCCTCTCTCACGTTCTCTCTCTGCGTGTCTCTCCGTCTGCAAGTTGAGAGAAGACGAGTGGTGAATGGGCGGGTTCAGGAAGCTGCCATCTCCATGCTGATTGGTCGGACCAACCAGACGAGCAGAGAGTGGCCGCTCTCTCCCGTTAGCCCCTCCTCCTTGCCGCCGAACCACCACATCTGACTGGCCAGGGGAGCCTTCGTTTCCACGGAAACTGTCTGGCCCATTGGAGCGCAGCAAATCAACAGAGGCCAGGCTGAACGCCCTGCTCAGCGATTGGTTGGTTCTCTGAGTGACGGGCTGGCCTGAGGCTGGGGATTGACCAACAGGCTGGCGGGGCGATGGCTTCACGCTCTGGCCTGGCCTCTGGTTGGATGGTTGTACAGTGGGCGTGACATAGCTGGTGGGGGTGACCTGGTCTCTGCCGGAGGGTGCTGAGGGGGCGGGACTTCTGGTGAAATAGTCAGTCATCAAGTCCTCTCTGCTTCCTGTGGACACCTAACCAACAAAAACACAAATAACAAATTACGCTTTAGCTAACGCCGATTTTACAAGTGATAGCAAAACAGAAAAGTGCTCTTGTTTTAGTGACAGATGCCAGTTATAAACAGCATGTCACTGAGGCTCCACTGCCAGATACAACTCTCCATAGGTGTACACTTCTTTACCGGCATGTGTCACAGCTGACTATTGGTACTGGTACACAAGCAGGGTTAGCTAGAGCTACATATTAGCCCAGTACGGCTAACTAGCATAGCCTCAGCTTGGGCTGAGGTAAAAAAAAAAAAAAAGGTGAGTCATCTTACTGAGTCATCTTAAACTCTGGCGTGTGTACATGCATTTATTTAATTAAATGATTTTGGGGTGACTAACTAACCATGCTCATCATATAAAGTGCACATGACAATGGCTTGTGGGTCATAATAGCTGGCAGAGCTACAGTATATGATGGATCAGACCTCTACAGCTCTGTATTTGCTAAGGCACAGCCGCTCTGAGTGTCCACTCTGAAGGATTCTTATCTCTACCACATTCATATTTTACTTTTATTCATTATCTGTCTTCCTGTTATGCATTTGTGAACAAGTGCATGAAAACTTATTTCTGATAGCAAGGATTAAAGCAAGAAAAGATATGTGAGCCTGAAAAGTTGCCCAGGAGGAAATGTGTACAATGTACTGAATTTAAAACTGCTCTATGCCTGAAATCAGGCATGTTGCCTGAGAACTTTAAGCCCTGTGATAGAATAAATGTGTCTAGGCAAAAATAAATAGCCTGATATCAGTTGATCAGAGTATGTTTCAGATGCAACAATCGAGGCTTCTCCCTCTCCACAGGATCATCAGTAAGAATTATTATGGGTGTTGTAGGAGGTTTGTTTAGACTTAACAGTGTGACACAAAGTGAGACATTCAGTGTCTTTAAGAATTCTCACACTGATATCACATCTGGCGCCGTCAATACACATGTGGGCGACAGGCTGTGATGAAACAGTTGATTTGTGAGTGGGATTTGGCCTCACAACAGTTGGATTAGAAGTGATAAGTACTATTATAAACTTGGACTATGACTAGATGATGAGTGTCTGTTGCTCAGTTGTAAACCGTTAATAACATCACTTCATGAGCCAGATGTGTTATCTGGTCAGTGGTAATGCATGTCATTGATAGACTCATATAATGTGAGGTGCTATATGTAGGCTGAAAGGTAAATCAACTTCAAAGAACAGAGACATCAGGTCACACAGTTCAGACAAAAGTCCCCAAATAAGAGGGATTTATCCTGAAACTCATTCAAAGTACAGCGTTCTCACAGAGGATGCACTGTCAACTAAGTTTAAACTCACAACCTTTAACGAGGCATTTAAATGCAAAACTTATTCTATGAATGTTCAGAGCTTTTACCAGTAACACTGGTTTCATGCTAAACATGCTGCTGTAGTAATGAGCTCAAAGCATAGAGGAAAAGAATTTAGAAAAAACATACATTTAAAGACTACAATGATTAGAGGAAGTGAAAATGTGTTAAATTTGTGATTTGTCACTTCCTTGTTCCATGACTGTGTTTCTATTAGATCTTTTAGGTTTTCGCCCCACAATTCCAAGTTATTGTTTCTTTTACTTCCCATTTTGAAAATAGTCAAATAGTCTGTCCTTAAATGCTCTCTGCAGCTGAAACTTAGAGACAGAAATGTCCTTTCTAGAACAATGAGGTTTTATTGTGATTGTGTTAAAGCAGATATCCATTACACTTGTAGAACAGTCTGACTAGGTGGTGTTGTTTACTAAGTGCTCCATAATATGCCCATTAGCTTCAGGCAGTTTTAATTTAATCAGTAAGGGGTATCACAATAAGTTTCTATGCATAAGTTATTTGTGTGAACAATGTGGTCTCCACCATGAAGCTGAAATAAAATGTCTGCGTCTTAAAAGGACTTAAAAAACAAAAGACTGGTTTATTAATGATGTTTTTCTTTGGTGAGTAACCAGTCCTAAATCTACTCCATCTAAGCTAAAAAACAGACTGTCAGATACAATCAATTTGTAATTTCTCAAAAAAAAAAAAAACAACAACAAAAAACCCACACATTTTCTTTCCTTTTAAGGTGACTAATATGTAATTCTTCCACATATAGTGTTTTATATTTTCTGACTCAACCTAACAGAACATCAGTCAACAGTCACAGTCAATGACCCATGGGAACGCTGTAATAGCCAGCGTTCCCATGGCAAGTGATTGAGGCTATACTCATCACATTAACTGCTCTGAAAGCCAGAACAGAGGAGGTGTGTACATATGGGGAATGTTGGAATAAGGAAAGGTTTTTTGAATTGTATCTATAGTAAAATAATGCTTTATTTGAATGTATCTCAATGTTTGCAGGGATAAGATGTGTAAAGAAGTGTGCATTATGTCTGTCCATGTGATGGTTTTGTTATAGAGCATGTGTGTTCTTTGTGTATGTATATTGTTACCATTAGAAGCAACGATTTTAATACATATAGATATATTTCTTACCATTGGAGGTGACTTTTTGTTGCTCTCTTGTAGAAACTGCTCCAGCGTCACCATCTCACTTCCAGGAGAAGAAGTGCGGGTTCTATTCCTAACCCCACCTCCCTGCTGTGGTTGGGCCCTCTGGGGTGTGTGGTCATATGGGAGAGTGGAACTACGTGACAAGGACTGCTGAGATTGGCCGGGGCCTACGACATCATCGCTAGAGAGGCTGGCTGAGCGAACCTGACGATCCGATGTGTCTAAGAGAGCGAGAAGTATTAGTATTATTACTGACTAGAGGTGGGTGCCATCTGATTAGAAACATTGAGGTGACCCATCATTTATCATTCTGAAGTGTGAATGCCGAGTTCCCTCTTTTGGTTTGCTTTCTACTGTAGAGTTTCATCATTACACTTCTTAAAGGTCATTTGTCACAAAGTGGTCCCATTACGTTTTTCCACTGGTTTAAGTGTGACTTTGTGTGGGTGGTGCTCTGTTGTTGGCAGTTAGCACTGCTTATGCACAATCCCACACAACACCAGGATTTTAATGACAGCAAACTGTCATGAAGGAGATGTAGTGAGTCAATCTGCAACCTGTACCTCTGCAGTTGACTGGTGAGTTGGAGCTGGAGGTGTTGTGGCTGAAGTCAGCCGACCCTGGGCGGCCTCCCGTGTTGCTGTGCTGACCAAACATGGAGTCAGAGGTGTTGAGGCGAGAGTCTTCATCCAATAATAGACCTAAAAATTTGTAAGCATTGTCATAAATACAGTCAACACTCTTGCACAATTCTGTTAGGGGCTAATGTATTGATAACTGGCCCTGAGCTGAGCCTCACCTCTGGGCCTGCGGCTGGGGGTTTGTCCCAGTCTGGAGCTGGAGTTGTTGGTTAGGCCCAGTGATGATGAGTGATGGCTCGGAGTGGAGCTCAGAGCTTTATGGGCCTGACCTGGGATTAAAAAAACACACTGAGAGGTTAATCTGCAAGGAGAAAAAAACTATTTATTAATACAGAACAATTTGTGCAAACTATACGGAAGATTGCAATGATGCACCTTTTTTTTTTACCTGCAACTCCTTGTCAAAGTTAAGATCAATTTCCTGTTTCCTGTATACTTGCTCTACAAAGTAGACATTGCATAATTCTCTCTCCATTCCTTCCCACGGTCTCAATTTTGTTTTGAAAAGCAAGAAGTATAAAAAAGGAACAGCAACACTAAACATGCAAAGTCACCAGACACAGCGTCAGCTGGATTCTGAATGAAATGTTTAAATGGTTGCAGTTGATTTCACAACCAGTCCATGCAGGTGGTGCACAAAGTAAACACTTTTCTACTATACTGTTAATTTGCATGATATCATCTCAAAATATATGTGGAAACACCATAAACCTTCATTTAATTTACTAATCTAATCAATAAATTAATACATTTCCCTATTAGGAGTCACATTTTCAATAATATTAATAATCATGAATGTATTAATTACCTTGTCTATGTCCATCTTCTCCATTTACACTCTCACTGCTGCCTCCTGGAGTACTGCTGCGATAAACACCGCGGCCCCTGTCAGGCAAACCTGCAGACCAATCAGAATGTTGTTGAGCCATCTGGACCTGTATGTCATAGTGTTACCATAACACAAACAACCACAGGAAGCACAGTGCTGCAAGAATGCTGGGATAAAACACTGGGATGTGTGTGAGATTAGTCAATAGTAAAGCAAGAGAGCAAAGCAGGACATCAGGAATGTATTCATTGATTCCAGCAGGCTTGAATCTTACAAATCACTATCTGTTACTAGTCATTCAGTGTTTGTGTCTGATTCTAATCAGATATTATGACCAGATTTTTCTACCCAGCGTCATGGAACAGGGGTCGTCAACGTCTGTAAAGGATGCAGCTGCCTCCGCAATTCTCCATCTGTCTCTCACAGTGAATCATCCAAAAACCACGTTGGTGAAGGTGTGAACATGGATGCACTCAACAAAAACGTAGCATCACTCATGCAAAGCCCTGCCATGTGCTGTCATGCATGCACAGAGTTCTGCAGAAAAATATCGGGGCTTTTTGACATTAAATTGTTCAAATTAAAAGCTGCACCAGTCAGTTTGTTGATGGCAACATGAGGTACCAATTTAAAAGAGCGTTATTATCTTTAGTAAGTTTTATAAGTAGCATCTATGAATGTCTTCTTAGATAGCGGTTTAGACTGAGGTAGTTATGACAATCAATCATAGCTGTTGAGTCTAAATTTAGCTGTATATTGCACGCTAGCAGACAGTCTTGTGTTTTTTTTTGGCCACAACAGTAACTATATCTTATACCCAACAATCTATGTTTGGGTATAATCTATCTATGTTTCGGTTAAGGCAAATTAGTTACTTGTTTCTTGATTTGAGGTGAGACTATATGCAGTAAGTTTAACTGAGCAGCAACCATTGAGGCCACAAGTGGAAATTGCAGCATAATGGCACACTTAATCTCTCTTTTTACCACCACAAGCCACTGATCATACCAGACCACATGAGGCTGTGACAGCAGGGTATTGCTACAGCATAACTACATGTACTGAATCGGGCAAAGGTGCATTTTATTGCTGGTGAATTTAACTTTTCATTTGTAAGAGGAAAATTGTTCATTTTTCCACAAGTTACATAGTCTCACTTTAAGCTAATAGGATGGCTTGATTTATTAAATATAAACCCAAGTAACCTTGAAAATCCGATATTTCAGAGGGAGGATGGACAGGTGAAGGGTTATGGCGAGCAGAGAGACAAGCTTGACAAAAGAGGTGGTGGGTGACGAATTTGTAGTAGTTGGTTGCTGTGGTAACCTGTCCCTGCAGCATGAATCAAGAGAACAGATCTATCCTAAAACAACTCCAGACCCGAGGTCACTGGAATGAGATCTGCTCTTAAAAGAGCCATCAGTCCTCACTGGCACACACTGGGAGGGTGACAACACACACATTCAAACGTATATATATATTTATACAGATACAAATCAAAGCAAACGACTCTTCAGGGACATGCAGATATATGCGAGCAAGCTGGCTGTGCTGGGAAACAGGAGCATGTGCGCACACTCTCACATACATACACCATCTCTACACACACTACTTACTAGTAATACTGGCTGGCTCACAACCGCAACATGCACCTGTTTGTGTATGTTTATCTGTGTGCTCGAGGAGTGTGCAATCCATGCTTGTGTTAGTGTTCATGATGTCCATGTGTGTGTGTGTGTGTGTGATATTTGTGTGTGAAATACTTTAAGTCACAGAGTGAGTGTGAGTGTCAGATGGGGGCTGGCAGTGACATTGATGGTGATGATGATGATATGTATGGTTAAAGGATGAGGAGGAGGAGGAGGGTGTTAGAATACTCCATTGGCTGAGATTGGCTGGCTAGCGAGGACGTCAGCTGTGATGTCAGAGGAAGACCAGAATCGCAGTCTTCTGGTGAGAGAGAGGGAGGGACGGTTGGAGGAATGGGAGGTGGGGGAGGTGGAAGAGGAGGAGGGAAGGAGCTTGTCTTGACTTTTACTGCGGAGAAAACAGAAGCGTTTCTGGGCAGGAGGAGCTGAGAGGGGGAGAAATGGAGAGAGACATGGAGAAAGGTAGAGAAATGATAAAAGAATGACAGTGAGTAAATAAAAAGAAAATAGTCGGTTAAGACGTTATTAAGTGTAAAAAAAAAACAACAGATAACATGCAAGAGAACCCGTTAGAATTAAACACCAAAACAGCATTGTTAAGTAAAATCATGCATTAGAATCAGGACTGACCTCAATTCACTCTGAATGTAATCAAAGTATGACTCCTCAGTGCACCATAAATGACAAATATAATCTTCAGCCATAACAGAATTTCTCTCCTTAGTATGACAACTTCCTCATGCCATTTGTTGAACTAAGAGTGAATTGAGCTCAGTCATGAGTAGAATGACCTTTAAGAAAAGAGTCATTTACCAGAAAACCCATAGAAATTAAGATCATGCATTAGAATCTACCATCAGGAAAGAAGGAAGTGAAATACGCATCTGTCGGCTACAGTGTATGGTGGTTCTCATTCCCAACCATTTATTCTTGCATGTCTTCAATTGTGAGTAATTTGAAGTTAATTTAACATAGAGGTCTGAACTTTACTACAGTGCTTAACTATACTGTGACAAAAAAAAGCAAAAATAAACAGACTTTTGTGTAGCTTGTTTCCTATCCCAACAATAATCTCATGATCCCTTAGATTTGTCTTGGAGTTCCTTCCAAATGTGGGAACCACTGCTGTAGCTGATACAGACAACTAAAGGGTTGGATGCTCACCAGGAGAAAATAAGCTGCCTAAAGAAAGGTTTTAGTCATCAAAAAAACTTGGTCTCATTTAGGCCAACATATGCCAAGAGTCTTGTGTCGCTGTACCCAGGAGATCACTGTCCATCGTTAATGGACAACAACATGGTGCCCTGACACAACCTGGAAAGCTCCAGCTGCATCCTAAAACCCCTTCTCACACTCTCAGAATAAATCTAGCAGAAAGAGTTTTTGGATTATGTGTGCATCTAAACCAAATATTATGAAAGTTTTTTGCAGCGATTTCACTATATTTGATCCGTTGTGTTGACAAATGAATAACTGGCTGTCACTGTGAAACAACAACGGCAATCTGAGAGGAATTCCTGTAGCAATCTCAGATTGCTTAAAGTCATCTGAAAAGCCTGCCAGCATTCCGTTCCTCTCTTGTCGTCAATGACTAATTGTTCCAAACTAAAAATGTGACATCCAGTGACATCCCAAACATCATGACAAGCCAAGAAAAGCCCAGACGTTATTTTTATTGATGTTTGGTTGTTTTGGCAGGATGTCTAGGAGGGAGTGTAAAGATCTAGGGATTAAATCTTATTGCATTGCACAAACCATCACTGTCAACAGTTAGTTTAAAGTTAAAACAAAGTTAAAATAAAGACAAAAAGCAAGATGTCAAAATAGACTGAGATATTGTCCTGAATGTATTGAGTACATTTTTCCCTTTTTTTTCTCCCATTTGAATTTTATTTTAATGTGTGGTCATTGAAAATATGTGTAATTTTGTTTTTTTTAAATTTGCTTGTACATTACTTCTTACAAACATACAACAATTTCTGTTATTTCTCTCTAATAAATACAGAACCATATCTACAAAAAATAGTAAATCTAGATCTGGAGCTTAAAGGATAAGACGATTTTCTATATTTTTCTTATTGTCTATAAATCTCGTGTGCAGAAACAAACCAACAATGAAGTCATCCTACGTAAGTACTGTGTGTGTGTATCCAACGCCTGATATGTAGTGTTCCTCTGTGCCGCAGACAGGGTGCCAAATGAACTTTTTTATCCACAGGCCAAGTGGCTAGTGAATGTTCAAATTTTACCAGCCACTCAATAGATTACCAACGTTTGTTTTCACTGGTGAGTGAAGCAAATCTAACAACAACTTGCATATTTTACCTTTTGTGCCCTAAAAACATGTCAACGAGTCACACCGCTGCGCTGGGTGACATGTTACTTCATCCATGAAGACAGTGATTAACGTAGTTTGTTTAGAAATGACTCCATAGAGTAATAACAGGGATAACATTAAAACCCTCAGAAGAGAAGTTGCATGCGCAGGAACGTGGTTCTGTTTACAGCTTCACTAGCTTCTTGTGCTACATAACACAACCTCTTGAACTTTGTTCTACATTATACATTTCTCAAAGAACTTCAGTACAAAGTCAAGAGGTTGTGTTATGTAGCACAAAAAGCTAGTGAAGCTCTGTGAACTGAACCGCGTTCCCGCACATGCCCAGTGGTGCCTGCCGTACTAGGAACCTCATTCCTGAGAGTTACTATTTTATTACTGTTATAACTCTTAGGAGCCGTTTCTAAACAAGCTACAGTAACCACGCTCCTCAGGGACACAGGAACATGTCCCCCAGCGCAGCGGTGTGACTCACTGATAACGTTTTTGGACAACAGCAGAGGTCTTCGACACAGAGGAATAAGATATATTAGGCTTTGGATACACACACAATACTTCTAAGTAGAATGAGTTCATTGTTGGTTTGTTTCTACACGTGAGATTTGTTCATTTGTTCAAAATATAGAAAATCACAAGCTTATCCTTTAATTTAAACTGTTGCACACACTTTATGTCAATGTGATAAAAGCATCAGGTAATGTCTGAAAACGCATAAATATATACATATTAGTATAAACGCAACTCACTTAATGAAAACATTTCTGATGTTAGGACAGAATGCACTAACAACCTACTTAAACATTCAGTTACACTTCTAAGCACTGTTAGTATTCCTGCTGTTGAAGCAGCCTGGTTACGGTGGGAACAGTAGAGAACAGATACAGTGGAAGAAACAGAGGTGTAAAGTTTCTGTCAGTTGAACTGTCAGTCAGTTATATGATAGTCGACGGCGCCCTCCAGAGGAGCAGACAGGGAGGTGCACCAGATCCAAAGCTGCTTTTTTTCAGCTTTGTGACTTTTGGAACCAACATATTAGGAAAATATGGATCTGATAAATGCGGTATGTGTATTTTAGAATGATACCCTTTATTTGTACAGTTTCCTCTACTATACCCCTTAAAGAAGAGACCACAGACATGAATCCTGGGATGAAAATTACCAATCTGCAAACATCTGTTTGTAACTAATGCTGTATGAAGAGGGGGTTTGTCATTTTTTGGATGTGTGTATATGTATGTGTGTGTGTGTGTGTGTATGTGTGTGAGACAGTGTTTACCTCGGCTGATGGGTGTCAGCGCTGGACTCTGGGGTCCCAGGCTGGGGCTGGTGGTGTGGTTGTTATGGTTACTGTGGGCATGGCTGCTGTCTTGGGCGTCAACTCCTGTCCTCTGTGGAAGTGGGGGCGGGGTTTCAGGGGGTAGGAGGGGAGGCGGGGCTGGGAGGGGGATGTCCGGGGCCCCCTTGGCTCGTTCTTTCTCTTTGCCCCCTTCCTTGTCTCGGTCGCCTCTCTCCCTGCTGCTCTCCTTTCTTGGTTTGATCAGTTTGGCTAAAGCTTTGGCTCCGGACCACTGACTCCTCCTGACAACACGCAGCAACACTTACTGTATATCTGTCATCACTCTCTGCTGCATAAAATTCTGTTATATGGAAGCTCATACTGCCCTATATATTTTATCTATAAAAACATGAATCATGAATTTTATCATGGTGTTGATAAAAGCATTACTTTTTAGGTGTGGGGTCGTAGAACTTGTACTGGTCCATGATCTTCTCCTCTAGTTTCTCTTTCTGACGACGGAGAGCATTCAGCTTGTCACTGATGCAGAGAGACAAAGACGGAAAAAACAAAGAAAGTTATCAGTTTTAACATATAAATATTCATATGTTATAGATAATTACATGTTAAGGGTGGTGTCAACTCTGTAGCTACATTTATGCTTTCTGTTACTAGTGTTGGATAGTATACCACATGAATACAGGCGGTGTATGGTGTGCAGGTAGTTACATGTATAGTTTCTGTTCCTGGTGATAGAGCTCTTTGCTCTCCATGCTTCTCTCCAGCAGAGAGTGGTTCTGCTGACTCAGCAGGTTGATCTGACTCAGGAGGTGGTGGTTTTCTTCTTCTAGGTTCCCTTTCAGTCGACTCAACAGCTAAACACATACGTGTACAGGGGTCAGGAAAAGTTAATGGTTTGTGACTCCAACAATAGAGATTGTAGTGTAATGAGTCAAGAAGGAATGCTCCTAAACAAGTTAGTAATGTTACTTTTCACATGTATCTTGAAATAAAGCACAAGGCTCTGTTTACCTCACAGTGGTTGTCTAGTTTGGTCATGGTTAGATCCAGGCCCTGGTGTTGTTCCATTAGCGAATCGTATCGTGCCATCCATCGACTCGCTTCTAGCTGGGAGGTGCTTAATGAGCTCTTGAGTTCATTCATGCGCTGCTGGAAGCCCTCGCATTGTTCTGACTGCTGTGATTGGCTCTCTGTCAACCTTGAGGGTGAACATGAAAGAACTCAGGATGGAGGGAAGACTATTGGGGCAGATATTATCAACTGGCTCTGTTAACTCTGCGGTTATTGATAAAGCTACATGTGCATGTGCTCATGGGGGAAATGTTGGGTCTCAGCTATAATCATCATTATAGCTGTATAACACACTTATCTTGTTTTGTGGTACAGGCCTCACTAGGACTTACAGTTAATTGGGGATGCAAGAGTGATGCTAAAGTCTTCTGTTTTCAGTTTTAGTCCTCTTATTCTGATATGCATCTATGCATCATATCTTATGACAGGTTACATTAAGGATTTTTTATTGGGTTAGGGTTAAGTGGTATTCTTCTTCTTCACCACGACTGTCCTATAGAAAGGTTGAAGGCTGCAAAACAAAAATTCTTTGATCCTCCATATTGTTGATGTTGTGGCTGATCTCTAATAATGTCTTAATATCTAATGTATGAAGATTTCATTGGCTTACTTGTAGCAAACTCTGGTAATGGTTAATTTCAACAACCATCCTTCTGCTACTGTCTGACACTGTTTTTATATACCTGTCCACTTCTGTTTTTAGCTGCAGATTCTCTTGCTGTAGTAGCCGATTCTTCTGGATCTCCTGGTTCAGCTCCTCCTTCTCCTTCTGTCCACGCCCTTCCTGCTCCTCCCATTTCTCCTTCTGTTGCAGCAAAATGCAATGCCTGCAGACAGACAGACAGATGGTGCAAAAGAGTTATTCCTATGTGATAGACAGACATTCCTATGTCAGCGACTGTTTTTACAAGATTAACAAGTCACACTGTCATACACCTTTGATATCACACAACTGAGTATTTTTGGTGCCTACCGACTGTTCTACACCTGCACAGTCTGCCCACATGCTAGTATGAAATGGTGAGCAGAGAAGTGTGAATAATACGTCTCCTGGAATAAGAGCATTTTCTGAATCTCTAAAATATGTAACACATTAGTTATTGACAGTATGATCCTGCTGATTAAATAGTGTTTGAGGAAGTGCCAACAAAGAGCAGATCAGCATGAGAGGAGCTGTTTGATTCCTTGAGCTAGTTAAACATTTGTAGTCCTGTTTCCACTGTGTAGAAACAAGTTCACAGTCAACTCATATTAACAAATAGTCTAGTCAGGCAGGTATAACAACAGTGTGAATCTATATTCAAACCCAACAAGTTGTCTGTCATTACTAGTTATACTTGCTGAACCATTTCAGAAACCTTTGGAAAAGCAATGTGGAAGGTTCATCGTCTGTATAAATTCTGGCATGACATCAAAGCTGAGGAAAAAAAAACACTCTGGAAACAAGATGGCAAAAATCATTACAGCAAATTGAGTGTGAAGCTGTGGTTGTATGGTGGTGGTGTGTTGGTTGATGTTCCGGTCACTGATCAATCAGACTGTGACCTACTGGTGCTGATACGATACAGTGTGGGTATGAGATGTCAATAATGAACAAAGTGAAACTGAGAACACACTGTATGTGTTTCATGTGACTCCATGTATGTCTTAAAATTCAGTGTGCTCTATGGGAGTTCTGTTGCAGTCCAAGCAGGTAGCTCCAGGTCTAAAAAGTGAAGCCAATACAGAGGTGACTTAAAACTGCATTCTCTCTAATGGCCAGCAGGGGGCGACTCTACTGGCTCCAAAAAGAAGTCTGATTGTATAGATGTCTGTAAGAAGATGACCCTACTTCTCACTTGACCTACTTTACCAAGCTAGCAGCTAGCATTAGGGTCAGCTTCACTCTCTCTCCAAATATGGTCACTTCTGACTCCAAAAGTCCAAAATGGCGACGGTCAAAATGCCTCTAATCAAGGAGTCCACAAACCAATGGGTGACGTCACGGTGAAAACATCCATTATTTTTTTTACTGTCTATGTTTCAGTCATTATTCTGTACAGTAGTTCACAAACCTGCAGTGTGTTAGTTTCGCAAAGGAATTAAGCTACAAAACAACAGCTTCATCACTCTTCATTTGTCATCTGACCTAACACACAATCTCAGCCAGAGACAAAGATGAGTAACATTATACACAGTTTATAAATATCAACTTGTAGAACAAAAAGACCTTAATGAGCTTATTATCTCATATATTTTCCTCCCTGACAAGACTCTGGTCATGAGTTTACCTCACAGTGTTTTGACAGTGTCAGTAGGCTTTGTATGTTATAAACTTACTTGCTGTGCAGCGTCCTGAGTTCGTTCTCTAGCGTCCTCTGCTTGCCTTTCAGCGCAGCGTGCTGACTGATGAGCTGCTCGTACTCGTGCGCTTGCCTCTCATGAACGCTCAGCAAGCGTTCGTGGTCGCTGAGCACGCCTTCTCTGGCTCGCCACGCCTCCTCGCGCTGCCGCTGCCATGACTCTACCTCTGTCTCCAAGGCGGTGACTTGGCCCTGCAGCACAGCATTCTGGGCCATGAGAGATGCACTCTGGGACGACAGTGTGGAGTTCTCCACCTGGGAAAGAAAGACGCAGTGAGATCCACTATAACTTTATTTATTTATTTATTTTTTTTTTACATCATCATGGCAAAAATAATATTACAGAAGTTGTTATTCCCACTTATTAGCAGAGTTTGACAAAACAAAAATGTGTCTGAATGATCTAGTGTTTACCTGTAGTTTAGCGGTCTGTGTGTGTAAGGTGGAATTCTGTTCCTGCAGGGTGGTGGTGTGCCGCTGCAGCCCCAGCATCTGGTTGTTGAGAGAAGTGTTCTGGTTTTCCAGCTGTTTAAGCTGATCCTTTAATAAACTGCTCTCTGTCTGTAGGGAGGCATTCTGGAGAAAACAGTGACACCAAAAACAGTTACTAACCCAACACTCATCCAAACATTTGATTAAAATATATATAGACAAATAGTAATTCCTGAGATTGTTGCTCCAGTGACTGAAGAGATTAAACATTATTGATCAGTGTAGGAGAAACTGGAGCTCAAGCTAAAAAATACAATAGTTAAAATTAGAGCGAATGAAGAGTATGTCAGATTAACTAGTAATGTACAAATGCAAGGTATTATAAATACAATATATGAAGTACAGTGTGCTACCAGGTACATAAATAGCACATGTTGAGACAAAATATAATAATAATATAATAATAATTTATATGAAAATATACAGAAAACATTAAATATGATTCGTTCAATGTGGGTAAACATTTTGTTTTTATTCAGGGGTTCATAAATTGAAAGAAAATCTTACGTTCTTCTCTACATCAATGAGATGATCTTTGAGGCGGAGCAGCTCAGCAGTGGCTGACCCACGACCCCTGTCACCCCCTGAGTGCTGCTGGGAATGGTTTTCTTCCTCCTGCTGCTGACGCAGAGCAGACACTGTCTGGTGAGCCTAAAGCAGAAAAAAAAAACTTGATGCATAACAATTCACCAAAAAAACGGAGTGGAGAAAAGTGCGTTTTCAGTAGCAAGAATTTGTGTCCTTACAGATGCCAGCTCAGCACGTAGCGTAGTGCTTTGTGTGTTGCTCTCCTCCAGTTTCTTTTCCAGACTGGAGATTTTCTCCTCTTTAATCTTCATCGTCTGTTGGACTGTTTCCTCCAGCCTGGACTCCAGCAGCCTGTACCTGCTGACATACACACACACACATAAAAGGAAATCAGTTGATTTCTACATTCTGAATAAGTTCTGCATATAAAATCATTTAAACCTGGAATAGGAGTGAAATATCATTATACTATGTGAGACGTAGCTACCTGTCCTCCAGTGTGTGCTCTTGCTGCAGTAGTTTTTCTCTGTTCAGTCCGATCTTTTCCAGTTCTTCATTGAGTCTCTCTAACTCAACACTCTGCTGCTGAACACTCAGCTTCTCTGACACCAAATCCTGCACACACAAAGCTCCATGTTACACAACTACAAAAATCTATACACACATCTACACTTTCATACAGCTGATAGAAGGCATACCAGGGCAGGTTAGTCCGAATGTTGGCTGGTATCAGTCTTTTATTAAATATTGTATATAAACCAGTTAGTGTTTTTTGCCTAATATGGAACAGTATGGTTGGATATGTATTTATAGTACAGCTGATGAAATTGAATCATTTCTAAAGACTTGCGTGCGGTGAGGAAAAGATTTTTCTCTCTCACCTCTCTCAGTGTTGCCAAAGTTCTCTTGTCAATGGTTGCCTGTTTCTGCAGCTCCTTGTTCTCCCTCTCCAACTCCTTGGCTTTGACTGCCACCTCCTTCAGCCTATCCACTTCCTTACCAAGAGCTACACCCTCCTTCTCCACTGTAGCCAGCGTCCTGACCTTCTCCTCCAGCTCTGTTTCTTTCCCCTCAAGCAGTGTTCTGATCCTCCAGCTCTCCTTCTCTAGGTGCTTCCTTCCCTTCTCCGACTGCTCCAGGTCCAGTTGGAGCTTCCTCCTCTCCTCGTCACCGTCCTCCCTCCTCTTCCGCTCCTCCTTCAGTTCCTCTACTTCCCTCCTTAGATCCTCCTCTCTGCTCTGCGTCTCCTGCCTCTCTCTCTCTACCTCTTCCCTCTCCTCTTTGCTCCTTTCTATTTCCTCCTCTAAACGATGCTTCTCCTGGTTCAGAGTGGCTGAGTTCAGCTCCAGCCTCTCTGCCCTCTTCCTCTCTCTTTGTCCCTCCTCTCTTGCCTCCTCCAGCCTCCTCTGCAGCTCCTGTGTCTCTTTCTGTGCCTCCTTATGCTCCTCCTGCAGGGTGGCGAGGCGGGCGGACGAGGAGCGCAGGTTTTCCACGGAGCAGCGGAGGTCCAGGTTTTCCTTCGACAGCAGGCTGTTGTCTGCTTCTTGCGTCCCCAGTCGCTGGAGCTCCCGCTGTGCCTCCTCTGCCTCTCGCTTCAGCCTGTGAACCTCCTGCTCCAGGGAGAACACCTGCTTCTCTAGAGCCTCTGACCGCTCGCTGCATGCACGCAGAGACGCCACCTGGAGGCCAAATAGAGAAGTGTGTCTTATACAGTGACTTTTCTTTGCCATGAAGTGTGCATCATAAATAAAATGTGGATTACCTCTCTGTTTAGAGCTTCCCTGCTCCTCTCCAACCTTGCAGCATCCCTCTCCGCCTCCTCGCACCGTCCCGCCCTCTCCCTCAGCCTCTCTGCCTCCTCACTGGCTTGTTTGAGTTGAGTTTCCAAGCTGGCCAATCGGGAGCTGATGTCAGTGATGTTCTGGTGCATTAGGCGGTTCTCTGCCTCCACCTCGCGGACCCTCGCCTCACTGTTAGACTGAGCACGCTCACGGAGGGACGCCACCGCATCAGACAGGTGCTGCTTCTCACTCTCCAACTCTGAGATCTGATTGGAAGGTACAAGCAGAGGAGGGCATCAGCAAAGGATGCAGTTTGGTCTCTTATAACTAGCGTGAGCGTGTGTGTTTTCTACCTGTCTGTCTTTCTCTGCTCTCAGAGCGTGCATATCTCTCTCCAGTGTCTGTTTTTCCTTCAATATTTCCTCTCCGAGAGACTCCATGTCCTGATTGGTCAGCCTCTCCTGGTCCAATAAGCCCTGGAGACGCTCCAACTATATAACAAACAAATAAACAAGACAAAGTGTTCCTCTCTGTAACAATTCAAATATATATTGTGTATTCCCTTCTTTGTACAAATAGCTTTAGGGCATGAAGTCCTCTTACCTTCTTGCTGAGGCCCTGGTTTTCCCTGTCCAGCTCCTGCGTGTGGAGCTGCTGCTCCTGCAGGAGGTGATTCTCCTCTTTCAGTCTCTCTATAGAGGCCTGCAGCTCCCGGTTCTCCTTCTCCAGCTTCAACACCCGACTAGAAACACACTCGTTCAGCTCGTGAACTAACGACTTCCGAGCTGCAGCGCAGAAGAAATACATCGGTTGGGACACACGGATAGAGGACAATAGAATAAACAGAGCAGAAAAGCTAAAAAGTGGGTGTCTCACTCTCGGTGTTAGTGTTGTCATGGTTCTTGGTCAGCTGTTCCAGCTCCCAGCCCAGATGAGCTGACTCATTCATACTCTGTTTCTGTCCGATCTCCAGCAGCATGTTCTCCTCCACCAGCTCCTCCAACCTCCGACGCTCATTGTCCCTCTCCTGCACAACACACACACACACACACACACACACACATACAAGATTAGCAAATAGTAATGTCTCAAACCTCAAAACACACATGTATACAGGCTGAGACACATAAGCAGTTAACAGGCATTTAGATACAGTAGGTGGTAGTCTGCTTTTTTGTCTTTTTAACAGGAAATGCCTTTAAAACAGAATATACATAACATTCTGTTTTGGAATAAATTGTTGATACTGAAAAGTAAATATATTAGTGTATAACTGTGGTAGATGTGTAATACCATTTCCAGGTCATGTATTTTAGCTCGTAGCAGCAGGTTGTCTTTCTCAAGCGTGTGCAGTTTATCACAGCGCCCTCTGGAGGCAGATAGCTGCTCCTCTAACAACACCTTTGTCTCCATCAGAGTCATGTTGTCCTCGCGAAGCTCCTGAATGACCACACACACACACACAGACACACACACACACACACACATTTTGAGTGGACTGCCACTGGCAGCTGCCAGGTCTGTCTGGTTTCATAGTGCATTTGTTTCTCCTCTATCAGCTGAAAGATTTATGAAGGGTTGGTAACAAGTTTAAGTATATATTCATACATATCGGAGTCCTTATGTTCATGCTGTAATGTAGATAATAGTAGATAATAATGTAGATGATAACATACAGATAATGAAAAATATGTACATTATAAAAATATACCAAAAACATGACCAGGTATGACTGATGTGTGTGTAGTTGTGTTTGTACCTCCACTCTGGTCTTGTAGAAGTGAACGTCATTGAGCTTCTCTTTACATCTGGTGAGTTCAGTCTCCAGTCGGTCGACGCGGGCCGCTCTCTCTCTCAGCGAGTCTACCTCGTCCCGGTATGCTCGCACCGAACGAGCCTCACAAGACAGCGACTGGTTCTGAACCACACACACACACACACACACACACACACACACACACACACACACACACAAAAACATAAATGCCTTTTCATTTTCAATTTCATTTGTTCCCTAACTCTAACCTAAGCCTAATACTAACTTGACCATTAATTAAATGTTTTTTCAGCGTTCAGGATGAGGGACATGGTCATTTCACAGCAGAAAACTGCCACTAACTGATGCCAAACTCTGTAGAATCTTAGACTAACACCACGCAGCCCAATCTGCTTTTCTGTTCTTTTTAAAATAATTTCCTCTGATAAAACACAGAAGCAAAACAGAACTGACATTCCTAATGATAAAGCAGTGCTGACCTCTTGTTTCAGTCTCTGTAACTCCTGATCCAGACGCTCCACTTCATGTTTTGAATCCATCAGCTGTTCTGTCTTCTCCTCCCTGCACACACACACAAACACACACACACACACACAAATTACAGGTCAGCTTCAATTAAAAATGTTACAATCCATCATTATGTTGTATAATCAGCCCCACACCCTGGTAATGCCTGGATAAGTTGACAGCAAATGAAGAGTTTGACAACTGAACATAATAAGGTTGGAGAAAAGTACTGAAGACTTTGTTTTAATATATCTAGGTAAACAAATCTAGACAGTGTATTGAGCAAAATGACTTTCAGTTGCTGTGTGTGCAGTGTGTGTTTATAGGTAATCTCTAAATAGATGGATCCTCTATGTGATTATACTGCAGATTTATCAGAACTAGACAGCATAATAAGCCAAGTTGGTTGTATAATGACTTCCAGCTGCAGCTTGCATCACCACGGTTCAGCCTTTAACCAGTGATAGCCACAGAAACGTTTTGGTCAACTCTGATGGGCAACAGTACGTAATGAGCTGTATGAGCTGGCAGATTTGTTTGCCATGAAACACCGATTTTAAAACAATTAAGTAGACATTCAGTTTCTAACTTTCTCTAGACTTATGTCCACAGTAAGTCATAAAAGACTCACAGTTCTTGTCTGTATCTGCGGAGTTTGGCCTTGGTATCAGCAAGTTCCACAGACAGATGCTGCTTCTCCTCTTTGGTCAGTCCAGTGACAGTCACAGCCGACCCTCCGTTATTCAGTGTCACACCTCCGGAAGACTGCCCACGCTCCGGGCTGCTCATGCCCAGGGACCTGCACCCTTCCTGGGGCTGTTGACTGGACAGGTAGTCCCTCTCTTGGGTCAGATCCACAATCACCTGGAAGGTATAGGAGTTTTGTGAAATTTACTTTTAGGATTAGGCCTTATTTGGGCCTTATCATACTTACTCTTTTGCTCTCAACAATTCTGTCAACAGACAATATTTAATGTCCTTAATTTAGATCAATTTCTAGACAAAAATGTCATATTATTCGGTACTTCCCACAGAATAGTGTGTTATGGTTTGTAACGCCATCACAACATGACAAATGTGCGTTAATTATATTATCATATATCAAATATTATCCTTTTATATCAATTATGAAACACATGTGACCAAACCATATGTCGGATAACATTTGGAAAGTCTAGAAGAGCCACACGATTAAATTATTTTATCCCCATTCAAGTCAGCAGAGAGCTAACCGGAAGTTATCCAGCTGAAGTCTCTGGTGCGCATGCTCTGTACAGTGTTGAATACAGCAAGATTTATCTGGTGGTGATGGGCTTAATCAGCGTTGTGTAAACTCGTTTGGTAAGGGCTTGAATGTAAAGGACATTCATTTATATGTAAAAGTTCTGCACTGCAGGTTTAATAAAGTAGTAAGAAGTGGTTGTTGTGGAGTCTCCGTACCTCGCTGGCCTTGTCTCTCTGGTCAATCAGTTGCCGTAGCGACACAGCCATGCTGCGGGACAAAGGTTCCAGCTCGTCCTGTGTGAGCTCTGCTCCTTCCTCCATCCAGGACAGGTCGAGAACATTCATCTGGTTATGAGTCACCTGCAGCAACACACACACAAAATATAATGTTGTCAAATGTGGCACAAATTAGATGTTGTAACCGTTTCCAACAGTTAGGATACATACATGTCATGTAGTGTGTATACAGTAACACAAAAACTACTGTATTCAACTGCTAAAGTGACTTTATTGCTCCAAACAGTCTGACAACAGCACATGTTAACTACTCTGTATGTTCATTCTAGCAGTTTATGTCTATGAGTAAAATATTAAAAGCAGAGATGTTAAACCAGATGGAACAGTTGAAATGATCTGCATGTTTACGCTCATTACCCTGTAACTCAGCTTGACTTGTCTGACATATTTGGAAACCTCGGGATCTTACCAGGAAGTTCAAATAATGAAGTTCTGTGAGCTTGAATAATGCTCATCCACACAGAGAGCAGTGACAGACTCTTCAAAGTGTCAGAGTTGAAGTAGGTAACTAGCATGGTGACACGGTTAGCCTGATGGCTGCTTTGAGATAAATAAACAAGCTTTCTGAAAACAGGAAGGAGCTTTATTAACTATCACATTCAGAATGCACGATCATTGAACAGATTACTGTTGACTACGCTGTTATTGTTCTCTTATCTATGTCAGCTGATGACAAAAGCATTACAGCTTTTTACAGAGATTTCAACCATGTCTCACAGTCTTCATGTGCAAATGGAGTTTACTTGGTTGTGACCTAAGTACATGACCTAAGTGTGGAACTTCCCTTACATGATAACAAGAGAAACTACAGGAACAGCCATGAGGTCACACATCTGCCCCATTAACTTGTACAGGGTAAATCTGGTTTCAGTATCGGTAGGGGTCTGGTGGACATCTTCACATCAACCCACATATCAAGTTCACAGGTTAACAGGAAGAGGATGTTGAGCTGCCACAGCATACAGGAAACCCACTAACACAGACCAATATTCTGATTTGAACTCCACTAAAACCCACCATACACCTTAAACAAACATAACAGATCAGTGATGATGAACCTCCCACACAGCAGTGAGGAAGAGGACAGAGAGCTGCAGCAGCTGTAAGGAGCCATGATTTAAGACCAGGAAGGACACTGTTTCATCAACAGAGACCATCAGAAGCATCCCAGTGGGACTCCTTTAAGTGGCTGGACCGTGGGCTAGATTGTCAGAACATGGGAGAAGAGGTGGTGTGTGATGTCATCATGACATCACATGTGACAGCTATGGGGAACAGTACATCAGTGAAACAGCCACTCAGGACAAGAGACTGAATGAGCACCTGCAGCAGACATCAGCTGTCTGTGAACACCCGACCAAACCACTCTTCAACAAATTAAAAAACATTTTAATGCCACACAGAATGCAATTTAATACCTTTTTCATGGTCCTACTGGACAAAAATATTAGAAAAGCACTAGGGACAATTATTAGTACGTTATACTTATATCACATTTCTGTCGGTACTTTTAAGTTCCATATTTAGGTCATGTGGTGGCAACAGAGCAATCTCTATTACATCTAAACAAACTCTATTCGCTGATGAAGACCACAGGATGCGGTTGACAGCACCAGAAAACCTAGCAAGGTACTCGAGTCAAGTAAATCTTGTCTCAAGTACCCTGAATGAAGATTATTCTTCTAGTCTTTTCAGTTTGGATCACGGTTAAACGTCACTGGTTTATTTCTGTTGTAGGCTCTACTAGCACTGAGCTCTACTCACCTCCTGGATGTGAGAGACGATGGCTGCCTGGGTCTCAATATCCAGCAGCTTGATTTTCTCTATCATCTCCTCCTTACGCTCACACTGAGCACGCACGCACACACACACACACACACACACACACACACACACACACAAATAAAGGAGGAAATTAAAAAAGGTCATAAAAAATGTGTAATGTGCAAGTTGTTAATATATCTGTATTTTAATTGATGTCAGCAGAAGGGGATTACGGGAAAGAAGTGGTGTGACGTAAAATGCGAGTTTGTTTGGCACATGTTTATTTGACTGGAGTGGAGAAAGAGTTGTTTTGTACAACATCAACAACATTTTCATGCGGCTTTATCCACCACTCACTCCCTCCCTCTCTCCCTCCGTCTTTCAATTCATCCCTCCCTCATGACCTTCCTCTTTCCTGGAACCAGTAGAACCAGAACAGGTAGGGAGCGAGACAAAAGAAGGGAAGAGAGAGAAAGAGAGAGAGGGAGGGAGAGAGGGAGGGAAGTTAGGAAGGAGAGAGTGAGGAAGGGTGAAACAGAGCAGCCGTGGGCAAAGGAAAGCAAGAGAAGGTAAGATGAAAAACTGTTTGGTGGGTTGAGTGGTGGAAATGAGAGACAAAAAAAAAAAAAAAAAAAGAGTTGAGCAGACAGACAAACAAAGAGGGAAACCACCTGTGCCCCCACCTCCCGCATGACTGGCCCCTCCTCTTTAATTTCTCCAGGTAACCCAATTAACTCTTAACTCGCCACGTCTGACTAAATCTTATATCCTCCTATATTCCTGACAAAAAAACATTTCAATTACTAAAAGTGTTTTTCAGAATGATCTGGTTTATACTCTAGTTTGGGTCACATCATGAATTGTTTTATTTATTTATGAACTATTTAAACAATTGTGCCTTTGAGCGAGGCTCTTAAATCTTACACTGAGTTGCTCATACTTGCTACATTTTCATTGAATAGAAGCATAAACCTGTTGGCTGTTAGTGTCGTAAACCATTGTTTTTTCAATCCTGCAGTCACATTCACTTCCAGTCCCACCCTGCGCCACAGTAGGCACATTGAACAGCTGTGCTCAGACATGCAAAACTAAACAGACACTAAAACACTTCCTGGGACAGACTGGGTGGTACAGTAAGCTCCCGTGTTTGGGTGCACGTGTGTGTGTGTGTGTGTGTGTGTGTGTTTGTGTGAATATGTGTTACCTGGACAGCACAGCCTAGTACCAGCAACAAAAGTCTTTTCAGCTCTTCCATGCTCCTAGCTGGGGGCGGGGAGATGACAAAAACACACATACATTTTTTTCCTGCAGTGTATACAAAGTGCATCAAATGCAAAGAATGTATTAACAGTGTTAGTGTGTGGGTGTAAAACTACAAAGGCACAACAAGAATAAAAGTCACATAGATGAGCGATATCACACCTCAGGCGGTGTTAGACTATATTATGCAATAGCTAACATTTCACTGCTGACTAACCTGGCTTTTGTCATTCGCTGAACATTTCAGTTCACATTAGTTCAACTCTACAGAGATACAGACAAAACTATACAGTGAAGTATACAGTACGACTTCTGCCGCAATGACAGACAGGCTCAGTGTAGACCTGCTATCATTACACACTGCCTGTACCAACACTGTATGTTTAAAGCAATTCCTCCTTCTGTTTAAAAATGTAAAGAATAAGGGTATAAGGATACAGATGTTGCCCACTGTTCTTCATGCAAAAAGCCTGGTAGCCTTATATTGTTTGTTACAACTGAGAAAACATCACCAAATATCAAAAAATAAAATTTCCTGATCATGGTGCAGAGAATTAAAAAAAAATCTAACTGTATATTTGATCAACCACTCTGGTTACACTGTTTAATTGCCAGCAGCTCTTTACACTTTTCTCACTTTAACAGGAAAAGCTGACTGAATGTTTGAATGAGGGTAGTGGAACTATATGGGCTTGGTCAACAACAGGGTGTGTGATATGCGGGGAGTGTGTGTGTTACCTGATATGGGATCCTTGGCGATGCAGAGAATGTTTGGAAGGGGCATGACTATTAACTGCTGTAATGTGTCCTGTAACAGAGCAGAGGGGATGGGGGTGGCGGGGCAGAGAGAGAGACAAGACTTCACTTATTAAAAGACTTTTGAGCAAGACAAACTATTATCTAGTAGCTGCTCCTCTGTTGACTAAGTGCGGTCACACTATCTGCAAGTGATGTTCTTGTTTTTATGAGAGTTACTCAGCATTGATCAAAACACATTTTGTAGAAATGAATCAAAGTCCAGCTTCCAACTGACCCAGACATGTGTGCCTACGTGTTTGTGTGTGTGTGCATGTGTGCACAGGCGAGCAGCCAACAGGAAACACACCGCTGTCGACAAAGAGAGTGTGTGAGTGTATGTGCGACTCAGGAAAGAAACGGCCCGCTAGGAGGGAATACTTTCCATTCCAGAATATCCTCTCCTCCTGCCTCCCAAAAACACACCTGATTGTCCAGACGGGACAAGAAAATTCAATATTTTATGTTTATGCCAGACAAATAAACTCCAGCTAACTGTAATGAATCAAATGCACTGACGCTAAGAGTGTTGGAGAGGCAGAGGAGCTGTTTGTTTTGAAATGAGGAAACATGAGGGGATTAAGGTCACATAGGAAGACATTAGGTTTAGAGAAAAGGACTCATGGGAGGTGACATGATGATTACCTCTGGCTGAGGAGAAGGGAAATGTACTGATGGAGGTGTGGAGTGTCTGTGTGTGTGCTGACTCTGAGTGTTTCTAGAGAAGGGAAGTGACTGTCAGCAGGGAAGGGCGGGCTGGAATAATGCTCACACACACCTGCATACTGTCTCATACACACCTTCCCAAAGTCCACATGTGACCCGTAATAGTGTTGCTATTCAGTCATTGCCATAGCTTCATGAGGTATAGGGCTGTCTCTGATCTAGAGTGTCACCTGCTAACCAGTCAAATAAATGCACTCTCAGCTTACACGACCGTTACAACTGAGCTGAGCTGCAGGGACAACGTCCAGGTAGTGTAATACCTGCAGATACTCTTACACTGGCCTATACACCAGCAGGTAAGGTGATAGCCGAACAGTCCCCCCCCCCCTCTCTCTCTCTCACACACACACACACACACACACACACACACACACAGTACGGTGTGAATAAAACATGTGAGCTGACTACCAAATGTCTTTAAGGTAGAGCAGCTGAAACCTATGGCCAGTCTGGAAGCATTGACATTAAGTTTTAGTTTCATACAAAAACATGACAGATGATGTCAAAGAAACCCATTAACTAACCGCTGAAGATACTCTGCTAGAGCAAGTGAGAGTGAAGTCTTTAGATTCTTTGCACGAGTGGGACAAAAAGTGTAACATTTGGTCTAACGGCGGCACCAGAGGAGTGAACATGTTTGTCAGGCTCACCTCTACAATGTCAGACTTGGTGCTAATCTATTTACTCTAAGCTGGACTCAACAAACAGTTGTACTTCAGCTCAGCTGTGTGTTAGCTTTAATGCTAATATTAACAAGTGAATGTTTGTCATTAGTTTTAAACGGTACCTGCCATTAAAGATGCCCTGTGGAGCTTTCTTATTAACAAACAGAAGTTATGTTTACATGGACATAATCCATCCAAATAATCAAGTGTTGATTATTTCAAGCTTGCAATAACTGAAACAATGTTACCACTGTTGACCTTAGTGTTGCTATGGCCTACGTTTCCCACACTAGCTCAGGCAGAACTGTCTGTGTGGCTTTGATAGCTTTGTCAGTAGAAGCTGCATGAACATGAGAGCATTATGGAACACAGATGCTGGAGGTGCTGTTGCAAAGACGGCTCTCCTGGGGAAAACATATCACTTAGAAAAGGACCACAAGGTCGCAGGATGCACAGGAGGTTTGTCTGCACTTAATAGTGGTAAAGCGCACTCGTAAATGACAAAACAATGGACAAGATGGAGAACGGGTCTTTCCCAGAGGATCATCTTTAACTATGGCCGTTTAGAAGATGACGTCACCTCTAAAATCAATGCTGCTCTACTTTCTGTCTGATGTATGACAGTAGTAGTTGGGGACAACTCATAAAGACATTGAGAATCTTAGTCAGTGGAACACAAACAGCCTTTAATAAATCTACTGTAGTGTTTTTTTTAGAAATTTGTGAATCAGATGTTAACGATGGATCAATGCTACTAGTCACCAATACTCAATTCTTGCAAACTCTTTACATCAGCTGGTTGTTTGACAGACAGACTTCCACAACATTACATAATAATAATACATCAACATACATGTAATAGTTGTCAGCTGTTAAATGTGTATCTTTTCTCATTTACTGTGAGAAATATGCAGGTATTATTTTGGTGCATGTTTTATTTTTCAGTCTACACAAACTGAACACTAACACAATGTGAACTTCACCAAGAGTGTGTGCGTGTGTACTATTGCTAGCTCAGATCTATAGATATTCTCCTGCGGCAACATCACCAGCAGGATCTAACACTTAAAACTGACAAGAGATCAATATGTGCTGCTACACTGACCCATTTAGACACACACACACACACACACACACATAAGGCCTAAATCCATGGCCCACTAACACACTGGGCTCACATTTCTAATCCGAGATCAATAAAATGGTGACAGCTAACAGGAGATCTGACTTTAACTGAGCCGCTGAGCTCCACAACTTTCTCTCCACTTCGACCGCTTTAAAATCCAAATCACATCCTGCTCCTCTCCTCTTAACTATCTGCTTCCGATGCCTTTAAAAGTTCATTTCAGTTAACTCGAGTCAAACTTACAGTACCAGTCAAAAGTTTGACACATCTTCTTGTTTATTTGAATTAGAAAGTGTTTTTGACTGGTACTGTATGCGTACAGCTCAATGTCACATTAACTGTTTCAATGGGCTTTACAGGCACACACTAAGCTCTCTGACTGGAGAGCACTTGTACTACTTTATACTGGGATAACATAAGACAGTAAACTGGATTTTGACTTATGACACACTGAAGAAGAAAAGCTGGCAGAAACATGCTAATTACAGTTCACTTTCACAGCTGTCAGGCATCCTGGTGACACTGTGATATAAGACACAGACTGTTTAACTGTGACAGGGTATTACTCAGGGTTGTTCACATATACCGAAATTTGGTGAAGACTGGATGAATTTTTATGAAATTTGTAGGAATGAAAAAGTGTTGTGGAAAACTAAATGGTGGAAAATCTGGTCAGGTAGGAGTAGGAACGGCAATTACTGAGGAAATTACAAGGAATTGAAGGAAAAGGTGTTTTTATATGCTTCACATTTCAGGAGTCAGGAGCAAAACAAAGGTTTACAGTTGCATCAAAGTGGTGCAACGCAGAGCAAAAAGCTGATCATTTCCTGCTTAGTTTGCATCAGATTGTACTGAATTCTGTTAAGAATGATTCCACTAACTAAGAGGCAGACAAATGGGATTGAAATCAAAAAAACTTGGCAGTAACAACATTATATTAGAGCTGCAACAATTAGTTGATCAATTGATTTGCCAACTATTAAATATTCACCAACTATTTTGATAATTGATTATCATTTGGAGTCATTTTTTAAGAAAAAATGTCCAAATTCTCTGATTCCAGCGTGTGAATATTTTCTGATTTCTTTAGTCCTCTATGACAGCAAACATCTGGGTTGTGGACTGTTGGTCGGGACAGAAGACATTTGAGGACGTACCCTTGGGCTTTGGGAAACAGTGATCAACATTTTTTACCATTTTCTGACATTATATATCAAAACAACTAATCAATTAAATGAGGAAATAACTGTCAGGTTAATTGATAATGAAAATAATTGTTAGTTAATTACAAATGTGGTTAAATCTCAATGAAGAACAGACGATAAGTAGCCTTGTGCTTTATGAAAGATTCTGTGAAATACTGCAGCTACAGTAAAACCAACATAATGCATTTTATGAAGGGAAAAGAATTCATCACTTTACTTTCATTTCATTTTTCTACAAATCTGTCTATCTAGGTTTGCATCAGATGTAACAATTTTCCTGTAAAATATTAAAAGACCTCCTGCTAAAAATAACTAATTGGCTCTTGATAATACTAGTTTGTGAATTAGCAGAGCTAAAGCTTGCGACAGTCTTTTCAGGTTGAATGACAGCTGCTGACAGAAATCCTGAGTATATATACCGTCATGCTGGGAAACAGTTAGTGAACTGTTAGGAGGGCTCGGAGTTTTCAAAGGAAGTCAGACACAAACAGGGAGACAAAGTGAAGGCTCATTCCTTCCTCCATAGTAACTCCTCTTCTTTCCTTTCTTTCTTTTCTTCTCTTGACACAGGGAACATTAGCACTCTGTCTCTCCCCTGTAAGCCAGTTGTTGCCCTCTAACCATTCAAAGAGGTGATGACGCATACATACACACACTCAAACATAACACGCCGAGTTAGATCAAACCGAAAGATAACCCTAAATTCTCTGGTAACCTAACGGTCAAGCCTCACCCCTCCTGCACATAAACACACACACACAGTCAGCAGCAGTCCTTCCTGACAGTTAGTTGAGACAATAAAACACTTGTCAACGTGTCTGACCAGGGTCAATGCCCATACGCTGAATATTACAGTCCACCTTACCAGGGTGTGTGTTTTGTGTACAAAGTAGGCCAGAGGATATGGAGTTCAAAACATCCCATGTAAGCTCAAGGCTTTGTTCTGCAGTTCCCACGGCAACCAAGGAGGGGTAAAGTGAGAGGGGAAAGGGGGCGAGCAAAGGAGAGCAAATTATGCTCAACTTACGACACAGCAAGACAATGTCTTTCACAAGAGCCGGAGTTTCACAAGGTTCAATGTAAGAGCTGTCGTACACTCGGACACTGTGGAAGTATTACAGACACTCTCACTCAAAAAAATAAGTTTGATCATCTGGTCACTGACTGAGGCTGGTGGTGTGAGGCTTTCAAAAAATGTCTCATATTCAGACATGTTTCATTTATTTATCAAATAAATAAAAGAGGTTGTTTTGACAAGCGTTGCACACAGTGGTGTTACACTCTGAATATGTGTCCCCTGATTTCTCTCTTTAATATTAGTGTCAAAGTGGGTACAAACATCAGTGAGGCTCAACTGACAAATGTTTCTATTATCCATGAATATACCCTTATATATACTTTTTTAAAATAACTTATTAGCATGTAAAGAATCAAAAATCATAGGAAATGTCACAAGTTATCAGATCCCCAGTCTTAAAGTAAGTAATTTTATCTGGTGACCAGAAAAAAACTATTATTTAATTAACTAGTGTAAAAGTGTCAGAGTAAGGGGGGTTTGTGTGTGTGTGTATGTATGTGTGGGGATATACACACACACGCAAACTCAGATAATAGGAATTAGGAATTGCATGCATATATGAAATGTATGCAATTCATATATGTATGCATTTAATAAGAGGGAAAAGGTAAAGGGGAGGTTAGGGGTAATGGGGAGTCGGGGTTAATGGAGTAGAGTTAGTGGTTGAGGTTTGGTGTTGTAGGTGTAGTTTGGGTGAACCATGTGTAGGAGGATTTAAGTGCATGATGAGGTTGGGTGGTGTGGTGGTGGGAGGTGTAGCATGGAGAGATCCAGTTCAATTGAATAATTGGAGGAATCTTCTTCTTGGGCTTCCTGAGCTCTTGGACTTCGGTCTCATCCATCTGCCTCTCCAGATCAGATCATCAAGCCACTGCTGGCTCCTTCCTCGTCCTCATGGGTCTTCTTGTCGTTATTGAGAGACTCCAAGAGAAAGGACTTTTCCTCCTTCCACTGGCGCGTCTCATTCTCCAGGTCCTCCTTAGCCTGGTTCAGTGCTTCCATTAAACTGGAGGTTTCATCCTGCTGCTTGGCCAGGAGACAGGACCTGTCCTCCTCCCACTGGTGTCTTTGGCGCTGCAGGTCCTTGTCTGCCTGGGCTGGGTAGCCTGAATTCTGAAAGTTTCCCACATCAGCTGGGCCAAAATCATCCCAATCTCTTTCCGCTGTTTCCTCTCAGCTTCCAGAGCCTTCTCTAATGGTCTGATTTTATGTGAAGCTTCCCTTTTTGTCTCTCTCTATTTGGAAAGCTCAACTATAAGAAATCTGTGCCGGAGGTTTGCCTCCTTTGTTTGTGTGTCCAGCAATTTGTTCAATTGCTCTAAGCAGGGCTTCTTTCTCCTTGACCAGTTTGGAGATCTGCTCCTCCTTTTCTCCTGTGATCGACTGAAACTCAAGCTCAGGGATCTGGAGCAGAGCCTGGTTGGTCTGCTCACAATAGGCCTCCACACTGGGTCTTTGGACTGACTTGCAGGTTCTTGCTCTGCTGTCACAGTGAGCTCTGATTCAGCTATTAATTCAGCTGCAGGCTCTACCTCTTGAGGTGCTGTGGCAGGCTCTGGCCCTTTTGAATGACCAACCTTGCCCAACTCCTGTCTCATCTGACCCTATTTAAAATATTATATATATATATATAATATCTTCCCAGCATGGCAGGATAATCGGCCTTGTCAAGTGCCTGGCAGTACACGAGGTTGCTCCCCTCTTGGAGGTTCTTCCTCCACAGGTTGGGGTTTCTCTCTTTCCTCTGGATGTAGGCAGCTGGTTTCACAGATGGCTTGTGTTCAGCAGTGTGGTCTTTTTGCCGGGCTGGTCTTCAGTCTTGACAGATTTTTTTTGTCTGGGTAGAGGGGAGCACCTCCCTGACTGTAGGAGTTCCTATATTCTGTCCCTTCAGTTCAGATTTGAGTGGGTATGTTTGCGGGTAACCTATGCTCAACCATGTACTGAATGTCTCCTGTGTAGACACAACAGTTCATTTGCTGCTGATGATGATCTGCTAAACGTGCTGCTCATGATATGTTTGCTAAAAGATTTGTCCTTTATCTGTAATGGCACTACAGAATCACCACAGTCTCAAAGAATATGAGACAAACTGGTTTCGGACTTCCCGTGAAAGTATTTAGTTTGTTTTATGTGTATAACTACAGTCATTGTGTAATGGCGCTTCCAAAATGTGGGTGAACTACGCTCAACAATGTACCTGAATGCCTGCAGTGTAGTGACTCGCTGCTGCTGATGATCTACTAAACATGCGGCTAACACACACTTTCTGTCTAGACACAGGGTAAGACTGTCCATTCTTTAATAAAAGCTCTGTTTTCACTGTCTACTTTTCCCTGTCTCGTGTTGTGTCTCGTCTCTGCTCTCTCCCCGACATGACGGAGTCAGTCGGTAGAGCCCTGAAGCTCCGACTTGCCCAAACACAGAGCAGAGTGACTCGCTGACCACTGGTTTATTCAAAGTTTATTCAAATTAAACATATTGCGTGTCCAAATTTCACCAAATTCGACACTGCACTCCTTTTGTTCCCCAGCAATGTATCTGCAAAGTGTGGAGTCCATCGGACGAATGGTTGAAGAGATGCGTGAAGGACATACAGACATACAGAGATTCCTTTCTTTAGTAGATACAGTATTTAGATCATCAATTAATAGTTTCATTCATAGTTTGATAGTCATTTTTCAAGCAAAAAATATTGAACATTTTGTTGTTCCAGCTTCTCAAATGTGAGTTAGCTGCTTTTCTTCGTTTAATGTGATGATTAGGTTTTAACTATTCATAAATCAATCGAATTTAATTTATTGATGAATAATGAAAATGATTGCTAGTTGCAGCGCTGTTCAAATTCATAGTGATATTAAACTAAGAAAAGAAGCAAATCCTCACATTCAAGAAGCTGCAACCAGTAAATGTTATTTTTGCTGTTTAAATAGTCTTTGATTAAATTTCTGTTGATAAAATGATCAAATTAATTAATGCTGATTAATAATGCTGATTGTTACAGCACTTGGTCGGACCAGTTGGATGGAAAACAAGAGTGTTAATAGCTTAGAATAATTCAGAGCTTGTGATATCAGGTTACTGTTCTCTGTACAATAGAGAGGGAACAGAAGGGAAGTGACAGACACCCCCCCCCCTCCCCTCTCACACACACACACACACACGGTTAGCGCTTTGTCACTGGGGAGACCAAGAGGATTCACTGGACCAGCCTCTGTGTCTGCTGGGACATCATCTAATTAGGAGAAAGCCAACGCCTAGTGCCGTATGAACAGCTGGGTATGGTGTGTGTGTGTGTGTGTGTGTGTGTGTGTGTGTGTGTGTGTGTGTGTATTTTGATCTAAACTAAGTGACACTCTAAGGTTCATAACTCATTGACTTAAGGTTATACTATAAGGTATGTGCATGCACGTGTGTGTTGAGGCCAGGGTATTTGACTGTGGTTAGAGATTAACCATCATGGACAGATTAACCCCATACTACCCAGAATGACCCACTTCACAGAGCGTACACACACACACACACACACACACTCACACACACACACAAACTGAAACTGAGTGAGCAGCAGATGTGATCTTTATTGTGTCTGACCTGCATGTGTGCATGAGATACATACATGATAAGAGATCCAATACTATTCTTTCCTTCCCAATACCGATTCCTGAACTTGCATATCGGCCGATACCGAGTACTGGTCCAATACTACTGCATTAAAAAAACATTTTAACAGCTGCATACTGCTGACCCTGTATGGATGTGATATGATTGCTATCTTTCATGTGATGCGTCTTCAAATGCTTTATAAGATTGTTGGTGTTGAAATTGGCAACACTAGTGCCACCCCTCGAAACTAAAGCCTTGCATACTGTACACATTGCCTTTTTACTGGTGGGACTTTCCAATGTGAAACTATTTTAAAGTTTATCAATAAATTACGTGGTATTGGTGCGCTTACTCATCGATACCCGATCCAGCATTTCAGGCAGTATCAGAGGCATTTCCAATACTGGTATCGGTATGAGAACAACTCTACATGATTCATGTTATGCCGAATTCTGTTACTGGGACACTAAAAACCAAATAATTACACTCTTTGTTTTGGTAGGGCTAAAGGATTCAGAGAAAATATCCTACTGTTTTTCTGACCAATTTGAATTGAGATGATTTTCCATAAATACATCTCAAGGTCTGTATCAGCGGCACGCAGAGCCTCAAAAAAAAGGTAGAGAAGAAGCCGAATAAGTCCATCAATGAATTTATTTAACAGATAACGATCGACATTCCGGGAAAAAGCCTTCTTGAAGATAAAAGCATAGTATCAGACATGCACCAAGCATAATGACCAACTTGTCTCGAGACCAAGACAATGATAATGTGGTTGAACACTCCAGAAAAAAACTACTTAGTACAGTATGTGTGACAAAATAGTCTCAACTCTGATGTCTAAGGTCAAGAATGAACTTCCATGCTCATATTTAGCTCAAACTAATAAGATATCTTAGCATAATAATGACAAACTGCTGATCAAATCTGATAATGTTAAATCAATCTTAATGATATGTGACTGACAGCCCTTGAATGATACTGTGGTGTTGACAGTTCTGCACTGTAGCTGCAGTTTAGTGAATGGATAGATGGTCAGACTGTTCAGACACCTGCTGACCACCTGTATGAAAATGGTGTGATGAGCTTCATACTTTTCTCTTTGTAAAACACAACATGCAGCACTTTCCTCAAAGCTTTATTTTAAAAGGCCCTGCACAGTCACACAGGTGTTTTCACTCACTGTCTCAGGATGAAGCTGGGCAGAGCTACCCTAGAAAAGACATTGTTATATTGAGGTACATGCAGTCCTGAGAAGAGGTCCAATTAGACAAAAGTGAAAACACTTGTGTGGGTGTACCTGTGTGTATGTATGGGCTTAGAACAAGGGGTTGGGTGGGTTACTTTTGCAGCACAACCCAAATAAACTGGATTAATGGGCGATCAAATAGGTAAAAAAAAAAAAAAAGCTGTTGAAACTTCTCTGTTTTAAAAGGCCCTGCACATGTGTTTTCATTTATTCTGGCTGATTAGACTGGCTGAGGTTGGGTAGAGCTATACACAGTATGTACCAATAAGAATAGTGTAACAGGTGTGAAAAAAGAGTGTGATAAATCTGAGCATCCATTTGAAACTATTACATAAACCCCACAGTGTTATTTAGCTGCCAACTAACACACATTTCACATGGATACGCTATTAAATAATCTTCCTAGAGATTAAAATCACCAACAACTATATGCAACAACCACATAAAAACAATAAACTCCCAGCACTGTGTGGGGTTAGAGCTTAGAGGAAGTGTGATGGTGTGTGTGTGTGTGTGTGTGTGTGTCAGCAGAACATGACTGCAGCTCAGCCAAATCAACTACATCTGAGCTCCTTATCGCTGATTTATACTAAAGACACGCTTTGTGTTGATGCACACGCACACACACATGCAGGATTTATGCTTCTGGCCAACGGCTGTAATTAGCTTTGAGAGGATGGTCACATTACATCACTGGGTTTGGCATTAAAACACATGGAAAAACTAAACACAGTACACACACATGCATACAGGCATTTGTCACTGCCTGGTTTTGACAACACTGCTGTTTTTGAAGCAAAGTTCAGTACAATAAAATTCTCAGTGTCTAATCTACGTGACAAGTTTTCCGCTTATGGAAAGAAACAGTGCACAGCCAGGCGATTGTTTAAAGTGACACTCAATCTAGAAATCTATCTTTTAAAAAACACTCTCCCCCTATGAGTGTGTTAATCTTCCTGTCACACTGGAAATGACCTCTGCTGTCACTGCTTTACTGCAAACGGAAACAGGTAACACCTTCTAAATTTGAAGGATGGCTAAAGGAAGTACTGAACTATATCAAACTTGAGAATAAGAGATGATAACTTGTTTCACAATGGAAACCCTTTATGAAGTGAGGCTGTGTTCAGCCTGGATTCACAGCAGTAACAATGGATTCAATAACATGTTTTTGCAGTGAAGAAAAAACTTTAAGCCGATCCTGCATCCCAATCTACTTCTCTGCTGTTCCTCCTCCTCCTGTTCAGGATGATTCAGTCACATTTTGACCAAACGTTTAACAGCTACAGCTCATATATCATAGTTTTGGCAGGAGTATCACCAAATGGTCTGCCTCTAGTTTCCCCACATCAACAGACAGGGTACTGGAAGGCTTAGATTCCTGACAAACAAGCAAAAAAACCCAAAACTACTCATTTTTCCCCTGACTTTGTGTATAATGACTTTCAGAATTCTATTAGACAAGGAAAAATTGTTTCCTTGGGATCAAAGACGTGAAATCAAAGTCATTAATATTCTAAAGCAGAAACCTAAATGTACATAAAATATATTGAAGGAAGTTGGTATTAGACTTTCCAGCTTGAAATGCGACGCAAAAGTTGTTGTTTTTTTTATTTAAAAATATAAAAACAAAGTTTTTTCTTCAAGGAAAATTCTATTGCCCTACTGAGTAAGTACTTCTACAGACCAGTTATTATGTTACTGGAGCATCAAGCCTCTTCACATAACCTTCTTGAATTACAGCTCCACTTAAAAGGCCACAATGAGACCAGACAGAGTGGAGTGAGTGACTTTTGTAGCATAAGACAAGTTTCAAGATGTGTCACTGAATACTGACTTATCTTCTTATGTCTTCCTGTTGCAACTGCTTTCATCACTGGTGCACCAAGGGTGTCACTTCAGCATTGTTTCAATCTTTAAATTATTCATTTAGTAGAAAGCATCATTTTTGATCATTCCTTTTGGAGAAAGTTAGTAAGTGTCTTAGAGAAAATCTCACTGTAAACTCTCTTTTAGTAAATTAATTCTAATTCATCAGAAAACATTCACATCTCCAGAAGTGCCCTGTGTGTAGCGTCATCTGATGACAACAACTAAATAATTCGAAGGACAAAAATCCCACACACTATTGGACTGAGTCACTTCCTGGTAATATTGATCACTGCAGATTATTGGTTGTTAAGCAAGTATACTAAAAGATGATTGGCCAGCAAGTTCAAAGTTGATCGATACTGATGTATACCATCATCAATACAGCCATGACTGACACACACGCGCACTGATTTGATTTAGGGATGTATATGTGTGTGTTTGCCTGAGGGGGACGTTGAAGTTTGTAACATCAGATCTATAAGGACATGTCAGAAGATATACACATGACAATGATGATTTGCCTCCCAGGCAAGCAAATCAGCTGAGGATTCAATCACAATAGCATCTACAACAGACAGAGACAGAGACTATAAATTGTCTAACATTAAAATACTACAGATGTCATCTACAAATGAGTATGAAGCAACTGGAGTAATTGATTAGCAGTTTATAAAAAGATCACTGAAACTGAAACTAGTTGGTTCACACTCTTTTGCATGGCTGAAAAAAGAAATTAACATCTGTGGTGCTGTGATATAACTACTGAATATAATCATGTAAGTGTGGATTGTTGCTTGGCTATTGTAGTGTAGTTTGACCCATGAATGTTGCCGTAGTTTGTGAGCACACTGTTGGCACCGTGTGTGTGTGTGCATGCATACCTGGTAGTACGTCCTGATGTGTCTGGTGAGAACAGTTAGGTTGTGAAGGCGAAGCGCCATATCATTGTTCACATTCTTGTTCAGCCTCTGATTGGTTGGGCTGGGGTCACTATGGAGGCAAACACACACATACCCAAGAAGCACTTAGATTGACGTTATTAGTGGCTATTTAAGACAAAGATTTATACACACACACACACACCCCAAGTGCAGAGTAACTATTGTGCTGGAGAAGGATTTATGTTCACATCCACACATGTCCACATGTCGTCCTGTGCCAGACTGATCTGCATATGAACAGAGGAGGAGGGGGGGGGCAACACTGTCTGACTGACCTACCATGGCTGTCATGATGTCAGTTTGATGTCGGAGCTCATTCACCTCTAATGGAAACTACTGCAAATGTAAACCAGTGAACAGACTTTAAGACACCTTAATGGTAGGCCAGCAAAATGAAAGTCTGTTCACAAGCCTCTTACCATCTGAGCTCCTGGAGTGTGTTGTACCAGTTATTCCTAAATCCATCAATACATTTATATGTAAAGTCTATCTTAAAATCAGCTGCTAGAATGTGTAGCGCTGTTCAATCAACTATGTAAACAGGAAGTCACCAAGAAGATATATCAGGTTAGATTTACAAATCCTTAGTAACTGTGGGTATTACTTTGTTTTATTTCTGTCTGCATACACAGAGAGTTAGTATTATTCTTGTACTTTAGAATGAGAGGAAAATATCCAATTTTGCTAACCTTAGCAATGCTTTAGCCATTTAGACGTTATTCCCATGAAGTTTTGGAATTTGAGCTACAGTGTGTTGTGTTATTTTTGTGAAACGTCATTTAAAACCAGTTCACATAGTTATTAATAGCATTTTAATCAGGTGTCTGGTCAGATATGTCAAACAAATTACATTATTTCTTTTCCTTTTAGATACGGGCACTCACTAGAAAGCTAACGTTAGTTGGTTCAGTTAGCTACACAACATGTATGACTGGCAGTTACTCTCTATGCAACAACTAGTTTGTGTGGTGCTCCTGTGTTACCATACTGACTCATAAATCTCCTCTTGAAAAAAACAGTTTTCAGTGCTTACACTTCAACTGACACTTCCAACTTAATTTTTACCTACATTTCCACATTTTAAAAGCTTTCAGCATTTTCACTTCAAATGATGTAACTTCACTCTGTGCTTATACTTAAATGAACAAGATTTCAACTTGTTTCAGTGGTTTCATTTTTACTCATCATTTTAGCTTCTTTCAGTAAATGTATTTTGACCACAACCTCAACTTCAGCCTGTCTCAGTCTGTCAGTTATTTCAAATGTTTCGACTGCACATCTTCAGCAGCAGACTTTTCTACTTCTGTTTTATTTATTTAAAACAACAACATTTATTTTGCACTTTTATGGTCGATATAGAGGTCTGAAACAATAACGGGTTTACAGACTGACTGATTTAACAGCTGACTGCTTCTCTGACTGACTGATTTGCCAACTGTCTCTGAGTGCTTTTCCTTTAATATTGCTCACAGCTCTTCCATCCTGGCCTCCTCCTCTCTAACCCACTTTCTCATAAACCCCTACCAAGTCCTAATCACCCCCCCAGTCAGCCCAGCCTACATTCAGTGTGTGGAGAACAATAGCATGATTATCATTGTTTCTGAAGACAATAACTAACATATGAACATGTGGTGTGATTGGGGACAGAGGGCTCTCTGGATGGGGCACACAGCAAGATTTAGATTCCAAACACGTAGGTATGTTTCATTATTATTATTATTATTATTATGAGGACCGTATTAGTGTCCTGGGGTCCAAATGCTTTAAGAAGCTTTTCCACTCCAGTAAGAATTAAACAATGTGTTTGGTGATATTCTATAATTTACTTATTGTCAACAAATCCCATGAAAAGACCAAAACCAACAATAAATGGATCCTACCTACAAGTATGGTCTGTATAGCCAAAGCTTGATATATCTTATTACAACTCACTTACAGTACAAAAAGGGAGAATCTAGCACTGAGGTCTTGTATGCCTGTCAGTTAGTGTTGCAGTGGCAGTTTTTTTTTTCCAGAGCTGCACAGATTGAACAAAGCCTTATATCTGGAGATCCAGTCTCTATCTGCTGCACCACAGTCTTACCTGCCTGCTACACACCTGCCTGTGGAAATCCTGAGTCTCAGTGGGAACTGACTGAGCTCAGCTCTAAAGGGACCCTGATTGGTAGAACTCACACTCCATCTTAAAACACAGTATTTCTTGCTGCAGACCTGAGCAGCACATCTGGCTGTGACGTTTCCAATCTGAAACCAGCGAGTCAGGATGTGGTTGCACAAACACACTTACAAAGGCACACACACAGGAAACACTGTATTCACTTACCACTTATACACAGGTCCAGATACACAAAAAATACACACCAAAGGATAATTTGACTGACTCATGCTATAAAAACGTGGAACTCTCGCTTTTTTTGGCGCTACCTACATGTGTGTCATGATCTTGTGCAGGAAGACGCCGTTCACCAGCTCCATAAACATGTTGACCCGCTCCTCTGAGCCCACGTCATCACATGGACCCAACGGACCCAACGTCCGCACCTAGAGACAGACAAAGACAGAAAAGAGGAGACACTCCATCACACCTGGAAATGTCCTGTCTTGATGTTTTTCTTTTCAACTAAATATGCTGGTGACATCCTACGTTATTCGGTAATGATGTTTCTAGTCATGTATTGGTCATTTGGTTGCTGTTGTTGACTTTCAGGTTGGCGGGGACAAAGGTCACCATTAAATCAACTGTGCTTCAGCAGTGGATGTATAAAGAGAACTGGATATATAGTGTTGGCGGTGGGGCTCAGTGACGCATGGAGGCAAAAAAACACTTCCCACTGTAAAGAAATTACCCAGATGCATGCATACTGCACATGCTCTATAGACCCCATACCCCCATAGAGCATGCTCTCCAGACTTCCGCCTGTCGTAGATCACCACAAAATATATTGTCATATCGCACAGCCCTACTGTTGAGGCATTGAACCGCAACCTTAAAGGCTAAATAGTGCCAATGTATGTTTTCAAAATGAAGACCATACTACCCGTCAAAAAGACGATGTCGGTCAGAGGGTTTCTTCTACCACAAAACCACAATGTCTTCGATTTGATTCAGTCCAGGGACTTTTGCTGCAGGTTATACCCCTCTCTCTCCTCATGTTTCTTGTCTGTATCTTTCAGTCACAATGAAATAAATGGCTAAATGCTTAAAAAAAAAAACTAGGGTAAACATTAAGGATGCACCATTATGATCCATGTTGTGGCCAATACTGACTTAGCTAAGTGGATCTAGCATCAGCCAGATGTGACAGATCCACATTAAGTACCGTGTCTTTGTAGATGTCAGTATTAAATTCAGTGATATTTTGCTGCCCAGGGACTGCAGATGTAAAGTAGCTATATAGATAACTCTGGCCCGACGGCTGTGTTGTGCATGGCCCCTGTTAAATAAACTAATATACTAAACTCAACTCAACTGATTCCACTGGCACCGCAGCAATCTCTGACCTCATGTTACCCAAGATAAAAAATATCCCAGCGTGTTCTGCATACTGAGATCTACAAATGTCAGATTCTGGAAAAAGAGCACAGATGGCACTTGCTATCAGCAGATACCCTGAGTTGAAGTTGAATCAGACTCAGTATCCTAAGAGAAAATGTCAGATCCATCTAGCATTAAAATGAGCATGAAACAAATTCTGTATCACCCCAAGACACGTGTTAGAAAAAGTGAAATGAGCTATTATATGTAACCTCTAGAGAAGAAAATAGTGACTATTTATTTCTAGAGCGATGTTCAATACAGTGAGAGCCTGCTTGGAGCCTGCACTTAGTGATTAGAGGAACTGCGGCTTTACAGATATTTAAAAGGCACCTTCATGGCCACACAGCCACAGATAACTGCTGCTTGGTTGCAGCTTTGATGATCTGTACAAATTAACATTACTGACATTAAAAATATATACAGCACATTAGATTTTTTCAAGTTTTCACTTATTCAGAGAGGTTTTGCTGAGAGCAATGCTCTCTTTTTCAGGAACGCCCTGCTCAAACTCACACAGTTGCACAGCTGGAAGCTGCCCAGTGCAACCACAGTCTGATCTGCTGGCCACTGAGCAGCTCCACTGGAGCAGTAGAGGATTAAGGGCCTTGCTGAAGGCAAGCAATGCTCTTTCATTTTCCCCACCCAGATATATCCCAAAATCCGGTCCAAGGATCAAATCCGGTCCAGAGACTGTACTGGTGACCTTCTGGTCTCAAGCCCATTTCTCTAACCCATGAGCATTAAGAAGAAAAGAAAGTTTGAAAAGGTGAAAGTTGCCCTGTGTCGCCTTTCTACTGTGTGGCCAAGTGAATTGTGTTCGTCTGTGTCCAACAAAGACGGGAAAAATAGGTGGTTGACCGGTCAGGTCAACAGGATGTGAGGTCACGGGGAAACAGGAAGAACCACAGGGTTAACAACCTGTTGACTGCTCTGCTGGGTGTCATAGTCTGGGCTGGCCTGCAGGAACTTCAACACGGCCACACAAACTGTTATCTATAACAAAGTCTGTTAGGGATTTCAAACTACCTGTAAAACAAACATAACAGACCACATTGAGATAAAGGTGCATAAAACACAAATATATTATGTTAACAGTGTGTTCAGTCTAAAAATCATTTCAGGAGGTTTACAATCACTTGTTCACTCCCTGCTTGAAACTGTGATGTATCAGTGAAACCAGCTGCTGTTCTGCTTGCTCAGAAGAAAACCGTGAAGACTAACAGCACTCAATGGCAAGTGACTGTTTAAGCACTTTCATTCTTTTTCACTCAACAGAACAGATGTACCATCAGGAGACTAAGTGCATCTGGTTTAACAGATTCTTAAATAACATCAACATTTTAGTGTCAAGAGGTGATGAAACAGCGGCAAATGATGAGCTAAGGTGCACCAGATGTAATCGGTGAAGCAGAAGAAACAGAAAACAGTTAAGAGTGGGAATTAAATGTGGAAAGTCCCAAACACACCATCAAAAAAATCTCTCAATGTAAGGCTTTAACATTGAGAAATATGTCCCCTCTCACTTCAGTATGACACAGAATCAACGCTCAATGATTACATTAATGGTGCAGAAGAGAAACTTATTATAGAATGATGCATTAGGGGTCAAAGTGCTTTGTTTCCACTAGTTAATGAACGGTAGTTAGTAAATTGTAAATGTGCGTAAACTGAGACAGCTAATAGAGCAGAAAATAACAGCTCCCACTCACCCAGACCACGAGCGGTGACTCCATGAAAGAAGCCAATAACTCGGACACAGTCACATCCATGGTTGCTCGAACGGCTTCCGATCAATCAATCAATCGATATCCGCAGCAGGCTCGCGGTAGGTCTCCACACCGGACAGAACAAAGCCCCCGCGAGGCATCGATCCCCCCCGCACGAGCTCGCTCTCTCCCTCTCTCCCCCTCTCACTATTGTCTCGCGCTGCTCCGTTTCTTTAAACACCGGGTTTAAAATTGAAAAACAAGTTTAAACGTGACAAAAACTGTTCGAAAAACTTCCAACAGCGCCCATGTGCACAGAGAGTGAATTCCAGTCAGTTAAAGTGGGTAAATATCCAGTTTGTTTCCCGGCTGAAGGTAAAAACACTTGATCCAAACTTCGCAGGACAGTTGTTCACGTTGCCAAGGCTACAACGACTCGGACCGTAAAGCAGCGAAACCGCTGTGAAAATAAGAAAAGAAAAATAAACGGAGTAGAAAAAAGTAAAATGCAATATTGAAAAAACAGTTAAAAGAGTTGTTTCTGTTGTTTGCTGCTACATCTGCATGTCTCTTTCACCTCTCTCCTCTCCGTCTCTACATCAACCTGACTGTGAAAGCAGAGGCAGGGGCAGGGGGCTGACTGACAGGTATACTGACCAATCCACTACTGCACGAAGCGTGATTCCCGCCCCTTGCAATAAATTAACCAATTACAGTCCTGTAATTTGGAAGCGTTTCTCTGAGGCTGACGTCACCGCCAGACAGAATCAAGCAGTCAGAGTTTAAACGGAGCAAGATAGTTCCCGTCCTGACAAGTGGTTTCCAAAAATACAGTTTTTAGCTATTTTTTAGTTGATTTTTGTCAGCTACTGTCATATTTATTATCGTTCCAGCCCTAGTTGGTCGGTGTTTTTTTTTAAGTCACCTTATTAGTACGTTAATTTCGCATCTATATCATTGTACAATACAACAATCAGCTACTATATTGGCTATCTAGGCTACTGTTTTGTACATTAAATATAAATAATACATTAAGTTGGCTAACCAGATACATAGTTTATTTGCTAACACCTTCCTATTTGGAAGTCATCAGCTTAAAGCTAACATTTATGTAGCCTATATGTTTCTGTCAATGTCTTTTATCAAACTGCATTGGTGCCATGGAAACATTTCTAAATTATGTTTGAAAGTGTTTCAAAAAATAAATTAATGACAAAACAATAAAATAGGCCCAGAAATGCATCTTTGTTATTCCTATTGTTTACAAGTGTTTGAAATATTTCCGTTAGCCCATACAGATGGGTATTGGGGGTAATAATCTTGCTTTGCCTCAACACTCTCTGATCACTCTTACAACAGGTTGAAAAGAAACCAAAGATCAGCTCAGATCATAAGGGCACAAAGGCCAAATGCAAACTAGCTGTAACTGATGACATGAAATACAAGAGCTGAGGAAGTTGCACCAATAAAATAGAAAATAATGATAAAGTTGTACTTCAGCATATCATGGTATTTTTCTATGGGATTATTTTATGAAGTCTGGAAGTTTTTATGAAGGCTGCTGTCTACCTTGAAGAGTGAGTGAAGTGTTAGTGAAAATGTTCCTTTGGCCCAGTCCAAGTTAACCGACCTTTAGAGAGGAATTTAACTGGAAAGTGAAGTCAGGTGTTTTGATGCTGATCCCAGTGCACTTTGGCTGCATTACATGTGGAGGAGTGAAGGGTGGAGTCCGGGTCATTTCTCTGGAAGACTCAAATCCAGAGTGTACTTTTGATTTGGCATGATCAGACAGGAAATGGCAAAGGTTTACATCACCATCCATGTAAACAACCAGACCAAACATGTAGGAAATACAAAAGTTGCAAGATACGAGGAATGCGTCATTGCACTACTTTACCTTTGGGCAAAAGTGTTTGGGTACAGTGTTACTGGAAAACTGCTTTTTCTGAAGCAGTGGAGCTGAGTGAGTGCAGCATGGCAGTGGACATTGTTCTACCTTAAAGAATACACATGGCATCAATAATCTGGATGACAGCACCAACCTGTGGCCTATTGGTGTTACTACATTTACCACAGACAACACTGTGACCATTTTTTGTTTCATTTGATTGGGGCACATGGACATACATAAATGGATTTGAAAGTACTCATACACCATTCACACACCATAATTAAATACCTACATTCATTCTCATTGAAAGATGATGTGCAAACATCTCTGTCCTAAATCTTTATAACAGGAAATAAAAGCTCTTAAAATTCAGCAAATTATCAACATAGGACCAGTGTCAGCACCTACTTACCCCAATGGCTGAAGAGAAGAAAAAATAATACATATATTCATAAATAAAATATAATCATAAGGAGTCAGATTATGAATATTATCAAACTAATACTACAACAAATATTGACAGAACACTGCTCAGTGTGCTTTCTTTTAAATGCAGTTACATAATATACCTATAATAATGACAGTAGTCATGATAATGAGAGTATTCATAGTAATAGTAATGGGAGTAATAAAAAGAAGTTAGCTATAATCCTTCAAACTTTTTAAAAAACTATTTCTGACTACATTGACATGACTCATTTTAAACCAATAGCAGCAATGAAGTTGGAGAAGTTAATTCTAAAAGTGGTGATAATAATGCATAAAAAACATTGATTACCTAAAAAGAATTAAAAGAATCATGGCAGTATACAAAAGTATGATTCCTTTTAAATTAAGTTTTAAGACTGAAGTGCTGTGTGTGCCTTTTTCACTGTAGACATTTGGTTTTGTAACAGCAGGAAAAGCACAGGTGTTACTAATAACATTAATAATTCAATTGAAATGTCCCAGTAGAGGCAGCCAGTAAGCCGGACCCTGGAACTGGAGGACCTAAATGGAACGTAGCCATCATTAATCTTATTAATTACAGCTCTGCTTTTCCAACTATGACTTGCCAATAAATAAAATGTTGTGAAAAGGTTTATTGAATGGTGACAGCATGTAGCAGTGTTGGCAACTAAACAGCAATAACTGAAGGTTTAAAAAGGTCAGAGGTGATAAAAACAAACCAACAGGGGGGTCCAATACATCCAGCATAGAATACACATGCAGCAAATGATAATGAGCTCATAATCAGCTGCATGATGCCTGTGTGGGACTAAGATATGAAAAATGTGTTCTACTGGAGGCTTATGAATAAAAATCTATAAAATGTTTAAGTAAACGTGTTGTTGGGTCTCTACAGTCGCCCCATGAGGATTCAGTTCTGTCAGTATTTTGAATGTCTCCATGTTCCTGTTGGAGATTTTGATCCCCAACCAGATGATCTAAATGCTGCTGAAAGTTTGAGTTGATGCTGTCGGCTCCACAGACTCTGCTGGATGCAGGGAACCACTCTTTTCTTCTTTGATTCAAAAGTTGTAATATTAATCCCTGAATTGTTTTGACATCGCTTAAAGGAGCACTGCACTAATGTTTCATGTCAAAGTCATAAATCAAATGTGCTACTAATGGGAGGACTGCTACTGATCCTGTGTAAACAGCTGTATAATGTCTTCTGTGGCAGTGCAAAAGTTTTTTAAGTCTGAGAAAATAAATCCAGTGTTGAGTCATTTTGGCTTGGGCTTAAAGAATCATTTTGATTACAGCCTGAATCACAAACTGGTTGCATTGAGTTTGAAAGATTGCATTATGGGAGGTGTAGGAGTAATATAGGGGCATGATACTGGTTACTAAAAGTCAGGATATTTAAATCATGGTATGGAAGTGCAACATTAAATTGCTGGTTTGCACCTTGAACACATACTGGGTGATAGTAAACATGTACTGTATATATGAAAAATGTGACTAAACAGTATTACTGCTGATGAGGAGGAACACAATGCTGGTGGAAGTTCCTTCTTGATCTCAGGAACTGTATGAGTGACAGGATATTCTCAACTCAAAGATCCACTTTGCTAAGTTTCTCAAAGCTTTCAGCCAGATTTTAGGGCTTTCAGCAGTGGATGAAACTGGCTTAGATGTCGTGACATATGGATGAAATCTTGGTCACATTGATGACTCCTGAGCAAGCTCCATTCACTAATGAAGACCATGAGATGTGGTTGAATGTGTGGTTGATGATGATGAGATGTGGTTGTTGGGACTCAACTGGTTACATTAAGAAGAAAAACATGTGAAAAGAAGATGGAAACACCAGTCAGGTCATTTTCTATCAATCAACTATTTATTTATTCATTCATTGTGAATATTCATACAAAAAAGGTAGATTTTCTCAGGAAGAAGTGATGTCAGATAAACAGGAAGTGGTATCAATTAACTTTACATTCAATACAGTTAATTCCACTTAGCCACCGCCCCCCTCTTCCTCCTGGACCAATGGCAGGGAGGCGAGGGGGGTGAAACCTGCAATGCTATTGGTGCATTCTGGACTTCATAAATCTATTTTCAATATTACAAATATATAAATGCTCTACACAGTGATAACAGTGATATGGTGTCAGGTCTACTTCAGGTCATAATAATACTTCACTGTCTTCAAAGACAGGCACACGCACGCACACACACACACACATACTTGTCCACTCATGTATACCCAAGCGCACACACACACTCACACTAAATATATAATAAATTCAGCATCATGTGCCGATCAGGAACTAAAAACTACAACTTTCACGTTTTCTTTACCCGCTCACCACTCAGGGCTCAGGTTCAGAGGTCATTTCTACTAAAATGTGATCAGACAGGACAGAAAGAGTCAAAACAGGCAGTAAATAAAACAATCAGCCAGTAAAAGAGATATCAAGTGCTGTGTCTTTTGTTTTTTTTTTAGTGTTTATTGCAATAGTGTGCATTTTAACAGGCAAGCCAGTCAGAAACCAGCTGTTCAAACAGTCAGTCAGTCAGTCAGTCAGTCAGTCAGTCAGTCAGTCAGTCAGGGTCTAGAAGGCTGCAGCTTCAGGGCATCAATCGCTGGACTCCCCAGTACAGAGGACAGTGAGCAGCTAATGCACTGTTGTAGTGTGTACGTTCAGTACGTGTGTGCTCATCAAAGCGACAGATGTGGTGGCTCAGTGTGGATTTTTGTACTACTTTGTACTAAATGTCAGTGTGTGTATGTGTGTGTGTGTTAAGAGATCTCAGCAGAGTGATTTTCACATTTGCTCCTTACATGAGGCCACATCATAAGTCAGTTATTTATAAAAAAAACAAAACAAAACAAAACAAAAAAACACAAGCAGGTTGAATTCAATATCAGATGTTTACACTGATTTTCTGCACTGCAAGAACTAAAAATAATTTTACGGTCATAATTTAAATAGATTTTTAATGGTAATGGTTGAAATGATCACAGGATTTAGTCAAAGGATGCATCATAAAAGACAACATAAAAACAAAAAAAATCTCAGTATTCCAGGTCCATGTTTTGGTCTCATCAGGAACTGTGATGATGACAGAAATCAGATAAATGTCTTTGCTGAAGGAGCATCATGGATCAGTTAGGCACAATCCACAATCACTTTAGTGTTTGTTGAGGACTTCCTCCCTTTCATGACAGTCAATCTATATGTTTCTATTTTATCTATTTATCATTACCACCAACTATTAAAGCCACTGTTAGGAAAAACTGATTTCTGAGATTTACTGAAAAAAAGTTGATAAACTGAAAAGGTTACAGTGTTGTGAAAAATAGTAATAATTTTGACACAATCGTCATAATATTTCAATGATAAAGTTGTCATTTTACAAGAAAATATTACAGAAATAAAGTTGTAGTTATATGAGCGAAAACTTTCAATATTATAAGATTAACTTGTAATTTTAGGAAAGATTTTGAGAATGAAGTCCCAGTATGACCACAAAGTTATTTTGAGAATAAAATGTTATAATTTAAGTCATAGAATCAAGTCATACAATTACAAGAATAGAGTTGTAATTTTAAGAGTAAAAAGCTATAATATTTTGAGATTACAAGAAAAAGGTTATTTTAAGAATACAATGTCATACGTTAAGATTCCAGTTGTAGAATGAAGTTGCAGTTTTACTAGCAAACAAGTCACAGTATCACAAGTCATGAAATTAGAAAAATAATGTCGTAGTTTTCTGAGAAAAGGTCAGAATATCACAAGATAAAGCGTAATAAATTATAATAAATGCACTAAGAATGCATTGTGATCAGAATGTGATGGACAGATCACATCTGGAGCAGCAGGTGTAAAGGTAAAACTTCATCTAATCTAACCACAGTATGTGACATTTTATTCTAAAAAATAACCTTATTCTCATAATTAGTGAAATTATAACTTCATACTCAAAATTTTAAATTTTAATTAAAATTTCAACTTGATCTCTTAATATTTTAACTTTTTTCAAGTAAAATTACATCTTATCATGTGACTTCAGTTTTATCCTTCTTATATTATGACATTTTCTCATAGTCAAAAATGTATACATTCAATTTAAATTGATATATTATGACTTTCCTCATAAAATTACCTTTTCTCATAAAATTACAACTTACATTTTATTATAATTATTATTATCAATTAATCTTGTCATATTTAAACCTCTCATAAAATATATATATATCCCTTATCTTGTAATATTGCGATGTTTTCTCCTAAAACTTGGCTTAGTTTTTTCTAACAGTAGCTTTAATACTCTGTTGCAACTCTCACCACAGCAGCACTGAGTAAAAACACAAAAGTGTGGGTTCTGTATGTCTACTCTATGAATGGTGTGTGTGTGTGTGTGTTCAGCGCAGCCAGGAGCAGGGCACCCACTGGGGTTCAGTGTCCAGTTTGTTGATGAGTCGTAGCAGCTCTGTGTAGGCTTTGTCCTGGTCTGTGTTGACGATGATGGCGTCAAACAGGTGACCGCAGCTCTGCTCCATCTCCCGAGCTTTCTCGATGATGTCACGCAGCTCCTCAGGCTGTCCATAAAACACACACACACAAACACACACACACAAACAAACACACACACTATTGAAGCAGACTTAAAAGACATTTTAAAGATGTCAACAACAGTGATATTTGTCTTTGTCTGAATGCAAACAGACAGTAGAGACAGTTAGACCAATACCTTGGGGTTCTTGTTGTCTTTAGCCAACAGGGCTCTGAGTCTTTCCTGGGAGGGTGGAGCTATGAAGATGATGTAAGGTTTCAGGTCTGAACTCCTGAGCACCTTTAGAGCCTGAACACACACAGAGACACAAATACATGAAGACTTCACCACCACCTTCATAGACCTTCCTACAATAAACATGTTAGCATGAAGTTCTGACAATACAATGTTGTAATATACAAACTGTAAATGGGCTTTTGGATATTGTCTCTACTCACTTTGCCACCCTGCTAAGCCCGAGTTTGTGTGTGTGTGTGTGTGTGTTTGTGTTATACAAACCTGTGTGTGTAGACAGAGCACACAGATTTTGCCAGTGTTGATGACCTGTCTCACAGAGTCTGTGCTGGTCCCATACAGGTTCTTCTCAAACTCGCCAGACTCTATCAGCTTCCCTGAGGAAAACAGAAGAAAAATGTCATTTGTGATGTCTGGTTGTTGATATGGAATCATTTATACACACTGAGACAGGACTGGATCTAAAATGTCTAGGGATTACTTGTGTATTACACAAATCACAGAACTGGATGTCCAAATAATGACTTGTGTATTCACTTTTTTACTCATCCCAGTCTGAACATTATACTTAATGCTCCATAATTTAATAGATGTGCACCACCCTCTCCGCCTCAACTGTAACAGTGCACATTGTTTGTGTTCCTCTGCCATAATAATAAATAATAATAATAATAGACCTCCGTTGTTGTCCAAAAACTATTAGCTAGCTTGTTGCGCTACATAACACAACCTCTTGACTTTGTACTGAAGTTCTCTGAGAAATTTACAATGTAGTACAAAGTCAAGAGGCTGTAAACTGAACTGCATTCCTGTGCACACACAGTGGTGTCTGCTGTACAAGGAACCTCTCTCCTGAGAGTCCAAATTTGATCACTGTTATTACTCTTTGGAGCTGTGTTTAAACAAACTACGGTAGCCATTGCCTTTGGGACGCAGGAATGTGTCAGCCAGCGCAGCAGTGTGACTCACTGACATGTTTTTATTAAGTTTTGGACAACAATAGAGGTCTACAACACAGAGGAATAAGATATATCCGGCTTTGGATACACACAATACTTGTAAGTAGGATGAGTTCATTGTTGGTCTGTTTCTGCACATGAGATTGTTGACAACAATAAAAATTTAGAAAATCACCAGTCTTATCCTTTAAGTGGTTTGAATATATTCTCTAGGGACCTTCAATATCTGTTTTAAATTTCATGGCAATCCATTAAATGGTTGTTGAGATATTTCAGTTGGAACCACAAATGTCAACCTCATGGTGGCGCTAGAGGAAAAGTCAGAGGATCACCAGGATTCATTCTCTGGGGAACATGAATGTCTGTAGGACATTTCATGGCAATCCATCTGATAATTGTTGAGATTTTTCAATCTGGGCCAAAGTTGCGGGCCGACCGACAGACAGGCTGACATGGCCATCCATAGCACCATGCAGCTAGCATGGCTAAAAACAAGCAATGCCTGACACATACTGAAGGATGTCAAACAAAATCATCAGTTTACACAAGTCAAAACAGTCAGATGAAATCCTACCTGCTGCCAGCTCTGTCTCAAACGTCTGACGAGACACGAAGTGGTAGTCTCGACCACTCAGCTCGCCTTCTCTACGGCTCCGTGTGGTGTCTACGACACACACAATCACAGGTTAGTATATCCACAAACACATGAAACAATGTGTACACTGTGTGTGTGTGTGTGTGTGTTAAAGTCTTACGAGGCACAGCTCCAGCAAACCGTTCCGGCTGGTTGTTGAGCAGTCTCTGCCTGAGCTCCGCCTGCCCGCAGCTGGTTGGACCGATCAGTGCAATCGGCCGCTTCCTATTGGCCGGCTGGTGGTACAGAGCCATCTCCTCATAGGTGAGAATCTCCTCGTTATCGATATCTGGGCCAGTGAAAGAGAGAAGAGAATTTTATAATCTGGTGTGATCATTTGTATCATCTGTATTTATCATATCAATCAGGCCACAGTGTAAACATTATGGGTAGACTTGTATGTTATTTACCTGATAAACACAATACACACTTCATGGATATACACTCAAGTAGCTAAGAGATCTTTATACTGATGACTGTGGTGTTTATTATGTCCTTTATAGTCAAGTGAACTGAATCATATAGCAACTATTCAAAATTTAGAGTGATAATATAACAACTACAATACTGTTTGGAAACATGTATTTGGTCCATTAGACTAAAAAATGTGACTCCCATTCATCCACCCATTCTTTTTTCTGTCTTTCTCCCAGTTGTCATGCATGACTACACCTCCATATAGATGCCTGACTACATGTATCAGCAGTTTATATATACATGGAAGCTGGCCTTTTGATTGCATCTGATGATGTTTGATGAAAGACGGGTCGTACCATCATTCCTGTGAGCGTTGTACAACAGCTTCTTTCTCTTCCTCTTGTTCTTCTTTGCACACCACAGCTTCCCTGCAAAGAAACAGATGCCTTAAAAAACAATCTACCCAGAATGCCAAAAGGACTTTACTGCTAAAATGCAAGTCTTTATGCTTTTATTCTACAGGCACATTTCACTCAATCATTTTAATAGGACATAAACAATCTGGAGCAATTTTATCTTGTGTTTGTAATATGTATTTATGCATGAATATATATAGAGGTGAAGTTGTGTCCTGTAAATTTGTTGAACTGGAAAATTGGATATCAACAAACTCCCTACATTTTTCTTTAACTATAACCTTAAATTGCTTATTCACAGGAACTAACCAGACTTCTCAGGCTCTTTGTCTTCTTCTATGGTCTGTTTCATGGCTTCTCTCTGCTGCTGGAAACTCTTCCCTGTGGAAAAAAATAAGAGAATATGAGAGACATCGAACAGCCGTTGCCTTTGCAATGCAGAGTAGCCATTATATAACCAACTACCCTGTGCGTTTGACTAAATTCTCCCTACGTAGTACCTGGTACCAGTCCAGCAAGAGGCTGGTTATCCTCGTCTCCATCCCTGTAAGCCTGCCACCAGTTGGGGTCTGACTGACTGATGATGTGGAGAATATCTCCTTTCTGGAAGGACAAGCCCAGCTCTCTGCACGGCACGTAGGGGTCATCTGATGGGTCATAGTCAAAATGTGCCTTCACATGTACCTAAAAGAGTGGAAGAGGAGGGACGGAGGGGACACACAGGAAGACAGATAGAGCCATGACACTAGGTTAGATATTTGATTGTACTTCCATATCTGTAGTGTATTGTGCTTTTATGATAATGAAAGCTGTATATTTTAACTACATTGCTACATGTAAAGCCCCACTAGGGACAAAAGTTGAAAATGAACAATATCTATAACCTCCCTGTGCAGCACATCAGCTTCATGCTCTGTAATGGAATTCTATTAAACTGCGTCATATCTATCAAATAAAATTCAAACAAACTAATCAGCGTTTGCCGACTAAAGGCAACTAGTCTTCAGTCTTCTGCTCATTCTAGTCTTGTTGAGGACTCACCACTGACTCTTTGACAGGAGGAGGTTTGCTCTGAGTGCTGGGAATGAGAACAAAGGTCAGGAGGCCGTGCATGTCCGCCTGACACAAACACACGCACACACACAAAAGAGAGAGAGAAAAACCGTCAGCACAGAGTAAAATATTCCATAAATTCTCATCCTATCTGTGTTTTAAAACAAAAACTACTTGTGAGTAGGAAAAAGAACTGTGTTTAATATGTGCACGTGGGGATACTTACAAGAATATCAAAGACTTGGTTGACATCTTTCCCTCTGATCTCTATGCCATTTATCTCCAATATTTCATCTCCTTCTGATAAAAGTCCGCTGCGTTCAGCCGCTCCGCCTCGAACAATACGACTGATCACAACACTGTCCATTTCATTACGAACAGTCGCTCCCTACAGGAAACAGACATACAGTCAGATGTTGGATGAACACATGGACTGTGTTATGTATAATGTGCTGTTTAGAGTGTACTGGACTCAGGAAAAGATGTGTGTGAAGTACATGAGTGTGTTTTTGCACTTTTTTTCATTGGCAAAGCACTCATATTGTATGACATGATTGTGTTTCCTTTGAAGCCGTAACTATTTTCCAACAGCATTAGCTTTGTTTTGTTCTATATTGTGTTGACTGAAGCTAAAACGTGCTAAGAGGACTGATAGGGTGCTTTTTTAAATTTTTCTTCTTCATCTGCACCCGTGCCCCCAGCTGCAGTTTCTCAAACATTTGAGTTGTTTTCTAGATATCTAGTGGAGGGTCTGGAGCTGATCAAATTGTGCAAGAGGCAAGTGGACACATGGGCAGGCAGCCAGTCTATCATAGGGCTGATGTACCCAGACTCACAACCATTCACACCTAACCTAATTAATCTAATGTGAAGAAACTGGAGCACCTGCAGGAAAACAAATAAACTCCACACAGCAAGTCCCCAGGCAGCCCTCTGTGACAACTTACACTGATCAATTCAAGCTAATGGATTAGAAGCTGAACTACAAGTTGGGTGGGATGTCAGCTTTCTATAACTGTCTCTAACTGTCTTTACCTTGATTTGAGTGATATCAGCCTGGAGTGTGTTTGTGCTGTATTTGTCTCACCAGTGGTATGTCTTGGGCCTTCTCTATGCGAACAATCTTCACAGTCTCTCCTCCCCACTGGGTCAGCGTCTCTCCCTGGGAGGGCAGTGGTTCAGGCTGCATTTCTGTCTCTGCTATGCTGTCATGTGCCAGAAGCAACGACTGCGAAACACACACACACACACACACACACACACAACTCAGCCACAGGATTGAAACAGTGACAGTTAAATGATTCTTTTGTTTATCTGCTAATACAGCTTTAAAAGGTGTGTGATTGTGTCTACCTGGATGTGTGTGTCTGACAGCAGGCTGTGGAGTTCGAGTCCCTCTTTGTTCTGACTTGACTGGATGACATTCCGGACCTGAAACAATGATAACATATGATATCATTGGTATCATCAGGACAAATATTATCATAGCTGTGATACAGTATATTATCACATTAAAGGATAGGTTCACAATTTTTATCAGGTGTCCATATGAACAGTGAAAGAGATTTTCCTCACTGTAATCATTCCTCCTGTTCATACTGGATATTAAAAGATCCCCTTCAAATATGTTTTCAATGTAAGTGATGGAGGCCAAAATCCACAGTGTGTCCACACAGTCATTTAAAAGTTTATCTGAAGCTTATCTGACGCTTCAGCAGTCTGTGTTAGTCATATCAAGTGGATATCTGCCACATTTTTTTAGCATCAAATTCCCTCTTTGTGTTTCATCAGACAGTGTTTCCCTGTTGAGCTGTGGTGGAAGAATAGTAACAAAAAGAGGAACTTCAGCTCTAAACAGACGTTGAAAGATATCTACTTGATTTGACTCACTTCAACTGAAGCTTCAGTTAGCTTCAGATAAACTTTTAAACACATTTTTGCACAAAGGAGGCTTGTGGATTTTGGCCCACATCATTTACATTGTAATTATGACACACGCACCCAGTGATGTAAGAGGTCAGGAAATGGTCAGGCCAATCAAAGGCCACCCTACAGTCTGCACTACATGACGCAGTCTGGAGCTTGTTCCAGGACGTCACCATTGACGTCACAGATGACATCAATGGATTCACTGAGTCTGTGGTGGATTTCATTTGTAAAGCAAAAGAAGCGACTGTACCCAAAACTACAGTTAAATTACTCCACAACCATAAACCATGGCTTACCAGAACCATCCGGGATGCCATAAATACACACACTGCAACACTGGGCAATCCCAGAAGCATGTGGCAAGGTCTAACATCTGGGACACACAGCCTGCGTGAGCAGTGCGTGTGGGTCAAAGAACCTCTTGCTTTTCATTTCAGTGCCCATGTTAACAGATCAGAGCAGCCACACAGCCCATGTGAGCTGCGTGTCTCCTGCATGGCTGCTGTGGCGGGTCATCTAGAGATTCAGGGTCTTGTTTCCCCATGATGCGCGCAGTTGTCAGCAAAAATAGACAGGAAAAATGATCTGTTGATAGTCATATTGACAAAATACCAGCAACATTACACCTTTCACTATAGTTTCAATGTCTATATCTGTAGAATATGTCACAGACATGAAGTGTCACCACTGCAGGTCAGGCTGCGTGGCGCACGCCAAGGCAAGGGACCTCTCTGGCTGGGAACTCACACGGACACACAGAGCTTCTTTTCTCAACTCCTGATCGCTTTCTGTGATAATAGTTCAAACCGGGACTGCTGCCTGTTGTTTCACCTGCATCCAGGTGGAGATTTGGTGTTTTTACTTTCCTTACTTGTTGTCAGTTTCCCCCCTGACAGTTAGTTTGGGGGTTTGTTTGTTGGAGTGTGTTTGGCTTGTTTGGGGAACTTGGTGTCATATGGAGGGCTTTTCTTCACTTGGAGTGGTGACAGCAGGGGTTTAACTTGTCCTGTGTGAGGAGTGTATGAAGCCAACACAGAAGTAGCTCCAACCAGACCCCACCATGCCCGTCAGAAAGAAAGTAGCTTTCACCTCACATATTTTTCTCAATTGAGCACACACTTAACCTTTTTCTGTCTAAACTAAATATAAATGAAACTTTATGATGAAATTATATGAAACAGTCTATTATTAATGGCTATTATCAAAGTCAAACTCTATGTAGAAAGACAGGGCTGGCAGTAGCAACACCACAGCAGCAACACTGTCTGTGTGGACACCACATGTATGTGCAGTTCAACGACACACACGCACCACTCAGGAAGAGGTAGGCTGTGTGGCCAAGGTGTAAGAACTTTGACAGATTACAAGCACCGCCCCCATCCCACCTCGTCAAGTGCTGGTGTGTCTCTAGCAAGTGAACTAAGTGGGTGGGCGCAACTTTCACACCTATCGCCCTTTCTGAGCATGACATCAGGAGGGCTTTCAAGCGTGTGAACACTAATGTGCTGGCGCCGGTGTTCACAATGATATTCGACCTGTCCCCGGGTCAGTCTGTCATGTGCTTCAAGAAGTCCACTATCATTCCTGTGCCCAAGAAAACAAGACCAGCAGTGCATTGAAGTGCATTATGAAGGGATCTTCTAATGGTCAGTATGAACAGGAGGAATGATTACAGCAAGAAAAAATATGTTCCGATGTTCATTTGAGCTCCTGACTGTTGTTTTAAGACAGACTTCAAAAATTGTGAACTCATTTCAACCCATTTCTGAACTTAACACATCATTTTGCAGTAAGAGAGACAATTGTGACACAGAATGACAGTAGAGACGGAGGGAAAGCTTGTCATAATGTGGCAGACTCTAAATGATATACTGCATTTTCAAATAAAAAAGGTGATTAGAGACAAACATAAGGGAATTGTGTCTAAAACTATAAGAGAGAAGTCATTAGCTTGACTTGAACTGAAGGTATTTTGAGTACTTCATATGGTCCTGCCCACTGTGATGGTTTTCATTTTCATCATTTCTTTTCTACTTCATTCACAATAAAAAAAAGAACATGTTTCTAGGAGTACGGTATGAACTAAGCTTTGCTTTTTTAAAGCCAAATGCAGGGCAGGGGGCGGAGATGCCAACATGAAGCAGAAATAATGAGATTCCACTGAAATGAGCCATGAATAGCTCTGACAGCTCGCCAACTCAACAGCGTGGCAAGAGAAGAATTGCAGCACTGATCGTACCAGCATCCTGAATATTGGCCTTCACTTGAAGTGGTTACTGATGGCTTTCACCATCAGCCGGCTAGAAACAATCAAACCCATCTTATTCTTTACAAAATAACGTATATATTTGTGTACACGCTCATACTGCGAGCACTTGTGTTTCAGTGCTAATTGATGCTGAACAGAGCTGCTCTGTTTCCAACCTTGTTATTACACACTCACTGACCTTAGCTTTCACTGTGTGTGTGTCTGTCATAGGCTACTTTCAGGGACAAATTTCAGACTGGAGACCGGTTAATTGGGGATGGCTTGTCCAATTGGGGACAAAAGCCGTGTCCCCAATTTGGAAAAAGCTTGGGTCAGTGGTTAAGGTTAGGATTAGGCAACTACTGGTTATGGTTAGGTTAAATCTCCAGGGAATGAATGTAAGTCTATGTAATGTCCCCAAAAATGACCTAAGCAAACATCTGTGTGTATGTGTGTGTGCGTGCCAGTAAATTTAACAAGGCATACAAGGATTGTCAAGGAATAAAAGAATAAAATGTATAGTTGTATTAATGTGGACGACCACAGGTTACCTCCATTGCCATCTGCAGCGCCTGGTGTGTGTGTGGGTATGGAGGAGAGGGTCGGTGCATGCTGTTGGCCACCGCATTATGGATCTTCAGCGCTGACTGGAAGTCAGACTAGACAGGAGAAAGGACACAAGCATTTAGTGTCACATTAAGCATATCAACATGCTCCTTTACATCATTATGCTTGAAATTACTTTAAGTGCAGTTAAAATATTATAAATCAGTGAAATGATTATACTTTTATAACTATTTATCAGACTGTTTCAGTTGATACACTATCTATGAGAGCTTTTACATTAGCTGTTTTTGAACAGCCAGCGTCAACTAGGTCTTTCTCAGAAAACCTTGTTTTGATCGTTTGCAGTTCACTTGGAAAAAACAGAAGACCTGGGTAGTTAGCAGAAGCATTGATAACTAACCAACCGTGACTGAACAGACAAAGAAATGATGCTGCTGAAAAATCAACGGGAAAAAAATCATTGTTTAACTATGACTGAAAATTTCACCAGAAGAACATGAACTACCATCACAAATCAAGACTACACTAGACCCACTAAGTGTGAAAATGAGTTTGTGAGTGTGTGTGGAGGTCATGTTTGTAAAGATCTTCATGTACACCGAAATGACAAAATGCTAAATCTCTTCTTCTATTTCTTTTCTAGTCAAAAACAACAACAAAATAATGCATTACAGCCATGGTCTGGTAAGCAGTGTGAAACAGCCTGATACTGGAAGTTCAGACCAAAACCAGTACTGTGTTAGATAATACAAATGGCTGTTTTGATGGGGGCGTGTTGTTATGAAATATGGTGCCGAAAGGCCAGTTGGAGTATCAGCTGAGTGAGTTTAAAGTTTTATTATATGTCAAAACACTGCACAGCTGTTTATAATACTTTGATAAAGGATTTTATAACTCTAGAAAGTTTATCACTGCACCAATCAATTTTATCCTCTGTTACAATGATCCGAGAGGTAACAGCAGAATTACAGCCTAACTTGACCTTCTCAATATCAAAATGACAACTCAGCCAAACAACTTCAACAATATCGGTGCCAAAAATCAAACTTATAACTAAGTTCCTTTAAGTTTTGGAGTTCATAAAAAGGTTCCTGGAAAAGTTCATTTGTTCAAACTTTGACTTTAACAACAACGTTGGGAGAGAAACAATGAATTAGTAGTTGTTATCTTTGGACATAAAAGCATCAAGAATATCTAATAGTGACAGATAAGTGTGCATATCAGTAGCATTAATTCAAAAAACACTTGAGCTGTGTCACTGTATTCCCCAGACTCCTCTCCCCAGACTGAACCTTCATTCCACTGTGGAAATGTTGTGTTGTCAGCTCAGACACACTCCATTCTACCTCAGGCGTCATAAAGTCTTGAAAAATACCACAATTACTGTACATATTGACCCAAGGCTTTTTTTCCCCTCCTCTAATTCCTTTTCTATTACCTTGTTTAGTAGTGCAAGAACCAGCTCTATGTCATTCTGACTCTGCTGGTCGGACAGACAGCCCCGGACCTGCTTCAGTGACAGCAGCAACTCCTCCAACTCTGCAAGAGACACACATGCAGTCAATGACCTTTGACAGAAATCCTGATAAATCCAACACAAGAGATGAGACTAAAAAAAAAATCTAAAAAACTAATATCTAATGATCAGAGGATGATGGTAGAAGACAGCATGCTTGTCCTGGCTTCAGATTAATGTGTGTGTACGAGGTGGCATTTCATTTCGTAGTCAAGACTCGGGTGTGTTTGTGTGTATGCGTGTGTGTCAACATCACCGTCCCTAACAAAGTTTTAATTAAGTCGCCCTTGAGAGCCTCTCATGTCCCGCTCTCCCTCCCTGAGGAATTCCCTCCCTGACGCTACACATGTCTTCCTTACATTCCTTTCCCTCCCAGCTTTCTCTCTCCATCCATTTACTTCCTCTTCTCCAATCTAACTCCAACTTTTAACATCCCTATCATATCTACCTCTTTATCCTTTCCTCTCAGCTGTGTATGTGTGTGTGTGTGTATGTGTGTGTGTTTGTGTGTGTGTTTTACCCAACAGTGCTTGTGTGTGCTGGCTGCCGAGCGGCGGCTGCTGCGGTGTGTATGTGTCCTGCAGGAATGTGGGGTTGTCGATGCCGATGTGGGGATTCTGGGAGAGTTTCTTGAGTCTGAGCGAGGCGTTCAGGTCCATCTGCCGCCCCTCCTCCTCTCTACGACGACGAAGGTCCTCCTGACACACACACGCGGACAAGTAAACGCGTCATAGACAGCACATGGTCCAGTTTCACACTTATCAAGCTCACCACATGTATGTTTCATTAAAGCTTTGTAATTATTTTATTATAGACTCTGCAATAGGCCTTTTTCACAGTAGACATTTGGACAAGTAGAAGTACAGGTGTTACTAATATTAACGATGGCTGTGTTCTATTCAAGTGTCCCAGTGAGTCATGACAGTGTAACAGTGAGCCAGCATACCAGAACCCTGAGAATGAAGCAACCATCACTTTATTATTTACAGCTTTGCTTTGCCTCCTGTGAGAAGTTAAAATGTGTCTGTGAAAAAGGACGATATTTAGTCTTTTGAGATGATCACTGTGTCAGATGAAGAGATCATAGAGTCATACAGTCTTGTCCCTGACCTGTGGTTTCATGTTAGACCCTGAACAATCATAGCTTGATGTCTTTCACCAGTTGTATCAAGGAGGAAGGAAAGGAGGTGTCGGGGGCTGATTTCATTGTTCAGGACCATAAATAAACGTTTACATATGTAAACATGGTTTCATGAATTGAACGTGAACTTTTTTCCTTCTCAGTTGGTGAGAGAGCAGCAAACATGTGTGTGCAGAGGGTGCTGTCAAAACTAAAGGTGGGATTCATTCTGTATAATGCTCCTGACACAAGTTTGACCGTTATATGGTTACAGGTTCACTCAATTATATAACATCAGTCCTCCTTTTGCTTCACTGTGCGTGTGGAGGAGCGCTCTGTGCTGCTCTGGTCCAACATCGCAGAACATCAAGTAGAAACTGTAAAACTTGGTGAGAGAAGGCAGAACGCTGCCTTTTTGTCTGGATATGTGTCTGTTGTCTTCCACTAAAACAAGCAGTTATTTGGTGGCGCTCACTTTAGTAGCTGACACCCCATGTCTGTCAGGTCAGACCATTGTTAGGCTGATATTGTGTAGAATGGTATAAATAGAAGTAGCTAAAAATAGTACATTACAAGTAAAAATCCTGCACTTGTGTTATTTTAGTAAAAGTACCAAAGTGTTATCAGAAAAATGTACTGATGACATCAAAGTAAAAAGGCAGGATGGCGCCTGTCAGTGTTTTATTATATATTATAATAATTATTATGACTCATGCATTAACTTCTAATCCACATTTTCATTTTGTGGCTGGTCATGGTAGAGCTAGTTTTCATTATTCATATTTGTTTATGGGAGTCTGAAATATAATGATGCATGATATTTTATAAACTGATTATGTATTTTATTGCAATTCTTAATGTGGAAACCACTAGAAACTATGGTGGGAATATACAATAAATGTAATGAAGTAAAAACTGAAATGTAGTAGAGTAGAAGTATAAAACAACATGAAATTGAGATACTCAAGTTAAGTACAAGTAGCTCATAATTTCATTTAAGTAAAGTCTGTGGTAACACTTCATGCTCTTGTGAAATCAGCAAGTGCAAAGATATGCAGACTATGCTGACAGTGGGTAGTGATTGTGACATACTGTAGTGCACTGATCTATCATTTGTCTCTACTCTTGTTTTTGCACTTATTTGTACAGCAATTTGTTCGAACCTGCTTGTTTTTAAACGTATTTCATAGAGAAACTTGTTTGTTGGACTCATATAAGCAAAATAAGTTTAACAGTGTTCATGTGACAAGTGTGTGTGTGTATATATACCTGATGCTGTCGTATCCTCTCCAACTGTGCAGATCGTCGGACGGGCAGCGTCCGGCTCCCCAGCTCCCCTGGACAGTCCACGGCCATCTCCCGATGCTGTTGTCCTCCCCTCAGATCTTCATCTCCTCCTCCTCCTCCTCCCTCTCCAGCGACATGGCCGTTCAGGTGAGAGGTTGTCATCCCTCACACACACCGAGAGCTACAAATGTGTGTGTTTGTATGACTCAAAGGGGCGTGCAGGTATGTGTATCTATATATCGGGGGGAGTCTAGGAGGGTAGCTCGGTAAACAAGGCAGCCATGATACCTTCACCTGTAGAGAGAGCAAGAAGATGATGTCATCACTCTAGTCTGACTGGTCCAACATTCCTCCGACATGTAGCTGTCATTATACCTTGTTAGCATTGATGTTTACCGAGCTACACTTTCAGATATGAGGTATTTACTTACCTGTGACTACCAGTCTATTATGACTGGTCAAACACAGGCTCAACCAGTGTTCAATACACCACATTAAACACAAGGTTTGTGTGATATATACTGGCTGACTGCTTTACAGATCAACTGCGTTACCAACTGACTAACTAGCAGCTGACTGCCTGGAAAACTTCCGGTTTTATCATAACTTGGGTCTAACTTTCATAATTTCTTGGCCCTCGTTTCTATTAGTTATGGTAATATTGTACTATTCAAAGTGAGTCAGACCGAGGCGAGAAACACGAGCAGTCAAGACAGTAGAAAAGTTGCCAACGAGCAAACAGTTTTGCCAGATTATCTAAACCACTTTATATGTAGAAACATAGAATGAGAAACCTGAGAAAACACACATTAAACTTGACTCATACCTCAGTATTAACACACTTTAGGAAGATACAACTACTTTCTTGCTGTTTAATCAGCCTAAAACATTTTTCTCATGTGTTGGAAGAAAAAGGAAAGTCCCTATTTAACTGATCAGTTACTGTGAAAGAGTATTGTTCTCGTTAAAGGGTAGATCTGCACAGTTCAACAATAAGTGGCAGCTGTTCTACAGCCCCAACACTGATCCTGGATGACAACTATATAGAAGTCGTTTTGTCTTTTCCATCACAGTAAAACATATTTACTTTGAACTTTGGGAAGAGTTCTTGAATGTTTATTTTTCTGAAAGTAATATATTTGCTGTTTTTATGTGCTCTTTCAATTTGCATGTAAAAAAAAAAAAACTGAGTGGAAACGCTGGAAAATTGAAAAGTCAAAATATGGAAAAGTTTTCGTGCTTGGCTCAGGTAGAAAAGTTGGTGTATGGTTGAAAAGAAAATGTGACAAAGTGCAAAAAGCCTCAGCGAGAAAGTGATGATGTCCACTGAGGAGACAAAAACTCTGTATGGAATGATGAAGAGACCGCAATGCTCCTCAAATCAATACATGAAACAGAAATATCACATTTCCATCATGTTTTCCATGGTTTGAGGTTTGACTGCTGTTCTAATGTCACTTTAATTTCATGTTATTATATACTGCTTTGTTCAATAAAACATAACAGACAAACAGACAAAGCCCTCACAGTATTGGGAAACTGTGTACACGTATAACTGCAGCAAGTACCGTCAAAGTTAAACCAGAGAGTCAGTCTTCCAGATTGAACCTGGTGATTCTGATGTTAATATTACTGGTAGAAATGCCACTGGAGAAGCTGACTTATGATTTGAATTAAAAAAAGGAAAGTTCCAGTGGATCTGGGAACCATTACATTTATTTTTGCCAAAACTCTGAACTGAACTCCTATTTTTTTCTGTTATTATTGGTGTGAATGGTGGAAAACATTCACACCATGTTATTCTACCAGCATTCTATATATTTATTACTCTTCAGCAAGCTTTTTTCTGCAACTTAACTCCTTCCACATTCTTCAATGTAGAAACTTCATTCACAGATCCAAACATTCAGCTCAATTAGGACATGTGCGCTATTTATTTTCTCTTCATACCTTCATACTTTCTGAAATATTCAATGTTTTCTGGCAAATTTGCTCCGTTCAAATGAATGGAAGGAATGTTTAAAATGGACACATTGTCAAACTTTCTCCTGCATTTTCAACCCCCGTCTACTCATTCATAGTTTCAGCTACAAACTTCATTCAAACGTTGAAATGTAAAGGTATTATTCAATGTTCAGATTCCATTAAAACTTTTCAAAGTATTCAACTTTGTTTGAACCTTAGCTATAATGAGAGTCTATTAGAAAAAGATTCAAACCCATTTATCTTCAGCCTCTTCCAAATCATTATTACATTCACGTAGAAACTTCATTCAAACTTGAAATGGGTCACAGCATTTGGGACTTTCACATTTTCATGCCATTCATACTTTTTACACAATTACAGTTCAAGTTTCATAAAACTTTCAGCCCTTCTCAGATTTAATGATGGGTGTGTATTGTGTGGAATGTTCAGATCCAGAGTGAGTGCTCTTACTGTTTGGATTTCTTTGAACTTGAACTATGAAACTATAACTATAAAAATGATGGGCAAAGCTATGATAGTAAAATCCAGGTTGTAATAATGCAGAATCATACATTGATGGCTGCATCTGTCTGACTGGTGTACTAACTGGTTTCTAAACTGACTAAACTGTGACTGCTGGTTTACAGCCCCACCTAGTTGTGTAGTAAATAAGGAACTGCCTGGGTCACTGATTAACTGGTCTGCTGCTTAACTGACTGGTTTACTGCCCGATTCATTGGATTAACTGGTTCACTGACCGACCGACTAGTTTAACAGCACAACATGAGTGGAAACATGGTCACTTTCTCTCTAACTCAGTCATCTCTACTTCTCTCTCTCTCTTCAGTTATTTTCAGCGACAACGTCATGACAGCCCCCTTCTTTCCATGCATAACCATGACAACGGCTTTGTCAGCAGCAGGGTGGTCCCCCTGCCTCACACAAACACACACACACACACACCACTATGTAGGGAGGTGGTGGGAGGGTAGAGTGGATGGATGAGAAAGTAGAGGGAGGGACAGAGTGGACAAGCAAGGTAGAGATGAATGCAGAGATGCCTTATCTTTCAATGCCACAATAACAACACCGTGTTTGATATGTTATCTCTTACCAGCAGGACTGTAGACACACACACACACACACACACACACACACACACACACACACACACGGCAGAGGTCCCATGATGCAGCAGTGAGGAATGCCAGGCAGCCCTGGGAACAAAATTCCACTGATGGGGGAAGGGAGTGTGTGAGTAGTGTGTGTGTGTGTGTGTGAGAGCAACCAAAACACACTAGCCTTGCATTATTTCAGTAAACTGACCACCTTGAAGCCTTGAACTGTAGTGCGGTATTATCACTGTGACAAAATGGGATGTGGGTAAATCGGGATGCATCAATCCTACTTTTTCTCTGCCGACACTAATTCCCACACAAGAGCTTTATTATCTTTATCAATTTAACATCTGTGAGGAACATCGTTCTCCTACATGAGGCTGAAACTCCACATCACATCCTAACTTTACGTGTATGAGATTCACACACAAACAGTCTCTTTACACTTAAAAAACCCCCAAAACACTCATAGTAACAAATGACTTAGAGACATTAGTGAAGGAAAATGAACATAAAACTACAATTAGACATTTTCGCCATTTCCTTTGCAATCATACTGTCTCTAAATATCAGTATAAACAGCAAGCTTGCCCAATAGAATGTTTTCTGAATGTCCGAGTCCAGTGAGACAGATACATCTGTCCAATCTACCAGGACAGCAACATAATCACATCACAATCCTCCGGAAATTCAACAGTTTTACCTTCATATTGCTTTCATTAAGCAGGCTGGAATATTTGACTTTGATTATTAAAAATGGCTCTTCCAGTCCAGTCTGTTCACTTCTCATATGCTTGTCAGATTACCTTTGTATATTATTAATGATATCAATTTTAGTTTAAAAGAAGTTTTACTGCTCTGTGATCAGAATTTTCAATCCAAGATGATTTTAATCATAAGAAAAACACTGAAGACATTACCAAGATTGAGAATTACAAAATTACAAATCAGTTACTGGTTACTTCAATAAATAAAAACAATACTCTTTTGTCTGCAAAAGCTTTGAAGTCTTGACTGGAAATTTCAAGTTTCTATGAGCTCAAGAGAAAAATATTTTCCAGCTTGAGTCTCCAAAAATAGTCCGACCAGGCAAAAACTAAAAAGGCACACATTAGACCAAGCAGCAGGTGAATGAGAGCAAAGCACGCCTTTGATAAGGTTTCAGTCTGAGAGGCAGCGGAGCCGTAAAAGAGTGATAAAGGGCCGACAGTCTGAGTAGTCAGACTCTGATACGCAGACATCACTGAGCTGAGGTAAGAGCAGGAGGATTTAAGCAGCTCCTCTGGAAGGCTAGCCTTCCTCCTACAACAACAAACATTAAGCTGCTACCAGCACTACGAGGAATACAAAACACAGTGAGGATAAAAAACAAGGCTGAAACTCATTCACAGACCTCAGGCAAGGAAAACAGACCACTGGAAATCATCCTGATGGATTACTGGCTACTAAAAAAAAAAAGAGGCAGACAGCCTGGAAAAAACATGTGATTATAACCACTGGTAATGTTGATATGTGAGGAGCAAAACACCTTCTGACTATACTCTCATCTCAAGCTGAAGACATGAGGCTTTGAGACCTGCTATTAGAGTCTATGTTAACATGAATGAACTGGTCAAAACATTTAACTGAGCAAAAGTAGATTCATTTTAGCAGACGGGGGAAAAAAAGAACAAAACAGAAAAAATAGAAAGTTCCAACAGGGCTGCAACCAACAACTATTTTTGACCTCAGCTAACATCTTCAAATTTTAAAATCCAAAGAATTCCAATTATATAAAACAGAGACAAGCAGCAAGTAGGCTTATTTCACATCAGACATTTTGACATGTCACAGTAGGAAAAGCAGCGGTATAAATAATAAAATGAGATATGATTGAGTTCCATTTAGCTGCTTCAGTTTCAGGGTCCTGGTGATGTGCATGCTGGCTCACTGTCACACTGTCACAATGTTATCATTCATTAAATGCTGTGCTTTTCCTGCTTTGACAAGTCAAAATATGTGCTATATGCAAAAGGCTGATGCTCACATTTGAGAGGCAGGAAACAGCACGTTTAGTGTGACTAATCAAAATTGTTGCCAGTTAATTGGTGGTCGATGTGAACTGATTCATCAACTGATCATTTGAGCCCTAAAGTCTTAAATAAATAGCACACGTACACACATCCATGGTCCACCCACACAGGTGTTTTCACTTACTTTGGCTGATAAGATCTACACTCAGGACTGTGTGGATAATTCCACACTACATACTGATTGTAAGCAGATGTATAGAATGTAGTGTTCACAATGGAGAAGTGGTGAAAGTAAGTATACTCGAGAGCATCAGTATACAGACTAAAGAACAGTGAGTTTTTGAGTTGCTGTTGATGCACACTATAGTCCTATAATGAAATGCCCAAAGGACAGTGGTGCTACACCCAGCTGCAAAACAATTACATTTATCATTTAAGGCAGTAAAACGGCTCCAGGGAGATGTTGGAAAACAAACAATTTGGCTCCTCTTTGCTAAGTTTAATTGGCAGTGGCTTCTTAAAGTTGCAGGGCTGCAAACGTCCCACAGCATAATTATTTTAAAATTTACTGTTAGTAAAGAACAGTAAAATATGTCAAATTCTTGTATATTAACGTCAAAACCGTATACTCTAAAGATTAGCATGTAGTGCATACTGTAAACAGTTAGCATGTTGTATAGAACTGGGGCACAGCGTGTGTTTCATGGACATCTCCCAGACTATCAGTTGCATCTTTATGATGATGCAGAGTTGTGTGACCTCAGCAAGATCTCAGTCAACTTCCTCATGAAAAAAGAGGTCTAATCAGCTGCGGTAATTGTAAACACCTGTGTGAGTGTGCAGAGCCATTCGATGTGTATCAAAAACCTTTAGATTCCACGGGTCATGTTCTTGGGAACGCTGACAAAGAATCTGATTACACAGACAGGTTTCGTTTTCTATGCTGACATTTAAATGTGTCCATAATACTGTGTGAGCCTGAGTTTGTGCTGTTTCAATATCACAGTAACCAGCTTAATAAGACAGCATCTTAATGCTATGACCACAATATGAGATCTTCTTTATGATGTTGACATGAGCTGTTACCTGAGTAACCTGGTCGGGGTCTGAAATTAACACAAATCTCATTAACATGACAACAGAATGATTGAGCTATGTAGAGCCTTTTGTCTGCTGTACATCTTGCGCTGACACATCTCATCAAAGCTAAATGGCATCTGATTGGCCGCCTGCTGCTTTACACAAAGCGGTGGTGTCAAAATGTAGTGATACAGCATTTTAAACTGTGTATGTATAAGTTTCACTACAGAACCTGTTTTTATACACAAAATAACGGAAATGACCTGAATGACTTTAATAAAGACATATTGATTAATTGTGCTGTTGTGTGGCTGCAGAGCTGAACCATTATTAAAAATCCTACTCTCTATACATATAAATGGAGCCTCTTAGCCAATCTAAATGAATGGACAGTATTTTCTCCTCAGTGTCAGGCTCATTAAAACACACTGTCACTCTAATCATGTGGAAAGCAGGCAAGAACAGGAGCATGACCTACTTTGAGTACTGATCCATAGTCTGACTGAAGGCTGTCTTTGAATCAGTGTTTCAGGGCTGAATGTGTTGTAGATGCAGGGGAAAGGATGAGGCGGGGTTTGGTTTAGACACCCGGTTCGGCTGGAAAAGCCAGTATTATGGCTGATGAAGACCTGCAGCTGTTTCCTACTGGATCCCTGCCCTCAGACCAGTGTCTTAGTTAAATAAGCCTTTATCTGTTGACCTGCTAGACATGCACACTGCTGAAAAAAACACACAAGGTTGATAAGCTAGAACCTAACATGAGGATCACAACCCCCCCCCCCCCCCCCCCCCAGCACAAACATAACACCATCTGCCGCCACAGCTTTACCCCCCGGTGTGTGTGCATGAATGTGTGTATGCATGTGTGTCTTGCTGAGGCAACAGTTCAAGGCGAAACTATGGGAAACAAAAGGCTCTTCCAATATTGAGCCGAGAACGTGGCGAACTCTTTAGTGATTCGAGCTAAAGTTCATCTCTATGAGCTATCAGTGTGTTTACTGGCCAGCCTGTATGTCCTGCTCGCTCAAAAGTATTCAAATAAGAATATATTCTGTAAAACATGTGCCTAAGTGCAGGTATTTTAATGCATTTAGGGCCGTTTAGGGTTAAGCAATGCCACAAACTGATTTGCAGGTAATGGTGTTCCAAACAAACAAACAAATAAACAAAAAAAAACAACTTTTAAGTGCAGCGGTTTACAGGAGAATATAAACATCATCAAAACATTAAACCTCAGTACAACTTCTTATCTCTCGCTTACATTCCAAAATGTGTTGCAATGTACCGTTCTAGCCCAAATCGAAGAATATTAATCTGTAACTATTTTAATAAACCATTGATCATTTTAGTTCCACTTTAATGGAACAAGAATGTTGTTAGTTGCAGCTTCTCAACCAGCGTTTGTTTTTGTGAGTTGATCAAATACAAGAAGCTATTTGAATACATCAGCCTGGGTTGTGGGAAATTATAACAGGCATTTTTCACAATTATCTGATACTTAACTGACAAAATGATTAATTGAGAAAATAATCAGCGGATTATTTTTTCTCAAGAAATTACAGTTGAAAAAGTGGGATCATATATTTGAGGACTACAAAGAGTGTTGCATTGTGGGTCATTTTTTTAGCCTTTAATATTGTCAAGCTGCCATGAATTACTGGTGTCAGGATGAGGAGCTCAAACAGACATACAGAGTCTGAAAAACGGTGATGTGATTTTATTTACTAATTTGTCAAGATTAGTAATTAACACATTTTATAGTGTCCAACTTAAAAGAAACATAAAAAGACACAAAATAAAGACCTGGAGCTTTGGGATAAAGCTGTTATTTACTGGAGGAGACTTCCATTTCCTCCTGTGGGTGTCGGCTGAGTGACAGGAAGCAGAGCATAACATAATGCACCACTGACATGTAAACTCAAGGCTTGACGTTTACTGTTGAGGATTATCTCAGTGTGGAATTTGTGCTGTGTGAGAATGAAAGATGGGAGACAAAAGCTGGACAATAGAACACAGAGGGACAATCTGGATGATGGGCACAAACTTGATACATTATCCTTAGTCCTGGCTAAAGCACAGTAGCAGCAACAATAAGTACAACAGAATGGTTTAGGTGCTTTAAACACAGCAACAGTCAACAGATTATCAGCACGATCAGTAGTCGCAGCCTAATTCTAATGAAGAAAAGGAGCACAAGTGAGCTTCTGAATATTCAGCTTGTTATGTCAGCCCTGGTCAAGAGAGCATGGCAGAAAGAGAGGGATTAAGAGCGTGCACAGTACAGTACAATGTGCAGTTTGATGGCTTCAGCTTCTTAAATGTGAATATTTGCTTCTTTTCCTCGTAGTTCACTAAATCTTCTTGTGATGGGCAGTTTTCACAACCCCAAAGATCAAATGATTAATCGAGAAAATAAAAATCTGCATATTTGATTATGAGAATAATCGTTAGTTGCAGCGTTACTTGCAACTAATCAAAACCAAATAACATCATGTGACGCGAGGAGCGAGTAAAGCTGTTTGTCAGTGTGTGTACTGTGAATGTCATTGGGAGCAGAAGCAGAGCCGACTCTTATCTTGTGTTCGACAGTACGCACACACACACACACACGCGCACAAACACACACACATACATTCTCAAAAAGGGCCGTACCACCCTGTACCAGACAAAGAGAAAAAAGCCAAAAAGAGAGAGCGAGCGAGAGAGAGAGAGAGAGAGAGAGAGAGAGAGAGAGAGAGAGAGAGAGAGAGAGAGAGAGAGAGAGAGAGAGAGAGAGAGAGAGAGAGAGAGAGAGAGAGAGAGAGAGAGAGAGAGAGAGAGAGGAGGATACAGACATAAACTTGGTTTCCCTTAAAATCTTTTATGTCAATTACGATGTACTGAGTTAGAAAAGATAAATACAGATTACACGTCAATAACACGTCTCAAAAAAAGCTTACTTAAAGTGGGAAAATAGTGTAGGAAAGGTTTCAGTGATGAAGTAATGGTGCAGTACGTAGTGATGGAAACATATTTGTGGAATCATTTATGACAGATATTTGTAAAATATTTGTCCACCACACCTTTCAGTAGTATGATACTGTATGATAAACGGTGAGGCAGGTTTCACACACTGACACACTGAAACTGTTGCACAAATCTAACTTATTAGACCAGCCACAGCCAGGCAGGAAACCTGGATCATATCTGAGGTGGATAACACCGACCAGGCCACAATTTGGGCCTGATCGTCAGTCCAACTCTGATTTGGTGACACATTTTGCTTTGGCTGCAGCCTCACTTTGGGTCCCAATCAGGTCATGGAGCCTGAGTGAGAGAGAGAGAGCGAGAGAGCATTCCAGAGAACAGAGGACTTCTGTATTTCGCTGGCCAGTGGCCCAGCGTGCCCGTCCTCACCTCTCTGCTTCACTAGCTCGCTCTGTACGTGTGTCCGTAAAAGTCAGCCTTGACCCCGTCACCATAGCGATGTGACCTCATACCTGGGAGTAGAGCCTATGTAAAGGTCAGTTTAGAGTTTTAGAGCATTGGGGTATTCACACACTGCCTTACATTTACAGCCACTATACAGCTTTCAACTGATGAACAGCATGCACCTGCAGCTGAGAGGCTAGGCTAACAGCCTGTAACACAGTTAGCTACATATTCCCTCAACATATCTAAAAACCTCTTCCTAGTTTCATCATTTTGTAACACCAGATAATCAATAAAATGTTACTTTTAACCATAAAAACTTGAAATATGACACATGAAAAAGGCTTTTTAGCTGCTGTTGAAAGCACTGGGGAATATCAAAAGGGAACTCCCTTTACATGTCGGTATTTTTCAAGTCATTAATTTAATTAGGCTGATTTGTTAGCCAACTACAAGTCCCAATCTGTCTGTAACATTTTAACCATTAATATTTATGCCGGTATGCAGCAACAGAAAAACCCCACCTTCTTAGCTTAAACTCCATACAGAGACACATGCAACAACTCATATCAACCACACTATGACAATTAAAATACACCGTCATGCCACAACTTTGTGTAGATCTGAATTGTGAGTTATAAAAACACACAAAAAAAACCTCTAGCAGAGTGCCGTGGCAGCCAAATGTTTACTGCGCATGTCACACAACCACACACAAAGTCCCTGGTTCAGTTCCAGCCAGAGACCCTTGTTGCATATCATACCCATTTCTCTCTCCCCATGTCTCCTGTCTGCCTCCCCACTGCCCACCATCCAACAAAGGCAACCCCCCCTCCACCACCTAAAAATCCTCTAGCAACAAAAGCATGCAAGACAGGTTTGACATGTGACAAAGTCCAGTTTCATGGGGATTTTTTTGGTATTAGTCACTTTCTAATGTCAGCAGCAAAGAAAGCAACATTTAAAAACAGCTTTTTTAACACCACCTGGAATTCAACTCAGGACCTACTATCTAAAACAGCCAATTTTCGACTGAATGTTATCAGTGGAAGTAGTGCTTTAAAACAGTTTTCCTTTTTCAAGAGTGTGTTCTCTAAATCTACTAGTCATTAACTGTTTGTTCCCTGAATCCAACGGATTATAAAGAAATCTCTACAAGTCAAGAGAAATCTGTGAATACTTGTGTTTAAGTGGATAAGTTCAGAGTCTGCTTAGTATTATGTGTGGTCTTTCACTTGGTGGCATATAGTACACCTAGGATGTGATGGCCACACAAGTTTGTATTTCCACTGAATACTTTCAGCAGGTAGTAACTGTGCTGACCCGAAACATTATGACTGACTGTGCTAGAGAGCAGGGCCACACTCCTACATCCATGTTCATACCCTCATCTAACAGGACAGAACTGTCACTGACTGAGGCAGGCGTCTCAGTGACACTGAGCTACTACAGATTATTCTGTTAAATTTGTTCCTTTCCAAAGGGTGCTTGTGTAAGTGGGGAGAGAATGTAAGCTTTCCCCAAACGCAGCACAGAACCTGGCTTAACTGGCACTTAAACTGTGACAATGTGTCAGATGAACTGCCAAAGCAGAATAGTGTTATCATCAAATCCGCTCTGACAGAACTCAGGCACACAGCATGACGCTGCAGAGAGAGAATCACTCCCTGACATTAGCTGATTTCAGCGCTGTGCTTTCAACACAGTGGGCTGCGACTGATAATACAGTCATTAGTTAGTTAGTTTAGTTAGGTAACATGTTTGCCTTTCTCCTCCTCCATCTTTATGCTGTATCTGTTTCTCTTCAGCTGTATCCTCCTTCACATCCTCCACAAAATTGTAGTAACCAAAAAACACAACATAGGCTTTTTACTTTGAGTTACTTTAAAAGAAATCCATCACCTGCTGTGTGATACTGTCTCATTTTGCTAAACGTTGACAGTTTATTGTATTGGATGTAAAACATACACACTCACAGAACTGCCACTAATACTGCGTTCAGCAGAACAGGTCTCATGTTATGGTGGCACAAACAATACATACTGTTCTCTTATAGAGATAAGAGTGAAGGTTACTGCATTTGAAAAATGTGGATGAACATATTTTGTCCTTTTACAATATAGTTACACAGCAGGTAAAACAACATTTCCCTGCGGCTAAGCATTGCAGTTTATATGTATACTAAATCTAAAACAGTTAAGTCTTCATTCAGTGACGGTCTCTAGTCTTTTTTCGGGAGGAGTTTAGCGTCTAGTAGTGTTGAAATCGACCATACACACCAAGCAGGAAACTGGTTGTCATTTGCAAAACTAGCATCCTATGTAATAGCGATATAAAGACAGTAATACCATGATTAAAATACTGTAACATTTGCTAACGCCACGGGCTGAAAACTACACACTTAACCTATGATAACAACGCAAACCAAACACAGTCCTCTGTTATAATTGTAAACCATTTAGACCATTTAAACTTCATTTAATCTAACATTGTAAGTTAGAGTTTCTTTCTGTATTTGACAGCTAGCTAGGTAACTCCCTAAGAGAAGTGACTGTTTTGTTTAGCCAGTATCAAAGTAACACAGAAGTAGCTGAGCTAGAAGCTAATAAGCTACGTGTTCAGTAGAAATAAACCTCTGTTACTGTGAACCTTTGATATCACTCTGGCAAGAAGCCACCCTCACAAGCTTTACTTTATTTGGCAAGTGTGTGTTTATTTTACTTAACGTTATCAGGCTAGTGTTAGCAGCTAACTAGCTAGAGCACCTGTTGATAACAAAGCCACTTCAGACCGACAACACTAAAATACTCACTGTGTCTCTGAGCCGCCCGCCTGCTCCTTTAGCTGCTCAACTGTTAACTGTTGGTTCACTGTTAGTTTTAATCCAACCAGTCGTAGTTTAGGTTTTGGTTTTCTAATTCTCAGTTTCACTCTGACAAGCTTGTTGCTCGTTTGTCCGACACAGCAGCAGCAGCAGACCTCTCCTTCCTCCTCCTCCTCCTCCTCCTCCTCTCAGACTGTCATTTCCAACGCCACACAGCGGGAGGAGACCACATGAAACAATGACGGTGATTGGTTACTGCGATGAAAGGAATCTCGTCTGAACCAATCAAACACGTTGCTACATCGGTGGAATGTAGCATCGTGAAAACTACAGTGGTATTATAATATAAAACAGTGGGCAGCCCAGAGAAACGCTGCTAGATTTATTTTGGTTCTGCCCACGTACAAAACAACTGTGGAGTAAACTCACGACTTATTGCTGATCATATCTACCCTCACTTTACTGCACTTTGGAAAATGTATTGTTTGGATTCACTGAGCATAACAGAAATCTCTGATCACAGTTAAATTTCATTAATTACCTTACAATTTTGATCAAATTTTATATTCACAAATTTAAATTCTTAAGCAAAAAAAACAAACTTTTCAGAGCTGACTCCCCATATTAAACCATACATTTCTTCTATATCTGAATGTACAAATAAAAAAAAGCTATTAAATGTTTGACCACTGTAAGCTTTACAAGATATTTATTTTATTACTTTTTTTTAATGATTTTTTTTTTGTCTTCATTATTAACCTTTAGTCCCCCTGGTGTGTTTGTGATTGTAGACACAAGTTGTATACACAAGGTGCTGTGAACCTGTTTTATACTTGTTCCAGTAAAGCTGCTTAATAAAAGTAAAATAATAAAATAAATACATTGATCACATAATAGTATCCAATGAAAATTAACAACAAAGATGAACAGAAACAATGAAAAGGCATCTGAAATGTATAGCTCACTTAATCTTTCTGACATTTTTCCATTGAAAAGATTTTGCTTTATTATTTAAATATTACATTTTATGAATTTACCAACATGATTATTAAAGGCAAGTGTATCCAAAAATCTAAAATTGTTCAAAACAACTCTTTGAATCATTGTATTATTGCTTTATGGAACTATAGTTGTACTGGTGGTCTTTTTGGATATTTAAAAGGGTATTTGTTATATATTGTACAGGGTCTGTACCTGTGTAGGCTACACTTAATACTGAAACCCCCACTGTTTTAAACAAAACAAAAAAAAAGCGTTTTTAATATTGATATCTACTGTATAGTATTAATGATGCCCTGTGTCATTGTCATTATCATTACTGTACTGGCTTCCATGTCTACATGTATATGGGAACTAAGGAAAACAGGATAAAAAGCTATACCTGAGTTTGATATTTCATTGAGGAAATACCTTTTGATTAAACAACAGATCTTACAATACTCAAAGCATAGCAACAGCCACACGTTTTTCTTGAGAACAGATGTAGGCCTATAGCGTTTTTTTTTTTTTTTTTTAAAGGCCTGTTAGTGATTTTGGTTGGTGATTTAAATTGAGTTTAAATCCCAGAGGAGCCTCCTTTTGTCAACCTGAGGCCATACATTTGTCTTCATAACACAATATGAAAAACAAGTGCTAATTTGTCCCACATCCCCACATTTCAAGAATGATAAAACAAATGCAAATATTCTGCTAAATCTGGTGAATAAAAGAAGAAACTCTTACAGCAATAAAACATCTCTGTTCTCTTGTTTAAGTGTCCCATTAAAGTCGAGAGTGACCTATGCAACATTCTGAAAAAGAAGAAACTATGTTCTTATTATTCGATTTTTAAAAATGAAGGAATAACATATGGATAAGTCTGAGAATCCTTTCTTGCATGGAAGTTGTATCCAGGTTTCCTGCAGTTATTCATACAGAAATGCTCACTAAATATTTCTGAAGTAACTGCATACAGCTATAGTGTTTTTAAGCTTGCTTATGGTTTCATTTGAATTTACAACCTGATTAAAAGAATGACCAAGCTATAAATAACCACAGCAAAATCAGATAGCCGTATGGACCATCCAATCTGCTGAAATCCACCTGTCAACATGTCTCCAATGATCATCATGCAACTCTTTGTTCACCCTCTATTACTGCTCTCCCCTTTGAATTAAACCATTAGAGATAAAAAGACGTCAATCAATTTTTTGTCAGGTTATCACAGATTATTTGAGAAAAAGGAATTTGTCCAAACAGAAAGTACAGAATAATCAGGATTATTTTTATTAATTCATCTTCAGTTTCAATAATATCATTACAGAAAAAAACATCCTTTTCATTATATTTTATACAGTAGTAGTAGAATGCTGTGTCATTGCTTCATTACAAGTGCTGGTCATAGTTTATAGTGTGTGCAGTGTGACACTGAGTTTAGTTCAGTGTTACGAATCACTCAGTACAAAGGCAGTTTATCAATAACCTGCTTCTTCTTACTCAAATGAATCTATCTGGGTTTGATTAGTCCTCCTTGGGCAGGTGCCAGGATGTGCTCTGATGCTGTGTTCACGTCATTAGGGATTTACCGTAAATACAAGCTGCCAAAAACATGTGGTAAGTGTTTTAATTTTAGTTTTTTTTTTTTTAATCTAATTTCGATGTAGTCCTTCCTGTGAATTTAACACACAACTGTCTTCCAAACACCCTTCAAACACCCCCGTTCTTCAACTTTGCCCTGCATGACAGAAACACAGCACAAGCCACTGATAGATACATGGTGCATTTGAGGTAACTGGGAAGTTTCTGACCTCAGAGCTAGAAGAATAAATGAGAAGACGGTGTTGGTACCAGAGCCTGGACTTTGAAAACTCTTCTTACGCACCAATAATCACATCAAAAACTGGCAGAAACTAAACATTTAGCCAGGTCAGAAGTCCCGCCCAGGTGCTGCACCCTGGTCTCGAACCTGGAATCAGACCTGCCCAAAGAGAAAGACACGCCCCCCGTTATGGGCATGCAAGTGTGAAGGAGGTGGAGAGGAAAAGAGGAAAATGAGGAGGGAGGGGAGGGGAGGGGCGGGGTGGAGGAAGACTGCGTCAGCCTGTCGGGAGAAAGGTCAAAGCTCAAAAACACTGACTAGTGCTGCCTTCATGTCATACAGAAGGATGGTAGATAAGAGCTTCTCCTCTGAAAATAATATCCACTTTATATTTCTTGGGGTAACTAAAACGAGAAGATCATCAGCAGCAACAGACACCTACGAAACACATCAATCATCTTGGTGTTTAAGTAGCATTAAATTCAAACAAGTACCAGAGCTATGTACCAGTTATTCCAATATGACCTGAATGCAGCATTAGACCTTTGACCATGTGGGCTTGTTTGGCACTGATCACACTGATAGGAAGAATCAGAGGAACTATGGGAGTTAAGGTATGGTGTTCTGGTGAATGCAGGGGTCTCACAGATTGCATATGATGCATTTGAATGGTCCTTGTTAATTAGTAAACAATTTAAGGTCAGCAAGACACTGCAGCCAACTATTCTGTTAATGCTAGAAGTAAACTGAGCTTGTAGTGGGCTAAATATCAAACATTTATGAAACAGCAGGCCAAATATCACATTAATCCATGTTTTCTCAGTGTTGCTCGGACTACATACAGTACATTGAGAGAAAAGCAGTCAAATGACTCAGACGTTTTTGACTTTTACAAGCACCTTAACACTGTCATGGTAGAAATTCACCAGTTGTGTAGTTTACGAGCACCTGAATGTGACACCCTGCTTTCAAGTGGGTCGGGTCGGAGTTTTCTCTGAGTTGGGAATACAGTATGTCACAACTCATTAAAGCAGCGCTTTTGTTCCTGTTCGTGTTGTTTATAGGCAAAAATGAGAAAAAAAGATGGAGGGGCCTGATTAGCCAATAAGAAGCCTGCCTTTCTGACTGGCTGTCAACTAGATATACGGTTGTAATTAATGTTTGGGTACTTGAGAGTTTTAAAGGTCCACTGCGGTGATTTAGTAGGGGACTTCCACAAAATTAGAAAGACTACAAGAGACACATTAAAAAAAGAATGGTCAAAATCAAAGCAACAAAGGTCGAGTTATCCCGACTTTTAGTCCCTAGTATGGGTCAAGCTTCAAAACCACTGGATCCTACATTTCCCATAATGCAACTTAAAAAAGGTACCCTGTGCAGTTTTTTAATCTCTAGTGGTTTTTAAGAGTGGATGCTCTTTTTTTTTTTTCTTTTTGTTTTTGTGGCATGTGAGGATGTCCATGCACACGTATGTGGAGGACGCGATACGCAGTCACACCATTTGTGGTAGTCGCACTACTCGGTGGTAACGCGCCAAGAAACACAGCAATACTCCAACAAAGGCAGGGAAGAAGACTGCTAACTAGTAAACACGGATATAAACAGGTTTCAAAATGTTACAAAAAATTGGCTTCGCAAATGTGATGCATGAAATGCATTCAAAACATCTGTCAGTCCTCAAGGATTCACACAATGCATTTTGGCGCGTAACACTGAATGTAAACATAACTTTTATTTGTTTATAAGAACTCCACAGGGGCCCTTTAATAGCATCATCGGGGTTATTTTTAAAGCAAAATATGAGAGCTATCTTAAAAAAAAAGGCGAACTTTAGAGCCACAGAGGATTTTATTTCCCCACAGGCTAAGTAATACTCTACATGACAAGTTACCTAAACTCCATGTTTAAAATCAGTGGAGTGCCCTTAAAAAATGTGAATACCACAGGGAATTGAATGCTATTTAAATATTTGATTTTGTACTGTCACTTTATGGTGTACACTTAAAACCACCACTTGAATGCAGGGTTAGGGTTATACTGAATATCAGCCAGTCAGCGTGGCCCACATGACTACAGCTCATAAGATAGTGTATTCATTATTATGACTATGTTTACATTTGATGTTGGAGGAGAGAAATCATTCCAGTGAGGTGAGGAAGGATTTAACTCAACGAGTCCTGCTTCACGCTGCTTTAACGCTGAGCCTCTGACCCACCTTGAAGAGTTTCATGGCTTTCATTGAGAGTCATGATGAGCTTTAGTGTCTCAGTATGGTCTGACTGCTGTTATATCTTGACAAAAAATAAAGAAACAAATAAGAATCCTTGTATTTTTTTCCTATTTTTTTCTGCAAAAAAAGTCATATTTACTGTACTGGCACAAACTATATCAGCAGCTTCAACCAAAAAAATATTAATCAGCCTTCAGTTCATATATCTGTCAAAGCCTGATGTTAGGATCAGTGTGTGGCAGAAGGAGATGTAGTGATACTGCAGGGAGGGGGTATTAAGGAGTTTCTATATCTGGATAGAGGATGCAATAGCAGAAAAGAAGAAGAGAAAGGGGAAAAAAGGACAGGAGTGGAGGAAGGAGGGGAAAGAGTCTCTATATCTCTATAACTACCAGGGAAAAATGTTGAACGCACAAAGCAAATGAACAGGAGAGAAGAGGGCATGATTACTACTAAGATGATAATATTCAATCAGAACCATGATAATAATAATAAATAGAATATTAATTAAGAATATTAATAATCATTATCATCAGGATAGTAATAATAATAATAATATTACAGAATAAATCTCATATTTTATATATTTTTTTCACATTTTTTCTCCATTGAAATACAGTGATCTCCTCAGAGCAGACCAATGAGGATTCAGCCTCCGCTGGCTCCGATTGGCTGTTGCATATGACATCACAGCTAATGGCGACCAGGTAGACATGCATCACTTCCTGCCCCCGCCCGTTTCCTGTCCAGACAGGAAGTCCTGGCACTGCCATGGTAATCGGTAGCGAGTGACATTGAAGTCTGAGGAGGGGGAAAAAAAATGTTGGTTGTTTTTTTTTTTTTTGCAGTTGGATGTGTTTTGTCTCTTCTTTGCTGAGTGTAAAACATGTGTGACTGCAGGTGACTGCAGCATGAGGTACCTGCATCATAGCCGTCCGATGACCATGACGTCCACAACCTCTCCCTTATGCAGCTCAACGTACTGCTCTGTTTTAGGAGGTAACATCAGCAGGCCGTTGGCGCTACGCATTGACATGAGCCTGCTGGATACCTGGTTACCTGGAGAGAGAGGGACAGAGGTCATATGTTCATCAGTCAGTGTTAGTGTATAATAAGTGCCTCCTGAACTGACACCTTCTAGTTAAGGTGGATTTATAAAGTATTCATACAGTTCTGTTGTTGAATTCTGCTCACTTTCTGGGGTGTAATGGTGGAACGGAGATGTTTTTTGGCTAACATGACAGATCGGAATACTTTAATTTATGATGCTGTGTTTCTGTAATTTGTCTTTCTTGTTCTATTCTGCACACACAACATCTATTGTATGACTATCCATCCTGGGAGAGAGATCCCTCCTCTGTTGCTGTTCCTTCAATTTTATTCCATTTTTTCCCTGTTCAAGTTTTTACAGGGAGTTTTTCCTTATTGGAATAAATAAAGGGTCTAAGGACAGAGGATGTTGTATTGCTGTACAGACTGTAAAGCTCCCTGAGGCAAATTTGTGATTTTCGATACTGGGCTATACAAATAAAATTAACTTGACTTTATACAGCCACAAGATCCTGATTGGAATCCTGAACTGAAAACTGGAAAACTGAAAAGCTGGAGCCTGTGACTGACTGTTGTAATGTGAGCTACAGGTCAGATTTCTGATAACTGATCTGATGTGTAGACTGATAGGCTAGTGACTGATGACTGATGTCATGCATATTAGAGCCACTTGCTATAATTTTGGAGTTGATAAAACACCATCCAGGACGTGTGTATAATATGAGTTAATGAGGACCATCACTCTGGTGGCTCGTATTTACTATGTTCTTCCTGATTAACCGTATTTGTTGAATAATTCTGCCGAAAAATACATAACATGTCTTTAATGGTAAAAAAAAAAACCACCTCTGAAAATTTTTCTCTCAGCCATTTCAAACCACTCTTCACTAATATCTGTGGTAACTTCATGATTCACGATTTAACATTTGACGATGTATAGTGTACTATAGGTGTGTGTACCTGTGCTTTGTGCCCAGGGCAGTGGCTCCTGGTGATGCCAGGTGAGAATACAGCGGTGGTACTCTGGTCTGGGATCCAGTTTCACATCACAGGAAAGCTGAAACATGCATGCATACACACACACACACACACACTCAATACGAATTTTCTATTGTCCAGAACGACTCATTTTGGAGTTACACTGCATGAAAACATTGTTGTCTTGGAGAATTGCTTTACACTTAAAGGTGTACTATGCAGGATTTATTGGTTGGTGTTCATAGCATTCAAAGTTGGACCCTCCTCCTGGCTCAACGAGCAAGAGAGAGAGCAAGAGCGAGAGTGAGAGAGAGAGAGAGAGTGATAACAGAGGGATTACTTTTGTATGTGTCTATATGTTGGTTTTTTTAGGAAAGGGGACCTACTGTGCTCATTTCCAGCGCTATATTTTAATTTTTGGACTACAGTAGCTTTTCCACAGTTCAAAAAACTCCTTATTTATCTTATACTGGCCCTTTATGCAGCCCCTCAGTTCAGCCTCTGTCTCTAACAGGCAGTCTTAGCTCCTGTCTCTTTAAGCCCCCCTCCCAATGAGCCCACTCTGTTCTGATTGTCCAGGTTTTAGAAAGCCCGCCAAGGGGCAGCTGTATCAGAGTCGTGTTAAGTTACTGCTGATGAAAACCCTACATTTCCTGCCTTACTGCTTCATATTAAAAGCTTTTAAATGACTAAATAACAGGAGACTTTTATTGTGAAGAATTTACAGGAAATGAAATGCATTCCTCACCGAATTAGCAGAGCTTCGTTAGCAGTGCTAAAAACTGATCGAAACGAGAAGATATGGAGATATTTGGAGCTCTCTGTTGAGCAGATCCGTTAGAAAAAATGCAGGGAGGCATAGTACACGCAGATACAGCCATAGTTACAATGATGTTTGATGAAGAGCTGCAGGCGACCAGCACACCTCCAACAGGTAAACTACTGGAAATGGAAAAACATTCACAGCCTGCCAGTTCGACTCCAAGTCATGGTTCGGCAGAGCAGTGAACTGGTGCGCTGTGCTTGGAGAAGATGACCATATAAAGAAATCCAACAGAGGCTGACCTCAGCTCGGGCTGGAAGTAGAAAAAACTGTTGGAAACCGAGTGTTCAGAGCAGTCTGAAGACGGTGCTTGTTGCTCACAGGGATTACTTCTACATATGTTTACCTCATTATTTGACACTTTGGCCACGTTTAATATGAATGTCTGACATTGTAACATTATTTATATGACTGAATATCAGGAAAAGCATAATAGGTCCCCTTTAACAGTCATTACATATTCTAAGTATCATACATTATTAAAGGACACAGTATCATCGTTTTAAAGTAATGGTTAGTTAGTCTTTTGAAACCTCAAACACATTACAGACATACCAGTGTGTGTATGTTACATAGAGGTGGACATGTTAGCCCGGTTATTGGAGCAGCTACACTGGAACATGTGCTTGTGCATGTGCAGTTAGTATTATTTTTCAAAAAGTTGAATTCTTTTCCAGGTATTTAAGTTAATTTAGTGTAATGTAATTATGTGATACATTATTAATCTCCCGTAGGGAAATTCTACTTCATGTTACAGCTCTTCACAGTGAGCTGTCAAAGTCAGCTGCTGAGCATCAACCCTGGAGCTGATAATCAGCTGATTAACTGTGTTACTCAAAGATATCTCAAGCCGTTTGTGGCTTGAATCCAGGGCATCTAGTTGAAGGATGGTCTCAATATGTAAACACAGTGTGTGTATTGTATCAAAAAGAACTTTAGATAGCCTGGACTATTCATTACAAACAACTCTATTCTGGGTAGAAGAACTTTGTGCTCCCTTGGATAGAACAGCATCAACCTCCAGAATGAAGGATGGTCCCAACACTTAATACACCACTGCTGTTCATTTTTATTTTTATAGGAACCTGAATAGTTTATTTGTGGTTTGTGGGTGAGTGATATTCTCTCACTCTCTCTATGTATATATATGTGTGTGTGTGTGTGTGTGTGTGTGTGTGTGTGTTACCCTAGCTTTAATAATTGTAGGTCTGGGATCCAGAATGCCTTGCATCTTCCTCAGAGCAGGAATCACAAACAGATTACACGTCACCACTGCAGACACTGGGTTCCCTAGAAAACAACACAATGCTGGTTACTCAGATGAAAACACCTGCAAACCATTGACTACACAGTCAGATGATTAGTAGATAATTGATACAATTTATATTAGTGCATACATACAGTGCAGAGTGTCTGCACTAATATCACTGTCTCTATTTGCATTAAACATGTTGTTGCTGTACGTGCCTGTGTGTTAGCTGCTGATGTCTCTTTGCATCGATGTAACCCTGACACATCCCTGTGTGTTTTATTGTACTTGGTGAATACATTAATCTTGATGTTATAGTCATAACAAAAACTAGAGACCTCGCACTAAGACAACAAAACTCACTATCTGCTTTGACTACAAATGAAGACACCCAGTTCCATCTCCTATAACATCCTGGAGAGATTTACACAATGATTTTGTTCTAAGAGAATGGTTAGAAATATCTTCAGGATGGTCACATACTTGTCGATTGATTTGTCAGGATACTGGTGGATGGGGGGCAGTTTGAAGTTTGTACAGTCAAAATTCTACAAAAATTTGGTATGGCCATAGCATCGTCCTATGTAGAAGAGAGAATAACTGCACACTAAGGCTACAAGATACCTGTAAACATCTCTATGCAGAAAAGGGTGTTGTAGCTAACAGTGGCTACAACGCCACAACAATCTGTGCGGATCAGATTGTCAAGAAAGGTGATTGCCTGGTCCAACATCTGTCGGGAGGCGGGTTCAAATTGGAAAATTAAAAACATGCAAAGCCGTACAACCAAACAATTAAATCATTAATTCTCAATGGAATGATTTTTATAAAATATGACATATTAGATGTTTGAGATGAAAACATATTTCTCATACTTGTCACTTCTCACACTTTTATATTATCATGACAACAAGAAGGCAGTTGGTCATGATGCCAGCCATGTTCAATTGACTACTGTGAAACATTAAATGGGTTCTGCATCAGCAGGTAGCAACATGGGTGACTGAGGGTCAGGGGGTGAGGTCATTTCCCCGGGCACTGCACTGCAGCTGCCCACTGCTCCTAGTGTGTGTGTATAGGTTGGGTCAAATGCAGAGGATCAATTTCCCCACAGGGATCAATAAAGTACTTCTTCTTCTTCTTTTTCTTCAACTACAATGGCTGATGAGAACAGAACCAGGACAAACAGGAACTGTACTAATAGCTGGTCAAACAAGAATCTGCATGAATATTCAACAACATTCCAGGCTGCATTTGGTTTGGAAGTTAAAATGTAACCATTTGTGGTCATCAGTTAGTTAACTGAGGATCACCTCAGGGTTCAGGGTCAGGGTTTTGTAGACATACTGGTTATAGGCAGGGCAAGGAGGGATTTTGAGGGGCTGGAGGACATCTAGGGGTCAATTAGGGTTAGAGGGTACAACCAACAGTCAGGCAGAGTGAGAAGGGATTTATGAAAAGATTAGGATCTACTTCTTATAATGCAGGTAATGTGATTTGGGTTGTAGGGCTATCAGGTTATTTAGGGGACATTTGTGGGTTAAAGGTGAGGATTAAACTCCTCTGGAAAAAGTAAAGAGGATTTTTGAAGCAGGGGGGTCATTTAAGAGTCATTTGTAAGGGAGGAATTTGTGGGTTTAGAGGTCATATAGAGGTCCTTTGTAATGGGACATTACAGTGTATCCAATTTGTACCATCAATAAATGAACTTCCACTATAAACACTCAGCAGCTACAATAGAAGAACTGCTGATATTCAAAAAGCTGGAACATGGATACTTGTTTTTGCTCATCTTAGAACTGTTCAAAACCCAATTTACAACTGTCATTGAATGTCTGTTTATATTTTTATTTATGTTGTCACACAATTGTACAACTTTACAGTCAGTTTAACAGTAACTGACTAACTAGGTTAATTGTAATTACTGAAGTATATATGGTAACAGTCTAACAGGGCTGTCATCCCCTAAATTATGTCAAAGGTTTAGGTGAAATGCAAAGTGTTTGAAGCAACAGCTCCTGAACATGCTCTGTACAGCATGTACAATCAAACACTTTTGGGATTAGAAGGTCATTTAGAGGCCATCTGAGAGTCAAAGTTAGGATGTTTTTCTTCCAGGCAGTATGAATGGGGATCTGCACAGACAGAGGTCATTTGTGGGTCATTCTGGGTTCGGTTTCAGGACCTACTTCCTCTAGGTGCAGGGGTTAGTGGCTGTCTGGCCTCGGTCTCACTCGGGGCTATGGCCTCCAGCAGGGAGGGCCCAGTCTCTCTGAAGCTGAAGTTTCCTTTAATAACAACAGCAATACATACACAGCACTAGACTGGAGCAAAGAGCAACACACTCCAAATCACAAGGCCACAGCACACACTATACTGTGGGCTTCTTTTACATGACCATGACAACATTACTGACTGTAGCACTGAAAACAACAGTGGAACAGCGACAGTTTGAAACAGCAAAGAGCTGCTGTGCTTTCGTTAAAGAGAGACTGGGGGTTCTACTGTATATGGGCTTTTTTAGGCAGATGTTATTTTTAGACTAATAAGATGAGGAGCAATATTTTTTGCAATATCTTAAATTTTGTGAAAATGACAGCACTGCTTACCAAACACTAAAGGACTCTTCAAAGGACAGTTCTATCCATTTTTAACCTGAAATGTATCCCTCTCCATTATTTTCCTTCATATAATTTGGTCCTAACAACAACAATGTATCTGAATGTCACTTAAAGTCCTGCATGTCTAACAAAGTGTGGAGAGGAACACACACCGGCAGTGTATGAAAGCCAACATACTGGCAGTGTCTTGACAGATCAGGATACACCACTGTCCCGTTTCCCAGATAATAAAAACAACACAGCCAGTGTGTGTTTCCTTTCTAGTACCCTCTGGAGTTTTTGACAACTAGTAACTCAGTAGAGCAATGCTTCCAGAAACCCTGCAACCCACCAGCCAAGACAGGGAAGAAGAGGACTGCAAACTAGTAAACATGGATGTAAACAACGCAGGATTTAAAAAGATCAAATATTGGCTATGCAAATATTTTATGAAGAAGGAAATGCACTTAACACGTTTGTTAAGCCTCAAGGATAAAACACTGAATTTTGGTGAGTAACACTGAATGTAAGCATGAACTCCATAGGGCACCTTTAAGTGACAATATGTTGAAAAAGCATCTATTTAGGTGCTTTTAGAGCCATATGCCAAAACTGAATTGGTTTGAATTTATCTGAATGCTGGAAAATGATGGAGAGTTATGGTATCAAGGGTGCAAAAAGGATTAGTGCAACATGTTGGGGAATGTGCTTTTTTGCCTTCTTGCCTGGAGTTAGATGAGAAGATGAACACCGGTAATCAACCTGAAGCTGGTGCCAGGAGACCTTATAGATTAGCATAGTGCTAAGACTGGAAACAGCTAGTGTGGCTCTGATCTGCCTACCAGCAAATCTAAAGCTCACTAATTAAAAGTTATATCTGGTTTGTTTAATCTGTACTAAAATAAAAATGTAAAAACAAGTTGCAGTTTCACAGGATTTATGTGCTAGAAGTATTTCTTGGCTGGGCACGATGACCTGAAATCTCTGCTCTCCAGGAAGTTACTGCACATATACCACAGTAAAACTGCAACTTCTTGTTTTTACGCATCAGAGTAAAATGTGTTCATTAGTGAGCTTTAGACGTGTTGGTGGGCAAACTGTTACCTTTGGACAGAGCCAGGCGAGCTGTGTCCCTGTGTTTCTAGTCTTAACGCTGAGTTGATCATCTCATCTAACTCTTGGCAAGAAAGCAAAGTGCATTTCCCAAAATGTCTCACTGTTCCTTTAAAGACAGAGAGAGAGGCAGGTTTTAAAGGCCAGGCCAAATAATGTTTGAATAAAAAGAGAAATCCTGTTCTTTTTTGGATGTTGAAGCTACTTACTGACTGATTTTATTAAGTAGCAGCCCAGTAATTTAGCAAGCAAATACTGTATATTAATATAACAGCACCATAAACAAACCATACACACCAAGGACAAGGACAACTAGAGTTCAGACACACAAGACAAGCACACACTACAGTGAGGTCCAGGGCCAGAGGGGGAAAAAAAAGAGGAATGGCCTATGTTGCCCTCACTATGGTCAGCTGAGGCTGGGTTGAGCCACTCATTTACAGACTAAACTGACTGAAGTCTGGTTCAAGGAAGTCAAATTGTCAGAATCGTGGAGGTCTAGTCGCCCCCTGCTGTGAGAATGTTTCTTTCAAGCTCCATTGAGTCCCATTTATATCTACTAGTTGTCAAAAATTCTACAGGGTACCTTTAACTTCCATCCAGTGTGCCTTCTGTTCTAATGCAAGGGTGTAGTTGAAAATCAGTGACGGGAACATGGCCTCAGATGAATCATCCTAGTCAGGGATGTCATGCACTCGCCAAATTAAAATGTTACCAGTAATCATCTGCTTTGGCTGCTATGTGTATCATCAAATCGCTCCCCTATCAGTAACTATCTAGAAGTCTAATTGAATGACACTTTAATTCTGATTATTTAATTATTTACAGTATAATAATGCATTTAACAGCAATACTGAATGAGAAAATGGCTAAACTCAGAGGTAATATTAGCTGGTTAGCTAGTTGTTAGGTGCTAGTTGGTTAGCTGTTTAGTTAACAAAGAAAGAAAGCTCACATTCTCAACATGTAGTTACTGTTTGTATTTCCAATATTCACTATATAGGATATAATATTATCTTTGTAAAAAAATCTCTTTATGTCCATCCCCTGTTTTGTGGGACTCATTTCAGTGCTGTCAATTTGTTTGACAAAAAAAGACAAGCAATAAGTTAGCTATTAATGATTACAAAGGACAACAAGCTAACTCTAATGTTATTACTTGTGGGTTATAGTTAAAACCACTGACGCTAAAGTCACTTTCAATAGGGAAATTCTGAAGCTTTACGTAATTTATTAATACCTCACACTGTGGTTACCACAACCGCAATTTGCAACGATTTTATACTACTTCTACAGCCGCAGAAGAGCGGCTCTACTAGCTCTGCTGCTACTATGTACTATAGTATCAGCTTCCAGTTGGAAGGAAGCAAATATACCTGTTTGTACCAGGCTGAGTTAAATACAGCTAAAAACATACAGAAAAGCAACTTTTGTTTCTAAATTACAGCACCAGTCAATAGTTTGGACACATCCTCCCATTCACTTGAATGAGAAAGTGTGTCTAAACTTTTGACTGGTGCTGTATATTATTATATTAAAAACACTAAGAATTTAACAATTTCTAAAGGTTGGGTCCTGGTGGATGTAGAGCCAAAAAAGCACTGAATATACTGGCAGGACAAAGCAGTGGGGTGTTGCACAGAGGGTCCAGCGGATCAGACAACTAGGGCTGTGTGATATGACCAAAATCTCATATCCCGATATAATTTAATGTTATATCCTGATAACGATACATATCATGATATAGCACATTTTCTGTGAATTCAATGAATAAATTGTTTCTGGTCCATTTCCCCCACCACCCCCTCCCATCCACCAACCCCCACTCTATTCTCCTCTGCTCTCTGTGGTTCAGCGAGGGCAGAGGAGAGACAGTGAACTGGGTGCAGTACTCAAGTTGACGACAACTACACTTGTTACATTAGTGTAAGTGCAATAAAACCTCTGTGAGTAAAAAGCCAAGAAGACAGACTCCAAATGAGTGTGATTTGTGACACAACAAAATAAATGATACAGCATAATATGAAACGATAGACGTTTTTCTATCATCACATGATATATATTGTCATATCTCACAGCCCTACAGAGGAGAAGGAGATAAACACTTACTGACAACACTCAAATCGCGCGTGCACACACACACACACACACACACACACACACACACACACAGAGTGACAGACATAAATATAGTACCTGGCAGAGCAAAGATGAGTTTCCGTGCTCCATCAATGTCAACTGTGGCAAAGGTAGTAGGAAGACTGAGGGACAGAAAAACACAGGTGATTATTTTTACTTTAGTAGTCCTGATAGTATTAAAGGCAGTGGTAGCATCGATAATAGTACTACAATCATCAGTAATAGTAGTAGTGGTAGCAGTAGTAGTACTGCTACCAGCAGAAATAAATCAGTTGTTGTAGAAGCAGCATTAACAAATTGAAATAGCAGTAACAGCAAAAGTAATTACAGTAATAATAGCGGTAGTGGTGGTAGCAGTACAGCTACTATTACTGTAATTACTATTGCAGTAGTGATGGTAGCAGCCCTTGCACTGGTACGGTACAAAAGTAGAAGTAATAATAATTAGTAGTAGTATTATTGTAGTAGTCAAAGCAGTATAAGCAGGAGTAATAGTAGCAATAAGAGAAGTAGCAGTAACAGCAGTTCTAGTAGGAGTTGTACTACAAGCAGTTGGGGAGAAGTAGTAGTAGAGGTTGCAATGGTAGAAGTAGCAGTCATAGTATTATAAGTACTTTAACAGTGACAGTTATAAATATAGTAACAGTAGAAGTAGTAGCAGTAGTAGTAATAATAGTAGTAGTAGTAAAAGCAGTAGCAGTAGTGAAAATAGAAAGAGTAGAGGTAGTGGCAGCAGTAGTGGTAGTAAAAACAGTAGTAGTAGTATAGGCAGCGACAGCAGTAATAGTAATAGTAGTAGTAATAGAGTAGTAGCTGTAGAAAGAGTACTAGTAGCAGTAGTAGTAGTAGCAGCAGTAGTAGTAGTAGGAGTATGAGCAGTAGCAGAAGTAGCACTAATAATAGTAGTTGTAGCAAAAGCAATAGTAGCAGTAGCAGTAGTGAAAGCAGTTGTACCTGCAGCAGTGTGGTTAATGTGAACAGTGATTGAGTTCAGCTTATTTCTTAGCAAGGGTCAATTAGAAAGACCCTCCCCCACATCTTACCCTGGCTTCATAAAGACTCGTCCAAAGTGGATCTGAGCATGAAGGTCAATGTCCAGCACCTGCTTTAGGTAGTCCTGATAGAGACAAACACAGAAAGATGGAGAGCAATAATATCATAAAACTGAACCTCAGCTGATTGTGACACAGAATTGCTTTCATATGTTCTCTTGTAAGAAAATCAAACCTGGATGATACAAAGTAGGGACATCTAAGTGTTGTGAAAAGGATGATGATTTGACTGCTTCCTTATTAAAGATCAGAATACATTTCAAGGAATTCTTTTGTTGGTTAGAGGAGATGGGTCAGAGATTAGGGGTTACCTTCTCTCCCATGGACACACCCCCTGAGGTGATGATGACATCAGCACGACTGATTCCCTCATGGAGAGCTGACAGCAGGTCGTCAGGGCTGCAAGCACAATGACATCAAACTCACTTTACTAGTCATAGGAAGTACTGCTAAACCTGTGAAAAGGATTGGGTGTTTTCTTGGGCTGTGGAGGAGCTTTTTCAAGTAAGAAAATAACCCTGATGATGTCATAGTGAAATAATTGGGGTCATCCCAGAATCTTAACATCTTAATCTGTCTGTTGCAAGTCCCACAACTTTTTAACACAGTAAAAACTAACTGTGTCATGTTTGTGTCATGAGACAAAAAGTCAACAGGGGGCAGCAGTGTCTTGTGTAAAGCTAAAATGCTCCTACTTGTCTCCAACAATGCCCAGGTTGATGGTGGGGTATCCATGTTCCTGGATGGTGGCCAGCAGGGTGGAGCGATTGGAGTCTCTGATCTTCCCTGGGTTCAGGTCGTCCTCTGGATTCAACAGCTACACGTACAAACACACACAGATGAAGTCAGGTGGCATCTTGATTCAGTGACAAATCAAAAACTGCAAGAGCAAAAATGTGAAAAAAAGTGTATTTGCATCTGTTGGTGTGTGTATGTACCTCGTTTCCAGTGGACATGACAGCCACCACGGGGAACTTGTGCACGCTGACCTCAGTCACTCCCACTGTAGCCAGCAGGCCGATCTCTGACGGGCCCATATGTGTTCCTTTAGCCAACACACACTCCCCTCGCCTGATGTCATGACCTATTGGCCTGTGCAGACACACAAACACCATACACTCACAATTAACTGATGGATTTCTAATGCATCTTTGTTAGCAATGCACTTAGTCCCATTGGGTTTTTTTCTTGTTTTTTACCTGATGTCCTGTCCGGGCCGGGCCTGAACCATAATCCTCACCTCCAACTCTTCTGTGCCCTGAAACACATAAGACAGTGATAATCACCATACCAGCCAACAACACACATGTTGCCCCCCCCCCCAACCAACAAAGTAATGCCATCCTGATGTGGTGCGCTTACATCTTCAGACTCCCTCAGTAGCTCCGTGTCTTCCACTTGGACCACAGCATCAGCTCCACAAGGAATGGGAGCCCCGGTCGTCACCCTCATCACCTGACCTGGCATCACTGTATGGGTGGGCTGCACACACAGACACACAGACACACACAGACACACAGAGACACACACAGACACACACAAAGTCTTGTCAGGAGCCTCTAGGACAAAGCTTTTTAGTAACTGTGTATTTGCTTCTGAGGTAATATTAGAGTTAAGTATATACACCGTACCAAAATTAACACTGATAATGAAATGTGATACAGAGAAGTGGTCACATTACTTGCAGTGGTGGTAAACTTATTATTAGTGGTGCGCACAGTTGTTGTGCAACTTGTAATACTGACAGCCATAACACTGCTAGTAGTGTTACTATCGACGGAAGGAGCAGTAGTAAAAGTTGTAGTATTATTTGTTGTGGTCATAGAGGCATTGCATAAACCATAGGATGTAGTGTTAGTGTTTGAAGTAGTGTAGCTTCTTTATTTCTTCTCCTGCATCCCTGCAGCCATCTGAAAGCAGCAGGCCCAGCATAGTGTTATTACCCATAGAAATCCACTGATAAAATCATGTATGAATAACACGAAGATGCCGTTAATTAACCACACACACTTTTGCACAACTCATCCTGTTCACATACAGTACCAGTCACATACAGTGCAGATGTGTACTGCTGTGTGTTCGTGTAGAAATGCTCTGCACCATAGAGGCAACAATATGATTTCCTGGAGAAGTCTGTTTGTTGAGCTTGCTTCACTGTGATTGGCATAGCTGGTTCAGAGCTATGAAAGCAGCAATGTGACTGGCTGTATTTATTAATCACTAAACCTTCCATCTGATATTCCACTTCACCCAGCCTTTTTGTACTTTCTGCTGCTGTGCACAAAATAGCAAGTGTGCTTAGAGACGCCCACAAAGTGTGTGTCCAACACCTACCCTGTTATGCTGTTGTTGCACTTGTACCATTAAAATGAGGTTCATGGTAAAGAACTAATCACAATGTTTGTTTATAATAACTTCCAGGTAGAAAACCCCTATGTTATGTACATACAATTTAATGACACGGAGCAAAACTACATGTCTTATTAAGCAAGTAAAGAAGTAAACAAAGAGGCATTATAAATAAGTAAAAGTAAGTATAAGCAGTAAGTTGTTGTTAGCGCAATGTCACGATGATTCAGTATTATAATATTAGTAGTACAACAAGTACAAGTAGTAGTTTCTGGAATAGCAGAAGTGCTTTTACTGTAGCAGTTATTATCAGCAGTAGCAGCTGTGTTGCTATAAGTGCTACTAACGGTGTTAAATTCAAGACTGTATCATTACAGTAGTGTTAGTGTATTAGAGCTGACCTGTTGTCCAGCCTGTGATTCTCCCATGATGAAGCGGTCTCCTGGGCCGTCAGCAGCTACAGGTCAATGATAATGATGTTAGTCAAGTTAACTATGGATATCAGACCACTTCTCTTGTTTTGTTTTTTTTTATTCAAGTGGCAGCAAAGAGAAGAGTTTATATACTGTGTGAAGCATTTCATCTTTAATTCATTCAGTGCCAACAATAAATAAACATATAGGGATAAATAAATGCATGTTAGCTTAGCCACCTTTGATGGCATCTGCAACCTATTTGACATCCATGTCCTTAACATAATGTTAACCTAGTGTTGTATAAATATGAGACAGTATTATTGGTCTCACCTCGTACAGCGTAGCCATCTTTAACGGAGGCGGGGAACGGAGGAAGGTTGTCTTTGGCATAGATGTCCTGAGCGAGCACTCGACCCAAACCGTCTAGAGAGAACAGCACAAGCCGGTTCAATTTACTGCTAACAACATTTTAACAACCAACACTCAGACACACAATTATATGATAATGACGATATGTGTGTGTAGCTGATCACTTGAGAGCCAATATACTATTATATTCTTCTATGTCTAAAATAACACTAAACGACAAAGTCAAATGGAAGACAGACGCACACACATCTGAAGACTCACCTCTGTAGTTAATGACTTCGATTCCCAGAATAGGTGTCATCTCCAGAACAGTGATGAAGGCTTTGTCCATTGACGTCAATGGGAACGGGGACATGCGATGACGGCGTGCCACTTTACTGATGTCCACCGCACTGTGGCCTACACACACACACACACACACACACACACACACACACACACACACACACACACACACACACACACACACACACACACACACACACACACACACACACACACACACACACACACACACACACACACACACACACACACACACAAATTAAGTGAACTGGTGTCAGTAAAAGGTAAATGTGCTACTATAAACAACACCATAAAGTTTTAAATTTTTTCACAGTGATGCAAGTTGCTTTTGCAACGCTGACATGTTAATGAGACACACACATGCACACACACACTGAACTTACTGGCTCTCAGAATGTTCTCATTACTGCCACATCGTGACTGAACCTGCAGAGAGACAGACAGATGTTCTATATTTGGTCATTGTTTGATGCAAATGTACGTAGGGAGAGATTCAAATACCTCTCCTTCATAACAGGACGGTCTGGCAATGGTTTACATGTCGATATATCTAATCATACACAGGACATGGAGACGTAAATACAACAATTTACAGCTGTGATGTTCAAGCAGCAGCTCTGTCTAATAACACAGAATTATTAGAGAATCAAACAGGAATCAGTACAGAGACACAACTGACTTTCTGTTCTTTCATCTGATGAGTGTTCTCTGCAATGATGGAAGTTCCTCATAACACAGCTTTATCAAAACAGTTTGTAAAACCTGTGATGACATTTTACTTTCTTCATATATCATATTTGTTGATTATATTTTAAGGAGTATTTTTTTTTATCAATTCAAAAGCTGTAACATATCAAGTTTGCCAACTGTTACACAGGTGCGCTATGATGGATTGGTTTATTTTAAAATGCATCCACATCATGCGGTGCCCTCCAGTTATATTTAACACTCTGCTCTTCCAGATGTGGCAACTTTTTCTCAGGCTGTGTCTTGGTCTTGATTTGAAAGTAAACTGCCGTTGAACAAAATGAATACTGTAAATTCTCATATAATAGCCAGCAAGAATAAATAAAGGCTGATGGCTAATAAAGGCCGGGTAAGAAACATTGAGGAAGGGTGGAATTACCTGATTAATGTACATTTCCACAGCACTTATTCAACTACAGACTCACACTCACCACTTTGCTGCTCTCACTTTCTAGATCCCAATTGCTTCTGCTTGTTCGCCATTTTTGATCACTAACAATTTATCATCAATGACACTCAACAATTCCTGCATGTTTCAAATGAAAAGCCTACAGAGGAAAAGGAGAGGTCGTCTGCACGATGATTTTTGCAAGCTCCCAAATATTGCCTGATGAAGACCATGCTGGTCCAGATGTTGCATTGTACATTTCACATTGGGAACTTGCTGCTCCCTTGTAGTCACTGGGTAAGACACATGTCATATAATTGCAATGTCTGTAGTTTGATTCCGGCCATTTAACCATTTACATTTTTTGGGAGTTTGGAAAATGTGAATTACTTCTTCTCCATGAGATGCTGCTTTTGTTCTGCACATCTACTTGGGTCGGACGTGCACAGTATCCACCTTCCTTACTTCAAATTAAGTTGACAAGGAACAGTGATGATGCCCTTTGAGCCACAGAAATGTGAAACATCTGTGCAGGAAGTGTTGACTTTCACTGACATTAACAGCAATAAAAAAAACAGCAAAATTGAAGCAACGGGAAGTAAACAATAAAAAAAGAGAGAAATTAAGAGCAGCAGAGTAATAATTATGACATGTTTTTGTAGTGTGACAAGTTCCTTCATGTGGAAATGTACATTATGATGAATTTATCAAGGTAACAGGTAAACGTGAAAGAAGTTTAGGAACACATCATTAACAGGGAGGTTTGTGACTAAAATATGATCAAGCATACTTATTTAACAGGGGAAAACAGAATCAAAGGCCTGTCGTTTAAACATAACCTTTGAGACCATTCCAACACAATTTGAGTTTTTGCATTTTTTTCCCATTTCCATGACATGCATTAACTGGGACAGTTATTACTTGACTGTACGACAACTGAAGATATTTATATTTCAGTTTTGCCAAACCTCACAGTCTCATTCACTCCCATTCAGTTCCAAGCAGCACACAAGTCCCGAGACTTTTAGTTCATTAAGTAAAAGGTGATCCATCACTGCGAGCGAGAGGCCGACAGTCATGTTTTGCGAGGTTGAATCAGGATGCTAACATCTGACTTCAAACATTTGGCTTCATATTGATATAGCCATCTAAGAGCCAAATTGAGAGAGGAATATGGATTTAAATTGGCAACCTCTTCTTTACTGGGAGTACGTTATAATATTTACTTGTTTTAGAAAGAAGTGATAAAAACATCAGGAGATAGTTTAAAGTGACTGATAAGGTTGGGAAATAGAAGACATAGACAAAAACTCCAATCATGCAAGAACTGGCCTTTTTTTTGTTTGTTTGTTTTTTTAAATGGGAGCTCACTTTCGCTACATACAGTATCTTAGCATGCTTTATGAGTCTTACTAAGCACATGCAAAGAACTTAAAATTTCAGACAAAAGGCCACCTGTTGTCTTTTTTTTTAAATTATTTGTCCGTGTGTGTGCATGTGTGAATGTTTGTGTGTACCTTGGGTGTCGGGCATGAGGCGGTGGAAAGGCGGGAGGTCGCCTGTGTTGCCCGCGGTGACTCGGAAGGGGTGGAGCTTAAAGAGGCCGAATCTCGAGGAAGCACCTGAACGCCTCGAGAAATGATCGAGTCCGGGATCTACACACGCACGCACGCACACACACACACACACACACACACACACACACACACAACACACAAGCGCACACGCACTCACTTAATGCGTGTTTTGATGTAAATGTTCTCGTCACTGAATCGCCAAGTTGACCAGCAAGACCATTTACCAAATAAATGATAGAAATATTTTAAAGATACACAAACTTTTTCTGTAAAGTAAATAGCCATCACACCTACAAACTGCCGTTTTCTACCACCAACATTACCACAGATTCAACGTTTCGGGGCCCCGTTCTTCATACATGGTTTAACTCATCCAGCAACGTGATGCTAGCCAGCTAAGATGATCCTATTCATTCTCAACTAGCTAACCGGGCTAGCTAGCTAACCCTTCAACAGCAGTTAGGAGGATTCATTTGTTTTTTTCTTGGATGACATGAGTACAGAGTTAAACCATATTACTGGTTGTGTGCTGATCATAACATTACACTCATGATTAGCTACATTTCACTACAACTAGCTGCTTTACTGTACAGCTGTACAGTTATTTAAAGCTGTCTCTTTCCTTAAACAAGTGTATAGATTTTATATTTATGATGCAAGTACATTTAGAATTGTCATCATCAAACGACACCTTTTCTGGCTTCATTGGTTTGACACAACTTTTAGCTGCATTCAGACTGATAACAGTCCTTTGTAAAAACAACAAAAGGGGCTGTGTTGGTGGGGGCCTCAGGGCTTCAGGTACTGCTGAGACATGAAAAATGAACCAAGAAGTTCAGTTTGACAAAACTCTGCACACCAGTTCATAATATTCTGACGATCGGAAGGCAAACAGTTGAAATACATCACTCATCTTCCAAAGTATTCTAATCAGGAATCTGTGCTTGCATGTTGCCCACCACAGCGCCTTGCCAGATGATGTTGCATGTGGTCCAGCATAAGCTGAGCTGGGTTTGTCTTTTTTGCTGTTTTTTTTCCAATGAAAACAGCTGCCTGCTGCTGGAAACTACACTGATGAGAGCAGTAAGACTGTGTCAAAAAGTTAAACCAAAACGATGAGCTGAAAGGAGCTAAATAATTCTCTGATGGGTGCAACTTTAATGACAATTTTCCATCATTAAATGTCATGTTTTCTATTTTCATTAGTGTCATAACAGTCAAAAAAAGTTTAATCTTATAATATTAACTTATATTGACCCCTTTCACTCATAGCATCAAAAACAAGATTTGGATTGGTTATTTTTAATAAATAATATTATTATAATGTAATAATTTTGTTTATTGTATATTTTAGCATTCTACAAATAGCTCCAGATAAGTTTGAAGCCACTTTCAAAGAGCTGAAGAAACTAGGCATCAACAATCAAATCATGAATACTCAAGTTATCCACGTATGAAGAACAGGGCCCAGCAGTGTGTGTGACTGACAGACATGATGAGCTGACCAATGACAGGAGAGGAGGGGTGTGTGTGAGTGAGTATCTCACCTGCTGGTCATGGGTACAGGAACAGGTGAAATGAGTGGGGGGGTCAGGTGTGTTGCCAGGCAGGTAGGGACCCCCCTTAGCCATGACCACAGCATGGCTCGTCTGATGGACACATACACATGCATGCGGGTACGCACAAGCACAAACACACACACACACACACACACACACACACACACACACAGATGCATGTCGGCATAGACAGACAGGTGAATGACATGAAATGGACGGTTTCCATCTAACTCAAGAATGACGTTACAAAAAGTTGACATTTTAATGAAATACCTGCTGCTCCATGGATTTATTCTATTCCAAACTATGGATTCTAATGATTTAATTAAGTGAACATGTGCATGGTTTGGCCAATCAAGTGTTTCACATAGGCTTGTGTGAGTGAAGACCCCATCTCCAACCAGTATATACACACAATCTGTATCTGAATATGTCATGTGGATGATAAAATCTGACCAAGCAGCCTTTCACACCTGGTATTAATCATCTTAGTTGTAGTCTTGATACTGCCGCATTGTGATCAATCTCAATAGAGTTGGAAAGTGCGAGGAACTACGTTGTGTGCCTCTGGAGGTAGAAGTCCCATACATTCTTCCCATAGACAATGTTATGTTACTCAAAGTTGGTGGACTTGAATCAGCATGAAACTCTCCCGCTTGAATCATCAGTACAAAAAAAACTGTGTTAGAAAAACCTTTGTAGCTAAAAACATAAGTTGAGAAGTTAACTATGTCTCACCAAGTGCATTTTGGCAGGAAAAGAATTCTGCTACATGTGCCACTGACGACGTGCAAAAGCTTAAGATTACACGGTTGGAAACAGTGAAAATAGTTTTTAGCTCAGATGAATTCACTTGCAGATTCTGGGTCGATTTTGGATGAAGGGGTCAAGACTCCAGCAGAGGAGAGAAGCGTTTTCAATTTTTTTTGGCGCAAAAGTTTATTTCCAGGGGTCATTAATGAGGTCTTCTTAATTACTGAGTTTTTATAGTGATGTTTTATGAGTTCTTTAAATTTCCAAATCCATTACTGATGTGTTTCTATAATGTCCCTCTGGCCTGTTTAATTGCTGGCCTGCGGGCCACGTCTGGCTAAGAAGCAGCCTCTGTACGGCCCAGCAAGCTTCAATTAAATAGGCTATTTTAATAGCAATTTTCATATTTGAATCGTAATATTATTCTATAAAAAATATGTGTTGATAGCAAGGAGAAAAGTTTTATTCATTCATTATACATTCATTGGCAATTGTTTGTCATTTGTCATTACCAAAAGCTAAAAAAAAAAAAAAGGTTTTTAAATAGGCTGCTGAATGTCGGGCCCATCTACGTTTCCTGGCTGTAAAATTTGTCCCAACTGAATCTGTAATTGAAAAGCCCTGGTGTCCCTCATTGCTCTTGGTTATCTTTTATATTTTTAACCTTTGTAACTGATTTTCTGTTTAAGTTGTTCTTTATACAACGTGTGTTACTGGAGTCTTGACGCCTTCAGACTTCTTCCCCTCTCCATGCACCTCGGAAGCAGGTTAAGTTGTACCAGAAATCCCTTCTCTCCTCAATTTTGGATGAATTCAGCAACTATGTCACCATGTCTCATTCACAACTGTAACGACAAAGTGTTCTGAATTCGCTACAGATCTGATTTGCAATTTTGGCTGGCTTTTTCTCCACACATACAGTCGCTGAGACTCCTGGGTACTGTACTATTTAGAGACATTAGCCATGCCAAATGGATGGAATGGAAAAAAAAAAAAACATTATTTCTTCTAAACTGAGTTGAAATAATTCAAACCGGTGGCCATAACATAAACCTACAAGATCATAAGAAAAAATTAAAATGAGAATGCAGAATTGGGGACAAACACTTCCAAAACCAGCAGCTGCTCAGCACTTTGCAACTCTTGCGAGGCTAGCATAGTGACAGACCCAGACAGCCAAGGAAACCTGCAGGCTACTCTCCTGTAGCCTTACACGTTACTTATAAGAAAGTAATCAAAGCCGTGTCTCGCACTTCATAGCGGCCCCTTGAGAGTCTCGAGGCATTGCTGCTGAATGGGCTCTACTTAGCTGAAGAAGGACTTGTCTGCGGCTTTTTAACAGGAAGCTTAAGATAGCGATTAGGTGACCCTTCAACTTGTTGGGCAGATTTGGATGTGTTCACACATTATATTACATTTCCACCTGGCTGAGATCTGATCACAATGCAGGTCAGACCACCTCCAGATGTCGTTTACGTGCTTTTTTCCTTTTCCGTATACAGATCACATGTTAATGCTAAGTGTAAATGGGGTCTATACTGGGGCAAACAGTAACATGCCACGGTTTAACTGGCACTGCTAATATGTGGTTTTGGCTTGTAGTCCTGCAGCAGCCTATAGTATTTGAGCAGCAGTTGTCTATAGTACAGTATCCTGCTGCTGCAATGACCCAATTTCCCCACAGGGATCATTAAAGTTTCATCAATCGGCTTTCCAGCAGCAGCACTGGTCCTGGTGTGTCCTGTCGACTGGTTACCTTGGCAGCGATAGCGGCTGCGGTGATGTGGGAGGAGCCGTGCTGGTGATGGTGGTGGTTGTGCACATGTCGGCCTCTCCTCCTGTCCTCCTCCTCCTCGTCCTCCTCTTCCTCGCACTGGGTGCCGCGCTCCATGGTGTGCGTGTTGCTGAGTGTGTTGGTGTGCGTGTTGGCCATCAGAGGGGAAGGGGAGGGCAGCTGCTCCAGGGCGGCGTGTGTGGATTTAACCCTGACCATGGCCTCTCGCAGCAGGTCGATGGCGTGGGGCAGAGCGGGCAGGATGAACTGAAAACACTCCTGGAGGAATGACAGTACGCACATTTATAGATTTAGACAAAAGCGAGAATTTCAAACCGCAACTAAGGACATAAACTTTGAACAAGTCGACTATAATTTGAAAGCTCTGAAACGCTGTGATGAGCTGCGGTGTCATAAAGCTATTTCATCATTGTATCAAGTCAGTATTTAACCGGGATTATCTGAGATACTTGGTGTGAAGACAGAATGACACAAAATAAAAAAATGTGACCCTAAATAGCTCTATACTTTATTTTTAATTTAACTGTGCTCATTAACATATACAATAGATACTTAAAGTAGCATTCATTAGCACAAGCTTCAAACACACAACATTGACATATTATAACCTTTTATGTCAGCAAACAGGTGCCTATTTACACATCCAGCAGGCTCAGAGCAACATTAGCATTCATTTGGAGTCGTTTTACTTTAAAGCTGCACTAATTGGATTTATTAACAATAGACTGTGTGTGTGTGTGTAATGTGAAAGGGGTTGCGTGTGGTGACAAGCCCACAGAGAATGATCGCCAACTCTAAGGAGCTTTTCAGCCTCTTTTAGCTCATTGTTTTGGCTCTCATCAATCTCATTTCCACCAGCAGCAGCTGTTTTTAGCACATAAACCCAAGGTGGAGACCCAACCAGAGCTAAAAGGAGAGTGAATATCGGACTTACATTTGCAATGTGGATAAAAACACAACTCCAAATGAATGATAATGTTGCTCCGTGTTTACTGATGTGTAAATAGGCAACTGCTTGCCAGCACCTTCGCCATAACGACTGTATAAAAGGTGATAAAATGTCAAATGTTTTCTGCTTGTTCTTCTGCCTTGAAGTGACCAAAAAATAAAAATCAATAAATGGAGTTACACACTTTTTTGTGTTGCAAAACCTTCCACATAGCTATGATGGAGCACTAAATTACTACATCATTATGGTTAAATTACAATTAAATTAAATTAAAGTTTTGGGAGTTTTGGGAAGTGCCAAAACTTTTCAACTCCCAAGTCAAGTACAAGTCCTAAACTTTGACTTTCAAGTCCTAAACTAGTCATTGTGTGCTCTTCACCAGATTTAATGTCACTTAAAATCTTCAGACATAGTAACAGTAATAGCAATAAATGAATAAAAGCACAACAAAGTATTTTGTCAAGTGAAATCACAAATTATCCAAGTCATGTGACACTATCTGGAGCTATAGATCCTCATAATAAGATTTGCATCATAGATCACAGATTTGCATTACACCAGTAAGGACCAGTACATTGTAGCAGAGTACAGAGTAAGTCTTGTACATTAGAGTCAAAGAATCCTACCTGAGAGCCCTTCTTGCTCCCTGGCAGGTTGATGATCAGAGTTTTACCACGAATGCCACACACTGGCCTGGAAACAATGCAGCAGAAATCATGTTGAAGTAGGAGAGGATAACACACACACTAATCCGGTTAGAATAAAACAGATTAGCAGATTAGTACTGAACCTCCTAGTTTAGACAGCATGGCTCACTGACTAATAGTAAACAGATGAGTGAGAATAAGTCTTCACCTGGACAGCATGCCTAATGGTGTAACGTTGAGTGATCCCATCAGCATGGCCAGAGCCATACCCGGAGCCTCTCTCTCTATCACCTCTCTGGTGGCCTGCAACACAAACACCACGACTCATTTAGCTCATGATTTGAAACATTTCTTCCTCACAAACAGTTCTAGGTGAGCACTCTTGCTATAAACAATACTAATAGTAACATTGTGCATTAAATTACAGTAATGTTTATGGGTTAATGAAGAGTGTAATTTCCACTGGGGGCTGAGTCTACCTTACTTCTCAAAATCCTATTTTTGTCCCCCTGGCTAATATCTCTCTAGACAGTGTCCTCTTACTGTCTAGCTGCCAAAATCCAGGTTGCTTAAATGTCTTGTTATTGGCTCGTTTTTGCCCTGGGTGTTGCCTCTCAGGCTAAAATGTCCACAGAGAACTTGGTGGAGGTTGTTGGGAAAGCTGCAGGCAATACTCAGGAATGGAAAAAGTAGTGCCACCTTCTTTACATGTTTTTTGAGTAAAAGAGAAAAATCAGTAATCTCCATTTTGATTTACTGTGAATATTCTATATATTAATTATAATCTGAGACAGTAAAGGACAGTAGTCCCTAAAGTAACGGTGCAAATACAACATCTGCCATGAAACTACTGATAATGTTGAAGGCACAATATGTGACATTCAGCCCCACTAGATGTCAGCAAACAACTGTTTGCTATGTAAAGGTATAGTGAAGTAATGGTGTCCTGAGCAGAGAATGAAGTCACACTCCCTCTGTGTGTGTTGTTATCTGAGCTTCTCTGTTCTTTGTTTTGGAAGCCAACCCGGCCACACATGCATGTTAGTGCATGTGAGTCCCTCCTTGTCCTTCCCTGCATCCGTCTTCATCATTGCGGCCAGGTCACAAAGTTTCTCATATTACAGCTAAACAGTGCACTAAAATAGGTCTCTGAAAACATTTGAGGCGAGAAATAGGCAATGCAGTAACAGAATCTTGACCCCTATTGGATCAGCACTGTCTAGTTTGATCTGAGTTTTGTGAGCTGTCTGTTCAGATGCCACTTTCTTTTCCTAACTTTAATGAGTAAACGCGCATTTGTTTTGGTCTGAGATGCTGGTGCTAGTGCAACATCTAGTGGGGCTGAATGTCATATATTGCACCTTTAAGATAAGGAATTATGCTCCAATAGTACAGTGAAACTCTAGTTTGTATTTTTGATGACCAATTTCATTAAAATGTGTTATTTGCTATGTTAATACAGATGTACATAAATTCAGGAAACACCATAAAAAAAAAAATGCCATTTAAATACTTTTTTTTAAGGATTTTTTTAGTTGATGAACCCCTGACTTCATTATGTCCCCCCAATCAAACCTACACCCTTGTATTAAATATAATTGAGTGTATCATCAATTCTTTTTTTTCACCCAGTTTATCCTGTCAGTGCTGCGTTAAGGATAATATATATATACATACTGAGATTTCTTTTTAAGACAAACGCATGACACTGACAAACATTTTTGATGAGGATCCCTTAAACCTGGTTACTAAAAATTTGTGATCAAACTATGTAATAAGTGGGACATTTTTCAGTTAAAAAAATGAACTTGTCAGCGCTCACTAGAGTACAAACTATGCAATGGCAATACAATTTCTAAATGAACTCAAACAATGTATATCTGGCATTTTTATACTGTAATTTCTTGTAACTCATCAGCAGACATATCCAGTATACTGACACATATACCTGTGATAGGCTGAAATGAGCTAATACTGTAATAATGGCCATGCCAATGAATTGGTTACCATTGGCTGTAAGAATGGGCCTATATGATGTTACATAATCTACTTTTATAATTTGAATTAATTTTGACATCCTCCAAAGAAGAGACCAGTTTTTTCAGTTCATTTGCAGACATTACTTGCTTGTTTAGTCTCAAAAGTTTTGCTTAACATTGTTATTAGTTTTTTTTGTTTTCTATTTAAATTTTTATGAGGTTTTGCAGCAGCTGTATGTGTGTTTACCTCAGGTGTAACATCTCGTGGTGCAAATCCAGTTCCTCCAGTGGTGAGAATGAGATTCAGCTCCTGTTCATCACACCAGTCCAGAAGAGTTTCCTGTACACAAATAAACACACACACACAAACACACACACACACTCTTAACAACTACATCACCTGGAATATTATAGGTGGATGGATGGTCCCTGTCTAGTGCACAACTTGTGAGCTGCTGTCTAGTATTCAATGTTGTTGCACCAGAACTTGTATCTCGGTCATCAAGTGTCTCATCTTCTATGACACCAGATCAAAACATCTTTGAACGCCAGTGGCAAAGTGTGAAAGGTCCAGACTGTTTTCACAGCGTCTTGCTGTGTCTCTGACAGACTGGGTGATGTGGTTGCTAGCAGACTTCAAGCAGAGACACGTACCTTGATTTCATCAATCTCATCTGGAACGATCTTGTAGGCTGCGATGACTCCTCCCAGCCTGCAGGAGGTGACAGAGATACAGTTAGTGTGTATAGTGTGTGTGTGAGTGTACTTATCAGTGTGTGTGTGTGGGTGTGTAGACTCACAGTGAGGGATCATGGACCAGGTCCTTCAGGTTGACTCCACTCCTGTCCTCAGCCAAGTTCTTGTAACAACTGTCACTGACTGAAGGAGAAAAGGTTCAGGTTACAGAGCTGCTACAGTGCAGTATGTGTCATTTATGTATGTGTCATTTGTCGATGAGTAAGTTATGACAAAACCTCATAGTAAAACACCTTTGAAGTAGTTTTACTGATCACATATTGATAGTAAAATTAATCCCTCATTGCTCAATTAAACACTTTTCCATACCTCTGAAGCAACTGCAGACACTACTGCCCGTCACTGCGTTCCCCTGACACATGAATATATAAGAATGTGGCTTATTTTGAAGCCTTGGCACACTGAGGTCATGGACAAAAATATTTAGAGATCAGCCAGGCTATCTGTCTAACTTTGGTTATTTGGGTGAAGGTTGGTGCAGTTTGTTGTCTCAAGAGAGACATTTTCCTCTGTTACCAGGTCAAACCCAAGATATTCAAAAATGCATCTTTACCACTATTGATTTTTTCATTTACACACCAAAAACACACCTAAACCAAACCATGACAATTTCTCTTTTTTCTCCTGCTCTTTAGACTTGTATCATCAGACAGACTTTAACCCCTAAAATCTGTGTTTTTTGTTGTCTAATGCAACAAAAACCACATTCAAACCCCTATCTTGCCAACAAATAGCTCTAAATTAAACAGAGAGCGATGCCTGTAAGTTGGCAAATTACTGCATCAATATGGTGTTGAGACAGATTTCACCTCTCCAAAAACTGAGATTACAAATGTCACTAACCGATATATAATCTCAAGTATGGATAATGAGACATTATGTAACTGTTGTGAAGCATTTCAGCTCGATCGAACCAAAGAAAACCATCAATTGAGTTCTGTACGCAAATCAAATATGCCTGCATCCTTAAATGTATTCATGCTTTAGAATAAAAAACTGCTTCCCCATAAACGTATACTGCATTTCCTATATTCTAATCATATATTTAAGAGCCAATTATCTAATGACAGTAAGGCAGTACAGACTTGCTGTACCATGAGCGACACATCTGCAAGGTCTCTGCAGACGTTTATGTCAGTATTTTCCAACTGTATATAATAATAACTCCTGGTAATATAATTAATCAATTAATGTGACCTGGACCAGATCAATCCAATGAAAAGACTGAAACCAACGGTGTGCATCTGTCTCTAAACACTTTTGGCTTTCGGCTCTCATTGCCAAGCCTTTCCCCAGTCTGTGCCTCTACTGTATTTCCATTACATTAGAAGATATTTCCCAAATCCTCAAAAACTCTTAATTTGGATGAAAAATTAAAAAAATTTGGCTACCTGGACAGGAAATAGAATTGCACATTGGGAAATAGGTTCAAAACTTTTTTCTTTCTTTTCTTTTTTTTTTTTTTTTTTTTTTTTTTTTTTTTTTTTTTTAAATTGTGCAACGGATAGAATCATTTTTCACTCAGATTTTTTAAAGGAGTCTTTGAGGATTCTGGAAATATGTTTCACAAAAACATGTGCTTAGCTCTGTGACCCAAATGTGAACGTGATACATGTCAAACTGGCGGCTACCTTAAGTTCATCTGTTCCTCCTGAAGACACATATCTTTAAGAAATGGATGCCCAGTGTAGTTTTTAGCAAACATTACACAAACAGGAATACGTCGTACATTTGTTGTGATTTTCAGCTCCTGATTAATACAGATTTGGTGCTCTAGTGAATATTTTCTGCAGCAGGACGGTGTATGTGGGACTGACTCAAAAAAAAAAAAAAAACATTACAGTGTGTGTGTGTGTCCATGATAATGATGGAACATGTCAGCCAGTGCAACAGTGTGACTCACTGATGTGTTTTTAGTAGTTTTTGGACAACAATTCATTGTTGGCTTTGGTCTATTCATGGGATTTGTTGCCAAGAAAAAAAGCATAGACTATCTGCAGCCTTATCCTTCAACACGGACCTTAAATTGACTTTTGTTTGATGTATTCCAGCTTAACATGGCACACCTGGGAGATGTTGTGGCTAATATCAGGCTCCTTCTGCCCAGTAATCAGAATCTCATATCCTTGGCTTCCCCAACATTGATCCAACGATCTGTATAACAGACATTGGCCAGCAGTGCTAATGCAGCCATCTTCCATATTTGGTCAATTTTTTATCCAAAACCCATATCTGACCCTAAACTTGACCTATCTGTTCAGTCAAAATGTCTTCCCCATGGTTAGATATGTAAAACAAGACAACACACACACCGCATGCATGGGTAGGGAACGTGCGTTAACATGTGACAGGAGGTTGTGGTTGTCAGCTGGAAGGACAGCAGGGTGAGCTGCTGTTAGATGCCAGCTGCTGGCACGCATCCTCTTTTTAGCATTACTCTCACGTCTCTCCCCGCCTTGACGAGGAGGCAGCGGTGCTACTGGTGACTGTATACTGGTCCCAGTCCTCCTGTGCACGACTCAGAGCCGATCGACATCAGCTGAGCTCATTAGCGAAGCTGCTGAAACAACCTGCAGCACAGGTTTCATCTGTGGCTGCGCCGCGCCTTCCAACCAAACGCACGATTTATGATTCACAGATCTACGTTTCTGCGTTGCATAAAAACACAAACATTAGGCTCAAATGTCAAAATAATCATAAAACAGATGTCAGCGGAAAGCTCTCTCAATAGCGGCCAACACATCGGATCTGCAAAGGGACATGAATAATGCAGCTGATGTAGGCTCGGTAACGCTGCACCGCTAGAAAATATATATAACCTTCCCTTTCGTCAAGTTCGCAACAAACAGCAGAGCTGGTCAGGAAGAGCGTGTTTTGACTTCAGAATAAAAGCGGCTGTTCGTTGCAGCTCGTGCTCGGCGGGGGAAAGCGCTCTAATTTTGAAAGTATTCGCCGGGCGGTCTTGTTCCTTCTGTCTCACTTGACGCTGATTAAAATATTTCACTACAGTAGTACAACACTGAATATGACAGTCAGTCACTCACATGTCAATAAACGTTACAGACTCCGGTACAGACGGACATACTCCGTATCTGTCCGGTCTGTCCAAACGCAGCCCGCTAACGTTACACCAATGACCGGTTAGCATGCTGGCTAACGCTAGCTAGCTCTGCAGCGAAGACAGCTCGTATCGTGACACCGACGTGCACAGGCAACCGACGGCGAAACGGCACACAGGTGCACCATGAAGAAGCATTTTATCGCATTTTAGCAAACACTCTCCTCACCCGTCAGGATCCCCACTCGAGTCTGATGGTCGTGGTTGGTGAGCACCATCCCGTCCGCCGCCATGTTTACAACCTCTGTCTGCACTGTGACGGCACATACATAGAAACTGTGTGTGTGTATGTGTGTGTGTGTGAGTGTGTGTGTGTGTGCGCGCGCGCGTGTGTATGTGGTCCAGGTATTCCTCGTATTATGGGGACTCCCCTCTCTTATGAGGACAAAAAGCAAGTCCCCTTAACATAAATAATTAATTTTAGGGTGAAGACTTGGTTTAAAGTTAAAGTTAGATTAGGATTAGGTTAAGAGTTAGGGTTAGGCAACTATTGATTATGGTTAAGGTTAGAATCAGTCCCAAGGAAATTAATGTAAGTCAATGTAATGTCCTCTGAAGTGATGGAAACAAGACTGCGTGTGTGTGTGTGTGCTGCACCTCTGGAGGATGACTCTGTGTGTGTATGTATGTGTGTGCATGTGTATACTTGTGTCCTTTGGTGTAAATGTCCCCCAAATACTAAGTGAAGACTTGGTGCCCCCCACCCACCCCCCCAAAAGAAAAAAACAGAGCAGTGCTTGTGACAGCCCCAGATAGGTGACCTATGTGTGAAATATAAATTACACTGGCCCAAAATGATCTGGTCAGTGCTCCATTTTGTAGTGTTAGGGTTAGTGGTTACCAAATTTAGTCTATTTGAGTAAATTTAGGAAGGAAACATGGACAAGCTGGGTCAAGAACAGCTGCAGAATGACTTCACTTGCTAAAAATATGTCCCCCTTGTACCTTTAATACCACACAGTCATATTCAAACACACCAAATCCATTGTTGACATAAAAATATTGATTATAGCAGCTTTAATACACATCTGTTTAATCAAAATATCACAAATTAACTGACATACTATACCTCAAACCAGCAGGAGGTAATGTTCCAGCTGACTTTATGCTAACGTAACAAGATAAAATATAGATAAAGTGGGAGGGAGGGGTGGTCAGTAGGGGTCCACAGCTAATTTTTGCCCCTTGGTTCAGCAGGTTAATCTGGCCCTGACACACACACATATGAACATGTGACAGGAGGTTATGGTTATTAGTTAGATGGTCAATCATCACCACCTTTTATTCTTTTCATATTTGAAGCCTTAGTCTGAAAATCTTCAGCTATTTTATTGAACCCTCATGAAAATATTTAGTATTTTCTACCCAAGTGAAATATCACAAACAAAGGGGGACACAGGGGTCATCTGCTCTCCAAAACCCACCCTGGGGTGAGATGGAGCTGGGAGACAGAGTGGTGTCACATGCCTTGAGAGGAGGAACTACAGTATGTGTCACATGATAGATGCGTGACAGATGATGGTTTCTGGCTGTAAAATCAGCCTGCTGAGTTTAACACTAAATACTTTCATCACCACTGCCAAAAATAATTGCTAAACAAGCATGTAAAGAAGCTGGACACCCTTTTCTGACACTCATCCTCCTTTTGACCTGTAAGGTCTGAATGACAAGATTGTTATAGGCCAAATATGATGTTTTGAGTGAAGCTGACTTCAATATGTGATTTTTCTAAATCAAACACAGACTATAAGTGACATGTATGATTAGGTTGGTACTTGAGTGAAAAATATGAAAATACAAATCACAGTCCTGAATAAATGTGGAGTATTTTTGGGAAACGAATGTAATTCAAAGTTTTATTATGTTTGGTTGAATTTTGGAACTTCATGAAGAGAGTAATATGTGAACTGTAGTGCTAATGAATTATAATGAAAGTGGATACATAAATAGAGTGTTTTTGGATATGTGTGTTTATGGTGTCTTGTTTTATATTAATAAATATGAAATTCCTTGTATGCGTAAACATAATATATATATGTATATGTGTGTGTGTGTGTGTGTAGATATATTGTAGTGCAATGATAGGATATTTGTGACAATATGATAATGAATCTTGTACTGGATTTTAATTACTATTTTATGTCTCCTTATGACATAAATTGTAATGGTAAAAATAATTAAAAGTTAATAATTAGTTGAAGCTCAAAGAGAGGGTTTACCACCTAAGTGAACTTAGACAATTCCAGAGTAGCGCAATAGCTACTCTTGTTTGGGTCCGTAGGTGTATTTACACAGTTTCATAAAACTGGAATACACATCATCTAACATCCAGGGTCACAATAAGAAGTAACATTAGTACAAAATAGACAGTTCTAGACAGTGGTATAGTATTTGGATAAATGAATGAAAATGATAAATTATTAATTCACATAAGGAAATCAGTAATCAAGCAAACTTACATTCCCTATACAAGGGTGTTTTGTTAGTTTCTGCTGTCAATAACCTTCCTGTTCTCTTTATTAATCATAGTTCTGGATGGGAGCAATATGTAAATGACGCTAGCTACATGCCCTCTAACTGAATACATCTGATTGGGTTTGAAAGGCCTTAAAATAATGACATCTACTTAAAGAGCCTCTACAAAGTGTTTTAATCTTGGCGAATCATTATTCATTGTGGCTCCCCATATTAAAACTGAAGACTACTGTATATTTTACCATTTAACTAACAGACTATGTGCCTTTGTCAGTTCAAATGTTTCTCTGGTACCCCTGTGGTCAGTCTGTGCTCACTAAGTGCCCCTGTTGTCCACCTAGTTCCTTTTTGGTCTGCTCAGCCATGTCCCCTCTGGTCTCGTTGGCCTCTGTGCCCCTATGATTTGTATCAAGTGTTCCTCTTGTTGGGTTAAGTGCCCCTGTCATCATTGCAAGCGCCCCTCTGCTCAGCCCAAGTGTCTCTTGTTGGCCCAAGTGTTCCTCACATTGGCCCATTACTCTTTGGTCTGCCTGAGTGTCACTCTGGGTTGTCCATGTTCCCTTCTGGTCAGCCCGAAAGTCTCTCTGGTCAGTCCATGTGCTCCTGTGGTGAGCCCAAGTGCCTCCCAAGATCCTCTCTGCTTTGCCAATGTTCCCTTTTTGTTGTCCAAAGAGCCCCTCTCTTCTTAATATGTACAAAGTTTTATTGTTAATGGAACAATTTCAAATGAAAAATTCAGTAAGTCAAAACAGAAGAGCACTCCACCAGATACATGTCTGTTGTTCTCAGTATTAATGGGGATTTTTTAAGGCCTACACAATAAAATAACCAGTCTACATCCCAGTAGGTGTTCTGTGTCATATACTTGATACTTGTCCATGAGGGAGTAGTGTGCAACATTTAGGTTAATGAACTGACAGTCATTACCCCCACTGTGCCCACCAGAGTTAACACAGGGCAGCAAAAACAAGACAAGTATTGGCCACAGTCCCATAGGTCCCTGCCAAGCCCCAAGCCCTGCAGCCAGCTTTGGTGTAACAGGTAATATATACACTGGCAAAAATATATCTTATGTTTATCAATTAAATTATTGATTTTTCAAATCATGTGAATACAAAATATTAGTTGATTTAACTATTTGATCTCCAAATGCAATCTGGATCACAGATGCATTAATGCTACAGTTTAAGTAGGTCTTCATCTTACAGACTGGGCATCTGGTCAACATGGAGAAACAAGATTCAGGACTTTGTCACTCTGCTGGTGTTTGTAGCTTAGTGTAAACAAGCGGCACTCCCATTGCAAACAATTCCTGGCAATTTCCTGGCCTCAGGAAAAATGTGTTGGTGGACCCATCCCTCAAAAGGTGTGTTCAGACCATAGACTGTAAAAAAAACAGAATGTGAAGCAAATCTTCACCTTACTTTACTCACATGAATTTGACCGCTGGAGTGTTTTTGCAGTTTATTTTCCCAATACAGCCAATATATTGACTGTACAGGCATCAGCTGTTGCAAACTAACAACATAATCACTGACTGGTGCATGGAGTGTCAGTACTTTGTGTGGTTCCAGTTCAGACTCTGACTGATCTCACAAATCACCAAAAACTAGAACTCTTGTTCTCTCTGACTCCTTCCATCTCTGTCGTTTGTCCTCTTGTCTCCTGTATGTTTATGGAAAGCACAATCTTTTTTGAAGTTAAACATTTTCACCTCACATAGACATGCTTCATCCAAGGCAAACTTGCAGCTATTCACATCCACTCACGTCTTTGTATTGACTTTATGTGCAATTAAACCACCTCTAAAATTTGCTTTGCATTCTGAAAACACTTTGATTACATGAAGTTAATATTTATATAGAACATTGCAGGGACCACATTGAAAGTCTTTCATTTGTGGTGGGTTTGAGTCTTCCATTAAGCTCATAGCAAAACGTTTTGATACATGCAAACTGAAAGTTATATACAGATAGATTTACAGTTATTAAAAATATTTACATATACTGTATGTTAAAGTTTTTACATTCTAATTTTATTCTCATGAATATCTGTGCTATTGCAAGCATGCATCAATAATTATACCTGAGGGTGGAAGTTCATTCTTGACCTTGGAAAAAGTTGACAAAAAGATCTTAACTCAAGGTCCACCTACTAGTTTTTTTCAATTTACTTGATAATTGTGTGACCACAGTCACACAAGTGAGCAAACTCCATGATGAAGACAGTGAGATGTGGTTGAAAGACCTAACATAAGCTATAAGGGGAAATTATGACTCTAATATTATATCAGTTCAGTCTCCAGTGTAAATGATCTTTATGGTTGCCACATCTTGCTCCTCTGCAGGTTTTGAGCTTTTCATCTCATCATTTCCTGTTGCGAAGAGGCTGGAGTTGACTTTAAGGACCCATTCTGTGATCCTCTGATCTGTGTAGTACTCATCATCACTGTCTTCCGTCAGCCTCTCTGGACGACCTTTGTCCTCAGAAGCCCCAGATTCTGTTTCAATAGCTGAGTCATCGGAGCAGAAATCTCTTTGTTGCCTTGCTTTGCAGAGACTGGCATCATGTTTAACCCTGACTGGCATCATCATGCTGCTGTTATTGGCGCTGGGATCACTAGCGTCATTTTTCTTTTGTTGCACTAGAGGGTCCACTGGTGCTTGAGTCAATGATGCATCTGGCTGAGCATCAAAAGTCTGTTTAATCAGTCTGCAGGTAGTCTCTGAATCCCGGATGGTTGCTTTGTCTCCTCCTGCAAGAGCAACACTGATTTGATTATATTTCTTAGACTCCTGATTTGCCGTCCCACATGGTGTAACTATCATGTGAAACACAGTGTTTTTCATCATGTTACCAGTTGGTAAATGGGTGTTATATCCTTTTGGTTTGGCTGACTCCTTTCTGTGTATTGGTGGAGCAGCAGTGCATTCCACTTTGCCAGAGATGCTTCTTGATCCCCTGATAGGTGGCAGAGGGATGTTGCTGTGAGGTGTAGCAGTCTGAGTTTGTCTAGGTTTTGACCTGGTAAAGATGTTTGCAAGGTTGACAGATTTTGCGGTTGCTTGGAGATTAATGGATGATCGCGTTGGCCTGTCAATCCGTTGTACACTGATCTCCAAGCTTCGACTTTTCCTTTCAGTAACATTCAACCCCCATCCTCCGGACCTTCTGCTCCTGTTTAAATCTGACCGATCCTGCTTGTTGTGACCAGCTGTGTGTGAACTTTTCATATCTTCAGCAGCTTGTTGCATCTTCTGTCAAGCAAACTCATCCATCTTTGACACGCATGGAGCTGCTTGGTTGTCAACTTTCTTTTATACTGCCTGCCTGTGTCTTCAAGGCGCCGCCCACTCCACACACACACACACACAAAACCCTGAGCAGTCACTCGATCTGTAACACTACCCTTTGTAGGTTACCTGTAAGGACTGAAACCATTTTTAAGTCTTTCATATCAGTTTAAAATGCTGATCTTTGTAGAGGTCAGTCCTTGACCGTTAGATGACTTTGAGGTCCCACCCATGACAACTGTTTGCTGGCATGAACTGATAATAATGGCCGTGGGTCTTGTCCTGGGCACAATTTGCTAAGGGCACACAATAGCACAGTGTTAACTAATCTACATACAACATATATTATGTTTTTGTATTGTTTTGGCATATGTTAGTTCTATTTTGCCTTATGCACATCATGCACATCATACATTATTTTTCATTAGGCATCAAAACAGAAACCATATGTGAAAAGTACTGTAAAAGATTACAAAAATGAGAATCAAGTGTGCAGAATAGCCATAGTAAGACATCTCAGCAATACAAAATGACACTGAAAAACTTTCAGAAAAACTCATACAGGCATATAATTATACATTACATTTAACATGTGGGCCGATTCCCAAGTAAACAGAATCCTTTTACACATATTTTTACACTTACAAAATCTTTAAACAGTCCTTCTTGGCTGCATGGCCCTGGGCACATGCCCACCTTAGCACGTAGTAATAGCACTTATAACAGCCATCCTTTTCCACTATTTTTGTGATTTTCAAATGAATCTAACACTTCAAGGGACAGTTCAACATTTTGGGAAATATGGTTTTCTGTCTGTGAGTGAGATGAGAAGAACAATAGTAGTCTCATGTCTGCATTACATATGTAGGTGGAGTCAGGACACATGGGGTGTGGCTGTGGCTCAGGAGGTAGAGTGGGTCGTCCACTAATTAGAAGGTCGGTGGTTCGATCCCCAGCTCCTGCAGTCTGCATTTTGAAGTGTCGTGGGGCAAGATACTGAACCCCAAATTACGCCCGTGGCTGTGCCATCAGTGTGTGTGTGTGTGAATGGGTGAGCATAGAAACATTGTAGGGTGCTTTGGATAGGAAGCACTGTATCACTCCTGATGAGGAGGTTGGCATCTTGCATGGCAGCATCTTCCATCAGTGTATGAATGCATGTGAATGGGTAAATGTTGTAGAGCGCTTTGAGTGGTCAATAAGACCAGAAAAGAGCTATATGAGTGCAGGCCATGAAGACGGGAGGCAGGGGATAATAGCTAGCCTGGGTCTGTCCAAAGTGCACCTACCAACACCGCTCATGCTTACTGATTAACATCTTGTTTGTTTAATCTGTACATGAACAGAAATATAAAAATGACAATTTGACAACAGTTTTTCCATAGTCACTTCAGTGACTCTATCACAGGTTGCAGACCAAGTTTTGGTTTTGATCTTCAAACCTGGCAACCTCACTGTGTCAGCAAGACTCCAGGAGGCTGCACATAGTCACTGTGCCAAGCTGTAATTCCCCCCAAAATAATCAGACCAGGCTAGCTGTTTCCCCTGCTTCCAGTCATTATACTAAACTAGGCTAACCATGGCTAAACATCCAACTCTGTAGTTCACATGCAAACATGCAATTAATGAGATTAATCCTCTCATCTAGCTCTTGTCAAGAAAGAAAATATGTGTTCTCCCAAAATGTTGAGCTATTCTTTTAATGTCATAGATTGTAAGCTTTGTTGCATTTCATTCACCTGTGGCAGGCCTGGCCAACAGTAGGCCTATCCCATACATGTCTCCCACATGAATCCTCCTGTGAAATATTCACCACAAAGGGTATCCGATCTGCCACAGTGGCTATATGGGACAAGATCTTCAGAGCAGGAAATGGCTGGTGTGTACTGCAAACCTAAACCTGAGGTTTCAGTTTCAAGTCACGTTCCTGGTTAAAGAGCCTCTCTGCGACTCCATCTAAATCCACTTCCTGGTCATTTAATTAAGGCTCCATCCAAATGGGGAAAGGGAAGAGGGTGTTATTTAGCAGCTGTGACAGACACTGCACAGTTATTGCAGTGACTGACTGGGGTGAATGGAAAAACAGTCCAATATAAATTTGACAAGAAACCCCAGAGTGTCCAAAATCTACAAAATCTACCAAATGTAATCAGTCTCAACAAGTAGGCCTACTGTGCACCTGAAATGACCGCCAATCAGTTAGGATAATATCTCTCCCCCACAGTTTGTTTAGAAGTGTACGTCACCAAACATGTTGGCGCTGTACACAACAATGTGCCTGAGACCGGCATCAGCTATAGAGTTGCAGTGGATGTATTGTGAGCTGCGTGTTTGGGTTGGTGACACTGTACACCACCTGCACGGGCTGACTGGCCATGGTGAGCTCACTTCTTCCACTGACGTGTGTGTTACAAATATTCATGGTTTTCTTCCAAAATGTATGTCAGACAAATGTCTAAATCACTTTTACAAAAATATAGACACTAAAACTCTTAATTTGAACCAATAATCTTATTCAACTGCTACTGTTAAAATAATATGGCATAGCACATACTGTACATGTATGAGACCAGACCGCAATGAAAGAACCCATTTAGGTTCAGGTCTTACTTTGGACGGTGTATTGAACCATTTTGTTTGCCAACTGATTGTGATTCTGAATTAAGGGTCAATGGTTAATATCAATTGTATATCAGAAAACATATATCCATTCACCTTCTTCATTCCTTCAACTGTCCATATCATTTATAATATACAGATAATGTACAAAAATGAAATAAAAGACTACATGAGTCACTGTGACTTCAAACTGTTCCTTTCCTTCTCTTCTTAGGTCTTTGAAGGTCAATGACTCCCACCATTTAGCATGATTCACGAGCCTGTTGGGGCTTACAGTGGCATGCAGGCCACTCTCACACAAATATATAGGATTATCAGTAGTGGAGGAACTGCAACAAGATGTAAAACAAAGATGCTCCCTTTGTGAACACAATGACATGATCTAGTAGGTCAGATTTATTGCTTTAATGGAGGCCATAATGCAGATAGATTCTATGCTAGATAAGGTTCAGTATTAGAATATAGGTTCTTGTTGAATGTATAGTAATTTAAAAGGTCAGAGTTATTTTTAGAACGATCATCTGGATGTAGAGACTCTTCATCACATGCATGTAGTGAGCTACCTTTAACATTGCTTCAACCTCAGTGTCGCATTGGAGAGATAGAAACACAAAAGATTCTATTGTGAAATGCTTGCCGGCACACATATTTAACATATATTACATAGATGACTATCTGTAGAAAATTGAGATAATCCCAGTGAAAACTGGTGTGCATGTTTTATTTTCAGCACTGTCATCTCAGTGTCCCTGGGTTGGAACCGTGGGGTGGAGAGTTATTTGTGTGCATTGGTGTTTACCACATCTACCACAGTGTCTTTTTTGATACTGCTTCAGGGGGGCACCAAATTGAGAAACTATCAATTTCTGCACAGCGACTTTAAAGATCCTGAGATATGTTTTAGGACATATATAATTTCATAGATTATATAGTATTATATTTTTGCCATAATTATGTTAGTATCTAGGAAGTTAATTACTGCATTTTCTCTATTATCATTCAAGTACATCAAGAGTTAATTGGAATAATACTTTAATGAAATGGAATGAAATCTTCACAGTTGATTCAAGGTCAGAGTCAAAGCTTACTGTCCAATGACTGATGCAATACTAAACTTTTATCACTGGAGGGCAGTATTGCAATGCTATATGAAGGGGTATCAGCTGCAGCAAAGCACACACACACACACACACACACACACACACACACACACACACACACCAAATTTTTGTCTATATCTGAATACAAATTTGTTCAGAATCACTTGACATTGTGTTAAGATGAAATTTAATCATTATCAGTTTACAGGTACTGAAAGTCAAAGAAGTAACTAAAACCTTGGCTGTCAAGTTGTCAGGATAGAAGGAGACAATCCAGATATGAAAAAGGAAGGAGCCACATTTTAAAACACTGAAACACTAAATAACAAATACTGTAACACAGCCATGGCAGCAGTTTAATTCCAATTAATACGTCCAATTAATAAAATCTATATTCATTATTCATGAAGTCAGACACAAACATAGGAGGGGTGCATACTAATAGAATGTGACTCTTATTGTTTTCATCTGAAGGGGCAGCCTAATGGTACACTTAGGAAAAATACCTATCTTAAATAATTGTGCAGCATGCATGACAGGAGAACCCAAAGCAGACCCCCACCTTAGTGGGTGCTAGGTACCCCTCAGAGAGTGAGCACACCAGTTGTCATTATGGGTGACGATTTTCCCACAGCAGATATAGACTTATACATGTAGTAGCCTAGTAACAGAAGTACCGCTATCTTCTTCATCTGCAATTAAAAATGTATTTTTTATTGGGTCAAATCCCGTCACTGATACCGCGCATGCGCACCTTGTAGGCTGCCTGTCAATGCCATAGCAACCGGAGCAGACCATCAACATGGTGAGTGTTCGTGTTGTCGGCTCTTTTTTTCGTTGCTCTTTTCCGCTTTTTCCAGCTCATTTATACGGTCCTTACTGTAACTAGCTATCAGAACATGCGCTGACTTCGTGTCTTGTAGCTTAGTTGACGTTACATGCGACGTTGCTGTAGCTGTGAGCTAACATGGGCTAACTTTAATTAGCTACATGTCAGTTAGCGTTACTGAATAACTGGATAATATTTGCTCTGTTCTAAACGCGTCTGGACATTTCTGTTATGCCGTTTCTCCTAAAACTATGTTGTATTGGGTGAAAGAGAAACATATTCGACTGTCCATGAAGTCACTCTGGTTAAGAATACCAACCAAATGCCTAAAATAAGAAATATACTAAATGTTCACAACATATGTAGCATAGTAAAAATGTGTGTTTAATGTTGGACTGTTGTCTGCCTATCTGCTATTTTGTCATCACATCATAATTCAGCTTCTCCCTGTCTTACTGAATGTCCTGTTATGTCTTCAGGCCAAAGCAACGACTGTAAGAGAAGCACTGGCCAAATGGGTGAGTGTCATGCAGACATAGCTGGAAAAAACAGACAGGACATAAAGTTCTGTGTAGAGCTGCAACGATTAGTCGATTAATTGATTAGTTGACTGACAGAAAATTAATTGGAAAAGATTTTGATAATCAAAATTTAGTTATACTTTAAGTAAAAATGACAACATTTGTGGTTCCATCTTCTTAAATGTGTAGATTTGCTGCTTTTGAGTGTTTTCATATTGAATATTTTGGGGTTTTGGACTGTTGGTTGGACAAAACAAGACATCTGAAGACATCACAGTGGTCTGTGGAAAATTACAACAGGCATTTTTCACTCTTATCTGACATTTTATGGGCTAAATGATTAATCAAGACAATAATGCGTTTTTGATAATTAAAATAACTTAGTTGCAGCTAGTTCTGTGAAAGATAATAACTGTATTATCTGTTCATATAAGTATGTAGAATTTTGTGACTTGAAGTTCAATCCATAAATGAATTACACAATAATTAATTGCATCTTTTGATCTGTGTGTGTGTGTGTGTGTGTGTGTGTGTGTGTGTGTAGGAGGAAAAGTCAGGGGAGAAGGCGAGCGAGGCCACAGCTATAAAATTGTACGGTCAGGTTCCTTCTATAGAGAAGATGGATGCGTCTCTCTCCACACTCACCAAATGCGAGTGAGTCCTGTAGTGATTCAGTTGCTTATTTAAAGTTATTATTATACAGAGGTTGATATGTTGAGTGTGTACTTAGAAGTTATTTGAAGGTATACAGTACTATGCAAAAGTTTTGGCATTTAAAATAAAGTGAGGATAAAAAAATACTGACATGAATAGTTTTTATCAATCAATTAAGTTCATCAGTAAATAGAAGAAACCTAAATGAAATCAGTATTTGCTGTGAGCAGCTTTGCCTTTAAAACAGCAGCAGTTCTCCTCGGTATACCTGCACACAGTTTTTCAGATACTTGGCAACTTGGTTGTTCCTGCATCTTGGAGAAGTTGCCACAGTTCCTCTGTGGATTTAGGCGTCTCAGCTGCTTCTGTCTCTTCATGTAATCCCAGACTCACTCCATGATGTTGAGATCAGGGCTCTGTGGGGACCAAACCATCTGTTGCAGGACTCCTTGATCTTTTTTTTTATCAACTTTGTCATTGTTTAAGAAGGGTAACAAACAACATATACAAACAATTACGCAACAAAAAAAATGCATTCTCACTTCTGACATCTCCATATATACTATATCCAATAAATATTGTAGCCATTGATTACAGGAGAGAATATGAGGAGGCAGCCAGGGTATGGCTAGCATTTTTTTGCAGCTGTCAGACCAACAAAAAGTGCAAGCATCTGATGAAATGAGAGAGATGAGAGGAGGTATCATTCAATAGGAGCAGCTTTGGACAAAATGGCACTTTAATATCAAGTAGGTCAGATAAGGTTGTAGATACCATTTCCAGAAATACACTACTCCTGGACAATTCCAATACATGTGCAGAAAAGACCCTGAGTCCCCATCAGTGCAGAGCTTGCAGTCAGAAGAGGATATGAGCTTCATCAGAAGGAGCTTCTTGGGAGTGAGATACATCCTATGTAGAAATTTAAAGTGTATCAGTTTGTGGTTGGGATTTTTGGAAGTACCATCTAGATTGTCCCAGACTGTTGACCAGCAAACAGATTAACCAAGATCTCTACTCCAGATTTGATGGACTGCCAGAGGCTTGCAGACAGAATTTAAGAGTAATTATATCCTACATACTAAGCCTCTAGCCTCTCAAGTTGTTAAAGCTACACCCCCTGGGAACCCATACGTTCGCATTGCTAACCTGAGATGAAGGTAAAAGAAAAATTAGCTTTTAGGAACATTATACACAGAGCACAAATCATTAAATGACCTCATTCCTTTATCATCCCATACAACTGACAAATTATCAACACCTTTTGCAGACCATTGTGAAAACTGAAAGGGGACTCGTCCTGTAACAAGATTCAAGTTATTAAATATGGGACTATGAGTGTACCATTTTAAGGAGGTCTGAGTATGATTTTCTACTAACCACCATGTTGACAGTAATAAGGACATAATTGGACCAAGCTGATGTTTAGCAAGTTTAGGAGGCAAAGCAGAGTAAACAAGGTCCTGTAACCAATGAGGGTGAGCAAGGTTCTCTTCTGTTGGTCTTCACAAGACCTGAGCATTGGGGTCAAGCCATGTTGACACAGGACGCAACATATATGACCAAAAATACAATTTAAAATTTGGGACAGCTAAGCCACTATCGTTTTTACTTCTTTGCAATGTGGACAACTTAATATCTGGTCGTTTACCACCCTGCACAAACTTAGAAATTACTTCGTTTAATTTGTCCCAACAGCCATTTGGGGGAAGAGAGGTATCATATTGGAAAAGAAGTTTACTCTGAGCATAATATCCATTTTTATTATGGAGATTCGAGCTGACAAAGAGTTAGGTAATTTTGTCCATCTATCCAAGTCTTCCTCTACTTGTTTTAGGATGTTTTGGAAGTTCTTAACGGAAATAGATTGTAAAGAGGGATGGATATCAATGCCTAGATACTTGAAATATTTAACCACTGGAATATGAGGACAGATTAAGAGGCATTTGTTGGGACTTGGACCAATTGATCTTATATCCAGAGAGTGAACTAAATTGGGCAAAGACATCCAAAATGTGAGGAATTGAGGAGGGGTTGTTACTAGCATACAGTAGTATATCATCTGCAAATAAGGACAGACAATGGTGTGTGTTACCAAAAGCGTTGGGTTCAGTAAGGGGATATTGTCTTATACTTTGGTTTAGATGTTCTAGAGAAAGAGAAAATAGAAGAGGAGAGAGAGGACAGCCATGGCAGGACCCTCTAGAGATGAAGATTGAGGTAGATAAGATATTGTTGGCTGTCACCATGGCTGAAGGATTTGTATAAAGTATCTTAACCAGCTTAATGAAGCCCTGACCAAAGCCAAACTTCTCAAGGAACTCCCATAGGTACTGCCACTCAAGCTGATCAAAGGCTTTTTCTGCATCGAGTGACAATACAGCACAGTGAGTTTTAATATCTCTTGAAAAGTATAACTCATGAAGTAATCTGCAAATGTTGTCTCCTGCCAGACGGGACTTATATATACTTATATTATAATACCAGTTTGGTCATGATGCACAAGTTTGGTCATATGTTTCTCGATCCTGGAGGCCAACACTTTAAAGGCATATGCATTCACTTCGGCACATAAAATATATATAGCTACTACATAAAGTTACTTGGTTTAGGTAAGACTGCAAGCAAAGCCATGTTGACCAAGAAAGGAACTCTTTTTAATCGCAGCAATCATATGTATTGTCCAAGTTGAACATTGAGAAAGTTGAGTAAAATCATGCGCAATACCATCTCACCCAGAGTCTTTCCTTTTTTCATACCAAAGATGGCCTCATTGAGTTCAGTTAATGTAATATGAGTCCCCAAATGGTCTTCTTCCTCCTGAGATAAAGATGGGGGGGTTTAGGTTTCCCATAAAGTCCTTACCATTCCTTCTTGTTCTTGTTGCACAAGATAGTTCTTTAGAACTCTGGCTGGATGTTTAGGCTTGTAGTCATGCTGCATAACAAATCTGGGACTGATCAGGTGCCTTCCTGATGGTATTGCATAATGGATAAGAATCTAAACATCTAAAATGCCTAAAACTTTTGCACAGTACTGTTGAAGTTATGTTAATCCATGAGATTAGCCATGTTTACCTCACTATTGGATGTGTTGTTGTTCAAAGGTACATTTTTTCCACTGAAAAATACATTTTTCAAGACAGACAAATATTATGTGTCTTGATTAGAACGTACACACACTGTTTCATCCACTATAAAGCTATGAAGTATTTTTTGGAAAAGCCACAAATTTGAACTGATTCAGCATGAAAAAAGTAGTCCAGTAGGAATCTCCCAGCATCTAGAAGATAAAGTAGAAGGCCAGCTAATACAGATGAGTATTTGGCACTGTATTATATTTTGTTAATCTAATGCAAAATGTTTGAAACAATCTTGCTCATTTTGACTGTTGCTAGAGTTTGTCAGTTTAAAAACAACAACTTAAGTTTGTATAGATCACATTTCCTCCTGTGTGCAATTCTTTTCTACTTTTTGAGGGTCTAGGGAGATATAGCTTTATACTTCTCCAAAAATGGATTTCTGGTAAAAACCTTTTTTGCATTTATTAACTTGCATACTTGTAAGCTGAATAAGGCCAATTTTTCTCCTAAAGAAATAATGTCATATATATCAGGGGTTCAGCTTTATTTACATTATCAATCAATGTGCCAATTATTTATAATCAACTAGTCGTTTCTGACTTAATTTGATCAAAAGTCCTGTTTATATGCACCATAGTAGAGAAACATAGGAGCTACTTTTTTCCCCTGAAATGGCAGGAAAAGATTCCTGACGTTTTCTCAGCCTTGGTAAATTCCACAGAAACAGAATTAACATTTAACAAAAAAATATTTTTATTATTTCTTCATCATAGTCTGTATTGTGTCTGTGTTTCCAGAGTGATGACACTTCAGTGTTTTGTTTCACAGAAATGATCACACAATCAGCATTAGCGTAATTGCCTAAATTATGAATAAATCCATTCATCTATTAGTAACAGGAAGTTAACCAAAATGACTGCATACACATTAGTTTACTCTTCACTGTCAAATCTAATTATAAGTTAGTATTCAGCCAGCTGTCTCTAATATGCATAATTGCTGACAGTATAAACATAATAGACACCACAGCCCAAGTATAAAACTGCAGATAATTCTCCAGAGAAACCCAATAATTCAGTCTAAGCAGCATGTTAAGAGAATTTTCAGTTGCTCATCTGTCAAGAGCATTATGTTAAAGCAGCTTAGCAGCTAGTACAGACATTGTGTTCAGTGATTCACTGTATGTTTTGAACCAGATTAGTATATTTCCCTTAAAATACCTAATATGTGATTATACTGTATCCCTCACAGGAAACTGTCTCTGTCCACAAACTGCATTGAGAAAATAACCAACCTTAATGGCCTGAGTGAGTACTTACTGCATGAAGAAGAGTAGCAACACACAAACACACTATTTAGGGTTTGTCATGTGGTTTTGTATTGTGTCCTTCCAGAGAACCTGAGGATACTGTCACTAGGGAGAAATAATATCAAGGCACTCACTGGGCTGGTGAGTCATGTGTACACATGAAACAGTCTTTCATTCTTTCTGTCTTCCTTTCTTTCAAAGTACTGTTTTTAATTACACTTCAGAATCAGAAGCAGGTTTATTGCCAAGTAGGTTTGCACATACAAGGTATTGCCTTGTTGTTGTTGTGCGTAACAGTCAAAAATATACACAAAATGAAGTAATCCTAAATAATTTAATATAAGAAAGAAAGAATTTACAAAAATATGTAAAATATATTCCCTAGTGAGAAGAGCTGAATTAAATGAAATATACAAAATAGGAGGAGAAGGAGTAAACAATATATGCAGTGTGGAATTAATAATATAATAATAATAATAATAATACAAGTTGCATTAATGTAACAAGCACTGTTAGATCATGTGCAAATATAAGATTATGGGGTTTTATGTTATATAACGTGTAATGTCCATGGGAGGGATAGAATCTATGTCAGTGATCTTTCCTGCTCACCACTTTCTAAATGATAGGAGTTTCAGAAATGTTAATACATGCTAACCACATGCTTTGTATGTATATTGTTTTGCATGTGTGCGTCATGCAGGAGGCAGTAGGAGACACATTAGAAGAGTTGTGGATCTCTTATAACCTGATAGAGAAGCTGAAGGGAATCCAGTGCATGAGGAACCTGAAAGTCCTCTACATGTCCAACAACCTGGTCAAAGAATGGGGTGAGCCACAGTCATGCATCTAGTCAACACAACTGAAACAGTGGCCGCTAATTAGCACAATGTTCTGTGTTTATTCATAGAACATGAATTGGTGCTGAAATCCTTTATATAATGTTTTTGTTGTGCAGGAGAGTTTGTGAGGCTAGCTGACCTGCCGTGCCTGGCAGACCTGGTGTTTGTTGGAAATCCTCTGGAGGAGAAGTATTCCACTGAGGGAACGTGGATGGATGAAGCCTCTAAAAGACTACCTAATCTGAAGAAACTAGATGGTAAGACTGTCTCTGCAGATTATCGTATGTTTCCTCAAGTTTTTTCCTCTTTGAAATCAGCTTTCAGTCTATCTTTCACTTCCAAGGCAGATAATGTTCATTTAGTCCTTGTTTTGTCGATATAATTGATGATCTATTTTTCCGTTGTTTCCAGGAACCCCAGTCATCAAACAGGAAGAGGATGAAGGAGACAGAGAGAGCTGAGAAACAGGACTGTCTGCAGAATTGCAACACCTTTCCCCAAGAGTCCTCTCTTTTTTTTTTTTTTTTTTAAAGTTTTCTATAGTTTTTGCCTGAGGCTTTTCTTTATATAAAATATTTTTACAGCAACACAATCCTGTGTTGTAGATTGACAAGCACAACATAACAAAATACACATAGTGTGTATCCTTCTGAATTGAAGAAGCCAGTTAAACTGACTAAATACTTCAGGCCTGGTGGGTTTAGGACCAGAAGTGTGACTACGTGATTACCACATTTCCTAATGCTATTTACAGCATTACCTTTTTCTTTTTACTGTCAAACTATGAAGAATATTGAAGCTAATACAAATTGACTGTGGAAATTGGTGGTATGGTACCATTCAGGAGCCAAAACCACTCAGTGTGTAAATTTACAATGTGTCTTACAGAACATCTTTAAGTGTGTATGCATCCGTCTTCTAGCAAGAACTTAAGCACAGTGTAGTGCACTCACTTGTGAGCAGAAACATTTGTGTGGACCAGAGTTTGACAAGGTAATACTATTAGCTTCACCCTGCTGGACCTTCTCTAGCCTAATAGGAGTTGGCTGTAAATACCTAACACTGTCTTCCCTCCATAGCATCACCATGGAGAGATGGCCAGCATGCTAAAGATTAGCTGGGTTGTGATATATTTACTGAACTAAGCAGTGAGACAACTTGACTGTTGAAACAAAGCGACTCAGAAGTGTTCACAACTTGTTTGAAACCCTGTAGATGTTGTGAATTTATTTCTGTGGTTACTCCTGGTCAGCTTTATGCAATTGTATATTTGTATGAGTGATACATTTCAATGTTAACCACAAAAGAAAAATCCAGCAAGTAGTTACATCCTGCCACGGTACATTGACAGCAAACTCTTTTTTCCAGTTGTTATCAGAATTCAGGAAATAGCTGAAATGAGGGTCTGACTTCTCAGGTAGTAAGGGAACAGCAGTATGTTTAAAGTTTGCACCCAGCATTGTTGTAATGGAACATGAAGGGACCATAACCATATACTGTGCAAAGCACTGTGGCACGACTGTGGAGTCACTGAACAAAGTATATCCACACCTCTGTTTGGTACTGTGTTGGTTATAATTTTCCTGACGATATGGTCATGTAGAATATTGCTTAACTTTATTACATTCATATCTTAACAAGAATTTACGTTGTAATAAGGTATACTGTTCATTATTTGAAGGGTAGATATTAATCAACTGTATTTTCCTGTGGGTTTTAGGCTCATTTAGGAACCAAGGTTTCCACAATGTTCCTGTTCTTAAAGATCTGATACCAAGGTTAATGCATGTAGCACGTCTTAATTAATTACCACTGTCAACGTGATTTTTGAAGTGAAGTTTTAAGTTATTTTAGAAATGTTTGTACATACAGTTGTCACATGTTTATGTTTTTTAAATGATTTTGATAATTGAAATAAATACTATTATGGGAACACAGTGTCTTATCAGTTATAACGTACTGGTTATATTATTAATTTGGTGACGCATAATTGGTAAATGAGTAATTAATATCGACAGAAGTTGTCTATTTTTTGTAATTCACAGGTCACTTAAGGTTACATTTCGTCTGCAGGAGTTGCCTCTCAAAGTTTAAGAATTGTTTTCTTTTCATTACATTTTGGTCATCTATTATGTATTAATTTCCTGCGTTATTGTCTGAGCCCCCATACAACAGTATCATCGCATATAAAATACTTTTTATACGTTTAATGCGTTTTGCAGAAGCACAATATAATTGGTCAATGTAGATGTCAATCGCTGTTCCCTCCATTCGCTTCCTTGGCAACAGCCTGATACCCGGAAGTTGTTGTCTTCGCCGCGAAATATCAACAGCTCCAACTTCAGAGCAGTAGAAATGTCGGTGCCAGTGTTTTGCAGTAGATAAAACCCTCCTGAGTGTAGTGTGCGGTGGTTGTAATGCAGCGTGGTAAAGCGGCTGTGAGTGTGGAGGTGAAGCAGGTGATTGCAGCTCTGTGTAGACTGCTAGCGGCCACCGGCCTCTACGCTGTCCCCGCTCCGGAGACCTTCAGACGGGCTAAATTTGGTGGTGAAGTCGAGGTGGTAGGTTCAACACTTCTAACTGTTTTCCTCGTCATTGTCCTCAAAGTTTGACCGCACTGGCTAATATAATGATTTGTTGGTACATAATAGTCAAACTGACTATAACAGACAACAGACCTTTAGTCCCCCTGGTGTGTTTGTGATTATAGACTCAAGTTGTATAGACAAGCTGCTGTGAACTTGCAATACACTTGTTTCAATAAAGCTGTTTATGAAAACAAAACAGGAAGACAGAGCAAAACAACTATACAATAAAGTTAAAAGTAAAGTTACGTCATATTAAAGAAATAGAGAAAAAATATGAATTGTGATCGTTTTATTAAGAAATAGCCTACTATGAGTCATTACGTTTGTTGCTTTCAGTGGCAGAACTAATATTTGAGTCCACAACTCAAAGATATTCAGTTTACTATCACAGAGGACTAAAGAAACCATAAAATATTCACATTTAATAAGTTGGAATCAGAGAAATTTGGCACTTTCTCTTAAAAAAAATGACCCAAAAAGTTAAATTGATTATCAAAATAGTTGGCAATTAATTTTCTGTCGATTGACTAATCCATTAATTGACTAATCCTTGCAGCTCTTGTTCAAACATCACTAGAGTGAGAAATAGAATGTGTTATGGAAATTTCTATGGGTACAGATTTTATTTTATTCATCTCATTATGTGTAATTCCTTCTGAAATAATGAAAAAAAATATGCATGTTTACTTTGAATGTTCAGAATATCTTCTTTAAAAGTAATTACAGGAAAATGGAGGCAAAAAGGAAGCCCAGCTATAGTCAAACAGAAATAACTGGCAAACTAAAAGCATGCACACACTATTATACCTACAACCATCACAATGTGAAGATTTGGGGGTTATGAAGCCGGTAATGGCATAAGTAATGAAGTAAATTATAAAAAAGATATTGTCATACTGTATCATGTTAGTCATCTTTCTGCTCTCTGTTGTTTTCCAGGAGGATCAGTTCTGGCAGCTGCTCGCTAACATTTTTCAGACAACTGGAACTGTTTCCTCTAAAGCCAGCACACAGCTAACAGAGAGTCAGTATCACTGTTTTCTAGATCTATCCCTTTTATCTTATGAGCTCCTAATGCTATTTGTTTTGGACTTTACTGATTTCCCTTTAAGATGCTTTCTTTGAACGATCTGAAAACATCATACCTACATGTCTGCTTGTTTCAGCACTTATTTGGAGCAGTTTGACACTAAAGTGATCATTTTCAAATGCAAGTTGCTAAAACAAGACTAATCTATGGCAGAAACTAATGTTACAATATTAATGTGAGAGTATGTTGTAAATGTATTTATCATTTTATATACAATAATGAAATTGATGTTCAATGTACTGAACTGTGTTTCACTGTTATTTCACTTGCGTAAAACAAACTTAAAACCCTGTAATAACACATTTTATTATTTTTCAGTCGGAATTTACTTAGAATCATAAATTTGTACAACAGAAACAATACTATGATATAAACATATTATCACGATACATGATTCCACTGATAGTTAATATGTGATAACGAAGTATTACTTAACAAAGCTAAACAAAGTGAATCAACTCACCAACATTACTGTACACACTGAGAGCCCCATGCTCTCCTTTGTAGGGATAAAAATAGATAGGTAGACTGAGGCTGAGTGTTTTTTCCTCTGTCTGTGTGCAGCTTCTGAACACAGGAAGCTGGTGGCTGCAGGACTGTGGCAGACTGGCTACCATGCTGACTGGATGTATGTGAGGAGGGGAGGAGGAGGAGGAGGAGGAGGAGGAGGGGAGGGGAGATTCTCCAGCAGAGATCTGCTCCTGGCGTTGGGCTGGCTGCTCGCTACAGGAACACTGGAGAAACTGCTGACTCTGCGAGTACAGCAACTGGACAAAACACTACTCACACCTACACCTGTAAGGACTGCTGGTACCATTGACACCATGCTGCTATGTGTAATGGGAGCATGTCTACGCTGCTACAGTACTGATAATCCTAATTCAGTACCTATCTCTGATCTTGGTCTCTGTGTTTCAGGTGAAGCCTCAGATTTCTCATGAGGTCCAGTTAGACTCGGCTTCTCTTAGGAGACTTCAGTGGCTCATTGGCTGTCTGAGACATCAGGGGCGGACCCTGCTGTCCATGCAGGAAGAGCGAGCTTCATTGCTTCATGCTGTGAGGAAGTCCGCTGTTTCTAACTTGCTTAAAGGGAAATACCACCGATTTTACACATCAGTATGCTTAAAGGTGGTGGGGAGAGCTGCTGCATGTATTGAGGGTGATGTAGGCGAAATGTTTTGACAAGGAAGAGGAGTGCATGGACTAAAAAAAGATGATATGTGTGGTTCTGCTGCATCGATTTTGATCCTTTCTTTTTTCAGAAAGAAATGTGGAAATTAACAGTAATTTTTACAATTCTACAAACTATGAGACACAGACTACTATTCCATATTTGTTAGTCTTTGAATGTTCAAATTTTAACAAATGATACGTTTTGGAGCATACTCAAGTGCAGGATGATTGCAGTTGACGTTTAAGATGAGGTGCATACGAGCATTTTTTTTGTTAAATGAGATGAAATAAGATAAGATACATAAGATGAAATGAGCACGTTTATGCTCCTCTACCACAGAGATGTTTACCACAAAAATATTTAATTTAAGTCCATAATTAAAATACTTTTTGACTCAAGTCTAACTAACAAATCAATATTTTTCTCAGGTTTTTTCTGCCAGCCTCCCCTCCTCTGCATCCTCCTCCTCTGATCAAAGCTCTTCAGTGCTAAGAGAAGTAAGTGTGTGTGTGTGTGTGTGTGTGTGTGTTGAACCATCTGTTTTCTACTGAGTGTTAAACATTTGTTTAGTTTGCTCTCAGGCCATAAACTCATTTTGGTATTCTGTTTCTTTTTTTATTAGTTGCAATTCTGTATTGTTGTTTGAGAGATTTTTTTAAAAAATAAAGGAAAAGTGTCAATATTCCATCTGTGAGTACAGCGTGTGTGTGTGTGTGTTCTAGGATTGTGCTCATATGCGGGAGCTCTGTGACCTCCTTGAAGCATATCTGAAGTGGAAACAGGTGGAGAAAGTTTTCTGGACCTGGATGGTGAGTTAGATACACACACACACACACAGGAAACTATTCAACACAGCAGTGATTACAAACACTTCTCATTAATGATTCTCATAAATTCAGCCACTGTTGACTCTCAGGTCAGTCAACCATCTCTATCTAATACAACTGTGTGTGTGTGTGTGTGTGTGTGTGTGTGTACTTGTAGGATAGCGTAGTGGATTGCCATCTGAAAGATCCTGTTGTTGAGAGGTCTACACATCCAACTGATAGGAGAGCAGCAGTTTGTCACCACGGAAACCGGGGTTTAGAGAAATTGGAGGACATGCTGTTGAGACTGCCCACATCACAGGTTGGCAACACACACAGACACACTCAAGGTGTTCTTCCCACACAGATTATTTCATAATTGTTTCATGTGAACAAATGTAGTTGAAATATCTATATTGTATATTGTATGTACTGAGTGATATTCAGTCTGAAGAAAATGAAACATATAGGGCAATGTGTGATACCCTGAAAACCATGCCCACTGGAGGGGAAAACAACCGGCACCATAAAGTGCAACCAAGGGCTGAAACACTAACAAAATGCCCGTAGCTAGCTAAAAACATTAGATTTCAGCATGTCAAAGGATTATTTAGCACCCTGTCTACCACAGAGGAAAAGGTATTTTCTAACACCTGTTACATTAAGATGCAACACATGAATGCAAGAGCTGACATCACGTTTATAGTAGAGATAGCACAACTAATAACAAACGTAACTACATAACAAGCTGGCACTTTTCACAGCTGATATGACGTGTACAGTTTTTTTAACATAGTTGGGGAAATTACACACACAGACATGCAATGATTTCCCGTTCAGACTCTTTTTAGCATCTAGCAGCGTGTTCAGGTATATGTGTCATTTTCACAGAGGTTTTTGAGGTTGAGTCAGTTTTTCTGTTCGGCAGCTTATAATAACTTAGTTCTGGGTTCTTTACCCTATTGGTTGTGCAACCCACCACACATCAGCTTTTCTCAGACATTTTTCTCTTGTTTGCTAGCAGACAGAAGTGACAAAGAGGCACCTTCATGCAATACAAAGTCATTGGAGAGCAATGAATTGTTTTCCCCTCCGGGGTGGACAGGACTTAAATGCGCTCTGTCTCTGTATTTTAGGAAATACATTTTTTTTGCTTTCTTTCCAAGAGTGAGATAAGAAGATCGTGACCACTCTGTATGTTCAGTAGGGAGCTGGAGTCAGCTTGTGGTTAGCCTAGTTTAGCATAAAGACTGGGAGCAGGGGGAAACAGCTAGCCTGGTTCTGCCTAACATTCAAACATGCACGAACCAACCCCTCGCAATCTCACGAATTAACACTCTGTATCTCATTTCTTTCATTTGTGTATGAACATTTAAAAACAACACGCCATGGTTTTTGGGGGGTAATGTGCTGTGTTTGACGATCTGTCTTGTACCTTTTCACTTTGGGCAGAGCCATGCTAGCTGTTTCCAGTCTTCATTATAAGCTAGGCTATCCTCAGACAGTGGTATTGATCCTCTCATCTCTTTTTTTGCCCAGCATGTTGAGCTATTCCTTTTAATAGAAACAATAGCCTACCTGAAAAGATAAGACCAAGTCATTGTTTACTTGATATATCTGTAGTATGGTCCCTCTATCAGAGTATCTAAAGATAGAGGGTGTTGTATAATGTACAGATTGTAAAGTCTGTTCTATTTATTTGTGTTTTGTGATTTTTGGTTATATAAATGGCTAAACAAAATTGAGTAGACTTGATATTAGATGGCAAATGTGCCAGTCACCAGTAAAGTAGGGCTGCAACTAACAGTTATTTTCATCAACGATTAATTATTTTCTCAAGTAATTGTGTAGTCGATACAATGTTAGACAATAGTGACAAATCCCCATTGAATCTCAAAGACCCAAAGGTGACATCTTCAGATTACTTGTCTTGTCTGACCAACAGTCCAAAACCCAAGGATAACCAGTGTATTATTACAAAAAGCAAGAAAAGCAGAAAACTTTTTGTTTGACTCAACAATATTATACCACAAGCCTCTGCTGGTTACAAGTGAAGAGGGTTCGGTGCTAATGGTATTCTTGTTTGTCGTGATAGTTGAATCTTTGTGCCTAAATCCCTTTCATCTAATGTCCCAGAAAGGACAGAGGAGAGGCAGAAGGGATGCTGAACACAGGGGAGAGGGAGGAGAGAGGTTGCAGGGTAGATTGGACACCTCCACCCTCCCTCCCCTTCTCTCTTCTCTCCCCTCCCTGCCCTCCCTGCCCCTCCTCTCCCAGTCCTACCGAGCCAGGCTCCATGCTGAGAAGCCAGTCAGACACAGCAGCCGCCCAGCAGGGGGGCTCTGCGGCAGGGCCGAGGATCCAGACGAGCTGTCGGCGTCTCACGCTACACAGCTGCTTCTTCACACAGAGGCCAGACTCCTGGAGAGGAGGGACAGGCAGAGACTGGCCAACAAGATACAGCTGCAGGAGATAACTGGCAGGCTGGACGAACTGGTGTTGATACCACCGTAGACCTTCCTTTTTTTACTTGATAAGTAACTTATGCAATATGAATGAGATGATTTTGTCAACATGATAAGGACTTGGACATCCAACCACATGACTTTTTACAATTGTTCAAAACATAAACATATGATGTGAAGCTGGTTCATTAAAATATTACCTGTATCTTTGTTTTTCTTTGGTCCTCACTCAGTATAGAATATATCTATAGTTTTGTGACGGACGTGTTCTGATATTAGGAGGCTGATTTTATTTATTCAGAAATATACTAAATATGGACAAAAGTCCACTAAAGCATCTTGCTGCTACCCTGCTTTTGCCTGAAGTTAATTTATACAAAATATACAGATGGGGGTTTATAATTCATGGAATTACATGTAAGTGCATAACAATACTATTTATGTCAGCTATCATTACAATAATTGTATGAAGTCAATCACAGGCTGCAGTTGTCGAAAACATAATTTGCATCTTTATTTATTCATCAAAACGAATCACACCAAATTATTTTCATCAGGACCAGATTTATCTATGTTCAACACACAAAAAACATCTCTGATTTATTCATTTAACCATCTTTCGAAAAACCAAAACTTAATTACAGTTTTGAGCAGGACAGGTATTTTTTTACTCTGTATAAAGGAATAAAATTATGAAATTACAACAATAAATACATTAGAACTAGAAATAGAGTTTTTATTTCAGAGGCTAGACTTAAGCACTATAAATACAGCAGGTGTCAATGACTTTATATGTCTACAGTATCTTCTTGTGTCATTAGTTGAACTGACTTAGCAATCACCTTGGTGATTGACTTGGTGTATCCCTTTTAAAAGGCTTTATGGCAGTGTAGGTGCAGATAGTGGTTTGATTTTCTGGTGAGACTAAGTTATCATGAAGATTTAACCACCAGTAGTTTCTGCATGTAGGAGTTGAGCCACTTCTGTCTCTCCATGGAGGTGAGCAGCTTACTCTTCTCTCTGAAAGCAGCATCATCAGCCACCACCATGTTCCTCTTCACCATGCCTGCATCCTGAGAGGACCACTCAGCAGGCCACGCCCTCTCCACGCTAGAGATACACACACCAATGACATCACTCCATCTGATTCACCAGGAAACCATCCAGGTACCAGAGTTCAACACTTATACCACATATGCCTTGATTTGAAGAACATACAACTCAGATTTAGCTATTAGGGTTTTCTTTTAATATTTGACAAATTTTGGCCTGTTGGTGGCGCCAAATGAAAAGTCAGCCTCTTGGCATCATAGATATTTGTGCCATATTTGATGGCAGTTCATCCAATAGTTCTAAGATATTTTAGTCAAAACCACAAATGTCAATGTCATGGTGGTGCTAGAGGAAAAGTCAGAGGATCAGATTAGTAGGCTTCATCTTCTGGGGATCATGATTGTCTGTACAAGATTTCAACGCCTGACAGACCAACACTGCCATCCCCAGAGCAACCTATGCCACTAGCATCACTACAAATACATTCGGTACATTTACCCTCAGCAGTGGTTCCCAAGTCTGAGGAGGTCATGAGAAATGAAGAGAAACAATAAAAAATTCAGTTTATTCTTTCCAGACTTTTGCTAATCTTATCCTTTATCCTGTACTTGTATATAAAAGTATACATATACTTATATGTGACTTACGGATGTGCACAAAATGTGGAAAGGGTCTAATAGAGATCTTAGATTTTTATAAGGTGTTTCCATAAAGTTTGGGAACCACTACCATGCAGCCATGCAGATAGTTTTGTTTTTTTGTTCCAAGTTTTTGAGATGTCAGCCTCTGAATATGTTTAAAACATGTTTTTTTGTTAACCACCTTCAAATGAAATATTAATTACATAAAAAGTTCCAACCCTTTGCCAAAGGATATGAAGCAGGGTTTGGTTTTCTAACAGATGTTGGCATAAAGAATTGACAGTTTGATTTTGTAAATATCTAAAAAAAATAGATGTTATTAGAAAAACCATTATTGTGGCTGCTTTTTCACAGCCTTTTATTTATTTTTTTTACCTTAATCAAATACTATTTCATCTGATTAGGACTTCATACTACAGTGGCATTTTCACTATGTAGTTACCTTGCCTCTGCTCTCTCTGGGGCAAAGAGCCACGCCTCCCTCATCAACCCTGTCTTGCTATTGGCTGCCGCTCTGAGGCTGGGTGCTGACATCATTTGGATGCTCCAATCACGTAGAGAGATGGAGGGGAAGACAACATCCCAGTCATCTCGTTTAGCCTCTGAATCATCAGGACTATTGGAATCAGATAAGATGACACTTAATGATTCACTGGGAAACTGGGATGCTACAAAATAATTATGTATGTAATTTAATATATGTAAATATATATTCTATATTTACCATATTAGATACAGTCATGTAAAAATATCTTAATAAGTAAAGCATTGTAAGAAGAGATAAATAAAATGTGTTAGTCTTTCAGTCAGGTAATTGAGGTAGTCAATTCATCAATCTACCTGAGAGGTAGTCGAGGCTGAGGGAAGCCAGATGTCACCAAGGTCATACCCAGAATGCAAAGCAGTAGGAAGGATGTACGGGGGAAAGCAGGCAGTCCAGACATCCTAAAATGATTTTTTTAAGAACAAAAGAAGAGACTGTTAAAAAAATGTCTTCTTAATGACAATTAAACAACAGAGACCAGAGCCGAAGTATCAAAGTTGTACAAGAATTTATTTTCTTGTACAAGAAGGAGCGTTTCACAATGCAACACGCAGGATTAGGTTACAAAGAAAAAGGCTCCTCATGGAGTGCTTATAACAGGGTTTTATACACCTTAAGTGGGTGTTCGAGTTCTTTTCTTAATCTATCAAATACAGACTTATAGATAACATCATGCCTGTTTTCAGTTCTCCTGTTCAGGAGCCATCCTGCCCAACTGGCTCCAAGATGACATGTCTCACACTGTCTCCAACAAATTTTAATTTCTACATCTTCCTCTTTGCAAATATACCATTTAACCTTAGCTGATAAGTCTGCTGATGAGTCTGCTGATGTTGCAGAGTTGCAGTACAAAACATCTGTGACAGCAGTACAAACATGCATTAGCTGAGTCAAAGCTTTATAATCTTCAAACCAACTATGAATATGTACATAAACTGCTGGTGTCAATCTTTAATTTTCTGATTTTCTCAGTGTCACTTACAAGTTTGGTCTTCCAGTTGCAACCTCATGATTATAAATAATCAATAATCAAGAAACTGCACTGGATCACTGCATGAGTTTGCATGCAGTGATCCAGTGCCTTGACTAATCTATTTTACTGTGATGGACTGAAGGTAAACACTGAGTATCTGTAGTTTGCATTTGAGACTCTGTTTGTGCCTGTGCAGTTCATTTTATTTTATTTTATGCTATTGATAACTTTGACATGTTAAGTCTGAATTTAACTATTATGAAAACCTAATTCATCATCATTCTGTATATAAATACCAATAATGTTTTACAATTAAATAAATATATAAACACTTTTATAATTTATACTTTTATAATAAACACAATTATTAACTAAATATTAATGTAAACCATAATTATATTCTTTTGATATGAGTTTTGAATGCTGAATTTCAGATAACCAGGTGGCTATCCAAAGTGAACCTAAAATAACACAACATGGTAAGCATTTACATTTTTGCTGTGAAATGATGGATCATATCACCTCATTCTTTTATTTTTGCCATGTTGGTGCATAACACAGCAAAATATCATTCAATTGTTGGCACCTGTAAATGTGCTTCATTTGTACAAACTAAAAGTGAACCTACCAAGCAAAATGTAGCCAAAAAATCTACATAATCAACATAAGCTGCAAATGATTGTAGTTGTGACCACACACTCAGCTCATAAAACTATATGATCAAAAAACAAACATAGTCATAATGCAACCATCTTTTGCTACTTAGCTTAAAATAAAATTAGCCTCATACAAAGATTTTGGTTACAAGATTTTAGTTATTAGTATGGCTAATGGTTGATTTTATTTACCTGCCCTTCAGTCTCTTCGCGTAGGTCAAAGGTCAGCCGTCACACAAGCAGAGAAATGTTGCAGAACGAAACCACCACCAAAGGAAGACACCAACCACAGCGTCAGAAACTGTGACTCTCTGCTGTCAGCTACTTTCTGTTTGTTGCTGCGTTATCTCTACTCCTGTCTCCTCTAAACAAAAGCAAGTTTGGATAAAAACTTGAATTTCCACTTTTGCTTTTTTATGTTCGGACTGCTGGCTGCTGTAAGTAGCTGTGCGCAGGTCTATGGTGGTTGAAAACTATCAGTCTGTTGTCTGACATATTTATATATCCTGGGCTGGAGTGCTTAACCCCCCACCCCCCTATCCCACCCACACATATACACAAGCATGCACACCCTTCTCCAGATCAAACCAACTTTGAGTTCAGCGTGCAAGAGGATGGCCCTAGAGGAAGTGCTGTTAGCTTGTTAGTGTCCAGTTTCAAAGACACTTAGTCATGGTGCTGTCGTAGAGAGTGTGACATCTTATTACTGAAAATCATTATAGTGCCTATATATATGTGAGTCTGTATGTGCTCATTCATATCCTGTGGCAGATAAACTAACATGGGGTGTTTCCAAGACAAAGGCATTACTGTCTCTTTCTCTACAAAGAAGAAAAAACTTGGACTTGGAAAAATAATTGAACCTGATGTTTACTATTGAATATTAAGACAAAATAAAATGATGTGAAATTGCCTGTAAATTCTAAGATATTTAATAATTAGTCTTATCTTCACACCACCAAACATGTTGTCAGTGTAGGCATCACATTTTTACAAAAGCAGAACATCTCATTTGTCTCTTGTTGTCTTTTAAAGTCCAATGGAAATCACAATTAGTCAAATAATTTTGGTGTCACAAAATAATATTAAAGTGATTTTTAAATTAACTTGTAATATTTTTAGCTAGCAGTATGTCTTGACAACAATTGACCAACTATTGGATAGGTTGACATGAAATTTGGTACAGATATCTAAAACTCTCAGCAGCTCAAAAGTTTCACTTGTCTCGTGATATAGCTAAACATCTACTGGGTGAACTCAGACAAAATTTGGTAAAGATCCTTTGGTGATTTTGTGACTTTTCCCGTAGCACCACCATGAAGTTCTCATTTGTGGTTTTGAGTGAAATGTCTCAACAACTATTGGATGGTTTGCCATGAAATTGGTACACATATTTATGTTCTCCTAAGGACAAAAGCTGAATAACCTTATCCCATCCATCTATCCATCCTTCCATTTTCTGCCACTTATCTGGGACTGAATCTTCCCTGGGGTCTCCTACTAGTTGGACGTGCCCTGAACACCACCAAAGGGAAGCGTCCAGGAGACATTTTGGCCACAACTACAAGAAACCACCTCCACAGTTTAGGTCACAGACAGGGGCTTCCGCCAGATGTTCTCAGTTCCCCCACACTACCTGTTTCAGTTTACTAGCTCTGTCCTGCAGACTCCCACGCCACCTAATCCAACTCACCACCATGTGGTGATCAGTTGACAGCTCTGCTCCTCTCTTTACCCAAGTGTCCAAGACATATGGCTGCAGATCTGACTACACAACTACAAAGTTGATCATTGTTCTTTGGTTCTTTGGCCTTAAGTGTTCTGCTACCAGGTACAATTATGAACCACGTAATGCTCAAACATGGTCACAGAAGTCCAATAACAAAGCACCACTCTGGTACAGATGAAGCAGGCTGTACCTCCTGATCAACCCCCTCCAGGTTTCTCTGCCATTGCCCACATGAGCAGAACTATGGAGTCACCAGGCTGCAGCCACACTCTTTGTCTTGTTTTATTATGGAAGGGAATAAAAAAGTCTTTGGAGAAATATGAGAAACGCTCCTTTACTCTTTCCGCCTCTGGGAGCAGGGGCATAGAGAGTCAAAGTAAACAGTCTTGTGTTGGTAACTGCAGCTTAAAAGCTAAGGACAGTGTTAGTGAGAAATATTCCACTTCTGTAAGTCGAGTTACAACAACTTGTTGCCATTTTTGTGGCCATTTTTCTCTCACCATGTTTCCAGCTTTGGCACAGGAAGATGATATCCCCATTCTTAATCTAACCCACAAGCTAAACACCAGCATTATTGGAATCATTGATAAAACTCTGTTTGTAGTGATTCAGTGTTGAACCAGCTGGTGGTCCATGACTTAATGCACATTACAAAACTGTTGATTGCAGCTCTAGTAGACAACATTTCTATCATGTCACCTTTCCCACTTCAATTTACTTTCCATTCTCTTGGATTAAACATGCATTGACCCAAGAAATTCTTAGATCTGACACCCAACAGTGCTGCATAGTAAACCTCTCACTGTCAAATCAGTTTAAAAAAATGTTCTCTGGCTTATTTGTTTCACCCATTGACATCTCAAATTATTTAGAGTTGAGACTTGTTTTAGTGGAGGCCATCACTTGTGTATGAAGTCACCTTGTTAGTATGTCAGTATCGAGAAACCTTCCATCTCCAAAGACTTTACAAAACATGATAAAAAAAAACCCCACCTGTGTGTATTTGATATTTTACCCCCGGCTCATGAGACAATTTCTACACATGGGTGACCACTGCAGTGGAAACAAGACAAAGGGTGAAATGGTGGAGATTGTGCAGAGTGTGTTAGCATACAGAAAGCTTGTTACCATTTAAGGACCTCATTATGGACCTTTTTGGAAATAATGACCTGCAGACAGGAAGCATCTGACCTTAACAATGGCTCTGCAACATACTGATTTTGCAGAGGATAACAAGCATTAGGTTCAAAGCTTGAACCACCTCACACTACCACTGTGCTCATCGGAAACACCGTCAACTCCCATCTCTGCCCTCATCTTCCAAGCGGAATCATTGGTTTATGTGTTAATCAGTCAGAAATTACATACATACATACGTAGCCGCAAATCAAAATATAATAAAAATAGTAAAGAATTTAAAAAATCACTTTCCAGGACAATGGCAATGAAGTAAACACTTTCCTGATAAGTTTATGGTCTCAATCGCTAGTTCCAAGTCTTCTTCAATACAGCATGATGTAAATTTTGTAAATTATGGTCTCATTTAATTTAAATTTGACAACAAAGCAGAGTATGCTTTAGGGCGTGGCTACGTTGTTATTAACAAGTCGTTACTACAGCGACAACATTGGATAGGTAATGTAACACCAGATTCACCGAGTGTAGGCATAGCGGTAGCAGCCGCTATTGCAATGTGTTTTCAGTTCATGAAAGTTAAATATAACATTTTGGTTGCCTAAAAATGTCCAGCCTGTGGTTGTACTAAAAGACCCTCTAAGGAGCCAGATGTTCGGTTTTGTTTTAATGTTTTAAACCTGTTTTTCACCAGCGAAAATTAGCATTAGCATTATCTCAGTTAACCATAGACTGTAAATGCAACATGCTAACCAAGCTAGCAGCTAGCATTAGGGTCAGTTCCACTCTCTCATTCAAATATAGTCACTTATCATCATTTCTAGCTCCAAAAATCCAAGATGACGACGGTCATCGAAGCTCAAGACTTTGATGGCTCCTCCAAATTTGTACTACCTTACCTGTCCTCTGTTCCTGGTGTCACTGATTGTGTAGACAGTGCATGCATAGGCAGGCTGGGCAATTGCCCAGGGCTCCAGGAAAGCATTGGTTACCGCTGTTCATGAGTGGAAGTGTGCCTGGCAAGCTGATATAGACATCCTATTGTTCATTATTAAAAGTGTGCTATGCAACTTTTTTTACGGCCTATAAACAAACAAGGAGACAGAGCTCTTGATACAAGGAATAGCAGTTTGTAAGAGCTAACATGAGTTTTAGATGTACTTTAAAGCCATATGTTTACATTTGTATAAATATTAGAGCAAAGCAGGCTTCTATTTTGAGTTATGGTGGAGCACATTGCCCGTCTAGAAGTCCTACAGTTCAAGAATATAGGACTATGTAACCAAAATTGTTACTAAAAAAAGTTACATAGTGTACCTTTAATGAATACATATTTCTTTTTTATCTGGTTATTTGCCATCCTTGTGGGTGGTCAGTTGTTATAAATCTACATGTTAGTGTTAGTAACACCCTAGTCTTAAACGGGTGACAGTAACATGAGGTGTTCTATTATCTTTGTGCTTGGTGAGGTGCACATATAGGGGTGCACTTTCATTATCTTGCCTCGAGTGCCAGACTGCCTTGTGCATGCCCTGTATGTATAGATGCATCTCTAAAAGTTTGCACCATATACACGGTAACAGTACTACATTTTTCATTTGTGATGTGATTGTGATTTGTGATGGTAACAGGTACAACAACAACATGGTAACATGGCAACAAAACAAACAAAAAAAGATATACATTTAAAGATTTCAGTAAGGAATTGTGACAGCTTCCAATTTTGTTTTGTAATGATTCTTACACATATTCCTATCTTCCCTTTATGCCTTTATGTATCAACAAACAAGATTATTTGGTATCTAAACTGTGTAAGAACAAATGTACTGTTTATGCTAATAAGAAAATGATGATGATGATGCTGTAGGTTTTGTGTGTAAATGGATATGTCTGACAATTTAACTAAGAGATTCATGGACGAGATGGTTGTTTTGAGTGACTAACCCTGAGACTTGAACATTCTATAACAGATAAGCAAGTGATATGTACCATAGTGCTCTTTTTGTTACACGTTGTTTTCATTCTCCCAGAGCAAGAGAACACTTCAGCAATTGTAGAAATGCAAGGAAATACAAGGAAATAACAAGATTTTTATATCGAAATTCTGTATGAATAGCATACACACACACCTACTCCCTGGACTAGATTAGATTACGCCCATTACTCACTCATTAAACTCCAACACCCTGTTCATCTTGGAGCTGAAGTCAGGGTAGCTGTCATAATGGACTGACAGCTCCAGCACACAGCCACACATATTGGCCACAGGTTTTCTCTGAAGTCCTTGAATCTGGGTAAAGTCAATATTGATTTTCCTCCCCAGAACCTGAGGAACAAACACAGATGTGTCAGCATTCCTCAAGTTTGTGGTTAGGTACTTCTGAATGTCCTTCTGGTGGACATTCATTGTCTCTGGGAAGGTGAGGGACTTCACAACTTTTCTCACAGTTGGTTGCAGGGTTTTGTATACTGTTGTGAGGTCCTGAAGCCTAGTGGTGCTGAGTATTTTTGTCCATTGTTCAATTACGTAGGCAGGCTCTTGGAAAAGCCTTTTGTGGGCAAGCTCCTGGAGGATTTCATTGACATTGCTGGATGTTGGTATCCTTCTGCAGCTGTGGTTATCTAGGGTGACAATTAATTCCTCTTGGTCGACACTGTTAAAATCTGATTGCCATGATTCATATACTGTACGCTCAGATTCAGGCATGTATTTGAGGACATTTTCCACTACATCTCTCCTCACATATCCTAAGGCAGCTTGCTCTAATATGACAGGCGCGATTTTCACAGGAAGATATTTCTCCCTCACCCATCCAAAAGCAATTATTCGGCCTACACTCTCCCACTGCTGCTGGCCAAAATCATGCCTTAGGAACTGCACTCTAAAAGCATTTCCCGTTGTGTATTGGTCATAGAATTCATTTCAGAATTCTGAGAGAGTCTCTGACAACTCCTCCATTGTCATCTCGGGTGTTCCATCTGGCAGCACAAGCTGGATTTTGATGTCAACCTCTTCAAGTCCAAAAACACAGATAAACAGCTTGCACATTGCAGTGACACTCAAGTATTACTTGAGTCTGATGAAGAGCAGTAGTGCTTGAAACATCACCTTGGTGCAATAAATTATAAGTGGACATTAGAGCCCTGCATTGTGTGAGCTGTTTATCTGCTTTTTTTTGACATTTGCTCACTTTCAGCCCAGCACCTGCCCTCTTACTCCTAGCTTGTATATGACCTCTTTAAGTCCATCATCACAGAAATGTGCTGTGAGCTCTGGCAGTACCTGCCCTCTGTGAACAACCAATATTCTCTTCACTGTCTCACTGGATGGTGTGGTTTGTGGTGAAACATGCAGTGTATCATCCAAATTCTGTTGCTTATTTTCAGAAAAGTCTCCCCTAAAAACAATGTTGCTGCTCTGAAAAACACCCTAACTCCCACCCTCTGTGGAAGATAGTGAAAAGTCAAAATTGTCATCATTTGTAGCGCTGCCAAGAAAAATCACTTCCAGGCTGACTGTCTCAAATGCAGCAGATGGCGGGGCTGTAGCAACACTGAGAGAAGAAGTGCAAGACTGATTCTGAGAGCTTTCTTGTCTCTCTAAAGATGGAGCCAAACTGCGCTATGGCTGTGTGGACCGTCAATTTTTTTTGTGTGGTCAAATAGACCCTAAAAAGAGCGAGTTTTGTGTCAGTTTACAATTATCCAACTGTGATTAAAGTGTTAACCATCACTTATTGATAATCTTTGAGATCTAACTCAAAATCCGTTAAGACCTCTGACTATTTCTCCCATCTGGAAAGAACAGGCCAGTTGCTTCCTGTATCAAATCCCTTTTCTCAGCATCCTTTGAAATCTCGACTTCTCTTGTTCCTCGTTTGGCTCTCATTTGCTTGGAAGCCTCTTTTTCATTATTATAATGCATCTATCCTATTTCTGTTTTTCTCATTGTTTTCAGAGCTTTTTTTTCTGAGTTGATTTGTGTTGCTGCCTCCTTCGTCACAAGGTTTTCTTACGGCCAGTTTTGTTTTTAGGCGCTCAAAAACCTGATTTGTGAGTATTGTTGTGGCTGTTTATCTTCCACCTACAAAATCCTAACACTGCTGGGCGATCACCATATGATGGCAAAGTCTTCATCTGTCATCAGCTGGCATCATCTGGCATCAATCTAAACATGGACAATTGAATTGTTTAAAAAAGAGCAATCTTTATTAGATAACCTAATAATTGTTGATAACATTTAGTTATCTATATCTATTAATTTAGTTATCTAGTAATACTGTATTCTGCAATGCATCACGGCTTGATGTTGATATGTATCTGAAAGGCATTGAAACATACAGGTTATATACTGTATATGTAGCTTATATAAAAAGTGAGTCACTTATTATGGTGTTGAGGTCTGAGACACTCGCTCTAACTCTAGTGATGCGCTCCACAAATCCTGCCCCAGTTTTAGCCTTTTGCTCTTCAAATCAACAGTAGCCGCACCCAAGGGCTGAAACTGCACTACACCCCCCCCACCCCCCCCACCCCCCCACCCCCCCATCCCCCCACCCCCCTCCCCGGCCCACAGCTGACACTGTGTGAAGACACACAAATAGATGAAATTCCATAATAGTCCAGTAGAGATTGTGCACTTTGGCATAGAAGTCTGAAAACTGGCATACGTGCATAACTTTTCAAGGCGAATAAGCTCTGATATTATGCCAAGATATGAGATATAAAGTCAATATTTTGAGAAAGCTTCTCATTATTTTGAGATCTTAAGTCATTAGTTTGAGAAAGTTTCTCATTATAATGACTTATAGGATCTTTTTCTTTTCATCACATTGGCGGAAATCGGCTTCCGTATATAACTGATAAAAATAATGGCTAAAACTCTTATTTTTTATTATCCTACTGAAGAGACACACATTCTTGTTAGCTCACAGCCAGCTAGTTTTTTTTTTTACATTTCAACTAAATGTGTGCAGTAAATAGCATAATTATTCCTTCTGTATCAATATGTTGGCAAGAGAATAGCACTGAGGACTCATGTCTAACAGCTTCCCTCCAGACAAAAGTGTCCTCTGTAGATGAAAAAGCTGTGTCTTCTCACATTGTTGCAGACTGGAAAAAATAGCCTACAGTTGTAGCTTTTTTCCTTGATTAGCTGTCATCCTTTCCCCTGTTTCTTGCTTTCTTCTTTGTTCCTCTGTATTCTTGCACCCGTCTCATGACTTTGCTTCTGTGATTTTTCTTGGTTTGTTTTTGGTACCACTTAGGTAATGCTTAATCGATTGATTTTTATGGCAATAATATAGTTATAACTGTTACTAATATACAAATAAATGGAGTTCCAATATAAATGATGGGGAACAAAATCCACAGTGCTCAGTCTGCACAAAAATACATATTAACGTTCAACTGAAGCTAATATGAGGCTTCAGCAGTCTAATTTAGCCAAATAGAGTGGATATCCTCCAAAGTTATTGTCCTGTTAGTGACCGAGCTAAGCTAACACACTAACATGTTTGCTCACTGATCGTTAGCTAGCTTGATAGCTCAGAGAGCTTTATTTTCCCTCTTCAATAACTTTTTATTGAATGAAATGATGTGTAATGGTGAAATAAATGCAAAGGGTAAGTAAACAGAGCAGTAGAGAGAAAATAGAGAGAAGCTGCAGGAGCTTTTGTGACTGACCAGTGTGAACCAGGCTGGGCTGGATAGGGAGTTAATGGTTACTGTAGCTCACCAGGAACAGCCAGGGTGTGAACTACAAGGGAGTCAGGGTGAGCTTGGCTCCTCTTAATAAGACATGAGCTCCCCTGAAAACATGATTTATAAAAATTTGAGGGGTCTCTAAAATATTGACAATATACTATTTTTTGCCATGCATTTCTATTTTTCTATATCTTCATCATCATGGATCATGTATAAAATTAGGCTATAACTGATGTATGATTCATGCATAAGGGTGATTCATCACTAATTCACTGTAATAAAGATACCGCCATGCTTGCTATTCGTGCCATCACCATTGAAGCATGGCAGTGAAATATCATAAGCTTAACTCACTTTAACTCAAAGATAAGAAAAAAACAACCCTCCCCCAGTAAAAAAAAGTGAGCTCCCCTGACAGCCATGGCATAGTTCCCACCCTGGGTACAGTCGTTCACCAATCAGCCCTGTGCGAGTATCACTACGTCACCAACCCATTCCTATTCCTATTTCGGGTGGACAAGTGATTGTCACTTTGTGGTGTGACCATGGCTTTAGGAAAGGCAAATGTGAATATTGTTTTAAGACAGACTTGGAAAAATATGAACATATCCTTTAATGGATTATAATAACTGATCTATAAAACATTAGTAACCATTAATAAAGCCATTTCTTACAAGTTCTAATCCCTTTACAAAGGATGCCTTATTAGACAGTGGTACCCTTTGTGTATACTGTAAAAAAACAGTTAAGCACCGCAACCATTTAGTTAAAAAATGACAACACAAATAGAAACAGCATTGGTAAACTGTAAAAGCAACTTTATTTACAATACAGATCAGATCAGATCCAGTATATAAAAGACAAAATGTGGAATGAAACTTGTTAATGCTTACTTGGGATATTGGAGTGAAAGTTTTGGTCCATATAGCTGCTACTATTACTTGTGCTTTAAATACAAAACACACACACACACACACACACACACACACACACAAACACACACACACACAATGGACTTTCTCCTCAAAACATGTTGTAGCAGCTATTCTTCTCAGAGTAATACTGATGTAAATGCTGTGGAATTACAGATATTACAGTTTCATCCTGTCACGATAATCCTGGACCCAAGTAATCAGAGACAGATCATAGAGTATAAACAGTATAAACATGATCATACATGTGCATGGTAGAATTATATGTACTTTTACATTCTATAAAACCACATTCCCCTCCAACTCCTGGGGTACCAGACCCCGTGTTGAGATACAAAATGATACTTTTATGTCTTGTTTTATTTAATTATTGCTCTCTTTGGTAATATGCATAACATCATATCAATCTGAGACTTAAGCTTGTATTAAATTCATACAAAAGAAGAGAGCCATACTATAGTCTACTGTATTTTGTCTACTGAATTATGAACCTGATCACACTGATGTGGACTTTTTATCCAAAGGCACGGAGAAAGGCTGAAGATCAGATCAGTTCTATATTTTTTTTTCTGCCTTCATTTAAGTCTCAATTAGATCAATATTTCAAGAGACCTGAGAGTAAAACACATTCCTAATTTTTTTCCCCCTCTTCTTTTGAATCAGTGCTTTGCTGATGCAGTCACCGTGGTTACACTGTCACCACAGTGATGTAGTTACCATAGCAATACAGCAGCTGCCACTGTGTTGCTGGAGCAGTTACAAGCTAATCAGGCTCTCCTCTTCCGCTTCTGGCTCCACAGTATCAGCAGCTGCTATGTCAGCTTGAAAACAGATTTCTGTAGGTGGAGCTGGAGGCGGGTCAGTGGGGCAGCTGCGGACAGGCGGGTTGATGGGTTGGTCGATAGGGTGATAGACAAAGCAGTAGGCTCCTGGTTGCAAGCTGTTCTTAACACTGAGGGCCAGCTCTGTAGGGGCCAGGGGCTGGTGAACGTCATCCATATACACACTGAGCATGTAGGAGTCTGGGGGAAAGAAACATGATTTTACCCAGAGAATTATAATAATGTAGTAATGATATTATAACGGTGGTCTCACACTATCACCATCTAGTAGAAAGACACTTTTGACACCAGCAAACTTAAATACTAATTATTTCTAGAACTTAGGTACGTGTAATAACATTAACAACCGTAAACAGTAATTTTGATACCAAACAGCATACCAAACCATAGCAGAGATAAATTTGAGTTAATATACAGAATTCTAGACACACAAAAAGGTTTAATATACAAGGTCTCCATTGTGCAAATTTTGGAACTGATAAAGAATCACTCACTCACGTATTTTGGTTCTGCCTTTAAGTGGCACTGACTAAAATTCAATATAATGACAGAATATGACATGCAGACCATATTCATGGGTGATTTAAAAAAATGCAAACCCAATAATGGTCAGCATGTTTATCCAGTATACTAGTAAATAACTGAGAGATTTAAACCTGTAGTAAAGCATCACAGTGTACTGGAAACAGTAACTGCACAAAGCAATATTCACTTAGTAAAACCTATTTAGGTTACTTCTATTCCTTTACTCTCCATTATTACTGAGACAATTATTGTGACTTTTAATTATTCTAATTATGTAGGATTCAAAAATCATTTCAAATTAGAATAAGAGGAGTTAGAGGAATGACCAAAAAATAAATAAACTAGAGTAATAAATAAAGATATTTGTCCTCCAGTAGGGGGTGCAATACTAAATCACTGGAATACCCCTTTAAACAGTTAAAATGTTACTTTAAATGTGAGAGTAAAGCCATAAAAAATGTGCTCGTTTTGATCAAAACATGTAAGTGAATTGTAGTTTATACAAAAATAGCAAATTGGAGTCTAAAAACCCAGTGCTCACAATAACATGTGACAGGCTGACCTTGTTCAAAGCGTGCAGCACACTGTTCAGATAGCTGTTCGATTGTGGTGGTGGGGAGAACACCCAGAGTTTTGGGGTTTTTTCCAATCTCAGGACAGCACACTGTCAGGAAGTCCTAAAAAAAGCACATACACACAAGAATTACACCATGATAACCAATATAATATGCTTGCTTGCAAGAACATGACAACTTTACATTATATAAGTATGCGCTTGCATACGTTTTTGAATTTTTGTGATTACGGACTGAATCCATTTTCCATAAGTTTTTGGACCACTTAGAGGCTGAAAATACAACATTGACATATTATCACTTTATACAGTATACTTTATAATGAATGCCTTAGGAAAAAAATGCCTATTTACACATCAAGCAGACAAGGAGCCTGTCCTCAACATCCTATTGGAGTTGTGTTTCTGACCTACTTTGTTGCTACTTGCAATGTGTTTTCTCATTTCTTAATGTCTAATTATTTGTAAATGAATGCTGTACTGTGATCACTTTCAAGCCATGATGCATACGAGGACTGGCATCGTCTACGACATATCATCACTGCCATCATGTGAGAATCAGTCTGACTTTTATATATCATGCGGACTCGGGTTGTTGATGATGTCTTCTGTATGTCTGTGTGTGTGTACCCGGATAGATCCTTGGGCCATGCGCTCCTGGTTGAGCGTGCGTCGTCTCTCCCAGCGGTGGATGGAGTCCTGAACCTCTCTGCTGAGCTGCCGTGTTGCTGACCTCTGCTGGTCAAAAGTCTTGATGTGCTCTAGGGCCCCGTAGGTGGTTGTAAGATAATAGGAACCTAAACACACACACACACACACACACACACACATATATATATATGAACAGGAAATACTGTTTCCTACAGTTGAAGTATTTTCTGGGGTTATAACTGCATGCCTGGGTGTGTATGTGTGCTTGTACCTTCTCCTAGTGTTAGTGCTGGGTCCATCAACTCCATCATATATTCCACATCCAGCTGCAAGTTGGACAGATTGGATCTAGCCAGGACGTACATCATTACAGGCAGGAAGTCATCAGCACCATGGGTCCGCCCTAAACACATCAACACAACAACACACACAAACATTCTGAGGGTAAACTCCAGAGTTTATACAATTAGTTGTGTTATGTAATCTGTTTAAATTTGTGTCCGTCTGCCTCTCTTTGTACTTCACATGGTATCCGCTTTAATGTTAGAGTTTTGAGGAGGCAGAAATGTTAGGAGTAAATAGCTTCGCCCAGAATTTCAGGGTAGAAAATCCTTAGTAATGGGACAAAAAAAAAATTGTCTCTGTATTTTTTCAGGTTGGGCAGTGGTTCTTTAATCTCTAAATTGTGATAAAGCCGTCTTGAAATCAGTCTAAAGTTTTCCAATTACTACTTTACATAATTCTATGTAACCACAGGATTACTGCACATTGAATTTTCCGTCATTTCTCAAGATTCTCGGGAGTCAGTTGCTTTAAAGACATCATGATTAGGCGACCTGACTGAGGTCAAGTTAAATGGGACCACAATGAGGTCCCCAAGATCAGTGCTGAGCAGTGAGGGAATTTTGGCACAGTGGCCACAGTTGGAACTGCAGGTCACATGATGTCCACTGAATCAAAATGACAAAAAGAAACAGCTGTAAAATCAGGAATACATTTTTCTGAGTGTCACAACATTGAGTTAGGGCCAATGAAATTAAGGCAGAGAAGAACTCTAATGCACATCCTCCAAAAATGCAGAGGCCTGTGGAAACATTTTTGGTTTATGCGTCTGGTGAGCAATTTTCATGAACTGGATGCCATCTGGGAACATTGTATCCAGTTTATACATCAGTTAATACATCAATGGACCACAACATGTCTCTTAGTGAGGTACAGTGTGTTTACTTTTTGTTTTACTTTTGTGATAAAACCATTGATGTTAATCTGTGAGGCAAGGGTCAAAAAAATGTAAACTGACTCAGTAAGTTCAATTACATAGAAATATCTATCTAAAGTTTGCTAACATTAGCCACAATAAGCTACTGGTCATACCAGACCAAGGGAGGCTGTAGCAGCAAAACCCAAGTGTATTGAATTGGGCGAGGGTGTGTTTTATTGCTTATGAATTCAGATTTTTATTTGTAAGAGCGAGATTGTTATTATTTATTCATTCGAAAGTTACACACTCGGGCTTTAAATGAAAAATTCCTGAATTGTTTGGAACAGTGTCAGGGTTTAACAGAGTATTATGGGTCCTGACCTGGACAGCTGATAGACATGGAGTCATAGATGATCTTGCAGGCCTTGAGCAGCAGCTCAATCTTTTTCTGAGGAGAATACTCCAAATGGAGATTATTCAGTTTGATGCTGATCCTCTCCATAGAAGAGGCCTCAGGGACAGCAGTGGTTATTCCTAATGCTGTGGTGGTGCTGCCTAGAACAACAGACTGGCACACACAACAAACAATACACACACCATTAGCATCACATATGCTACTGCTATTAATATAACTTTACTGTAGAAAGATTCTCACAGCTGCAGTACACTTCTAATGGTAAAACAATACTATTAATACTTTCAACTACTATCATCACTGCTAAAGTACAAATGTCCTGTTGTACCTGGTTCTGTGCCAGCTGTTTCAGGCTATTGTTGTTCTCGTGCAGTTTCTCCAGACTCTGGTAAATTGGCTCCCTCAGTGGCTTCAGTACACTCTTACATAGAGCTGCTTCTACTATGCTCTCTGCATGGACAAACACATGTATAAAGCACTAAATTAATTTTTAGCACCAGAACAAGCTGTTAACATATACGGCTAACACGTTAGCAAACAATTTACTATTTACTACACATCCAGCAGACACAGAGCATCATTAGCATTCACCTAGAGTCTTGTTTCCGGCCACCTGTGGAATGTACTGTAAGTCCAGTATGCATTGTTTTGTTTTGGTCTCCACCAACTCCTGACAAAAAATGACTGGCTGTTTAACTTTGTTTTCCACCCCAGTTGCTAACTTTATCTGTCATTTGGTGCTGGGCAGCTAGGGTACAGTGAGTTTATCAAAGGTTTTCTGCTGAAAGCTGCCTGGTGCTGCAAGAAATGAGAATGATGAGAGGGGTGAGACTGAACTGTGAAGTAAATGTACCATAAAACCAAAAAATGTTTGGTGAAAGAGGCTTAAAAGCTCAGTTGAACTAAGGAGGACCGTAGAAGTTTGGCACAATCTTCTGCAAGGTCATTACTATGGGCAACACTTTTCATATTACGAATAATCATTTTATCCATTGCTTACATACATTTTGCAGTGCAGTTTTAAATGTAACATTTTTTAGCTTTCATAATGTAAAAAGTAAAGGGAAATTCCATGCATTCAGTATTTCCCCCAGAATTTTATTAAAATTGTGTGGAAGCTATTACATTAAACCAAAAAGCTTCATCAAAACACAGCCTAACAATCCACCTTTTAAATGAAAAAAAACCTTATTTATAAAAAAGTTTACTCAACTATTGAATAAAAAAGTAAAATGTACAAAGAAAACTACATTTTTATAACCCACAGTAGATCATCTCAGACAGCAAGATTTCAGCTGAAAGCTGCACAGTTTAAAGATAGCTGTAAAGTTACCTAGTTTGTCTTGTGCATACTGATGTTGTGGCTCCAGCATGGCTTGCAGCTCAGTACTCTGCAGCAAGTAACTCTTCAATTGTGTCATCATTTGTCTTATCTCCTGTAACAGCTCAGTGGAGGTGGAGTGCTTCGACATGGTCTCCAGGGTGAATGCACGGTGCTCTTTCACCTAAATACCAAACAAGAAAAATAAACTTGACTCCACTTATATTTTATTAACTTTTATCAACTGAGTGGTTGATGTTCTTATCTGATCAAAACCAAGACAGATGAGGATATTTCTCAAAGGTCAGTGTACTCACCAGGTTACCAAAATAGGTCAGAGGGTCCCTGGCCATCTCCACAATGCGCTGCGTGAGGCGACGGTCATGGCTGATGAGACCGGTGAGGACAGTGGACAGGCGGTAGCGGGCTCGGTCCAGCATAACCGTAGTGGGAGTTCTCTTTACTGGTACCTTGGGGCTGCAGCTCTCTGCAGGGCGGCTGGAAAGAAATGCACACCAAGTCTTTATTTTTTACATCCACTATTGACCTGCTCCCTGCAGTGTATGACACGCTGTCCTTAGACACGTGATGCTTTAAGAAACAAAGATAGAAACTTTCTGTAAAGCAAAACTCGTGACTTCTCCTTTGACTAACATAGTGGTACCAATTGATTATGAGATCCAGTCATGGCGTCATATAGAGAGAAATTTCTGCATAGCTGAAAATGTTTTGATGATATGATCTCTGTAGAGTTCCTCTCTATATTTGTGTTGTCAATAAGCAACAGGCAACCTTGTACTTCCTGATAGGCTACCACAATGTACTTGTGGTATCTGGCCTGAGAATGCAGTTGCCCTTCTGTTCCAGCATGTATTGAAATATTTTGATTGAACTTTACTTGTAAGTGGGCTTCCAAAAAAATCAAGGACATACAGTTGACCCTGTAGAACTTTCAGAGGAAGTGTTGTATTGTTAAACTCTAATTGTTTAGACTTAATATTTTTATCAGACTTTTCAACAAACACCACACTTAAACTGTTATCTTGTACACAAGGTCAGGAGTTGGACAAAAAGCTGATACTGCGATACATTATTGATACACTTGTATCGATGTTGTGCCTTTTATTGACTTAATATTAGCTACATAATTGGTGTATTTAATAAGAAAACTGCTCTCTCTTACTTCATCCTTCTGTCAGTTTGTGATATTTTTACATTTTGGTAACATTTTTTTTAACATATCATTTTAATACATGTTTGTTATATATGTGTTAAAAAAAGGGTTAGACTCTGTGTACTTTGCACACATTCCTCTTCCTTATCAAAACCTGTATTATCCATAATCCAACTCCACTCAATTCACTCAACTGTGCTGAAAAACTTGGTGCAGGCAGTTTGTCTGGTGAGTTCCTTTTCAAAAGCTAATTAGTAAATGATCATAATGACCTTTCCTCTGACATCATTCTGAGGCTGACTTAGAGTGAGATAAAAGTCTTGCTTGCTTGCTTACCAGAGGATAAACCCTTTTTGATTTTCTTTCTAGCGTCACCCTCAGGCCAAACTTTCCATTATTGACATTTATAACATTTTTTTGTCAGCTTTACGGGGCCAAATGTGTGCATTTGACTTTTAGTAATGTTGTAAATGTCAAAAAAGTTTAGCAGTAAATGCTGCACTGCCTTGAGTGTTTCAGCTCTCATCAATCTAAGACTGTTCTGTCTTCCTCTTTCTGTGTCATCCTCTGCTATATTTGGTGTGCCACAAGTGTCTATTCTGGGACCCCTCTTCCTCTTAATATACTGACTGCATCTACACAGTCAAAAATATGACTGGTTTGATTCAGTGTTGCATGTGCAGTATATACCACTGAATGTAGAATAATTATCTATATCTGACTGACAGTAAAAAGATATATTTTAATTTTGCCTACCTATCTTTTCTCCACTGAACTGAATGAAATCTACTGCTAGAACTTCTAAACACGATCTTATGTCTGATACACAGATAACCTCACTGTTTTGTCATGATTAGAAACCTGGTTCAGTCAATCCTTCCAGACCTACCTGTGGTTTTGCTCCTGCTCCTGGTTCAGCTCTCCCTCTTCCTCTGTGCTGCTGGTCGAGCAGGAGTCGGGGTCTGTTCCCAGCACAGCGCCCCCCTGAGGAGAGTACAGTGACACATCTGGACGCCGTGCTGGGGAGGGAGGGGTTGCTCTCATTCCAGCACTCTGATTGATTAAACCAGCCTGGTTGGGGCACACAGGTGTGCCTGGAGAGCTCGGTTTCCTCCTTGGGGGAGGGACTGGACGGGACGGTTTCTTTGCCAACGGCTGACACTGGGAGCTGGATTTTTGTTTGTCCTCCTCTTTATCCACTCTCACCTCTTTTTCCTCCCTCTCATCCTCCTTCTCCTCTGCCTTTTCTCCCTCCTTTTTCCCTTCTTCCTCTTCATTTTTGCTACTGTTCTCTACTTCAGCACCCTCACCCAGCAGAGCTGGTTTACTTCCTGTTTTTTCCTCTCCTCTCTCTCCTACCCCCTCTTTCTCAGTTTTCTTTGCAGGTTTTTGTCCCTTCTCTCTCTCTGTCCCTTCTCCTCCCTCTCGGTCAGTGCTTTTCCTGGAGGAGGTGCGATGGAGAGGAGCAGGAGGCAGTGGGGGAGCGGCTCGGCTTTGCGGGGGGACAGGAGGCCTTGATGGAGGAGGTGATGTTGATAGTAACTTCCTCTCTTCTCTCTCCCCAACTACTCCTCCTTTTCCTTCCTCTTTTTTGTCAGCTGAGGATGAATTGTGAACAGAGGGGGGTGATGAGAAGAGCAGGCCCATTCCGGAGCCTGAGCCCAGGCTTGGGGGTCGTGGTGGGGGTCTCTTGTATTTAATTTCCTGGTTGGACGTGATCTTAGTCTGACCTTTGACCTCCGGGGTGACTTGCTGTGGGGTTCCTCCATTCTGCAAGGAGGAACTGATGTTTTGAGGGGTGGTGATTTCAGATTTGGAGATGGAGGAGGGTTTCAGGTCTTTGTTGGGGTTCTCGTCCACAGTGACTGGGTTGACATACAGGTACAGACTGCTATGGTTCTGATCTGAAACCGGGTCCTGGTTCTTTGCCTGCTGGTTCAAATCAGATGTCCAGAAATCTGCAACACATGCAGTCAGTATTGAAAAAGTTGCATTGTACTCACCTTGTTTTCTTTTCATATATTTTTCATTATTTTCAGGTTTTCCTTTAATCGTCTGTCTCACATCATATGATCACATGAAAACTTTCTTTAATTACTTATTGCTTATTTAAAGACATGATCAAGGATGTGTAGAAATTAAAGGAACAGTTGGATGTTTTGGATATTACACTTGTTTTCTTACTGGGAGAGGGACAGTTTGCTTGGCGAGTCGAAAGGCATGGAGCTGAAGCCAGCAGGCGATTAGCCTAGCTTAGCATAGCAAAGACTTAGCAAAGACTAAAAGAAAGGGGAAATAGCTATTATGGTTCTCGCCAAAGTTCCAAAAATACACCTACCAACGTCACTAAAGCTTACATTATAATTTGTTTGGTTAATCCATGCACAAAAAGAAATGGAAAAATGACTGGTCATGGTTTCATGAACAACCAGGCACAGTGACTTTCTGGAGATTAAACAACTGGGACATAACATGTTAATTACTGAGCTTTAAAGGCGCTGGTCAGCCAGGATAACTACTTCCCCCAATTGCCTCCTGGCCTTAGCTCCACACATGAGATTGGCATCCATCTTCTCATCTAACTACTGACAGGAAAGCAATTAAGCAAATTTCCAACAATGTTAAACTATTCTATATCTTCTAATGGACGGGAAGGGGCTTATTAAGTATTAAGAGGTCAGTATGGTTCAGATGAATCGCTTGTCAGATTGTCGAACAGCCTTTAAGTCACAACACTTTCCGACTGTAACATTTCTAAAACTGGCAATCTGACAAACTCACCCACTTCACACAGCAATTACAGACATGTGAGGAGGTGAGAAGGATTTGAACTACACAACTGTCATTTTTCGTGGGTACAAACAAGTGCAACCCCAGGAATACCTGTAAGGAAGACTGTCTGAAAATGTATGTTGTTTATCCCCATTTAAATAAGTATGTTCCCTCAACCTACAAGAGTGGCTAGTCTTATGACACATCATACAAACTAGTCCATTTTGAATATACATCAGCGTTTATAAGGACCTTTAGAGTAAATCTTTTACAATGAACAATGAAGGGTTTTTATGTCAATGAAGACACTTAAATGTGATATGCATATCTGTTTCCCTTTTTGTTATACAGTATATTCATATGGTCTGTGTTTTTACAGGGTACATTCATTTATACATTACTGTTAATAGTGCCAATAGTGTCACTGATGTGTCCATTTTCTGTGTTTTCTTTGTAGTGTATTTTTTATTACTGTATCCTGCCCTTTCCTACAGCAATGTCCCAACATCAGTGCACTAATAGTATGCAGATTTATCTACCTGCGCCCATAGCAGAGATGACCTCCAGCTCCTCTCTCTTAGTTGCCGTGGTAATGGCCAGGGGTAACCTCAGTGGGACAGCCAGGATGTCCCTGATTGGTGGATTCAACAATAAAAAGCCGGCATTGAGAGCAAACACAAGTGAGTAAGTGAGTTCAATATTATGACATAGTACATTCTGTGTTTGTGGTTCAGTCTGTTTGTGTGTAAATGTACGTATGCAAATGATATTTCTATGGTGTAAATTCATACGAGAATGCACAGTGCATGTTAGGGATGTGGACTGAATGAATAAATGTGTGTGTGTGTACATGTACAGTGTGTATACTTGTTTATTTGTACTGTATCATATATGCGTTAGTGTTTTTGTGCATGTGACTATGCATATCTTATGTATGTATCAGTCATGTTTGTTGATGTGAGCACATGTTACTGTATAACATAAATCTGTGTGTGTCTGTGCATACTGTATATATACTGAATATGTATATATGTGCATATATGTGCATACACATGTATGTACAGGTATATATATATGTGTGTTACCTGCTGACACAGTAGAAGGAGATCATTTTGAAGATGTCATCAAAAATCAGAGAGGAACCGTCTAAGTGAAGAACTGAGACAGAAAACAATTTCAAAACAAATCACTAACTAATATGCCATGTCATCTGTGCGGAGCCATGGATATCTTGCATTTTGTATTTCTGCTATGTGCAGGTATAATAGCAACAGGAGCAGCATTACAGTCATGTATTTTGGTCAGTGTAGCACATACATGTCTTGTGCTGTTTGACCGCCAGGTCGTGTACAAGCGGCTTCCCCTGTTCTTCAGGCAGCCGTACTGACAGCATCATGCCCTTGTCCTCTGTGCTGTGAACCAGGAATGCCTGCAAATGTCAGTATGAGAGGTTACAACTGTGAGGTCAGTATGGAGAACATGTACAGTAAAATACTGGATCAGGTTTTAGAAATCAAGTTTGTACACTAACAGACACATCTTCTGTCAGTATATCTGGTGACACTTTATTTTACAGGTTCCATAGTATCCTATTATTTTCTATAAAGGAAAGGATATCTAACTGTAAATGTACTGTATAGGAAATTTCGTGGAGAGGACTATGTAATTTGGGAGTGTCTATAGACAAAATAAAGACAATGTTGAGTTGGCAGACTTATAATTAATTGCTAATGTAAGGTCTTTTAATTTGTGCACAGCAGGTCAGCTAAACGTGCAAAAGTTAAAACATTTGTCTAAAGGCAAGCACATGATTCAACATTCAAATATGGATGATAATGTTTTAATGTTTACAATAATTAAATAAATTAATAATTACATACACACACACACACACACACACACACATATATATATATATATATATATATACACACACACACACACCCATAAATCATATATATACAGTATATTGGAATAATTAAAGGAATAGTAGAAGTAGATATTTTGGGAAATATGCTTATTGGCTTTCTTTCCCAGAGTTAGAAGAGAAAATTCATGTTTGTGTGTTAAAAGTATATTCTACTGATTTAGCATTGCACTTCTATAACATTGTCAGACTCATAATGGACAGTGTTAAAAAAAAAATCAAAATTGATGCAGCTGAATCATAGATAACGTATCAACTTTTTTTTATTCCACGCATTCTTCTTCCTTGTCCACACCTGGTGATTACTGACAGTTTGGCTGGAAATTAGAGCGTATTATGCTAGTAGTGGCTAATGTGGCCTGAAAGACTTCAAATTTTCAAATTTGTAATCTTCAGTCCCAACAGAGAATTTAATAGACTTTGTGTAGCTCCCTCTGGAGCCACAAAAGACTTTGTCATACATGTAGTCATACTTCCTAACACCTACAGTATAACTTACAAAGTGGGCACAGCTCTCCTGTAAGTACAGAGCTGAAGCCAGGAGGTGATTAGCTTAGCATATATGCTATAGCATAAAAACTGGAGGAACTGCTAGCTTGGTTCTGTCCAAAGTTTAAAAATCTGTCTACCAAAACCTTTAAAGCCCACTATTTATCACATATTTCATTTGTTTAATCAATACACAAACAGAAATGTAAAAATGGTTTTAAAAGTACTTACATGGTATATGTATCTCCTGCCCCCCTAGTCAATCTGTATGTAACTTGTGCTGTGTAAATGTGTGAAGTGTGAATTGGCCCATCTGATGAGATTGTGGTTGTGTGCTTCTTGTCTGTGTAATGATGTGGATGGAAGTGTTCTGTTGTAAATCTGAATCATATTTCACCACCTTAGCATTAAAGGGAACTGAAACTGAATTGATGAACAACAGTTTAGTATCTATCTGCCCAGTACTTCTGTGCCTAGCAATCTCACTGTGATGACAAAATGCTAGGAGGTCAGTAGTTCCAGCATGTAACTACCTCTAATACTACAAATTATTCTTGTATTGCAATTTTTATTTATCAGATTAAACAAACAAGATACTACGTGTTGAATAGAGAGCTTTAACATGAATTTTTACTTGTGAACTTGTGAAGCTACGTGTGTAGGTTCCGAGGCTATGCCATAAGCTATATCCATAGCTGACATGTGACTAAAAGAATTTGAATACAATAACCGTGTGCCATATAATTAAAGAGCGATACAGTACATCCGTCTAGTGTTGCACTGGGTTGACTGGTGATATCACTGGGAGGAATCCAGCGCTGAACCATAAATCAAAACCTACACCTTAGGTATTTACGACAGGACTTTTAACTAAACTCACTTACCTGTTTCAGAACTTTGTGTCTATTTGCCCTATAGTTTGTACCAAATAATTAAGTTCTTTACAGGAAACTTGTATGGAAATTATTAGCAACTTACAGACCCATAAAATAAAGTGTAATTCAAAAATGTATGTTAAAGGTGTATGTGTATTTCTCACCCCAGCCGTCTCTTTTCCCATTATGCTAGTGGTTTGGTCTTGGCTGAGTCCTTTGGGCTGCCATATGGGTGCGCTCCCCACCAGCCGATCTATAGGGCTCAGCAGTGAAGGTGTTGGAGAGGATGGAGGGATGAGAGGTGGGGGAGGAGGTGAGGAGCAGGAGGAGGATGGGACTGTTGGGGATAAAGGTTGAGGAAGAGGAGGAGGAGTAAAAGAGGGAGTAAGCTCAGAGGAGACAGTTGACTGGAGAGAAAGCAAGGGAGGAGGGGAGATGGGAGTAGGGGAGATAGGGGGAGGAAGAGATGGGGGAGGAGGGTTGAAGGGAAGAGTGGGAGGAACAGAAGCAGGAGGAGGGTTGGAAGAGAGAGGTTTGGAGACAGGAGGGAGAGGAGGAGGGAGGGATGGAGGTGTGGATGGAGGAAGAGGAGGTCGAGAGGGTAGCTGGGAGGACTTCAAGCTAGGAGGTGGTGGTTTGGGTCGGCGTGGTCGGGCAGGAGGGTGGGAGGAGGGCAGGGAACGTGGTGAAAGGGGAGAAGATGGAGGGATGGAGTCAGGAGAGGGGGTGGTTGAAGTGTCGAGTGCTCCTGTCAGAGGGGTTGTGTGGCTGTAAAGGAAACAGAAAAGGCTAAGGGTCAGAGATGGAAATAACATGCAGAGAATTTGTTTATATCTGTTTCAACTTCAACTTCAGCCTCAAGAAAGCATCTGGTCACCAGAACTTGACTCATTTTCTGTGACTTCAGAGATACTGACTGAAGTTTAGTTGACTCTGTGCAAAGCTTGCATTTTGCAACACACGATGTGCATGATTACTGTGAATCATTGTTTCAGTTGAGATTAACAGCCACCAGTTAGCTTTCAGGAGTCTGTAAGACTGTTTTGCAAAAACAGAGGATCTTTTGTGGTGCAAAACTGAAAGAGAGTCTGTTCTCGAAGTGCACAATCTTGGACAGAAGCTTAAAGGTTAAAGTTGGTGTTAATCTATATTTTCTTATTGTCACTAATTCTGGTAAAAGTTCAAAATGAAAAATTAGTTAGGTCGTCTCTCAGTACTTCCCAACTTCTCTACCCTGTCTATGGTGCTCATTTCCAAACCCATTGTTTCCTATGGAAGAAGGAAATCTTTAAAGCTGCATTAACTGGTTTTCGGTTGTTGTCTTTTTTGGCCACTTGGTCAACGTTGTGTTTACAGCTGCAGACTGAGCTGTAAACACAACACTGACATACATCACCTTAAAAAATTTTTGTGGTGAACATGTTAACAGTTGCCTGTTTACATATCAACAAATGTAAGTTCAATATTCACTATCCTTTTAGCTCTGTTTTGGTCTCCACCAACTTCTGAGGGAAATATTTGGCTCTTTAGCAAAATGATCTACTATGTTCACTAGCTAGTCACTGACTTTGTCTGTCTGCCATTTGGTGCTGGACAGGTAGTGTACAGTGGGTTTAACAAAGCTTTTTCACTAAAAACAGCCTTATGCTGCTGCTGGAAATGATGAGAGAGATTAGACTGAACAAAAACAGTAAAGTGGTGGGCTGTAAAACCAAAACATCAAGTTAAAAGATGCTAAAACACTGCATAGAGCTGTGGGCAACTGCAGAGTTGGTGGTAATTCTGTGGGTTTGTCACTATAAGCAATACCTCTCACATTACACAAATTAAGGGAGAGATTGTTAACACAAAAAAATTGATTTGTGTAGCTTTAAAAATAAGTCACAAATACTATATATAATTTAATTTCTAAGAGAGGCTGGGTAATTCCTAAAACAGCTGGGCACTGCAGTGTTTAGCTAACATTAGTCAAACAGGCCATAAATAGCTAGTAGGCTATTTATGGCAGCAGAACGGTGTGTGGGATCGACTGAAAATAAAATTCATTGCCTGCGTTCAAGGCGAAAAAGGAACACGTCAGCCAGGGCAACAATGTGGCTAATTGATGCGTTTTTAATAGTTTTTGGACAAAGATCTATGACGACTTAGATATGTCAGGTTTTAGATATACACACACAATACTTGTTAGTTGTATCAATTCTTTGTTGGTTTTGGTCCTCTCATAAGATTTAACAATAAGAAAAAAAACAGCCTTATCCTTAGCATTAACTGAAAGCATTTTAGCTGCTAGCTAATATAGTAATATAGCTAGCTGTTTGTCTCTCATCTGGATGTTTTCTCTGCAAAACAATCATCTAACACCAGGAAGGGGAAAGAGAGTGCATTGTAAAAAAGAAGAAGTGATGTCATGTAGCAATAGGAACAGATAGTCTTAACTGACAACAACATTGACAGGAGTCGGAGGCTGAGATGTCCTATTGATGGTTCAGAAGCTCCATGTTAAACAGCCAACCGCCGTGGCAACGAGCTAATTCTACTTCAGATGGCAGAGAACACTCCTGTTGTGGTCAGGGGAGTTTACTTCAAATACCACAGAGATATGACACCATGGTCTGTATCTGTTTGTTCTCCGTCATTTCCAGTAAACATGCCACCAGCACACTACAGCCTGTTGATAATGAGTTTAATACTGTGGCAGTTGAAATGCTATGTTTGCAGTCGGTACAGACACATTTGCAATACTTGAATTTTTAGTGGCTTTTTACTTTCTTTTTTTTTGGAATGGACCATATGAGAAGTATGTTCACACAAATTCCCATTACACAGATGTTTTTCTCATACCTCTAGTGGAATCTAGTCTAGTCTGGTTTTATTTGTTCACATTTTGATATATCTGTCTCAGAGATTTCTGCTTCCATCCTAATGCAATGAATGTGAGTGGAATGTGAAAATCAATATTTAAAAAAATATTCAAAATGTGTCTTTCCAGAAACAGTTCCACTAATCCATTGATCCTTTAAAATTCTAAGTTAGCATCATATTTGTCCTTTTTTAAATGCATCTTTACACCGGTTGTACCTTAAATTGCTGAATCACTGTAGTTTGGAATCCAGTGTTGAATGAGGTCACTCGTATTTAATAGAAATATCCTGCAAAATTGAGGAAATCACAAGACTACAGCACACACCCCAGAATTCCTGTTTGTGTGAAATATGTCATCCTTGCCCACAGGAAAGGGGTTGAATAACTGTTAGGTCAGCTAGATTTTAAAGTTGAAGGAAAATGCAGTTGTCAGTAAAACAGTCAGCACAGACATGCACAGACACGCTGGAACATACTCTATTTGGCTTTTGCCATTTGGAAACATCATGCACTTATATTTACTTCATATTATAATAGTTAAAGAAGTAAAACATGTAATGTTTATGTAGTTCCAAAGTCTTTCAGTTTTAAATGTGTGGTGTGAGATTTCTCAGCAGCCTGATAGACAGCACACCAACTATTTGCATAACCCAACATGACCTTCAGGATAATCAAAGCCTAACACAAGTACAAGAAATAGTAACATATTCATGGCACCAGCTTAAAACTGATCTTTATTTAGTTTTCATTTCATAACCTTGTCTTTAAGGGAGTAAATGTTTGTGAGGCTCAACTATACAGAGCAATAAAACCCAAACAAACTGGGCTTAAATAATTCTATTAGCAATCAGGATTAGGATCAGCCTCGACATAGTAACTGACTCTAAGTTCAACCAAGTCCAGCAAGTAAGAATGACTCTACCTCATTCCTAAAGGGATCCTAAATCACATTTTGCTCAGCATCGTCACCAAAACATAGCTGAAAGTTTCAAGTCGAGGTAGTTATACTGTAAAAACTGAAATGTTCATCTGACATTCAAAACTTGTACATTTAAAAGTTAACATACTCTCTATAAAGCTCTCTTATAAAGGTCTGATGAGCTTTTTTCAAGTGCTCAGTGGCAACGTTCAGCTCAAACAAACATCGACATCTGATGGTTCAAAAACTCTGTGTAGCCACTGACCTATATATTAGTCAGTGAGTCATCACATCTGTTTTTCCTGCGCTGGCTGTCTGACTTTCGACCCCCTGGCTCCCCCTCCCCTCCATGACAGTTACAACACCCCACCGCCTCGACAGAATACAGTTCCTGCACTGTATTTTCACCCAGCTCCACAGTCCCAAACTCACCCTGCGTCCTGGGAAACAACGCTTGCTTCCATCATACTTCCACAGATTGAGTGTTCGACTGCTCTCTGTCACTCTGCCTCTGTCTCAGATCCATCGAAAACTCCACCTCCTCTCTGCCCCCCCACTCCCTCTTTTCTTCCTCTTGTTGATCGGAGCAGGACTGAAAAAGGAAAACCTAAAGGCAAAGGGAAAAGATCTTTCTGTGTGTCAGCCCTACCCTCTGTGTCTGCCTTAACTTCCTGAGCTGTTCGTCAGGCAGGAAGAGGCCGAGCACTTTGGTCAGACTTCCCCCCCTCTCTCTCACTCTGTCTTTTTTTTTGTCTGTGAAATACTGTCTTACAAATTCTGTCTCATGAAATCCTGCTTTCTTACTCAACTGGTGATGCTCCTGTCTAGAAGTGTTGCACTTATGAGCAGTAAAGCCAACAAATATTTCAAATGATTTGAATAAATCTTATTTTTGCTCATGTTTTGCATATGCAAACTGCCTTCAAATCTCATAGAAATACGACTCTGCTCACATCCCGTATGTGTGGCCTAAATATTCAGCAGATGCTCCTATAGCCTCCTCCTCCTCTCCCTCCTTGTCCCCTCCTCTCTCCTTTAAAGATTTCCAGATGCTCCCCCTCTCAAACTGTGGAATGTACAACTTCATGTTTCCCGCAAGCTTTTCTTTCCCCCTCCCCTATTTTTTCCTCTTCTCTTCTCTTCTTGCCTCCTCCCACCTCCCCCTTCTGCTTTTACATTAAATCTCACTGTTTTCGGTTCTAGTCTTCACCACCTCCTCTCCTTTGCTTATCTCATCTCTCATTTATATCCCCATTTCTCTGTTCTGACAGGGTATTTTGTTCTGTCTACATCCAGATAGATCATAGTTAGGGCTGGGGTGATATATCGGGGTGCAGCTTTTAGTGTAAAGTCTGCGTGTTCAGAGGCTTTCCCACTCTGAAAAGAATTTCAGTCTGGAGAAAAGACTGAATATTTGTAGGTTTAAGGGCATGAAAATAGTTCAAAGTAAAGACGATGTGTATGTTGGCGCAAAATACGTTACAAACCCACAACAGTTAAACTCTAACATAGTTTACACAAGTGTGTCTAAAGGTCAGTGTGTCTTTTTGGTAAGTTTATATGCCTATTTCATAATTCACAACTAAATTTATGCATTTTATTTCAAAACTAAGGTTCACAAGCAAATTAAAACTCACTCCCACTCTGCTGTGAACTCTTGCTCTCAGAGCTCTCAGGTCACATTTATTTCAAAACCTACAAATGGTGGAGCACGGACATGCATATGTGGTCAAAAACACACACACACATGCATTCAAAACGCAGCTAAGCGTGATGATTGTGCACCTGCTTCCTGTGCAACACTTGTGATCATACAAGTATTCAATGTGCAGACCCTCCCTGCTCAACCGAATGTGACGATTAAGTGTGAAGTTGTGTTCACACAGTTTCACCTGCAGTGAGCCACCACTGGAGGGAGCTGTGATACAGAGCATCACACAGCATAGTAACAGTGTTGGTGGACATGTTGGTTGCCTTTTATAGAGGAACAAACACCATTACACACCATAGAACATGATCAGTGCCTTTCTAGACACTATGCCATCACTAATCATGCCATAAGGAGGGATGGAGAGTCAGAACTCGGATCAAATGGTGGTTGCTCACTGTGGATGAAGGCGTGTGTTGAACAAATGCAGCATGTGAATTCTCTGTGGTCACAGTTGTAGGCAGAAATGCCCACCTAGGCTCCCTCATAACACCTGTGTAGGTTCTAGTGTTGCAGCTAAAAGATGTGATCTCATTCATCACCCAACCAAAGCTTGACTTTCATGATTAAAGCTGCATTTGTTACATTTTGGACACTTGGTGGCAGTGGAACAAACTGAATTGCTAATTTACACATCCGGCAGACAAGAAACTTTGGTATTAGTTTGTTTCTGGCCACCTGACAAATGTAAGTTCAATATTTACACTCCTTTTAGTTCTGTTTTTAGTCTCCACCAACTTCTGTGAAAAATATCTGTCTCTTTAACTGCTAAATGTTCCACAATGTTCTCCAGCAAGTTGCTGACTGTGTGACTGCTGCTTGGTGCTGAGTAGGTTCTGTACTGTGTGTTTAGCGGAGCTTTTTCGCAGAAACAAGGTTGAAGAGAGCATAGTTTGTGGGCCAAAAAATAAAACCAACAAACTAAAAGAGATTCAAATGGTCTGTACAGCTGTTGGGAAGTGCAGAGTTGGTGATAATTCTCTGTGGGTTCATCACAATGAGTGATTCTGTTCACATACCACATATTGTAGCTAAAGTTCTATATTTCATTAGACATTTCTATTGGATTTCTGCTCTACTTGGCCAGTTCACTGCACATACTATGATAATTTGATTTGTGGTATTTGTGTCAGTTACAGGCCACCATATGCTGTGCCAGAAGCCTACTGTGGTGCTTCTGAATGTTTCCGACCAGTATTTGATCATTTATGAGTTCTGAACACAGACTCAGCCAGTCAATTTCTGTTTTTGTTAAAATAGAGATTGAACATTTGGTTTAGGTGATTCATTTGTTTACCAGGAGCTGGCTGCAGGATTTGACTGTCGACATTTCTTACTGATGACAATAAATGAGGAGCGTTGAATGAGCAGAGCGGCTGTCTGTTGGTACAGCATGAGGTTAGTTTCTGATGGAAATATTAAAGCTATGAGGCGCCGCAGGTTATTTATCTCTCACACAGACATATGATACACATGAATATAATGTAACCATTTCCACTAAAATACATCTTTATTGAATCTATTTCGTCATTTTTATATCTAGATCTTTACACTGAGTTAGGAGCCTGATGCTGAAATGTTATCATGTATATTAAACAAGACTGAGAGTCTACAGATGTGCTTGCAGCTTTGTGAACTGGTGCTTGTAGTGCTGAACTAAATGCTAACGTTGCAATGAAAAACTGTCCACACAAAACCAGAAAAACAGCAGCATTAGTCATTTCCAAAGCTTCTCTAGGGAGGAGGTCGGTTGGGCATGCAAAGCAATGGAGTTTAACACCTGAAGCCACTGTTGACATCCTGTGTCTTATGCATGACTATGATATTTCCCTAAATAGTTTCACTTACCTAAACTTAATCAAACCTTGACCATAGAGGTGTGGAGCAGAAAATGCTCATATTACTTTTTTGAATGCACTGATGAACAATGCTGTCATGCTAATAGGGGTGCCAGTTCAGAAAACACTCAAGTAATTTTGTAAGGCAGTGTCAGATAATTACTGTATTGTGTCATTAGACTGAGAGACTTGTTGGAAAAGTCATGTTAAAAAAGTAACAGGGACATTGTTGCTGGAAATTGCTTTTGATCATTTAAATTCATTATCTACTTTCCCAGTGACCAGGAAAGGAAAATGTGAATTTTTCAAAGCAGTCGTGTTCAGCCATGTCAGCTTTGTCTGGATGTGCAACTGCAGCAGCTCAGCACCAAGGTCTTGTTAAATCCCTAAACTCCTGACCCTGTCCTGCAGACGGAGGCCAGCCACCCTGCAGAGGAACTTGTTGTCCAATGTTTGTAGCTTTGGATCACAAGCTGAAGCTCATAGCCTTAGACTACTGTTAGGTCAAACTTTTACCCTCATTAGCAAGTAAGACTGCGGGAAACATGAAGGAACATAAACACAATTTTAAACTTAACTACTGTCAGGCTTCATGCTCTCACAGCTGTTGGTCTAATCAAACACAGCACACTCAGCTGTTCAGTATGGACACACCAGGCGGAGCAGTCTGAATAAATTGAGCCACACATTTCAAGGCAAATTCACTCTGTTTTTCAGAAAATATATTTTTTTTACTGTGTTGACTGTGAGATCTTTCTCCTGTCTCTGCTTGCCTTGCTCTGTCTCCTGTCTCTTTCTTTCCAACACACACACACACACTCACTGAGTCAACACAACTTGAGCTCATATATATGAACAAGCACAAGAAAGGGGAGTGTGAGTCAGTCTTTGTCTCTGTCAGTCACACCAAATATCTTGGAAACGATTGGCCCAATTTTAACAAGACAGTCGTGAATGGTACAGCTTACAATCGAAACCCTGGAGTTTCAGAAATAACATCACATTTTTATGGTTTTTCATTGTTTATTTAGATTTTTTTTTAACTCATTTTAATGCATATTGACTGAGCCGCCTTAGTGTATAGTGAACCACTTATATAACATAGTGCAGGCTTACAAGCTTAGCTTATTGTCATATAACTGTATAACTATATCCACTGCTATTATATTGAGTAAGTCTGATGTGTCTTGCTGGAAAAATTGATTCAAGAGGATCAAAATGAATTTTTTTTTTTCAAATTTCATCCAAAGTGGCCTGAAGGGAGTCTCATGGGGCAAGTAGTGGAGTTAAACCCTGGCTGTCAGCTTTATGTCTTATCATCATCATCAGTTTTGGTTTAGAGATTTCATGGACATTTCATTGATATTGGAAAGTTGGGATATGGAACATGGATTTAGGTGCAGACATGGATGCAATAATGCCACCATGTGGCCACTTTATGTTTTGGCCTGTTTTGATTGAGTCCTGAACAGTGAGGCATGGAAACAAAAATTCACATCTATTTCCACGAAACTAAATTTTCACTATTTAGAAACTTTTTCTATTTCTAATATTTTTAAGGGGTAGCATTCTACAATGTTAGGAAGTCCTTGGGAAGCAGAAATGATCTACAATTTTCTTGGACTGAGCACCAGGAAAAGAAGGCTTTGATTGCCATTTGGCAGATAATGTCTTAACACATATGTATCAACTCTGAGCAATCATGCAAAAATGAATAAATTAAAATAAAAGAATGACAACACCCCTACAGTCAATATGCAAAAGTCCTGCCAATATGCAATATGATACATTTAAATGATTGAAATCAACTCAAGTGGTCTTGAGTCAGGAGTAATGGTTTATGTATTATGTTTGTACAAGAAGCTTATATTCCCACTTATGACTTAGATGACCACCAACAGCCAATCAGCATGCATTCATACTGATCAGTATATCAGTATACTGTATGTCGACCAATAAGTAGCAAAAATGTTAATTTCCAGTGTAGAAGACGTGTTTGTCATTTAGTAGTATAAAATGTCCTGCTCAGTACATGCCTCACTCACAATTCTTTAATATGCAAATTTAAGGGTTTATGTAGAAGAAAATCAGTACAGGCTGATACATCATTATCATATTTTTTAAACTCTTAAATGTTGACATAGCCTCATAAATCCTGTTCTGGTCTGGGTAGTTTCTAATTTTGATGCAGATCTGGATCCAAACAGAGCAAGCAGATTAGACATTTTTAAATATCTTATTCTATTATTAAGACTGAATAATGAATTGAAATGAATTAGAGGACTGTGCAGGCTTGGTGAATAACACATTGTCAATCAAACAATGTGGGCAGCACTGTGACATCTTCCTCCTTGAATGAAGTTGTCTTTCTTGTAGGTGGCACTGATTTCTGTGTCCAAACATGGTGGCTGCTGCTGCTGCTGCTGCTGCTGCTCATGCGAACTACCCAGCTCTTCCTTTTCTATTGATTTCCACACAAACATAAAAAACATGACTGTCTGTACACTAGTGACAGTGATGTGCTGTTATATCATTCTAGAGCTGTTATATCACTCAGATAGAAAGGAGCAAAAAAAGAGAGAAAGACACTATGATGCCGCTGATCATGGTTTAACATCTTTTAATGATTTAAAAAATAGATCCTGTTTTTCCATGTGCACGCAGCTGTATATAGTCAAATGATGTTGCTGCTGCTGATGCTTTCAAACTGCACTGTACAGTATGTGAGAATCCATTGTTGCGCTTTCTTTCTCTGTCTCTCTCACTCTCGCTGCCGCCTCCACAGTGATGCGTGTTGCATTAACGTTGAGGTGAAGAGTGGGAGGTAGAGGGCAAACTGAGAGGGCTACAAGAGGGATGGAGAGAGCCAGAGAAGAAAAGAGTGTGTGGGAGACTGAAACATAGATATGTGGGATAGATAGATAGATAGATAGATAGATAGATAGAGAGATAGATAGATAGATAGATGGATAGATAGAGATGTGTCCTTCTTTTTCTTCTCCTTCATTACCTCATTTCTAAAACGTCTGGTGGTGATGATTTCCCAAGGGTAACCCACTCAGGTCAAACTAAATCTAGAGGGGAATGAGAGAATGGGGGAGAGAGAAAGAAAGCAATAAGATAGAGAGATGACGGGTGAGAGATGGAGGAAGAAAGAAAAAGAGAGGCAGATGGAGAGGAGAAGTTGGTCTCTTTGCAGCTCCAAAGCTCTTAAAGCCCCGAAGCTGTGTGGAGTGTAAATGGGAGGGACAGAGAGGAAAAGAGAGAGTGAGAGAGAGAGAGAGAGAGAGAGAGAGAGAGAGAGAGAGAGAGAGAGAGAGAGGGAGGGAGTGAGAGGTAGAGGGAGGCTGAATTGAGGAGAAGAAAAATTATAAGGGAGAGAGAGTGAAAGGGAGAGGAGGAGGAGGAGGAGGAGGAGGGTTTGCGTTGGTGTGTTGGTTGGCAGAGAGAGCGCTTGTCAAAAAAACCTTGCTCTGACAGAAGGCATGATTCACAGCAGAGAGAGAGAGAGAGAGAAGGGAGAGAGGGAGACAAGCGACAGAAAAAGAGAAAAACGGCAGAGATAAAGAAAGAGGGAGAGAGAGAGAGAGAGGGAGTGAGAGAGAGAGAGAGACGACAGGGACAGAGATGCCGGTAAGAAAAACAAATGAGGATGCTGATTTGAGGCAGAATGACAACACATTACCAGGATGGGACTGAGATCGATGGACTGGATTGACTGATGCCTTTTAATGACTGTGACTATGTAGATAAGGTTCTGGCTTTTCTATTGATCGAGGGAAAATAGAGCAGGTGGCAGCGGCAGTGATGAAGGAGAGAGAAAGAGAGAGAGAAGGAGAGGGGATGCTTGGAGGCACACTGAATAGATAGAGAAAGGGCAATAGAGACTAGGAATGATTCTCAAGTATCAATAGGCTCCTTTGATGGAGCTTAACTAATTTGTGAGGAAGGCATCACTAATACATGCAAATTAGACAGTTAGAGTCTTTAATATTACATTGTAGATAGATATTAGTATGGATATTTCAGGACTTACAGGATGTTAGTATGTAAACATCAATCTGTTCTTTTCTTTCTGTGAGAAAGAGAGCGACTAAAGAGTTTTTGCATTAGCAAATGATTCTTATTTCCTCTTAACTTTTTTTTCCCACTGAACTGCTTCAAGTGTGGTGAAATTATCCAGTGTCGTCTTGAGGTTAGCAGATTTCTCAGTGCGTGTGGTGGGTGCTACACTTCTGTGGTCAATTCTGTGGTGATGTTGGTGACTTCCTGTAAGCTAATGTTTAGAGCTAATCTCCACACTAAGTACTGTTGTTATCTCCCACAAAGCTGGAGTTAATTGGTGTGCTGGTGTGGATGAACCCATTCCGTAAATTGGTAAAGGCAGGAACATCAACATCAAACCTGAACTCACAGTCATTCTGTGGCATATTACCAATTCAGCTTGTGATTTCTCATATTGATCGAGGGAACAGCTTTGAGGGAATATTGACGTCATCTCAACTTTATTTTTGGCACCAAATTTGCATGGTACTTTAAGGCTGCTTATTGCAGGCTGTCGCATTAACGTCCTTCCAACTTTATAATGTTTGCTGGGTTGTTTGAGGTTTTTATCTTTTGTTGTCTTGGCTGTGAAGAGTTTTTCACCATTTTGGTATTGAGAACTGTTGGTATGTTAAATGTTCTAAGATATAACTTCTACAGAATTGACCAGAGGGGTTAGCCAACAAGTTCTGGAACCTTTAGCTTAGTGTTTAGTCTTTCCTAGCAAGAAAAACATAAAGTTCATTTGAAGTTTTCATCTTTTGTTGTTTCAGCTGTGAGGAGGTTTTCATCTGAGAACTATTGGTATGTTGTATGTTCTAGGATATAACTTCTACAAAACTGACGAAAAGGGATTAGCCTACTAGAGCTTTAGTATTTAGTTTATTTAAACCGTAGGGTTCTACATATTTGAAGTAATGCTACATTTTAGGCTTTTATATTTTGTTATCCTGTTGTGACTAGTTTTTAACCCTTTAGGTTATGAAGACTGTTGGTATGTATTATGTTCTAAGCATAGACTGTATGGTTCTAAGATATAATTTCCACAAAATTCACCAAAGGGCTTCAGTATTTAATGTAGTGTTTAGCCTACTCTTGGGATGAAGTAGCCTACATTAGAGGATTTTATGTTTTGTTGCCTTGGCTGTGATGATTTTTTTCAGTTTCTAGGTGGTAAAGACTGCTGGTATGTTGTTCTACACACAGTGCATTTGTACTGACAGAGTTTAGAAGTAATGTCTTGACTTCTAAATTATAAAAAGTGGAGACCTTTTGAGAAACCGCTGTCAAAGAAGGTTTAAAAACAACAAATTTGAATGGTTCTCTTATGCCAGCAGAGGGTTCTCTTCTCATCATTACTGATAACTTATTGATGGATACCTTGGGTTGGTGCTGTTTGACCTGGGTGGATTATTTCACATTAGTGATTCTAATATTCTAATCAATTGACTGAGGAAATGTTCTCCATCACTGAAATAGCTGTGGGCTACTTTTTCTCTCAATTGTTTGTAAAATGCTCTGCGGGCATTGTTGGATTGAAATTTAAGAGGCACTTCAGCAATTTAGCACTGTACTTTCATTAAATTTGGGGACTTAAAAGAATGGTCAAAATTGAAGCAGTAGGGGCTGCGATATCCTGAGGTTTAGTCCTCAGTATGGGTCAAGCTCATGAAACATTGGATCTTACAATTCCCATAATGCAACTCTTTCAAACACCACATCTCGAGTTTTTAACACAGGCTCTCTGTTTAAAGATTTGAAATCTCAAGTGTAATCTGAAATAACCAATGACGTCATCAAGTTTATTTTCTCCGACTTTAGAAAGCTCCCTTCAGCGCCATACTCACACTCTTTTTGGCAAGAGCACTTTATGTGTAAAAACAGTGGAGTGCCCCTTTAATTGGACATGCAACTATAGCAAAGATTATAACTATTATAACTAATGTCTTAATTTTATATTTGTGGAGAGATTTCTTCAAGCCGTCTTCCGTTCATATCTTTTTTGTTTGCTTTGTTTCCACAGACAGATGACAGTAAGCAACAAACACAGCCAGAAGGAGAGGAGAAGCTTTGACTGGATTCAATCCTCCATCTACTTGGCTCGGTCTTTCTGTCACTCTGTGTCTGACTGACAAACGCTTCACTGGATAAAGACTTAATTGGCTCTGAACAGACAGACAGAACAATAAACAACCAGAATAAATACAAATGCAGTCATGCCAGGGAAGAGAGTGGGAGAGAAGATGAGCTAAGAACAGCAACCCTGTGGACACAAAAAACTGGATGTATTTTGCCTTTTCATTTTTTTTTCCTCTTAAAAATCTGGTTGGAATATTTCTTGAAGTAGGATTCCAATTCTAAAGTTCATTTGGACATATGTTGTTTTTAAGCCATGGAGTTTTTGACAAAATTATTGTTTTGCAGCACTGCAGTACTTTTATCATGAGATTGTTCTCACTGCTCATTAAAACATAGGGATTATGGTTCAACAGGAATTCTGAATTTGACATTTCTCCCTTTGTTTTATTTTTCCATGGCTCTGCCAGTGCCAGCTGCCGTGTGTCTTGCATTTTCTAAAAGCAACATTCTTCAGATTTAGTTAAATTAACGACTTCACAATTCACGCTTCAAGCTTCACACGTGCCTCCCACCAACCCCTCCCACCGTCAGCCATCCGACCTGTCATGGGCAAACCTCTTAGCCGTCCCGGGTGTTTCAGGAAGAGCTCCTGCTGCCTGGAGAAACATGGAGCTGGGGATGGGGGAGTGGGACGGCGTGATGGGGGAATGGAGGGGGGATACGGAGACGGCTACGTACCCCAGCGGTCCATCTACGATACTATGTGCATTAATCAACAAATAGACAGCCATCACCACCACCACCACCACGGAGGGTCCATACGGCGAGATGATGGAGGCGAAGGGAGTTTCAGCTACTCTGCAAGTGGCTCCCTCAGGGTTAGCAGGTCCCCAGCTGACATGTTTGATACACAGCCTCGCTCATTAACACCGAACCCCTCGTTTGTGCGCCGTCTGGATGAAAGGGCAATCTACGATTCACTAAAACTTGAGGCTCAGGATGCAGATGGTGGTGGATGCCATTCGCCAGGACGTTTCACCCGATCAGTTTCTCCCTCTGTTTCCTCATTCTCAGCGCCAGGAGTGTCCTCATCATCATCGAAGAGACACCACCACCACCACCATCATCATCACCATGGAGACAGCACGAAGAGCAGAGATGGCCGACATTCCTGGAAAGTTTTGACACCTCCAAAACACATGGAGTGTTTGGAGCTTACTACAACTGAAATGATGGACAGAGGAGGGGGATATCTGAATCCGGGGCACTACCCTCCCCCTGGGGGCCAGACCCCCTCTCTTACCTCCCCCCTCATTTCCCCTTTCTCTGGCTCACCTCTCTCCTCAGGTTACCATACTCCAGTCTTTTTCTCACCGGCCAAACCTCGTCCAAGTCAGAGTCAGAGTTTGCGCTGTTCCCCTCCGCACGTCATCCAGCCGAGGCATTACTCCCAAACCCAGAGCCTCAGGCTGTCCCCACCCCAGGAGCTTAGACGGTCCCCCTACCGAGCCCCGCTGGTCCAACTGTCTGCTCATGACCTTGAGCAGGACCTGAGGGATCGAGGAGGATGGGGCCGGAGTGAGAGAGAGAGGGAGTGGGAGAGGGAAAGAGAGAGGGAGATGGAGAGAGGGTGGGCACAGCGAGAGTGGGAAAGAGAGAGAGAGAGGGGGAGGCTGGAGAGAGAGAGAGCGAGAGAAAGGGAGAGGAGGGAAACATCAACTTTCGGGACCTTCGGGTATGGCCGACCAGTTCCTTTGCGTTCAGACAGAGACTCTGTCTTTTTAGAGTCTGACCAAGTTCTAGACACAACACCCCTGTTGCTCCCCCAGCCCTCACCTTCACCCTCCCCAAGTGCTGCCCCAAGAATGGGCACTGGTGCTGTGGGTAGGAATAGAGCAGGGTCAAAGGTTGGACCTGAATCTGTTGGTGGGGGTATAGTTTCTAAATTTGACAATGGGAGTGTCGGTTTGGTGTTAGTTGACAGCAAAACTGGGTGTGGACCAAGGTTAGTTAGTGAAGTTGGAATGGGAAACATGTTGGAGGCTGAAATTAGGGCTGGGATAGAAGAACAAAATAGAGCTGAAAGTTGGAACAAATATGACAATACCAGGGCTAGCATGAAAAATGGGTCTGAAACAAGAATGGGCTCCCAGGTGAAAACAAGAGCTGGAGGACGGGATTTGGAAGGAAAAGTGCAATCTGGGGTGCAGATAGAAAATGTGGCTCCTGCTGTGAATAAGGAGGGACACAGGGGAGGGACAAGGGGTGGAGAAAAAACTGCAAGAGGTGTGGCGAAACCAGAACCTATTGCTGAGGCTATATCATCAACTATGACTGACATTGAGAACAGGGTGGTGCCTGACGATAAAGTTGTGATTGGAGTGGGATCTGGTCCAGGGATGAAGCCAGAAATTGAAGCAGGGATTGAGGTTAGAGCTAGTTCAAGACAGGTAGAGAATAGGACTGGAACAGAAACTGAAGGTGTAGCTAAAGTTAATAATGAGCTTGGTTCAGCATTAGAGTCCAGAGTAGAAGCTAAAATTGAGACAGAAGTTGAGATTGCTCCTACATCTGAGCCTGAGGAAGTACTAGACAGTGGGGTGAGTAATGAGACAGGGACTAAGAGTAACACTGAGACTGGGCCTGTCAGTGAAGCCCTGAACAGCACCAAGACTACAGATAAAGCTCAGATAAGAACTGGGACTGAGGATAAAACTGAAACTGCCCCTGCAGATCAGGCTGAGAAAAAGCCTTTGGACATTGATAAAACTGTGTCTGGCCACATAGATAAAGGTTCCAGATCCCAGAAGTCCAAATCATCCAAGTCCAGCTCCAGGACTCGACCTGGCACAGCCACAGGGCTGGGACCAGGTATGGTCAGCCCTCGGCTTAGCAGAGGGCTTGCAGACCTTGAGTCAACAGGCCCCACTGAGGGTATCGAGTCCACCTGGCCTCGTCGAATCATCGTCAGAAAGAGGACTGTTCGGCAGGGTGGGGCACTCCACAACCTCCCCATCCTCCCCCCTCTCCCCTCTGTCCTCTCAGCGTTGGAGAAGAGGCGCCCACATTCCCACCTCCATCCCCGTCAAGGCCACTTCTCAGAGAACCCGCTATCAAACGCAATGGACTCTACAAGTATCGTGGGACGATGCTCACTTAAGGAGCCCTCCCATCATGATCCAGGACAGGGAGCCAATTTGGTGGGCAGAGCTTCCCTGAAGGAGCAGAACTTGGAGCACTGGAGGGTCTGCAGAGATCAGGAAGAACCCAGGAGATCCAGGAGCAGGGAGAAACAAGGAGAGCAGAGTAAGGAGAAGACTCCAAGGGAGGAGAGGAAGCGTAAGGAAGAGAAGAGAGAGAAGGAGAGGAAAATAGAGAAAGACAAAATGGAGGAGATAGTGGGTAAGGAAAAAGAGAAGGTTACTCTTGGTGAGGGACTGGTGGAAGAAACCAAACAAGAAAAGTTTGAGAGACGGATTGAAGAAAAAGTCCAAGAAAATGGAAACAAAATCAAGGAGGTGAAAACGGAAAAGGATGGGGAAATTGAGGGTGAAAAGGTGGAAAACAGAGGTATTAATATTAAGGATGGAATACAAGAACAGAATGCACAAGAGTTGGAGGAGGTGGTGGTTAAATTAGAGAAAGAAGAAGGTGAGGTGGAGGGAGGAGAAGGAGGAACATTTGGAGAGGAACAGGGGATGGAGAGTTGGGATGCTGTGCTGGAGATGGTCAACACATTGTGGGATGATGGCTGGGAGAAAGGGGGAGCAGGAGCAGGAGGTGGAGGTGATACAGATTCCTTTTCAGGCTCCCTACAACGTTGGCCTCTCCTCCGCCCCCCAGTGGGCTTTGGGGGCTCCCATCCTCCCTCCTCGGCAGCCTCGGAGCTCAGCCTGACAGAGTTAGAGAGGAGAGCCAGGGAGCTGGACTCTGACCTGGAGCACCTAGACCTGTCTCAGCCCCACAGGGACACCCAGGATTTATACCAAACACTGCTGGAGCCGCAGAGGGAACGAGCTGACATGTACCAAACACACCCTGGGCCACAGCGAGAGAAAGCTGCTCTCTTGACAGGTAGATATTAGTTGTCTTTCCTGTTTTGTTTTCTTTCTTCCAATTTTTTCCTTCATATACCTGCAATTATATACTATCCTTGGGAAGTTCCATTAACGACTTGTTTAAGAGTCTCTCCATTGATTTTACACATGAAGGTCAGTTTACACGTCATGGAGACTGTGACTGAACCTATGAAAACATAGGTTGTATAATGTCATGGCATAGTGATGTCATCAGGGTTATCATGGCTTATGCTTGGAGACTTCAAATTTATAACCGAAAGCTGTGGGATTTTACCATTCAGGGAGAGCCTTCCTATAAAGCTGGTGGTTGCATTATAGGAAATGTATGGTCTATGGTTTTTGGAGCTTAAGCCATAGTGGGGAATAAAAGTTAGAATATCTTGACCTCTGCTGCTTCGATTTTTTAAACCATTCTGTTTTCTTTTTATTCTCTAATCTGTCTCTTGTCAATCCCCCATCTGTGGCCAAATTAACTGATTATGAGGTCCTCAGGGCAAGAAATTTGCTGTTAGGCCCCATTAACCCCCCTACCACTTCTCCCACCTCCTGCCCTCTGAGCATTGCGTATTCCTTGTCCTCACCAAGTTCCCAAGTACAGACTACACAGCATATATACTGCAGCTTAATTACTTTCCCATAGACTAGACAAATTTGCTAAAATAATGATAATGCCCCATATTTCTATGTGTACATTAGCTGTTGTAATTTAAACGTTTGGCTACACAACAAAAGTAAATGTCTTCTGCAGGACTCATGTTAATTGATATATTGCTTTAGTGACATTAGTGATTCAAATTTGTACAGTCTTTAAAAAATGTGCAATTACCCAAATTACCAAAAACCAACTGATAGAAAGATGAATTTGAGGTTTTGGGGGCAGTTGCCCACTTTGCCTGATTGGGAATCCAACCCTACCCCCAAATATATGCATACTCTTATGTATATCAATAACTATATCATAATAATCATAAATGGGTACTTTTTTTCCTGTTCCGAAGTGACTGTATTCTGACATTTGAGAAATGTTAGCATTTATACTTAAGGTGCAAGGATGAAAAGTTCACTATCAGAAATAACTGATATTACTAGATAAAGTAAAAATAAAACTAAGCCTTTTAAGCCACTAACATGTTAGATAATGTAATAATGTATTTTTGCCCTTTGTAACAATGAACAGCCTTCTTTCTTAATGGATGTAACATTTTGCAGTGAAACCCATTCATTCACATTTTTGCAAACATTGTTTATACTTGTTACATCATGTGACTAAACCAGTAACATTATTATACTGTATCCACTGAACAGCAGTTGCTCTGTATTGTTTGTGTCTGAGAGTTTGGCTTGGATGTTGGCTGTGAATTATTTCATTACACATGGACCAAAATAACAGGTGGCAAGTTAGTAGCAGTAAAGTGCAACTGTTCATTGTTCTGAACGGATGTATTAATCAGTTGCCAGCCATAGATGTTGTTTTCCAGTATTTTCTCCTCATTAATATCAGGACAGTGCTGTACTATAACTTGAGAAAGGAATAATGAGGCAGGTAAGGGAGAACCTCTGACGGGATCACAGAACCTGAATCTCTAAAACATGGTTAATTTTTTCTTTTTGAGAAAAAGTCATTTAAAAAAAAGAATTTATGAAAAACAAGTCACTTTCAATGTGAGTTTTCCTTGAAAATATGTCAAGACTCAAGAGGTTTTTGGCAATATCAAGGCAATCCAGGTTTTGTTTTGTCTCACCTTTGTTTATTACCTCAGAAGCCAGGCTTTCTAAATAATTTATAGTTCAGCATTCAGTTCAGTGGACACAACTAATTTCAACATGCACATTATTTTAGATAGAGATCATTAAAAGGATTACATAAGTCTAGTAAAGATAAAATACTGATGATGAAAATGAACTTCATAATATTAATTGGTTACATAAAGACACTCTTCAATAACACCTCAGCTTCCCAATATAGATGCTACAATCATCTTCGCCTTAAGATGCTGTTGAGTAATGAGCTCGGAGTCAAGACTGAGACTGGCTAATGTGTTCATATTCAAAATTCTTATGGCCTAATGCAAATCTCTTGTAAAAGCTCTTGTAATTAACAAAAACAGCCTCTTGGAAACGCATGTGTGACATCAGCTTTCTAATCCTGTAGAGGCCTCAGCTACAGAAATGAACAAATTTTACAACAGCCACTAGATGACTGCAAACATTGACAAAGGCTTGGCCATGAGGGGAATGAACAGCATAATGTATTGATTGTTTCTCCTGTTTCTCTTGTTTAATTGAGTTGAGTGTGTGCTCTATTTTCCAGGAGTAGGAAGCAGATCCCAGGTCAGTTTGGAGCTAAACGTTATGGGGTTACCATCTACAGATACAGACAGACCTCCTGTGGACTGGTCAACCAAATCTACCGCTGGGACTTCCACTGTTGGCACAAGGTAAGTCCTCGAAGATGGTATTGGCACTAACTCTAAACTCTTCTCTACTTGATATTGATATGCATCCTGTGTAAATAAAAGGTCTTTGCAGAGGACAAAATCCAGGTGTGAATTCAGCCAAGATATGAAGATCTGATCAAAGTCACATTTGGAGGGAGGTAGAAATACACAGGGTCACAATACCATTAGATCTTCAGTTCAGTTCGAAACCATAATGTTGTACAATACTGTACATTACTATTTACTAGATTTTATTACATTTTTAATAAAACTCAATAATACATTTCCTAATTTATTATTAGGAAATTTGGATATTTTAAATTAATTAATTATTAATTGAATTCCAGTTTGAAAAGTCATAAGTGTGTCACAAAAAAAAAAGGAAAATTCATGTCCATGTACACAAATTTATAGATTGAATTTCGTGACTATTTCATGAACTGCTGTGTAACTGGATTGAACAGTGACATAGTAGTAATGAGCTAAGAATACAATGAAGAATTCTGGTCAGTCCCCAACATCAAGGCAAAGTCTTAAATCTCACAAATTACTCAGTATGAATGGTAACATTGCCTACTATTGTCATTTTCAAAACAAGTTATTTTGCTGCAGTCATGCACAACATTTGGCTGTTTTGTAAATTCTGTTATTTTTTTAGTGTAGTTGACTCCCAATTTCAACCATTTTAGAGTGTATGAAGCGATTTGTGTGTGTTTGCTAACTGTACCAAATATTTGAGATAGATCCAAATTCACATTCATAGAGTTGTCATGGTGGACTGGTAAATGCTTTATATGGCTATTTTGTTGCATCATTATTGTGACATTATCATTATCTCTTACGGGTAAACAGCTTCTGCCCATAGTTTGGGATTTGAACAGGCATATTTGGTATGTGTGTGCAGTACAGTGTTGATGACCTTCCAAAAAAAAGAGGGAAAAAACACAGAAGTTGTGTTCCTTCAGAGATAAGACACTGGATTTGTACTAACAAGCCAAAAAGGCTGACTGGCATTGTAATTCCAACCTGCTAATCTAATCAGTTGCATTATTGAAAGACTCAAACTGTTGCACAGGAGAATTTCTGCTCTACACAGTCCAATATTCAAGTACCGATATATTCTAATAACATTGGCTGTTATTAGAATGACAGGTTGAAATGATGTTGTGCAACAATTGTGGGTTGGGACTTTTACTGAGAGGACATACAATGTATGCAGTATCTACCATTATGGTTGGGTATCGTTTGATTTTTATCGATTCCGATTCTTCTTATCAATTCCGGTTCTTATCGATTCTCAGTTTCAATTCCAATATGGTAAAAAAAAAAAAAAGAGGTCAAATATAGGCCTATCTGTATTTTTTTAAGCGTTAACATGTATTAGTGTGACTGCTAGCGCTGCCTGATGACACACTCAGGTTAGGAGACCACAACACATAACACTGAACATTCTTTCAGACTGACGCCACGCTGCCTTAAATGTTTGGTCAAATCTGACTTATAGCTAAATAGCTTCCCACATGCATTGCACTTTGCCTTGTTGTATTCTTTAATAAAGTGACGCCGGACTTTTGAGCATTTACCTCTGTCCATCTTTCACTACTGTTGTGACGTTAGCCATGCTTGCTTGTATCTGAAAAAGCCTTTGTTTACAATAATAAATGGGTACCGTGTTCAGGAACCGATAAGCAGAACCTGCATTTTGGATTCGGTTCTAATTTGGAACCGTTTTCTATTCCCAACCCTATCTACCAGTTAAGAAGGCAACTTTCATCATTTATTATCTTGTCTGTCAGAACTAAAGTGCTGGATGTCCCAAAACTTTCTCCAGCTAAATGAAAACAAATTTTACAGGAACATCTTGGCTCCCTGTCCACAAATCACTCCTGTTTTAGCCTCTCTTCACTGGTTACCAGTCAGTTTTAGAATTGATTTTAAGATTTTACTGATTACCTTTTAAGCACCCAGAGGCAAAAGGGTACTGGAGCACACTGATTAATTCACAGACTTTAACTGTGCAAACAGACTTACGTTTCAACACTGATCTGATGTGAATTAATCGGTGTGCTCCAGTCCCCTTTTTTCCTCTGGAAATTTACTGTCCTCGAGCTGAGAAGCAAGTGATTCAGCTGCATTTTGCTGGAAGATGCATGGAGAACCCTATTTCAACTACCTTTAAAGCACTTCATGGCTTAGCGCCTAGCTACATTGCTGAGTTATTACTCCCCTACAACCCAGAGTGCAGCCTCAGATCTTTAGTCAGGGTACTTCTGGCTGTTCCTAACTCACAGCTCAAGACTAAAGGTGACAAGACTTTTGCAGTCAAGGTCCCTCAGTTCTGGAACTCCCTGCCTGAAGATCTGAGGCTTGCAGAATCAGTGACATCTTTTAAATCACTTCTCAAAACTTACCTTTTATCAAAAGGCCTATATTTAATTGATACCGCACTGTTTTATTTCCAACATATCTCATCTGCTCTATTACTACTGTTGTTTTATTGTTTTTATTTTTTATTATTTTTGTATCTTATACTAGGTTTATTTTATTCTGTTTTATTTTATTTTTAATTTTTATTTATTTTAGTTTAATTGTCTCTTTACTGCGTAATTGTGGTACTTAAACATTTTAACCATGTAAAGCACTTTGTAACTGTGCACTTTGTAACTGTATAAAGTTTATATATTATTATATTATAATTATCTATGGTTTTAGTAAGTACAAGACAAGAACAAGAATTAACATCTGTACTGCTTGCCAAAAAGCCATCCTTTATAATGTTTATAAGTTGTATCTAATGGGTTTATCAATGGCTGTTAAATCATTTACTAATTCTTTATAGAACAGTTATGAGCTATTAGAGAAGAACAACCTTTGGTTGGACTGGGTGACCACTTACTTTCTGGAAAAGGGCTTCAGAGGACTAAAATCCATTTATTTACAACTTATAACATTTATGGCTGTATTATCTCTAAATAAAAAGCCAAATGAACACCAACTAAATGGTTTGTCACAACCTGGAAAACAAAAAATGTTTGTTATGTTTTATTAATAACTGATCTATGAAGTGTTGGTAAATGATGTGTTAAACATTACTACATCTATTAGTTACATCTTATAACACATTTATATACAATGCCTTATCAGAAAGTGGTACCTGATTATCTTTTCACCACATAATCTCTTTCTAATGATCTCATTATTAAAATTGAGCTGTATATGTTTTCTGTCTTGTATATTATTCAAGTTACTCACAATCCACACCATGGTTCTTTTGATACATCCCAAATAAAGTAGGTGTGAAAGTAACCAAAGTATCAAAGTGCCCTTTCCTGGATCTGTCTGTATCAAATCATTATAACAATCAAATAGCCGTGAGAATGTGTGTTGTTCCTGGCTAATGAATGAAGACATAAACTAATCCTTGCCATAGCCTTCGCCAAATTAAAGAGCTAATGTATTCATAATGATGTGTCCATCACCCAAGACATCTGTGCAAGCTTTCAAATTAGGACCATAAAAAAATAAAAGTGCAATGTGAGACAACAAAACAAATCAATGGCCTTGATCTGAAAAAGTAGGTTATGACAAATTTGATGGTGCTAGTGGTACCCAATTATACAGTGAGGGCATTAGAAGTTACAGCTAAGCAGACACATGGGGATGTAGTCACTTGACTGTCTTGTCTTTTTTCTAGCTCCACTAAAGAGGACAGCTCTCCAGACTCCAACCTAACGCTGGAGTCAGATTCCAGTGGCGTCTTCCTCTCCTTATCCAATCAGAGCCAGGAGGAGGCAGGCTCTGACAGCGACCAGCCAATCAGTGGTTCTGATCTAGGCAGCAGCAGTACATCATTGGAGAAGGATGGGGATGATGGGGCATTAAAGGAATGGGGGAGGGAAGAGAGTGCAGAGCTACAGTGGTGCTACCCCTCGCTCCTCAACAGCTCCTCGCACGATGACATCGATGGAGATGGCGAAAGAGAGGTGGACGTGCATGGAAAGATGGGGTTAGAAGAAGTGAGAGGGAAAGATGGGTATGGAAGGAAAGATGATAAAACAGTAGGAGTGGTTTCAATCATTAAGACTCCACTGGACCATACAGATACAACTGCAAATGCCTCACAAAGTGAAGATATGCCACCCAGGAAAAAAGTAACCCTAATGGGAACTGACTCCCCTCTTCCTCTGTCTCCCTCTAACCAGCCAATCAAACATCTTCTAGATCCTAATCAGAAGCCAATCAGAAGCTCAGGACTGGACTGTGGTGACTTAGATCCTTTTGTCCAATCGGACAGCTTTGTTTACCTTGCTGTGTCTGCAAGACCTGGCTCCCACGGTGAAAACCCCACCGTTTTGGAAATGTCCACCCATGATACAAAACAAGACAGTGTATGGCAACACTTGGATAGCAGGAAAACACACTTGGAACAGTCAAATAGGGATCAGGATGCCAAGTTGACTCACCTTGCCCCCCAAAAACCAGAAGAAGGAGACTTTTTGTGCACTGACAGCTTTGTCTACCTGGCTGCTCCAGACTGCCTCCTCCTGGGCCCTGAGGGAACTTCCCCCTACAGTGGCAGGTATGTTCATTTTTGTGTATTTAATGTAGCTCCATTGTGTTTCATTGTTTGTAATTCAGGGTGGATCAGAGAAATACCTATGATAAAATAGAATTTCAGAGTAAATTTGTTAATTTAGCAATGCATTCATCCAGCCATCCATTTGGATCCATCAATGTATTCATCTGCTACTTACTTATGACATCTTTTCTAGAGCCATGTCCTTCATCTCCCCTTGGGGGATCTTGAGGCATTTGCTGGCCAGATGGAACATATAATCCGTTGAGTATGTTCTGGGTCTGCTTGGATCTCCTCAACATGGAGGCATACAGGAGGCATCTGAGTCAGATGCCTAAACCCCCTCAACTGACGCCTTTCAATGTGAAAGAGCAGAGGCTCTACTCTGAGCTTCTTCTGGTCTTCTCTGAGCTCCTCATCCTATCTCAAAAAAAAAAAAGAATTTCAGCTACTTACATTGTTATTCTTTCGGTCATTCCCCAAAGCTCACGATTATAGGTGTGGGATGGAATGCATATTGACCAGTAAATTGAGAGCTTTGCCTTCAGGCTCAGCTCCCTCTTCACCAGGATTGTCTAGTACGGCAGCTGCATTACTGCTGGCCCGGCACCAATCCATCTGTCAATCTCACATTCGTTTTTACCTCGACTTAGGTGAGCTGAGAAAGTCGGGTTCATGCCCCTGACAGCAAGGTTTTCAGTTCCCACCTCCAGATGAATTGTTCCTACATATGGGAGGAACTTAGCAACATAGAATCCAAGTGAAAAATGTTCAAATGTTCTGCACTGTGGTGGTAGGTGCTCGGGTTGTGACCAGAAGGTCACTGATGCCTGTCTTGGTGGCAACCAAAGAGCCTGCTGGTGGACATCAGTGGTGAAGGAAGCAGAAGAATACACAAGAAGGGATGCAAGAATGACTGTAGATTCTGTGGTTGCAGAAGCAAAAACTAAGATGTGGGAGGATTTCAAGGAGGCCATAAAGAGGGGTATTTGGTGGACATATGAAACGTGACAGAACTGGAGGAGCTGTGTGAAGACGAATAATAAGAAGAGCTTGGGAGGGAAGTTCAAATCCTGCCTACCTTTTAGGATTGGATTATCAATTTCAAAAAGTTACAAAAAATGTTGGATGCAGCCTCCCTAATTCTGATATCACAAAAGGTGAGGGGGAAGCGGCTTTCAGATGATGCTCAACAATCCAGTAAGCACTTCATTAGAGGTAGACTGAACTACTGGCTCAGAATGGGGGTTTTGGATGGTGGAGGTGTCCGGTTCAGGAATTACGTTTTTTTTGGAATTAGGTTTCCATGCTGAGACATACATGATTTATAGCCATCAATTTTTAAATCTAATTTCCATTACAAACAAATTATAGAATATAATAGTGTGTGTTCTTCTTTGTTTGAAATTCAGCACCAATAATCACTTCGTAATTTCTGGTAATATTAAGATTGATTGTCTCAGAGTTCTGATTTCTGCAACATTTTTAAAAACAGTGTTAAAGTACTATTTCAATATATTTCAGAGTGAAGATACTATAGAAATATTATGTAGAAAATACAGAAATATATATATTTAAAATATAGTGTGATAGGCTGTAAATGCCAACTTTGGTGACTGCAGTACAATAATATTGTGGTGCAATATTTTACTTTTTTTGTCTGTCATGTTTTCCAGGGAGTCGGACTCGGAGAGTTCAGGTTCTGGCCCTGTTGACCTGTCAGTACTGGGTTGTGGCTCGGTGGCAGGAGACAGCGATTGGGACTCAGATCTTTCTGACTCTGATCCCAGTCGCTGCTCTAGAATCTCTGCTGCTGGCACCAAATCTGCTGGCATAGCGCGACCCAGGCGGCTGCCTGCTGAACAGGGCTGGGACTTGTTTGGAGAAACCACTGAACCTGAAGTGCTGAGCGAGCTCTTCACGGAACAGGACAGAAACAACAATGGCAAAACGAGGAATGTTACCGGGGTTACCACTAGTATGGCAGCGACACCAGCCATTCCCATGGCAACTCAGCCTGTCACTAAGACAGTGAAGCAACAGTCAACAGTAGAGCAGTCATCATCAACAAAGAAGGTTACATGGCAGTTTAAACCGGCCCAGAGGTCAGTCTGCACAGGAAGCAGAAAAGAGAAAGAGAAGGAAGTGACATCATCATCATCATTGGTGAGGTTCACGGAACTGGGAGGAGGTGAGACTCATAGACCCTCCCCTTCATCTTCATCGTCTTCATCATCATCACCGTCATCATCGTCATCTGGTTGATTTGAAGGGAAATGGTTGGTGTCCAACCCTTTGGGAGGAGCTTTCCAACATCTGAAGATGAGGTGGTTGCAGAAAGGTAGAAAAGATCTTCAACTTGTTCTGTAGAAACTGATGGTGTGAACAACTATAGCTTTTTTCCTGTAAATTTTGAAATTTGCATCTAGCTGCTGCCATTGCCTTCTTATGACCTTGTAAAGGCTGCATAAAAGACTAGTTAATTGTTACGTTTTCTTAGCTTAACGTATATAATCAGTTAAAATTTGAGACAGTGTGAGACTCAGGCTTAACAGAAACCTTCAGGTTGAGATTATGTGGAAATACAGCCACATTTAGGTAAGATATGCACAGTGTCATTCCTAATAGGTTTTATCAACAGTCAGCTTTTGGAACACAGGGTTGGTCTATTGGTTACATGTTCACATTATTCTCTATCTAAATAATTAATAGTTCTGTGAGTTTTTTATTCTATTGAATGTACTGTACAGGACAAACACAACTGCAAGATAAATCCACCCTAAAACAGGATTCACATAATAGGCATTCTCAATAATTTGGCTTGGTCACCTACATCAAACATTACAATGTTGGAATTCAATTACTGTAACAAATAAAAATTATTATAGTTGGAGGCAAAGAATTTCCGCAGGACTCCAACAACTAACATCCTAATGTAAATGTCTCTCAGGCCTTTTCATATATCAAATTACACTTCACTCCCCATATTATGCCTCACATTAACTCTTGTTCTTATGTATGTACTTTAAAAATTGACTTTTAAAAACTGACTGAGGTTTAACTTTACAGTGTACAATGTATTTTATAATCACATCCAACTTTACAGTGTATTTACCAGTGTGTTAATAATATATTTTGGAACATTGAGATGATTATAGAGTGATATATATTATGTGAGGAATGTGCAAAACTGAACAAATAATGGAAGGATTTAGTAATAACATTTAATTTAAATGTTTTATTTATCAATTAGATTTGAAATTGTGAATGTAATAATTGAGCAATATGCTTACAGATTAATGCTATATTCTATGTTTCACATGTGGAAAGTGTTGCCTGAGTGATGTGTATAATAATGACTAAGTTAAATTTTATTTATACAGTCAAATACTAATTGTAAATGCAGTTTCATGCTCATTTAGAGGTTCTATATGTTACATTTTTAAAGCATCACTTTATCACCAGAGGTAGCTTGGTAATAATTTCTAATGGCTAATCAATGAGACCATGGTTGAGATGATTGATAGCCTTTGTGTCACACAAATGGTATTTTAGTGATAGTGTTTCTCAAAATAAAGACTTCATCTCCCATAATCCCCTTTCTGGCCTGGCATCTTTGGCTTTACTGAAGAGGATAAACATGTTGGAAACATTTTTTTTCTCCCATTTGCCTCTCACTCCTCTCCACCATTTGTCAGAGTGAGAAAATTTGACAGCTTTAGCTCTGTTTGCACTGAGAGTAAAGCAATCCAGAAGATTTCCCTCCAAATCCAAGTCACACAATGTGGTGGCACATGTAAAATGCAGTGTGGAGGCAGGTAGTGCTGCCAATCATCCCAGCAGTGGTCTTGTTGTCAATTATACCAATGTCTCATAATGAGTGTGGTAATAACTTACTGATGTTAAAAATGATACAGGTAGCACCTTTAAAAGAGAGCACAGTGCTATCAGATTTGTGTATTCTACTACAAATGTGACAAAGGGAAATTATTGTCAGTTGCACAACAATATTTTTTGTTATAAGAATGATGTGGTTATGAAAGGCTGTGTGGGAAGTCATGTCCTGACAGGCAAATGGGCTGCCAGATTTAGTCGTGCTATTTGCACTTGAATTTTAAATTGGGGAAACGAAAAGTAACTGTTTGAATGCTGACAACTTCCAAGTCAGCTTAGTTATTAGCGTGTGTTCAGAGGTGTAGGTGATGACACTAGAATCTAATTTGGAGGATGAATCCACTGTGGGGATGCTGGAATCATATTTCTTGATTGAGACTGATGGATTAAGATGGGTGTTTTTTTTTTTTAAAGCTAAATAAAAAAATGAAAAAAATCATAATAAAAATGATTGCCTTGTGCAGCTTTAACTGCCATTATGAACATTGAAATGCTCTTAACTCTTGGTGATGATGGTCAGTGATGGATTTCTGTCTCATGCTTTTGAGCACAGATGTACAAGCACATCCACAGAGGAATAAAGTGCTTCATTAGTCAACTGTATTTTTAAAGCCACAGGTCTTTGTATTTGACAGTTTGAATGTCTTGGGAAGTGAATGTTAAGAAGCAAACCCATACTCCTGTGCTGGAATAATACTACCTGGCCCAAGGTTTTTTGTGTGTCAGTTATTTTGTGGTAATTTGATTTAACACAAATTTATTTAGGAATATGTACCATATAAACACAATATAATGCAATCACCGAAAGTACTACTTAGATGGTACTGTCCCACTTATACCATGGCCACTTGACAACAAAATGCCACATGTAATCAAATCAAACATACCAGTGCTTAAATGACTAATGTTTAATCCAACTTTCTGTTTTAAATATCATGAAATATTGTTCTAAAATTTTGTTAAAAATTTCAAATTGGAAGAGAAGCTCCATTTACCCCTGCAGCTCCATATTGCAATGCATTTGCTAAGCCACACCCACTCATTAGTGGTCCAATCAAATGTGAAGGATTTGAATTAAATATCTACAAAGATGCTGTAACTTGTTTTACTGTGACTTTAAAGTCTTTTTTTTAAAAAAGCCACAGATTAACATTGCACTCCTATAACATTGTTGGACTCGTCGACGACTCATGACAGTAAAAAAAAAAAAATCAAAATTGATGGAGCAGAACCAAAGATATCAACCTTTTTTTTTCATTTCCCATCATGCAACTTGACTCGATTTACTCGACTGTACAGATCTGTCTGTTAAACTCACTTCTCTCCAACTCCACACCCCCAGAATATAACCTGATGCAGGTCTGTGTACCGAAATGTTCCCAATAAATCTCTAACTGCAAGTGCAGAAGACAGTGTGTGGGAGTTCTATGTTCTACTATACTTGGCCCATGGTCTTCTCCGACGCACCTGTTGATCTACAGGTGTGCAAAAGTTCTGCTCCTTTAACTCCACACCCCAAGAATGTTTTCATTTTCAGACTTGCAGTCTTCAACCCCAACTGACATTGACTCAAGTTATGTCACTGGAGGCAATTTATCACACTTTGTGAACCTCCCACAAGGCTTTATACAACTTTTTCAAATCAGTGGAGTTCCCCTCTAACATACACAAGCTAAAAGAATAGAGAATACATAGTTTTCTCTCTCACACATACATTCACTGGCTGTAGCTTCTCTCTCCTTCACCCTCTGTCACACAAACACACAGACAGACAGGTTAGCTGTTTGCTGTCTCTTTTTCCCTCTCACTCGTTTACCAAAACTTTCACATCTCCACATTTCCTCCCTCTTTTGCCTTGTAGCTGTCCCTCACACCCTGCAGGCCTCACTGCAGCTAACAAAGCTGAATTTTAAAATCCTCACTTTTCCTCTTCCATTAGTTGATAAGAATGTCCAAGTGAATGCAAATATAACACACACAACACATTTTGAAACCAAATTTTCTCACTGAGGAGCTAGACACAAATAACCTCTTTAGCTAAACCTCACTGTACTTGTTAATACTGGCACATTAATTTAAGAACTATAAAGAAAGACTTGCGTCAGGTCTTCAGTTATATTGTCCAGTTACTAGAAGTTAATCCGCACCTACTAGCCAATCTAAATGGAGAATTCCCAGTGACAATGGTACAAACTAAAATAACAGATGTATTAAAACTAGTATGGACTAGTGGATCACAAAATAAGGTACTAAAGCAGAACATGTCTTATTTGATATCTTACTTTAGTGGTTCCAACAAATTTGCAATTACCAAAAGAAAATTACCAAAAATGTTTGACATACAATGAACTTGGAACTTTTGTGGTCCCTGGGGGTCTGGGGCCACGTGCCAGGTGCTTGCTTTGTTAGTAATCCAGCCATGTGTTCTGGGATCTGGGATTGCAGTATTAAAATCAGGGAGCATATCTTTTAAAAACATGACAGAATTAGCTCTTATTTGGAAGTGGCCAAGCTCACATTGTGGTAATATACGTGGTTTGGACGGATTCCACCCACGTTTCACATATGAGCAATATAAAGACATAGAGCAGGTGTATGTGTTATGAGAGACATCATTTTCACTGATGCTATCTTATATTTCATCCTTTTTATTCCATAAGAAAGACTTTATTTGGGATATGGCTATAAATCAAGTTTAGCAGAGCCGGTTTTCCCCTGCAGCTCCACAGTTGGGCTTCAGGCAGTTTTTCTTGGTGATTCTCTGCCAGCTCTGCTATAGCATCTCAATGTGATATGTATGTTGTGCTTTTTATTTGAAGCTGAGTGTTTCTTGTGGTAGAAATGGGACAGGGACATGGCATTTATATATACTACCTGGACGAACTGTCTGTGGGTCCACACTGCCTATTTTTACACACACTTTCGTCACACTGACCCTACCTTCTGGCTGACGTCTCATTCTGAAAAGGCTGTTTACATGACACTGTTCATTAAATGTAACCTGTGTGGGATTTATTCTAATATATTAAACATTTGGCCCTACAGTATGCTGTGTAGCATTTGAAAACCTGCTTTTTGGTGGTGCACTGACATATTATCTAATTGGAAAGGATGTTTGTCTGAGAAAATCTTCGAACACAAATTGGACCAAGTGAGAGGACGAGCCAGATAGTGGGATGCACTGTTTTTATCAATAAAACAATCTTTGGTTTTTGCTCACATTAAACTGTGGCAAGACATCTAGTTTCACTGTGATATATTAAGGATAAATTACTCTACACATCCTTCACTGAATTTTCTAAAATCCAGTAACATCAGGCCATATGCGTAATATTTTGCTGTTCATATAAACGCTGATCACTGTTAAAGCTTATTGGTGATTAAGAACTAAGACCTGAGAGGGATTCTCAGTGGAAAAAGATGATTTATGTGAAATCTTATTGTGTGCCGTATTTCCAAGCCTTGTTGAAATGCATTAATGTACAAATAAAGACTAAACTTGATGGTGGAATGCGATGCACTGTGGTCTGTTTACTATTGTCTTAGTAAACTTACTGTTGCCCCCCCCAAATAAATAGAATAGAAAACACACATGCACATACACACAAACAACAACAACAAAAATCAATTATTTCAGCTTTAATCTTTACACACTGGCAAATTTGAAGCCTTACAGGATTAACAGAGCTCATCACAACTTCAATGTTATTTTTTCTATAACATTATTCATTCCTATTGGTTGTAAGAAAAACCCCCAGGTTAACCAAACTTACTGTATTTGGCAGAGAAAACAAAAGCTCAACAGTTCAATTATTAAACTGTCTGTTGTGAATCCATCACGGTTTACAGACTGACTTCCTGATTCAACATTAAAGGATAGGTTCAGGTTTTTTTTCAAGTTGTCTTAATACAATACTGATGTGCCATTATGTACATGGAAATGGGTCTTGGTCGCTGTAACAATTCCCACTCTCCATACTGATCATGAAGCTATTCTCTTGGAATGCAACTACATATTAGGGGATGGTAAAACAGAACGCAAAGCAAATTTGCAAACTCACTTCATTTGTATGTATTTGACCTCTGGACCATTTGTGTTTATTCTCCCCAAACAGCCAAAATATCAACTGTACATTAGCTGTAAGCTAGCTAGCAATGGGCACACCAAGCGTGTGTGTATTCAGAACAGATTCTAATTGAACTCAGTGTATTTATGTTCATTTGACAGCTGTAGCCACAACTTGGTCCTTTCAGGATCTCTCATCTCTGGAACATATTTGTCCATCACTTGTTTCTTTCAAACACAGACGCAGACCATATTCCATGTCTTAGGCGCAGAGGCGGGAGCAAGTCGAGGTCTGGAGGACAATAAGAACTCAGCTCTGAGATGTCACACATACACCAAAACACTCAAAGAGTCAGAGCAGGTTGTTAAAATCTGCAATAATCACTTTGAAGTTTTGTCTGAGCTTGTCTTCAGTAGTAAAAGCCAGATAACAGCAACAGACTTAAACAACACTACCACAATTTATCCCACTCCCACAGCTCAGCAAGGAACTTTAGTCCACAGAAACAAAAAGATGGGATTTTGTATTAACCAGACTGTAACTTTAGAATATACCCAATCTAGCTAACTCAGACTGCTGAAGCCTCAGTTTAGCTTCAGCTTAATTTAGGAATGCATTTTTGCACAGAATGAGGGCTGTAGATGTTGTCCTCCATTTGTTGCAGTGTGGTCACATTTGGAGAGAATAGCTGCAAGGCCAGTATGGAGAGAAGAATTTTTATATGGGCCAAGGCCCATTTCCACGTACATATTGGCACACCAATACTGCATTAAGACAGAATTGAAAAAACCCTAACCTATCCTTTAATCTACCATACTTACCGTTAATGTATGTACAGATTATTCTGATGCAGTGAGGGATTATTAGCAACGTTTCAGGTATGCTCACTTTCAGTTTCACATCCAAATAAAGGGGTTTGGATAACCTGACTGACTCCTTAAGTTTCTTGACCTGTGGGACTTTGTTAGCAAAATGTTCCCAGATGTCAGTAATTACTTTGGTGAGTACAATGTTATCATAACTGATAGAGATGATGGCCAAGGCTATAAAAATAAGATCAAAATTATTATAACCTGACATTTACCTTTCACAAAAGGATAATGTAAGAGGTTCATTTATTTAGATTTAACTAAGAAACCTAAAACGTCCTTGTCATTTGGAAATTTCAACTGCAATCTCATACTTAGAAGGGTTAATTATAAAAAATACTATTATTATTATGTACTGTAATATTTTTAAGGGCCATTGTGATTTCACTGATATCACAAATGGAGCAGTATATTTGATTACTCATTACTAGGAATACATCGTTGTAATGTATCAGTGACACACAACTTTGTTGCCCAACTATGGTCACAAGAATTCCACTATTATATCTTTGTTTATGATTACACTCTTCATTCTTCATTCACACACACACACACACACACACACACACACAAACACACACACACAGCCTGTGGTGCCATCTGTGTATTGAATAGTACATGGTGTATGAGGAGTTGTGTCAGTAATGTAGGTCTGTCCATCTATTTAAGGCTGATTAATTAGAGCACTTTGAATAAGGCCAGAGAGAAAGAGAGAGAGAGAGAGACTACGATTATGAATAGTTAATCCATGTGCCAGTTCCACAGCCACCAGGGGGACTGTGGTGATTTATTGGGCCAGATGACACAGTCTGTTTGTCACACAGTCTGTAAAAATATAAGACCAGATTTACTGTAATTCTTAAAGTAATTTGAACAAACTTTTCAGGATGAGTGCACTATGAGAAAGATGACAGTCAGATTTCAAAGAAGTCTTCAGATTAAATATAAATGTATGGGCCTTTCTATTTTATGTTTTTTGTTGGTCTCCTCATACAGAGGCAGCAATAACTCTTTATTGCAAAGCAACTATAATATGTCTGCAGGGACTCATGGGGTTGTTGATCAATACAGGCTGTAAATGGAGGTCATTATTTTCTCTCTACTTACTCCACAGGAAATGTTTTTTAAAATTCCCAAACAAAAAGCTATTCTGAATAGATGCCCTAGAGTTATATTATGTTTTGTTCAGGGAGTTAAAATACACCCACTAATGTTAAAAATTTTGCTCTTTAGTTTCTGATTTTTTTTTTTTTATAAAGAATCAATAAGAATCAACATTGGGTTTACTTAGATTTCTTACTTTCCATCCTAAACTCATCACTCACTCCACCACCTGAAATTTCATTGCATAACAGGTACAATCCTCTGACTAATACTAACGATGCTGAACACAGGGAAGCTAATCACATCACTAGCATTAAGGCTAACCAAAACCTGAGAAATAGCCCAAAAACCACTGCTAGGCTGAGGGCCAGAGTGCTGTTAACTTTGCACCTGATCCAGACACTATTCTGATTGAGGACTCTATTACCAAGCATGTAAAAATGGCAAAGACTGAAAATCTAACTGTGGATAACACATCTGTCAGGGAGCTAACAGAGATGTTGCCAACTATCCTCTCTACACATCCAAGTGATATGAACATTTTCATACACACTGGATCTATCGACATTCTGCGAATGAAAACTGACTCTGAGATCTTGAAAAAAGACTTTTCCCTGCCACTGGAAAAACTGAGTGACTGTCAACTGCAACATTTATACATTTCTGGATCAATACCAAGTTTTGGGAAAGGAATTGAATCTTTTAGCAGACTCCTTGGCCTGAATACATGGCTGACATCAGCGTGCCTCACCCATGGGATAAAGTTTATTGACAACTTCAGTGTCTTTTGGAACTGTAAAGACCTATTTAAACTTGATGGGGTTCATGCAAACATCATTGGATCCAGACTCCTTAGCACAATCTACGTCATGCCCTTGGGAGGCTAAACACAAACAAGAATGTGTGGATAAGCGTCAAGGTCAGAGAATGTCTCTGAATGCTCTCCTCCAATCAGGGACCCAACAACCCCCCTCTCTCTCCCCTCCACCACACTCACCAATCAAGGTGTTAGTTAAAACAGCAAAAACCAAACTCATCACCACTCAGGTGTCCACAAGAGATGACCCCATGCCACTTCATTAAACATACTGGTGATCTTAAACTTGCAATACATGACATTCAGCCACTAGATGTCGCACTATAGCACCAACATCTCAGACCAAAACAAATGTTAATTTGAGAAAGTTTGTGATGCAGCCGCCATCTTGGAAACAGACGCGAAGGACACAGAGGGACTCACATGCACTAACATGCACGCGCAGATGGCACGGCTACCAAAACAAAGAATAGGGAAGCTTGGATAACAACACACACAGAGGGAGTGTGACTTCATTCACTGGTAAGGACGCCATTACTGTGTGATATCTCTACATAGTAAATAGTTGTTTTCTGACAACTAATACGGCTAAATATTGTTTATTTCAACTTTAAACAGCCGGTGGCATGGCTAAACACATCGTAGCAATCACAGATCATCTGTTACGTGTTTCAATAATCTTAAATTTGTTAATATTCAACCAGAACCAGTCTCCTTTCCTGTCACAGAATCCCAACAGCTTCTAAATGTCAGATCATTGGCTAACAAATCCTTCTTGATTAATGATCTGATAACTGAAAAGAATATGCATTGTATGTTTTTAGTTGAGACCTGGCTAAACAGCACTACTAGTGTAGCAACACTGATAGAGGCTTGTCCTCCAAACTATAATTTCTATCAGTCCGTCAGACTAAACAGGAAAGGAGGAGGGATTGCAGCCATCTTCTCTACACAGTTTGTGTGCAATGGCATTGACTTGGGTGAATTTACATCGTTTGAATATCTTGCTTTGGAACTCAAAGCAGAATTATTATCTATCATTACATTATGTCGACCACAAGCATATTCATCACTATTCCTACAAGAATTCTCAGAGCTCATTGGTGTCACTAGATATGATGGTCAGTCCCAAATGAGGACTTGAACATTCATATTAATAAAAAGAATGACTCCAAAGCTGTGGAGCCTGTAAATCTACTGAACAGTTTTGAACTCACCCAACATGTAAATGAAGCCACTCATCAGCATGTAACACTCTAGATTTAGTAATAACAAAAGGGTTAAACATTGATAATGTTTTAGTATTTGAATGAGCTATTTCAGACCATCATTGTGTGTTTTTGATGCCAGCCTAATCTTAACAAAGACTAAAAGGGAATTTTCCTTAATGACAAGGCTGAAACAATGTTTTTTAATATTATGAGATCATTTGAGCCGTACGGTTGTGACTGCTCTTTAAATGACATGGTTGAAAATTTCAACAATACATTGTCATCTGCTTTAAATACTGCTGCTCCACTAAAAGTTAAAAGAGGTCGACTGACAGAATCTCCCCATGGTTAAACAATAACAGTATTAATGAGATCAAGAGAATCTGTCGGGCGTCTGAAAGAAAATGCAGGAAAACTAGGCTCACATTTCACTGTAATAAAGAAGCCATGACTGCATACAACAAAGTAGTACATCTAGCAAGAAAGAATTACTTTTCCAAAATTATTACAGAGAATACTGGGAAATCAAGAATATTATTCTCCACCATTGACCAGCTGCTCATGTAGCCATGGGAAAATTCACCTGTATTACATTAACTGAGCTTTGCAAGACTGTCACTGAGTGTAACTCCTCCACCTCATGTATTGACCCTGTACCTACAGCATTTTTAAGAGGGTGTTCAATAGTGTTTCGAGTCATGAACATTATAAATACATCTCTTCAAACAGGCATCTTTCCAGATACCTTCAAAAGAGCTGTTGTAATACCCTTACTAAAGAAATCCAACCTAGATGGTAATGCACTGACCAGCTATACGCCGATTCTCGTTATGACCTGGTAAGGCTGTTTTTCTGTGTTTTGGGCATTAGAACCTTCTCATTCTACCTGCCTGTCTGTTTAGTCTCCATTTGGGTCCTCCACCTGTCTGCCACGCAAACACATTTGTAACATAAAGGGACTTGCCAATAACCCTTTAATAGGTCAAATTTGGTGATGAATTTGTTCTGAACCAACCCTGTCCACATGTTCTCCATTTGGGGCAGAGGAAAACAAAAATGTGTCATCAGGTTTGGGTACAAGCAGACATGGAGAACTGCATGCACTGGAGCTGGGGACAGCTAAACCATTTTCCAGCATATAGGTGAGCAGAGGTCCAGCAGGAGCAGAGCACGTTTAGCAAGATTAACCCAGTAAGCGTGCTGTTTCATTGGGGGATGATCACCAACATTAATATCATGGGAGTGGTGCAGGATGGAGTGTCTGAAAACAGAGGGATGTTTTTAATCAAATGAATGACATCTTTCTGAGCTGAATTATTCAAATGATGTAAATGGGATCTTGAATCTTTCAGAATTTCGGAAATGGGAACAAGGTTCAACACTGTTGACACGCAGGCTGTCACTCTAAGGAAGAAAGGAAGAAATAGAAAGATACAAACAGAGAAAAAGAGACCTGAAGTGAGATTGCAGCAAGAGTACACTCCACCTGCAAGCCCACACAGTGAACATAGGTCTCAAAGTAAAGTGCTAGACTATTCTCAAACTGATTTTGTAATGGATTTAATATATGTAATCTTAATGCCATTAATAAAATGTACCTATAGCAAAACCCTGTGTGAAGAATAACTATATGCTGCATTCTGTTTATTTTAGGCAGTGCCTTCAAGCTAAAGCCCAATCAAGAAACACAAAGAGAAAACTTTGTCGTGACTGAGAGCACAACTTGAAATGGATGAAATTCATAGGAGGATAGGATAGGATGGCAAGATGGCGGCATGAGCATTCTTTGTCTCTCTATTGTCTGCAAATTTACAAATAACTTGTGTAATACTGTTTTTGTCAGATTTGTCAAACTGTCTCGCAAAGCCTGAGTGCCTATTTTGAGGTTTGAATTGTCCCCATTTGAGAAAGACAAAAGACTTTGACTCTGAGAAAAGTGGCAACTCTGCATTAATGAATGGACTGAAGTTGCGTAATGCAAAACACAGTGGAAAAGAGAGTCCACAATAAAACTGACAGTCTGTATAGATTGCTGGAGAAGCTGAGCCAAGATATCTCGAAAGAGGTAGAAAGAACAGTCCAAGAATTGTGATTGAATTTGGAGCTTGAAGTGGGCATCTGAGCTCTAGAATGGAAATGACTGAGTTGAAAATTGCTGAAATCCCCAGAAACCTCAACATGGGGTTGGAATACAGATATACTTTTTAGCCATTTTATTGAAACTGATGTACTCCAATGATGTAGACTCTGTCTATATTAGTGGTGACATGAATAGTTGTATTGCAGACTTAATTTGATTGATAATCATAGTGGACTTTGTGACCAGTCAGTGCTGTGTCAACATTTCCAAACAGGAAAATGATTTACTAACCACACTATGGTAGGCTCTCAGCAACAAGTGAAAAGGCAAAATAGAAATTTTCCTGTTTATTTTGTTTCTTCAGAGATATGCCATAAAGCTCTTCTTGAGGTCATAGATCAATTGGAAAATGGCTGGAAACACAGGAGAATGTTGATCAATGTTATGACTAATTTTGTGACCTTACGTATAAAGAAATGGATAAATACTCTGCAGTAAAACAGGATGTGTTAAAGAAGCACTACAGAATAAAGCAACCATATTGGATGGACGAATTAAACAAGTTATGGGTTGACTTGTGCTTAGCAGAGAAACGTTTCTTTAGTGTAAGGGCCAGAGCAAGTGAAGGATTCTAAAAAAATTAATATAAATGTCAATCTAATTTTGATAGAAAGCTAAGGTTTTTCAAGAGATGTTTTAAAAGAGGACAAACTCTCCTGTTAGAATATTTACAATTCTGAAAGGAGGGAAATAAGTAAATTGGGGCCATAAAAGAGCAAGTTGATTCAAACACAGATCTTAATGGAAAATGGCGAATCTTCTTTTGAGACTGACCAGATATTGAAGAGGTGGGAAACAGATTAAAGGTATGTGTATGCATGTAATAGCTCATCTTTATTTGATGTTTGATTCTTTAATGAAATTTGTAAAGTAAAATGTGAGCTTGAAAACGGGATGAGTAATACAGCACTTTGCCAAAATCAAATGCTGAATAATGAGATCACTCGAGGAGGTGCAGAAAGTGGTAGATAAAGCTAAAGCAAATAAAGCTGTGGGTGTGTAGGAAACCCTGAACAAGGTCATTCCTAATTTAATGAATATTTTACATTGTCTGTACCAAACATGCTTTTAGAATGGTATTATTCCATCTGTGTGGAATAAATCTATGATCAAACCCATCCTTAAGTCTGCAAAAGTTGACCCTACAGTTCCATAAAACTACAGAGTATATTAGCTTGATCAGTACAGTGTATACATTATATTCAGCTATCCTAATAATAGACTTCATTCATCCATCATAACAGAACATTTCTGTCATGTAAACCAAATGTTCTGAAATATACTCCTCTTGAATTTGTGGAACTGTACATTATGCATTCAGGCCATTTTGGGTTGGGGCCCCCATCAATGCAGATCATGAGACCTGCCAATGAAAGACGTATGAAAGTTTACAATTCACTGCAGATGCCCTCTACCATTATGAAATTACATCCAGTGCAAACATCAAGGATATGTTAGATGCAACTATGGGAGACCTGAAATCCAAAGACTGTGCCTATGGTGATTGCCAGGAATGCCTTCTCCATGTCCCTGCAACATTGAAGATGCCATGCAATACATACATTGTGTTCAAGCAATAGATAATGGAAAACAGAAACCAAGATGATGACAAGAGGATCACCATAACTGTCAAAAAGGAGGTGACAAGCACTGAAACAGAACAACAGTCAACTTCATGACTCTTCAAGTTCTGAAAGCACATATTCAACATTAGATGACAATATGTAATCTACCGACATCTTAAAGAAAATCTGGCATCCAACCAGTGCTTAATACATGTGGACTTCAGCGAGAATTACACATGCAAACACAACCAGGAAATACAGTTTGTGCATTTTAAAAGGGTCTCACCAACAGGCTACTCTCCACACACCGTACTCTATACAGCCAGAAAAAATGAACCAATTACCTTCTGCACTATCTCCCCATTTAGGCGCCATGACCCTCATGCTATCTGGGCACACTTGGTTCCTGTGCTGAAAATTATGAAAAAAGAGTTTCCAGATGTGGACCAGCTGCATTTTTTAAGCAATGGGCTGGCTACCCCTTACAAACAAGAGGGCAGTTTTCTACCTGTTGGCTACAGAGCCATTCCACCAAAGGTTCAAAGAAGCCAGCTGGCACCTTTTTTTCTGGCCAGTCATGGCATAGGAGACCAGATGGTGAGTCTGGGAGAGGATGGGTCTGACCCATCGTTGTTATTTGAAAAGCTGAGGGCCTGTCAGACATCAATTAAACTCATCTTCAACACTGAGGAGGGTGTGTACTGTATATATTTACTGTATACATATGCAGTATACATACTGTCTATTCTGCTCCTGCTGACAGATGTAAAGGGGATGATGAAAATGCACTGGGCCATGAGCACCTGTCCTGGCTACCAGGTAGTATGATGGGATAGTCCACGAGATGATATTAGCTTGTACACTGATGACAAAATTGTGTGTTAATAATAAAAGATCACTCCAACTAGACAAACTGACGTGGAATATGTTATGTAGAGGTAGGCTATGTATCTGTTGGAATACAAGTTGATTGTTCTGACATATATCCATACTGTTGACTTTTTTCACTGTTTTATGTTTTAATGATATTATCAAAATGAGCTTGTTGATGAATTAATTTTCGGCCCATCAGGAAGATGTGGAAAAACAGTTTTATGCCTAGTTGTTCTGGGGCTCTGTAGCGTCTGTCAGAGGGGAGGAGTTCTGAGATATCATGGCTTCGGTGTTTAGTTGGGACTTTGATGAATTTTTCTGCAAAATAAATCCATGTTGTTGATTGTTTTAATGGTACATGCTATGACATTTTATGTAATTCCTTGTGACATTTTTATAAAATTCCTTGTCCAAGTTAAAATAATGTTGGTATTTTGTCCCCTGTGTTAAGGAGGGTTTGTTTTTTTTGTTTTTTTTTTACAATAATTGAATATTGTTAGAAAATGTAATCAATATTTCAATGCAAATGAAATAGTATTGAAGGGTCAATGATTTTAAAAATAAACAAATAAATACTTGTATGCATTTACTGTATGTAGCTGAAAATGAAAAGGTAAAATGAGGTGCTGGTGAGAAAATCAGTAGAGTAGTTAAGAGGATACATGGGCATATATTTTCTTAAATAATATACACATTGCACATGAATTTAAATTAGTATTTCAAACTGTCCTTAACAAGGTAAACATTATTTATCCACCATTTTAGTCACTTTGTTTAATAAATGCTGAAATATACTGTATATGCCTGAGCTTGACCAAAATAACTTTTCAGATGTTTTACATGTCCCTTTCATGATAATACAAGAAAAAATTCAAAAGCTGTGCACTGAATACCAATAATGACCCTAATGCATCACCACCATACACTGATCACAGTACTTGCACCTTTGCTTTTAGGACACAACACTCTATTATTCGCACAGCTACAAGAGATCAAGTTTTTCCTCGTCATAGATCATGTTCAGTGTTTGAGAAAATGATACTGTTGTTTTTCTGGAGAGAACCGTCTCACTGAAATACTGTAGCTGGTGGGAGGATCTGTTCATGTTCTGTTCATCTAACCAGTACAGAACAGCACTTTGCTTTACACCAGGTGCTTCTGGCTGGTCTGAGCAGGTGGGTGGCTGCACTACACTGCCTGATAATTCAGGGCAGGTTTTCTGAGCATGACAGCTTGTTTTTTCTGTTTATATGCGGTCATATTCACGGTGAATTACCACAATATCAACTGGGAACAAATGAGTATAAAAGCTGCATGTGCCAAGTGAAAATGCCACAGCACCACCACATAGTGTCATAAAAACACAGCCCTTTATCTTCCCATTGACCAGGCATTGATGGCTTTCTGTATCTGCAGTGACCATTAACAAAGTGCCTACATTTAAACTTGCCTGCTGCAGGGAGAGACAGCAATAATTAAGTTTAGCCCTGTCATCATCATTCTTTCAGTGATTATCATACATATTAATGTTAACAGAGGGACTGGCTGAGTATGAAAGTACTCATTCCATAAGTGTTTCTCTGTGCCTCTCTCTCAGTTAGGTGTCTTTCTCCTTTGGATTGTTGTGAGTTTGACAGTGTGTGGGTGTGTGTGTATGTGTGTGGGTGGCTGCTGGTTTTGGTCATTGTCTATGCATGTGTGTTTGTGTGTGTTTGTGTGTGTGTGTGTGTGTGTATGTGTGTGGGTGCTAGCTGTTTGTATGCACTGCATGTGTTAAGAGAGAAGGACGAAAGGAGCTGCTGAATCTCAGAATCTAACACACACACACACCACACGCACGCACACGCACACACACGCACACACACACACACACACACACACACACACACACACACACACACACACACACACACACACTCACACTCACACTTGCCAGCTTTTACTCAGGGTTCTTATTATCATCATGAGCTATATGAGAACATTTACCTACTTGTGCCACCTACATGCATCATGGAATTTGCCAGGCTGAGTTGAGATCAAATATTACATGTCAATGTACAATATGTTTCTTTTGTTGGGGATAGCAAGAGATGAAGTTGTCACAAAATAAACAAGGTCTTTGGTACAAGTAAGATGAGTCAAATCAGGCCCATTGGCATATTGACATCTTTTACATTTAAGGCATTTTTAAACCTCAGTCACCACATGACAAAGGCAGCAACAAAATGCATTTCTATGTTTGCCAGCCTGTCTGGGCTGGAGCAGACAAAAAATATCTGCCATGAAAATTACTCTGACAATTTTCTCTTACTCCCTCTGTCAAAGCTATGGAGGGGAGAGTGAGAGAAACAGATATAGGCAGGCAGAATGGGATACAAGCACTAGGATGAAGAGGAAGAGAAGATCAGGAGGTGCCGATTATATAAGACCATCACAAATATCATGGTAAAGACCTGAGAGGGAGCAGAGCTATTTTAAACCTGGGCTAGAGCTCAGAGAAAGAAGCAGTGTGGGCTGATATGTTGGCCATCACAGCAAACTGTGCTTGTGTGTGTGTAAAGCGTGCGTTCCCCTCCCTGCAGAAACCTGGCAGATAGCGGACTGGGACTTTAAAAGATGTGTTACATAATGCCGACTGGAGCTTTTATCACAGTGAAGCACCTCCAAATTTGTCTCCTGGTCAAATCATTCCAAAAAATCCTGACTGTTGTTTCAGGATTTTGCAGGAAATGGACAGTGCTGAACAAATTCAGACTGAACTGCCCAGGATTATACAGACATGTACTGTACAGAGAGTGGATGTATGAGATGCTGGTAAAGACATGTTTTATTGGATGAAGCAGATAATAAAAAGTCACCTTCTGCAGGAATATGGCACTAACTCAAAGATAAAGTGGATGCAATTTCTTCCAGACAGAAGAGCATAATTGAAAAGTGCATTGTTGTCACCAACATGCATTGCCTCACTATGTTAGCTAGCTTCACATGAAGCAGTACATATAAAAGGCAGAGTGGAGATGTGATGTAAGTTTAGCCACCTTAAATTTCACCCTGCCCCCAAATTTTTAACTTCTTTATTATAAAATCGTTTTTTTGTTTTTTGTTTTTTTTTTGATTAGCTTCACCCCAACATGTGTGACCCAATGGTAAAATTAAAAGTTGCATTAGTATGTTTCTTGGCCACTTGGGGGCACTGCAGCAAGCTGTTATTACCATATTGACATATCAACTTATAAGTTGACAGTTGCCTATTTAAACATCAAGCAGACAGTGATATTAGCATTCATTATAAGTTGTGTTTCTGGCCTTTTGACAAATGTAAGTCAATTTTCATTCTCTTTTTAGCTCTGTTTTGCTCCACAAACTCCTAAAGGAAATATTTGAGACCTTGTCTACACTTAGCCACACGTGTGTCTTGGGTTAGTTAGCTGTCAGATACCCAAAAATGCATCTAAAATGCAAATGAAGGGTTGGATTGAAATTTTGAAGTTTATGGATAGTCATTAACTAGCTGGCTAAACTGATTTTGTGTCAACTAAACAGCGAAAGTGCATATGTTATTCTTTGTCTGCATTACCATCACTCTACACTGGAGGAAGGCTTACCCTGATTTACATGTGGCCCAGGAAAATCAAGACTCCAAAACTCTTATTTGTAACGTGGCTAACAGAGACACATGCATTTAAGTTGCTAAGTGTAAATGAAAGTGCATTCAATTACATCTGGATGTTATCTAGACATGAGACAAACCACCTTTCACAATACATAGTTATTTGACTATGTATCCACTATGTTTAAAATATTGATTAGTGCAGCTTTAAACTGCATCAATATTAAATATTGAATATAATATTTGTATGTATTTCAAATTACACCAACGCAATTTTTTAAAATTTAATTTCAGCTACTGAGTTTTGCATTACTTTGCCACTTCATGCATATAAGCACCTATTTTTGATCATGACTCGGCTGCTACATCTTGCCTGGTAGAAATCACAAATCAGTAAAAAGAAAACAGCAAAAGATTTTGGAGCAAAAAACATTTTGGTAAATGACTTAATTTAACTAAATGAGAGGGGGAATTAAATGATACTTAAGTACCATAATTATATAACTGTCTTGTTGAATATAGTACAGCAGAGGTACAAGGCTCAGGAAAGAATGAGCATAAAAATAACATCTGTGACTGCACCCTCAGTCACTGATGGTGTTACTTTACTGTATGTTTATTGATTTTACATGTTGAGTCATTTGCTTTGGTGTAGCTCAATGACCTCAAGTCATGTTGTTTCTATAATTTTCTCCTCACCATGTAAAATGGGAGACCTATCCCTTCAAGAGATGAACAGAAATTTCATATTAGTATTTGTAAACATACATATTATGTCCTGTTTCTTTTCAGTATGCTTATTAAAATTCTAACCAGCCTGCAGCAGATATGGTTTAAAATGGCTTTGTATTCCAACAAACAATAAATGTCTGTCTTCCAGAGGTGATATTTTCCCAGCTGTCTAAGCTAGAAATCAAGACCAGATGATCTTTTAGTAGCTTTTATCCTTAATGCTTTATTAAAAGTTGCATACCGTTAGATCAGAGTGAAGATATTCAGTCTAAAGAAACTGTATCTGGGAAGATATGTGCTGTCAGGAATAACCTTGAGAAGAATCCCACTATTTGTTGTAGTTTGTACTGTGTGGAATCTAGTCAGAAGTTCAGGAAGCTATGCCACCTGTCTCTTACAGTATGCTCTGTATCTCAAAGCCCTCCACCTCCCACATGTCTTCTCAAGGTTCCTGATGGGAGGGTTCCTCACCTGAGTACTGCTAGACACCTGTCCTGAACCCTGAGCCAGGAACACTCATGGCTTGGACATTATGCACCCAATCCTCATCCCTACCAATCGACGCATTTATGCCTCTGACTTTGGCTTCCAGCTGCCAGATCATAATTATTCCATCTTAAAGTCCTGTCTGTAAACTCACAACTCCTTATTTCACCATAGGAAACAGGTGTCCACTACTGTCTGTGCTCAGTCTTAGAACAGCATTGCTGTTGATCAGCATGATGGGCTGGGCACCTCTTGTCTCACTATGTTTACATGCACAAAATATTGTGGTTTTTGCCTTTATTCCAAAAAAGACAATATTCCTACTAAGCTATTTACATGGCTAATGAAAATGAATATTCCACTAATATTCCCGTTTATATGCAGAGGGTTTTCGGGGTTTCCCTTTGCTCTAGTGGGAAGGGGAATCACAAGATCTCAAGAAACCACCAAGGTGAAAAATGTTAGTGAGCTGCTGCCTGATATTTATAAGTGATATTGATATGACTGATATTATAGATTTATAGTTAGAGGCACATCCAGTACCTAGGTTGTTCCACGATGTTTACTACACTGCTGAGTGTTTTTGGTCCATCACTCCGAGTCGTCACCATCAGTCCATGGCTGCATGTCAGGAAAATAACTGATCCCCTCTGTTGCTGTTGTGAAGAAGGCACGCTCTGTTTTTCCAGCCCGCCCTGAACAGCTCTCCACTCTCCTCTCATTCCTCTCCTCTGTCTGCCTTCCTGCTCCAGTATATGTCATTTTGCCCGCTCAGGGGTGCATTACACAACCATCTCGTCATGCATCTCTATCCCAGCCTTGCAAACTGTTGGCTGGTTGGCTTGTTTACAATGCAGAGCTTACCGTAAACAGGCAAGAGGTGTGTAGCAAACTGGCGTAAAAACTGCAGGTGAGACACATGTTCAGAATGATGTTCAATGTTCAGAGTCAGAGATATCTTTTTCTTTAGTCCACACATTCTTATTCCTTGTCAGAATCTGGCTCCTGCATCATCCACAATGCAACTTGACCGCCACAGCCAACAGTTCAGTTGGAGATTGGTGTGTTACGTTAGCTAATGTAACCTAGAGCTGCTAGCCTCCAGCAGAGATGAGGAGCGGGCTACAGAGGTCTGGTAACCTCACTTCTTTCGAACTCCGCACTCCAGATGTCTTTCATTTTAAATCTTGTAGCCTTCAGCGCCAACCAACACTGACTCATCACTTGAGGCAATTTATCAGATTTCACACAGTTCCCTCTGAAGAGACAAAAGGCTTTATACTACTACTAAATATTTCATATTTACTGTACAGAGAGGAGAGTGGTATCAATGTTCTCTAACTCTTGCTAAGAAAGCAAATAAGCCACATATTTCCCAAATATCAAACTATTCCTTAAACACAATTTGAGAGATTTAAAGTAGTGTCATGTAATGTTGTTTATCATGATGTACCAGTCTAGATCCGATCCTAAAAGCTAGCTAAACATTGTTTTGTAGAGTGTTAGGTGTCAAAGAAATTCTAAAGCTAAATAAATACAAGGCTACACAGGTTGACATTAGCGTAACTGTAGGTGATATTAGCATGTTGGGAAAAAGATCATGTGCGCGGTGAGACAACCACATGTTACAGATAATATACTGTATATATCCCCTGGAATAAAAATGACAGTTTCTCATCCTCAGTAAAAAATAAATGTAAAGGATATGGCTGGCATTTTCTATATTTTCAACAAATCTCATGTTTCAAGCAGGGCCTACAGCAAAGCCAGGGCTTCTTTCTCAACAGTGCTGTAGTTTCTCTGGGGTCTGCCAGAGCTTTCTGGAAAAATTGCAGGCAGGGTGGTCAATAACTTGAACCAAATAGTAAAGCTGGGGGCAGCAATAACTGGTGAGCTGCACAAGGATGGCTTTACAGCTTGGAAGGCTTGCTCACATCTGAAGTCCCACACCAATTCCCTAGCAGGACGACAAAGTCAGTCATGGGAGAAACAATGGCAGCAAAGTTATGACAAAATGCTCTACAGTAACCTGCTAACCCTTGGAAACGGCACAGCTGATGTTTGGTGGTGGGAGCTGGGTGCTCAGCAACAGCACTTATCTTGGCTGCAAGGGGCGAACCTGTCCTCGACCTTCTTCCTTGCCAAGATAAGTGATTGTGGCCTTTCCAAACTCACACTTACTAAGGTTCAGGGTCAGTGAGGCATTTTCAAGGCCTTGGAAAACAGCCAGTGTTCATGTGGCTCTCCCTGTCAGGTGAATACATTACTACCTCATCTAAATAGACCTCATAGTTAGCCACACCATACAACACTTTCCACATGAGTCGCTGAAAGATTGCATGGGCGTTACTCATGCCAAACACCATCACAGCGTACTGAAAGAAAGGAAGAAATGAAGTTGTCAGGAGTGGCAAAGATGGAGATATCAGAAGCTCTGTGTACTTGCCAGTAGCCCTGAAGCAAATCTAGCTTTATCGCATAGCAAGCAGTTCCTACCCTTTCAATGCAGTCTTCAATATGGGAAGAGGAAAATTGTGTCCATTATTATGTTAAGGTTGGCTTGGATGCCAAACACAATAATGGATACAATACCAGGAAAGAAGTTTACTGCATGAAGGTTTATTGAAATAAATTAATAGATAAATGAAAAGCATATACTAAGTACCACAAAGGTGCGGCTGCAGCAGGGAGAGGGAGCTAAACAAAAAGGCCTGCCTATGTAGGTTTAGCCCACAAGTCCACAGGTGCCTGCCAATCAAATGATCAACCTGGTGTTGTGAAAAGGAAACACCAAGACAGAATATAACAAAAGTCAAGAGGTTGTGATATGTAGCACAACAAGCTAGTGAAGCTCTGTCAACAGAACTGCGTTCCCGCACATGCTCAGTGGCATCTGCCTTAAATGGAACTAGACTGGAAACGTGATCACTGTTATTAGTTTTTGGAGCCATTTCTAAACAAACTAACGTGTCCATAATTTGTTGTGGTGAAGGAACATGTCACCCAACGCAACATTGTGACTCATTGATGAGTTTTTAACAACAGCTACAACTCAGAGGAATGAGATATATCAGGCTTTCGATAAACACACAATACTTGTTAGTAGATCAGTTCATTATTGGTTTGGGTCTGCATGTGAGATTTGTTGACAGTAAGAAAAAATATAGAAAAACATAGAAAATCATCAGCCTTATTCTTTAAAGTAGAACCTGGGATCACTCTAGACTGACTTGCTGCTATCCTGTTTTCATGACCAATTTTTGGCGTGTTTGTTTTGTTTGAACGCTGTCACATCACATTTTGCTGGTGGAATATATGGAACATATTCAGATCAAGCTGTCGAATCTCTGAAATTAATCTGAAGTTAATCTTTACCACATTCTGGGTCATTTCTTTGATCTCATGATGTTTGAAGTGTTGAGGCCCGAAGGGAAGCTGTCATTACATCAGAACCTGATGGTCTATCTGTGACTGGACTTACTTCTCTGCTCAGATGAGGAAAAACGCTCATGGTCTTGATGATTATCAGCTGAAACATAAACAAAAGTAAACAGCAAGGATCCAATTTACCTGACATGTCATCTGGTTCTTGTCTGACAGTGTTTGTATGTCTGGATCACAAATATGTTGAACCCCTTAAGGGAGTAAAAGTGGCAGATAGTGTAAATGCAGAGGCGGAATATGGAGAAATATATCCAAAATGTTAATACAAGTGAAATATTTGGCTGCTACTAAAGTGAGGTATAAACAATCATAAGTTCAGCAACTTGCGTCATTCATCATTTGTTTTATGGCAAAGAATCAATTTCATCACTCAGCTCCTGTGAGTCAACTGTGCTTAAAGGTCTCTTCTGGTCTGTGTCCAGCTTTCACACACAGTTCTGTTTCCTTCTATAAACCAGCAAGTAGTGCCAGCTGATATGACACATCCACATGACGTCTGATCTTCCTGCTGATGCTGCAAGTGTTAGGTTCACCTTGAAATAAAGGACAGTGAGCCTCCCTTGGTTATTTCACACATACTAAGCGCCATTGTCAAACTAAAATAGATATATTCCTCCTGCTGTTCAAGTTTTGTTTGCTTGAGTTCAGATGAGTCATATCAGGGTACAGCATCATCATTTCACAGCTATCTGGCCACAGCTCTCTAATCCAGTTTTATTAAACACCCTCCAGGTGACGCCAGGTGGAGTGTAGGCAGTCTCTTGGTGAAGTGTGGCGCCATCTGGTGTATTATTTTACACAATACACCTAGATCCTGCCTTTGGCTGGACTTGATTTTGACTTACTGCTGGTGACATTTTTATTATGTCGCTGTCATTGATTGCACTTTTTACATCAGTAATTTGGAAGCAAGGAGGATGATTTAGCCTTGTGGCCATCTGACTCTACATTTCTTGCAGGTGCTCATTATAACCTTTGTCTCCGCTATCAATCATGTTACTATAGGAATAAGAGACGTTTGTCTGCAGAATATTAGTACAGTGACCAGGTCTGTAGATGAGAGGTTTAAATATCAGCAAGAGTACTAATGTGAAATGGTTTTATCAGCTGTAGCTCATAGCCTAGAGCTTTCAAGTGTAGACGTTTCCATAAGTGAAAGCTTTAAAGAGTTCTTGCTGGTTTAAAAATGAAACATTCACGATAAAAAGATGGTACAGCCTTCATCAGTTGTTAAATGGTGACCTTGAGTGCAGCTCTTTGTGCCTCCTGCCTGGACATCATGCATTTGAGAAGCAAATTGTGTTAAAGAGATATACAGTATATGTTCTGAGGCCTTGGTGGACACACCTTGGCAAGTGCAGAGACTGTAAATCAAGCCATCCTCAGTAATTCTATACAGAAAATTATGAATGCAATTCTTTTTGTATTAGTGTAGTTCTTTGTTTTTTCCTCTGTCATGTCTATTCTGTGGCTGATTTAGCTTTAGACAGCAGGTAAAGCAGTATGTTAATGTGCTTTAATGTGCTTGAGTGGTTTAAATGATTATGGCTGTTCTCACCAAAAAATGTATTGTTTTGGCGAGACTGTTGGCTGTTAACTGACCTTATTTGATTGGGATATGACAAGGTGTAGGCACATGGCTGGCCAAGGCTGGAATTAGTAACCATGCAGCTGGCATACCCATGCTTCACACTTGGATTTACTCAGGGAAAATGGAGCAGCCCAGAATTTGTGCCCATTTTTGGAATAACAGAAACTACAATACAATCTACCCATGAATGTGTTATCAGACAGGCTGCACACAGTTTCAGATTTGATATATGGACAATGTGATTAGCTATAGAGATTATATCTGTATGATGTATACTGTATATGATGTTTTGGTACATGGAAGTATTCTGAAGAGTGTTTGCTGACAGTTTAGAGCAGCTGTGAAAACCAATGTGACTTTGTTGTTAACCACAATGTTCACTGATGCTCTGTGAAGTGCAGTAACTGATAACCATTTGACCCAGTTATGTGTAGCCTACATTACATGATAACACATACTCCAAAAGTGTACATTTTCTATATATATCTATCTATTTATCTGTGGGTTGGTGGTGCTATATATATATAACATACATCACCACTGGTCCTTGAGAGCGATTGTTGTGGGGATGTGTTAAAAGTTGGTCTACATAGCTGAAAGAGAGAATAGGTGGTTTACATGAATTCACTGAAAACAAAACCATATTACTACAACTGATCACATCACAATTACAAACTGGAAGGGACCGTTAAGCCCCCTGCCACATATCATTTGGGGAATCAGTGCTTCAACACTACAGCTAGGGAAAGTCTGCCATCAGAGACATGCTAGCAGCAGCCATAATCCCAATTTAAAGGTACAGAAAGTTAACACAATATGTTAGTTGGGCAGCTTCAGATATAAACTGCTGTAAACTAGCAAGTCTGTCCATTTTAGACCATTTATAAAATCTAAACATGGCTGTGTTTTAAGACAATGCTGCAAATCACACCCGTGATAAATGATTTGCCTGCTAATGAACCACATTCTCTGAGAACCAACAGCACACACCTCTCATGCCAAACTTCTCCCAAAACTATCCCACTGATGGCAGCCTATCTAATCAGGGTTGTACAATTTGTGACAAATCAGTACTGTGAGACACAGGGTATACAGACGAGGTGGCCGAGTGGTTAAGGCGATGGACTGCTAATCCATTGTGCTCTGCACGCGTGGGTTCGAATCCCATCCTCGTCGATAAATATCTGTTTTCATGCGCTTGATTTCCACGAGCCGCATAAACACGCGCCAAATAAAACTCACCTGGAAGACATTCCGTCCCGAAATGTACCGTACATGCACTCCAACGCCGTCAACACTAACACACGTGACAATTTTCTAAATAAAACAATCAAAATGGATATCGTTTGCACCCCACGAAAGTGTGTATTGTGAATATAGATACTGACATGACAATAAATATTGGTACTTGTGAGAATGATGGTAATATTCAGTATTATGTTTCTATAATTTCCATTCAAGAATGTGAATTGTAGTTCCTCACTGTGGCCACTGGAGCGCAGCAAATACTCATCATTGTCAACACGCACACGCACATGTAAATACACACACATACACACCCACCCACACACACACACACACACACACACACACACACACACACACACACACACACACAATCAGTCAATTCCACGAGTGTAAATCATGGCTGTAAAGACACAATAGTAACTAATAAAGCATTCTTCTCAGTTAAACCTATCAAATAAAACGGCTAATAGTCTGTCCATCCACAGTTAAGGATGTATTCATGCAGATATTATTAAACATTAGTGTTAACATGCAGACAGGTTGGAGCCCACACCAGTTTCATCAGCGGTAACAGGGTACGTGAGTGCAGCAGGCGTCACTACTGTATACAGTCATGTGACATGCAACGCAGTTTTTTTGCGATGTGAGTTTTGTGCAGCCAGCACATAGACTGTATGTGGGTACAGCACAGATATTGATTACAGAACACCCCGGTGAAGTGTAATCAGCCCAGTGCTATAATGATAAATGATATCTTACAAGACGTTGGGACTGGTTTTGGACTTTCTCTGCTTGCAGATGAAGATGCAATCTGGAAAAGAGGCATCAAACAAACAACTGAGCGACTGCAGGAAGCCTTAAACAAAACAGCTAATAGCGGTGAAAAGTGGGGACTCAAGATTTCAGTGAAAAAAGCCAAATATTTGGTGGGTAATAAAAAAACCTGAATGTCAGGGTTTATTTGTGTGTGGACAAGCAATTGAGAGAGTAAAAGAATTCAAATTCTTGGGAGTGCACTTTGATGAAAGACTAATGATCTACATGATAAGGTCAAAACTATATTATGGTTGTTTATGTTATGGAACAGCAGTCAAATTAAATCTAAAAAGGTTGGATGTAGGCCTAATACAGGCTAGGGCACTGAGAATATGTTGTGGGGCCATCTGTTCAATCCCGGCTTTACTTGTAGAGATATAAAAAAAAAACACTGCGAGCAAAATTAAGCGATATTACACGACAGGGTGTACTTTACCGTCATAGTTGGCACGACAGTGTTGTGGTCAGGAAGCGCCTCGTTCCTGACCGTCCGTTAGCGCGACGTCACGGTCTGTAGTTCTAATGAACGGCGGAGTAATAGTTTTAGTGATGAGGCATTTTTCATTTGAGCACGGCAAGGTGTGCTGTCATGCTGATTTGAGCACGTTCTAAATGTCTAGTTGACCAATCAGATTGCTTGGTCGGAACAACCTGTTGTATAATTGGCAATGCAGTAGTTACACCAAGGGGACATCAAGGAGAGAAAAAAAGAGTGTTTCATTTTCAATATGGGTAAAGAGGTGGAGAAGCTAGAGGCCTCTCAGATACACTGGTCAGTTATACCACCATGGATTCTACCCACACCAGAAATAGACTTCAGTATATCAGCAAGCATAAGAACATATGACAGTGCTGCATATCCGTGCATGGTAAAGAAAGGCTAAAAAACAACTGGGAACATTATTTCCAGATTTATGCAGATGGGGTCCAAGATCCCAAAACTGGAAAATCAGTCTTTGCCTTTTAAATCCCAGACAGTTTACAATTTACATTTTAATTTAGCAGATGCCTTTGTCCAAAGCGATATACATCTGAGAGCTGATACAACACAAGCAAACAGACCTTGAAACTGTAAAGCTCAAATGACTGTCTGAGACAGAGCTAATAGCTGTAATATGGGCACTACAGTGGGTAGAGGAGGTCAGGCTGAGGAGGGCAGTCATATGCTCAGACTCAGCCTCAGCTCTGATGACACTGAAAGAAAACAAGTTAGGGGCTCGACCAGACCTTGTGGTGGAGCTGTTGGTTCTGTTGTATAAAACTGAACAGGTCAGAGACTTGATGGGTTTTCTTTGGGTGCCAGCTCATGTTGGGGTGGAAGGGCATGAGGCAGCAGACATGGGATTTAAAAGGGCACTGATGAGACATTGATGTGAGTGTATGTATCAGGATACCTGAATGTTGATCTGTCATCATAGAAAACATAACAGCTGTGTGGCAGAAAAAGTGGGAAATTGAAAGGAAGGGTCGTCATTTCCTCTCGATACAAAAGAGTGTAAAGACAGAGCATTGCTATATGGGCAACGAGAGAAGGCAGACTGCCGTTATGACCACACTAAGACTAGGACACTGTGGATTAGCACGGGATCTATAGTGAAGATGGGCAGCATGAGGATGGACTGTGTGGAACCTGCAGAAAACAACAAACTCTTAAACATCTACTTATGGCATACAGCCTGTATGAAGAGCACAGTTATATACCACATTATCACATGTGGGAATACAGTCAGTCACAATGAGGAGCCTTCTTGTTCCCACTGAGAACCAGTCAAAGACTGTCAAAACAGTGTTTGAATTCATCGCCGCAACACGATTACAATTTTGAAACAGACTGCAACCTAATCCCGACCTGCGGGGGGCAGCAATGTGCCGCAAAGCATCTAGCCTGCCGGAAATACACAAGACGAAGAAGAAGCGCAAGCGTCCAGATAGATCCATGGTCCACCTGTGAAGAGGTCCTGTGGTTGTAGCTTCAGCATGTCGGGGATAGAAGCCTGGTACATCGACAGCTCTGATGAAGACCAGAGAAAGCCGCACAGACTGAACCCGAACCAGCCTGTTTCTCTGGAGGAATTAAAAAAGATCGGCGTTTTGCACTGGAAGGTAAGTTACAGCCACGCTAGCTGCTGCCTTTAAGTTTCTATGTAAAAGCTTAACTACGGTAAATTAAACGTTTATTATCTGAATAGCTAAAGATAAAGTTTGTGCTTTATGTCTAGTATATGTACAATATTAAGTTACAAACCCTCGCTGAACTCTGCTTTGTGTTAACTTACATAACTAATGAGAAGAGCGTCCGAACTGAGAGACGACGACACATATGTCAACATTTGGTGTGTAAGTTAGTTCTTAAGTTGTTCAACTTAACTGTTGGAAGGAAATGTTATGAATAAAAACCTGTGTTTAAGCTTGAGGACATGTGGAAATAAACACACAAATAAAAAATGAGTTTCAGTTTTCAGCGGATTTCTTACTGCTAGTTAAGCCCCAGTCTGTGCCTCTAATCTCATGACCGCACATGAGAGGCGCTATCAGGGGCCAACGGCTGTGATGTGTAAAAATGTGTTAAATTACAAAACAGATTTGAGTTTCCACAGTTTGTTTGCTGATCAGAACTGTTGTCCTGTGGTTGCAGCTGAATGCTGATATCTATGAAACAGACCCAGAGCTGCAGCAGATCCGGAAGGACCAAGGCTACTCCTATATGGACATCATCACTATTCACAAGGACACACTGCCCAACTATGAGGAAAAGGTCATTTTACACTTGTTACACAGTTCAAATCAGGTCATATCTTTAAAAAAAAAAAAAAAAAAATCAAATACAGTAATCATTTTATACTGTGATACTGTCACTTTGTTGGAGAAGATGTTTCACAGAGTGAAGTAACATTATGCTCCAGAGAGGTTTACGCACTCAGTGGTGAAGATGATGATTCAGTCCCTCCAGGATTTCACAGATTATTGTGACTAAAAATGTTTGATTTTGCAGCAGCTTTTCTCATAAATTGCTTTACAATCTGTGATGTTTTATTTGCTCTTTTTGAAAATGCAAGCAAAGGAAAATAATGTTATTTAAAAAAACAAAACAAACTACTACCAATGATGGAATCAGTTCCTTCTATAAAAAGCATACTGCACATCACAGAAACAACTGTATTTCTGTGCTAATTTTTAAATGTATTTTCTGAACATGAGAACCATGAGATCAAAGTTATACACAAAAGAAAATACAGTACATGAGTTCCATCTGTTCCATTCAACATCATCTTGTATTCTTCTGACTAACTCAATGCAAACTACATTTTGGGAATTGTTTGCTTGGTCTATGGCATCATTTTTGTTGTCATAAGCAGTTTGTTGATTTGGTCATTTCATGCTGGGGTGTTTTATTATTGTCATCACAAAATCGCAATTTCCTGGAGGGTCTGATTAGACAGTTTCCATATGTACTAGGTATGAAGTCTGATAATTCTTTCAAGAAAATACCATTCTTATTTGTCCTCTCAGCTGAAGATGTTCTTTGAGGAACACCTGCACTTGGACGATGAGATCCGGTACATCCTAGACGGCCGGGCTTACTTTGATGTCAGGGACAAGGAGGACAGATGGATCAGAATCGCTATGAGCAAGGGTGACCTGATCACCCTGCCGGCCGGCATCTACCACCGCTTCACCATGGACGAGACCGTACGTCTGACTGCTAAATTACATGAAAACAGGCAGACAAATAGACAGAATATTACTGACCCCAAAGATACAAGAATCAACTAGATGAGAGGTATAAATGATAGAAACATCAGTTGGATTGAATAATTCACCAGGATACATGTTGGTGATTTTCACTGATATGACAGCACATTCCTTTGAAAAACTTGCATGTAGTTACATGTTTTTTTAGCAATCTTGGGTAGCATGGATGCTCAACACTGACAGTCTCACAGTGCACCTCAGCATACTGGATTAGATGAGATGAAATTTAAATGATGCCTGAGGGGAAACTGCTTCATTGCTGCAGAAAAGACTAATATTTGAATAAGACCAGAGCAAATATTGACAGCACAAAGTGACAGTTACATTAACATCTTAAAAGAATGTAGAGCTGCAACGGTTAATTTATAGTTGCCAACTATAAAATGAATTTTCACCTACTTTGATAATCGATTAATAATTTAGTGTGAATATTTTCTGGTGTCTTTGGTAGTATGATAGTATAGTAGGAAACGGTGTTGGACATTTTTCACCACTTTCTGACATTTCACAACCAAACAACTAATGGTTTAATTGAGAAAATAATTGACAGATTAATCGATAATGAAAATGTTTGTTTCCACAGAACTACACTAAAGCCATGAGGCTGTTTGTGGGGGAGCCGGTGTGGAAAGCTCACAACCGGCCCGCTGATGACTTTGACATCCGTAAGAAGTACGTGACATCTCTGCAGGAGTCCTGAGAGAAAACTGCGGCAGCTACAAAGTCAACTCCATATGAACACTGTTCACACTAGATGCAGAACCTCTGATGTGATCGTGCCGGGCCAATAAAAAGGTTTTAAGTCAGAATGTTCAGAAAGATCTCCTGTAGCAAAGAAGTCATATTATGAACTGAGATGCTTTTTAGTGGTAAATGAAATGATGTAGACTGAAAAATACTCAAGTATTTTACTTTACAATACACAATTTGAAGTATGAGTATTTCTAGTTGATGCTACACTTTTACATTTCAGAGTGAAAAACTACTTTACACTTTCCTACAATTGACAAATATTGTTACTGGTTAGATTTAGATTCTACATACAAAACACATGATTAGATAATAATATTATGCACATACAAAGAAGTTTAAAATAGCTTCATCTCAACTATCTAGATTTTAATGCTGCTTACAGGTTAATCCATCATTAATGACAATTTGATAATATGTAATCTCCATAAACAGATATCTGCATATGAATGCATCTGTAGGAAATGGGACAAGTTGTCTAGTAAAGTGGGCGTGTCATGTAGTAAAGTGGGTGTGTCGTGTAGGTCTGTAGGACTGCAGATAGACCCTTCTCATATCTGCTGGCTACACCGGAACCTCTGAAATATCAGCCCCAGAAGCTAAATCATCATCAGACTGATAGCCGATGGATTCAGAGATGGAATAGTATGTAACATTTTGAAAGGGGCCCATTCTGTATGAGTACTCAGACATAAAAAGTAAAAGTATAATACTTGTGTACTTAAGTAGATGTTTGAATGCAGGACTTGTAATGGAGTATTGCTGTTTAAGTCGAAATACTTTTCTCACCACTGGACAATCTGTAGTGCCTTATTCCCTTAAATTGGTTGTTTTTAGTGTTAGGTGTTGTTAAACTTACCTCATGTTCTGAATCTGAATTATGCAACTAATATGCAGTTTCTATTTTCATACAGAATCTCTCTGAATCAGTAGCTAGAGATGTTGCGGCGGAGTGTCTGTTGTTTTGTTGAACTGAAAATAAACTTGCTATCATAAGTCTGATTTCTGTCTTTTATATCATCTGAACTCTTTCCATTAAACCAGACAAGTTAATTTAAAAGATGCATTTTATTTAGGATAAAACAAAATTCCATTTTTAATATACATAAATATGATAAACACAATCTGTAAACAGTGATGATTAAAGATCCAACAGGATAAATCAATAAAAGATTTAGCAAGAAAATCATTTTGATATCATTTAACAGAAAGAAATCACCTACTCTGATATGTACAATTTTGGATATTTAATATTTTACATGTTTTGTTTAGTGGAGAGGATACACTGCAATCTGAAGGGCTTATTTATGTTTTCTGTGTGAGTTAATGAACCTAGCACAAGCAGACAGCTGAAATCAAGTGGTCTTTGACTGTTAATCCAGTGTTACAGGTGTCTGCTGAGAAAAGGGGAGGAAGAAGCTTTATAAAAAGGACCTCTGTGGACACTTTAGTCTTTTAAGCACGCTGAAGCTCTGGATAATGCCCGTGTCAAGTCTCACATTATGAGCCTGCATCTCCCTTAAAACCACTACCAGTCTGTAGTGCAATGAACATCTGTATACTGAGGTCTCTTCAAACCACAAATACTTCATTTCATGATTCCTCTGTAGTAATGGGACCGGGATTTCTTTGATCAAAATGATCATGAGTTTAAAGGAATAGTTTGACATATTTTGAAATGCGCTTTCTTGCCGAGAGACAGATGACGTTTAAGAGCGGTATCCATCTTTTCGTCTAATTTTCGAAACCTTTCCTTTAATCTGTAAATTAAATTTAACATCGACTCCTGCACCTCCCAAAATGTCACTCCAGCAGCAGATGTGAGCTGGCCGCTGTTTTGTTTTGTTTGTTATTACTGGGTCACCCCCTCAATAGGACAGGAGTCCCCCCTGCGGGCTCACATGAGATGAAATGTGTACCTGGGTTTGGCTTCCTGAATCTATTTTATAGAAGAAAAGCAGTGCTGACAGATCGATAAAATCAACATACTTCTGAAAAACCAAACCAAGCGTTAAACATTTACTTTTCTGTTACAGGAGCTAGTTCTCTCTCCTCCTCTATATATTTTACTCTTGAGGTGTTATTCCCTGTCCCACAGAGGACAATGCAGTAGTGTGTATGTCCTCTACCAGTCCATCCTCTTGCCTCTTAGACCAGTTTGAGGCACTGTGTGTTAAAGCTGTCCCCCTCCCGGCAGGCCACAGACTCCAGCAGCGCCTGTTTCTTCTGGGTGCTACGCGATGACTCCAGCTCATACATAGTGGTCAGATTAAAGAGGACGCTCTCGTGGAGGTAGTGTGCAGGGTCCTGCTGCACCAGGCCCTCCAGCTGGCCCAGGGACTCCTTCAGCCGGCCCAGGTAGAGCAGGCACACTGCTGCGTTGTTATTGGCCTGGGATGTATTGATGGAGGGAGGGAGGGAGGGAGGGAGGGAGGGAATGGGCATAGACAGAGGAGTTTAAATGTCAACTCATCATCATCATCATCATCATCATCATCTGTGTTGTTCTATTTGGAACTACGCTGCTGTGAAAGGAAAACTTTTTCAATCTGGACCAGGACCAATTTCAAAAACTGTTGTCCCCATTAGTCACTTACACACAAAAAGATGGGAAAATAGGACCCAGGTAGAAACATTCTGAAGCTTTCCTTTAAAATTTTGAATTAAATTTTTGCCACTTGAGTTCCACAAATGAGATTACTTTCAGCACATAGTACTGGGATGAGCTTCATACAACCATAATCACGTGGATGAATCGATAGCACTTCATGAACTGTCCCCTGAAGCTTATTTGAAATGATGTTTAAAATAACCAAAATGTAGAGACTAAAATTAAAAATGGATAAAGAAAAAAGGGATGATTATGTTAATTAATGAAATACTTCAAAATTTTGGAAGATACACACTTAATCACGTTCTTTGTGTGAGTGACATGAGAAAATTACAGAGCTGGAGTCAGGATGTGGTTAGCTTAGCTTCAGCCTAGCCTAGCTGAAGACTGAGCGTAGGGGGAAACAGCTAGTCTGGCTCTGTGCAAAGATAAAAAAAAAAACACCTCCCAAAACCTCTAAAGCTCCCCAATTAACATCTTGTATCTAATCTGTTTAATTTAAACACAAAAAGATACGTTTCAAGGGGAGTTGAACTATTTCTTGGTGATAAACAGCAGGGCACAGGGACTGTGTGCAGCTTCCTGGAGAGAGGTCCTGGGCGGATGGATACATGGTTGTTTGTCAATAAATAGTTCCAGCACATAACTCCCCCTAAAACCACTAACTACTGGTTTTACATTTCTGTTTGAGTGTGGATTAAACAAACAAGATTTGAGGTGTTTGTAGTTGTATTTTTGAACTTTGGGCAGAGCCATGATGGCCGTTTCCCTGTTTACAGTCTTTATGCTAAGCTAGGCTAAGCTAGCTACCTGTCTTCAGCTCCGTACTGAATGCAGACATGAAATTGGTATCGATCTTCTTATTTCACTCTCAGAAATAAAGAAAATAAGCTTATTTCCTAAAATACTGAATGATAGTCCAACATTTTATACAAATGTAAAAAATGTTATTACAGTATCTGTATATAATATCAACTAATATCATATCTGGATCAAAGTTTCCTCAGGCTGTGAGACTCCTCAATTCATCCTCTGTACTCCAATATAAAAAAAGTTTTATTTTTATGACTTATTATTTATTAATCCATTTATATAATATCTGTTTTTGTGAGTAGCATAAAGGGACTACAAACTACATTTCGTTATCCAACCTTGTGTAGTAAAATGATAAAAATAAATGAATCTTGAAGATGAAGGCTGATTGTTCCAATCTATTCCATCCAAAAAAACCCAAACAAAAAGATCTTAGTTCTATTTAATGGTTTCAATTTTAAAAATATAAATGTTTTAAGGACCTATGAATATCAAACAATATCAGAGAGTGTCTTCCTATATGGAACTTCCAGCTTGCTTTTAGCAGGAGATTAATTTAAGCAGATCCCACTAATATAATATAAAGCTAATAATTTCACCAGTTCTGTAATTTGAGCTCGTCTCCAGCATTTAACGCTGCTGTAGAGTGAAACACTTGTGGTGTATTACAGTGTAGTGGATGTGGCAGCACTTACCACAGGGTTTTTTGGGTCAATTTTTAAAACTTCAATGAAGGATGCGTGTGCTTCAGCGTAGTTGTTCTGACTGAGGTAGACGAACGCTCTGGAAGACATACACACATATACAACGAGTCATATAATGATGAAATATGACCCAACAACACAAACACGGCAGAAACAAGAACAAGTGTTTTCATACTGGAGCTGCGACTGAACATGTATTCATGGCCAAAAGTATGTGGACATCCAGTCATCACACCCACATGTTATTGTTGAACATGTCGTTCCCAAATCACAAGCATTAATATGCCACAGCCACAAGAGCATTAGTGAGATCAGTCACTAATGTTGGATGTTAAGGTCTGGCATGCTGTTGGTTTTATAGCTCAACCCAAACGTGTTGGATGGAGTTGAGGTTTGTGCAGGCTGGTCAATATTATCAATTCAAGTCTTGGCATTCCTCCCTCCAGCTTATACAGATATTTGTCTTTTTTTATAGTGACTTTATTATACAACAGTATCGGAACAGCATATTGAACTGGTGTTTTAGGCTGATATTTTCCTTTTCAAATCTAGAACTGCCACTTTTCTTGGGTACTCTGATTTGTTTACTCCATTTCCTAAATTTATGGGCAGAAATTCCCATGTTTTTCTTGTAATCATCACTAAGAATTTGATGTCAATACTGTCAACACTGCGTGAGTTTCAGCCATGTTTTTCAGCCTTCTTAATCAGTACAACCAACTAATTGACGCTATAATGGCTCGTGTTTCACTCACAGGTAACAGCAACCCAACAACTGATGGTTACAAGCTCTCTATTTTGCAATCTTGTGTCAAATTACAACTCTAAATGAGAGTTATGTATGTTGCTATGGTTCTATGAGTTCTGGATGACAGCCACCGATGGTATATAAAGGGTTTCCATAGTCTGGTGGTCAGAAAGAATGACAGAATTCTACGTTGGTATTTCTAGATTTACATGTCTTGATAGTTGATGGTTATGATATGAGTGGATGTGATGTTGCCTTGTACTTGAGGAGCAGGATTATGTCAATCTATGACATTTTGTTTTAATTCCAGTTTTATTCCCCATGTGATTAGCCTGCTTTTTACAGCTAACTCTACGTTAGTACCAATTTAAAAGAGTATAAATAAAAACAACCAAACACTATAAATAACAAGAGTGTATGACGATATCAATCACCTGCCTTTGTAAAGAGAGCATCAACACACCCAGTGTGAGCGAGATGGGTTCTGTCACCTGAGCTGTGCCTCATACTCTATATCTCCTCAGGCCAGAGCTACAGAGGTGTGACCTCTTGTGCTAAATCACACGCCAGGAGGAAGCACGAACCTGCGAAAAGCCCTGAAGGAAGTGCCGCTACTGTGGAGCCAAAAATGGTCCTGAGCAGCATAAAGTAACACACACTGTACAGAGTCGATAAACGCATGACACACACACACATACCTGTTCATCAGCACACATGTGGTGTGACTGGGCTGGCTCCCTTTCATCTGGCAGGCTTTTTCCACATCCTGGAAATACTTCTCTGCTGTTTTAATGTCTCCGATCTGGAAAAAAGCAGCAGCAATGCATTAACCACTGCTCTTTGTGTGTGTATTAAGGTGTGAGTATACTGTATATTGTACATGGAGGAAGCACCAATTCAAATAAATTAGATTACATTTCATGATCCTCAAGTGAAAACTGACTCATTGCATCAGCAAAGGATACACACACGGGTGGCTGAGGCTCATGGGTATGTAGCAACATAAATATATGTGACATTGAATTTTCCTGGAGACTCCAGTGATCCTTTGTTGAGGAACATTGAGAAAAGATATAATAAACTCACATAAGAAAACAGATTGACTAGATAGTATTTAGCAGCATAGCGAGGAATAGTTGTGTGTATCATGGATGGAATACTGAACTGACCTAGTGACTCTTACCAACATTTCTAGTGAGAAAGACAAAGAGCGGGATGTCCTGATCCACTTTTATTCTCCTGATCTCAAACAGAGAAATTAAATAAACAGTTCTATATTTTGGGAAACCACTTTCTTTTTCTAGAGTTACATGAGAGGATCAAATGCTAATAATGAGGAGTTACATGTTGTAACCATTTCTTAGCAAACAACAGCCAAATACAGTGACTTCCAGAGATTTACTGTCACCGTGAGGTTGCCAGGCAACCCGTGCTGTAGAGGGGGATGTTGCACAAGTGCTGGGCTTTTTACGTATAGATTTTAAAAACAGAGTTTTATATACTTTGTACAGAGTCAAGATGGCTGTTTCCACTGCTTCCAGTCATTTTGCTAAGCTAAGCTAACTCCAACTCTGTACTGAACACATACACATGAGAGTGGTACTGATCTTCTTATCCTGCTCTGGAAAGAAGCAAATATCTGTATTTTGAATGTTAAACCTTTCCTTTAACACTGATGATCTGATGATATATACCATGAATACCATGAAACAATAAATAGTCATTAACTGGGTTACTGGGCTCTTATATAACCTTTGCATCAATGTAATAAATATGTTGATTTGTCATTAGTATTTAATTTGCTGACATTACTTGACATTCCTGTCCTGCTTTTACCTATTTTTGCAGGAAATTTACAAAATCGTGATATAAAATTACATGTACTGTCATCTGAGATTTAATCACTACTATCCACTCCTAATTTTCATTGTAGTTTTACTTTTTCTCTACATAATGCAGTTTCACAGCACAACAAAACAACAGCATGTATGGTTAACCTGTAAAAGTGTGTGTGTAAGTGTGTGTGCACATGGGTGGACCTGCAAGAAGATGCGTCCTATGCCACTGAGCAGCTGCACTCTCTGCTGGGGTTCATACTGGATGATGGAATGATAAGTCTCCACAGCTAGAACATAGTCCTGATGAGAGAGAGATGGAAGAGAAAAAGAGGTAAAGAAAAACATGAGTTAAGAACGGAGGGCGAGAGAGGTAAAGGTAAGAGATGTCAAAGACGAGTGAGGTGAAGTGAGGTAAGCAGCGGGAGGCAGAAACAGGTGGAGGGTGAGCGAGGTAAAGAAGAGCAGAGTTGAGGCGCGGAGAGAGAGAGAGAGAGAGAGGGCATTAATCAAACATATGGAGTATTAGCGGGGCAATGTGACCCTCCTCCCACCTCCCACACTGCACTGCTACACATCGCTCACATGGTGACTGGACTGCTGAGCAGGGCGAGGGAGAGAGGTCAGCAGGGTGTGTGTGTGTGTGGATAGAGAGAGAGTGTGCACTGCATATATGTATGTAGTGAAATACAGTAGTTTATGATTGATTTGACTCAATGTGCAAAACTCTTGACATTGGACTTAAAATCTCATACAGCATGCAACTATCAAATGCACCTTATTTTATTAACTGTTGACTGTACTGTGTCACAGTAAATGGATGATGTAGTCTAGAGTCGGACTTCACTACACTTCATCACCACAAATTTGGAATTTTATTCAGGACTCGGTGCTGTTCACTGGTGATATTATACATTTTCTTACTGTCAACAAATCCCACGTGCAGACCAAAACCAACAATGATTTGGTGTTATTAGCATGTATTGTGTGTGTGTGTGTGTGTGTGTGTGTGTATCCAGAGCCTGATATATCTTATTTTCCCCAAAACTATTAAAAACACATCAATGAGTCACACTGTTGCACTGGATGACATGTTCCTTCATTACCATTAACACACACACTGTAATTTATCTCTCACACACACATAATCATGCTGCTGGAAATACTTAGTAGAGCACCAAATGTAGATTAATCCGCTGCTGAAAATAGTCCCCCTTCCTCCTGTTTATGTAACTTTGCCAAAAACTACAGTGCCCAACAGTTTTAAAATTACTGAGCCTTTTTTTTAAATAATGAAATTATACATTTGTGACTTGTTTTTAAAGATTTCAGTGGGGAACCAATGGGCTTAGGCCACAGACAGATTGAGAAAGTCAGAGAGAACTGTGAGGCGACTGTTGCACTGTTGGTTTTGGTCTTAGTTGTTGAAAATAAGAAAAAATTCAGAATAATGCCAGACATATCCTTGAACTACAAATCATCTACACACTATATTGTAATTGAATATTTTCCCATGCACACTGGAGAATTCCAGATGTGAGTTTTTCCTCACTCATTTTTATACAATTTAAAAAATTGCTTCAGTTGTGTTACCACTCACACAGACAATCATGTCTGCCTTTTTTTATTTACTTCTATACAGTATTGCTTTGAAAATCCTGCACTGCATTACCTTACAGAGATAATAAAACACTGACAAAAAACGATGCAATAACATCCTACATCCTACAATGTGCAAAATCACTGGTATGGTCCTTAACAATTTAGTTTTGCATACTGAAAATTTAAAACCAAATACTGTAATTTGGTCTCTCACCAGTAGATGGCACTGTGGTTCTCTCTACAGTCTGATCCACACCCCATCCCCTCTCTCTCTCTCCCTCTCACTCTCTCATTCGCTCACTCTCTCTCTCACTGACCAAGAATCCAATTAGTGGTCAGTCTGGGGGGATTTCACTGTGAATCCTCCACCAGCCTGGCATCAGAGATCTCTGAGTCTCACACACACACGCACACACACACACACACACACCTACACACACACACATACAGAAACACTCTCTCCCGCAGACACACACAGGCAGACTCAGACACGCATACAGGGACACATTCACTCAATGTGTCTGCTCTGCTCTACAGGTGGCTTGTTAGCCCAACTGGGTTGTACTGGGTTGTGTGTGTATGTGCGATACACACACACACACACACCATAGACACACACATACACATACCTTCATCAGCAGCAGACAGTTGGCCATGGAGTACATGACCCGGCTGAGACGAGACCTCCACAGCTTAAGAGACGCTAAAAACAGGAAGACACAGGGTTTATTATTTTTTTTTAGGGTGACTTCCTATTTTCAACTGGTTTTTTGGGCGTCTCTGCAATGTCACCCTTCCCCCCCCCCACTCCTCCATCGCCTTATCCCTCTATCTCTCTCATTACATCTCCCCTCCTCCCCCTCCACACCAGGGTTTATTTTAAGGCGAGGTGGTGAGGAAGACACTGCGGCACACTCCACTTTCCTCTTTCCCTCAGACAGTGCGCCCTGTGGAAGAGCTTGTGTGCAGGCCTATTAGTATTCATCGCTGCACACGTGTGTGTCTCTGCGTGTGTGTTGGGGGAGAAGAGCTAATCACTCAGTAGGGGTCTGATGTGTGAAGGCAAGGCCCTGCGTTATTGACTTGACTGCCGACTGTCTGCGTGGGCAGGGAGAGGAGAGACAGAGGGCACAGCTATTACACTGCTTTTAGAAGGGGAGAAACTGGCGGAACCAGCGCACCCTCACACATACATTCATACGCGTGTCACCCTGCCAATTTACCCAATTACAAGTAAGCGACGTGGTACATTTAGATCAACTTCAGCACGTATATTGTTGTTATTAATTGCCCTGAATTAGGTGATTAAATGGCTTCTAGTCTCTTTTTCAAAAATTGACCCTCAGCCTTGGAAAAAGTTGCAAAATTTTTAGTCACGAGACCTGCAAACACAAGAACGAGAGAAGACTGCATTAAGATGTAATTCTGTGTCTTTGAGAAGAGAAGTCCATTTACATCAGGTTGTGTGGACGTGTGTCTACCTAAAAACTGGTGAATTTCAGATTAAGGTGCCTGCCTATTTCCCCACCACACTTGTGCAGGTGTGAGTGGATTGGATCGGATTGATCTGTATTGATCTGCTTGGCATGAAGGGCTGGAGAGACCATTTGATATTCAGGGCGAGTACCGAAGCAGTGAGGTGCTAAACACTTTTAGAGCACCGCATTGGTGTGTTTGTGTGGTTCAAAGTGTGTGTATGTGTGGCCGAGGTATGCTGCAGTCCTGCACCAGGTGTGCCTCTGCTTCAGTGCTTTGTGTGTGTGTGTGTGTGTGTGTGTGTGTGTGTGTATTACCCACTGGGGCCCATGACCTCACTCTCCTCCCACAGTGTGATGCAGTCTGGGACTGGGGCCAGGTCTGTAGCCAAAAGTCTGTGCGCGTGGGTGCGTGTGTGTGTGTGCTTACCTTGCCTGTTCTCCTGTGTTAGGGTGATCATGCTGCCATCCTCAGCCAAGCCTTTCTCCAAGTTCTCCAGAATCTGTTACGGGTGGGGGGGGGGGGGGGAGAATTCAAACTTCAAAGGGGGAAGTTGTTTCACTGCCAGCACTGAAGGCTTTTCATGTGTGTATTAGAATCTGCATATTCAATAATGCTAAAATCCAACCATATTTGGCTGTTTACACAGGTGGGCTCAAGGATTTGTATGGCTAATGTGCTTTTCTGTGGGTGTGTAGTTTTATTGTGTGAATACTACAGAGTATGCATATCTTTATGTTCATCCAGAGGCTGTGTTTTTGTGTGTGTGTGTGTGTGTATGTGTGTGTGTGTGTGTACTAACGGTGAGGCAGACGGTTTTGAGATTGTGCAGGCGGTCCAGAGCCTCCTGGGGCTTGGCCAGGTACTGGGGAAGCTCGGCATGCAGCAACCGCATGGAGAATGGCACCATGGAGCCTGGTGGGAAGGGAGAGACGGAGGGAGGACAAGAAGAAAACAAGAGACGGAGGGAGAAAATGTGCGAGGGAAAGGGGGGAAGTAAGAAACAGGGTGGGATGAGGCCATAGCGGGAGAGAGGGAGGAAAAAAAAAGAGAGGGAAGGCGGAGAGAGACAGAAAGACACAGAGCGCTAGATGAGAATATAAACCCATCCACCCACACACAGACTGCACACAGCCCTGGAGGCAGGAACCTACAGATGGCATTGAGCTACGTATGGCTGCTTATTAAACCCTCTCATCTCTCTCTCTGTGTGTGCTGCACAGCTCCATCACTCATCTCTCTGCCTCATCCCTCTGTCTCTCTCAGCCTCTACATCATTCACACTGTCTGTCTCTCGCTCGCTCACACACACAGGCGCGCACGCACACACACACACAGGCACACATATCCTTGAGGAAGAGCCTGTATTCAGGTGAGTCCCCGGGCTTTGATCAGGGTCTCTTTGATATTGTCATCAGATCTGAAGCTCAGCTCACTGGTCCATCTTTGGCTGCTGCTTCTACCCGTCTATGTATCTCAATTTCTATCTCTCTCATCTATCTGCTTGTGCTTCCTATCTACCCATCTATGGTGCAGAATACACTCTCCTTTTTCCCATTTACCCCAGTGTCTGCATTACTGCCCTCTGTTACAGGGAGCAATGTCTACCGAACTGGCATATGACGATGTCCACAGTGAAACATTGTGATGGATGATTCTTGTTGGGGGTGTCTGTCCATCTTCAATTCACCTGGTTCACAGTCTTCACCACTGTCTGTCTCTCCTTTGCTCTGTGTGTGTGTGTGGAGGGACTGAGCCCCGCCCTCGGTGAAACACAAAGAGCAGAGGAGAGAAACTAGCGCGACCGTAAATGACAGCAAAACACAGAAGAGACTCTCACACTGAGCTGAAATGAAACAAGTGCACATAAATTAGGTAAATAACATAAATAAACATATTTTGTTTTCAGGAGCCGTTGGTGGGACCCCCAACACTCCTTAAAGAAACAAAATATGTGTTTAATTTCAGCTCAGTGTGAGAGTCTCTACTGTGTTTTGCTGTCATTTATGGTTGTTTCTCTCCTCTGCTCTCCGTGTTTCACTGAGGACAGGGCTCAGCAACGGTGGAGACAGTGAACCAGGTGAAGTGAAGATAACGTTTTACTTGAGTTGACGACAACTACACCGGTGTCGTTACTGTGAGTGCAATAAAAGCTTTGTGAGTAAAAAGCCAACAAGAGAAGAGTAATTTAATAATGTAATCCCAGCAAAAGATGGACAGAAGACGAGAGGAAGGGGCTTTTAAATCATGATGTTACGATGGAGGAGGGCTCAGTGGCTGATTACTGTCAGCCATTGGCGATGGACGAGGCCCAGCCCTACTCTGTTACATTATTTTATCTTTCTGCTGACCGAACATGGCTCTCTCTTGGCTTAATTCTTTATTCTGTTTCTCTTGGGGTGTCAGCAAGTTTCATCAGCTTAAAATTAAGACTTTTAATGCCTTTACAGTGTCTGTTAGAAGAGTTGGAGCAACTTTGTAACTGAGAGGGAAAACAACCTATGAAACCACAACACTGTGAAGCCCCTGGAAAATATATTTTAAAAAGGTACCCTGTGGAGGTTTTGACCACTACGGAGCAATGTTTTGATGTGCTGGTCCTTATTTTGTTGCATCTCATGCTCTGTCAACACAAGTACACACATGTATGTGCAAGAGCCTGTAGGAGATACGCATTCCTGCCAATGGTTTCAGGGTACAGTCAGAGCAAACTTTATAAACGCCAGATTTCTGAGCAATATTACTTCATTTCAACCATAGCTAATTATTTCTGGGTATTTTGGAGGATGCGACTACACACATAGTACAAATGTTTTTAAGGCCCATTTTGATATTTTTCAGGTGCAGTATCTTAAAATTTGATTGTTTTTAGGCAGAAAATAAATAAATCAAAACAAAAAGGTTTTTCCACCAGAAGCACATATGTGGCATGTATAACATATGTGGGAGTATAAAGAAGGTCTTGAAGTACAATTTAGCCCATAATGTAAGGAAATAAAATGTAAAGAAAGTGAAACTGATCCCTAAATTTAATAGATAAAATTTTGGTGTTCTTTTGTTGCATTTAGTTGGTGGCTAATCAAATATCTCTTAGGTGGGTGGGGCTACCCGCATGCTACTGTACAGCGAGATTCCACATGTTGGAAGTGGATGTAACAACAATGTAGTAACAACGATTTAACAGAGCAAATGAAAGCAGATCAGGAAAACAAAGAGGCTTCGTACTAAAATATGAGCAAATATACTTATCAAACAGAGGGAATTAGAAATAAAGGCTCTCTCTAATATAAGCCTGCTTCCAATAAAGGCCTGGTATCCTCTGCAGTTTGAGGTAAATAAATTATTTGAGGAAATATGGTGGATTCAGCTTCAGACATTTGACCACTAACAAGACTTGGAGCTCCCCTGCTTTCTGCCTACCTGCCTGCCTCAGCATATTAATTCGTTTTCCAAGTCTTGTCAGCGTGGCCATCTTTTTGTTTGGCTGACATGTAACCAGTTGACTGTGTTTTTTTTTTTTAAAGAGCACATGTGTAGAGGCTGTTATTCTTCCATCCAGATGAGGAAAAAAACACAGGGACCCTTTTCGAAGAAGCAGGGAAGAGTAGTGTTTGACCACAAGCACATTTTACTTGAGACTTTACCTGAGAAGACTGGTATATCTCTCTCTCTCTCTGTTAATGTATTGATTCGTACATGAAAGGAATCTAGACTGAAAGGACAGTGTAAAGATACAGCTTTAAAAAGGACATGATTGAATGCAACTTTTCAGGCATGTGGCATTCAGGTCTTAATATTTCTGAGTTGAAATTGGACTCAACTTTTCATTTGGCAAACAAATTAATAACTGACAAACATTGATTCTTTCTCGAGCGCTCGGTCAATCCTAATTCTTCGGAGAGTGATACATGGGCAGCCGTCTCTTAAGGCGTTCTAAGAGTGTGATCATGGGTAATAGATAGTCGATGCAAGCGTTGGGCCGGAGAAATGTTCGACTTCTGATGCCAGGCTACAAAGCTCGTGCCAGTTTTGTCTGCGAGCACCTAGCAGGGCACAAAGCGTTTAATATTGAGCAGTGGAAAGTCAATCGGTGCTCTCTTTAGAAGGCTGTGCGGTGTAGCATCAAGTCTGCTTTTGTGTGTGTGTGTGTGTGTGCAGCTGTGTCTCTGCTACTGCCTTCACTGTGGTAGCCTGAGGGGCGAAGCAGATCCAAAGTAATGGGAATACATTAGAGAGCAATTCATGCAGTGTAAAAAGAGGAAAAACAAAACCAAAGAACTGCTGGAGACAAGTAGAGTTGTTGGAGCTTCTCAACGATACAGTCTAATATCAAGCTCCTGGCAGAAACTTTCCTTTGAATATTTAATAGGACAGTGGTGGTGTGCTTGTGCATCCTAAAAAAACGTGGGTAAAATGCTAAATCTTTTCAGAGACCGGGCTAATAACGCAATCAAAACTCACAGATACCAGTTTAAGAGATGCTTTTCAGCACAGTCGTGAATACTTTTCAACCCTTAAGCCAGCCTTTCAAGAAAATTTATATAACAGCTTTTGGACATATGAAATGTGAAAAACGATATGATTTTACCATGCAAGAGTATCTATATAACAGTCCTGGGGATCCACATTTGAAGCGCTCAACAACATAAAGGTAATAAATAATTACCCTAGAGGAAGGAGGATGGTATGGTTTATTACAGGCTGTGTATGCATGTATATACCTCTCCTTCCAGGGTAAACAGCCGGGTAATACTCATAGTAGAGGTCTGGATGATCCAGGTTGCCAAAGGGCTCAAACTCCAGCTCAGCATTTTGGAAGAGGTTCAGCTTGGTGAGGAGGGCCAGCCGCACAAACCAGAGCTGGAACACACACAAACACACCTCCTTCTGTTTGTAAAATGTATAAAACATGAATCAAATAGTTCCAAGTACAAATACAAGATGTGAAACAGTTCTTGTTCACAGAGGAGAGATACATCATGCAAATCCTCCAATGTCCTCTGGTCACAGCTGTATTGTACTATAGAAACTGTAAATAATGTAAGAACATTTCAACAGTAATAACTTAATCTATAATGTAATACCTTATTACATTATTGGGTCTTACATTAGCGCAGAATTTATTAAGTAATCTGTAGTTCAAGATTTAAGATTCATTTATTATCATCATTTTACAAATAAGATTGTATAATGAAATGTAGTTTGTCGTCTCTTTATGCTACTCACAAAAACAGAAATGATATAAATGGCTTAATAAATAATAAGTCATAAAAATAAACCTTTTTTATATTGGAGTGCAGAAGGAGACTGATATATCGTTGGGCTCTAGTTTTAATTTTTCTAGGGCTGTGACTTACTATTATTGTCATTATCCATTAATCTATATATATAGAGTCCATTATTTGGAATTACATTATGGGGTTGCAATTCTGACCTGACCAATGCTGGATTTTTGAGGCCGATAATGACATTTTTAATATAAGTATCCCTTAAATTTGGTTATTAAAGACTTCTGACCAAGATATACTACTGAGTGGAGACACTTTATAATTACAGGTTAAGTTACAAGGAAAATTAATAAAAATGGCCAAAAACAATATATTTTAAAGAGCAAAAATCACTGGAAATAAAACTATAAATATCAGGTATTAATAACAACTATAAGCAACAACACAAATACAACAAAACTGAGATATATCTTTGACATTTCTCTGGCGTTTCTGTGTTGCAATTTCTTGTTAACAGACATATAAACAGACTAATATATGTTATTTAGCTAAAAAAGGCCAATACCACCCCAGTTCATGTACCATTCCCTTTATTGTTCCTCTACCAGCTGATGGTCCTCTGTGTTTGTCTGGTGTCTTACTGTTTGTGTTTGTTGTACGTTGGAGGACCACCATGGAAATAACCCACTAGGCTTTATAGTATTTCTATCCTTAAAGATTATAGCTCTGCAGTGTAGAGTTACTGCAAATATTTTAATCGTTTAACAAAACCCGACAACGGAGGATGCTGTACTGTTGTGTGGGCCTTCTCTACATCTGGAGGTCACAGGCTGTTCAAGGACCATGTTGTGCAAATTCAAGAGCTTTTGACAGCACAGAGCCAAGTGCACTTGGACGGAATCCCAGACACATGCAGCGGTATCCTGATCTGATCAGTAATCAGAGATGGACTATGTCTCTGAGAGACAACAACATGGAAGGATCTAGAAGCTCCTAAACAGCATGTGAACCCGCAGAGAAACTGTTCTCTCGACCCCTGTCGTCACTTTGTAGCACCACAACACTGCCTCCTGCTGTTAACACAGACTCTCAGATGTCAGTAGGGGCTGCATAACTAATAGTGACGACACAGCCTGGCGGAGTTCAGTGTTAACAGATGAACATCTTTATGATGGATTTGGAGAAGACTTCAGAGCAAAAAGGGAGCTGATGTGAATGTATATGTGTGTGATGAATTATTTACTATTTTTAATTAGTTGTTAGAGGCTTGAAATGAATTTGGACAAATAGCACTTCTCACTGCCAGACTGCTCTCAATGCAGGGAGACAGCATATTCTCATGGTGTATAGTTGTATACTCTGCCTTGCATTACCTGGATTATTTATACAGCAGGACATCCTTTTTTCAGAAATAATCTCATCTATTAGTAATACATATATCACATGTTCATATTAGATTTGTAATTGAGAAAATAATTTACAGATTTATTGATAATAAAAGTAACATTTAGTTGCAGCCTTCGTTCATGTGCGTATAGCTTTTTATAGTGCTAGCAGTCCGTGACAGTTCCACCCACTGCTTGGGTCCTGTGGGTGGAACAGTGGGTGGTAAAAGGTTAACAGAGCTGCCCAGCACTCATCATTTTGTTCTGATGCATATCCCTTTGGAATGAGGATGATGTTTTGTTTTATGGCTACAGTTCAGGCTATCCAGCTTAGGGAAATAAAGAAAAAATATCCACAAAACACATTAAAGACACATCCTTTAAACCTGGACTTTAAAATTGCTAAGATGGTTAATTCATGGTTGATTCATCTCAGATCTTATGCACAGAACCAACCATGGGGGTGGGCTTCTTAATGAGCTTATGCAGCCATCCATCTTCTGGATAGAGCCCCATAAACAGGAACAAAAACTGTGCTCACATCAACACTGACTGAATGTATAAAAGCAATGAAAACTATGCGTCCTTTTTACAGATGTCTGTGTTAGATGATACCTAACCTACTGTGCAGATATATTATGGAGGAAGACAAATTCTACATCTATCCTCTCGAAGTGAAATCCAAAATTATCATCATATCATCAGGTTGGAAACCAAAAAATTGACAAAAAATAGGGTGTTAAGTAATCAGGGAAATGGTTATACAATATCAGTAAGAGCATTTCATTACAATATTCAAGTACAAGCATATTTTTAGGTCTGTCTTCAACTAAGTTAAGTCCAAAATATATTTCATTTTCACTTATGATTGGGAAATTATTACATTATTGTGTCATACAAGACATGTCCTGGCTTCAACTCTGTCCAACACCCACAGAAACCCGGAGATAGACAGACAGATGAATGGATGGATTCAGAGAGAAAGTCACTGGCGTGCTACCTGCAGTGAGTCGGTGGTGTGGGAGGTTGGCTGGCCAGCCTTTCCATATCCCTGACCATGAGCTGTCAGCAGTCGGCCTGTCAGATCCACTGCAGCCCGCCAGTTCTTACTGCTCTGCAGGGGGAGAAGAAACACAACATACAGGATCTGAAACACACACCAACATGACTGAATGATGAAAATATGGAAAAAGACCTGGGGATAAAATATATCAATGTGATTCTACTTATCATACTCACAAACACACTCAAGAGGACACATTATGAACAAGGTATCACTATCAGGCACCTGGTTTTGAGTGTTCAAATGCATCTATTAACAGTTTCATGAGGAACATTTTAGTCATGGTAGCAGCATGGCAATGTCAGTCTGTAAATCAGACAATCATGGTCCCCAGAGGATGAATCCTGATTACTTTGGTCATCCTCTGACTTTACTTTTAGTGCCACCATGACGACGCTTTTGTTTTTTAGTGAGTTCTTTAGTCTTTACAAATATTGGATGGATTTCCATTAGGCTACATTTTGTACAGACATTCATAGTGCTCAGGAGACGAGACCTAATGGTCTTTGGGGATCCTTTGACTTTTTATCACCACCAACAGGTTAAAGATTTTCATTCATTCATGGTCCCCAGACAATCAATACAACACACATTGGTAATCCCATGATTTTTACCTTTATTGCTGCCATTATGTTGACATTTTTGGCTTTAGTGAAATCTCTTGACAACTATTGGATGGATTTCTAGGAAACCATGACCCAGACCATCAATGTATGTGCAAGATTTACGCATAAAAATGATGGCAAAACCAATGAAAATAAGACCCAAGTTGTAATAGAATGGAATACATTTACAGAGCTTTTAAATGCCAAATTAATCACATGTCAAACTAATATCTGCAATGGGAAAAACAACAACACAGATGGTATTTGAACAAACAGTGAGATTTTTCAGTGGAAAAGTAGTGCAGTAAGAAAAAAACAGGATATTTAAGACTTCTAGAAGACAATGTTTAAAAAAAAGAAAAGAAAAAAATCAAAGCCAAGGATCTTTTTAGGCCTTAAATGTACAGGGGTTAATATTTGGGACAGCTTAGATGCAATAAAGGGTTGTTCCATCATTACTAATCATCAATCATCAATTTCAACTGATAATAATGTGAGGTCTAATGCTGCAAAACAAAGGACAGCGAATGAGCCAGGTGTGTTTGTATGTAGGCGCACAATTGAAAGCCTTTACACAAGTGTGTAGAACTGCCAGCCATTGAGGCTGGAGGACAAAGCGCCCACACACACACAAAAATGGTGGACAGGTGAGTGTGTGCATACATATACACACACAAAGACACGCACACTCCTAGATATTAGCAGCATCTGCTTCCACAGGAGGTGGCACAATAGGTAAGAGGGGGTGCAGAGGTGGGAGAGGGGTGTAGAGTCACCCCACCCCATCAACACACATGACAAGGTCGGTTCGCCGATTGGGTCCTAAGTGCTGTGCCATTCATCACAGCCAGGGAGCTAATTAGCAGAGAGGAAAGAGGGCTACTTTCTTTCTAGTCATCTGTATCACAAAACTCATCAGCCTTTCCCTTCTTCCTCCTCTCACCAGACTATTTTCTTTTGCCTGCCTCGCTGCCTATCTCTCCTCCTCGTGAATTCTCCCACAGTCTCCCCTCTTTCCACCCCTGCCTCCATCTTGCCGTTGCCTCCTTCCTCTCCCTTTCTTCGAACTCTGGTTTCTGCCTCCCCTCTTCTCCCGCTGTCATTGCTTCCTCCTCTATTGCTCCTTCCCTCATCCCTCCCCTCGCTCATGCCCTGTGCCAGTAGCTGCGCTGCCTCTGAATCTTCATTAGGGGGGGAAATGAAGCTGAAAACGAGGAGGCAGCCAGGATGGCCAAAAGCAGCTGCAGTCACTCACACACACATATCCTACAGTACGCTACAGTACACCGCTGCCCTGCCACAGGGCATAAGAAGACAGGTGTGAGTGTGTGTGTGTTTCTAGGTTGTCTGTGTGAGACTGGGATATGGGGTGAGTAGGGGAAATGAGAACAGCCAGCAGTAGTGAACAGTCTCTGCATTCCTACACACACACACATACATACATACATACGCAGAGAGTTAAGACAGGGCACAGAGGGATAAGGAGTTTCAACAGAGGTTAAGCAGGATATGGATGGAAGAAATCTGGCCCACATGTATTGAAAGAGTGCAGAAGTCAATGTTGGCCATAGTGGAAGGAAGAAAGAAAAAACTGAAACTCTGGGCCAAAAGAGATGGAAGAAGAAAAGAAAGAAGCAGTGGGTAGCAGAGTGGAGAGCAGGAGATGAAGAGAGGAGAGCTGAGGGCCAAAGCAGCTGCAGAGAGGCACTGGGAGGAGCTATAGTGAAAACCCCCTCCAAGCTGAGAAAGTCAACTTCAGCTCAGGACTTATGTAATGATGAAGCATCGCTGCTACGCATAGCTTTATGGTCTGATATTATCTCCTACTAGCCTATAATTTAAGGCCTTGAACCAAAGCAATCCAAAGCAAAGATTACAGGCATAATAGAGGAGCTGTGATTTGAGTGGACAGCAGGCAGGATTTGTGGTTCGATAGGCGATCTTCTGTGACCTGAAGGCAATGGGTTCAGTCTCCATTAATACTAGCGCCAGGCTGTGAATGTTTTTTTAAAAGAGAGATATCGACGGATGTCTCTCTGCTCCGCTGTCATCTCAAATGATTGAACCTGAGCTCTGACCCCCGCTGATGAAAAAAGTGTAAGAACAATCATAAGATAGACTCTGTTCAAGATGCTAATCTAACATTAAGAAATGTATGGGGTCTTGTCTTCAGCTGTCAGATTATATTACATTGATTGAACTTCCTATTCTGTCTTTTTAATTTCACCAGGTCAGACTCTGATGATGTCTTTTCCACAGGAGCAGAATAGCCCACTTTAGCCACCGCTGTAGGCATGGCATATAACCACACTGAACTTGTTTTTCAGAAAAAAAAGCTAAAATTGTATGGCTCCAGCTTCTTAAATATGAATATTCTCTGCTGTCTTTAGTCCTTTATGACAGTAAATATTTTTGGGCTGTGCTCTGTTGGTCAGGAGAAAAGAAGACATTTTATAGACCCAACAACTAATAAATTAATCGAGAAAATAATCAATAGATTAATCGATAATCGTTAGTCAGTAGTAATTGTTAGCTGCAGCACCTAATATATTTGACAGGCAGATAGGAAATGTGGGGAGAAAGAGAGGGGGATTACATGCAACAGGTCACCAACCAGATTGGTATTGGGGACGTAGCGATGGTGGCGTGGCAGACGTCTTTGCCATTTTAGCCCATTTTATTGTGAAGCAGGTACAGGAAATACATTGTTTTTGTCAATTAGCGTTGCTTTGTTAGCAGTGCTACTGTTCAAAATAAATTGGTCTACGCAACAATATGAATATATTCAGCAATCAGTTTTAAATATTATAGGAAAAAATGGTTAAAGAACCAAAACCTGCTGCTGGGTTTGTTTCCATTGCTTTAGTTGGGTTTCAGAAATGTTTTTATCTGAACTTTACAATGTGGCATTCATACATTTGCTAACACAAATTGTAACAAAAATGATACATTCTATTATGATATGCGTAGAAAGTTCAGGTAAACTTATTTCTCATTCACACGAGAACATACAAAGTGTTTAACGATAGCTTGCCGTAAACGCCATCAAGCATACAGGTTTGAGTGATTTCAATTAACACCAGAAGGGCGGCGGGAGGACAAAAAAAATAGAATAACAATAGCTTAATGGTGATTAATAATTTAGCTCAGCTCAAATGACTCCACAATAAGGCATAATCAGATCCCTCCAAATCAAATGAGGAGGCATTACCATGGTGATTTATTGCCAGTGATATTAAATGAGCAATTGACTACAGAGGCTTGGTGAAAGAAGTGTGCTCAAGCTCAAGTTTTATTTGTCACATACACATTATCAGGACAATGGCAGTGAAATATGTCCACCCCCCCCGTCCCCCCTCATTTAATACCTGGGCTGTCTGAGGAAAGAAGCTCCTCCTGAGCCTCTCGCTGTTGGTCCTCAGGCTGTGGTATCTTTAGCCTGACCGCAGCACTGAGAACAGGCTGCGGTCCGGCTGACTGGGGTCCCTAACTATCCTCACTGCCCTGGTTTTTCACCACCATGTGTAAATGCCCTGCAGGGCAGGTAGGGGGCACTTAGTGACACGCTCGGCTGAATGCACCACAGCACTTTGCGGTCCTGCTCAGAGGTGTTGCCAAACCACGCCGTGATATTCCCAGCCAGGAGGCTCTCGGTGATGCCTGCGTAAAACGTAAAACATCCTGAGCGCCTGTGTGGAGAGCCTGAGATGGCTGCTGTACATAGCAGGGATCTAGGGTTCTCTCACTCCTGGTGCTACACCTGATGTGTTGGAAAAAGTAAGGTAAAACTTTTGGTATTGACTGAAATGAGCAGATGTCCTTGTATAGAATAGAGAGTGCTGTATCGATGTCGGCCTGTGGTGGAATACAAACATTGACAATTACAGAGGAGGTGAATTCCCTTGGAAGATAAAGGGGTCGACACGTCAGAGCCAGTTACTCCATGCTGGGTGAGCAGGACTATCCACAAGGATATGGAGTAGCCAGCCATTGGGAAAAAGTAGCCTGCTTGGGGGGTCCGAGGCCAAGCCCCCCTGGAGAAAAATTATGGCTGTAAAAGTCCAACTTTGGTGGCCTTTGACACATTCTAATGCCATTATTCCATAAGATACACTGATCTGAATTTACTGCATATTAAAAATGACCTTATTTATTATTTTTTTTATTTATTCATTGACACCTTCACTGTGAAGTTTATCAAGACATGCCACAATGATGGTTAATGTATTGTTTTACTAGAAACATAAATGTTCTTTTATTCAACAAAACAAAGTTATTTTTAGGGGGAACACGTTTTTAATCTCATGTCTTATCTAGTCTATGTATTGCAACATAGACTAGATAAGACATGAGATTAAAAACACAGCAATGTACTGATTCTAATATACTTGATCAACTGACTGACAATTGTCTTCTTTAAGAAGCCTGTCAGTCTGTTGATTTCTACCAGCTACACTCTAGCTTCCTTTTGGGTCGTATCTTTCCTCTCCCTTCTCTTCTCTATTGATATACTCCACACCTAAGGCCAGTAAGCAGGTATGATTTAATTATAATTTGTCAATGCCAAAAATTACAAAAGTGTTCTAGGATATTTTAAACTGTAAAATTACAGTGTGAGGCTCAGCCTTCATTTTGTTCATATGACACAGGCCTGTTACTTTGACAACACTGTCTGTTGTAATGTGTGCTTGCAATGCGTCTTAGAGATGGCTCTGATGTAAAAAGCACAGTGTAAATAAAGATAATTCATTCATTCGTTTATTCAAACCCATAAACGTCTGTGTGGCGTATATGGAAAATGCAGCGCTTTCATTGGACTTTTAATATCATCAAGATGCTGCCACCGGTGTCCCCTGCAATTATGTGTTTTCTCATCAATTATTTTGCTAATATTTGTCAAACATTGAAGACGACTCTCTGCTCTCTGCTCTACAGGACAGCAGGCTCTGAAGTCCCACTGGAACCTGATCCTGGCACTGAGGTCCAGGATTGGATGTTTGCTAAGAGGATACAGGGCAGCAGTATCCATGTGTGCCCGGGCCTGCAGCTCGTTCTGTATGCCGGTGCACTTCCCTTGGTGTTTCCTCCACTGCCTGGGGGAAAGCTGGCCTTTGTTCTCCTGGCCCCTGAGGAGCTCTGAGGGCCAGTCCGAGCTGGGGTGAAAAATCTCATAAAAATGGTGAGTAAAGCTGGTCTCATCGGCTAGAAAAGTTTCCAGGTCATATAGTATTTTGTGCGAAGAAAGTTCAGAAAAGTAGACATACGACAAAGTAATTCCACAAAGTTCTGGGGGCAAGAGCGCAGGCGTCCGTCGTAGGCGGTGCTATCTACTTTGCCATCTGCCTACACGCAAGCCATCGTGTACGTAGGCATGTCTCTAGCAAGATAATGGGGAAGGGCTATTTTCTTTTGTTCCTTGTTGCTGGTTTTTGAGGCCGGTCGGTAGTAAACCTGCCTTTGTTCCTGGCACAATAGAGATACCAGATGAAAGAAGAGAGGAGAGAAAAAAAAAAAAGAGTGGAGAATCCAGATGTGACCCCACAGGGTGACGACGCTGCTGCGCTGAAGATGCTTCCCCAGGAAAATACTCAAATCCAAAAGCCACTGAAGCAGCTCAAAATTTCCAAAGAGAAAATAAATCCAACAATTTTTTATGGAGTAATAACTTCTATTTATTACTCATTTCGCATTGAAAAAAACCCCATAATAGCCAGTTTTATTTCTCTTCTGCGGCAGTAAACACAACACACGAGCCCTTCAAGATTCAATGCTGATGAATCCGACTACTATAAACAGCATGACTGTGTACTGGCATTCCTCACAGATGTACAGATAAAGTTCACTGATAAAAGAGTTACAGTTATGTTACATGCTTGTCTTGCACTATTGGAGCACGTTTCTATAGTTTGTCTGATGGGTTTTTGTGTAGTTAACTGTATTACCTTTTAATATTAATGGGTTTATTGTATGTTGCTCGGACCCAAATGTTTTATCTATTTGTGTTAATAAAATAACTAACTACAGACTTGGAGAAGCTCTTGTAGGACAGACGTTCGCCCAGCTACAGCACGGGTAACTATCCAGCACAAACATGGAGACGGAGACTTAGAGACTGTAAATCTTCACTTTGATAAATGAGGGAGGTATAGACACAATCGGTAATTCAGTGAGCACATGCCTAAAGCACGTTCAGCATAAGAGAAAAAAAACAACATTCATTGATTATAATTAACAAATGTGACTTCAATAGTGTTACAATGCTTCACACAGACTCCTACATGCTCACACCCACTCAGACAAACGCAATACAAATGTGCACACATTTCCATCCTCTATCTCTCTCACTCACACCCACAAACACGTATAATTAGTCTCGTTGCAAGTTTAAAAGGGGTGAGGCTTCTTAATTGTGTTGAAGATCGCAAGTTCAGTGTGTCTTTCCTTTGGTGAGTTTTTTTTTTTTTTTTTTTTTAAAAACCTGCATAACAAAGCTTGATGAACAAACGAACGCCCACTTGTTCTCTCGCAAGACCCGAAGCCTCCAGGCGAATCAGACTTAAAAAGGCTTCCTCCACCCAGCTTTGGTTAACACAGAGCTCCCTTGCAACTTCAATTAAGCTCCGGCATTTTGGATTACACAGAGGGTGTGGGGAGGGGGGGAAAAAAAAAAAAGTAATATGCTAAAAGTGCATGCCAGTCACTGTAACAGTGGCTAACTTTACTTTGATGCCTCTGTAGTTGATGTACAGACACTTGAAAACAGGGGACAGAACGCTGCCCTCCAGTTGGAGGACAGCCTGCTTGGCTACTGTACTGATATGAACTTCACACAGCAGCCATTTTGTCTCCCACAGGCAATTGCTGGACTCTTCAAAAAAAAAAAAAAAAAAATCACACTGAGACACAAACTGGCGTAATATATTATGTGAAGACGCTGCGGTAGCTCATGCCTTGCGAGAGAACTCCACACACTCCCTGAGATGGTTCAATACAGCTTCCAAGTTCTAAGCGATGCTCCTCTGGGTAATATCAACCACTGAGTGACTGGTGGGCAACTGGATAGCTTTTGATGGCTTGGTTGTCAACAATAACAGCATGTCCCATTTCCCTTACACTTTTCCTCTGAGAGCGCTGTTGAAGACAATATTCAAGATAAGTTCTGTCTCGCTCTTACTTCACATCCAATGACTCCTAAAGTATAGCACGCACACAGTAAGTTTTCCCAACACTGAGAGACCTGAAGTTGATGCTGACTGACTTGGGAAGGTTATTAGTTGGCCATCATTTCTATTGGTTATGATAGCATTGTTCTCACAAAGCTAATTGCTAAGGGAACGTGGTGAAATTGCTAGCGTGAAGCGAATAAAGCGAGAAACAATTAGCCAGCAGACGACTGAGGTTAAGGTGGGGGCATGCTTGAAACTAACTAGCTCATACGACGCGTGGTCTGAACATGTCTGAAGGCGAACGTGTTTATACCTGTTTAGAATGGTCACAATAAAACGTGAGGTGAGGGGCGATAATATCACAAATGGGAATAACCACTCACACGTTGGGGACAGTCTCTCCTCGAAGGCAGCGATCGTGTTGCGATCATTTGTTCGTAAATGATGGATGTAATTGTGTGAAGAATGAAAAAGAAAAGCCCGCCTACTTTCTCCCCCTCTGGCCAATCACCGTGCAAGGTGTGATGGTTAAAAAAGTACAAAAATAAAACACCTTGTAATAAATAAGCAGGCAGAAAGAACAGTCTTAACTCCATCTGCACTTTTCCAGTAGGTCTGAGCATATGGCTGCAGCCAACACAAACAGAGCAAGGTGAAAACAACTAGCACTAAGGTTTAAACATGCCCTTCAGCTCTACAAAAGCTGACAGTGCATTACCCGGACCTCAGCTTGCAAGTGTAACTGGTGGTGGAAATGACAGCTATGTAAAAAGGTTACGATAATGACAAGTAAAGGTTACGGCAATGATATCAAAGTGCGGTGCGGCAGCTGGGTCGTTGCAGTGATTATGGGGGTGTGTCTGTCTGACCCAGCCAAGGTGGGTCTCTCTCTCTCTCTCTCTCTCTCTCTCTCTCTCTATCTCCTGCACGCACACACTCGTACTGGCCCCCGGCCCAGACGGCATCACACTGTGGGGAGGAGAGAGAGGTTTTGAGTCTCTTGTGGGTAGTACAGAAGGAAGGAAGGGAGAGAGAGAGAGAGACAGAGATGAAGGAGAAGGAGGGAAAGAGGAAGAGGAGGAGGAGAGAAGGGGGGTAATGAGAGAGACAGATGAGGCAAGCCCAGGGTGGTGCTGAGCCAGAGACTAAGCCCACTGCTGACCACACCACAGTGGGGACACGAGAGGAGACAGAGGTCACTGGGAAGACAAAGGGAGAAGTAGAGGGGAGGCCAACACAGTATATCCATTTTTTTTCTGAAATGTACTATTTAAAAGAGCCGTCCAAACTATATGCAGCACAACCAACGCATTTCTTGCTAGTCATTCTTGTTTGCCGTGTTATCACTAACCCTCGCACCGGTATCGTTCGCAGAGGCCAAAATCAAACTGGGATGTGAGTAGGATCTGTGTGCCAGGAAAACTGTTATATATGTAGTGCAGATTGGACGGGATCAGAGAGACAAGTGTATAGCAAGAAAACATTTCTAGCAAGTCAACTGAGAAAAAAAATGTATGAATAGAAACTGTGATAATCGATAAATTATTGAAGTCGTCTGTCAAGGAAAAAACCCAAACATTCTCTGCTTGCTGCGTCAAATATGTCAAAAATGTGCAGCTCCTATCTGTTTTATATCATTCTAAATTGATTATCTTTAGGCTAAACAAGCAATATGAAGACCTTGAGCGCTGAGACATTCTGATTGCTGACATTTTATAGCTTAAACTTTTAATAAAACAAACCAACAGATTAGTTCCTTTTCCTTTATTTTTCCTTTTACATGCATAATGACTTATTGACTCATTCTTTAAAGAGACATGAAAGTAGAAGTCATAGCGCTGCGATAAAGGTACTTCCAAAAGATGGAGGATATTTCCACAGTCCTCCTCATCAGTGGACTGCTGTGCTACAGCTAGCCTGACGGAAACATGTGAGGTCTTACTCTACATGAAGATTCATCAGAAAGCAGTACTGAGAGCGCTTCTATGTCCATAATGGCAGCTCTCCTACAGAGTGCCTGATGGGTACTCGCTGGTGGATGTCCACATATACTAGATAATGAGAGAGACACATACAAAGAGACAAAGAGAGAGAGAGAGAGAGAGAGAGAGAGAGAGAGAGAGAGAGAGAGAGCAAATGCAGACTCTTCTTCTCAAGCCTCTTGTGTGTTGAGTGTATTCAGTGTCCGTGTACACGGTTGCACATGTGTGTATGAACAGAGAATAGTGTGCGGTGGCAGTGGGTGCAGTCACACTCTGGCTCTGCAGCATGACTCATTCTGCCAGCTCATAGCAGAGCTCCGCAACACACACACACACACACACACACACACACACACACACACACACACACACACACACACACACACACAGAATGATGCCACACGGTAGAATAAAGCTCTATGGGGTGACTACCACTTCACTTCATCCATGCAAAAGGCAACACACAAAGGATAATCACAGCTGACGACAAGTACAAAATAGGGAATACATACGTGTACATACATGTACTTGACACCCCTGACATGTAACTACAATCACACACAGGAAGAATGACACACACATACTCACATGTATAAAAGGAAAACGGATCAGCTTTCAGATTCTAAGTGATTGATCAGATGTCTCGACGAGCATCGAGCCTCAGCAGGCTTTTAATGACCACTGGCTTACTGACATTTCCACTTCCCTATGTATGCACGTGTGTATGAATAAGAGTGTGTGTGTGTGTCCCATTTTCTCCATTTCAGCCTCCCCTCCCCGCTTAGCGAGCTACATCACCTACGACAGCTTTGATCTACGAGTTTGTTTGATCTTAGAAGTTTGGAGATTTCATAATTTATTGGTAAGTAAATCATCTGAATGCAAGTAGATGGTAGTAGATGGAGAAGGCAGATGGTGTCTGATCCATTCATCAGTGGGAGTGACTCAGTCAATGATTATTATGTCAGCGGAGCCGTTGCATGTGGGCTGCTCCGATCAAGACCATACCGTGCTCCCTTATTATTAGGGAGCGGGATTTGTTGGCTCCACAGTAGGATATGGAGTGAGTAGAAAAGCTGTCCTTCAGCTGTAGGGTCCGGGTGAGTCGGCAATCATCTACTTTATTAAAGTGTTGTTGAACAAGACACTGAATCTCTATCAGCATCAAGAATGCTGCTGTGTAGCTGACTTTTGCACTCCCAGAGAAAAAAAAGTGAATGAAAAGAGAATTTTCTGTCAAGGATCACAAGTATCACATTATACTGATTTTCCTGGTCTTGGTGATGCCACTATGTGAGGGCCTGATGACATCATGTTCTAATTTACAATAAGAGGCATAAGATGTATTCATGTCATGGTGTCTGAACATTCATCAAGGGGAATCTAAGATGTTTCTAGACATTTGTAATGCCATTAAGAATGAAATATAAGACAGTGGGCATCATTGATGTAAATGTGGCAATTAAGAGTCACGACAGTCCTGTAAACCGTGACGTGAATAGCGACAGTCAATCGATCTGCTGCGGTTTACAGGGACATGTGACTCAGGATGGTTAGCTGACTCTGGATGTAGTGGATCTAGAGATCACATCTATGAGACGGATTGATCTGAGCTCTTGGTTTGTGTTTGTGAATAAGATATTATCTCTAGCAACAAGATGTGAAGCTGTGGAAGTTGACTGAACTGTGTTTGGATTCTACTTATACATGTACAATTCAGCCAAGGAAATAACAGTGTTGCTTACTTGTTGAGTGTAGATGAAATTTAACTTCCTACAATAAATTAAAAAGAGCTTTCAACAATATTCGTATTTATCTCAATGAATCAAGAATTGAATTGTAGTGAATCTGAATCGAAATGAAATTAATTGATTCTGGACTTTGTTAATTGAAATCCAATTGAATCAGGAGATCAGAAACCACAAACGTCAGCTTCATGGTGGCACTTGAGGAAAAGTCAGAGAATCACCAAAGTCGGTAGGATTCATCCTCTGGAGACCATGAGTGTCAGCACCAAATCTCATGGCAATCCATACAATAGTTGTTGAGATATTTCAGTCTGGACCAAAGTGGCGGACGGACTGACATTTCCATCCCTAGAGCCACACCACTACCTGCAAGACAAATACGACCTATAACCTTCTGCTATGGAAGCACATGGAAGGTAGCATGTTCTCTGAGGATGACGATAAAAAAGTTGGTAGACCTACGATATTCACACTGCAAGTTTCCACCTGGAGTTGGAGGAGAACCCACAGGAGAGCCCTTGAGCAAGCGTCAAAAGACTTCGCCCAACATAAAAAAGTTATAGTATGCTTTTTACATCATTTATGTCCAAGTTTAGACAGGAGTTTCCAGAGGTCATGGGGTCATGAAGTTTTCCATGTTGAACTCTCTTTGCCTGGGGATAGTTTATGTTATCTATAAGTTTTGACACCAAAGAAGACACATGTATGGACTCAGGAATGGAGTAAAGTAACAGATGCTGTTTATTTCAGCATATACAGTATAAAGCAGGCTCATGCTCACTCCCTGCCTGTGCACTGGATGATCCCAGCGCTTGTATTAAACTACCTGAAGAAGTGAACTGTGTCGTCTGATCCATTCTTAGCTGTGCAGATATCTTTGGAAAATCATTATTACAAAAGGTAGAGCAGATGAAATCACAACTCAGTGTTTCCCCGTGCGCCCCCGTACGAAAATTTTGTACATTTCAATTAGTTAAATGCATCAATCTGGTGCACTCTGAGAGCAAAATTAAGAACCTAGATCTATGAAGAACTTTGTGCTCTTGTAAACAATTTTATCATAAACACATTGGTTGTATAGATATGAATGGTAATACTATAATAATATTATAACTATTTACTGACACTGTTTTGTGTTCTCTACTTATTTCTGCTGGATAATAAAACAGTCATTTTGAAAAGAAAAATGACAAAATTTGCCGGTTGCAGCTTCTCAACTGATAATTCTAAGGTCATAAATGAAGGTAAACTGAATATATTTGGATTTGGACAAAAAGTGACATTTGAAGACATCACATTAATTACAACAACCAACTCTAACTTTTCTGATATTGTGTTTATTACTTGTTTCTGCTTGTTTCACAGGAGGACAAAACATGAGTTAATGCAGGTTGAATGTTTTGTGCCACTGTGCTCAGAGATATCAGTTGAGCTAAAATTAAAAAGGGCTCAGCTGAGAGGCGGTGAAGCCTGTCAGTCACTCCAGATACCCCGGCAGCAGCCAGCGTGAGTGGCCCAAGAACCAACCATACCTGGCGGCGGGAGAGGAGCCGCCGTCTGGTTCACAATGAGTACAGCTGACTTTGCTGCGCTCAACACTGGAGCACAGGAAGAGAAATGAGCTGTTTGTTTCCAATACAGCTACTTTAGCTCTTAGATAATGTTAAGACAAGACCTTAACATTTACAGACGGTCATGCTGTTGTCCTGTGTTGCAAGTCGACGCTTGAAAACCAATATTGAACCGTTTGTAGTTTTTTTCCCCAGATTGAATGAAGTAAACTTATAATGCCAGCACTGAGATAAAGTTGTTGCTCTATCTTTCAGAAATTCCTCTCTTTATCGGTGAAATGACATACTGAAGTTGCAGCTTTGTGTTAACTTGGAGCCATGATGGTCAGCTTAGCATGCCTGTAGGTAGTGGCGGCTGCTAGCAGCTAAAGCTACCTGTATTTAACCTGCATGCAGCCGCAGCAGGCCTCCGGTGTTGGCAGCTGAGTGAGAACACACCTACAGTCTAGATAATTAATGGGAAACTCTGCACAACTTCATCGAAAGTTTGACTGCCAAAGATTTGCTCTCTATAGTTAGTCAAGAAAAAACATGACATTGAACTTTTCTGGATGAATCACTGAGATAAGCCAGTAGAATAACATTAAGATGTGGAGCGTGGTTGTCCAGTGACACAGACTCCTGCCTTAGTCATGAATTTTGTATTGTTATGTTTCATTTTAATTGACTTGTAACTAGATGACTGGGCATTTAGTCAGGAGAAAGTTTTAATATTTTAATATATGTGAACAGGGACTGCTTTGTGTGTTATTTTACCTTGGGATTCAGAAAATGTTGACTTTCATGATAATTAGCTACAAATTATCAGAAAATCTAACAGTGAGATTCCCACCCATAGCAACCCTCACTATTCCAAAGTTAAGCATGTGCCTGTGTGTGTGTGTGTGTGCTTTGGGCCAAGTGAAGCCCTCTTCAGCCTCCATATCTCACTCACACAACATTGCTTTCTCTTTCTTTGCTTGTCATTTCTTGACATCTCTGCTGTAGGCCTACATTACCTTTCTAGCTCACTGTCCCTCTCCTTTCTTTTGCCTCTTGCTTCAGGGAGCCACCCACACCAATTGGCAGACAGTGTCTGATCCTCTTACACACACACACACACACACTCACCTACACCATATAGTGTAATTGACTGCAAGCTGAAAGTACCATCTTGTGTGTGTGTGTGTGTGTGTGTGTGTGTATATATATATACAGCGAGTCCAGAAGGCCCTTGAAATATGCACAGCAGTCCCATGCATAATACATGGGCACAGCAGGAGAAAAGAACTTGTGAGCCAAGTGGATCTCCACCTCTCCATCTCTCCACTCCACCCCTCCCATCCTCCTCTCCACTTTCCCCTCTCTCCATCACACTGTCTGCTGCTGCTGTGCATATGTTTTAAATAACAACTGTCTCTCAGGGTCATTTGTGGGTCAGCAATTATGATGGAGGGAACGCATGAGGGCTGGAGAGATGGATAGATAGATGGCAGCGGGAGAGGGAATGAGGTGAGACTCGCATGGTCACAAAGAAAGACGCGCATTTTTATGCTTGGCGGAGGAATCAGGGAGAAATGTAATGTGAGGAGAAAGGAGACGAATATGATTCACTACTTTAAGTCAGCTGAGGCCTGACCACCCAACAGTTTCATTAGAATCACTGACTGTACAGGATGACTGTCAAAAGGTCAGACAAGCTGCCGAAACAACGGGATGTTAAGCTGTAGTAACCTACCGGTGCGCTTCCATTTACCTTCAGAAAGTGAGATGATGTTTTCAGAAAGCACCTGCACTACTATACTCAACATGCACATATCCAAAAGCGACTGAATCAGAAGCCACAATACTTAAATACAACCTTTTAGTCAAGTGAATACAACTTGAATGTGTACACAGTGTAGGCACAGATTCCTTTCATTTTTATGGGTCAGGATTTCATTAAGCAGTGAATAATGGTCTGACCCTCAGAAGTTTTTTTCATTTACAAATTAGTCATAGACAAAAAGTACACTGAGTGACTTACGATGAGCTGTTTGAGGCCTGTGAAGGACTGTTCCACAGAGTTAGCGTTGAGGACCTGACGCTTCATGGCTGCCTGCTCTCCCAAGAAACGAAGCATTAGGTCTTTCACAGCGTCGCCCTGTAGCAAAACACATGAATTCCCAATCATGCAAAAGGACACCACAGAACTGTGCGAGTATACTGCATGTTTTCACAGTTTCTTACAGTGATTTTTGTTGTAAGAGATTAATTGAAAAATTTCAAGAAACTGCTTATAGTGATCACGTCTGTCCGGGTCAAATTGATCACTACAAGTGGATGATTATTATAACTTATTTTTTTCTTTTTATTTATTTCTCAAGCAGATTACCATCTAATTAACATTTTTATATTTATTACATGAATATAAAGTAATGAAACGGGCAGCTCTGGTATTTACTGAATTTTATTGACTGTTTCAAAATAAAGTACAGCTGTTTCAAATACTTGTTCTTTCGCTGCTGCATCTCATAGGCTTGTTTTTGGCAGTTTGTCATAAGCTTCAAGGAGCTTTTCATTGAGAGACTTTCTTTTTCCCGTTATGTTTTCAATGTGCATGCACCACCAGCCTCAGGTAATCCCCGGAAGCAGATGGGATGTGCGTTTAGGCTGCGGGGGTGGGGGCCGCAGCGCCCTGCAGCGAGAAAGTTGAACCATCAACTTTTGGAGAATTGCAACCTGTAATTCTCTGGAAGCCAATCACAGCCAGTGATCAGACTGATTAGAGCTGTAACCCTGCCATGAGGGAGGACAAAAACATTACCAGAAAGAGGGGAGGACATTTCTCTTCATTTGATAATGTTAACAGTAAAGTTAGGCTTTGCTGACTGCTTCCCAACTCATTTTAAAAAAGACGAGAGAGAGAGAGAGACAGAGAGATAGAGATAGAGATAGAGAGAGAGAGAGAGAGAGAGAGAGAGAGAGAGAGAGAGAGAGAGAGAGAGAGAGAGAGAGAGAGAGAGAGAGAGAGAGAGAAGCAGCGGTCGAGCGAGCTAGAGAGTGGATGATGAGAGCGAGCAGTGGTAGCAAGAAAGCCGGTGAATGAGAGGAATAAAACGTTATTTTCTGCTTGTTTCACAGCGGTTACACATAAACACCCACACCCTGCACCTCCACACAACCCTGTGGAGGTGTGCCGCAAAGCCTGATAATGATGCTGCAGCTGCTAAATGCATATCAGATGTGTATCATGGGAGTAAGGGAAAAAAATAGAATTACTGTAACACTGTAAGCAGACTACTTGATTACTTTTTGCAAATGATTTAAACAGCATTTGTATAGGAATGATTCTGTCTTGAGCTTTTTGATCCATATAAGTGATTGATCACTGCAACTGTGATCACTATAAGCGGTTTCCACTGTACAACAGCCAAATAGTCTGCTTAAATCTTAATCTTTTAACTGACAAAAATTTATTGGAAATCATGTTTTCTCATTTTATCTTTCACCGCATTTCCTCAAATAGTTGCCAGGGCCTTACTTTACCTCAACCACAGAGGGTTCCAGGCCTTTATTGGAAGCAACCTTATATTAGAGAGAGCCTTTATTTCTAATTCCCTCTTTTGATAAGTATATTTGCTCAAATTTTAGTACGAAGCCTCTTTGTTTTCTGTTCTGCGTCCGTTTGCTCTGTTAAATTTTTGTTACTGCATTAACGGTAACCCACTTACTCCGACGTGCAGAATAATAATTCTAGGGCTTAAGTTTCACCTGGAAGGTTCTGGCAGTGCACCACTTAGCTGTAGCATACAGGTAGCATGCATTGCACTTACAGTATCATAACGAGTGTAGTTGTTGTCAACTGGAGTACTTCACCTGGTTCACTGTCTCTCCTCTCAGGGCTCAGCCCCACCCTTACTGAACCACGGAGAACAGAGGAGAGTAGCGCAACCATACATGACAACAAAACGCAGTAAAGACACTGAACTGAACTGAAATGAAATGAGTGCACTTAAATTAGGTAAATAACATAAATAAAGACAGTCTCTACTGCATTTTGCTGTCATTTATGGTCACTGTACTCTCCTCTGCTCTCTATGGTTCAGTGAAGGTGGGGCTAAGCGCTCCGTGCGTGTGCTGCACACACAGTGGAGCAGAGGAGAGACAGTGATCCTGGTGAAGTACTTGATTTGAGGACAACTACACTCGTTCATTACTGTAAGTGCAATAAAAGCTTCACGATTAAAATCCAATAAGTGTAATTTATCAATGTAATCCTTGCAAAAGATGGACAGACTCCAAATGACAAAAAATATTGCCGTGAAGAGTGTGATTTGTGACACAACGAAATAAACAACAGAGGATAATATGAAATGACAGATGTTTTCCTATTGTCACACGATATGTATCATCATATCGCACAGCTCTAACTACTGTCTTCCCTTACAATTTTCCAGAGTTGAAGGTGACATATTCAAAATATTTGTTTTGTACATCGTACAGTCCATAACCCCAAACATTCAATTTACTATCACAGAAGAGTAAGAAAACCAGAAACAAGTGAGACATAGTGTTCTCAGGGCTTTTTAAAGACACATGTTGTATAATAAGCATTTTGCTGCCAAAGTGCCTGTCCTACCTGCAGGTTGTCAAACTTGAGGCCAGGCATGGTGAGTCTGCTGCTCTCTACGTAGGCTGGGCTGTACTGCTGGGTGGCCACAGAGATCAACACCTTCCTGGTCTCCTCAGACGCCAGCCAGGCATCATGGCGCCGGTCCACCTCACTCAGGCTCAGCGCTGTTGCAAATGGGTCGTCGCTACCTGAGAACACAGCCTGGAGCTGGTTGAAGGGCTGCGGCTGAGTGGCCAGGGCTGGGGCGGCAGGTTGAGTTGGAGCTGGGGTTGTTTGGGGTGGAGGAGGCTGGGGCTTGGCAGTTGATTCGGTAGGGGTGGGGGCAAACACTGAGCTAGATGTGGGAACACCGGAGTCCAGAGGTCCTCCAGGGGTGGAGAGGGAGGAGGAGGTGGAGGAGAGCTGGTGCTCAGGGGTGGTGGCTGTGGGTGCGGGGCTGGCGCCGGGAGGGATCTCTGCATTGGGGTTAGAAACGGAGATGAAGGAGGAGGGGACAGTAAAGGAATCAAAGAAGTCAGAGGCTGGATTTGTCTGTCCATTGTCAGTGAAGAACTTGCTGAGGCTGGGGCTGGGCTGGCACACGAGCGGAGCCGTCAGCTTGCTGGGGGTCACTGCCTCATCGCTTCCCCCACCGCTCCCCATACTAAAGCTGGGGGACTTGATGAGGGTGGGCTGGAAGCCGTCAGGCACCAAAGACTTCGGTTGGGTGCCCTGGCTGAATATGGTGCACACCGGCACAGGCTCCTCTTTCGGGCTCGCCTCTTTGGCTGGTGCTGGTTCCTCACTTTGAAGATCATTTGGGCTCTGTGTGTCACTTCGAGGTGTAACACAGGCCGTAACATCCTCTTGTGTGTCCGTCCCCTCCTTTGTGTCCTCCTCTACTTTGGGCTCAGAATCTTCTTTCTTCTGCTCCTCGGCTGAAACTTTGATCTCAGTTGTATTCTGTCCTATCTCAGTTTGTTCCTCCTTGACACCCGGGGTCTCTCCTGTATTCTCCTCTTCTTCTCCCGCATCCAGAAAGGAATCAATGGGAGCCACATCATCCTCCTCACTGTTATTAGGCGAGTCGGAGATCATGACGCTCTCCATCATCTGGTCATTGAGCTTGTCCATCAGGCTCTCGGAGGGCGTGGCGCTGCTTTCCTCCTGGGGCGTGACAAACTCTCCACCCAGATCGATGCTGTCCTCCTGGGGCAGAACGTTGTCTATGGAAGGGGTCTGGTTGGTGGTTGGCTCTGGAGGGTCTGCAGATGGAGCTTCCTTGGTTACATCCTCTACTGTGATATCCAAGGTGACTGGCCGTTGAGCAGGAGCCTCCTCACTATCCATCTTACTGCTCTGGACAATTAAAACACTGTGTTAAATGGTATTACTTTTTAAATGTAATAATAACATTCATTTAAATGTGGAATATATGGTTGGACACCGTACAGCAGCTTTCTTGGTCACTTCCTGTCATTGTAAGCAAACGCTACTTTATTAATTTTATTAATTTATGAACCTCTTCTATCACTACAGCGTCTTCATGCTGTAATTGCTGTAACGGTAAGGCAAGAGCCGTTACTCGGGAAAAGTGAATGATAGTCACTTGCTACCGATGTTTAGGTTTAACAAGTGACCGTGTTAACTGGTGACTGTAAGTCGAATGCGTCCGTGGTTGTCGTGGTGACGGCAGCTGTTGAGAAGCCTAAAAGCCTTAAATGATCCTAAATTGAATGTTCAATGCAGTATATATTTGTCCGCTCCTTTTTGTCCTACATTATGTAAATCAAACTGGTTCGCCAACAAGAAGCATTCACATTTCTTTCTCAAGTTACTTTTAATGTGGGGAAAAATATAGATTAGCAGAGCACCTAGAGTCTACAGGGGAAATTGACATTATTACACAGGTTAACTGGTAGAATAAGAGTCACTTCATATTTGAATATAATGGCTTTTAGGAGGACACCTAAATTAGGAGTTCTGTTCGTGTTTTCAACAGCTGTCGTCACTCTGAGAAACCATTCGGCCAAAAGTCACCAGTTAACACGGTCACTCGTCAATCGAAACACCGGCTATCCTGCTAACGCTAGGTTAGCTGGGCTGGATACTGTAAGCTAACCGAGCAGCTGATTGCAAGTGTCAAATTCATACTTCACTAATAGCTACCCAGGCTTTAAAAAGCGTAAAAGACTACCAAGCTACCTGCACCACTATGCAATGACAGACAACAAGCGATAAAGTGGAGCACAAACACACGGTTATGTTTCCTTACCTTACTGCAGAAACGGCTACAACTCTACTGCGCATGCACGGCTACACCAGAAAGCTACGGCACTCCAGAGCTGACAAATTTCACGCCAGCGAAGATTACGGGATTCTGGATTGATTCTACGTACTTTTAAAAGCGCACACAACGTTGCACGAGTACGGTTACGTTCTAAACTTGACTAACTTGATCTAGTACAATTTTAAAATCGCGGAAGTGCAGAACCGACTGACTTGTGTTTTGAGCAGTACGTGTCTACAATATATATATATACAACGTATATATTTTAAGTGTTTTCATCGTGAGGTGACGCTTTTCTTGGAAGAATAAGAAAGCGCTAACTCTGACACCAAACTGCAAAAATGGAGGACGACGCTCCTGTCATTTATGGTCTTGAATTTCAGGTACGTTTACCCTGATGAACAGTTAACTCAGGCACTGTGCAGTAACCCTGAAACACAAAAATACTCACTGCACCTACAAATTATACATATTTATTTTAGTCTAAAATACAAAATGTGGAATACATTTCACCCACTACTGTATATATGAACAAGCTGTATATACTGTAATTACATAACCACCTACTATATGTTTTTTTTTTTTTACCATTTAATGTTTATCTCAGCACTCTTTGCACTATTTGTACCCTGTTTACAGTCCACAGAAACGCTGTCACCTGTGTATATACATTCCTTGTGTATATTTGTGATGATTGTTATGTTATGTGTAAGTACATTGAGAGCCACTAAACCGGAATCAAATGCCTTGCATGTGTAAACATACTTGGCCAATAAAGATAATTCTGATTCGGGGTATTGAATGCTGCTCCACTGTCATTACTATTTACCCTCTATACTCTTTGCTATTTATTTCTCCTCTTTGCTATTATATAATAAAATTGTAGGCTTAACTGTTAGTTTAGTCTGTTGAATAAGTTGTTGCAGATGTATGTCACAGTATTTATTTATCAGCTCTTTGCCATTGCCTATTACAGAAAGTGTTATTTTCTAGTCTGTAAATTAGGGATGCACGATATTGGACTTTTTGCCGATATCCAATATGCGGATATTTCCAACTCATTGTGGCCGATTGCAGATGCTGATACCGATATATGCACATATTTTTTCCAGCTGGCTGAGGAGACTATTATGCTTGCAAGCATAGATTGTACCATGATCAAGAAAGACAATATATGAAGGAATATGGAGTTCAGTAGCTCAGCATTAAAACTTTAATGAACGTGCCAAGTTGGTGTAGCAGTAGAGTTTTCTTTGAGTTCATTAGACAGACAGGATTAATGTGTAGGATTTAATCTCTGGTCCACACTCCGGAGCAGAAGGTAGCGGTAATGCACCTAATATGCTGGTTGCCACCCGCTGGTATAAACCAAAAAGAAGTTGTTTTTTCCCCAAACAGAGTGGTACATCGTGTCAGCCAAAGTGTTTCTTATCTGTGCAGCTGAACACAGCAGCTCCCCCACAGGCTGTTTCACGCTGACGGTCCCGGTGTTTCATCTGCAAGCTCCACTTAACTCAGCTGCCCGACAGACCCGCTGCTTCCTCCCACTTTAAACTGAATAATTAACCGGGACCGAGTACCGATGACGTGCCGATAATATCGTGCATCCCTACTGTTAATTGAAAATGTGTTGACAATGGACAGTCATGTTCCCTTGTATCCACTTTACAGGCACGAGCACTAACTGCCCAGACAGCTGAAACTGATGCCATTCGTTTCCTCGTGGGCACACAGTCTCTGAAGTTTGACAACCAGGTAAGGAGAGAGAGAAAAAAAGACTTAAAACAGACAATTTCTCCTATTCTCACTCATTCAGTTCAAAGTGTTGTTTTTGTGTCCCTTTGCAATGTATATCTATTGTAGTAGTTTTAAATGGGTAGTTAAAGGGTTGTATTATAGTGTTTGATAACCACTCAGAGGTACATGATGCTGCCTCTGCTGGACTAACTGTGGACAAGAACATACTAGATGTAGATATGTTTTAAGATCCCACCAGACATATAAAAAAAAGTCACATATAATACTTTGAATAATATTTTGTGTCTGATAAGGTTTTTCCACAAAAACGTACAATTACCTTGTAAAGTATTCTTAAATTCACACTGAAAGATTCCCAATCTATGCAATTTTATTTCAAATCTGCTGGACACAAGACGTCTCCTATTTAGGAAGGAAGTTTTCCACTACAGGAGGCAACTGGCACACCCCTGTTCTTAGTCTTGTAGTTCACTGTGGTAGTTTATGTCCTCATGCAATCTGTTTGAGTTTAGGTAATAATGGAAATGAAGTGTTGCATAAATATATTGCTGTCTACTGTGTGACCCTTTCCCCAGACATACATGATGCCACACCAGTTGGGCTCAGTCAGTATAATAATAGACCATATTATACCATGTAGTAAACTGGAAACATCTGTCATAAATAATATACTCACACACAAAATGTACCTGAAATGAGAAATTGAAATGAGAGTCAAAGACAATCATTAAGTTTCTAGAAGAGAACATAATACAAGTTGTCACGATGCCAAAATCTTCATGAATGTCCAGAGTCAAGTTGAAGGGGCCAATTTAAAAAAATATTCTGATTGTCATTGACATGAAGAAAGTTTATCATTTCATTTCAGCGTAAAACCTAAGACCTCAATGTTAGACCTGAAAAAACAGTTTTGATTTTGGTCAGGAGATTTATTTGTGGTCAGGTTCAAGAGTTTTTTTTAAGGCAATCAAATCTTGAGAGCAGAGAGGGTGAGCTATATTTGTTAAGGTGGTGTAACACAGTAATCATGCAGAAGGTCTTAGTCCTGCACACCTGCACAGAAGCAGAGCTCAAGATATAAAGAAACCAGGATTCTGTAAAGACACTTTTGTTTTGCCCATGGCCCACGAGCAGGCTGTCCACACCTTTATTTTTGTGATGAAGATACTTTCTTTTTCAAAGAAAAAATTGTTTTTTGCTACCTCAGTATGAAAAAGAGACAAAAGGCATAAGAAGTGGATTTGTATTGTCAGATAAGTGTCTAAATATTTCAAGATATCATAACCTTGACATAGTATTAAAAAGAAGAAGCTATCAGAAAACTGAAGAACATAACTGACAAGTGTAATATTTGGATAGTTTTTCAAACCTTGTATTGCTGATAATCTGTAGCTTGTTAATCTCTCTTTATTCATGCTATTCACTGCCAGCTCCAAAGCAACACTAGCCAAGGTTATTACTAAATACATATTTATTTGAGTGTGCTTAGTTCCTTTTCTTTAAGTAAGAAAATAACATGTATTTTACTGTGTGTGTATGTTTGGTCTGTTAGATAAATATAATGTAAAGGTTTGGTCTTTGGTATTGTGGTGCATGTGTGTGTGTGCTGAATACAAGACTTGTTTAGATTATTAAATTTAGTTCTACAACAATGACATAGAAACCATTATTTGAAAATGTATCCCCAACAGTTTCTATAAAAAAATCATTCTTAATTTAATATAGCAATACAAAGATTTTATATATACAAAGATTTTTAGACCAAATGAGTAATTGAAAATATATAAACTGGAAAATAATAATCAAAATAATTGTTAATTGCAGCCCTAAATTAATTAACATTTGAGAATCTGGAACCAGCACATGTTTGGTATTTGCATTTGCTTTAATAATGATGATCAAGATACTGCAGTTAAGTATGGTAGCTGTTTGAGCATCACTTGGGACCACAGGTGTAGCTCAGCACAGACAGTCTCAGTCTGGCCATCAAACACCATTAACAGCACTTAAAGGTGCAGTGTGTAAATTTAGTGGCATCTATTGGAACAGACTTGGCAGAAACAGAATATAATATTCTTAAGTATGTTTTAATTAGTGTGTGATCCCATGAAAATAAGAATTGTGTTTTTGTTACCTTAAACGGGGCTTTCCAGCTGGTGGGAAAAAGTAGCCAGCTCGGGGGGTCCAGGAACATGCTCCCCCAGAGAGAGATTTTGCTGTAAAAGCTCAAATTTGGTGGCCTTTGGCACATTTTAATATCACTATTCCATCATATACGCTGATCTCAATTATTGCATATTTTAATGAGTTTTAGCTCACACAGCCTGTAAATGTCTATTAATATTAAAAAACACACCTATTCCTGACTGATCAAAACGTTTGTAATTAAGAATCATTAGACCTTATTTATTTTATATTTATTTATTGACACCTTCACTATGAAGTTTATCAAGACATGCCACAATGATGGTTAATGTATTGTTTTACCAGAAACATAAATGCACTCTTGTTCAACAAAAATAAACAAGGTTATTTTAAGGGTGAACATGTTTCTAATCCCATGTCTTATCTAGTCTATGTATTGGTTTTGATTTAAATTAGTTATAAAATATACCTATAGCAAATCACAACTTGTTAATCAAAACTGTTTTATTAGAATCAAAAATGGATATAATAAAGTAGCTGGCTTAAATGAGTCGTCGGCTGTTTGGCTGGCAGCCGGTGCTTATGGAAAGCTCTACTTAGAATGAGCCCTTAATATCTACATAGGCAGCGGGTCCTCCTCCACAGAAGCTGCCATGTTGCACCACCATGTTTCTACAGTAGCCCAGAATGGACAAACCAAAACTGGCTCTAGAGAGGGGCTGTCGTGTTTTCTTGAGTTTCATGTCCACCGTAGATTCTCCTACATGCTTGGAGGGGGAGGGAGAGGGGGAGGGGTATTCAGTTGACTGCAATCTGCAACCTCACCACTAGATGCCACTAAATCCTACACACTGCTCCTTTAAGCCAAGTGCCATCCTTAATAATAGATCTGAATCTGTTGCATGTACATCCATGTTGTGTGTGCATCCAGGGTTTCTCTGCAAAAGTCTGTGTGTGTGTTTGTGTGTTTTTTTACTTTGAGTATGTTTGTGTGTCTGTGTGTGTGTGTGAAGGAGGAGAAGTGTGAGAGAGAGGAGTGCGTGCATGCATGCATGCATGCACGTCTTGCAGAGGTCATTACAGAGACAGATGACAGAAACAGTTGGCTCTAAACGGGGGGAGAAATAATTAGCTCTCTGAGAGCGAGAGAGAGAAAAAGAGAAATGTCTGCCTGGAAAAAACGAGCCTATTTTCTGGCAGACTTTAGTGTGAAAATGGTCTGGCACTGAATGCAGACCTAGTTCAATCCAAGTCTTGTGTTGCGAGTCTAATACAGAGCTTGTTGGGAATGGTGACAATGCATCCCAGTCGATCTGTGTGATTTCTTATTACTTCTCCCAACACTTCCCTCCACTGTAGCATGAGCATGGATCTGAAACACAAGAAAACCAAAGAGGTAAATTCTTTGTTGTAGTGTAAATCAAATCTTAGTACAGTGATTTGATTTTGTTTTAATGAGGGTGCTAATGGCCAGGGGCAGATCTGGGGGGGGGGGGGGCAGCTGTCGTCCCTTTAGATTCCCCTACCAAGCCCCCCCTAATTTTCCTGCTCCTTAAACTGTAATTGTAAAATAAATGTAATTTTCAGTCACCACTATGGTCTTAAGGTGTCCAAAGCACTGAAATAAGGAAGAACTAGAAAGAAAATCCATAATTCATAATGCTCACTTTGGCCCCTGCAAACTGTTGGTATGGCATTGTGCCAAACACAGACAGACAGTGGCAGCCAGTCAGAACAACACAACACACGGAGTGACTGAGCGCTGCAGCATCTGGAGGTGAAGTCAAGTCAGAGGTTCTCCGTGTGAAGTTTAACCACCATAACCAGTTTAACTCAAACAAAGTTAAGTCAGCAATGAATGTAATTACTCTATGCTAAACTTCATTCAATAACCAAAGCATGTCTGTAATAACGTTAGCCTCAATTTTAGTAGATATCAAAAGCTGCAGCGTTGTGGTGTTAAACACTGTGAAGTTAGGTTTGAATCCATCACGTTTAGGGAATGTGGGTTGTCGGGACCGTAGCCTAACAACTACACGTCAGTGCTATTTTTGTTTGATTAGCAAATATATAACTGCTCTTCTACCGTAGTACAGCACAGAGTCAACACACACACAGGCTGCTGCATCCTTGACTGTCAGACTGAATATATTAGTCATCAGGGGATTAAATATCACTCAGTGCTAAATCTGATTGTTGTTTTATTGTAGTTTATTAACCACATGCTCCTACAGTGTAATGAAATACATGGATTTTAACCATGAGATCCGTTTACATCTTGACTAGTGTAGGTCAGAGTAGTTGGACTGGTATGCAGTACAGACTGAAAATGAAAAGTCACAGAGAGAAGAGATGAAACAGGAGAAGAGAAATATAGTTGTTCTCAGTATTGAGAACAGCATAACAACTGTCACCTTAAACCCCCCCTCTAGTGTATTTTGGCATTTTTAACATATTTCATATTTTTCGGAGTCATTTCCTGACAATGTTGATTAGCCACACTGTTTGCTTAATATTTTTTGACAAATTACTTAATTTTACACCCAAAGTTCAAAAATGTAAGCAGTTGCTAAAATGGAACAATGATGTATGACTATAGTAGAACGCTGCAGTAATACGTCATCCTCATAAAATCCCTTTGTTTATGAGAGCGTCACATAGGCTGCTGATACAGTATCAGGCACCTGTGTTTCAAACTAAATACTTGCTGCAGATGTGCTGCAACAACAGATTAATGCTTAAAATATAAATAATTAATTTCAACTGAACACTCTCAAACCAAAATCAGCACAGAAATTAATGTTTAATGTAGTTAAAGCAGGAAAGTCAGTCAATCAGTCTTCAATGAACTATAAATGAATGTGTGTGATTCTTACAGTATCTGCTGTCCACAGCTGCTTTATACTGTATGAGAAGCTTCTCCTTCACTTCATTAAATCCCTGCAGCATCTGAAGGCAGCAGGACTGATATGTTGATAAAACCACAGCCAGAGCGCAGTGCTGTTACACACAGCTGTTCACTAAACTGCCTTAAAACAACACCAGGCTGCTACAGTATAACCACACACACACACACCTCTACACACAGTAGTAGTAACTAGATGATCCATCAATAAAGCCATTGTCTAACTTCACCTATAGATTTCACATATCTCTGATACTGACATGTAAGCTAGTCTATATAGCTAATGCTGTTGTAAGCGGTTAGGCTATAACATCACTACCATTCAGACACAGTGTGAGTGCGCTAGAATGGCATTCTGGTTGCCATGGTAATGTATTACTACTATTAACCACACCCCTATTCTCTGTTTGAGAAAGAGCGTTAAACAGGAAGTAACACTGGCTGGAGTACGGCTTTAAGCTGTCATAAACTGTGGTCTGATGGGTAGTGCAGAGCCAGTAAGACCTCACAGTTTTTTGTATTAATGCTGGTTTCTTGTTCATAATGCAATGTAAGAATAAACATTGTAAAAAATATATTTGTGGATCTTTTGTTGAATCCATTTACCTACAAAAGTAGAATTGTATTTCTATTTGGGGACCCCCACATACTATGCCCTTCCATGCCACCCTGCCATAACTTCTTGCCACCCCATGTAAAATTTTCTAGATCTGCCACTGCTAATGGCACATACTTGCACAGATTGAAGTTGACCATCACAAGAGAATTAGTGGTGAAATCTTTGGTTGTCAATCCTAAACAGTGGTCCTAGATCTCAATGTGATTCAGCGCTTGAACAACCAAATGCAGACCGTCAAAATTCTGACAGTGTCAAGGCCTCAGTGTGCGTCAAACAAAGCACTTATTAGATAGTTGAACAGCCCCTGAAACCCTTCTTTGGATGTTGGAAAGAGTGGGCGGCTTTGTCTGTCAGTTCCTGTAACTTTTTGGAACAGACAATCTGACAATCACGCCCACTTCGCACAAGCATTGGCCAGGTGTGTGAAATAAAGGTAGGGTGTTAACGTTTTGAGTGCAACACCATGAATGTCTTCAAGGAGAGACTGTCTGAAAGGGTGTGCCGTCATCCCCCTTTTTTTGCATTGAGACCGCAAAGACGTGCAGAGTTCTTGCATAGACGTTGGGGAAGCAGTGGGATGTAGCCAGGACGAGGCAATAATGTCAGGCCCTTTGCCCGGCCTTCGAGTGTGGCAGTATAGAACACGATTTCTTTTAGACGTGATCAGACATGTTGTACGAGCTAGTTTGTTTGGAGCATATCTCACAATGTCACTGCTGCTACAACCTTTCTACAAAGCAACTAACTGTAAAACAGCTTTTTTGATCAAAGAAACCCTGCTAGTGTGTTGACCAATGCTTGTTTTTTTTTGTTTTGCCACATTTATGAAATGTGACAGTTTATGATGTGTCTCCTTGCATATTTTTTTCTTTTTCGTACATTGTACGATTTACCAGGCCTTTATTCATCAAAATTGATACCCTGACAAAGATTTAGACCAAGATTTGATTGCATCTTGTAAACATAGTTTACTGACTTGTTTCTTTGTTTTCTGGTAATGAAGTCGAAGAGTGTTCGAAGCTGTAGATCCTAAAAAGGATCATTATTCATTTTTTTTGTCATGACCCTACATTTTAATCAGTGGTTGAGTAAGTGCAGTCGGTTTTAACCATGAAGCTCATTGTCTTTTCCTCTCTGCATAAGTTTTCTGGCCAACATTGGTTAGCTCACTGTGTCTGAGTTTGAACTTGCAATATGAAAAATGTTTTTTCGATTGGCATTTCAGCCGTGATAGCTCCTGCTGTACCCATAAGCCTCCTGGCCTCTCCACCTCCCATTAAGCATAATGCAGGGTGGAAATGTCTCTCTTAACTCGCCGAGCACCTCTCAAATCCCTCAGAGACCAATAGCAGGAATGACAGATCGGAGGGCACGTCGGCATGGCATTTAAGGCTGCTAACGAGATAAAGCGCCCGAGCTTGGCACCTCTCACCCGCTCGCTACTCCTCCGCCCCGCTTACTGTCATCTGTGCGGCTAAAGAGCTTTAGTGTAGAGGCCCCTGAAGTGGGGGCCACGAGCCAGCTTGGCTTTATCCCTCCCTTACCCCCTCTTCCCAATCCCCCTCCTCTCCTCCTCCCTGCCTCAATTCCTCCCACCTTCGGCACATTAATAAAAGAGCTGGGCCGGGTGCCCAAGTGGCTGAAGGCTATGAGTCACTCCCCAGGCCTGGAAGAGTGAGGGATAAATCACCTGGGGGAGGAGGGCTGGAACTTCTCTCTCCCCTCACACCTGGGTTCATTCAGGGGGACCCTATTACTAGGCCCTCCAATTACCCTGTCCCGCCGGCTTGAATTTATTTGTACCGCTCCCCCACCACCATAAAATTATAACTTTGCGTAATAATTTTTTGCTCGATGCAGTCCAACCCAAGGTTAATAGCCGCCTAGCTGACTTTGAGGCGGCTGAAGGATGCTGCCGCTCCGATGCTCTTCTCCTCCTCCTCCTCACGCCCCCTCCTTTCATCCTCTTGTTCAGCCTGTAAAAGTAGTACAGGGAAGGGGAGTGGAAGTGCCTAGCAGGAGTTATTGTCCAGTGCAACCCCATTAACGGTCCCCCAAGGTGCTGTAAGTGTCTTTCTTATGGGAGAAACCGCCATTAATTGTCTGATCAAACCTTGAGACCCTCACTGTTTTACTGCATTGTGGGCCCTGAACTGCATTCAATCGAGGGCCCTCATAGAATAGATTTCCATCTAATGAAAAGAGCTCAGTAAGGAGGACTTCTTATTAACGTCTTATGGATAAAAGTTTAGCTTGTTTGTTGAACTTGTGTGCTGTAAAGTTTGGACGGCAGTGTTTTCAAGTGCAGCCAAGTCCTCGGCATTACACCTGGTCAAGGAGCTAAAGCCCATCATGCACCAAGTATTTGTAGTTGAGGCTCATATAGTAGTTTAGGTGTAATTGTTAAGTTTTAGGAATGCATCTTTGTATACTTGATCATGGATCCCTGAAAATGGATACTGAGCTTGTGCGAATTGCTGAAACCTGCAGTGATTAAGCAAAGAATTCTGGTCCTGATACCAAAGTTATTTTTTGATACCTTACTTTAAGAACTATAAAGATGTTTTTCTACAAAAAGCATTTTTCTATATAACAAATGAAGACAGGCTTCTCAAATGTTAAGTGTTGTTTTTACAAAGGCATCTGTCTAAGATCTGTTGTAGAAATACTGTCTAAAATTGGGAGAAGTATTATTTGTGTCATACCCTTTTGAGAATTTCAGCAAGCATTCAATGCCAACTTTTGGTACTTTACAGTTTTTGATGCTCAGGGCTATGGACACACTTGGTACTAATAAAATATTGAGGTTTGATTTCCTATGTACAGCCTCATTATATTTTGGCATAGAGACAAGAGGTTTCTCTTGAGTATCCCAAATAATATTGGTACTGGTGGACTTTTTATTGCCATTTAAGGTTTTAGCATCAGTTATTCAAAGAAAACAGGAATTTGCTGATTGTCTTGATTTAACTGGAAACCTTCACAGAGGGTTGTGAAACACTGCTTTCATAGATATTAAAGTATACTAAAGGAACTGTTCAACATTTTGGGAAACACACCTTCCCTTTCTTTCTGAGAGTTAGATGAGAAGATCAATACCACTCTCATGTTTATGTGTTATGTGTAGAGTCTAGCCTAGCTTAGCATAAAAACTGGAAGCATGGGACAACAGCTAGCCTTGCTCTGTCCACAGTTCCTAAACATGTCCACCAGCACTTCTAAAGTTGTGTTAATTATTAAGCTTTACAGGTGTTGCGTTGGTATATTTTTCATTTTGAAAAGAGCCAGGCTAGCAGTTTATCCCTGCTTCCAGTCTTTACACTAAGCTAGGTTTATTGCTTCCTGGCACAGACATGAGTGGTATCAGACTTATAGTCTAAAGCCCCTTTTTAGACGTGGAATATGGAAATCTGCTGGCTTTATCTATCTGTTCAAGTGATGGATTTTTTTGTCATTCAGACATGGGTGTCTGTTACGTTAATGTTCCTTAGAGCTTGATTCATTTACGGAAAGAGCCACAATACGTGCACAGTATCTGGTGGCATCACTGAGAAATAGTGATGAGTTTATGATATGAAGAAGGAAAGAGTGTTCTCAGTTCTTTTACAGCCTGCGTTACTGGTGGATTTTAAAACATATTCTGCTGTTGAAGCCTTAATTAATGACCATTAATGAGCTCCTCTTCTCACTAGTGAATCCTCTAATAAATTAAATAATAAAAAAGTTTCATCTTACACTATTAGAAAAGGAATTCTGCTGCCTAGTTTATGATGCTCCACAGTACACAAGCATGTTGAGACGTTAAGTTGGGGCTCTCATTTGATCTATTTTCAAACATGCTGTATGTGAAGTGTTTTGCTGGATTTTCTGTTATTCATCCATGCTGTTGACATGGGTAAAACTGCTGGTTGGATTATTATTGTGTTTTTTTTCTACCTCTCTTTCTTGTGGTCACACTGCAAGAGGAAAATGATTTTTAATACTGGCAGGTGGACTGATCTGACATGAGAAGGATCTCTTCAACTTAAAATTGGCTCATTCACAGTGTGTTGTTTAACAGACGGGGTCTGAAAGGGCTTGATTCATGAAAACAGATAAGCATTTTTCCCTAAATGTTGTACTATAAACTCAGCAGTTTATACTGACGTTTAATGATCATAAAGCCAGAAAGACACTGCGTTCTCCACTGAGAGCAACTTCTCAACACTTTCATAAGGTGCAATTCACATTTTCTACACTATCGCTATGGCATTCTTCACCTACAGCACATGTTAACACCTGAGGGCATTTGGGATTTTCAGTAGTATCAGTAGTAGTGTCTGAGTGGTACATTTAGACTGCAAATAAAGTTACATTCTGTAAATACTGCAGAAAGGACATTATTCTGTATTGTTTCTGCCCAACTCATGAGTGCCATACTATACTCAACTGAAGTTACACACTCACTATGCAGACAAACCAGACGTTTGAAGTTAGAGCACTCTTAGCTAAAGCTAAATTTTCCATCTGCTGACAAAGGCTTGCTTACAAGAAAAGACTTTGAAAAACAACACAATTAAAGCTCTTTCACAGGAAAGCTCTCTTGGATAATGCACCTCATCCCCAGCCCCTTTTAGCACGGCTATTTGTCTAAAAAAAAAGATGGAACAAGCTTTTATCGATTTCCCTTTTTGTTGTACCTTTTCCACTGACTCCTCATATGCAGAACTCCCATGAATCCGGCATGACTTCTAAAAAGTGTCTTAATCGTCGCTTTAAAGGCCAAATCAAGATGAAAAGTCTGCAGCCGTATGAAGTTGACGACAGGAAAAAAAAAGAACCAAAGCGACGACTGCCTTGAAATTACGTTTACTGTCATATTAAAAAGAGGAACCTTCTTCTTTTTTGGGGGAGGGGGGGGGGAATCAGAGGAGCGTGTGGAGCTTTGAACTGTGCCTGGTGTGTGGAGGGAGGAGCACACAGTGTTTTTAACTCTAGCTTCATCCTCAACACATCTCCTCTCTCTCTTTTTCTGCTTTCCTTCCAGATCCACATCATTGACTTTGATGATGAGAATAACATCATTAATAAGAATGTCCTTCTGCACCAAGCTGGGGAGATATGGCACATTGGCGCCAGTCCTGCAGATAAGGCTGTGCTTACCACCTGCTATAACAAAAGTGAGTCCTACTGTTTCCTTCTGTCTCTGTTTCCCCATTCGCTGCCTCCTTATGCATCATGTTTCTCTTTTTCTTCCTTTGTCTTCTTTTTTCTTTTTCTCCGTGTTTCTTTTCATCAGATTACCTCATGCAGTTTAGTTGAGAATCATAACGTGGAGTCGCTCTTTAACAGGTGATCAATAACAGCTCGTCTGTCTTCGCAGGTCCGACAGCAGCAGCTGTGTTAGGAGTCATGTTCAGACTCTGATAGAATCAATACTAATGTGTGGACATGATGACCCACATGAGGGATAATAGCGGCAGCTGCAAACTCGCTATGGCTGGAGAAAATCTGTGAACCTCACATGTAGATCATCTGTGTTTTTATGTGAGGTTTTCTCGTGAAATTTACGTTTTTTTTTTTCTTTCAGCGTTATATTTAATTGGAAGTAGAGAAAAAAAAAGCTTCTATGATATAACAATCCTAATAAAGAAAACCTGTTTAGCAAAAAAGTCCTTTGGGATTGCAGGAGAAACTGTATCAGCGGTGTCAGAGCGTGCCAGTCCAATTTTGTTGAAACTGAACCTCGTATTTTTCAGCAGTGGTTACAACCACAAAAACCAGCACCCATGGCCAGATTAACAATAATATTTTATCACCCTCATAACCCTCTCAGTGTGATACAGTACACTGCTGTAGCTTTGATAAGAAACACTATTTTTATTTCAAATTGCAGGTGATAGGGCCGTAGTTTTCCTCCCCATTAACACATCATAGAGTAATAGAGTTATTCTAATCATTAACATGTGTCAAGATGCAAATACAGTTTTTGGAGGTATCACTAAAAATAGAGCCTGACCAGCACTGATACTGAGACTGATACTGGTTAGTTCTTATGATCCACAAGCGAACAAGTGCAGTTTCATATGATGGATGCAGTTAGCTAGACATAAAATCAAAGCCACATTTGATTTGATACATTTTTGTATACGCCCCTGAGCTCAAGATGAGTCATTAAACATATGAAAATATTTTATAGGTTGCATGTAACAAGAAATAACTGAACACAGGGACACAGGATTAGAACTGGGAAATGTATATTTTATTTCACTGTGGCTTTAAGTATCATTTATCTATATATACATATTTATTTATTAACACTCAGATGTGACGTTCTATGTATTAATATGCATTTATACATACGTATGCCTACAGTATTTTCATACAGGTTGCGTTATATTTAGTTGTTCAGATAACTGCCTGTATGAGAGTGCACATGTTATCTTGTATTGGGAGGAAGTAGGAGCTCTTACTGTGAGGATTGAAGAAACAGGTTGTTTTGTTGATGCAGTCGTTGCACGTGAAGCGTTTTGTGAGCATGGCTGTTGCCAGTAAAGCAGTTATCTAGTAACCCAAAAAGTCTTCTTGTTGAGTAACACAGAAACTCAGGTATTTCCTGTTTCCTGAGACATATCACACATAACTCTCATCACATTTAGACTCAAATGTTGCGAAATCCTCATCAAGACTGTTTTTGGGTTCATGTAGGACTCATCACTTACTGAAACTGAAGACACTGGGTTTTCTCGACCTCTGAGGATTTCTTGAATTTAAATATTGAAGAATTTTAACCATGATATGTATTTAACGAGTCAGTACAGTTGAAAATGATCTCATCAGTGCTCTGTGGTGGACAAACTATGTGATGGCGACATCGAAAAACAACACTGGCATTTGTACACCGCAGTTGTACGCAGTGTGCTGTACTGTACTGTACGCCACACCAATGCAGGAGTGACGCTTAAATTATAGATTACAATCTAGAGCTGCAACAATTAGTTGATTAATCAATCGACAGAAATTGAATCACCAACTATTTTAATAACCAATTAATCGTTTTGAGTCATTTAAAAAAAAATTATCCATGTTCCATCTTCTCAAATGTTCTGGTTATTAAGTTCTCTATGATAGTGAACTAAATATGGCTGGGTTATGGACTGTTGGTTGTTTGAGGATGTGACCTTGGGCTTTGGGAAACATTGATAGACCAAATGATTAATTGAAAAAATAATCAACAGATGAATCAATATTATTTATTAATCAATTTTAAAAATAATCATTAGTTGAAGTTCTATTACAATCTCATTTTAGTTACAATGTCCTGCCTATTGGCCAAGTGTCAATCTTAAACACAGTATATGTACAATATGTACAGTCTAGGCTATAGTGCTTTCTAAGGTCAGAATGGTGATGTGCCACTTGTGCTGTGTGTGTGTCAGAGAGTGTTTTTTAATCTCTGTGTGGACCAAAGTGAGCTAGACCTCGAGAGTGAGGACACTTCTTCAAAGGGTTGTTTAAAACTTAACACTCGGTTTTCAGATTGAGGTTACAACTGGGTTAAGGTTATGGCTATGGCTAGGGAATACATCATGGCGATGAGGGTCCTCTCAGGTGTAGAAGAGGTGTGTGTGTGTCTGAGGTTACGTCATACAGGAGCTGACAACCATGTCAGATGGGGCAGGGAGAGGTTGATGCAGAGTGCGCTGTAGGCCTTTAGGGGTAGATACTTCTGGGACAGGGTGTAGTCACTGTCTCCCCTCAACCTCCACTGCCCTCCTCTTCCTCTCCTCCTTCTCCTCTTTTTTTCTCCCCCTCCGTCTCTCGCTCTCTGTCAGCTGAGTTCTACATGCTTGAGTTCACAGAATGACAGCCACTCTGGACCGGGCTGAAACCCAGACAGCCCACTACGCACTGCTGCACACACCACACACACTCACACACACACACACACACACACATATATATACTGTACATAGAAACACACATACACACACACAGGAGTAATAAACACAAACACACATACACAAGTGAGTTCATATAGCGTTTCCATACCGCCTCCCACTGGCACTTTAGTATGTGAGCAAGAAAAGGCTTTTGTTCAAGATGATTGCTTGCCCACTTACTCCAAGTGCAAGGTTGTCTAAAACCACTCAAGAGCCTGTGGACTCGCACCACGTTGCTTTTTAATTTGACAAATAGGCCTAACGCCAGTTTTTCATAGCCCAACGCCTGCCCACACAATATCAATATCTACACCAAAAAGAAATTAGGCTATTTTGCTCTCACTTTTCTTTCTTTCTCTCTCTCTTTCTGCTCTGTCTCTCCCTCTCTCTGTGATTGGTTATGCCCTCCAGCCTCAAACTTTTACTCCAATTACTGTATCAATTCTACATTTAGTCCACTGGTTCCAATTAGCAGCTCTGGCTCTGGTGCGCTTGTGCCAAAATAACTCATTTGTGATGTGGATTTGGAGGAAAGTGTGTCCACGTCACAGCGTCAGCGCCTGTCCGCCACACACACACACACACACAGACACACACACACACACATAAAATAACAGTGTAACAGTATGTGAATGATTGTGTGTGTGTGTTGTTCTCTTCCAGCTAGTGACAGCAGGGTGGTGTCCTGTGCGGCAGTGTGGCGGATGCCCTCCGATTGGGAGACAGGAAGCCACGAGTCACCTGACGACTCCGCCCACAACCCCCAAACCCTGGAGCTGCTCTGTCACCTAGACGACAGCGCCCACGGCAACACTTCCTGGTAGGTGTTGCTGGGGAACAGTTGCATTCGGGTAAACTGCTGTGAGAGTTATAGTACAAGTGATGCACACTACGCATTACAACTTATTTTGAAAGTTTGAAACAGTAATGATAACTCAAAGTCCACTTACTAGCATTTTACTGGCGCTTTCACCTGAATCTCACAGTCTTCATCAGGAGACCATGTGTTGAAACCACCAGAGGAAAGAAAGCACATAGGTAGACTTTGAGTTAGAATTATGCTGTCAAACTTATTTTTTTTCCAATGTCTATAATTAAAACTTTGACACTCAACTATTTTGAAGGTGCTTCCTAAAGCACAATTAGTGACCCACATGATAGATTTTGTGCTGATCATGGTAATAAATAGGAAAAAGTAATACATACAGAATAAATCCTTGGATTTTATGGCACTATGTAAACCAACTATATAGCTTGAAGTTTGCTTGTATATGATGCCTCTATACATCACCAATATGTGCTCTGAAAAGCATTGGTAGGCACTTTGCTGTCTGATTTGCTTTCCTCAAATGAAGAAGCAAACAACCAACAGGTAGATTCAGGAAGGATATTTTCTTATACTGATAGAGGTTCAAAATTCAACTGGAATCATTTAGAAACTACAGTGAGCAGTGAAATCACTGCAGGTGGCAGAGATACAGGTTGTAGCCGGTAGGTTGTAGGCTCTCCTCTCCTCTCCTCTCCTCTCCTTTCTTGTTTCCTCCTCTGCCGACCTCTCCTCTCTTCTCTCTTTTTTCTTCTTCTCCTCTCCTCTCCTCTCTTTTTTCTTCCTCTCCTCTCCTCTCCTCTCCTCTCTTGTTTCCTCCTCTCTCCTCTCCTCTCCTCTCCTCTCCTCTCCTCTCCTCTCCTCTCCTCTCTTGTTTCCTCCTCTCCTCTCCTCTCCTCTCCTCTCCTCTCCTCTCCTCTCCTCTCCTCTCCTCTCCTCTCCTCTCCTCTCCTCTCTTGTTTCCTCCTCTCCTCTCTCTTGTTTCCTCCTCTCCTCTCTCTTGTTTCTTCCTCTTCTCTCTTGTTTCCTCCTCTGCCGACCTCTCCTCTTCTCTCCTTTCCTCTCTCTCGTTTCCTCCTCTCCTCTCCTCTCCTCTCCTCTCCTCTCCTCTCCTCTTCTCTCCTCTCCTCTCCTCTCTTTTTTCTTCCTCTCCTCTCTTTTTTCTTCCTCTCCTCTCCTCTCTTCTCCTCTTCTCTCTTGTTTCCTCCTCTGCCGTACTTTCCTCTTCTCTTGTTTCCTCCTCTCCTCTCCTCTCCTCTCCTCTCCTCTCCTCTCTTGTTTCCTCCTCTCCTCTCCTCTCCTCTCCTCTCCTCTCCTCTCCTCTCCTCTCTTTTTTCTTCCTCTCCTCTCTTTTTTCTTCCTCTCCTCTCCTCTCTTCTCCTCTTCTCTCTTGTTTCCTCCTCTGCCGTACTTTCCTCTTCTCTTGTTTCCTCCTCTCCTCTCCTCTCCTCTCCTCTCCTCTCCTCTCTTGTTTCCTCCTCTCCTCTCCTCTCCTCTCGTCTTTTGTTTCCTCCTCTCCTCTCTCTTGTTTCTTCCTCTCCTCTCTTGTTTCCTCCTCTGCCGACCTCTCCTCTTCTCTCGTTTCCTCCTCTCCTCTCCTTCCCTCTCTCTCATTTCCTCCTCTCCTCTCCTCTCCTCTCCTCTCTTTTTTCTTCCTCTCCTCTCTCTTTTTTCTTCCTCTCCTCTCCTCTCCTCTCTTCTCCTCTTCTCTCTAGTTTCCTCCTCTGCCGTCCTTTCCTCTTCTCACGTTTCCTCCTCTCCTCTCCTCTCCTCTCCTCTCCTCTCTTGTTTCCTCCTCTCCCCTCCTCCTCTCTTCTCTCTTTTTTCTTCCTCTCCTCTTCTCTCTAGTTTCCTCCTCTGCCGTTCTCTCCTCTTCTCTTGTTTCCTCTCCTCTCTCTTGTTTCCTCCTCTCCTATCCTCTCTTCCCCTCTCCTCTCTTCTCTCTTCTCTTCTAATCTCCTCCTCTCCATCTATACTCTTATTACCCTCTCTATCTGTATCTCTCCTCCATCTGAATGTTTTTTTATTTTTTTGGCTCAGACTATTGACTGGCCCACATCTCAGATTGTAGTCACGGCTCGATCCTTTTGTCTTACAGTCGCAGCTCCTGTGCACAATGCCTCGCCATAACTCACCGCCTATGAGAATGAAAATCAATGGTCATTCCCCTTTTTAGTCCACTGTTCATCGGCTGCCTCATGATTGCTATCATTTTTAGAGGCGCCAATCAGTTAGCGTGATGCATACTGTAGCAGGTGTGTGCGAGCGATAGATAAAGATGGAGGGGAATGAGGAAGAAGAAGAAGAAGGAAAGAGAAAGATGGAGAGAGGCTCACAAAGAAGAGCGCGAGATAGGAGAAGAATGATTGAATTAGTGCAACTGGGTGTATGTTTTGTGCTTGTGTGTATGGAGGAGGGGGGTTGTATGTGCGGGGGTGCACCCATGTACATTTGTACAGTATATATGTGTGTGTGTGTGTGTGTGTGTGTGTGTGCGTCAGGGGGCAGGTCAAGCAAGGCTGATGGCTAAAGATTGATGGCTGTGGACTCCACCATCTTAACACCCTGAGAGCTGTAACCCTCACAAGGGCACCACACTGTTTCTGTGTGTGTGTGTGTGTGTGTGTGTGTGTGTGTGTATGTGTGTGTGTGTGTGTGTGTGGTGAGGGAACGTGCATTTGGTGTTGTGAAGCCTGTAGCCTATGCTGTGCACTATTGGCTTCCCTAGATGGATGGCTTTGGTCTGCTGCCCACCTCCTCCATCTCTCCATGTCACACACACACACACACACAAACACACACACGCGCACGCTTATCCCCACTCACTCTGATAATGCTGGCAGCTTGCACCACTGTTAGTGTGTGTGTGTGCATGTTTGTGTATTTAAGCAGACAAAAAGTAAAGAGATTGGAGTTTGTATTCTTATGAGGTTTTTTTGTCTGTTTCATGTGTGTGTGCGTGTGTTTGTTCACCTGCCCGTGTGTGTTTGTGTCCACCGTAGCGTGTCTGCCCGTGTGTAGCCCGCATCCTCCATTCGTGTGTTTTCCGGTCAGCGTGCTCGCTTGCTGGTGTCCCTCCACTCCCACTAACAATAACACTTTCTCCTTCCTCCAAATCCCCTCATTGTTTGGGTGGGCAAACATTTGAGCCTCTGCCCTGTTGTGAAGCGTGCTCTGAATGGAAATATCGGCAAAATACACACACAAAAAAAGAACAGGGCTAAACAAAGCTCGGGGAAAATCATGTTTTTTTTGGTGCGTATGTGTGTGCATCATGGCGTTTTTTTTTTTCTTCTTCTCATTCTTCTCGCACTTGGTTTCGATAGGGAGCTGTGCCAGTTGAGCGAATCGATTCCCATGGAGCCATTTGAGCCAATCAGGGCCCTAGGAGGGAATGGTAAAGCGCAAAAGGCAACGAGGTTGATTTTCTAAAGTGGGGTGTGACAGGAGGGGGTAGGAGGTGTTTGTGGGTGTGATTGTGTGTGTTTGTGCACACACGCATGAATGCAATCATGTGTATTATTGTGCAATCATTTCGAGTGAAAGGCTTTGAGTCTTTCACTCGAAAGTATATACTGTATGTCTAACTCCTTTCATCCTGTAGTGCGAGAGAGGGTCTCTGTTGTCTGTGTATGTGGCTGGTCATGCAAACGTGTGTGTGAGTGTGTTTAGGTGGTGTGTATATGTGTGTAGCCGATATCTTGGTGATCACTGAGCGTGATTTTCACTGTGAGGGTCCCCTAGTCCCAATCAATTGGACCCCGGTAGTGGGCTCTCATGCAGACTATCAGCCCTGTGTGTGTGAGATGGGGGCTGTCGGTCGATTACAGTGCCTTTGCAATCCAGCCTCTTCAACCACATCTTAAATTAAACACCATGAGGTGGGCGCTGCACTGAAGGTTGTGGGTCTGGCGGTTTTTCCTCCAGGGTTTGCAGGTGCTAATCAAAAACGTTAAAGTACGTTATAGGATAATTACGATCACTACAACTTTCAGACTTTTGCCCATAACTTCTGTTGGGGTTTGATCATAGTTTATTGAATCAGAATCCAATATCAAAACAGCTTAAAACCACCGGTTTACATTGCATTCCTATAACATTGTTGGACTCACGATATCAGTTTTTAAAAATGAATCAAAATTGTTGCAGCTGAATCAGAGATATCATCTTTTTTTATTCCATGCATTCTTCTTTGTCAAAACTTGGAGGCTACATTACCCGAAATACAGCTCAACGGCTAACAGTTCAGTCTGAGATTCGGGGGTGTTATGCTAGTAGTCTGGAGCTGCTAGCCTCCAGCCCCTCACTTCTTTCTAGCTCCACACCCCCAGATTTTTTTCCTCCTTCAAACATGGAGTCTTCAGCTCCAACCGACGCTCACTCATCACTTGAGGCAATTTATTAGATTTCACACAGCTCCCTCTGGAGCCACGAAAGGCTTTATACAACTTTTTACACATTTGCAGTAGTACTCCTAAGACCTGTTAACTGACACTGAGGTGTAAAATCAGTGGAGTTCCTCTTTAACAGAAGCTAAATCCCTTATCAAATCTAATTAGGTTCAAATTTCAACAGTTGCAAGCAATTTAAGTTATAGCTAACTAAAGCTCCAAGATCTCTTATCACCCTTTGTTGTCTGACAGGGCAATAACCGTTTTGAGTGGCAGCCTAATTAATGTTCACAACCTGTAGCTACAACCTAAAAAGGAGATGAGCAGCAGAACATATGAAATGTTGATTAATTATGTATCTCATACATTGAAATAAAAGTTGTGGCCTACTTACTTTGCATGCATGGCTGTTTAATGACCTACTTCCTCCAAATACTGTAGGTCCTGCTTCAAAAGTTGATAAGCTTAAAGTATTTCTATGACTGAAAGACTCTCCTGAAATTGGTGTGATGCAATCAGCTACATCATTTATCTAGAGAGTCGCCACTCTGTTGGTCTGGTTGAACTACAAAAACAAACAACTGACTCTCGGTCAGTGGTGTTACAGAGTGATTTATCTTTCTCCTCAGAAAACTAGTGTGAGTACAGCTGATAAATGTTTTATTTTAGCCGTTACTGAAGTTACTCTTTGCTGATAAAAAAAAAAAACGGAGTGACAAAAGGATAGATAAGAGATATGTTAGTAAAGTGATATGTTGGCAAAGTTTTGCCTCATCTTGTGTCTGTTTGCCCTTCAAAAAGGTTTTCCCATTTCTACAAATAGTGTTTCCCACACCATGCCATGTGTGGTTGGGGTTAGGGTTTAGATCATTGGTTGGGGTTAGGGTTTAGATAATTGGTAGGGGTAAGGGTTTAGATAATTGGTTGGAGTAAGGGTTTAGATCATTGGTTGGGGTTAGGGTTTAGATCATTGGTTGGGGTTAGGGTAAGATTGGTGTGAGGTTAACCAGTGACTCTTGGTAAGGTATGGGGAAACAGACTGATAAAACACTGCATCCAAAATGGAACCAACAATTGGAACCAAAGACTAAATAGAGTTCTACTCATGAAGTTAATTGCTGAGATCTCCCTGATGTTGCTGCAACAAACTTTGACCTACCATACTTACTGATTTTTCTTTTGCAATCTGGGTTTATTACTGGCATAGACAGATACAGTTGTACAGTTGTAAATTGGTTCAGATAATCTTGCTAAACTTTAATGTTTATCCTGTCTGATCATCTGAAAATTAGTGCTTTTTGTCCCGTTGGACATGTTCAGAAATTATTTTTTTTGAGTACATCAATATCATATCCATTTGAAATGATGGCCAAAACTACAAAAACAAGACTGATTGGACTGAAAGATTGGAAACCATGGTAATTATTCTTTAACCCCAACCATCACCTCTACAAAACCTAACACCACTTTGCAAAAACGTCCTCTTTTTGAGCAACTAAAACTCAAACTGGTTTCACATACAGCAATATACACACACACACACACACTGCCCTTGGTGTCCCTGTATCCATGCTAAAATCTCAAGACACACACATACACACACTGTGTTTGTGTTGGCTCTGTATATGAGGGGCTGGAATTAAACTCATATGGATGCAAAGCACAGCAAAGCGGGGGAACAATCTGATGAGCCAGAGACATAGAGAGAGACAAAGAGAGAGAGAGAAGTGCATTCTGTCCCAGACTTAGATATATGGGGCTGTAAAACCTCCATAGCTCTCCCAGACAGTATTTACATACCATTCCAGTAGCCAGTGTGCCAGCTTGTTGCAGAGCTCAAGGTCAAAGGCACATAACTTATATTCTCTAATAAGAGAGGCAAGGCAATATGAGATACTGTACAACTTACTGTCTCTGCCTCTCCCTCCCATCTATTGCATGAATTAATTGATACTATAGGGAAGCATACGGCGTGTAAACCCTAAAGTGGGAGTATATTTTAATTGGTCCTATGGTGTGCTGATGTTTGGGAATGTGTGTGTGAAAGAAAGAGACATGCTGCAGTCTCCATCTATAAGGTCTGTGAGCTGCATTGAGGTACCCCACCAAGCTTTGTGTGTGTGTGTGTGTTCCTGTTCTTAATCACATTGTGGGGACATAAATATGTTCACATTATTGGGTCTCAACAAAAAGCTGGTACTATAAAGGTAAAGCATTACACTTTAAGGCTAAGACTTGATTTCCAGTTCAGCGTTGGTGGTAGGTATGTCGTGGTTATATTTCAAGGATGGGCTGAAAAAGTGTTTTTCAAATTTAAATTTAAAATAGAAATCATGATTTGGGAGAGTGCAATACAGTTATCATATTCTTAGAGCCATTATTTTAATTTGGCTCAAACTCAAGTTATTAACAATGTCTTAACAAGCTTAAAGGTGGTGAAATTAATCAGCGAGTTTGACAGCTAAAGTGAGAGCTGTTGCTGGGGAATTTACTCAGCTACAGCTAATTTATGTTCATTTTGAGTTGTTGAAACTAAAAAAAAATGTTTTTCTTGGCTGTTGTCTGGTTAATATGCTCAATGTTGTTATCTGTACTATTTACTCTTGGCCACAGATGATGGCATGACAGAGGATGAAGTCTTTCTCTAGATAAATAATCTAGCATTAGCTGGTCGCATCATGTTATTCTCAGAAGAATATAATTGTATTGTTTTTAATTTTTATTACCTTAAAAAATCAGTTGGGACCTTCAGGTGTCAGGTTAGCTTGTCAGTCTGTGAAGCTAACGCTAGCTGAAGCAGTTACAGTGCAGATCTGTCAACTGTATTATTAGGGGTCATGAGTCAGATATTAAAATATTGTAAGATGTGAGTAACTTTAAAGCTGCTCTAATCAATATTTTTTATATTAACAATGGATCAAATGTGAAACCTAACCCTAACCCCCTCCCCTTCCTTTAACTGTCCTTCAGCTAATTGTTTTGCACTATTTTGTTTCCCTCTCTCAGTCCTCATCAGCTGACGTTGCGACTAGCAGGGGAACATAGTGGGCTATTTAAAAGCTAAGAGACAGATATTTCCCTCAGGAGTTGGTGGAGACAAAAACAGAGCTAAAAGAGAATGAATATTGTTTGCTAACGAGTTTGCCGTTACAACTTACAAGGTGATGATATGTCAGTGAGTTTACAGCTGGTCTCCACAGTGCTCAAGTGGCAAAAAATCAGGTATTGCAGGTTTATGTTAATTTAATGTCTAAAGCATAGGCTAAGGTTGTTACAAATATTGTTTTTTGGTTTATTTTACTGAAAATATTTCAAAAAATTGCAATTACATACAGTATTTCCCTCAAATTGGTCCTGGTATTTGTTTGTAGGTATATTTAAGGATGAAGATACCCACTTCATCTGTTTGCATATTAGCTTCAGCTGAACTTGAATGCATCTTAGCACAAATGGAGGTCTCTCATCTATAAGTTGAATGGAGAAATTATTACACTGACCAATAACTCTGTCGCTTATGGCTTGTGAGGATTGTACTAAGACAGGAAATAAAGAAGCTATCTTTAAGGTTTAATTTAAGTTAATACAGTGTCCTCCTAAGTGACAACAAGCAGTTAGTGTGTGTCTGTGTGTGTGCATGTTTCTGTACATCCCAAGTCCATGACTTTCTGCTCCTCAGGAGGGCAGTAAAAGCTGTCTCTCAGCAGCCAGGAATTTACAACCCTTATAAACACAGCTCCTCACCTCCTCCCCTGCCTCCCTGCCACATTCCCTCGCTCGCTCCCCTCCCTCTCCTTCTCCATCTCCCTCTCCCCCGCTCCACCTTTTCTAATAGGACTATGCATATTTGAAACTGGGATTAAATCCAAAAGCAAACTTTAACTTTGTCTTCCCTCCCTTCCCCTGTCATTTCTTTTATCTCCGGCGAACACACTCACTTTCTATAACACACGCTCTCTCTCAAGCACTGGCATTGTTGCTGCCGCTTCAAGTTGACAAATGAGTCCAAGAAAATGGAGTTGTCTAATTGATGAACTCTTTAAATAAATGGCATCATTTCGTAAACCTCTAATGACAGAGGCTTTAAAGCTCTGACAGACTCAAGACATCCAAACCTTCAGCCAGACCACGTCTGCACCTCTGTGACATTTTACATCCTTTAACCCAGATTAGACACAGATTATTTTTTTTCTCCCGTGCAGAAAAGTCACACTGAATCAAAACCTTAACAAGCATATAGCAGCTTTTCCAGGCCAAGGTTATGTTTAGCTTATTGCCGGGTCTCTGACTGTACTGACATATTGCTTTTAAAGTCGACAGGACTCCCGAGTTAAAAGCACTGCTTTCTCACTTGGGTTGTGTCCTCTTTCTTACACTATGTAGTCGTGTCTCTGCCTTTATTTCTCTGTTAAACCCTTCCTAACTAAAAAGAACAAACAACAAAACCATACAAGTGATCCAATCAACACCGAGGGAATTATAAAGCAACATTTTGGGCTCCAGTGTGTCAGGTCTGGTTAGGTCCCTAAGGCTCGTGCACAGAATACATACTTTAAGTAAAGCGCAGTAGAGAATGAAAAGTCCAAGAAGCATGCAGTGAGGAATCAATACTCTGCAGAAAGTAGTATGCAGGGAGGAATCAAAGCTAAGTATGCAGTAAAAGCTACCACTCCTTTAACACCAGCGAGGCAACTCTATCCCACTGCTGTGTTTGAACACTAGATTGACAGAATTGGGGTGCTGGATTTGCCAATAAGTATTCTGTGCTATCCATGCAGAACTCAGTTGTATGCGATTGTCACTTCCTCAGGCCGTTAATGATCAGCTACTACAGCCCAGTTTGTGCAGATTAAACCTGTTCAAGGCAACCTCTGATAGAAGCCCGTAACGCTAAGGCATTCTATATGTTGTAGTTATCAATAAAAAGGGGTTTGAATTTGATCAAACTAGAGATTTCAAAGGATGTGGGGAAAAAAACTGAGAAATATCGGAAAATCTTTGACTACTTCTGTGCATCGTCTCAGGGGTGGGCCACAGATTTTTGGTGTTGGTTTCTGTACAGACACAACAACAAAACTGGATACAGTCACTATTCCCAGCTGTTGTCCGCCAGGAAAAAGTTCTAGCATATAACTTTCCATAAAACCTTAAAATGAATGTTTGTTCATGGATTAAACCAACGACATCCGATGTGTTAGTCAGGGTATAGGCAGCCTAGCTTAGCATAAAGAATGGAAGAGTTTTTGTCTGTCTATGCACAGGTTAAACAAACAGGATACGTCCTGTTAATGAGTGAGCTTTAGAGGTGTTGGTAGGTGAACACAACAGGGGTTATTTTGAGTCAATCACACATACACTACATACTGATGAAATGTATATGAATTTTCATCTGATAATAGTCCCTAACAAGTATTTGAGTCAAAAAAACCTCACTGAGCCTTCAAAATGAAACTATTTACTGTATTTCTGATCAGTTTTGAAAGATTTTTGCCTTCAGTAGGAACCAGTGGGTTTGAGTGCTAAAGTCAGAGTAGGGAAGTCAGAAGGTATGCAGACAGACTAACACATTGTTGGTTTTTTTTCATGGATCTGTTGAAAATAAGAAAAATATAGAATAACACATCTTATTTTTGAAGATGTTGCTTATTGTGGTTTGTCCGTTTTTCTCATTCACAATATGTATGATCAGTCCAAACATAATACATCACCAGCTTTATTCCATCCAAATACTTCATCAACACAGGACTGCTCTAGCAGGCAATCAGTATGCAAACCTAACAAATGTGATACCTTTTATAATGTGTAATACTGTTGTAACTTTCTGTACACATGTTTGACCAACAAAAGTATTCTAATTGACTGTGACTCTGTGGTTTTATGTGTGTGTCTTTGTGTATTTACAGCGTGCTCTGGGAGCCCATGGGGGATGGCAAGCATGTGATTTCATTGGCCGATAACCACGCACTACTCTGGGACCTGCAGGAGAGCTCCACACAGGCCACGGTAAGACACACACATACACACACGTACACACACACACACACTGTAAACCACAGTACATATACAGACACGCACACCATATCACACAATAGCTAACTCATTATTTGATAACCACCATATCGTCTTGGTGTTATCAGACGCACACATCCTCTCTCTGCGACAACAGCAGAGTGTCCACTATTCATTCTGTCTCTCACACACAAACACACACACACACACACGCACAAACACACACACAGACGAATACTCACACAGTATCTGGGCAGGTTTCTAAGTTGTGGCCACTTTAATATTATTCTCTTCAATCTCTCCCTCTGTGATAGTGATAGTCTTGTTTAATAAGTAAGAGAAGTCACTCACTGTATCTGTTTTCACAGTTCACTGAAATAGTGCTGGTGCAGTGTCACACATTGTGTTTCACATGAAGCGTACAGAAACTGTGCTGTGCTACGTATGTGTGAGTCCACATACATCTGTGGATGTTCAACAATCATCCATATGGGTTAGTGGAACATCTCATTGCAAAGGTGTGGGCATTATTATTCTGTGATTAGTGTGTCTCAGGGGACCAAGAAACTTTTAAGGAACTCAGGAACTAAACCTGCTTTTTGACCAGAGGAACCAGGGACTAAGTTTAGTTCCTGTTTGGTAGTTGCTAGTACCAGAAATAGTCCCTGCTCTGAGCGTAGTGCTTTCCAACTGCTCAGGGACTATTGGAGCACAGTTTGCAGGGCATGTTGTTCAACGGTCAAACACAGACCTGTGTACAGCTTCATTCACAGGATAAAGAAGTATTTGAGCGGCTCTAGTATCAATATTATGATGTGGGGTGGATTAATTATTAATGTTTATTAATGTGAAAAACAAAGTTTTGCCGTCAGGTTCCTGAGTAGTTTAAAAAAAGATAAAGAGAGGGAGACAGTCTGTGTGTCTCCCAACGAGCCTAGAGGTCGAGAGATATAGTGAGTGAATGAGAGAGAGGGAGCGGCAATTAGAGAACAAAGCCAGCGAAGGAGAGAAATATTCTTCATTTGGTAAAGTAATAAAACACTCAGACGATGATGCGACCCTGTCTTGTTTCCACGTGTGAAAATTGCGTTTCAAACGCCGTCATTTCTTAATCCATCATCAAATGACTTTGCTTAATCTTCAGCTCCTTCACGTGTGGCGGAATTGAAAATGGGATTGTGCAAAAGGGACTTTTTTTTAGTTCCCAGTTAATTCCAGTGGTTCCAGAGTTCCTGGAAGTGTTTGGTGGAAAAGGGCTTTTATATGCAGTAACAGCCTCCACCCATCTAGGATGCTTTCCACTAGATTTTGGAACCTGCCAGCACTGATGCTGAGTGATAAGCGGTCTCTCTCTCAGTTGGCGTTCCAGCTCCTCCCAAAGGTGTTTGATGGGGTTGAGGTCAGGGCTCTGTGCAGACCAGTCAAGTTCTTCCACTCCAAACTGAGAAAAGCTTTTCTTTATGGAGCTGGCTTTGTGCATTACATGTTGAAAGAGTTTCCCTAAACTGTTGCCACATATTTGGAAGGGAGATGAACTCATTCAAGACATTTCTGCTCAGCTCTGTCCTATCCCTACCCCACAAAATTCCACAATAATGGCTTTTAATAAACTAAAAATAAACGGATCACTATGTAACTGGTGTGTGTAAGTACTTTTGGTCAGTTCACTTGTAGTTGTGTCCTTCCTAATGCAAGGTGAAGAGGCTCTTCACTGTAAATTCCCTGTCTCCAACCCACCGGCTTTGCAATTAAAATGCCCATTACGTATTTAAAGACTCAAGATAATGGTGTGTGTCAGGTGTACATGTGTGTGAGGAAGAAGTAATAGAGTAGCTGTGTGTGTGTGTGTGTGTGTGTGTGTGTTGTTCCATTAGAAGCCACGAGCGATGAAGAATATAGATGAGTCATTAGTAATTCATGCACTCGTTGAGGGACTCGCATAAAGGGCAGCCAGGTCACACACTTAAGAGATGTGCATGTGTGTGTGTGTGTGTGTGCCTGCACGTGTGTTCATTTGGTCACTCAGTAATCTGGACGTTTGAAAAATCACTGGTCAGAATTTGGATAAATGCATGCACACTCTCGCCCCCGCTCTCTCTCAATCTCTGGCTCTGTCAATGTACGTCTGCAGGGAATGTACTCGATTAATTGATTATTGATTATTCTTCTTAATTCACATTCACATCACTCAAGGGCATGCGGGGGCGTTTAACTCTCCCCCCGTTTTTTCAGGAGGTGTAATGATTACAGTTGTCCGCCAGATGAAGCAGCCTAACACACGGTGCATATCAGGGTAATAATTAGTTTATCTGGCAGTCGGAGGAGACGCGTTGTAAATATTGCATTGAAGAGAAGTTGGTCATGTTCCAGGATGGCTGAGGAGTCATGAATGTTGCTTCATGTTGCATGGCCTCACACCAACATTTGTCCCTACTGTGCCTTCATGAATATTAGCTTCAAGCCAGCGTTGTTCCCTCTGTGTTGACACTTTCCAACTCTGTTGGCAAATTAAAGTTGGTTGCCTATAAAGTTTTGTAACTCTGCTCAAGTGTGTTTCTTGTTTTATTACATGCATAGACTTTATCCTCCGGGCTACCTATATACTTTATACTGTGCATATTTAAGATCCCCTTAAAGGGATGCACATTTTCATTATTCATACATTTTACAACCATGTTTACACATAGCGTAACTGTACTGTCATGTTCATGCTGAGGTTGATATTTTGGAGGGAGAAAACTCATTCTGGAAGTCTGGACTCAAGTCTTGCCTCTTAGTACACTGGAATTTACCTTAATGGTTATTGTTTGATTGTTTTTTTGTTTGATTGTTTTCTGCATTCCTTCACATACATGGGGACTGGAAGTGTATACTGTATGTAATTATGTTATGCAGATATTTCCTGATTGGTTAAACAAATCCTCAATAAGGAAAACTGAAACATAGTGCACCAAAAGAAAGCACAAGGAGTGCAAAAAGCAACACTTGTCTTTACTCTGGCTATGCTCTAACCGAAATAACTACCACAGTGTGAAAGCAGGAAGCACTGACATTATAAGACCAATCAGCAGAGACTTCATTAGCGTGAACAATTATCTCATTGTGACGTCATTGTATTTTTTTTAAAGGTGGTAGTGAAGCCGTGAGTAGAGTCTAGACACTGGTGGAGGTGATGGATAAAGAGAACGGTGAGTTCTGGATGATGAGAAGAGGAGCGGGCCTCTGGCGAGCTCAGACCTCGGCGCTGAAATGATGAAACCGGAGGTGAACGGGGGGGTGGAGGAGGAGGGTCGCAACAAATCGCACTGAAATGACAGCTGACGGCAACAGAGAGAGGAACAGATTTCAAGTTTGACAGCCAAGACGTGATTGGCTGATAGAGATCGCGGCAAAGTCTGATTGGTTTAACGCCCCTAATCAGCTGGTGGAAGCAGGAGAAGAAAGAGAGAGAGAGAGAGGAGTGAGAATGAATGAGTAGTCTTTCTGCTTGAACTTACGCTAAACTTCATATGTTTGTTAAATTTAGAGCAAAAAAAACAACATCCTGTAAATTCTCAAATAAAGCAAAATCTGTAAATTGAACTCACTACGCGGTTTGATTTAATAACATCAACATAAATGAATCAGCATGAACGTAAAGTCCATATAGACAAAGTAGAGAGGAATGGCTGAACCCAAAGCTAATACTCATCTCACTTGGTTTGCACTGGTAAATTTATTTAGTAATCTGTTTAGCAATCTGTGTTTATTTGCCACTAGTGCGCTCTTGCACCGCCCCACAGCAAATGTAACGTTGAGTCACGTCTTTGCATTTGCTTAACATGCCTCTAAAATTCACTTTTAGTTCAGTTTGAACACATTTTGAAGGAATGAAACACAAACATCACATTCTTCAGTTGGCGTGGAACACGGCCTACCACACTGCAGTATTTACAATAGGATATGTCAGCCTGCCGCGTACGTACACCACATGACCTAAAATAAATAAGAAAATCTGATAAATAAACATTAGTGGATTTATATTTTCCTACAGTATAAATCTCAGCACCTGTAACTATTATACATGGATTTGTACTTCTTGTGATCAATTCAGTATCTGGTTGTTTGTGTGTTTGCGCGCGTACGTGTGTGTGTGTGTGTGTGTGTGTGTGTGTGTGAGGTCGAGTAAGACCAGAGGCATCCGCCGACATTGGACAACACAGCTATTAACTCCTGTATCGAGGGAGAAGAGGAGAGGTGGAAAGTAATAGGGGGAAGTAGTTTAATGAGAAAGGGAGGACAGAGAAAGAAGGAGCGATGGAGGGCCCGGCTGATTGGAAAGATGGAGGTGAGGAGAGAGAAAGAGGGGGAGATATGGATGAGGAAAGAGAGTGGGCTTGATGAGGAGAAAGGGAATGAAAAAGAGGAGAAAGAGCTTGGCAGCCAAGACAAATTCCTCCAGTGCTGATGAGAATGCTAATCTCCTTACCTCCGTCCCTCCTCCCTCCTTCCATCCCACTCTCCTCTCTCCCGTTCCCTCTATCTGTCAGAGGGTGATGTGTTCATCTAAAGCCGTGTCCAGCTGCAGCATGGATGTGTGTCTCTCTCTCAAGGACCTGGCCTAGATTAGTGTGTGTGTGTGTGTTTGCGTGAGTGTGTGTATGCATATATAAGAGAGGATCATGAGCATAAGCGTACCAATGTGCATTGTTTGAAGATTTGTGTGTGTGCGTGCGTGCGTGTGCGTGTGCGCGTCTGCATGTGCATATGCATGGCTCATCAATTAGAATCGCTGGTGGGATTGAGTGAGAACATCTCCGCTGGCTCACTGCACACCCACACACCTTGTCCTGCACATCTGCTCACACACACGTACACAAGCACACACACGCACACACACACACACACACTCTGTCTTCCGGAGTCTGGAGGAAGCATAAATGCATGGCGATTTGACAGATAGCTTTGCATTAGTGCCGCTTGCGTCCTAAATGAATGCGTCCCCTAGTGTTGTGTGTGCTGCCTTGTTAGGGCCCTTAATTTGGTTAGTGCACTAATAAAGCTGGGAACCTGGGATGCACGAATCTTAGGCTTTGCTGTTGCACCACTAGAGTATCTGCAGAGGAGAGTCCTACTCCAGGTTTCCCACTGATCATAGAGTTTTTATTCTGTCAGGTGAACTTGATAAAAAGAAATAAGGGAATATCAGCAAATATGGCAAATGAGTCACTTTGCAGAAAGATACCAGAGGATGTTAGACAGCTTGTTTCAAGTGGAAAAATAAAGACAAAATATATCCTTTCTTTCTGTGTTTGTTGTGTATGTCCAAAAAAGGACTGTATACATAGATTTATCCAATCAAATATGGTTTTGGGAGACGAGCTCACGCTTCTCATTATATTGTAGTAGCTGGATTAGTGATGTGAAACAAGTCTTTCAAACTCAATTTAAAATTTTTTTTTTTAAAAATAGGTAGTTAGTCATTGCTATGTGAGTATTTTCTTATCTGATGCCCCTAATGGCAGGATGACGCTGTTTGTCAGTGGCTTCCAAGACACAGTAAGGGTTAAGATGTGGTTAAAGGTAAAATCAGCGATTCTAATCCAATGTACTTTTTGTGAAATTCAGCGAATGTCTCCTCACGGTCTGCTAGCTGTCCTCTCTGTGTTCATACACAGCCCTGGCTCTGTAAATGGGAAACAAACAAAGTGACTGGTGAACTGGAGAGAGAGAGAGGCAGTGGTCAATTCACATAGAAGGTGTTTTCTCACAGAACAGATTAACTTCTGTTTTATTAAATGTATCAATCCACACTGAATCCCAGACAGTCTCACCGAGGCCTCTTGTGTTTTTTTTACACTCTGAGTTTGTTTCTGTCGCGTTTAGTGAAGTGTAATCTGAGCAGGCAGCTGTTTAAATCACATAAATATCCCGCTGTATGTGTGTTTTCAACTTATTAACTGTACCAGTGATTTCTTCCCCTGTAGACGACATGCAAACTATTTTGGTTCAGTAAATCTGTGCTGTCAGTCAGTCTGGTGAAGGTAGTTTGTGCGGCCGCTGTCCTCTCAGCTCTCCAGGAGCTGCAGCTGACAGACGGCTGCTTCTGTGGACAGAGACGCTGAACGCAGGTCGAGTGAGAAGTGAGGAGGCTGCAGAGAGGTGGAGAGTGTGGCTGGACTGTTGTGCTCACATGAGACAAATTTTTTTTTTCTGCTTGTGATAATGTGTGAGAGGAACAGAAGTGACTCTACAGCTGACACATTGCTCTGGATTCTACCATATTTCTCTTTTGGGCGCTCCCTTGGCAATGTGCGTTCTGAAGGAGCATGAAGGGAGGAGTGTATTTCTTTGGATGTTTAGTTCAAATATCAACAATCTTTCTCCAGAATGACTGACTTTACCTTTAAGGCTCAAAAATGTCTGGGTTAAGGTAGAGAAAGATCACGGTCATGGTTAAACCGTCATTTACTGGAAATGGGAAATGAACAGTGGCCTCGTGTGTTAGACTCACACTATGTTGACTCATATATCCACCCTGAACTCTCCCCTAACTGGCACTATAACAGTGTTATGCTACACCTGCCTTTGCTTTTTGAGAGACAGTCATACTTTACTTGGCTACTTGGCTACAAAAGGTCCTTCGCAGGTAAACTGTAAATTTACATATGGGTGGTGTTTTAACAAAACAACCAATACTGTCATTTTTTACTCAATCAAATAAAATCCCTGAATGATTTGATCAAGTTCCTCTCATATTGCACATTTTTTCACTTTGACATTGTGGCCAATGTTAGCATCATTGTTCACATAGTGACCTACGTACTTTATACAGACCTGCTGGATTATAAAAATATATCCATTAAAGATAAAAATTTAATCATCCCTGGCCAATACTGGAATATCATCTTTGAGATCTTTAGACTGAAGGGTCGGTATACTCCTTCAGACATGCATGTCACATATTAAAATAGCTCCAGAAACCCAGAAATTCCATTCCACTAACTGACAGCTGTAAGACTGGGTCGAAAGCTCTGAAAAAAGCCAGTACATATATGAACTTTGATTTTAGAGCATGTATTGCGTAACATGTGTAAGGGTTAGGGTTAGGGTCAGGGGTTAGGGGTTAGGGTTATAGGTCACTATAGTGTTAATGTTAGGGTTAGGGCAGTTGACTGTTGACATTACTTCACATCCTCACCAGAAACTCCAGTTCTTTCAGTTATTTCTCTCCAGTCTCTCTAATTTTTCCTCTCCTCTCTGTACATTTAAGGACATTCATAAAGCCCCAGAATTTTTTAAGGTTGAAACATTTTCTACTCACGTGTACACATTTTGCGTCACTGTGCGCCGCCCTGGGCGAATTCACGCCTAATTGCGTCTTTCCATTGATTTTGTATGCAGTCGTGCCATCTTGAAATTCCCTTCATGTTCTGTCTGAACACACAGTAAAGATGCTCTTACTGCCATTTCATTGTGCCTTTAATGTAACACGTTGCAGCATATCTGTTTTGCTCATGATTCGTCTGCTCAATAACTCCAGTTTAACATAACAAATCTTGTAAATTACCACTTTGATAAACCAAGATGCAAGAATATTTTTATTTAATGGAGCCACTCTGATTTCGCCATGAAAATTCATGGAAAAGTCCTGGAATTTTATATCAAGGCCACAACGGAAGCCCTACTTTTCGCTCCATGTCCGATTTTTATCTGCCCCCTCCTCCTCTGCCACCTTTCACCGGTTCCTTTCTTTGGGCTCCTTTCCTTTCTTCTCTTCTTCAACCTCTTTGTTCTCTTTTATCCCGTCTGCTTTTCTTTCTCAGTCTTCCTCCCTCCCTCCTGCTCTGTCGGCCTCTCTCTCTCTCTCTCTCTCTCTCTCTCTGTCTCGTGTTTGCTCTCCCTCTGTCCTCTCTAGCTGAAATAATGAGTGTACCAGGGAGCTGTGCGGTGACGGGGCGATCGATGATCCTTGCTCCAACAAGCAGAGATGGGGAGAGAGAGAGAGAGAGAGAGAGAGAGAGAGAGAGAAAGAGAGAAATGGGAGAAGGAAAAAGATGAGGATAAAAATCCACAGATGGTCAGAGGGCAGAGAAAAATGGAGCAGTGTGATGCTGCTTTTTACAATTGTTAGATGCATCATAGTTTAAGGGAAAGATAATCATTTCCAAAGCCAGCCTGCAGAATTAATTGGATTCCATTTTTAAAGTAGCCTGATGAAGTGATACGCATTATAATTCAAAGTCCTTAAAGTGTGTTTGACTTTTATTAATTTGGCCTTCATTGTTGCCCTGTAAAATATACTAGCAGATTTGATAAATATTCAATGACAATCATGTCGTGTTGTTTGAAAGGCCGTAAATGTTACAATTTAACCTGACTGCCTTTCAGCTGAACTGCTCTTATTTTTGGATCCAGTGACATTTTGTCAGTTAAATGTTTTTCTGTTGAAAACCCTGAGACACTACAATACATTTAAATGAGTTTCAAACAGCCTAGAAAGGCTTGTTCGATCCAGCTTTCAACACTCATCGGTATTAAAAGCTCCGAGGGCTCATGTTCGACTCACCAGTTGATCCATAAGTAACTGAGCGATCTAGTGGATAGATCCCCACCATGGGACCAAGGAGAGACAGGGGTCAGCAGGGTCTGCTGACTGAGCAGCAGGTTACAGAGGAGACGGGCACAAGCTGCGACCTCCCACTACACAAGGAGTATGAGTAGTTGTTCTCATTTCAATGCCCATTAGCACGTGAGCATTTCTCACATACTAATCCATATGTAGGAGCATGCTACAGGCAAGAGAGAGTGGAACAAATTATGAAGAGATGCCTTCATTGCCAGTTTGTATTTAAAGCTACAGGAGCAATGCAGATTATTAACGCTCCTGGTGATGGTAACTTTTGGAAAGACATGGAATCTAATTTCACTTTATTGTTCAGTCCAATCACTGCAATACTTTCTAGCTTAACAGGTAATTTAAAGCTGCACTTACTGATATTTTAGCCACTAGGGGGCAGTGTAGCAAGCTAAAAACACTATAATAACATATTATCACCTTGATATGGCAAACAAGCTAGCAAACAGTTGCTTATTTACACATCAAGCAGACACAGAGCAACATTAGCATTCATTTGGAATGTGAATCCAATACTTACTCTCTTTTTAGCTCTGTTTTGGTGTCAACCAAGTCCTGAGAAAAATGTCATAAAATAAAGCTGCTAAATATAAGCTTTAGCTTTAGCTGCAAACTATCTGGCTTCCATACCTCTGAGTGGCTGCCTACATCTCAGGCTGTTTCCACTAGTTGGAGAAACAATCAACCAATCAGAATTTAGTAGGTAGGATTAAGAATGGCGGCCTCATCTTTCTACATAGCATAGTCTGATTATTAACATGATGGTCGCCACGTTGTCGTTAACTTTTTGTCTGCCATTTGGTGTTTTGCAGACGGTGTACAAGCTGAAGGTTTGGTGTAAATGTGTAAATGTGCAGGCAGTTAGCCAATAATGCCCAAAATATTAGTACAGAGTCATACTGAACGATCGTAGTTTTGAGTGTGTGGCCTGCAGAGAAAATTACTTTTAATAATGCCTCATTATGCTGATTGAATGCACTGTACCGGCTGAACCTATCACAGATATTTGCATGAAATTGATGTCCCTGCTCAGAGATGGTAATGAGGTATGTTGCCGCTCTCTGCAGGTCTCCAGCACTGCCACCCTGGAGGGCAAAGGTCAGCTCAAGTTCACCTCCGGCAAGTGGAGCCCACACCATAACTGCAGCCAGCTCGCCACAGCCAACGACACAGCCATCAGAGGCTGGGACCTTCGCACCATGAGGTGAGCTTTACTCACTATGACAGGTCTGAAAATACATTATTCCAGTACATTCTGCACACATGTACTTTTTCTGTATTCTGAGCCCTTTCTGCAAATCCTTGTATTGATACTTTAAAAGGCTTTTTTATGTCATGAAGACCTCTCCTCCTATTTTACTGAATTTATCATTTTCCAAAAAAAAAAAAACCCCACCGTTGATAAAACATTTACTATTATATGCTGAATAACGCTGGTTGCCATTAATCCAGTGCCAGGAAGAAGAGTTTTGACGCAGTGCTTTGGTCACATTGTGGATTGAACATGAGGCATGTTGTCTGTAAGCTTTGCCACTCAGTATTAAGATACTTTTTTTAACATGGCAATTTTCCACACACACCTGACTTTAAACCAGTCTGATGTTTTCCAACAGCCTGCGTTTAAATCTGACAGTAGTGAGTCATGTAAGAGCCATGTTAGTTCAACTCTCATAGCTTAGCAATTCCAGCGTGTGTTTACATGTCATTACAAGATATTTCAGCGCAGTACACACAAATGTGCCTTTAATTTGACTCATCATGCTGAATGAAAATATTACAGATGAGTTTTGCCACTTTTCCCCCTAATCCACATCAGCACCGCACATGTGCTGCACTGTGTTTCAAATGTAAAAAAACTCTTTATTCATTTAATCCAAAGCACCTTTGTTTATATGTTATTTCAATATTGTGTTATCCATTCAGTGATATTTAATCAGATCTTCTTAGAGCTGGGTATCGCTACTCAATACTGTTTTGGTACCGACTGAAATTTTGCATTTTTTAGGAGTACATCAATTGATGAATGATTTAAAATGTTGTGAGGGGCTGCTGCACCTGTTGCATCATGCTCGTTATGAATGTGAGGTATCATTTCTTAAAGTCAGGTGTCAACAAATGATAATCCACAGTATTGCAATCAAGTCATATCCTGAACTCCTTGGAAAAAAAAAAAGAAAGAAAACATTAATTGCCACACTTCCTCTTTCTCTAAGAATACTGTTATCAACACTCACATTCACGTTCTGAAATGTTTTGCTGGTGCTAAGTAGCAAGAATGAACACAAGGAAAAAAGAGCAGAAAAAGCCTGCACTGCACTTTTGTGTTCCAAAATACAATTTTGATCCACATTCCACATTTTGTGTTCACGTGTGAAATGAGCATCCAGGAGTGTGTGTGTGCGTGCGTGTGTGTGTGTGTGTGTGTGTGTGTGTGAGCAGTGATGGGAGGCAGAGTGTTCTCTGTGGAGGAGCAGAGACAGCGGCGGTGACAGCGGACTGAGCGGCAGAGGGAATCTCTGTGAATTTCCTCTTGTCTTGTTATGACACATTTTGTTTGCAGTCCTGTGGTTGTTCATGAATCTAATGGAGTGCACGCATCTCTCCGGCGCATGATAAAGTGCGAGGCGGCGGAACACTAATGCTCCTGCTTGACATGGAGCATGTGTACTACCACACGTTAACCTTGTAACTGCAGGTTATCAGCAACACACCTTCCAACCTCTATTTGTGTGTGTGTGTGTGTGCTTTTTGTTTGCGCTCCCTGTGTTTTGCGAGGTGCGTGATGAGTGAGGTCAGCACACGTGTACGTGTGGGCTCTGCCGGAGGAATAATAATCACCTCGCTATCGATCGCCATGATAACAGCAAAGTGCCGAAGAGATTGAGAGAGGTGACGGGTGAAGGAGAGAGAGAGACGGGAAGGGAGAGAATATATTTACAAGATGCGTATCACAGGCCCAGATAAGATGGTTGAATCATTGATATCACTCCCCGTCAGCCCCATAACAAATTAAAGAGTTCCTGCACGCTCCGTTTTGGCCGTTCTCCTCCCGCTGTGTATTTTGAAAGATGCAACAGTGCTGATTTGGCCGTCGGCACAAGGGGAAGGAGGGGGCGGCAGCACAGGGCTTGTTAGCAGAGACCACAGTCTCATCTCTGATATGTGAAAACACACTATTATTATTGGAGGGGACAGCTGCAGCCAGTAGAGGGAGCAGCATGCTGTTACTTTTTACAAAACGTCAAATTTTCCACCTAAAACTGGAAAAGTCATCTTATTCCACACTGTCTGACCGTATCACATCTTCACATATATTCACATATATATACATCACATATTCTGTATCAGCTTGTTGCAGCTGAAATAGTCAAACGTCATCAAATAGAAATATTCATTGTATTTGATCATATATCATTATAGACATATTTTCGCAAAATTCAGCCTGTCATATTCAGTATCCTTGGAAACTTTGGGACCTCCACTAGAATTTGAAATAAAGATCTGTGGGTTTGAACAATATTTGGGTGCACAGTATGTGTTTTTACTGACTAGCATATTTGTGGGCTGCTGCTTGTTAAAATAGCTTTTAATTGAGCCAAATATAAACATCAAGGTGTCAACAGGGCTGACATGAATGATTATGAAGTACATTTATAACACAGATGATACTTTTATATGGATAGGGAGAATATTAATGTTTATATGAGGAATAAATTCCTGATTTAAGCCTCAAAAGTCATTGAAGTTTCCCTTATTTGCAATGATGTCAAGATACAGAGTTAAAAAGAAAATACGCAGAGTTAAAATCTATTAAAAGAGGAAAATACTCAGTGAAAACAGTTGAGCACTGAGATGTTTCTTCACTGGAGATATTTGTTTTTCTTTGTATTTATAGTATCTTTATGTCAGGGAATAATAATAATAATAACCTTTATTTATCACTTTTTCTTGAAAAATAAAAAAGATAAGGACTAGGAGATAATACTCAAATAAATGTGAAAGATATAGTTTACTAGATTAAAATGTATAGAATTGATAATTAAACAAGGCAACAGAAAATCAACAGAAAAACAATAAGCAAAACAAAATAAAACAAAATTCTCTCTCAGCTTTTCAAATGTGAAGATTTGCTATTATAATATATATATATTATATTGTATAATAATAAACTGAATCTTTTTGGGTTTCAGACAAATCAAGCTATTTGAGTATGTTTACTTGCATTAATGGACACTTTATACATCAAACTATTAACAGAATCATTGAGTAAATAATCTGCTTAATCTTATAATAATCTTTGATAAATGTATAATGAAAATAATCTTTAGTTGCAGCCCTAAAAATTTACTAGTTAAAAAAAATAGTTCCTTTTTTATTGTTACTTTGAGCAGCCCACATCTAGTTGTCTAACATTAAACCAATGAAATATTAACAAAAGAAAAGTTTACAAAAAAGAAACTTAATATCTTCAGGTGATGTTTGTGCTGTCAATTATAGGTCTGTGGTTTCCATGGTTTCCTGTCATTTGTTCATTGGAGTGATTTTTGTTATTATTTATTTTTATCTTACTTTGTGACCCGCTGTGTGAAAAGTGTTATATTAAATAAACTTAACTTACTTACTGTAAATGAATGAATATCTGTATCCTCCTTTACTCCTTCAATCCAAGGTTTTAGACAGACAGCAACCAAGGGCACAGTGTATGTGTGTGTGTGTGTGTGTATGTGTGTGTGTGTGTGTGTGTGTGTTCATGCATGCACATCAGTGCGCCAGTGTGAAGTGGTTGCGAGTGGAAAGCTTGCAAGTGTGAATGAGCAGTGAGTCACATTTGTGTGTGTGTGTGTCTGCTTGAATAAGTGACTTGCATGTGACAAGTGACGCTGCTCTCGCCTGTGTTTGCTGCTTGCTATGTGTGTATATTTCTGCCCTTGTGTATGTGTGTATGTGTGTGTGTATGTGGTGTTGCGTCTTCATGCCTGTACATAAATGTGGCTTGCTTGTGTGTGTGTGTGTGTGTGTGTGTGTGTGTGTGTGTCCAGTTGGTGTGGCAGCTGTGTGATGGCAGCCTCTCAGCATGCTCCACTGCCTCCTCAGACGACCTCTGAGGTGTCCCCACACACCCGCACACACACACACACACATGAAAATACACAAACACACATAGCAAACACTCTTCTCTTCTCCCCCTTCCTCCTCCTCCTCCTCCTCCTCCTCCTACAGTCCCCGGGCTTGTCACCCACTCTGCCAGCCCAAACACTGCTGCCCTGCTCAGAAATAAGGACAGGGAGAAGAGCCCAGCAGTAGCAGCGCCTCTAGTTAGTTATCTAACACCCTGGAGAGGAGCACGGTATCAGCACCCCGTCTCCCAGACACACACTGCTTCAAAAAAAACACAAAGATAACACTGCTTATAAAGTTATAAAACATATATGGATCCTGTTCTAGTTTGTACTGATGTAATATGCAGCATTATGTAAATTATGGAATACTCCGCTCCAATATTGGGGACAGAAAAGCGATGTTTAATGGAAAATCCTGACACATTTTCACTTCTTCTCAGCCTGTCTTTTTCATCGCACCTTTGCTTCTACATTATTCAGAGCCCAGTCCCTGCTGAACACGACTGCTGTTGTGATTTTTTTTTATTTTTTTTTTTTAGGCAAGGTCCTTTTCATTAATGCATTTTTGAAAGGTCATATTTCAGTTTTGCCATAGGTCATCAAAAAAGTGCTCGGCAGCCTTTGCAGAGTCGCCTTGATGAAGGAAATGTGCAAAAAAGTGTTTATTTTAAAAGACTGATGGTTCGTGTGTCAAGTATGACTTTACAGCATATTAATTACAGACACAGCAGATCAATAAGTGTGGAAACCAGAGATAATGTAGAGAAATCTAAACAATTGAGATTGATGTTCATAACAGTTATGATCACATTTTCACACATTAAATCAAGACTATGTAACAATATTAGTTTACAAATGAAAGCTTAAATCCATAAGTAATAAAACAGATTATTGATTAATTTAATGCATATTAGAGTTTTTCCCTTTTTTGTTCTGGTATGATCAGTAGTTTATGGTGGTGAGTGGTGTTTTGGGGTTTGTTGGTATACGTGTCTCTTCTACCTTTAACATGTCACAGAGGAACATTTCAGGGGTTTGATCATAAAAGTTAAACAGAAAATAAACACACATCCTCACCATGAGTTAATCCTACAATCACCATCCTGCTGCCGCACCTAATGTGGATTAATTATTGGGAAAAATAGTCCCTAATAATAGAGTTTTTTCTTATTTGAGTAATGCTTTGAATACTGCCAGCCTTATACTTTTAAATGTGTCATATCAATATTCAGAATTTCATAGGTCGTAAACCCTGTCGCTGTTCAAAGATGGTCTCTGGTGTCAGATGTGAATGTCATCCTTGATCCTCCTCCGGTCGTCCACTGACTCCTGGTCTGACTTTGACCCCTTCCTGATCAATGCTGTGACCGGTAATGTTCATAGACAGCTGAATGTTGCTGGTGATCTCTCAGCCTCTTCACCCAGGTTCCTTGCCATTTCACCAACGTACTGCTCTTTGAACGTTGCACGCCAGGCAGTGATGGTAGTTTAGACTGTATGTGCAAGCATGCTTACATAAATGTATATTTGTACCGTGGTAGCAATTCTGTTAGTAACTTCAAAATGTCTTTATAGAGAAATGATGAAAAACTGTGTTGTGTTAGTTTGGGGAGAACCAACTGTGTGTCATTCCTGGCACACTGGGGTGCTTTGAGCCTTTGAATAATATTAGGCTAGCTAACAGGCATGTAGTACTAGCCACTGGGCATACAGCTCTGTGTGTGTGTGTGTGTGTGTGTGAGGGAGAGGGAGAGAGAGAGAGAGAGAGAGAGAGATGCCTGTCATTGGGGATGTTCTTACACTGCATCTCCTCTGAATTCCCTCTTGGACCGACAGTCCACAGTGAGGGGCCACACACACACACACACACACACACACACACACACACACACACACACACACACACACACACACACACACACACACACACACACACACACACACACACACACACACACACACACTGAGCTGTGTAATAGCTGTCAGGCCTGCGGCCATACCATGCACTGCAGGGTGCATACTGAAAAGCAGTGCAGTACTGCAATGAAGCATGGACTCTCTACACCTCCCCTGTGGTGTGTATTTGTGTGTGTGTGTGTGCGTGCGTGTGTGTGTGTGTGTGAGTGAGAGAGAGAGAGAGAGAGCAAGCAAGAGAGGCAGCACAATAAACAGATATGGACAGAGAGAGAGAGAGCTTAAAAGAAGGTGAAATGATTGATAGCGGTGCTATTTGCTCCTTCACAATCCGGGTTAAAAGCCAGCAGTCTGTTGGTAGAAAGACAGGAAATAGACAGCACCAGAACTCCTCATCCAGACAGACAACACAGCCTCCTGTTCACACCACCTGACCAAAAACATCCTTTTCATTAAACCTATTCAACAGATTTGGCATTGCTCCTGCGTGCCATAATGATAGGGTACCCAAGGTAAACCATTATTCAAAAGCCTTTTCCATCATATTTTATTCACATATTCAAATATAGCACCATTATGCAAAAAGCGTTGCCTATTAGGAGTATCATATTTCACATTCAAATATGGGCCATTATGCAAAAGATGTCAGCTGTTTTTGAAATAGTGGTATTCCATATGCCGCTGTTGATTTGAGGGCGACCTTTTGAACCCTGCTACTGTCAAATCGATCATCTGTAACCTTTTCATGTGCTCCCAGTCCTCCCCACCCCATTAGACATGAACCAGACATCATATTGTAACTTTCATAATGGTGTGTTCATGACCTTATGCAGACCTTGGAATTAAAGAACAGAAAGGCACAAAAATACCTTTAGATTTATGATACCTGGAGTAAATCGACGGTTACCTTTTATTTGATAGTGTAATTATTTTTATAGTCAGTTGACTGTTCACTAATCCCCATCCCCCTTAGTTACCGTTACTACGCCAGTCCATTCTCATAACACATCTATGCAGATTATGTTTTTTTAAAACAATAAGTCCTTGATTTCAGAGATGGAACGAAAGCAGACTTCTCATTTCTAACTGCCAACAGTCTATTTTTCCAGCTGAAATGACGAGGAGAAGCCGGTAAAAGGGTCTTAAATATACACTCCATGGCTACAAATATGATGTCATGCTAAATGATTGAGGCTGAAACTTTTAGGTCCCAAGTAATCAGTCAACATCCTCACCGGTTGATGATCCGTGCAGATGGAAATTACAGGTTATGTTTCCAGTGTTGGTGGAGTGTAAAGCACATCCAAAAAGGAGCAGGAAAGAGCCGCTAACATTAGCATTAGCATTAGCCTGAGCTCTGTGTCCAGGGGCTTTTTTAACCTAACCTGAACAAACTCCTGGCCATAGTTAGCCAGACATACAAACAATTAAAGCTCATGTTTAAACAGATAAGCACAAAGAGTAATCATTTTCTTTACACTTTTGCTCTTGTGTTTTTGGAATGGCAAAAAAGACCTCCAAACTGTTTAAATGCTAAATATCATTCTCACTAAGAGGTTTAGTGAACGGTATCATTATTATGACGCCAAGATGTATTGTTTTGAGATTAATGGATATAACTTGTGGTAATATGATTGCTTCAGTATTATTGTCAAGTGTATGATTGTTTAATTACAATAAAATGAAGCAGAGGGGATGAAGTTCTCAGCTAGTTTATTATTCTCATGCTGCACCGACCGACTCTCACCGATCCTCTCCTCGACTATTGTGAAAGCTTCTCGCTAATCGTGAAGATCTCCCCCAATCATTTAGGCTGCTTGATGTAATGATCCCTTACTTTTATGCATGGGCGGACTCCCCCCCCCCTCTCTTTCTCCCTCCCTCCCTCCCTCCCTCCCTCCCTACCTGCCTGCCTCTCTCCCTCCCACCTTTCTTTCTCTGCCATCCCCATCTCAAAGCCAGGCTTTAATTTTGATCAGCGATGAAATGATTGCTCTCCTCTTTCGATTTTTCTTTTTCTCCCCCTCCCTTCCCCCAGCAGTTGTCATAGAAACAGAGACGTGTGTGTGTGTGTGTGTGTGTGTGTGTGTGTGTGTGTGTATGTTTGTGACTGTGAGCGTCTGTGTTCCAGTCGATCCCCTCAGCAGAGAGATTTATCACCCAGACTAAGCCACGAGGTTGTGTGTGTGTGTGTGTGTGTGTGTGTGTGTGTGTGTGTGAGTGAGTGATGGCCAAACGTGTGCTTGTCTGTCTACTTTTGTAGCTTCCCCCCCTTACACACCTATGTCTTCTTCTGTATTTACACACATAGTATTTGCCAGAGTGTGTTTTCCTATTTTTATGTTTTTATCTGTGTGCGCCTAACAGTGTGTGTAATTGGTCCCTTGTCCCCTCATCAACCCCCCCATCACACACACTCACACACACACACACACACACTCAGACTAGCTGGCTGGATGACATTAGATTGAGTGTGTTCGGTGGCTTAGGCCAGCCACAACTATAATCCCCCCACACTCATACAAACACAAATACACTCACACACATACAAAAAAATTCCCAGGTCTCTCCACTATTAGCCAGGGCCGAGGGAGTGTATGCGTGAGCGTGTGTGTGTGTGTATGTCTCCGTATGTGTGTGTGTGTGTGTGGAGGGGATTGCTCAGAGACACCAGAGAGGGAAACAGCGAAACTAACCCAATTTCCTGCTCCATTTCCCTTTCACGCGGCAGGCGCGTCCCATTCCACGGCGGCCCGGGTTGAACACCAGCCATCCTACAGCCCCGGGGTCACGCCTTTTACCTCAGAGTCACACACAGGAGGGGGGGAGGGAGCACTGTAAATAAATCGTGTGCCTCAGCTCAAAATTACACATGAAATTGCTATTTCGAGTGAAATTGAAGTTCACCAAAAGTTCCAAGTCAAGTGAAATTCGAGAGCTGCCAGTGGAGTCGGACTTGTTTCAAATATTCAGATGGATGTATTGATTCTTATGTGTGACCTTCATTCCTTAAAATCATGTTCCTTAAATAAATAAATGTTTAATCAAACCTGTGTCAATGCAACTTAAAATACCTTGTCAAGGAGTGGAAAATATGGACAAAACCCTTTATTACGGGCAAACAAATCATCTGTGTACTGTATCGTCATATCCCTCAACTTAAATCAGAGCAAAGATGCATTTGTAAACCTCGCTTGAGTTCGCTACCATTCAGCAACACACACGGGAACACTTTTTAACAAAATAAGACTCTGCAGCAGAGCTAGTGGCTCTGTGAGGCTCTGCGTGACAGATGTCCAGACATTTCTCTCCACTAATGTCACAAATGTCATATTCATGGTGGTGCTTGAGGAAAAGCGAAGGGATCATTAAGGTCATTAGGATTCATCCTTCAGGGACCATGAATGTCTGGACAAAATTTCATGGTAATTCATTCATAGCTGTTGGAATGTTTCAGTTTGGACCAAAGTGGTGGATGGAGCGACTGCTAGTGTGGCTTAAATGAACCCCGGCTGAGAAAACAGACTCTGGAGAGGGACTCTGGAACACTACAAATCTGAGAACTTAACAGATAGCATGCTAAAATGTTTGGGTTTTAACACTTTGGTTTTTTTTGAGCTGTTACCAGAGCTATTGCACCACTGTCCTCAAACGTTTTGCCACTGTGCATGGCAGAGCAGGACAAACATCTGTATCAACACCATCCTTAAAGAATTCAAGTGATTCATATTCAACACATGCAGTAGAAATTAGTATATCATACACAACTGGAACACGACTCATGTTTGGAATTCTTGACATATCCAAATACCATGTTAAGCAAAAGCCTCAGAGTGTGTGCATATATATGCTAATATGTGCAGATCAGTTATGAATGTATGTACACTCATTTGTACAGAACACATCATTTGGAAGGTGCATGTGTGCTCACTCTATGCTCCATGAAAAATTTGTGTTTTTAGCTCTTACTTGTTATTTGACATTTTCTGTCAAGCTCCGTATGCTAACACTGACGCTACGGTCCAGTGGCAGTGACAGCATGTACAAGCACGCACACGCACACACACACACACACACACAGAGTCACACACACAGTCTCTGAGCTGTCTTGACCTAATTGAAGCCCAGCGGTCTGCCCCAGGTCATTCTCTTATACCTCCCTTATTTTAATGAGATTTTTAATTAGCATGTTAATTGCCTAACGTGATCAGCAGGGTGACTAGCTAGCTGGCTAGCTGCTGTTGGCATCCATCTGGGCCATAACACTGAGGCTTTCCGCTCCGCTGAACAAAACCGAACCAAGCTGAGCTTTGCTAGGCTAGCCTGGAGAGGAAATGGTGTTGAAGAAAACAAGTGTAGATTTTCTACACATCTCATGTTGCATTTATGGCGGAGGCAGAGCTGTGGAGCCAATTAATTACCAGTTTATTCAAATGGGTTCCCATTCTGCGACCCCCAGTTGATTTGCTGCTTTCTTCTTTTATTTAGAGAACAGTATCAGGAGGCTACAAAGACAATAAGCTAAAATTAGCAACTGAAGCGTTATATGGCTTGTAATATTACAGATTCACATATGAAAGGGCTGTTGAACAGCGTATCATAACTTAAAGCTGCTCTAATCAATATTCATATATAAACAATGATGACCCCCAACCCAGCAGTTCCTTTTAGCTCTGTGGAGTGTTTGAGCCTCTTTTAGCTCATTATTTTGTTTTTTTTTGACCCACATCTTCTCTGTTTTGGTTGATTCTCACGGCTCTCATCAGGTGTTGTTTCCAGCCACAGCAGGCAGCTCTTCAAACCCACTGTGTGCTTCTTACTCAGCACCACACAGACTAACAAAGGTAGTTATAGAGAATATTGGTTGTCAGGTGGACACAAAACAACTTTAAATGAATGCCATATCTGTGAATGAGCAACTATTTACTAACACATACAGAGATAATATGTCGGCTTTGTGTTTTCATCTTGTTACACTGGCCTAAATGATCTGAAAAATCTATTTATTCAAGCTTAGTTTGTGGATAAATTTGACTGTCGAAACCATGGCGATATGTAAAGAAAAGTCTGGGTGTGAAGGTCAGTGGAGCAAGCAAATAAAAGAGAAGCGATAGTATCTTAGTATATTTAAGGAGAGAAGCTGAGGTGAGCCAAGGAAAATATATAGGAGATAAAAAGAGGTGGAGGTGGAGGAGGTGGCTAGAAAAGATGGAAAAGAGACACAATGCACAGAGTGTCTCTCTTCCTCTGTCATGTCATTCTGTTAGCTTCACTCTAGCAGGAACTCAAGGCTGTCTGGTTATGAGGCTTGCCTTTATAATTTACCACCGCCGGTGTGGGCTTCTTTATTGAGCCTGGCCTTCTCTGAGACACACAGACACAGAGGAGGCTTTGATTTAGCTTGGGAATGTTCTCGCTTGTGTGGACCCTGTGAATCATTCTCTCTTTCTCATATCTGCTTTTGTTGTTCTGTCATATCCACTTCTCTGTCTCTCCTTCTCTTCCATACCTCTCTCTCTCTCTTTTATCATTTCTCTCTGCGGCTGTTCCTTCTCATTCTTATCCCTCCATCCTAATTCTTTTCTCTCTGCCTCTTCTCTCATCTGTCTTTCCTTCCGTGCCTCCTGTGTCTTCTTCCTCCTTTCTAATCACCTCTCTTTTTTTCTCCTCCATCCTTCTCTCTCTCTCTCTCCTCTTCAGTCAAATTTACTGTATAGAGAACGCTCACGGCCAGCTGGTGCGTGACCTGGACTTCAACCCCAACCGCCAGTACTACCTGGCCAGCTGCGGAGACGACTGCAAGGTCAAGTTCTGGGATGTCCGTAACGTCCAGGAACCTGTCAAGACCCTGGAGGAGCACTCGCACTGGTGAGTGGATTGGTGGTGGTGGTGGTGGTGGTGGTGGTGGGGGGTCCTGAGAGGTTCAGGCAGGGGTGTGTGAAAGGGTACTGTCCTTGAACTACAGGAAATGGGTTCAAGTTCCCCTTTCAGCAAGTATCCATTCCTCTCAAGTGTCCCTGAGTGTCACACAATTAGTCTTTGACCAGTACAGGTCTTTGAAGGCCAGTTGCAACGAGCAGTCAGTCCAATAGCTGGTATTATGTGCTAATGTACAATACAATATGGATATGTTGCAATGAAATGGCATTTTGAGAGGATCTTGCTTCCTACATTTAATGCATTTTTCCCTGTCTGACATAATGTAAGGAAGGGTCATTCAAAAGATGATAGATCAATCTAATGAGTAAATTCAATGAGATATCTCTCATAGAGAAGTTTGATTTGGCAGAAAGGCAGGATTGTTCAAAAATATTTGATGACCCTAGTGGTTGAACTGTGTGTGCAGCATGAGATCACCTTTGAAACAGCATTGTTTTACAGATTTCCAGGAAGTTTAATCCTCATTTGAGTGGGCTGGTTCATCCAAGTTTTGAAAACGCATATATATTCTCACTTACCTCATGCGGTGTCTTGCCATGCAGATATTTTTTTGTTCTATTTTCCCACGTTTTGAAACATCCATTTCTGCCATCAACCTAATACAATGGTGATGGAATTTCATTTGACCTTTTTTTTTATTTTTTATTCTACAATGACCCCATGATGAGGGGTATGGACATACTTACATTTGAAGGAACATTAAGAGGATAGCAATAATTGTTGCCCAGTAATTGAAATCAAATTCTTGGTAATTACAATACAATGAAAGAGATGGCTTTCAATAAGGGACAAGGACGAGATGTCATTTTAAGGAATTTAACTTGAACTTTTTTTGTGGAAACCGTAAACCAAAACCATATCAGACACAAATTATCATTCAAAGCAGAATATTTTTAAATATCTTCAAACATGTCTGGAGGGAATCTGTAACCATAGAAATCCATTTAGACTGATATTTACCACTGTCATATAGTTTTTATAGCGTTAAGTAACACATTACATGATTATGTTTTTGGGGGCACCACCATCACTGCCATTATAATGAAATGTTATGGCCAAATACTCATAGTTAGAGATGATTTCATTCTGTTCACCTGCTTTGTGTGGAGGCAGAAATCTCAGAGACTGGTATCCCAAAATCTGAGCAAATAAAACTACCTACATGAGAAAATATGCTGAAAATATGCACCAACTATTAAAACTACAGACATGAGAGAGGAAGAGGTTAAAGTCTTACATGATGATGATGATGATGATGAAGTGGAGATACTGGATGTTAGGGATTTGATATAAATATATCAGGAAGTCAATATTTTGTTTTTGTTTGTTTGTTTCAAGAGACACTCCAGGATTGTGCTGTAGTGCCAAATAGTGCTCCAAATCCCAAAGTTCCTCGCTGATGTTCTCAAACTTTGTGCACTTGTTGAGAGCATAACATTTTATCTTTAAATGTTGTTATTGAAAAGGCTATTCACAATAAATATTGCAAAACCAGGTGAAAATGCCATTCATCATGTCATTAAATGTAACATTTTAATGTGGGGAAAAAGGATTTCCTATGCATATCTTAATTGTATCTGCATAATAGGCAAAAAAACCCCTCTTACACAGCATTAGAGCATAATTCAGGTAGACTTTATTCAGGAAAATGCACTAACAATAATGATAAACATGATGATAACTCCTCGGCTCCACTGTTGATTGGTTTCTGGTTTTATTAATGACTTTATCTCCTAACTAATGAAATGCCCTAACTACTCCTGGTGCAATAAAAGGTAGTAATACACTAATTACAAATTAAACAGGCTGCTACTCGTTTTGTCAGTGAGGATTTAACCACTGTGGCTCCAACACACTCCAGTCCTGCTCCAGGTTCTGTTCTGCTCTGTGAAGCTTCAGGCACTGCTAAGAGCTGAACACAGTGTACTGCAGAAGCTGTGTGTGTGTGTGTGTGTGTGTGTGTGTGTGTGTGTGTGTGTGTGTGTGTGTGTGTGTGTAGGTGTGTGTGTGTGTGTGTGTGTGCATGGGAGACGCACTCTCCTGTGTGAGCTGAATAGATGATCAGTGTGTCTGCAAGCCAAACTGGGCTACTGCTGCAGCACACCAATCCTCACCTGATAAAGGCAGACACACACAAAGGCGCATACACGGGCATGTGCAACACACATGTGCCTTTGTGCATGTGCACAAAACACACACACACACAATACACACACTCACAGGCGTTATCTCCAAAAGAAAGATAGACTTGGCAAACATATCCATAACTGTAGATAGCTGCAGATGGGATCTCTTCTGATAGGAGATAGGTGTATGTGTGTGTGTATATGTGTGTGCACGTGTGTGTCATGCGTGTGTGTGTGCTCATGTGCCACCATCTAGTCTGTGTTTTTGCAAGGGCTTTCTTTTTATCTCTATGTGACTACACGTAATTGTGTGTTCAAGCGTCTCTATAATGCATATGCATATGTCTCTGTGTACACTTAGTGTGACGCGTGTGTGTGTGTGTGTGTGTGTGTGTGTGTGTGTGTGTGTGTGTGTGTGTGTGTGTGTGTGTGTGTCGTGCATGCTCATTTTTTCGGAGCGCAGCCAGGATATGGCCTCAGGGCTGCTGGGGGTATTAGGGACTATTTTTTAGTAGGGAAGCAGATTAGGGGAGCGCGGGGAATGGCGTGGCCGAGGCTGATTTTCTGTCAACAGCCTCGGTTATCCCTCAATCCCTCCCTGTGAGGGAACTGGGACCGCACTCTGAGCTGTGCCCCAGGCTCAGAGAGAGAGAGAGAGAGAGAGAGAGAGAGAGAGGGATAGACGCACATAGACAAACAAAAAGAGAGGGAGAAATAGGATGAAAAAGAGCAAGAGAGGGAGATGGTGTTGACAATCGGAGTAATAGAATGAGAGGGACGAGAACTGATGGAGGAAAGGTGCGAAAGAATTGGATTTGTAAGAGATAGAAAAGAAGTGAAACGAAGCAACGAATAAAACCAGGATCAGGGAATTTATGATAATGATCATCAACTCATGTGAACTAAGCCCAAATATAGACTGCAAGGTACCAAATCCCCATTATTGGCATCTGAATACACACCCAGATAGGCATATTTTGCTGTGAATCCCACTGTGAGAACGCAGCATTTTCTGCATGATTTGTGTGGGCACGAGTGTGTGAAAGAGAGATAGAGACAGGCAGTTTCTCTGCACGCCTCTGTGTGTGTGTGTGTGTGTGTGTGTGTGTGTGTGTGTGTGTGTGTGTGTGTGTGTGTTTTAGACACCCACTGTAGTACTGTAGTATCACTGTACTCAGTGCTTGGTTACTGCTGGTTGGAGCTTTGTTGAGAACAGTGAGGTTACATACATGGCTCCACACTCTTCCATACATCCATGAATGAATGTAACATGTACTTCCAACACATTGCTGCTTTGTTAAGTTCTGATTTCCAGTCTGGTAATGCATGTGTTTCATCCCAGGGTATGGAGCGTCCGCTACAACCACAGCCACGACCAGCTGGTGTTGACAGCCAGCAGTGACAGCCGCCTCATCCTCTCCAATATGGTGTCCATCTCCTCAGAGCCCTTTGGACACTTGGTGGACGACGAGGAGCTGAGCGAGGGCGAGGACAACCACCAGGACGACAAGTAAGAGCAACTCAGGCTAGTTAGAGAAAGAAATACACGTCAGTAGCAGTTGCTTTATCTCAGGATAGTTTGGTTTAAGCCAGAAAGAAAAGAAAAACTAGAGTTTAATACAACTTGGGTTTTATTTTTGTTGCTTCATTTGTTCCGTTGGTTGTGGCCATAACTACATAAATAAAATTTTAATAATTTTAAGTTTTCATTTAGGTAAAATGAGGAACATTTGAATTTACTGCGGTTAGAGAATTTTATTGTAATGAGAGATTTCTTGTCACTCGTAAAACTCACTCTCCTATACTGCAGTGCAAACAGCTCAAATAATGTCCCATAACATTTCACCTGAAAAAAGAATGATTGTTATTAGCACACTTTTTATTTTTAGAGTTATTTGTAATAAAGAGAAGAGGCCTTTTAACAGAAGACATGACTGGAGAATCACAGGTATAAATAATAGAATTATTTATTGGTGCTGGTATTGTTTACACTGGCTCTCTGTCACACTGTTCTGTCTACTGGGACACTTGAATAGAACAGAGCCATCATTAATGTTATTAGTGTGCTTTCCCTATTATGACAAGTCTTAATAATGTCTGTCTATATTAACTATATTAAACTAAAGGCCCCGAGATTCCACTCAACATTTGTTGGACAAAAACAAACATGCTGACTATTTGTTGTTCCTAAAAGCAGAAATGTCTCTTCTTGAGGAAGCTGCTGCTGGAAATTCATGAGATCATTAAAATGAAAAGGGTTCATCCCCTTGGAAGCATGAATCTGCTGAGTCTGATGCAACTTTATGTGATATATTTAAGGCTACAAGCAATTATTATTTTCATTATCAATTAATCTGTCAATGTTTTCTATTTCAATTAAGTGGTTAATACCAAAACACAGTGATAAATAGACAGTTTCCTGGAGCCCGAGATGATGCCTTCAAATGTCTTGTTTTGACCGACCAAAAGTCCTAAACCCAAATCATATAAATCTGAGAAAACAGCAAATTATCACACATGAAACACTGGAAACCACAGATACTTGGCATTTTTCTTTGAAAAGTGACTTAAATAATGAAACAGTTATCAAAACTGTTTATTTTCTGTTGAGTGAAATTTTGACATGATGGCCTGGTGCTGGTACTGGAGTAAAGTTCAGAGTAAATGTCCTGGCAGTCAACCAAAATTCATGCAACAGTGTAAAGACGGAGAATAATCTTACTTCACTGTGACCCTTCAGAAGCTCACAGATGTCTTTGTTATTTTTTTGGGGGGGGCGCTTTGCTTCAAGAGAGTTGTCCATTTTCACAAATACTGACTAGACCAGAGGCAAATCATTTGGAGTTGAGTGGTAAATCATCAGCTCCACTGCCAGTTATTGATGTTTACAACCATGTATAAACCATCCCTCACTGCCTCCTGCTATTAAACATTAACAGGGACCAGCTTTCATTCTTTCATTCATGTCTGAGATTCGCTGCATTGAACATCTCCCATACCTCCTGATCTACCAGTGACCTTAATCATTTTCAAAGTGTTAGGAAATGATTAATAATTGGGATGTGGAATCATAACACAGTTTTAAACCACAGACAGTCAGCTTTCATCACATCATATCTGATGTTTTTTTTTTTTTTTAATAAACCTTTCTGGAGTGCCACAAGGATCCTAATGAAACCAACCATGAGATAGTAAAGCGTGCACAAACACACACTGTATATGATGAACTGTTGGTTTGATATTAGTCCTCCTGAGATTAAAGCTGACTGCCTGAACCTTCACTTTGATATTCTTTGACACTCAGAATGATAAAAGTGGAAGAGGTAAAACATTAAAAATATGTTACTGTCAAAACACTTCAGGAGTTTTCTCCCGTATAGCGTTTAGAGTTGATTTTCAAATTGCAGGGATATCATCTGTAATGGTTACCATTCAGTGCTTTCCAAATCTGCCACTGTCCTCTATCCATTATGCTCCTATTCCCCCTCTTGTCCATAACTACCTGCTCTTAGACTCAATGATGGACTCTCATCCACAATTATCAACTCTTCTTCCTAATCACCAGCACTCAGCTTTAGTTTTAACCCTTCCACTATAGTTATTGACCCCTCTTGTGCGTACAGTACGTGTCCACTCCACACCGCCTGGACACTACATGCAGAGACCCTCCACCGCTTAGACTGTTTTCTAACTTTATATGCTTGCTTTTTTTTTTAAAATGACAATGATTATTTTTGAGATATCACAGCAGTGGAGGCTTTTTTTTTTTGTTCTGGAGAGGAATATTTTTTTGTGTTGTTTTGTTTTTTTCATATGTTTGGCCTTTTTTTCAACTCCGTTCCAACATCTCCTATTGTAAATGTGTTCAATAAGGTTGAGATCTGGCAAATGTGACGGCCGTAGCGTATGATTCATGTCGTTTTCATAGTCATCCTACCGTTCAGTCAAGCCCTTTGCCCTGTATGGAAGCATCTGGATTCGTTATAGTTCTCCACTTTTACTTTTCTTCACATTTATTCAGGGTTTTTTTGCCTTTGTCACCTGTGTGTAGGTATCGAAATTATACATGTCTTTATTCATTATTCATTCAGCCTTCACTTCAGGGCTGCCTCAGCATACACAGTGTTCAGTGACATGAAGGATCTACTATTCTACTGATATAAATTTATCTCAATTAAATTCACATTTTTCCATTTTAAGTTTTAAGATATAATCTCTACCAATCATTAAATATTCCATCCAGACATGTTTATGACAAATAAAAACACTGCATCACTGCTTTGGATATTTTTTTGTCTGACATGGTTTTTCCATAAAAAACAGTTCAGTTACCTGGTTTCTTAATATGACATTTCCTCCTTCTGTGTCACTGAAAAATCCTGAATATAGAAAAATACAAATATTGTTCATTTTAAAAGTTTTCCTGCTGGACACCAGATGTCTCCTACTTCACTGTGTGTGAACACTGTTCTCAGTGTTTGTGCACCGGAGGCTTCAAGATTTAATGTGAGCACAGAGAAACTTTCTCTCTTCAGCAGATGAATGTGAACAACAAGCTCTGCAAACACATCATTCTGCATGTTTACTACTGTGTATAAATTATACAGTATACACCTGTATATCAAATGTCAAATAATACACTGCACTGCAATAAATCTCACCACTGTGGAGATTATATACAGTAAGAGGAAGGTTACCCCCCAAAAATCTTTCCTTATAAACCATCATCAGGAGTGGTTTGATTATACAGTGTGTGTTCATTATATCAGTGGATCTCCTGGTTTATGAAGGTTATAATGTTTTATGTAAGTGTTAATTCAACCTTCTGGTCATTTTTGGAGGTTTTTGAATTGACTTGTGTTATACTGAGGAGTGTTTCTAATATTTTGTCCACCTCATTTATATCATTGAAGGTATCAGTATAGCACACTATAATTCAACAACCTTCAATAATGACTATAAAGTTGAATTAACACCAAAAACAGAACATTATAATCTTCATAAGCCCTCATTGATGTAAATGTGGTGGACAAAATATTAGAAACACCCTCAGTATAACACAATACAATTCAGCACAAACTACAACCTCCAAAACCAGCATAAAGCTGGATCACTACCTCTATAAAACACAAAACTGAACTTTGAAAATTCATCAAGGTAGCATTTATGAGACTGTATGAATTGTAGCTAGATGTATCTAATGAACTGAGAGTATATTTTCAATGAAAGGCTGCTGAAAACGTTGCCCCTAATTGTGGTGTGTGATACAGTCTCTTAGCAGTTAAACTGTCCAATGACCTGATCCCTAAAGAGCTTGTAATCCTTCAGGCTAACCAAAGCAGAGTCCGGCACGTTTTAGCATCTGTCAAGTGCTCTCACACACACCCTCTTGTTCTTTTCTTCCCCAATGAATCTATACGAGCAGAGCACTTAGAGTGTTTTTATTTTAGGCTGCAGCCAAGGGGGAGCAGTTACTGTCTGTGTGAAACAGTTAATGTGTAAAATAAATCCAAATATGTATGTCAGGGTTTCCCCTCAGGAGTACTTACTGCAGTGGGTTTGGGAGGAATTTGGGGTGGCAATAATGCTAGATCATAATTCTAAAATTTTATTTGAGATTGTCACATTGTTGTAGCAGTGGGAGAAATGTTTCAGCACTGTGGAGGCTGCTGTTTGTGTATGAATGCAGAGAAAAATACTGAATAAACAAAATGTGTGTGTGTATGTGCGTTGTCCACAACACCAGTGAGATAAACCATTAGAGGTGTTGTGTTTGTGTGTGTGAGGGCATGTGGAGAGAAATCAAAAGAATCAAGAATTTTTTTATTTTTTTTTTTACATGTTTTTCACATTACTCAACTCGCACTTGAAACACAACACACGGAAACCAAAGTGCTTCACAACAACAAAACAAAACAACAACAAAAGGAGAGGACAAGGAAAATACGAATAAAAAGAAAATCAAATGTGTTTGCACACAGAGGCAACAAACTCATACACAGTCTGTATGAGTTTGTTGCCTAGGTGTAAGAAATAATTAGTACATTTATTTTATTTAATTTAATTACAAAAATGTAATTCTCTTATTTTTAGTCTATTCTAGCATTTTATTTACACTACTATTATCATTAGCTTAAAAGTGATGCAGTAATTATGCGATTAGAAATGCAACAATTAGTGGCTGGATCAATTAGTCAATCGACAGAAAATTAATTTGGAAGAATTTTCATAATTTATTATTCGTTTAAGTAATTTTTCATGCAAAAATGGCAAAAATTCATTGGTTCCAGCTTCTCAAATATGAATGAATGAAGTTCGTCTATGATAATAAAGTGAATCTATTTGGACTGTTGGTCAGTCAAAACAATACAACTGAAGACGTCATCTGGGACCTGATGAACTTATGAACTTTATGACGATTTACTGATATTTATTGATAGATAAAGAGATCAATCAATCAATCAATAATGAAAATAATGATGAGTTGCAGTCCTAGATAGACAAAAGTACATGAAATCATATATGTTGCAAGTTAGTTGAAGTGTAATTTTTTTTAAATTTAGCAGACCATTTTTGTTAACATAATGCTTGACGTTACTGGACAGGACCACCAAAACTACATGGAGGTAATCCTTGTCCTTCTGTATGCAGGTGTCTCTGCCTTTATGAGCCAATAGCAGACACCTGATGCTCATGAAACTTGAAATAGTATTCATGAGATAAGCAGCAAAGCCCCCGATAATAATACATTTTGGAGGGAATGAGTTGTTTGTGGGTCTGTTACATTATAATTGTTACATTGTTAATATCACAAGTATACCATAATTAAACTTTTATTTTAATTTTTATTTATTTAAAAGTTAAAATAGGTTTCTTTTGAATAAATAAAGCCAAAATATTTTTATTACGACATGACACCAATCGTCCACTTCCTACTTCCTGTTCTGTACTGATGGTCCGGTTGGACTTTCTAGCTGACTTTGAAAAAATCCAACGTATCCTTGATCTGATTATTTATTTATGGCACATTGGCTGTATAGTGAAAACAATAAGACAGCAGCTACTGTGCCATTCCTTGTGTGTTATCTAACATCTCCAGATCATCCATCCGTTGGTTGTCATGAGTTACCTGATTGATCTGCAGAATGATTGAATTATATAAATCCACATCGTGCTTTGGATTGTTCACATTTTTATCTCTGTGACCAGACCACATGTTGACGCACCGCATAGATTTTGTGTCTGCAATGTATTCAGCTCACCTCGGTGCTGTTGTGTGTGTGTGTGTGTGTGTGTGTGTGTGTGTTATCCAGGGGTAAGGAGCCCCTAAAGGACAGCGTGGTGTCCACCTACGAGGAGCATGAAGACAGCGTGTACGCGGCAGAGTGGTCGTCGGCCGACCCGTGGCTCTTCGCCTCGCTCAGCTACGACGGCCGCCTCGTCATCAACAGGGTCCCCCGCGCCCTCAAATACCGCATCCTGCTCTGAGAGGGTGGGGAGGGACAGGTCAGATCTGAGTGTGTGTGTGTGTGTGAGAGAGAGAGACAAACCTGTACACATCCTTTGCTACTACAGTACTACAACCATTAGACATTCCATTATACTCTGGTAAGTCCAATGTAAAAGACAAACTACATGTGATGCTCGCAAAAGGCAAAGAATGTCTGTGTGTGTGTGTAATGTAAATATAGTACATATGTTTCACTGATCACTGTAAACAAAACATCTGTGCTGCTTATGGAAATTAAAGTAAAAAGATGATTCCTGGATGAGCGTTGGACATGTGTGTGTGTGCTTCTTAAATGTTGGATGTAACCTCGGAGAACCGGGTGATAATTCTCTGCGGGTTTGAAACAACGAGTGACCTCTTTGACATCACACATACTCAGACAAGAAGGACAAGAAAATGTTGGAAAATTGGAAAAAAAAAAAAAAAAAAAAGAGCCCATATCACAATTTCCCAGAGCTCAAGGTTCTGTCATCCAGTTGGTTTGGTCCAAAAAGCAAACAAACATATTCTTCCAATGATAAAAGCAGCAAAGAGGCTGCAACCGTTGAATCTTTAGTATCTTTGCTTGATAGTTTACTTGAATTATTAATCAGTCATCAATTTTTTTCTGCTGATCAACTGATCATTGTGTGAAGTGCTGCTCTTCAATACAGTCTTACCTAGCAAAGCTAACTAAGCTAGCTTTTAAACCAAGAAACAATGCAAACATACATCTCACCACATCTGAGCCACTGGCAGAAAACCCCTGCTGTTACATCACTGGTTGGGGTGTTCAGAGCGGGGCACGGCCGCTTTTTGTGTGTCCTTTGTGATTCATTTTTATATAATCTTAAATATCCCACATATCCACATCCCTCACTCTTCCCTCTGTCCTCTCTCGTCCCCCCCCCCCCCCCCCCCCCCCCCCCACCCATGCCCACGCTTCCCTCCCCCCCCCCCCCTCTCTCTGGCTCTGTACAGTGTGCGTTGAGGCTGGTCGATAGTGACAGTCCGAGCCTCTGTTATGTCAGACACCATTGACAGGCCTTTTAATTGCAGCTTGACTCTATGGATCACACATTCACACACACGGAAGTGCCAGGGGAGGGGCGCAGGCACTTCATTAGCCATGCCAGTCGGGGCAGGCAGTGCCATGGCTGAATACAGAGTACATTCGGCTGTCTAATCAGAGAAGCTGCTCACACACACACACACACAAAGAGCCGCACACACACATAGAGCCCTTGTTACCCTGCAGTCAATTATTGAGAGGAGGGATCAGGGTGGAAATACAGAGGAATGGTGAGCGCGGAAAAGGTAATCGTTGAATTTCGCCCATCTAGAAACTTGTGATGCTTGTCACAGACGGACACGTGCAGACGTACACACATGTAACACTCATTGTCACGATTCTAGTGTCTCAAGGGAACCAGTGTTTTAAGAAATGTGAGGGTTAAAAGGATGTGTTCCAGTGTGTGTTAGTGTATTTATGTGCATTGTATAGAAAGACATATTAACAGACAAGTGATAAACTAAAAAAATCTGATAGATGTTTCCCCATCTTGTGTAGAATATCCCACTACTGATAAGAATGCAGGTTTGCAACCAATCAGTCAATCCAACTGCTACTAACAGCTGAGTATTTGCATTGGAATCAATGAGGGCACCTCTTTAGTATTCCTGAATAGCTTTCCCAGGACAAATTACACTAAGTATGATGCATCGATAGTCGATGCTGAGATTTTGAGACATGTTATTGATGACATTGTAAGTACCCAGCATTCACCTCTACATTGTTTTTGATGCATAAACAGGCTACAGCATTTTCCTGGCCAATAATAATACATGATGGTGACTTTAGTGTGTGAGGAAACATCAACATCTTACAGCAGCAAAACATGTTGGCTTCATGCAAGTTTAAACATATACATAGTCCACATATATAAATGAATGCATACACACAGATTTACATACTGTATATGCAAGCAAACATAATCAGAACAAATCCTATATATACATATATACACCAGTTAATCACACATTAATAACACATAAATAACTAATATATAGTTTTTAATCCACTTAACATATAATTATTTAATATGTTTTATTTTCATTATTTTAGTCAGTGTGTACCAAGCTTTAGAAATATAAATAAATATTAAATAATAATAGTTATGTATAAGATCACAAAAGCATTATTAAAAACTATCTGAATCTGGAACTATAACTTTTTATTAATTATAATATATGTGTTGTAAATCATGATATATATACATGATGGTAAAGAATGAATAAATGTCATTTTCCACCTCATTAAGCTCACAATATTTGCAGATGCTCGTCGTCATCCACCCCCTCTATCTTTTGGTTTAATATGTTGTGGCAAAACCACATCACATTTCTGCATGTTCATACATTAATAGATTTTCACATTTATTATCTTTTTTAAATAAAAAAGTTCTCAACCCCTACTGAAATTCAACTTCCTGTAATAAATCAGATATTTCAGATGCCTCTTTAACTTTGCATTTTCCATTTTGCAATAGAATTCATGCTAGCCTTCTATCTAACCACATGGTCACAATGTATGTATTTGCATTGACTGTTAAAATGTGCAAATACTAGCCACATGTTTGTAATCTCCCCCCAAAAATCACATTGTTCTATTATGAAAATTTTTCAGAAACCGTTATTACCCTACATCCCTTGGAGGAGCAATTACTGATGTTTTCAGTCACTTGGGGGCAGCATAACACAACATCATCATGAACTTGAAGAAGTTGAATGGTGGATGTGTTAGCAAACTCCTTCTATCTAACTCACAAACATAAACACACGTCTTGTCTTGCACCTTAGCTTGTTGAACAAGTGACCCAACGAGCATTCGGCAACGTTAACGTCAGTTTACAGGCTACGTAGCAAATTAGCTGCTCAGCTGCAGCATGTTAAACATTACCTGCAGATGTCACTTGAGTCCAGTTAGATGCTGGTGTGGTTCTTACCCTTCAATGACACTGCTAACAACACATTGTCTCCATGGTTTGTAAGCTACAGAGCAAGTTTATTTACTTTGTCCTTCATTCCCCAGTCAGGCTCAGTCTGCAAGCTGCTGTCAGTCAAACACAGACACCGACACATCCCTCCAGCCGGCTGAGACGAAAAAAATTTAATATCTCCCCAAAGACCTTTTAGTCTTCCTTTTAATAATTTACAATTGTAATAAAAATTAATTTAAAAACAGGTTCATATGATTTTCAACTGCTAAATGGGATGACTGAATGTGATTTCATTTGGACTTTAATATATACATTTTGATTAATACAACTTTAAAAATAATCCAAAATAGGACAGAAACATGTTTGATATAATTTGTAATATACAGAATAATAATTCTTTTAGCACTTTAGTTTTTTAGTGTAATGACCCCCCTACTCTGACGCCAGTCTGTGTGATTATCGTCATGGGTTAGTCATTGCAAGCATAACATCTCTCCTCCCATCTTGAAGCATCCTCAGCTTTCTCTCTGGGATCTATAGCAACAAAGTGCTGCTGCGTCACCAGAAATCCAGCATGGCGTCACCTGCAGGTCATGTGACCAGGGCGCTATATGTGCTAGCCTCCCGGGCTTCCTCAGGTCATGAACCTCTTGACCTGGAACAAGAGATGACAGTGTTGTTGCGGCTGCCGGCAGCCTCACGGGAGTTAGTGAACTCGTCTGGGAAGGCACTCACATGAAACTGGAAGAAAATGACTGAAATATTTATGTAGCTGAGAAATAGGATGTTGTTTTCCTGAGCAAAGAGAGGGACATATACTTTTCACTACCTGGATGTGCTATGTGGAAAAATTCTGGGGCCATTCGCATCTCCTGTTTCAGACTAAAGTGAAATTTATGAAGATAACACCATAGAAACATGATGTATAATAAAAATCATCATTTCAGAAATGTGTGGGTAGGATTGTCTATACTTATTTATTTTTTCAGTTGTCTCCATAAATGCCATTGAAGCTTCCAGCAGTTTCACATATTACTTCATTTTTTTACTCTATCACCACACATCAGACGCATGTCTTACACAGGAAATGCAGCACACAAGTGTTTGTGTAACATCTTGAATGGCGGTAATCGTACCTGAGGGTCACACGGGTGTCGTCCTCAAAGGGTGGAGGCGGAATTGGATTCAGCTGCTGTGGAAATGAAATAAAAGAAATTAGATTTCATTTAATTATTTATTCATGTCGGCGATGCAATATGGAGCCACCTGGGGTGTTTGTGTGTTTGTGTGTGTGAGCGGGGGTTTCAGGTGATTATTACCTCGGAGAGTTTGACTCATTTGCATGGAGGAGAATTTATATGACCCCTTGAAATGAAGATTATGCACAAACACGTCGCTCTCCGCGGGAAGAGGAGAGAGAAAGGAAAAGAAAAGAAAGAGTGACTGATAGCAGGAGAAGGGGGACTTCAGAGGTCTGTCGCAGGAGCCCATGGGAGGGAAGAACAGCATGACCAAGAAAGGTATGTTGAAGATTGTGTGTGTGTGTGTGTGTGTGGTAGAAGAGAGAAGCCTGGCCAAGTGTTTACAGTCCTCGAGGGAGTTGATGGTGAGCTTAATGACCTACAGAATCACGCAGATCCAGCATTTATGTTTGTGTTCTTTAGTGCATGTGTTTCCAAAACACCTCTTACTTAACAATATGAATCCTGAGCTGGAAGGGATTCAGGACTTGCTCAAGAACACTCTTGTAAGGCAGAAAGTTGCCAACATGGGCCAGAAGACTGCTATTCCACCCACTGTTATGAAATAAGTATCCAGAGACAAGATTTACAGTGCACAGAGCCCGAGGAGGACTAAAAATAAACAAACCATGTGAAATGTGCAAGGATTTACTGTACAAGGGAACAGGCCTGGCAAAATATCTGTTAAATGTTAACCTACTTGCACCCGAGCCACAGTGTGCTCTTTGTTAGTGAATTTCTCAGACTCTTAGCTCCGTATCGGTGGAAGCCCCGATGAAACACGCTCCCATCACTTTTGATGTTAGCTCGGAGCGTGCAAGGATAGCTACTTAACACTGACAACCACCCTGTAGTCGGGGGAAAAGCTCCTGTGTGCCGTAAGCTACTTATTTACCATCCTATCGCTTCTGCAGAAGATAAACTGCTTTGGGAAGGGGCAAACAGAGACTATTAAGCCATCGGTGAAATTACAGGAAGGGTCTGTATTAAGGGTATGTTTTGCAGGAAACCCTCTCAGTCCAATATGTTGGGTTTTTTTTTTAAAACCTCTGATTGATTTGCATATGTTCTCTCCATGCTATGGGTGTTCCAATGCTTTAAATCTCTCGGGGACTTTGTTAGTACATGTATTAGCGCTCACAGATTTCTATACCTTATTAAATGTCTTTACAAAAGCCTCACAAAAAGGCTGACAAGCTCTTTCCACCCATCCCCCCACCCCCCCACCATGCTATTAGAGATACTCATTGGCAGAGTTTGTAGCCTTGGTGCTTGATATCATTCAGCTTTGTCTGGCTGGCCGACCTTCCTTTCTTCCGGGGTGAATGGGACCACAATGGACCAGGTGCTATCATGATGCGGCATGTGCCCAGCTCCCTGCTCCCACCTCATTGTTCTTCAATTACCGAACAAGCACACGGGGTGGATCCAGCATTATTTATGGGCCCTTGCCACCACAACGCACATATAATTACCTCTCAAAAGCTGTAATTGTGCTCATTTCTCATGTCCAGCGTGGACATCCACTCCCATGCCCTCGTGGCGTCTCCATGGAGATTGAGAGCCAATTGCCGTTGAAGGACATCACAGGTCGAAGGTCGTACATTGGAGTGCGGTAGTAGTTTGTGCGTTGGACAGGGGGAATTTGGATGGAGCTGCTTGTACATACCTGTCAATAAAGGCTGTTCTCATTTTCATGTTGAGCAGATACTATAAGATGGAAAAAGTAATAAATTTATTTATATTTTTGTTGCTATGAAAATATAACTAGGGTTCTGTCTTTTGAGTCATTTAGGCAGTAATTCACTATCCCCAAAAACATTTGATTTATTGAAGTGCAATCATACAATCCAAGGATTTTTTCCTTTTTACCTTTACTCAACAGAAAATGCATTCAGCATCATCCTCCTGCTTCAGTTTGTGACTCCAGCTCTTGGATGTGAGGCTGATTGACTAATGATTGAAGTGACTGGTGAGTCCGTCACCGACGTTCTGGCAATACAGAGTGACAGTTTGTATGTGTTTGATCAGTGGTGCATAGCTCAGGGACAGAACAGGAGCAGGGGGCTGTGGCAACTCTCAAACCTCTTTGTCAATCAAACGGCCCACGAACGGCACCCCATGAAATCCATTAAAACCAATTTAGCCACAGCCGCACAGCTCAGAGCTCCATGAACGCTCAGCCCATGGTGCATTAATGATGGATTTTCAAAACTTAGGTGGTTTGAGTTGATTGCTGAGTATTATTTCTAGAACCTGGTGTGTCATTCATTATTATGTGGTGAAAAGGGCTCTCAGCAAGGGATCATTCCTATCCAAGTTCAGTCAGAGCCGATTCAGAAAACTGCTTTTTTTTTTTTTTTTAATCTTTCATTTTGCTCTCATTTGCTCAGCACTTTCCAAATGATTCTGTTGTTGCTGCAAGCTGGTGAGGAAAGTGACTAATTAATGTTTGCTTAAAGGAACACTAAGTGATTTTGGCCAAAGGTTCTTCTCCTGCTTTAAAAAGAATCAATGTATCACAGCTTTTGGACTGCACTGACACCTTGATTAATGAAATAAATGTACTCTGTCAGTTAAAAATGTGGCATGTTGTGGCGTGTTACAAAAAAACAAGCAACTTTGGAGTTAGGCACTCAGGTCTATCCGTCCATCCTAAGAACTATCCATCTTGAAGAAGGCCACACCAAGATTAACCCTTGTTTTCTGGTCTGCATTTATGATTTTGTGTTTCCTAGCCATCATTTTTAACTGTAAAGCACTATAAATACTGAGTAACTCCCTTTGGAAAGTCAGATTAGACGTGGATATTACAAATCAATTAGCTGATTTGAATTATTCGTTCAGTTCTGTTCAAAGATTCATAGTCCACAGCTATGTAGTAAATACATTTTTCTTTCTAAGCTAAGCAATCGCATCGCCATTCATATACAATTCAGTACGTACATTGGTAAGTGATTGCTTCCTGTTCATGAGGCTGTGACGTTTGGCGCTGCCTCTAAACCTACAGTAAACACATCACACATTATAAGGCAACAGCTCAGTAGCCACCTGTCAGCAACAGTGTTATCACATCTCGATTGTCTCTGTGATTTCGGTGTTCTTTCAATACATTTTTAACTAGGAAGTGGTCAAGTGAAATTTTATTTGTATAGCCCAATATCACAAATTACAAATTTGCCTCAAGGGGTTTTACAATCTGTACAGTTTAGACCAGAGATTAAATCCTACACATTAATCCTGTCTGTCTAATAAACTCAAAGAAAACTCTACTGCTCCTCCCACTTGGCAGGTTCATTAAAGTTTTAATGCTGAGCCTCTGAACTCCAGTCTTCCTAAGTTCTTCCTTCATATATTGTCTCTCTTGATCATTAGTACAATCTATGCTTGCATGCATAATAGTCTCCTCAGCCAGCTGGAAAGAAATATGTGCATATATTGGCATCGGCAATCGGCCACAATGAGTTGGAAATATCGGCATATCGGATATCGGCAAAAAATCCAACATCGTGCATCCCTTGCTCCGTCAAATGCGAAACAATGCTGTTAAAGCTTCTTCATATCCATTTTGCCACGAACAAAACTAGTCACAACCAACAACAGCCAACGTCGACTCACAAGTCGTGACTACATCACTGAGCTCCCAGCATCACCTTTCATGAGGACGCTCTAATGAATTTCGCTGTGCCACTTTCTGATGAGACCTATCAGTTTTTACTATTGCATTGATGTACTGATGCATGCGGATTAGCTACCAGGCTACAGGAGTGTGTGTGCGTGATCATGTCACATGTCCTCCTCTGACCCCTGGCTGTTCCACTGTCTGGCTGCACACTCACGCTCTCTCCCTCTTTCTCCCTCTCCTCCTTTCTCACTCGCTCACATCAGACATGTCATCCGCCGCGGAGCGCCTGGACACACTCATGGGAACTGCCTGACCCAGATCTGTCTTCTCCTCTGCCCAGTTGACCACACACGCACACACACACACACACACACACACTCAGGCACAGATGCACTTGACATTTGGGTCACTGACAAGACATCAGGTGAGGACAGAGGAACCCAGGTGACAAGGAGAAGCAGTGAACCTTTGCTGTGATATTGCCCCTGCGAGTCCAAGAATACACACACACACACACACACACACACATACTTGTCACCTCGCTGTGTTTGCCTGTCAAGCGAGCAGGAATAGTGGCGCTGGTTTCTCCGCTCTGAAAGCCAGTGAAGGCCTCGCTATTCAGACAGTGGCCTTCCAGAGCTCTCATCACAGCGCTTGACTCAAAGATCTCGACCTTTCATTTAAGGCTAGGGTAGGTCATGTATTTTAGAAGCATTTTTGTGGCGCAGGCCTGTAATATGTCCGTCCAATCATTTCATTCAGCCTGCATGAAATGATTGGACGGGCTACCGGCCAGGTGAGCAGTGGGATACCGACGGATAAGAGGTGACAGGACAGCTTGAATTGCAGAATGAGAGAAGAAAAAGACGAGAATATCAACAGAAAGCAGAATGAAAAGCAACATGCAATCATCGGACTACTGCCTGATAATATTGTAGAAAGTTCTGAAATCTGGGAGCACCGTGTCATCGCTTCAACAAAGCTCAACATGACAACAAAAGCAGTCATTCAACAAGAATGTAGCCAGATGATCTAAACCACTTGAAAACTAAATGTCCAGTGGTGTCAAGGTACAGAATTCATCTATTTTGAAAGTAAGTAAATGCCGTTTTCACCGCTGAAAACACTGAAGATGAACTGGTTTGCTTGTTAAGAGAGCTTGAAATCTTAGCACCTGTTGAGGTAACAATGGTAACTAACAATATGTCCATCTCATCATCTCCTTCTGGAGATACGGCTCTCTGTACACTCATGTGACTCATTCACACAGGTTATACTCAGTGTAAATCTTACGGAGGAAATACTACCCTTATCTTTTTAACCTAGTTATCTGGCAGCTGTTTGCATCTTTTAAATCCAGTAATTCCACAGTGGACACAGTGGGGCCAAGTTTGTTTGTCTGTTTCTGAAAATCTGGGTTTAACCGTTTGCTTTGCCTGGGATCAGATGTTCTCATCCCAGACAGACAGTAGACACTTGTGCGATCACTAAAATACCTTGGATGATGCAAACCACTGCTGGATAACAGCTAAAAAAATACTTCTGGTGATGCTTTTCCCGCCGGCGCGCGCTGGTATCGACATCTTCATTATCTAAATGTATCTTTTTGATGAAGTTTAATAATGTGTTTCGATGTGTGTGAAGTTTGAGGTTTGTTTTGAGTAGGCGGTGCTGCACTCTCCACCACCTCCATGTTGCCACGCTCCCGGATCTACACAAAAAACTGAATGATTACATTGTTATCATAACTGATAACAGCCAAAAACTAGAAAAAAAGGAGAGCCCATTTGTAATAATTCTGAAATATCCTTTATTAACATAACAGTCTAATTATTTTAGCCTCCAGTGTGCATTTACCCACAGCACTTAACATTCTCCTTTGCTTTCTATAGGACTCACGTGACTGCGCATATTTAACCCTGATTGTATATAATGAATATTTGATGGAATATATGATCAAAGTAAATGTAAATGTGTATCCATTTCTGTGCATACTGTTTGCCATATGTTCATCACGGGAGGGCTCGTGGTGGGCATCTGATCAATTCCTTTAGATCTGTTGATAATGGCCTTTGAGCCCACACACACACATATATATCAGACCATGGTCATGGACCATTTTTGGGATGTTACATAGACTTACATTCATTTCCTGGAGACTTACCCTAACCCTAACCTTAACCACTGACCCAAAAATCAGCTTTTTCCCAATTGGGGACACGGCTTTTGTCCTCAATTGGACAAGCTGTCCCCAATTAACTGGTCCTAAGTCTGAAATTTGTCCCCAAAAGTAGCTTATGACAGACCACATATGCACACACACACACATAACACTGACTTCCTCTTTAGGTCTCTCAACAATGAATTAGTATTACCTTCTAGCAAAAGCCACTCTGAGCTTCATTCATAGCTGTGACAATCTACTCTCTGAGGTGTACGCTCCTTTATCTGCTGGGGCCTCTGTGTTTCTGTGTGTGTGTGTGTGTGTGTGTGTGTGTGTGTGTGTGTGTGTGTGTCTGCCTGCCTGCTATAATAAGCCTCGCTCTCTGTCTCCATCCCTCCCTCCCTCCAGTTCCACTTTCTGAGCGATGCGGGTGGAGGAGGAAGTGACCTATATAGGCTGCATCTCTCTCTCTCCCTCTCTCTCTCTCGTCTGCTCCAGCTTCCTGCATTTCAACGATGTGTGCTACGTGTATGTGTGTGTGTGTGTATATGTGTGTGTGTGAGAGAGAGAGAGAGACAGTGTGTGCAATGGAAGGCGCATATGAATAATTCAGCGGATGCCTCAACACGACCGCCTTCAATAAAACCATCCCCCTTAATGAGTCTTAATGACAGCGACGGCGTGGAGACAATCAAAGGGTGTGTGTGTGCGTGTGTGTGTGTGTGTGTGTGTGTGTGCGCGCGCAGGCAGAGCGTGGGTGGGTAGGAAGAGGGAACATCGATGCAGGCTGCTGGTGTGTGCTCGAACAATTGTGTGTGTGTGTGTGCATGCGCTGCAGTGAGCGTACCTACCGCACACTCTCCTGTGTGTGTTTCTGTGTGTGTGTGTGTATGTGTGTGTGTGTGTGTGTTTTGAGCAGGTACAGAGCCGAGTGCTGCCTTTGCCCCGGGCTCTGTCAAGGTTGCCCTGGGTAATACTACCTGAGACTTTGAAAAGAACATGAAAGCTGACTCCTCAGCAGGGGAGGTGAGAGGAGAAGCTTGCTGGGGTGGAGCAGCTGAGGAGAGGAGCAGCAGCATGCTTCCCTCCCATCAGCTCTTCAGGCTTGTTTGTGGGTTTGAACTCCAAAATGACTTCATCCTCCCTCCTCCTCCTCGAAGTGTTTACAGCATCTCTTTTCTTTTTTTCTTCACCTTGACCGCTTTATCACGCTGACTAGAGAACCCTCCTTTATTCATTGTTGTCTTGTAGGTTTGGAAATCTGACATCAGCCAGCAGTTGCATTTATATGAATTTAGAAGATGTGACGGTTGTGGAAAAAATGAATAGAAACGGAAGATTTCAACTAGATACAATCTTATTTCATTTAACTGAGACTTTTATATTGATTACTCAAGTGTAATGGCTCCTTTTGTAAATGTGGTTTTGATTTTAAGGAAGTCTGCAACTCAATCCAAGTGATAGAAAGAAAAAAAAATACAGATTTCACATCCTCTTTTTTTTAAAAAAAGATGACTTTAATATGAATTGACACAAGGATGAAAACATATCTATTGTCTGTGGTGTTTTCTAGTGTAGCACAAGGCCTTTCCATTCAAGAATATGCTTGTAAAGTCAAATATGTGTTGGTATTAACCTTTTGTTCGTGTCCAGTTTTCCACAAAGTATAACAATACATGTGTTTTGTATGTGCCTGTTGCAGTGCTTCATTATATTTCATGGTTATACTGAGTGAAACATGTTTTTATGGCTGTGCTTTTACTTTCACAGTGCCTGTGTGATGTGTTTGGATTACGGACATTACATGATAACAACTAAACCATCTGCATGACACCTGAGCAAGCTCCATTCACAGGCGATGGCCATGAGACATGGCTGAAAGCTCTGTAAAAACCTTGAGATGAGTTAATAAGATAACTTTTTTTTTTTTTTTTTTATCAAACATCAACTTCATCCTTTTATTTGTAAGGTGTTGTCTGTACACTGTGGGTTTGAAGTTCATTCTTGACCTAATACATCCTCATGATTATACAACCACATAGGTTGATTGTATCATGCACTCCAGAATGACCCATAGGAGCTTTTTCTAATATGGCGCCTCTATCGATGCTTTCCAAAACCGTTACAAATCACTGTTAAACAATAATGATGTTTTATGATGTGACAATGCTGTGGTTAAAGTCTGGTTAAAAAAACACTTGGTTAAGGTTAGGGAAAAATTATGGTTTTGGTTAAAATGATCAATTGAAACTAGGGCTGGGTGATAAAATGATCTCGATACAGGATCGCAATGAAATGTTAATATAAAAAAAATGTTTAATAATGATAAAGTTTGGACGTTTTTTACTTGATATGGATACATCTAACAGCCTGTCACACAGCAGAAATAAACACGACAGTAGCCAGTCAGTCTGTAGTCAAAATACACACTCATTTCCTACCGCAGCCGACGAAGCTACACTAGCGCTTTCACTAGCAAGGCTACAACTATCTGTAGAGCCCGTCTCGTCTAAAGTAACGTTAGCCAAAAGAAGCTGCTCTAACTCACGGACACGTTTCTCTAGAAGAGACATCCTGTCTGCAACTGCACCAGTTATCACACATCATCATGTCAACAAGGGTCCTTTGACTGCAAATGCACAAAGCTAACTGCTAAACTAAGCTAAGCTCGAAGCTAGTAAACAGAGTAGCAACGAAAAGTTAGTTACCTGCTAGCACTAATGTTGTTTCATAAAGAAAACTAGTGAATCTAGTGACGTGAACTAATCACAGAAAGTAACATCAGTACGATAAATGAAGAGGTTATAGCATAATATATCCTACTGTATAAAAGATGTAGCATAATGACTGGATTACAGTTTTGCATTTTTTACTCAGATTTCTACCTCTTAAACATTTGGGAGATGTAAAACCAGAACATGATCAATATCTTTTTAAATTTATTTGATCTGACTAATTTATTTGATCCTAGTTGAGTGTATGAATGTACCAGGACCTTTGTGATCCACTTGTTTACTTGTTTGTCTTGGTTGCACCTCCACAGACATTTGAGATGTCTGCTGCCCTGCCAAATTTAACTAATGAACCCTTTGGTTTCTTCAGTCATTATCAGGATACTCTTCAAACTGGTAGCATTATCAAATGATATATATAATGATAAGCACTGATATTGATGAATATGGAAAAAATGATTGTGATCATATTTTTTGCCATATCGTCCAGCCCTACTTGAAACTCCGTGTAGGTTAAAGGTACTACTTCCTTAAAATTAGGCAATTAGGCAATTTGGAACAGAAAGCGAATAGTGGTCTCCTGCAGCTAAGTCCACTTTTTGCCATCTAACTATTTCGCCATCCACCCAACCCGCCTCACCCGAATATGGAAATATGTCACCTTATACAGACGTCATCTGAACTGTGTCATAATTATTACGGCCACTAGATGGCGTCTGTCTCTCAAACATAACTATAGGTCATTTTTGCCAGCTGAATATTTGACCTATACTGTTGTTTTTCTTTTGAGGACAGGCTGTCTTGACCTTGTGTGACAAAATAGTCTGAACATTGGTCCACCGAGGACAGCTGAGTTTGTGGAGTTGTCATGGAGATGGCATCCTTGAACAGAGACAAGTTATTATCTCCCCATCCTCTATATATGACCACCTGTTATCACCTGACCGAAGTTGCACACCTGAGACATGCAACGACAATGGAGCCATCTCCATGGTAACTTAACAAACTCCACTTGCTGTTGAAGACCGTGAAATGTGGTTGAAAGCTCTGGAAAAAGCTGTTAGTTTATTCATTCAAACAACAGATTATGACATTTAATCATCATCTTAATTCTGTTCACTTTGACTCGTGCATCATGAAGAGTCCAAGGCAATGGCAGGTTTTTGGCAGGTTTTAGTATCATCAGACAAACAAACCGAGAAGTTGCTCTTCATTAAAAAGAATGAAAACTTGTTCACATTTTGAGGCACCAAGATTTTCTGTCAAAGTCCCATGTTTACTGAATTTATATTGGATACAGAAAGACAAAACCTGATCTGCCAGCTTCACTCAATTAGAATGTATTCTCCATCAACTCAAACTTCCTCCACATTTGGGGCATTGAATCAGCAAAGTTAACATTCCTTTCAAGAACTTACAGTAAGAAAATCAACCCAATAATGCCCAGTTTACATTTCATTTTCTCGTCTGCTGGCCATTCCCTTCTCTTCCAGATAAGTAGAGCAGCAGGCTGATATGAAATCAACTTCAATCTCTAACTCATTTCCACCCAAAATTTCACTTCCAGCCCTCTGACCCTGTGTTTTGTGTCTCTCAGTCCATCTGCTGCAGACGGCACTACGCTGGCTGTTGTATTCCACAAAGCCACAAATGACCCTGTCAACAGCAACCCAGCAGCAGATGTAGGGGCCATGGCTGGCACGCTGGTGTCACTGCCCAAACAGCTGTGCCACCAGAGGTGGGTAGTCTCCCTGGCAATGATGGATGACTCGGACAAGTTTTGCTACCCTCGCCAGCCCACACAACTTCTGGACTGCTGAGTTTCATAACAAGGCTAGTACATAAGAGTAGGGGAGAACCGGGTCGAAAGTAACATTGGAGGAAAGTAACAGCGATTTTCTCTGAGCCCATAGAAGTCTGATATGTTACAACACTTATAACGTTACAACACTTACCAAAACCGCAAAAAATTGCATGGATACATCAAACTATTGCAGTTTGAAGCAGGAATTTAAGGAAATGCAATTTGTTAATGGGCTGATCTACATAGGTCTGGATTCAAAATTTTATTATGATAAAGGACATAATATGTTTGCAATAACATATTAACAAGGACATTGTCAGACAGTTTTTAATAAAAACAAGAATAAACGATTCGGGTTCATACCATTGCATTACTTTTGACCCATCCATGTGTTACTATCGTCCTGATTGACAGGGTTGAAAGAAACAACTTCTGTTCAAAGTCAAATTATACCAAAGTTGTTCCACATTTGTACTAAATAGCAACTGGTATTGATAGAACACACATGTGAGTTGTTGATCACAATGAAAAATAGTTTTGGTCTGTAACATTATCTTTTAAAATGACGTTTATCTGAAAACTCTTACTTTTGTCGCTTTCTCCGCTAATAACAAACAGCTGTTTCATCCCAACTAGTTTGGATCAAGCTTGAGTCAAAAATGTGGTTGTAAATATCAACCAGTATATATATTTTTTATAGGGTTTAGTCATTAGTTTTTTAGTGGAGGCTGCTTGAATGGCGACTGTATTCAGCTCCATATGAATAAATAATAGTATAGAATACATAACCATTCTTAATTCATACCCAATTCCTCCCTGGTGGCATGGCATTACTGAACAGTCAGTCTTACTTCTGGGCAGCTAGCATGCGTTACAGTGTTGGATCTGTCCCACTATTTTACAGCCTCCTCCAGAATGGTTACAGTTAAAAAACCCTTTGTGCCTCCCAACCTCATGACTGCTACATTGCACTCCCTTCTCAAACATATCCATCCAAGGCCATGTTCATAATACCAGTACAATGCTTTATAAAAAATTCGGAAGTGATTTCAAGAAACATTTTAATTTTGTGCCTCTTCCTTTGTCTATCCCACTCTACAAATAATCTGTCCCTCTTCCACTTCCACATCTTTCTAGCACTTGTTCCCCCCCCCCCCCCCCCCCCAATTCCCAAAGGTACAAAGTTTTGCCTGTGATCCAAACCCTAAATTGCCAAACCAAACCTTCACTGTTTTACTGCCTTTACCCTTTAAGAGTTTAATATTTCATCTCAATGAGGTAATTCAATCAAACTTCTTTGTTGGGGATTACATTTTTGTTGGAGGAAGATTAAGATGTTTTCACTGAAGTGGAAAGATATGAAATTTGTGCCAGATATGAAATTATCCAATGTAAAATTCAGCACCAGATCCAAAGTCAGGCTTGATAAAAAATTTACTCAGAAATACACAAAACCTGTGACTGCTCTGGTCCTGTCTGTCATCACTCAATATGTGGTACTTTTGCAGCCATTAAGGCATTATTTAGCATCCTCCACTCTACAGAGGGAATTTCAAACCTTCTTATGACAGCATTTGTGATTTTGGGGCCACAGGACTCAGTGTTGAAGTGGAAGGTACCTAGCTCCCCACCCACTCTTTGTGGATTAAATCATTTACAAAATATGATTCATTACATGACACTATATGATATGATGTACATTGAAACGCTCTTCCTCAAAATTTGACAAGACCTGGCAACCTTTTTTTTTTAACCTATGCTGAAAAGCTGTAAACCACATCTACCTCCACACAAAGTTACAGTCTAGTTGAGCAGAGTTGTGGTTGCTGATCATCGTTTTTTACTTTCCTAATTTATCTATCTTTATATCATCAAAATCTTAGGTTTTATTATAACTATATATTTTGAAATAATAAAAAATATTAGTCTTCTATTTTCGTATTTTGTCTCAGATGTCTGATTAATTATAGTATTATTATTTATTTACTTATTTATATTTCCTTTTCTCTACATGCATGTTAAATCTTCTCTCTTATGTGTACAAATGTGACTAATCAAGAATTGGTGTAATATTTGCTTCTTGTTTGTTTGTTAGTTTATTGATGATAAATTTAATGAGAGAAAAAACAGAAAAAGAAAAAAATCCTCTCCGACTCCATTTCAGCAACCATGTTAAATTTAGTCACAGCTACTCTGTGTGCATTCAATGCAGCATTAAGCCTACATATTCCTGGATTTCATAGCAGTGCTAAAATGAAAAAGCAGCACCGTATTCATGCTTGCCAATTTCGGTTTCCCAACCACAGATAGAGGTCTTCATTATGATTGGACCATATTTAAATAGGAAAAAGCTAAATCAGATTTTTTTTGTTTACAGGTCTGGAAATATCTTTCCCTCCCAAACAAGCACAGGGATTTTGGGACCTGACAGCTTAATAGAATGATTATTCAAATCTGGTTAATACTGGAAATTGGAAGTGCAAAGGGCTGAGTAGGTTAGCGCTAAAAACTAGTCTCTGTGGGGAGAAAGCATGAAGCATTGTTTCTATGTGAAACGTGTCAACCAGATGCAAATGGACCCAAAATGGAGGTCAGGTGTACTTTTGTGTAGCTGCAGTAAGGATTGCAGTGTACACATATCTTTCATTACACTGCTGATAGACGCAGCCACAGAGGAGACAAATTGGAATAAAATCTCATTCAGCCATTTGCTGTCTTTCCTATGCAAAGTGTGTCATCAGGCTGGTACCGCAGCAATTAGGCAATGGATGGCGACGGTCGTGTTTCTCACAGCTTATTGCACATGCCTTCTGCTCCAACCCTGCATCTCCTGCAGCCTTGTGGATAAGAAGCGACAGAGGGAATGGGAGGACAGGGAAATCTCTCCTCCTCCCCTCTTTATCTGTGGCTGAATATTTTGTACGCACAGCTTCTCAAAAGCCTGTTCTCCTCTTCAGAAGCCTGTCTAAAGCAGCTTGCTGCTAAGGAGATAAGGACTTATGCTTCCTCGTCCTCTTCAGGGACCGAGCCTGGGATCAGCACTTGGCCACCTGAAGTGGTGCTGCGGTTTGCACACTTCAGCGGACAGAGCCTTTTGTTGTGCGACTAAAGTGTTGTGTTTTTGGCAACCATGTCAGACAACTGGTCTGCACTGTGTGCTCTAAAAGTGTCATAGAAATGTTAAGTACGCATACGAATAAATCTAATAATAATAATATCTCTAATCTTTTAGCAGCTCAGCTGTTATCAAAAGACTAAATGGCCACATAAACAATCATGAAGTGATAAATCTGTTGCATATACTGCAGTTGGCTGCTGAGTTATTAACCCTATAAACAGGCCTAGTTTGGTAATGAAATGAATGTAGCAGTTTGAACCAGCAACAGACTGAATGCCATGATGATACCACTGCTTACTGATGTACATACTGAAGTGCATTTGAATAGTGATGCGACAGCTTAGCATAAAAATAGTGAATGGACTGCATAGTCAGTGACTATATGTATTTGAACTGAACTGAATGAAGCCGTTCGAATCAGCAAAGGGATTCCAAATTTCCACATCTAATCACAAACCACCAGATTACCCACATTTCAATTCAATTTTTCAATTCAGTTTTATTTATATAGCACCAAATCACAACAAAAGTCATCTCAGGGCACTTTTGACATAGAGCAGGTCTAGACCGTACTCTTTAATTTACAGAGACCCAACAATTCCCCACATGTAGGGTAATGTCAATGGTTTGTGATTTTCAGTATCGATACCAAACCTTTTATCAATATTTCACTTTAAGAAATATGAACATGTTTCTCCACAAAACCTTTTCTTTACTTAACAGAAGTTTCTGAACTTCCCAAGTGGCAAAAGAAAATGGTTTATTACAACTTTGCTTTTGTTTTCGTGGCTTAGAGGATGAGAGATTTTAGTGGCACCACAGGTGCGCTCACTTTTGGTTCACCTCTAATTAAAGCTGTAGGTAATCTGGTAAAATTGTTGGCTTGTTTACAACCTGTATGTTTGTCTGACTACTTGTCCTTGATGCCCCATTCAACCTTTTATTTAGTGATGTTGCTGCATTAAGAGAGCTCATTATTTTAGTAATGAGTACAATATTATCATAACCCGAGCAACAAGAGTAAGACCCAAGTTGTAATAGTCAAGTCAATTTATTTATCGACAACAAATACTGACAAAAGGGCATTACACAGACTGAGAATTATAACCAAATAAAAACACAGACATAATTATGAGTACCAAAATGTAAATTGATAAAAGCATGGAATAAAAGAAATGAAATTTGGATTAAATCATAAAAATATAAAAACGAAGAGTGTTACTAGTCATCTCTTCATGATGACTTTTAAAAGGCTAAAGAAGTGATGGCTCATAAGACGGGTCCATAGTTTTCTGTTGTAATAAACCAGATTTTCTCTAAATGTCTAAACACAAGCAGCTGGACAAGAACTAAATAAATACATACAGTACCAGTCAATAGTTTGAACACACTTTCTCACTGAAGTGAATGGTCTGATGAAAGACTAGATGAAGAGAAGAAGCAATTATTCACTGCCAGTTTACAGACATGTTTCAGTCTGTACCAAAAAAGTTTCTTTGCTATGCCAAATTCCAGCTCCATGTCAGTCACATCTTTTCATTACAACAAAGTGATATTTCCTTCCCTTCTGATAATGGTGTTTGGCTGTAGGGGTAGGTTTTTATTTTGGCAGCCATATTGTTGCTTGTAACCTCCATCATCGACACTGTCAGAAAGTAGTAACCTGACTCCAAATGTGAAAAGATTTAGTGCCAAACCTGTATATAGAAAAGCTATTGATCTACTGCACTTTCTCTAAAGCCCTCCTTAAAAATTCACAGGGCCAATAAACACACATAAACCTCACCTGGCAAACCTTTTGTTAACAACACACGAAAAGCGTCTAATGGCTAATGATTTAGAGAATCTCCTAGTTATTTACGACTCGGAGCTTCGCTTATTAAAAGGCAGACTTGGAAGCGAAAGGCGGCCATAAATTAGGCAGGCGTCCATACTCAAGTGCATGCTGAGTTGTAAACAGTATTGAAATTTATCTTTATGTCAATGTGTTCCATACATGGCAACCTGGGTGGTCCTTTGCTTTTAGAGAGAGTGAAGACCACGTTAAGTCTTCCCTTGGGCTGTGTGTGAGGTATTGGCAATCTCATCTCTGTTAACCTCAACTGGAAATAAGTTTTGTCTTCCACTATAAGGGAATAAATAGAAATACCAGAATTCACCACAGTGCACAGCTCTTCCTATTGCATGAGATGATATCTCCTTCTATACACTGTATTCCCATGCCGTAAAATTCCATTAGGCTGCTAAAATGACTTGTCCTCCCGCTGCAAAAGGTGGCGTCCATTTGCAGATTCTATCATCGACCGGGCGCTAACCTCCGTTTCTCAAAGCACACACTTCCACACTCTCACTCACACTCTCACACACACACACATGCTCAGTCCAGCCAAGGCCATAATGATGTGCTATGTTCGGATGTTACAGGAGTTTCTTCAGATGACCAGATGGCTGTAGAGAAGCAGCCTAATGGTCCAAACACCCTGGTGTCCATTAAATACATAGCAACCAGCCACGGTCCGTATCACAGTAATGACCTATAGATACCGCTGCTACTCCTGTTGCTGTCTGTAATTGGAGTCCTGGCTAGCAAGCGCACACATTCATGGTCATGAACTCCTCTTACCAAGCTAACACACACACTAGAACACCCTGCAGGTCACCATTAACACTCATCATCCCTCCTTGTCGTGGTAAATTATATGTATTCTAACTGTACCATCCTTTTATTCCATGCTGTGGCTATTTGTCAGTATCATGGGACTCATTGCAGTCTAAACAATGGGCATTGCGGGGCTTTTAATTCAATTGTCTAATTGTCCTGATCTCATGATCTTGCTTGTACGTGCTGACCTCAGCAGTGGCCTACACATTGTCAATATGCGACTCATTACGAGTAGAGACAGTCGAAGGCCTCTCGTGACTTTGCCGGTGCATTCGAGAGGGTAATTGTGTGCGGTATAAACAACATCGCCTAAAGGGTATATGCAGTATTCTGGAGATAGCATCATCGCTCCACAGCTTATGGGATCATATGCAGCACGTTAAATGGATTAACCTTTTTCCCTCTGTGACGACATATCACTGTGTATCACTGTGTCTCCTCTTTTGGCTTATTCCTCTCTTTCCTCCTCCCTCCTTTCACAATCTCCTGGTCCATCCCTCTCCTATCTCTCTTTCCCTTTACCGCCACACTCCCTCTTTCCCTGTGTTCTTCACTCCTTCTCTCCTCCCCTGCATGGAAATCTTCAACCTCCGGGCTTAACATTTCAGATGCGACTGATAGGCACGGCGGTGTTGCCTGTCTGTTGTTGAGCGTCCCGGCTGTCGTCTACACAGGAGACCAGCAGGTTAACGTGGTCAGGGGCGTTGAACTCTTTTCGAGGTGGCTGCCATCTGCGTGCTTTTGACAGAGAGGGATCATACTGTAGATGTGCGGCGTTCACTTGAATATGAATGAAGCTTATTCAGAGAGAGTTTCACATCACGTCTTTGAGTCATGACTCATAATGAGGCTGATGGAGGGGAAAGCTAATGGTGGAGAGTGCGGGCGCAAGCAAACACACAATGGCTGGTGTAGATTGGAAACGGCGTCATGCATATTCACAAGCACAAACACATAAGCGAAAACACATACATGAATCCGCCAGAGTGTGTGAGTCGCAGCCACTGCGGGCCACTGCGGTAGGGTAGGGTAGGGTAGGGTGGGGTGGGGTGGGGTAGGATTTCGGATTTAATTGTTTTATGGGAGAGTGACAGACAGGCATGGAAAAAAGTGGCCTTGACCCCCTCCACACACAAACACACACACACTGCCCCCCCAGTCCCTCCAGCACAGCACAGAGACTCTGTGGCACTGAGCGAGACAGTCTATTACAGGGACTGGGAAGGGCCCTGAGGTACACATATGGGAGGAAGATAACACATAGTGGTGGCAGTGGAGGGCTGTACAAGCTGCCGGCAAGTGTATGTGTGTGATGATGGGTGTTGATTCTCTATGCATATATATGTGTGTGTGTGTGTGTGTGTGTGTGTGTGCAGGGAGGTGTTAATCCTGTGTTAATCAATGGCGTGTGTTGTGCCGAGGATACTGGCAGCGGTGCAGATTGATGCTCACGTTTGTGTGTTTCTAACCCTCTCTCTCCCTCTCTGTCTTACTATCTGTCTACCTCACTCTCTCCCTGCCCACTAAGTGGAGAGAGAAACAATAAGAGAAGTGTGGGAGTAGCAAGGTGAGACTCAGATATGGAATTAAGTATGTGTTATTACTTCTGGGACAGGACTCGAAGGCTGCAGGCCGTTGGCAGCCCGTTCTCACTGTTTTGGCTTGAGATTAAGAAAAATGCTGTTTGTACACCGATGTATCACTTAAATATTTGTATAAATACTTAAAAAGTTAAGAAAGAGCTTGGAAGGTGTGCTTGTAACTGAGAAGAGAAATTACCTGTTTACACTCGACTATAAATAGATTTTTCCTTGATGGAGTTGAAATGTATAGTTGGATAAAATTCCCTGTGGGTGCAAGATATTGAATGACTTACATTGATCTTTATTCATTTAGGAGGTCTGATGTTTTCTTGCAGATATATGGCTACTTTTTTCAACCCTCTCAGCATAAGAGAGCTGATCTGGGATCATTACCCAGCCCTCCTCGACAGCGTCTTTCATTACAACTTGACAGATGGAAAGAAAACTGACTGGAGATCAGCGTTTCTGCAGACAAGATGTCAGATAAAAGGTTTGTTTCCAAAAAGAACACATCAGGCCCGTATAGAACACATGCACCTCGATCGATTATCACATAATGATGGCCAAAATGAGCCTTAATCAACATTCTCTTAACATCCTCCAGCACTAATGCATCCAGCCACACCCACCATCGCTTGCAGTTGATCAATTACAGAGCCATTACACTGAATGTCTTGCACAGCTTCCAGCAGCTCTGAACATGCGATGCAGTCCACTTGCTGGTCTCGACAGTGGCCGCAGCAAATGAACTTAGCGAACAATCTGAGGATCAATCCCATCACTTAGCCAATTAGACAATAGGGAGACAGACGCCCATTACCGTAAGAACCAATCGATAGCCGGAGCCAGGGGCCGTGGCGGGCTGTCTGGTCCCACGGAGCCGCCAGGGGTTTGTATGCAGCTAATGGAGGGGAAAAGGGGCGGGGCCAGAAGGGCGTTTTGATGGACGGCTTGGACAGGCGTCTATTGGCAGGGCTGGGAGAATGTTGACGCCGAAAGCTGGGATGTTGTAAACATGACAGAGAGAGTGGTGTGGGGCTGGACAGACAGACACGAGGATCAATGACAGAGAGTGTAGCCAAGTCACCAGTTGATTTTCCTCTCAACACTTTGACAGTCCTCCTTTCACACTTCAGACAGTTTAAGTGGCTGATTTGGAGCTGATCGACAAATTGGCCAGAATTCATTGTGTAGTAAATGTTTCAATATTTCTGTTTTTCTCCTTGTTGAAGATCATTTAGAGACTTTTGTTACACAGTTTCCATCATAAAACACTTTATGACTCTTGTTTGTCAGCAGTCCCATTAGTGTAAAACACTGACAGATGCTTAAATAATAGGCTCAAACTTTATCAATAAATAAACTGCAGACACAAAATGTTTCATGGAAACTGTTCTTAAATGCTTTTAATTGCGTACGTTCAAAATGATTTCCATGCAAATAAGTTGTTGTCGTATTTTTGCTTGATAGTTGAGGACCATTGTAATATATGAATGGCATGGTTTGCTCTTTTCTGCAGATGCTGTTGAAAATAATGTTTTTGCACACATTGATCCACATTCAAAGCAGCACTTACTACTACACTGGTACTTAAGCTGACTATAAATATGATTTGAGTGTCATGACTGATAAGACCAGGTTGGACAGAGTGTTTTCCAGTCTAGGCCACACATTAAGTGTGTGGTGTTTAATGATTCTAATACTCTGCCTTCTCAAGTTGCTGCCTATATTTAGTTATTTACAATGTTTTCTTACAGCTGGGATCAGGACTGTCAACAGTGTTCATTTTGTAGATGAAAACTATGACAAAAAGTATTTTTTAAAACAAGTCTTCATTAAAAAATGAATCAATAGTAAACGTTGAAAACAAATTTCATTTAAAAAAAAATTAATCAAAATGTGAAAGATGTATGAATGGAAAAATGTATTACATTCTATTTTAATGCAGTTTTATTCTTTAACCTCTGTGCATCAGCGTAATCATTCATCATATGCTCCTGAATGTTAGGCACTGCATCAAAGCATCAAAGATCTTTACAATAAGACAAACAAAACATGCAGAGCAGCAAGCTGACAAATATAAAAAGGGTGAGCTAACATCAAAGATCTGGTATTATGGCCTTTTTTCACAAATCTTTATAAATACTGAGTCTATTTTAAACATATCTGTCACATTGTATTCACCAAAAGTTGTTTACAATATCTCTAAATCTGTGGTTCTCAAACTTTTTCATGTCAAAGACCCTAAACTGACACAAATTAGATCACAGACCCCCATCTGATAATATTTTGTCCCAGCATACCCCATCTTTATTTTTTTTCCTTTTAGATGATTTATCACAGAAAGTGTATGAAAGTCATTATCAAAATAGTCATACATTCTGTCATTGTGTTACTTATGGATGGAATTATGGTGAAAATTAATTATTCCCCTTTTTGCTGGGGACCCCTTGAACCCCCTCAAGCACCACAGGGGTCCCAGGACCCCACTTTGAGAATCACTGCTCTAAATCCATCTTTCCTTACAGCCTAGAGTCCCCTCTGTCCTCCAGCAGGCTGTTTCAGAGGCTATTTACATAAAATTTGCATTATTAATGACCACCTACTCTGATTGGCTTGAGGTGTGGCCCCCACCTTCACCCCCAGCCAATTGGAATATGACCTCATGAATAATGCCAGTTCCCTTACACCACATCTTTATCTGTAGTAATGCTTGCTGCTGGAGACGTAGTGGTTTGTGAACCAGAGTCTGATCCTGAATGAAGGGAAGAAGCTGCTGTTGCATAGTTGAGATTTCAAAGGGATGTTTCAGAACAGTAAGATCGAGTCTAAGCTTCCTAACAAAGTAGCGGGAGGTTGCTAGCTTAGCTTTAGCACACCTCCAGTGTCCTGCTGTGCTTGTCATCTGGCTGAAATGCAAACTCCCACTACAGAAGTTATCTATGCATTCAGTGTAGCGCTGGGTGCTGGTGGCCTCGTGCTAAAGCTTCCTGCTTATTTGATGTGACTGTTGGGTGTGACGTAGTAACGAGTTCAGCCTCAACACTGCTCACTCTTGAGCTGCCAATTTCAAAATTTCAAATAACTTAATAAGACAGAGGAGATAGAATTGAATAATTTCACAGCACAGGATGGTCCACCATCACCCTGATCCACCCCCAAGGTCATTTTTCATGTTTTCAACAGTACCAGCTCTTTAACAGGAAGCTATCAGCAGGAATGAGTGGTGAATTAATGCAAGGTACCATTTAAATCTTTTTCTAGATGTACACAAAAAAAGATATTTCAAACCAATTCAGTTTAAAGACTTGAGTCCATTTAATGTCCAAAAAGGTGAGCAAGAGGTAAAAGAGTGTGTTGTGAGTGAGAATTATTTTACAATCCAGTTTGTGCAGAGCCACAGATCACCTGAACTTCACCTTATTTTTAAGTTGTGTGACGTGGGTGCTAACGCTGAGTGTAAGGGTCAATTTTGAGCAGTGACAGTTCCAATGAGATTTGTTCAAATAAGAGGAATAAACTTTTAAAGGAAGCTCTCTGCAGTTGATAACGGATCTTTTGACAGCAGTTGTGGGAAATTGGACCTTTGAACTGCTCAAACTTTAAGACAGCCGACCAAAATTTCTGTCTTGCCAGAAATCAAAGAAGGCAGATCGTTGATTGTTCAGACATTTAATTTAAGTGTTATTGATTTAGTTTTATAATAATCACAGCAACCAATCTGGCAGAAATTATGCCTGATTCCAAAATTAGGGAGACCAATTTGTTATTAAAATGTGGTTTATGTGTCCAGTGTCTACCTGGCTTTAGTTCTGCAACTCTCTTTTCAAAATTTAACATTTTACTTTAAGTTCTTTGCCTTTTCTATGTAACTTACAACAAAATTAGCTTTTTTTATGGATGCTCATTTCTGTTTTGGTGCAAAAACACATAATAATTCTGGGGGTTGTCTAGCAACACGACTTTAATCACAGTCTGTCATTCAGTGTATTGACTGTATTGTATAGATTCAGTCAATAAATCTGTGTGTTGGTGGCAACAGTTTTCATGTGTGTGGTGTCTAGACTTTGTTGGATTCGCTAATCTTAAGGTCTGCTCCCACCTTTAGGTAGCAGATATTGTGTTGAAGAGTAGAGCTGCTGGTTGGTGGAGGGTTACTCAGCAGTGCGAGGGTCCTTTTCTCTCTCTCTCTCTCTGTCTCTAGCCGCAGGGCAGGATGCCCTCAGGGGTGAGATATCCACTTGGGATTACTGTTGACATCTTCTCTTTCCCTCTCTGTTTCTCTCTCTGCCACTGTATGACACCCATTCCTCCCACTTTTGTCCTTCACGCTTCCAACTTGCAGTCTACCCAGAGAGTGATTGGCAAAATACTTTCTGACAGTGTGTGTGTGTGTGTGTGTGTGTCAACTAAATACAAGGTGTGTCTGTCTTCTGTCTAGATTATAATAATCATGTTACTGCATGACCTATTCTGTATCTGTCGGGTAGTCTTTACACACCACTGTTACAGTCACAACACCTGAACCAAGTCCTGCACTGAGAGTCTAGTTGGCTCAGTGAACAATGGGGGCTCTGCAATAACCTCAATGATCCTGTTTGCCTGGAACATTAATATCTGAATACTGTGTGTGGATGAGTATGAGTTTGCACGTATAGAAATGTGTGAACAAATGTGAGGAATATCCTGCTGATTGGTGCCTTACTCTCAGAATTGTGTCTCTCAATTGGTCTCATCAAGGTCTCGATACATGTTGCCTCCCTTATAAAAGCCTACGCAGTAACGAGATATTGAAAGATGCGCACACTGCACTGAAGAGCACAAAGGCTTTGTACAGTCTGTGGATTAGACATGTCTGACAGACATGGTCAGTAATTGCTGAATGATTATCAATCCGCACTACTTCCTAGTGCTATCCTTTATTAAACACTCAAATTAAATATCTCACACTGAAACTTTTATTTAAATTCTGGAAGTACAAGCTGCATCCAGCTTTGTGCATAAAAAAGTGTGTGGAAACACAGGAAATTTGGGGAAAAAAATAGCTTGAAATATTGGAAAAAAGTTAGTGTATTGATTAAAAGAAAATGTGACAAGTGCAATGGAAACAGACTAAATCATGAATAAACCATGACGTACATAAAGCATGTGACTTAAATGTCACTCAAGCTTCCACTCAAAAGATGAAAAATGCTGGAAGATTAAATCTCCAGATCTGTGTGGAGTGATGAGAAGATTGTAAGGTTCATCAAATTAATATCATAACCAACACAATGAGCTAAAAGATACTAAAAGGCTCTATAGAGCTGAGGCAGCCCCACCTTTCACATACAAGTAGTCATGTGATCCATTGTTAATAAAAAAAAAATTGCAGCAGCTTTAACTATCAAAAGTGAAAGTAGTCACTGTAAAGAACGGTCCCTTTCAGCATGTTGAACACTTGATATGATTATTTATTAGTCATATTTTAATGTCATACAATAAGTGTTTGTGGTTGTGATACATAACAACTTCACATACTTCACAGACATACTGTTTGGTTTAAACTGTTTAAGCTTACAAGCTTATAATACGAGTACTGTGTCTTTCATATTTCAATTCATATTCTCCTCAGTAATGTGATAAATGTAGTAAAGTACAATCATTTGTCAGCTGGACCTGTAAGCACACCCAACACTAATGTCACAGTGTACTGACCACACCCTGCAGCACTCTTTATATCACTGCAATAAGTTAAACCACTGTAGGTCAGCAAAAACAAGATTTTCAGCTGCTGTTTAGTTGCTCTTTAAGTTCTTGCAAACAAACAGAGAAACGTTACTTCACATCATTTACTGGACGGTAAACAGATTTACTGGAGGACTTCTTTTTTGTTGTTGTTGTTGTTGTGTCATGCTTTGAAAAATAGCACTTACAGTAAAATTGATTTCCAATGACCACAATTTCTCACCAATTATTTGAAGATAATTATCTCCATGATCTAATGAAGCACATTCACTATTCTTCATTTTTATTATACGTGTTTGCGTCTCAGCTCTTAGTTTATAGCTCTATGTTGGAAGTACATGACACCAGTTTAGAAGAAGTTCAGAAGTAACAGCATCCAAGTTTAAGCTCAAATCATGAAGACAAATCGGTGATGGTGGGCGTGCATGATACTGCATTTCTCCGTACCCGCATCCAGCCATTTCTCCCCTCAAACTAGCATGATGCTCCTCCTCTTTCTCATTTCAGCTGCAGAGGGGAGGTGTAGCCGGACGGAGGAAGATGGGGAAACCGTCCATCAGAGGCGGGCCGAGCCAGGACACGGCCCATAAGGAGCTGCATGAAGCCCCACAAGTTATTACCCCTGCTACCCGGGCCCATTTTGTCTTCATCAATTCTTAAACTCATAAGACTCCCTGCCTCTCTCCTTTTCCAAATTGTACCATCTATCAAGCCTGCCGCTACTCTTGCTACCTCTCCCTCTCTCTTGCTCTCTGTTCTTCTCTTGCTCTGTGGTTTTCTCCTGCATGGCTCTCACTCTCACTGCAGAACAAGGCAGTGCGGCGGCGGATCGTCAAATTATCCCCAGGCATTAGAGGATGAACGTTTTTTTCACAGGTGGTAATGACTACAGCACCCCTCCACATACCCCCACACCTGTCTTTCTTTCTTTCTTTCTTTCTTTCTTTCTTTCTTTCTTTCTCCACTGTCCCCATCTCTTCCATTTATTCCCTTCTTCCTCTCCCCATCCATACCCAACCCCTTCTCTCTCCCCAAATCTCTCCTTCCCTTGATCCCCCTCTCCATCTTGCTTTATCTTCTTCCCTCCACTTTATCATCTTCCAAGCCCTCCTCCCCTCCTCTCCTCATCTCTTTCTCTCTGGCCTGCCTTTCTTTTATCTTTCCGTCTCACTGCTAGTATCTCATTGTGGTGGAATGGCTGGTCTTCTTTCTTTCTCCCTCTTCCCTTCTCGTTCTCTCCATCTCTCTAATTACGTGCAGAGACAAAGGCGTCTGATTCTCCCTCCTCCCACTCAGAGCTGTCAGGCCTGGTGTAGGAGAGAGTTAATTTCACACTTACTGCATGCTTTAATTAAAAAGGGGTGAGGGGGGGGAGGGAGGGAAAAAAACAAGGAGGGATACATGCGCTCAGTCACACATCATACAAAAGGGTGGACTGTGTGCGTGTCTGTGTGTGTGTGTGTGTGTTTGTGTGTGTTGACGGCAAAGTGCAGCAGTTGTGAACATGTTTGTGGTGTGTGCCTGCAGGTATGTGTGTGCGCGTGTATTTTTGTATATTTAGCTGTGTAGGCGTGCGCCTCAACACGTGCAGAGTTCACGTCTTCACTCCTCAAGTGGATGACACACGTACAGTTTCTTCTCCCTTAACGGCAACATCAGGCTGTATTTTTAGCCGGGGGCTTTAATGAGGAATCAATAGGATTGTAATGGCTTGTTAGGGGGGCTACAGTCACCACTCTACTCCACGCACACTCTCACATCGCTGCTTTGATCTGTCGTCCTCTGCATTGGCAGCTGGAGTGTGATTCGCACATGCACATGCAAATGCACCCCACGACAAACATTTCACACACACTTCAGCACGTGCAAAAACAAATAGAATTCACAGCACACACGCGCGCACGCTCATAAATACAGATATGAACTCACAAAACGCACACAGCACCACCCCCCACCCCTACAATCATTCCCACCACAACGGCACATGATAACCCTTGTTAAGCTATTGAGATATGGATGATAGCGGTTACACCCACCATTGTCAAATCGGGTAATTTATCATCCTCATCCACTGCATGTAGCAGTGAGACACAATTTAAGCAAGACACGCACTATCTCACATGTCCCTCTCCGCTGGCCAGTCATTGAAATTCTTTGGTGATATGATATACTGTATTACAAACAACACTGTCACCTGATTCCTTTGTTTCTCAATTCAGCTTTGCATTATTTATTTCCCCACACACCTACAGAAGATATGATTTTGTGACAGGAAGAGAATCTTGTGGCTGAGCGGATGTTGATGGCGGGTGTGCATGCATAACGAGGACATCTGTGTTCATCTATAAATGCTGTACATATGTGTTTGTGCAGACTTGTCGATGTACATTTGATTGCTGGAAGACATTTCTGGAATCCCAAAGCCTGTGGTATTCCCAGCTGTAAAGTTACATAACTCGACAAGGTCCAACTCCAAGTCACATCAAGGCAAAGTCTTCCCAAATCATTGAAACCTGTGCAACTACAGCATGAGGTGTCAGTCAATACACTGTGTGTGTGTAGGTGAGTTTATGATGTGTGCCTGCTTACACATCTGTACATTCACAGCGTGTTTTGTGTGTGTGTGTGTGTGTGTGTGTGTGTGCAATCATACGTGTAAACATATATACGCTATGAATCTATGAACTTGCACTTGCATGTTAATAGTATGTAAGTGGTGCCCCGTTGTGAGTTTGTGGTGGGCTGTGTGCATGAGTTAAGAGAGAATACATTAGTCTTTGTGTTTGCAGTGCAGGAACACTGCGTTCTCAGTGCTGCTGTGTTGAACATGCAAATCAAGCTCAGTGTAGGCTCTGAATAGCATATCTATGAAATGTTAACCGCTGCTGTATGCTGTTAACCCTTGAATTGGAGCACATGGAAGAGGAATGTATAATAGGAATCTTCATTCAACAAGCTATACCAGACTAGCAGAGTGCCATGCTGGAAGGTGAATCTGTACGATTATGCTGAAGGTCCTGCTCAACCATAATAAATTAGATTCCTTGACCGCAAGGCTAACTGTCATTCTATAATCAATGAGAAATTTTACTACAGTCAGTCAGGCCTAGGAATTATGATCATATTGGAAAGTTCATGTCCAATGCCAACTTCTAGTACCAATGCAGAAAGCATCATGCCACTTATTTATTAAGCATAAAGTTAGGGTATAGAGAATGTTTTTTTTGTTTGTTTGTTTTTTACCCCAATCGCAGCCACAATCTTTCCCTAATTTTAAAGGGTAACTCTGGGGATACTCTGTATGTATGTATGTATGTCTTATTGTCAACAAATCCCATGAAAAGACCAAAACAAACAATGCTTTGATACTACTTACAAGTATTGTCTGTGTAGACATAACCTGATACATTTTAAGAGATTAACTGTTGTCTGAGAATGAAATACTTTAGTGCATAATTTAGCACATTAAATGTGCATTATCTGCAGCTCAAAACAGTGCCCAACAAATGTACTATTAACACCTGTTTTAGTAATGTATAGAAAATGAAAGTATACTGTATATCTGTGAGCAGATCTATGTCTTCAGTAGGGATGAATGGGCTTGGAGATGAGAGCCACAGTAGTGAAGTCAGAAATCGTTAAAACACTCCAGCATTTTATGATATAACAATGCTATGCTTAATATTTGGTTAGATTTAGGCACAAAAAAGATTTGGTTAGGTTTAGGAAAAGATTTTAGTTTGGGTTAAAAGGTTAGGGAAACATTGTTATTGGGGTTAAAATGACTACTTCCTTAAAGAGCAAATTAACACCCACAGAAAATCTTGTCTTAACTTCCCATCTTGCTGCAGTGATGTACAGGTGTACCTCAGGACACTGTGACATCACTGTGAAGTGTAGTTACAAGTGCAACACAGCACATTTCTGACCACACCCATCAGTGACACTGGGTGTGGTCAGAGGTGAAACAGGCTTGAAACTTTCAATCAGAAAGGGCAGCAAAACACTGCTTTTCAGCCTGGTGTTAAGGAGACCTCCGTTGCCATGGTTACAATAATGACCATGTGGTTCAGGTCAGGGGACGATCATGGTCATGTTTTTCTTTTTAATATTCACTTGTGATTAGAAATGGGACACGATTAGTGACCTCTTGTATTAAATTCAAGTCAAGTCAAGTCAATTTTATTTGTATGGCCCAATATCATAAATCACAGATTTGCCTCAGGGAGCTTTACAGTCTGTACAGCAATACAATATCCTCTGGCCTTAGACCATTGATTTGAATAAGGAAAAACTTCCTAAAAAAACACCTTTAAAGGGGAAAGGGGAAGAAAGTCCAATGTTTTGTTGACCCATCCATCCTTCTTTGTTCCCATCATAATTACTGCAGCTGCAAGAGGGATTCTGTCACTTGGACATACAGTAAATATATGTTTTTTTGGGGACACGTCATGAAATGACTGATCCTGTCATTTTCCTTGGGAGGACAGTCTCCCTTCACACTTTAACCATAGTTTATTTGCCATAATCACCATTTATCCCTAAAATTAACCATAATATATTTTCCATGTGCAGATACTGTAAGAATAAATAATTCTAAAAATATCAGCAATAACATTACCAAAACATTGTCTTTGAGCGGTTCTGAAGAATCATCCAATATAAAAATTATGTCAGGTGACAGACATGGCTGGATCACCACAAGGCAAAGCAGACTGCCCTGGGACCCCAGACCTCCACGGGCCCCAAAAGCCCCAAGTTTACAATATGTCAGTTTGTGCTAATTTGACTAAGTGTAAATATGTCTGGTAGTACGTGCCTTAACCACATGGTTGTGATTGTGACCATGATGATGCAGATCCCCTAACCTTAAGAAAGTCATTTTAACCCAAACCAGCATGTTTCCCTAATCATAACATTAGTGTTTTTTTGCGTGTAAACCAAACCAACCCAACCTTAACCACAAATTATTTTTCAACAGTAATTTGTAATGGTTATTGAGGGCACAGATAAATAATGTCATACTGCTGATAAGGGCATCAGATCAGAAAAAAGCTTTTATGTGTCGTTCAGGAGTGCATTGACCAACAGAGTATTTTGTAGATTCATTTGGAGGACTTGTGAGGACTTGTTGGTATCCATGGAGCTACATTTGAATTAACTACAGTGTAAACAATTGCAGTGAATACTGCAGAGGTGTAGGTGCTGAGGCATACTGAGGTCAAATTCAGTATGTTGCACAATTGGTTAGATAGACTCTCCTTGTTACTTTCATGATGGGCATTCCAGCACAATGCATCATTAATAAATACACTGCTGAAGAGATCTGCATCATACACGGACAACAGCTGCAACAGTACACCCCCATTCCTTACCTATAGCATGAACCAGGCAGCCGGCAGATATTAGAATAAGCTCAGGGAGAGGCGTGCTGATTCCAATTAGCAGTCTGTTGTTTCACACTGTGTGCGATGGAGCTTGTTATTCCTAGCATGGAGAGAGTCTGAGGAGCTCTGCTCTGCAGCTCCCACCGTGCAATCAGCCTCTATGACTCTTTCGTACCTACCAAGCACTGATTGCCACATTCATCCGGCAGTATTCTCACTCTGTGAGGTTCTGCAGAGGTACATTTGTTAAGAACTGTCTTGGACACCTGTGGAACAAGGTACAGAATGACCCAACTTGAGGGCTGATATCATGCCGTCACTGAGAGCTTTAAGTAGCTACATTGAACCTGGCAGAGAAAGGGTTAGATCCAGAAAAGGGAAATAATCACAATTTCTCTGTGCAATCATAATTTAGGGTATGAGTGCTAATGCTTTATTATAGGCAGTAATTATATGCCTTGATTAAAAACTAGGGGATTACAATGGAGGATTCAATTGCAGGCTGACGACGCAGACTCTTTGTTTTGCTCTCTCACTGCTCCATGCATCAAGGGATTCGGCGAAGAATCCAGGTGCTGCATCTAAAACGGCTTGATTGTGTGCTTGTCAAATAATTGTGTTTGGGTGGGTCTGATTGTTCTTCAGAGGGAATTATTTTTACGAAACCCGCGAGACACAAGGCATTTTTATCTGTGGATTGGTATGTATGTGTGATATGTTAATATTTGCCAGTGTGCTTTTCAGATGACTGTAACAAATACATGGATCCACAGATGAGTGATGGGAAAAATGACAAAAATCATTTGTGGACAGTACGGCAGCCAGCTGAATCAAGCTTTTAGAAAAAGACAAAATAAAAAAAAATAAATAGAAAGATAGAATAGAAATAGAAGATAGAGTAGAAATAGAATAAATAGAAAAAATTGCTCCATCAAGTAATGGAAATCAATCTTAAATATATGAAAGACTTAAAGGAATCAACATTTACCTTTTTTTGCTATTTTTCAGTGAGTTAGATGAGAAAACAATCTCATATTTGTGTGTTCAGTACGGAGCTGGAGTCAAGTTGTGGTTAGTCTAGATTTGCATAAAGACTAGAAACATGGAAACAGCTGACCTGGCTGTGTCCAGATTTAAAAAAAAAAACACCACCAACACCTCTAAAGCTCTCAACATTATACGTTTTATCTTGTTTGTTTTAACGTGTACACAAATGAAAAGGTAAAAAAACAATTTGAGGTCTTGTGCTGGAGCTATTTCATGGTGAATAAGAGTTTATCCATCTACCCAGCACTTAGTGGATCTTCTTTAGCTAGAGCGTGGGTTGCCAGACATGGTTGGTGAGAAAAGGTTTTGGTCTAGGACCCTGTACAGGCACAATGGTAAACCTGGCAACTTCACTGTGACAAGAAGTTGCACACAGCCCAACTGTTGTTTGCCAAGAAATAGTTACTCCAGACAACTCCCTCTACATCCACCAACAGTTGGTTTTACATTTCTGTTTGTGTACGAATTAAACAAGATACAAAGTGTTAATTAGCAGTGCTAGACAAGTTACTTGAAAAATGGAATTTCTTATTACTTATGAATCACTAATCACTCAATAGCAAAAGTAATTTGTTACATTACTCATTACATTACTTTTGTTACTCAACTAATCTCCATCAATGTGCCTTTAAACAACTCTGTATTTATACACTTGTTGATGCAGAAAATAAGACATTATGGTTTAACATCAACAGCTAGCCCCGGCATCAGCCCCGTCAGCTGTCCATCAAACTCCTGGAAAGACAGCAAACTAACTGACCTCAAAATGTCAAAGTAACAGAGCTTTATTGAGATTATTAACTGTAATGTAATTACTGAATTTCATATTGTAATTCTTTACACTAATCATTACTGAAAAAAGTGAGTGAGCTTTACAGGTGTTGGTAGGTGGATTTTATCACTTTGGATAGAGCTAGGCTAACTGTTTCCTTCTGTGATTAAGACACAGATCTATTTTCTTATCTCCCCCTCAAGAAAAAAAGAAATAAGTGTATTCTACAAAATGTGGAATGATTCCTTTAATTAATGGTAGAATCAGTTCTCAGCCATTTGGACCATGCACAGAGTCTGACTCTCCCTCTCCCCTGACCTGAGTGATTTAATGTCAGGGTTGGAGGGCTTTGACTGTCATATTTCTGTCACCGCTGGACAGAAATGACCTCTCAGGGAGCCAGGAAGAAAGCGACAAGAGGAAAGGATGGATGGGTGGAATGAGGGATGGAAGGAGGATAGCATAGATGGATGGAGGAGTTGAATAGACTGAGGGAAATAGGAAGGGAGGGATGGAATAATGGATGGGGGAGTGCGGAAGTGCTAAAGGCATAGAGGGAGGAATAAATGCACTGATGGATAGATCAAGACAAGCGGATGGATGGGTGGCAGGAGGAATGGTAAAGGAGGAGGACGTGTTGATGGGATGGACAGGTGGTAGACAGGGTGAGTGGAGTATTTAAGGGAGGGTAAGCAGCGACGAGGGGATGGTTCAGGGGTAATGGAACGATATGCTGTAAAGACTGAGATTTTACAGTCTACTGATGGTGGAGATAGACAAAGTCAACATCAAGATAGGCTAACAGAAATATAAAATATAAATGTTAAGATCGGGTGCTCTTTTTAAATGGTGTTGCAGTATGGAAGCAAAGAAAGGCCTAAATCATTTGATATGTACAGTATAAGCAACTGAATACCTAACTGTCAAATATCTAAATACCACAGAATCTATTGCAGTGAAATATTTTACTTTGAAAACCATTTATCTCTGAATTTTATGTGGTTTGGTTTTTATTTGCCATGCTTGTTGTGTGGCTCTATGGAATGTCCACCATTTTGGTCCAGACTGAAATGTCTCCGCAACTACTGGATGGACTTTTTTTTTTTTTACAGGCGTGCATGGTCCCCAGAGGTTGAGGCCTACTGATTCCTTTTATGAGCCCCTGAATTTTCCTTTAGCACCACCGTGATGTTGACATATGTGGTTTTGAGTGAAACAACTATTGTATGGATTGACATGAAATTTGGTACAGATATCCATGGTGCCCAGAGGATGAATGCTTTGGTCTTCCCTGACTTTACATCTAGTGCCACCAGCAGGTCAAAGTTATCTTATCCAGTGAACTATGTCAATATCTACAAGATTTACTGGCACAAAATTTGATTCAAACATTCATATCTCTCTCCAATTGTAACAACTTCTGTGAACACCTCATATAATGCCATCATAGGTCAAACTTTCAATTTGTCCGATACTTTGCTCTCTGACCAAATACTGTACCTACAAAACTAATGACATTTCCATCAGCCTCAGCTGTACTTTGTCTTTAGCACTAATTAGCGAATGTTAGCATAACTAAGATTATGACCAAAATAAACATTATATCTACTAAATATAAAAAAACAACCTTAAAATCAAACTGTTGAAATTGCACTAAGGTGACACTGTTAGATGGTTTTCAAAGTGAAATATCCCAAGTCTGTAAATTCAGTGATGTAATTAGTGTTGATTAAACTTTACAGGTAAGTATTCAGTTTGTTATAAGATTTAAATCCGTAGAGTCTTTTTTGCTTTGATATTGCAGATATTGAGATTGTACATGGATCACACATAAATAAACCAACAAAGTTTGAAATAGAATTGGCCAAATGAATGCCATGTCAGTGAACTGTTTAATTAACCTTCATATCCTTCTGCTTTCTCTTTTTAGATGTCATATGTTTTTGGTTATTATAAATTAATTTAAGACATCAATTACATCTTTAAAGCAATTTCTTCTGGCTTATGCAACAAAAATACATGGTTTTGATGACAAGTTTTAAGTTTTAATTCATTTTTACCTGATGTATTTTCTCTGCTTAGGCCCACCTTATCATGTGAACCAATGTGTAGGAAGAGAATAGATGAATACAGAGAGTAAAGGATGTCTACAAGCAGAGGGAAAGTGAGAGAGAGAAAGAGAGGTCTAAATGGAGGGGATGTCCAGAGGCTTAATGCACCCTGAATGCTCTGGGACATTACTGATGCGAACGGGTCGCTCCAAATCGCTCCCCTCGGGACCATGGGAGCGTTGCACCCCTGGAAGACCCCATGGCTCATTGAAAGGGGTCAGAGGCGAGGCGCTCTGCTCCATTTAGCAGCCTACTCATGATGGATGAATGGAGGGCGGGAGGGATGGAGAGGAGGAGCGGTGCCCTGCTGAGCACATGGGGAACAGGGTGCCACCAGGGACCTCCTCTTGGAAATGTGAACGATGGTAATGGGTGGTAATGGGAACAGACACAGGTGCAGTCAAAGGTGAATGCAGTGTTTTAGGTCATCATTCCCATATGCTTGTTGGCTTAGTGTGGATCCAGGACATGTAGAAGGCTTTGTGTCAAGGCAAATGGGGATGGACTTTAAGGTTTTAGAAAATATTTGAGAAATATTTTAAATATATATTTTTTATTTCATAAAAAATGTTTACTATTTAAAAGTATTTAGAAAATGTGGTTGTTTCAGCAGCCATACCAACATGTACCCTGTTTCTGCTGAATAATTGAAGCTAAGCAGGTGTGTGCTTGGTTAGTACTTGGATGGGAGACCTCCTGGGAAAAACTTTGTTGCTACTGTAAGTGGTGTCAGTGGGCCATTGGGGGGCAGTCTTCCCTCTGGTCCTCATAAAAATCCAAATGCCCCAGTGCAGCGATGGTGACACTGTGCTGTAGGAGATACCGTCCTTCGGATGAGACGTTAAACTGAGGTCCTGACTCACTGTGGTCATTCAAGATCCCATGGCACTTATCACAAAGAGTAGTGCTTTCCCCAGTGTGCTGGCAAAAATTCCCAACCTGGTTCTCTCCATCTGGCCACCTAATCATCCCCCAGTGTAACTGGCTCAATGATTCCCTCCAACTCTACCTCAAGCTGATGTGTGGTGAGTGTTCTGGTGCAAAATGGCTGCCGTGCATCACCCAGGTGGTACACATTGGTGAGTAGTATCAGTAGTAGTAGTAGTATTAGTATTATTATTATTTAATGCCTTAATAGTAATCCTGTAGTAAATGTAGCATTATCTAACGTTTAGTTCTTCAGTAAAACAAAGGTCTTCCCAGAAAACTTTTTATAATTAGAATCAGATTTTTAAATATAGAAAAATTAAAAGTGAAAAATGTTGTCAAGGTTCCAGGAGCACATAAATTAACAGATATGAATAATCAAATATATTCAGCTAATCCATCGTTATCACAGTAAAAAGGTCAGACACCATAGAAAAAGAAGAAAGAATATTATAGCCATATCATAAGATGTTAACTATAATAAGGTGACTAATCTTGCTGTGCTCAGTGCTTAGTCCATTAATGCGTTTTAAATAGTTTTTGGACAATAATTGAGCTCTATGACATGCTATATCAGGCAGATACACAAACAGTACTTAGTATACATAAAAAATATCAGCAGATTGATCTTTTAAATATGTTAAAGGCATAAAGGTAAATATTTAGTTTCTACTGTGTGTACACATGAGTGTATTCTTTGCTAAGTCAATTAAAAGTCCATTTTATCATCCGATTTGAATGAGAAAGCCAGATAAGTAGTTTTAGTCTGCATAACCACCAAATGAAGTTGAGACATGGCAGGAACACAAAATAACTCAGTGACACACTGCAATGAAGGGAAGCTTGGCTCTCAGCCCAGATTTCAGCTATATCCAATTTGTTGTTTTTCAACCAGGTCTTGGGGCCTCTCCAATACTCCTAAAATATATATTTGAATGTTTTTCTCTGGTACAAGATGTGTGATCCAGCGGTTTGAGTAATCAGATAAATGGGAGCTATCTCAGAGGAGAGCAGACAACATGGCTGACTGGATCAAAGTCCCATCGTCTGAGCACCATGACGCTTATCTGTGCTGGCCCTGCCACCAGATAGCATTGCTAATTTGTTGAGCCACTGACAAAGTCACAAGGTGACTCTTTACTTCCGTCGTTTGAAGGGAAACTACTTGAAAATCCATCCGACTAGAAAATACCACTACAGTTAATCATGAAATATGTAACTGCTGCATGCAGGTACTGTGAACCAAGTGTAGCGCTTTAGCCTGTCGTGCTAGCATAACTAATGGTGATGCCACAGCACCGTCAAAAGTGTTGCGCGGATTCCCTGGCTTTAAGGTTGTGAGGACGAGGAGGATTGTGTGTGCATGGGCTTATGACAGAGTTAAGAGTGTGTGTGTTTGTGAGTTATGTGTGGCTCAGAAAGCGAGGGATGGAGAGAAGGAGAATGAGAGAGGCTGTGTGGGAGGAGGTAGCTATGCTAGTTCCTAGGAGAGGCTGGGAGGGCGAAGGGTCATTATTGACTGAATGAATTTTTAAAGAGGGCCCTCGTCGGGGGGTGGGAGGGGCAGTGTGTCTGTGTGTGTGATTGTATGTGTGTAAAGTCATACTGAATACTATTCTACAACATAGCACTCCTCTCCTTTGCTTACTTTTCATTGTGCCAATGTACAGAAAAGCCTACCATACACCACCTCAAGCCCAATGACCGATTTAGACCCTCCTGTTTCTCCATATAGGCTCCATAGTTTCCATTCGCACCAGGAAAGCCTTATTGATTGCCCTTTCACACCCTTTAACAATCAATGGCGGACCTGGTTTCAGGAGGAGAGCCTCTGGGAGCAAGGAGGGAGGGTTCGAAAGGGAGTGAGCAGAGGAGAGAACGAGCATGGTTGGTGAGGAAAAACAACAGTGAGTCCTTTGTTTTTTCCTTGAGAGGTGGTAAAAGGACTGAGAAGGGGCTTACTTAAGGCCACAACCTCCAGGTCTCTGGATCTTGGGAGCAAGGCCAGCCTCGCTGTAAAAAGTGCCCAGAGGCAGTGCATGTTTTGTGGGGAGAAAGATAGGAAGAGATGGGGTGGGGGGGATGCATGTTGTAGTGGGTTTGGAAATGCTCTGTATGTTCACTGACCCTGGCAGATAGCAGACGAAAGAAGGAGGGGGGTATTCAATCATACTAATGAGCAAGGGAGGAAGAGGAGAAGAGAGGGATGAAAGGGGAGGCAGCAAGGCAGAAAAGGGTGATGTTTTGTTGGGGAGGGGGGTGCTTTGGCAGTGCCAGGCAAACACTCTGCTTCCTCCCCACCCCCACCCTCACAGCATCCATACACACACGTTCTGCACACACACACACACACACACACACACACTCCCGAGAGCAGCCACACTCATTAGTGCCAGCGAGACCCGCTGTTGGATGGAGCTAAAACACCAGCTCAAAGCACCCCCTCCCTCTCTCTCTCTCTTTCTTTCATTCCTTCCCGGTGTCCCTCGCTCGGTCTCCCCCTCTCATCTGTCTCTGCTCTCTCTCTATTGCTGTCTTCCTTCCATCCTTCTCAGCCAATTTGGCCCTCTGTTGTTTTCCCTTCCCTCTCTTTATTCCTCTCGCGTTTGCTCCCCTTGCCTCTCCTTTATCATCTGTCCACTTGATTCTGTACACAGTGCTCAGCTCTCATCCATCCATCCTTTATCTCTCTTTCATTTCTTTACATCTTTTCTTCCTTATCTGTCAAATCCATCCATTCGTTCTTTCCACTTTTCACCCTTGTTTCCTTTCCTCCCCTCTCCCTTCCTCACCCGTCCATTTGATTCCTCGCACAATCCTCCCCTCCAGTCCTTGCTTGTCTCTGCTCCCGTGGTGGAGGGGTGATTTGGAGGATTAGGCTGGTGGCAGGGTGGTTGCTGTGTCAGTCTAACAGGCAGGGATCTGGACCAGAGCTCAGTCCAAATCCCTTCCTCCACGCCTGCCTGCCTGGCCACCGAATTAGCGGCTTCCCCTCTCTTCCATCTTTCATCTCGCTCATCCTTTTCTCTTTCGATGCCTGTCGTTCCCTCCTCGTGTATATTCTCTTTCAACGTGTTTCTCACTCCAGCACCTTCTGGTGTCCCCCGAAATATTACAATGCCACTTTTGTGAATCTTTTTCTCATTATTTATGTCTCTCTTCTGTCCTGCATACTCAGAAAAAAAAGTACAACAAGCTTTCTTGCTGAGAGAATTACATTCTGATGCCTCTACCAAGAAACATGATCACATCACCCCACAGTGTTAGGTTTTCTACACTGACTACCACTGGGATATTTTTTTTTATTTTACTGATTTTTAGTCCATGTCTTTACTGCATTGTTGACCTTTTAACCCCAAATGAGCCAAAAGCACAACCTGAAATCCTTGAAAAATGTGTTTTTAATCCATTTTAAAGTTCAAGAGCTCACAGTCTTTGGAGTGAGATAATGGAAATATATGTGAGTTCAATACTCTTCCAAACCCTTCATTTGGTGATAGCCCTCTTTGTACGCCAAGAAAACACCTTTTCATATAAAAAAAATCCTTAGCTGGCTTAAAATTGTCACTCTTCCTCATAACCCAATCCTTCTTAAAATATCAGGGGGGCAAATGCTCTTTTTTAATTGCAGCTCTAGGCAAGTATACAGTCAATCCTCTTGGATAAGTGAGTTCTTCCTTTAGCAGCCTTAGGGGAGCTAAGGGAAGCAGGTTAGCGCCGCTTTAGTGAGGCTTTTTCAACATGCAATGGGTCACAAAATAGGGATGTTTGGCAGGCATCCATTTGGACATTTTTTTAAAGGGGTTATTTAGAATTCAAATGTCACCAACAAAATCAGCTGAGACCCTCTAAAAACAATGTGGTTAAAGGATCATTCCAGTTTATTACATCTTGGATCTTATTTCTATAGGTCTGGCAATTGTTTCTATTACAATGACAGTGTACTCACCAAAGTAATTGCTGAGATTTGGGAACATGGGGACATCACTACAACAAAGTCTGACAGGTCAAGAAACACTAGCAGTCACATGACAGGTTGTGAACATTTTAGCCAGATTTGGAGGTAAAACCAAAACGCACTCCAGAAATGTTGTGCACAATTACAATAAATAGCTAGTGGAATGTTCATTCATTCATCTTCATTCGTCTGTTTCAAGCTAATTTTAAAGCCATCATCAGGAGCAGGTAGAGGTGTCAGGAAACAACAGCTGATAAAATTAAGTTGTACCAGCTGATTGCTCACTTGCATCATTGCAACCAATCTCTAGGCAAAGACATTAGATGAAGTTCAGTGCCAACATTTTTTTTTATTTATGTCTTGAGCAGTACTACCATGTATGTGAAAAGTTATATAAAGCCTTTTGTGACTCCAGAGGGAGCTGTGTGAAATCTGATAAATTCCCTCAAGTGATATCATTTGACTACAAGTTTGAAAATGCAAAACATCTGGGGATGTGGAGTTAGAAAGAAGTGAGGTCACCAGACCTCTGTAATCAGCTCCTCATCTCTGCTGGAGGCTAGCAGCTCAGGCTACATTAGCTGCTACTAGCATGGAAAGGAGAAGGGGAACAACAGGTTATGGAGATCCCTTGGGGGCACTTCGCATGTGTCAGTAGCTCAGCTCTATCTCTGGGGAACACCCCCAACTCCGGGAGTGATGTCCAAATAAGGAAATGTGCGTTATGTAGCAGGTGGATGTGACTCCCCTCAACAAGACCTGCTGATAGACAACACAGTGGAGCAGAGGAGAGAGAGACTGAGATAGCGATGTAACTGACCTGCACACTGGTATTTAACATCTTTTTTTTTCTTCCTGAAAACAAATGTTTTTAAAAATATTTGTACAAAATAAATGTTTGTAAAAAAAACCCACTATGGATTTGGGTATACCCCTAGTAGGAAGAAGAATGTGTGGAAGAAAAAAATGACAGTATTGGTTCTGTTGCATCACTTTTGATCCTTAAAAAAAACGCCAAAACTGTCCATTGTGAGTACAACAATGTTATAGAAGTGCAATGCTAAATGGGTTGAGTACTCTTTTAATGTTAGGGAAAGTTATGGCAAGTAAACCATAATTAAAGTATGGTTAAGGTTAGGCAATTAAACACTTCAAGATCATTGGATTGTGGTTACAGTTTACAGTAAAAGCCAACTTTAATAGCAGTTGCAAAGTCTGACAGGCTACATACCCACCTACCATCCTGACCTCCACACACTTCTGCCTGGCTACATAAGGTACACTTCCTTCTTTAGCACTGAAAGTTGGCAATGGACATAAACCGTGAGGTTAACAATTGTCCAGTTTGTTTATAGCTTTGCTCCAGGCAGGTCAGGTCAGGACAGGTCCAATTCAATAGGATATTTCATAAGATGTTTGAATTCATTACATGACATTAAAAGTTCTTACACAGCACAGCTGGGACCTCTTAAGTGTTCACTGATATTATGAAACTTGCTGTTGGATTGGACATGACATCTGGAACAAAGCTGGAGACAAATAGTGAAAAACACATTACTTTATGGACAATACACAAAAACACAGACACAATTGATCAAAGTAAATAATGACTAACCTGTCTTATTGTCTGGCTGCTAGTGTTTCTTGCCCTGGGGGATTTCTTTTTAGTGATGTCTGTGCATTCTGAGATCTCAGCAATTATTGTGGTGAGCACGTTATCATAACTGATGGACTCAATGGCCAAATATATCCATTAATTTACTGTGCAGTTAAGATTTTGTTTTCATTTTCCATTTGATTAGACTGTCCAGTAAAACTGCACCGGAGGAAAACTGACAATTTTGAGAGCAAGTAGGTAGGACCATATGCATCATGAATCTAGTCAGTTAATGTCCAGTGTTAGTAGATTTTGCTGCTCTATGATTGAGCTGAGTGTCTAACTGTGGCCCAGCAGTGGAGGTAGTTACACAGTCATTTCATGGTGCTCTGTTACTGTCTCTGCCTTTCTGTGTGTACCAGCCTCACTGGGCCGGGCCCAGGGGAGGGAAGCAGGTTACACTGATGCTGTCTGAAGGACACTGGGACACTGTGGAAAAGTGTGTGTATGTGTGTGTGAAAGACACAGAGTGAGAGAAAGAGAAGGAGAATGAATTGTATAAGTTGCTTTTCTGTATGCATCCCTTCACGTGTATGTGCATGTGTGACACCCTGCCTGTATTGCTATGCATACACTGCACACCTGCATACCGCATGCTACGTAGTACCCAGAGCTGAACAGACACCACAATAGCTTTAGGTTAAGAGTGACAATGGGTGAGACTAGAGACCACAGCCTCTGATTCCCTGGCACAGCAGAACAGTGGGATAGGTAGAAGACAGTAGCAGTCATGTGATCAAGGCCAGCACCACAGCACAAAGAGACAAGTCTTGACAAGAATGTTAAACAGGTGTGTTCTCACTTACACAGCACCATGTGTGTGTGAAATTATATTTCAGATCATTTTTTTATGTTATATGTGCTTTGTGTGGCAGCACACAAATGACAGAGAAGAACAGAGTGGAAAAAATGTGATGGCATAAGACATACTGTAGGTCATGTTTTATTCAAGCTTTTTTTTCATCATACCTTGTGTTCCAAGATATTTCATAAAATCTCATTTCGCTGAACTCTAAAAAATGGTTTTACACACTGCATAATGGTCATAATGCACCTTAAGTGCTAGATTTATAAATATGCATATAAACATACATTACATATAAAAAACTTATCAGTGATTCTGAGCAGCATCTACATGTATTTTGAAAATGAACTTTGTTGAATTCAGAATTGAGGGAGCAGGAACATGATTCTGTACTGCATTCTGTTGATGAAACTTCAAGTATGTTGCACTTGATGTCACAACAGGTGTTTTGCCTTTGACTGGTGTATTGGCATACACCTATATGAATATGATTGGATGTTACTGGTCAGCTGGTTGCCAAACAGCTGATGAATGAGCCATGATGAAGCATGAATGAAACAGATGATGTCAATCAGCTAATGCAGGTGCAACTTCATTGCTCTGAACTAACACTATGCTCCATTTAGTAGTTGTCAAGAAAACTAACTGGTTAGTTACATACATGTAGAAAAATGAACAAACCAACTTTTAAATATAGGCCTAATCAAAATGAAACTCAAGCAATTTATTATCAGAGACAGAAAATTGAATTAAAAGAATTGTGTTTATGGCTTTTGCTGCTTACATTGTCATTTCCATCACAATAAAAAAAGAGTTAAAAACCAAAAAAAAAAAAGAGAAAAAAAGAAAAACCATAATATGTTGGCATGACATAGGGTTATCATTAACTAGGCTATACGTGAGCACACAGTATAAAATAATATTTTTAGCCACAACTGTGGCATGGCTCTAGAGATGGCAGTGTCAGTCTGGTGGCTGGTTCACCAATTTGGTCCAAACTGAAATATCCCAACAACTATCAGTCAGACCTGAATTTTTCCAGAGAATGAATCCTACTGAGTTTTCCTGTAGCGCCACCATTAAGTTGAATTTGCAGTTTTCAGTGAAACATCTCAACAACTACTGGATGGATTGACATTAAATTTGGAGGCAAAATTTATAGACATTCATGCCCCCCTCAGGATGAATTATAATATCTAGATGAAAATATATAACTTTTCATCTAGTGCCATCATCAGGTCATTTATCCAATACTTTGCTTTATGTCCAAATATCTGCAGACTAATTCCCATTCCCATCATCCTCAGCTGTACTTAATGTTCAGTAAACATTAACAATTGTTTGCATGCTAACACTAACTAAAATGTTTAACATTACACTGATGAACATCAGCATGTTAATCTTGTCATTATCAGCTTTTTAGCAAGCATGTAGCATGGGAATTGCGTCACACTGATGTTAGTGTTTAGCTCAAAGCACTGCTGTCCCTCAGTTGACTCTGATAGCATGGCTGATGACTGTTAGTCAAAATTAAACACGGTCAAGTGTTCATAGACAGAGGTAATGTGGCATCATGCATGCCAAACATTTAATTCAATTGTTTATTATTGTTAATTCAATTTATTTTATTGTTATTGTTCAGTAAGTGTGACTACAATAAAAATAAGAATTGGGTGTTTTTAATAGTCCAGCAACTAAAAAGTGATGCATATTGAAGAGTCACCCATATGTGTCACAGGCCTCCACACTGCAGCCCCAACAGGGGTTTGTTAAAGGGCATGGGCAATGTGAGCCTGGCATTTACTCACATGGCCAGCGGCCTTGCAAGATATACAGGAAGAGTCCGTAGATCAGAGAGAGAGAGAGAGCACGAAGCAGCGTCAAACAGACTTGAAAGATGATGTTGACTTTTCTCACACCACACATGCCAGTGCAGTGGTGGAACACACACACACACACAGGCCTGCACACAGTCAGAAAGCATGCATACAGATACAGACATGACATGCATACGTACTAGTGGAGGGAGCAGGTACACACACACACACACATATACTCACATGCACACTTCCCCGCAGGCACAGGCTCGCTAGCAAACATACAAAACACACAGTCACCCACATGCATACACATATGTGATAGGAAACTAAGCTGCTAAACGGGGGGGCAGGCACATGCAAACACACACACACACACAGAGTCCTTTCACCTGCATGCTAACAGTTGTTTGATCAGAGCTGTTTCAGTGCTTGCCGGCTATGGAATGTGCTCTCCGTGCATGTGTGCTCCAGCGGAAAGCCCAAAGACGAACACAGGAACGTCTCAAAGCCCAGAGGCTGGAAGAAAGAGAGTGCTGACAGTGACAGAAAAACACCCAGATGGTAGCTTCAGTCTACCATGGGATCACATGTGCAGAATTAGATCTGGAAGTTGCTGGAGGTAACAAGAAATGATGTCACTATTGCTGATAATAAGACATGTGTATGAGAATGTGTGTGTGTGTTTCAGTATTTGCATGTGAGTATGTGAGTATTTCCACATATATACAGTATGTGCTTAAGTGTGTGTGGCGCATAAGTCTAAATCCCAAAGTGGGGCAGAAATGGAAGAGAGCATCTTATCACGACTTATGGTGTCATGAAATAGGAAGAACTGCTGGTTCCAGAAATATTTTTCTCCAATGTAAATTTCCATTTCAAAGTTTTCTTCTTAAAGGATAAAACTGACGATTTTCTATATTTTCTTATCGTCAACAAATCTCATGTGCCGAGCCAAACCAACGATGAATTGATCTACTTACAATTATTGTGTGTGTATCCAAAGCCTGATATATCTTATTCTTCTGTGCCGTACACCTCCATGCCAAAAACTATTAATACGATATATCAGAGTTTGGATACACACAATACTTGTGAGTAGGATGAGTTCATTGTTGGTTTGTCTCTGCGTGTGAGATTTGTTGACAATAAGAAAAAGAATTTCAGGGGCAGCAGAACAACATTATCATTTCATTTCAATTCATTTGGAGTTGTGTTTATGTCCACCAGATGAATATCAGTCCAATATTCATCGTCTTTTTAAGCTGTGTTTAGGTCTCCACCACCTCCTTAGAAAAGTCACAAACATTTTATGTCTGTTGTGTGGTGCTGGGCAGGTAGTGTACAGTGAATTTATCAGAGCGTTTTTGCTGATAATGGCTGCTGCTGAGAGTGAATCAAAAAAAGTTTCAAAACCAAAACAACGAGCTGAAAGAACCTAAAATGCTCTCTAGCCCTGAGGGGAACTGTAGACTCAGGTAATGATTCTCTGCAGGTTCATCACTAGAAGACATTACACACAGTCATTTGATCCATTTGTTAATATTAAAATATTGACTAGTGCAGCTTTAAAGATTTTAAATTTTCCAGTAAGTTGCTAACTCTTGTACTGCTGATTCAACCAGGAGAGTTTCATGTTCATCCAAGCCTTAGAAGTGCTCCAGCTGCTAGTCACCACACATACAGAGAATCAGTCAGTCATGTTACTATATCACTATCTCTCACTATCTGCGACTCCTGTACAGCAGCAACTGAGGCCTCCAACCAAAGAAAGCTGGATTCCTTTGCCTTGGCCCTTTCTTACTCTTGAGCCTATTGTAGCCGTTATTTACACTAGGATTTCTTGAATTGAGGCTTTTAATGACTGCCAACATACTGTTGCTCAGTGAAGGTCTACTGGGCAAACCACTTATTTTTACACTTAAATCACCTGTCAATCAAAACACTGAAAATAATATAATACAATACTGTTATGCACCACAGTGGAAATTTTGGGTCTATAAGGAGCATAATTACAGACAGAAAAAATGTAGCATTGATTTGTGCACATCAATTCACAACACAATAGGAAACAACATTTAAATAAAAAGATTTTAAAAGATGGTGAAATGTTTTAGAGAGGCAAGGACATACATACATAAAAAAAAAGATTTTTCTTGGTAGCTTCTTTTTAGATATCTATTAAAATGTTATTGCTTTAAATAGTTTATAGTCAGTTCATCTGTGTTTTGAAGCATTTTGTCAGTAGCACCAGTAGATACAAGGCTTTGGCGATGGAACAAATGGAGCAGGCCTTGTGTTGTATTCACACAAGATGAATTGATGTTGCCATTTTGACCATGTGTGGTTCCCCAGTCCGGGCCTACTCTTGATCTATGGGTTAATGCTATCACTTATCTCTCCCCTCAGATCACAGGCATGGAGGGAAATAATCCCTGGTGGTGTTCAAACCCTGACAAGCACACACTCACACAGATGCACACGCACTTGCAGCAAACACATGGACACTCTCTGGCTTCCCCCAGACAGTCACACACACACACACACACACACACACACCGATTGAGTAGATACACATAGAAAATGATAACAGCCACATAGACAGACAGTTGCATGTGTCAGGCACAGATGTTTACGTGCATTTCAGACACATTGAGAACAGATGTGTTGGCTGCTCATGTGCTCCATGGGCAAGCACATATAAATATTTTGGAAATTAATTACTTGCTATGTTTTAATGTGTTTAGGCTAAATGGCCCAATTTCATTATTTTTTTTTCAAAATATGACATTTATTTTTCAATGAAAACTCTGTGTCTCCCAAGTTACACTGCCCATTTAGGGTATAAATTTAACATAATCCATTTTTAAAAAAACAAAACAGTTTATGTGCCAACTTTTAAAACATTTTATAGAGAATAAGTTAGCTACTTTCTTTCATATTTTGCATAGAAAATTTTAAAAAAGTGAAAAAACTGAACAATGCATAATTATTCAGATATGTTTTATATTTGGAGAAGTAGTCAGTGGAGAGCTCATCTGGTGCAGTGAAGCAGCTTGGTGTTGCAGCAGACTGGTGCTTAAACTCCGAACTACTGAAAAGGGTAAAAATGTATGTAATATTACACAAACTCCTGTGTGTGTGAGAGAGAGAGAGAGAAAGAGAGAGAGATATCACCATCACCACACTACACATCATGTATTATCACAGACAGACACACACAATACAATATGTACAGCAAAACCACCAGATCTTTTACACAACAATTCACAGTACTCCTCCAATCATTACCTAAACATCTTCCTTCATTTATCCTGGTTTGCTCCCTCCATCACTAGAGCTACCAGTCAAACTGTCACTTGCTGCTGTTGCCATCCTCACACTGACCCAGTCCCAGCATAATGGGCGGGCCCCGGGGGGCCAGGCCCGCCCATCTAGGAGTTTGGCCCTCCCAGGAGAAATTCCCATCAACGCCATTTTAATCCATTTTAATTACACACACACACACACACACAGACACACACACACACACACACACACACACACACACACATACACACACACACACACACACACACAACTCCAGCATGATTCCTTTTTAATTTCACATTTTAATTTACTGTTGTGATCATTAACAGGTATTTTGGTTTAACTGGTGACCGTGTTAACTGGCGACTCTCAGCTGAATGCGTTGTGGTTTCTTATAGTGACGGCAGCTGGCTCCTAAAAGCATTATCAATTTTATGTTAATCAATACATACTCATCTGTGTTTATCATCTACAATAACCATTTACCTAAATTAAACTGTGCTCAGCAAGAAGCTTTCGCCTCATAATGTTTCTTATAATGTGGAAAACAAAACGCAGCCTATAAGTTGGCAGTGCAGCTGTAGTCTATCTTGTGATTTTATACTGTTATCTTCAATTGGAAAGTGGCTCAACCAGTTAACCTGCTTTGTCATTGTGTACGCACTAAATATTGTGTTAACTGTGTGGTCATCCGGTTTGACCAGCCTACCGTCTGTTTAACTTGTGACCATCAGTGTGATACTGCAATGAGATTCTGCATTTCCTCTTAAGCAAGCTATTTAAGAAGACTGATTTCAGAAAAATTAGTGAAGAAATGTGAAAGCTTCTTGTTGGCAACACCATTTAATTTACATAATGTAATACTAAGAGGACCAGCTGTATATATACTGTGTTGAATGTACGGTAATTTAAGACTTTTAGGAAGACACCTACATGTTCTGTTCGTGTTTTCAATAGCTGCCGTCACCACGACAACCACGACACATTCAGCTGACAGTTAACCCTTAAATGGTTTCTGTATCCTGAGATGAAGAGTTATCTCTTCATGAAAAATTTGATTCACACACAATGCACGTCATACCCTTCCTCTTACACACACACACACACACGCACACGCGCGCGCGAGCGACATAAATGTATGCATGCATATTTGGACACATGTTTCTGCATGGATGAACATAAGCCAACACACTTATACAACACAAAAGCCGTGTTTACATGTTGGTACATGTCGATGCACTTGAACTTCATTATACAGGAGGCTTTGGTTGATAACAGAACCATCGTTCCTGTCCATTGATCTTTAAAGGGCCTGTGCATTCAGCATACAAATCCTCCTGTACTGATTGAAAAGGTTGTTAAAGGACAACATCAGTAACTTTTTTAATTTGGAGAGAGGTTCAGTCTCCAGGTTTATTATAATTATATATTTAGAGGGTAGATTCATCCAAATGAGAGGACACATATTTTCTCACTTACCTTTGTTTTTGCCAGATTTTGAGATATCTGTCTCTAATATTTCTACCTCCAGCACAATAAAATGGAATTTGTGGTGCTCACAGCATTAAATCATAGACTGTATATAAAGATGTATGTAGTGAAGTGTGACATCACTCATTGGTTTGCATGTGAGGCAGTTTGAAGCCCAAAGTTGCAGCTTATGATCTTTTCCATTTGGAGCCAGGACCTTCCAAATAAGGAATGCAGGGTTTTGCCTTTCATGCTCTGGAAACATTCTCTGCTACCTCGGACTGCAGCTAGCGTACTGGGAACACTGAGTGCTGCACCCTTAGGCTGATGTTAGCTACTTTAGCTAAATTATGCTAACAAGGCAAGGTATCTTAATCAAGTAACATTAAAGTCCATCTAAAGAAATAATAAATATGTGTTCTGAGTTTGTCACACAACAGAAATATGTGTAATTAACCAACCAGCAAAATTTAAATGATAAAAAAGTTGCCAAGTATATAAAATTAGGTTGCAAAATCATAGAATAATAAGCAGTATTCTCTGCTCTGAAACACTGTGGGCTGCTGAAGACGCTGATAGCACGGCCCAACCGAACAGCCTCTGAGTTAACAACGCTCATACCAAGTTCCCATATAAAAATACACAATTTAAAATAGGCCTTGTTTGTAGGTGTAAGGCAAATAACGCGGATGATATTTTAAAAATAAAGTAACATTAGGAGTCACTAGTTGACTAGTTAACAAGCGAACCATAACCAATCGTCATTTTTTTCAATGGAGTTTGGTGCACTTAACACTACTTACTTCTTTACTGAAAAGCAGCTTCATTGCGGCTATCACCCTTGGAGCAAAAGCCTCTCGTGCTGTGCTTTCTGGTGAACTTCTGCCTGGTAAATGCTCTGCCTCTGGCCGAGGACCTCCCGGCCGCACAACCGGTACTGAAGCCAAAGCCGCTGGTGGCTCCACCCATCAACAGACACTTCAGCTGATAACTCCTTGAGCACTAACATTTACTGGAAATGGCCCATTCACCAGTAACAGCGGATTATCCGAAGTGAATCCCAGTTGTCTCCAATGAAAGTTTGTAAAACTACCCGGTGAAAAAAATATAACCATGAGTATGTGCACTCTAGAGTTTATATAGTGGAGGGGTCCTCATACTAGTCGCCGCTTTAAGTCCACAATTCAGTACTACATAGTACACAGTCTTGTCACGTTTTCAACAATTATTTTCTAACATTTATAATGTGTTTAAAAAGAAATATCTCATTTTCCCTTTCACAGACTTTAAACTTGGTGAAATATTGTGACAATAGTCTGACTCAGTGTGAGACCCAGAGCCGGGGAGAGCAGCAGGTGAGCCAACTGTCAATCACAGCTGTCAATCAACACCCACTCAGCAGACATCAAAGCTACTATAAGTCTTCAAGTCTTATTAACGGAGCAATAATTTCCAAAATGACCATAAGCACACTTATTAGAGGGCCTGAACTTAATGATTGAGACCAGAATGACTTGTTGAAAAAAAATGATTGAGATTTTTGAATGGGAGTCAGTTGGAGCATCTAGTGGTCATCGGTGCCACTTTAAGGTACTTCAGCATTAGCTTCAGCCTCAAGCCTCTTGGTTAAAACATCATGGCTCTGTTCGCAATCACTCCCTTGTTCCCTCATTCACTATTCCCTATATAACAGAACCCAATAGTGAGCAGCAAATCGAGTTGTTGGACACTTACTAATCACCATCATTTTGAGTCATCACTATTACAGCTGTGGAGTCACAAAACGTCTCGTTTCAAGGGCACTATATAGTGGAGACCTTTACACGCTCAGAAATCAGACACAAACAAAATGGTGAAGGGTAAATATAGTGCACTATGTAGTAAATAGGGAGTGATTTTAAAGAAGAAAAAAGAAAAAAAGAAAACCACCAACAGCAACATCTTATTCCAGAGACATTGTACAAATTACTATGGATGATCCACAGACCTAGGATATAGAGAATATAGAGAACGACTTGAATTTTCAGGTCCTGTTCCAGAAGTAAGAAAACCTCTTTCAAAAATCACACAGACATTTGTAATAAAACACATGAGTAAAAGTCCAGCCCTACAATGTACTGTAATCTCACCAAGTTGTTCAGTTCTGGCACAAAAACTGTGTATCATTGCTGTTTATTTTATATTTCTGTTGCAGCCTTTAATGAACATCATTTCCCACAATCCCATCGCCATTGTGGGATAAATGTCACCAGCTTGACAGACTGAGGCCAGTCAAGTGGGTTATGTAGATGAACAGGTGGGGACTGAGGGTCTTTTTTACACAGTTTAGTTTACAGCTGAAATGTTGGTCATTAGAGGAGAGTGTGGCTGGATATCATGGATGTGGAAGAAAAAAGCTATGATATAAAAAATACATCTGTACTCAAGGTCCACTTACTAGCTTTCCTCTAGAGATTCTAACCACATCGTCTTCCTCAGCAAATTCAAGCAGAAATCTCAGTATTCTTGGGCCATTTTGAAAAGATCCCATGATCTGTCGAGAGCAGGTTTTCTTTCAACGTTGTTTATTTCAAGCTGTTGCCAATGACTTTTCGTGTTTCTGACGGCGAAACACAAAGCCTGCAACCAAAACGGTTTCAATTTTGCATCACACACAAATCAAGCAGCAGCATGTCTGTTCTAAGCAGCATGTTTGATTCTGGAGGAAGAACCTTGACCATCTGTAGCATTCTGTTTGATGCTCGGTGCTTCAAGTCCTGCAGCCTGCATGGCAGATCAAAACAGTGGACCACACAAGACTCACAAGTCTGGTATGCATGCGATCTCTCCCTCTCAGAGTGCTGGAGAGAACAGTAACCACTGTGCTGACTCCACACATCAAACCAACAGCACAAGACAAGAATACGGGTAATGTACAAAGTTGGATTGAAGATGAAATAATCTTCAGAACTTTTTGTTACGTACATTGTTGTTTTTTTCCAGCACACTTTCTGCATTTCTCCTTCTCTTTGCCTTGGGTGGCTATTGACTGTTACTGCCTCTTTGTTTTCCCCATTGCCATGCATTTTAATAACAAAGCCAACTGAAAGAACTTCAAAGGTAACAAGCATCCCCGCGATTAACAATGTCTTTATGACTGGCCTTTAATGAAGTGCTGACATTAGTTTTATATTCAGACCAAAACAATTAGTTGCTTCTGGTCTATTTACAACTGTTACAAGTGATGAGATAAATTGGACTATTTTAGCTATGTGTGTGTGTTTGTGTGTGTGTGCAATTCACATTGTACTTGACCCAAGATGTACTCTTGTTTTCTTCTTCCACACACACTCACACAAACTTGTTTACATGCAAAGAAAAATATCACACATAGAAATACACAGAATTCATTCAGATACAGAAACACAAATGCACATAAACATACACACACACACTGAGCAGGGCATACTGCAGGCTGCAGAGCTCTGCCAAATGATGGGGTCCTAAGAGGCAGTGGCTGTGACCTTGGCTGCCCTTGTGTGTGCCTGACTCCAGCTGGGCGTCCATTAGAGGGCTCCACAACAGACGCTGGCCTCTGCTGAGAGCCAAGGGTCGGATGCGATACACACACACACACACACACACTTGCACATGTGCCACATGAACGCACACACAGAGACCCACAAAGCATTGCACACATATACCCACACAGTTAGGTATAGACAGCATGTGTGTATCTGAGCATGTGTACGTGAGGGCATTTCAAAAACACAACCCATTGTAGCGTGCATGCTGTGCACACACACACATACGCAGCGTTACCACGTGTGTGTGTGTGTATTTACCAGTGCGTGTATGACAAAGAGTGACAGCTAGCAGGGAGCGAGGGACGGGATGTGTTACCAGTGATTTGGAACCTGAGCTTTTATCAGCGGAACAGGTGTTTGGATGTGATCTTAAAATGTGTCATTTATTTTACATTGCTCTCTTCCATTAAAGGAACATATGTTTCTTGTGAGATTTTGTTGGTCAGTTTACCAAATAATTTACTTAGTAATCTATCAGAGCTGATTGCTCAGTGCTACGTTGTAACTCTTTAGCCTAAACTATGTCATAGTGTAGTAGGCTGCATGCTAAGGCTGTGCACAGTATGAAAAAACCCCAGTCCTGATCATTTCAGTTGGACCACTGCAAAAAAAGTGCCATTCATGCTGCAATGCAATGCAGCACCATCTTGCTACTCACTGTATTAGCCAAACATGTGCAAATCGTGTATCAGGGTATTTCTACTGTTTGATACGGAGGCTGAGACAATCGTGTTGCCGTGATAACTTCCCAGAGTTGTAAAATCAATATGGAAATTGTAGTAACCAGATAATTTAGAGAAACCAGTTCCGCAGATAATCGAAGAACATTTACATGCACTGCAGTAACCTTATGTTGGAAGCATGATGGACTGATTTTAACTGTCTTAGTGCTAGAAGATGCTGCTTTCTGACATTTTGTTTCTGTGTGTGTTGCAGCAGATGGTACAGAGAGGACAGACAGTCAGACAGATAAAGCAGAACTCCTCCTCACAGCATAAAGGTGGGTGAATTTAACAAATACTCAAATGTTCATGAGTCTAAAACTAACTTATTTAGACTTCTACGGGCTCATTTGTGTTAGTTTCAGTTTTTGTCAACCTTTGGGTGGAATTATTATAAAAACGAGGTGTAAGGATCTCTCCTAATGTCCACCTGCTCCTCTGTTAGTTTCCCCATCTGAAGTCTTTTGTCATTCACATGCATACTTGTTAAAAGCCGATTAGAAATCTGGTTACATGTATATGGAGAAAATGGACGAAATCTACCTGGGGAAACTATATTCCAGGGTATCCCTTACCCTGTTTACAGTAACCAGGTTTTCATGGCAGTGTTATCTGGTTACTGTAGTGCATGTAAATGCACTGTATGAATGAATCCACTTAGACTATCTTAAGGATTAAACACAGTGGCCATATGTGACAGAGTAATAAGTAATTTCTTATACATTTGCTCCTTGTATTTGACATATTTTGGCTGCTGTACCTTGATTGCAATTTACTTGAAAAATGTCATCACTTACTTACAGCTCCTGTATCAACCTAACACATCACACTCAGGCATCAAACTGCTACCAACCATCAAACTCCTGTTGAGACAGCAAACAAAGCCACCCTCCAAAAAGTTGAAGTAACACAGTGTTTTTGGATTAATGCTCAATTTCAACTAATAATTCCCCATTACTCATTACTGCTGGCTATTGGCTTCAAATTCCATTATATGACTACTGCTATGCACTGTGGTTGGTTTTGAGCTTTATTGATGCCCATTACACATAGCACTGTTTGACATGATTTGTTGGTTTCAGATTGTGGATGTTTGGAATGAATGAACAGATAGACAGATAGATATACTGTTGTTAACTGGGCTAGCTTTGTACAGTGAACGTTCACTTACCTCAAGAGCAATAATAAAAGGAAGTCACCCAGAAACAGAGATCTTAGCTTTGAACGGTAACAATAGCCTTCAGGCAGCTCCAACAGCCAGCTGGCCTTTCCCTTCCTCCTGACAAAAGGAGAGGAAGGCTAATTTTACCCTGTCTGCTGTCTGCAGTGGAGCCACTGAGCCACAACACTGGTATGCTGCAGACACCACCTCACAGCATGCCATCCCTCTCTCCCTCCCTGTCTCTCTGTGTAAGCCGGTCAACTCCAGCACCACAACCATCATTAAAGCGTTCTGGCTGATCACACGCTTTAATTGGACCGTACCAGCGGCCCGGGCAAAATGGCGCCTTGTTAGCTCAGCTGCAGAGCAGAGAGAACGCACAAACAAACAAGCAAACAAATGAGGATATAAACAAACCTCATGGAAGCTCACTTGGAACATGTAGCAGGGTAAGAAGCAAGGCAAAGGCTGACCTGCAAACACACAAACTGATAAGGAGACATGTAGCAGTATAGTGGAGAAGGCTCAGGGGCTTATTTTTGACTGATTTATGATGGTTTTGTGAGAAAGCTACTTTTCTGAAGCAATTTAAATTTCACAGGCATACTAAAAACCTAATACATTACATTCGGTAGCCACTTAGAGGCAAATTAGAGTCAAATGAGTACCAAGCATTCATTAGTAGCATGGGTGGCCCCAGTGGGGTTTCTGATGTAAGCAGTAATGTCATGGTTTATCTGAGGAAATATATAGAATATTTTCTCACTTAGAGCATTTAAGCTTCAGTACGGATACACACCTCTCTACCTAAGTGCAAGGCTTCCAAAAAATATCGAAACAATAGTTTGCTCTCCAACAATAGTGGTGTTTAATTTGGAGGCAGGAGTGTGTGCATTGTAATATTTTCCATGTGGTGCTGAGGGACTTGGAGAATTCAGTGGGTCGTTTCACTTTCACGCTTTGCTGAAGAAAAAGCGAGAACCATCTGACAATAGTCGCTACAAGTCACCTTGGCGCTGCTTTTATCCTAACAGGGTGGCAGATAATTCAAGGTTGTTAAAGCCACACAGTCACCACTAAATCAAGAGCTTTAGGTACAATGCAGCTCCTCTGATCCACTGACAGCGGTATGCTGTTGTTTCTTCACTGATGAAAAAGATAACAGTTATGATACTGCACATTACTGCTGCTAGCTGGGGGAATTCTTTTTCTTCTCATCCCTGACAGGAACATGGTGCTCAAGGGCACTTCAGAAGGTGAATAATCATTGCAATTTGAGCAAAAGCCATCAGTGATGTGTTGATGGGTGATGTTTACTGCCCAAATCTCTCATTGAAAATAAAAATATCAGAAACTGATTTGCTGAGTTGTTGGTGTCAGTGCAAGTCATAAACGGGGAAACTATTAATGCCATTGCTCCACTGTAATTAAAATTGTCAGTCACAACAAAGTAAGACAATGCATTTTATGAGTAGATGAGCTGAGCTGAAGCAGTGGAAATGTGTTGTTGTGATTCTCCTAATAAGACATAAACGCATCAGAAGACTAGCAGCTAACAAAGTAAAAACAGGGAAATGTGTTAGCTGTGTAGCTATCAAAATGTCTGATAATTGTTCAGTCAAAGTTATTTAAAGATGTATAACTGCAGTGGTTGACATGTTTAATCCTTTCTTGGATTCAGCTGTTACAGACTGTATTGGAGTGTGCATTCACCAATAGCCCCACTTATGATCTGAAGCTATGAAAAGCTCTACAGCAAGGTAAGTGATGAAATTTTGAACACCATCGATTGTCATGTCGGCAACAACTAGGAAAGTAAGGCCTAGGTTAGAAATAACTGGAATCATCCTTTAAGCGCACTCAGCGGTTGAGTGGTGTATTGTATGGTTGAGAAAGGTTGCGTTCAGGGATCTGCTGTAGTGCTCTCTGTGTAGTGCACTAAACAGGACACCTTATTCAGGACAAAGTAAGAGAGGAGAGGAGCGCTCCCTCCCTCTGTATCACTCACTGACCTTCTCAAAATGGGTATAGCAAGAGAGAGAAAGCAGAGGGAGAGGCCATTTATCTAGCTATCCCTCCACCCTCTCCCTCACCACCACCACCACCACCACCCAAGTGGGGCAGTGAAGCTGAAGGTGAGAGTGGCACAGCCCTGCAGCCGACAGGCACAGCTTCAGGTTCAAACCTGTCGCTTTTTAAAACAGTCATTCTCTCGTTCTAACCAACAAGCCACCCCGCGTACACCTGAATGTACACTTACACACATCCAATGGTGCAACCACATTAACACAATATCAGATTAATCCTCGCATAGAAGCACATTTAACACATGCACCCATCCATCACAGCCACCATGAGCTGATCCTCCTACTTGCAGCTAAAAATGTGTGTGTGTGTGTGTACGCTGAGAGGGGGGAGGTGCACGGAGCAGACATGCCTGGCTGATCGCACTGCGCCAGGGCCTCCCAGACGAACTGTCATCACCAATTAGCACAAATACGAGGGGTCGGCAACCTATGGCATGCGTGCTCAAAGTGGCACGTGAGGCCATCAACACAGGCACGTGGAGCAATTCAATAAAAAACATTGGTAACACTTTCTGTGACGCCCATGTCTATAATGCATTATAAACATACTTATGATGTGTTCTAATCTGCTTATAGCACTATAAGTATAATTATAGTTATGAACACTCATAAATATTCACAATGCATCATAACAATAATCATAACACATTATAAAGCATTTTATAAGGTCAAGTATTATAAGTATCATAATTGCTGGTCACTCACTAACATTTTTTTCAAGGATCAAGGTGTATTATAATTCTCATAGTTGTAATACATTATAATCATTTTATAATGCATTATAATCACTGTTATAATGCATTATAATGTGATAATATGTTACTCTAAGTGGTCATTGGATGCTTTAAGTGACGTAATGAAATTCCTGAGGTATAGGGAGATATAATACATCACGAGCTGGTTATAAGTCACTATAAGTGGTCATTGTTTGCTTTAAGTAAAATGAAAAAATATCATGAAATATATGCAAGATATGTTGAATGGGGTCATAACAGAAATTGACTGCTACAATTTGACACAACTTTTTAATGATGAACAACTGAATGATGGACATTTATATTAAACTAATGTAATGTTTTCCCAAAAAACTCTAAAGACTCGATTGACTCAAATTATAGATAATTATAGATTATAGATAACCTGAAACAATTTCTGCTTTACCTGTAGCTGTATATTTTACTTATACAAACGTTTGATCAATTAAAGCAACTCCTTGTTAACATTTGGTAAGTCTCAACCTTTAAAGGGATATTTCACTTTAGTAGAACTCGTGAAAAATCAGCTGTCTTACCTCTATAGTGACCACTACTGTCCCTGTCATCCACTGTCAACACCACTATTCCTCCCAGGTGTCAGGCTCCTCATTCACTTCCATTCATTTTGAGGACCAAGTCTATATATATATCACTTATGAATTATAAACAAACAATACAGCAATCTTATTCTTTGTAATATAGTTTTCTGAGTCAAAGGTACTTGTTTCTTTTAGCTAATGCAACGGGTAACCATGGTAACCACACCCCAATACACAGCACACTCAAACCCACAACAAATTGACGGGATCTGCTTTTATTTATCAAAGGTCATAAATCTGTAAAGAAAATATCAAATGCCAAAACAAACACATACGTTTGACTCAGAATTGTCTGCTTTATTAAAATCTTCACAGCAGTAGTTTGAGACCAGTTGCCGCTCATTGTTGTTCTGAATTCAAAGACTGCTCCAACAGCTTTTTTTTGGGTCAATGGAGGGCAGGGCATCAAAAACCTCCTTAACAGAGAAGTGCCTAAGCGAAAACCTTTCCCTAAAATGGTATTGCTATTACAACTGAGCCCGTCTTCGACTGAGGCAAGTGTAGATAGATTTGGATTTTCAAACAGGTGACCAGAAGAAATGAAATGACTATTAAAAATATCACAGATTTGTCCTTTTTTTTTTTTTTTTTTAGACTTTTTTTGTCTAGAATCTCCAATGCAGAAAATTGGACAATGATCACTTAAGTCTAGTGCAAACACACCACTGGCTGTGAATTTCTGTGGCTTGTTTGTTAGGATTATATCCATCAGGGTCGACTTTTCTGGGGTTTCTGGTGTCTGGCTGAGCAGGTGAAGAAATGAGCTGAGGTAAATTTAATTCAATACAGTGATTTTTTTTTTAGCCCCTAAGAGATGGAAGATAACCAGTCAAGGTTAAGGTCACCCATGAGCAAAACTTCTGAACCCTCATACTCTGATATAAGATTTACCAATTTGTCTAAAGCACTTTGATGAGCAGACAGGGGCGATAGGCACCGATTACCACCATATTATTATTAGGATTTATAGATCAGCAATTCAAATTCTTTTAGCAGAGACACAGAGGTAACACAGACACCAAAAGAGTTTCTCACAAAAATAACAACCTCCTCCCTCCTTGTGGTTCAGTCCATGTACTGTAACTGTCAAGTGCAATGACATCATCCTTAATTTTATCAGTCAACCAGGTTTCTGTTATTATTAAAATATCTGGATTGCTTTCACTTACTGGTAATAAAGTGTGTGTGTGTGTGTAGAGCGCAGATCTTTTGGCAGAATCTAGAAAGGGAAACAAGCAGCAGTAAATTAATAAATAAATAGATAAATGTTCATTATTAAATGGCACTCTGGTGTGTGATTTTTTTTTTTAAAGATTGTGAAGTGGCACGGGACATCAAAAAGGTTGCCGACCGCTAACAGCTGACATCCCATATTGTAAACTGTGGCAGAGAAGATTTTACCAGATCATATGGTTAGTGGTACAGAAATACCAACTCACAGTATTACCTGTGGTGGAAAGTAATGAAGTACACTTACTTGTACTGTGCTACTGCACAATTATTAAGTATTTGTACTTTATTTGATATTTCCATTTTATTCTGCCTCATATTTCTATCATAGTAGTTTCTTTCTGCGTTACATTTCAGATGGAAACATTTTTACTCCAGAATACAATGTCAGCCTATCAAATAAATATGCATACAGTATATATAGTAATTAAAATTAGCTCCATCCCAGCCAGCTGCAACATTAAAATGATACTTACATGTTAATGATTCAGTAATAATCTCTTATATATGTAACACATTGCAATTGTGTACTTTTACTTCAATGTAATTAAGAATGCAGGCCTGTACTTGTAATAGAGTATTTTTCAAATGTTGTATTGCTACTTTTTAGCCACGCTAGCGAATCTCTCAACAGCTATCGGATGGATCGACATGAAATTTTGTACGGACATTACTTGTCCCGGCAGCATGAATCCTTGTTGCTTTGCAATGGGAGATTTGGACTGGCATGTTAAAAGTTGATATATTTCATTTAACTACGTGTTCATGAACGCATCATGAGTACCATGTGTATCCTGCATTCCTTCAGAGTGGAATCATGCACAGAAATGAATGCCATGTGTCTGCAAGATGTGAAGTAAGGTCAGCAGCAGCAACGATGGCAGCATGTTATGAAATGAACAGAACTTGCTGCCGCTGACGTATTTTCTGTGGTGGTTTTATTAGCGATATATTAACTCCCCTTGGGCGTCGCTGCCAACAAGTTCTTCAAATTACATGACAAAATTCGTAATGTGTCATTGCCCTTCAGAATGAAACATATAAGCAATTTCTAATCTGACACCCATGTATGTAAGAGTCTTCCAAAACTGGTTCAAGTCACTGTTACAAAAATAAAAGCGTTTCCTGATCTCACACAGCTATGGTTAGGGTTTGGTTAGGTTGAGGCACAAAAACAACTTTGTACTGGTAGGGTTTGGGTCAAAATATCTACTTTGGTACAGTTAGAGAAGTATTGTCATTGTTGTAAAAAAAAAAAAAAAAAGGAAAAAAAAGCAATGAAACAGGAAGTGAACAATGGTCTAACATGTCAAAGTCTGACGTTTTGTTGCCCTGACCTCCTCCCTTTGCTTCCCACAGACATAAGTCCTATGGCCACTAGAGGGTTTTGTGACTTGAACAAAAAAATAGGTTGTTTTTCTTGGAAGGGCAGTTATGTTGGTGAAGGAAGGACAATCTGGTGTTGGATGGCAATAATTCAGCCCATATGTGCCTCCAAGCAGATATACATTTTAATGCAAGTAGATGTTACTTGTCTACGTGTATCTACTGTTAAGACCAGTTACATCACAAGCCTTAGACAGCACTCTCCACCACCGTCATCAAAATCCCAAATGAAGGAACATCTTTAGAAAGAATGGTGTTCATCCCTGCAGTAGAGTTCACACACACATGGAGAATGTAAGCCAAGAAAAACTGAATCTGTCGTGAAGGCTAATGCTGGAACAACACCTTACTAACACATATTATGTTGATTTTCCCTTTAATTTGTCATCTGTATCTATCTCATTTCATTTCATCAAGCCATAAATAGAACTTTACCATCATCAGTGTAACTTCTTCTGTGTTGTTGACATCCAGAGGTGTTACTGAAAAAGGTGAAAGTGAAGCAAATAGGCGTAACTCATCATCCCCACCTGCCATCAGCTGCAGCACTCTCTGCACCAGAGCTATCAAACTGTGCAGCTTGCTTAATTAGCAAACAGTTAACTGTTACAATCCGCCTTGAGTGTACCTCGCCAGAAGCTCACATCTTTCCCATTTTAATGCTTGGACGTTGCCCAAACTTGCTGACGTGGAAAATGATAACAATACTGGCAGACTTGGATGTGAAATCCTCACGTGGTGCACTGATGACTGTGTGGTAAGGGGGGATCTTGTGTTGTTAATGTGTGGCAGCAGCGCAGTGTGTGTGTGTGTGTGTGTGTGTGTGTGTGTGAGAGGGGGCTTGAGGCCATCGGTGCTGGATAAGACTCCATCAGCACCACAATGTATAAATAGCTTTGCCCTGGTTTGGTTGCTGGCACCCTCCAAAAACCACCCAACCACCAACCCATTCACCCACACCCACACACACACACACACACACACACACACACACACACACACACACACACACACAGCGTAACCCTGATAAGTTGCCACAGTGCAGCCTTTCTGTGTGGTTTGGCTGCCCTTCAAGAAGTGTGTGTGTGTGCGTATTTGGGAAGGGGTGTTTGTCGAGCTGTCTCTATCTGACCCCCGTGTGTGTGTGTGTGTGTGTGTGTGTGTGTGTGTGTGTGTGTGTGTCAGTGAGGGTCCATGTGTACACTTTAATACCCTGTTTGGCTCACTCTGCAAACAGATGGAAAAAAATTTGGTTAACTGCTGTAAATTACGAGTATGCGTATGTTTACACCTGTATTTCTGCAGCAATGGGCTCGTAAACACGCGAATAACACACACACATACTGGTGCGCCTCCACAAAACACACACACACACACACATGCATGTGTGCAAATTCCAATAAAGAAAAGCACATCTCCCCAAATTTCAGAGGTAGAAATGTTCAATTTTTATTTCTTCGTCATCCAAACTTTTTCACCTGGTTTTGGAAGGGGATGTGAAATTCTCCAAAATCTCCTCTAATCCCTGACAGGTTTTCTGTTTTCGTTTGCATCTCATGCATATTGTCCTAATCTTAAAGCCTCTCACTGGATGGCCAGAGTCTCTGTTTCACGTGTTGAAGGGCCAGAAAACCACCGAGCGCTTGATAGGATGAAGGTTTGAGAGAGTTGGAGAGGAAATAAAATGTTATGAGATATCACTTCAGTGTCCTGAGAGACGGGAACTGTGCAGCTGTGAAGGGCGCAAACTAAACCAAGTCATAATCCTGACCTAACAGATGTGTTTTTGACTGCAGTCGAATGTGAGGGGGAGATGACGGAAGATTGGGTGATTGGGTAAATTTAGCTTTTGCTGCACACAGATAATAATGACAGACTTTTCAAAACCCAACTTGAAAAGTTCTTCACATAAGGCAGCAAATTAAAGTCAACAATTATAAATCAAATGAAATAGAGAATAAAATGTATAAAACCTATCCCTATTATGCTTCATCTTGTTTTCTCATGAAGGGACCAGGAAAGAAAATCAATGTAAATTTCCAATGTCATAATAATATTTGTATTTATCTTCTTTTCTGATATTTACCTTTTTATATGAATTAATTTAAATTAATTCAGTCATGTAAGTCATAAGTGTTCATGCAAGTTTTATTAGTGTGAATGTAGAGGTGGGTCCAAAACCACTTCTTATCCAGTGTAATACTGTAATACTGTTATACCCATATTGCGATGTCTGACAGTGTTTTCCTTTTGTTTGTTTATTTGTAGAGCTGCAACGATTAATCGATCAATCAATTAGTCAGTAAGTCAATTGACAGAAAATTACTCTGCAACTATTTCAATAATCAAATAACAGGTTTGTTTGTTTTTTTTTTACTGTTTTTAGTTTTAAAGCAATAATGTCAAATATTTGCTTGTTGTATCTTCTCATATATAAGGATTTAAAGCTTTTCTGTGTCATACATGATAGTAAACTGAAAACAGCCATTTTTCACAATTTTATAGACAAAACAATTACTGAAGAATTAATCAATAATGAAAATAATCATTAGTTGCAGCCCTATCTGTTGGTTTGTTTTAGTCTTTTTATTCTTATTCTTATTATTTAGCACTTTTTCATCTTTTGATAGCCTTACAGTAAAGATACACGCAGTTCCTGTCCAGAATTAAACTGAGGACACTGCTGACAGACACAGTTTTAGTATTTTTTTTTTTTTAACAAGCCCCTGTTCACTTCCCTTCAAAGAATAATCCCATGTTAGATGATGTTCCAATCCTCTGAAAACTCAAATGGATTATTGTGTATTTACAAGAACCAGACTCAGTTGATTTACAAAATGTATTTTTATCATTATTGAAGACACTGATGAACTCACCTAAACCACTAGGCTGCCAGGACACTCAGCATGTGTTTTAATACACTTTGCTGCAGATGCTTACCTGTTCCTTTGTACCAGTTAAGAAGATGTTGGAAAATATGATTATAGGTTGTTTGTATAATAGGATTTAGTTCTTGCTCTATCTTTATCCTCATGCAACCCTCCTCACCCACCATCCCCCTATTCATAAATGTATACTGTACTCATTACACACACACACACACACACACACACACACACACACACACACACACACACGCACTTCCTGGTGTGCGCTCTCTAACCCAAGTGAGTAGAGTAAGTGCCAATTGTGTGTGTGTCTACATGCGTGTGTGTGACTGACTCGTCTGTCCCTGCAGCCGTCTGGCACCCCTGCCAATGACCTGACCACTGCTGTTGCCAAGATACTGACTCTTGAGTGTGTGTGTGTGTATGTATATGTGTGTGTGTGTGGGTGCATGTGTGTGCGTGGATGCATACATTTTTTTCCACACTCACATACAACCTATTTCTGCTCTACGTTCTGTATGTTTGTATGAACTTCCACACACACGTTGTCAATCAAAACTACACACCTACGCAGTCAATAAAGTGCTTAAACACTGCTGATAGACGGTATCGTCGTGATTCCCAGTGTGTCCTGGAGTAGTGAGTCATAGATTGTGGGGGTGGAACAATTACATAGGGAGTCCAATGGTCATCACCCAGAAAAAAAGAAGAGAGATTTAAAAACAGTTTCTTGCAGTTCTTTTCTCTCTGCCGCGGCTGTTTTGCTGCTTAGACTAAACTGGAAAATAAATAATTCACACAAGTCAAAAGAAATGCAAAATGCCACCTGACCTGTGGGGGAGCAGCTTACTGTTCAAGGAGACAATGATCTAAAACTCACTGCATGCATAATATCATATCATACTGAAAATATTACAGGAGTTTATCACATTATATTTTTATAGTTTATTATGGGAATTCATTTTAAACAAAAGAAACGTATTGGAAACAAAAAGGACTGAAAGGGGCACTCCACCAATTTTACAAGCCAAAGTTATTGTACTAGTCATGGAGAGCAGTACTCTGTGAAAACATTTGTAGAATGTCACTTTCTAAATGAGAAAATAAGCCTGATGATGTCATCATGGGCCTGTATTACAAACTGGGGCGTGGGGTTTCAAAGACATTTACCAGGCAGGGAGAACCAAATGAAAGATGTAACTGAGTTGCATTATGGGAAGTGTAGGATCCCATGTTCTTGGAGCTTGACTCATAGTTATCTCTGCCTCAATTTTGGCTATTCCTTTTTGAATTTATCCCCCAACAAAATGCTGCCTACTGGATTGAAGTCCAATGTGAATCCTCAGTAATGTAAGTTAAGTTGTAAAACAAATATATGAAATGCTCTTTAAACCTCTGAATGGTTATTTCATACAGTTGTTAACAAAGACACCTGCACTGAATACTGACTGTTTTTTTTTTTCATTTTTCCAATAAATCAATTGTTCTCGTGGTAATCTCGCTTATGAAAGACACAATAATTAGTTCAGGGCTACAAGATGTGAAAAAAGTAACCTTCAAGGCAAATTATTTTACTGTAATTTATTTTGTTTATAAAAATTAAAACCCCAAATTGACATTTTACTCAATATGGAGTCCACTGCACTATTCTAAATGTGTGTACACTTAAATTAGAGCTCTTGTCCGGCTTGCTAGACTAGCTCATTGTCAAAGCTCCTGCACACACTCGGTGCAAAGCTTTGACTGGTTAGATGTCCTCTCAGGACTGTGTGGCTCTGTACAGACTGATGAGTCAAAGTTATGATTATAAAGATTTTCAAGAAAGGATATGTACTGACTGTTTTTACACCATATCAGAGGTGTGATAAGTTACTGCTAATGCAAACTGAACATCCTTGTCAGGGACTAAGCAGTAAAACTCAAGAACACAAGGTGTATAAAGCAAAAATTAGTAATTTATTTACATATTAATTTCAACTTGACAAATTATTTTTTTCAATATACAAAAATAGAAAAAAACTAGAGGAAAGTAATCTCAGAAACTAGAGCCCTTTAACTCAACTAAACAAACAGCAACCTAAAGTTAACTCAACATAACAAACCTGACAAATGACACATAAGGGGAGTTTATATACACACAGGCCAGCCTACACAGACACACAAGGGGGGCAGGAATAACCAATTAACTCTATAACACAAATTACCCTTAATCTCACCAAAGATTTAAATAAAGAAATGATTTACAACCCAAATAACTATCAAAAGCAAGAAAAATAAACTTAAAGCCCTAAAGTAACTGAAGTTAACTGGATCCAGAAAGGCAGACTCCCCTCTGGCATGCTCGGTTGGCCTCTTCCACTTCCTGCCTGCCACAGTATAAGAGGCCATCTTTACTGGTGCTGACTCTTTTGGCCAGAGAGAGGACTCACCGGATCCATGAAACAAAAGACAAAGGTAAATCAGAATTTAACACAAGCAAGAAATATTAAAGACAGAATGTTAACCAAAATGTGTGCACTCAAATTAGCAAACAAACTGTCAATAATAAAGTGTGTGCTGTATGAAAACAAAAGACTGTGTACTGTGATTATTTGAAATGTTTGTATGTTAAGTGTTACAAAAGAAAACTACTAACACTTGCTCACATGTGGTGTGGCTACCACAATCCTACTGCTTCACATGAAAAGTATGAAGCACCCATATGAGGTGGCTTTTCTAGTGAAGGAGACACAGGAAACATAATATTTATCACTGTAGTTAATGCTGACCTCAATCAGTCATTAAAAATGTCATTTTTGTGTCAGCGAATCTGTTTAAATTTTTGCAAGGGAGTAATTGAACAAGAAGGAGCACTTGTTACAATGAAGAGCATCTCCAGCTCTTTAGCAGGAGAACCAGCTCCTTTTACTGTGGAAAACTACTCGTGTCATGTGCAACATGAAATGAGATTGTGGTTGTAATTATTTTTTTGCGGTTGTTTGTTTGGCTGCGCAGTAAACAGACACATCAGCTGCTCTTCTGCTGTATATCTGTCAAAGTAGCTGCTCGAGGAGTGTTTGTTCCTGTATTAAACTGCACTTGCTGTTCCCACAGTAACCACGGATGTTAAATCAACCAGGACTGAAGTCTTAAGGATTACAACTTGTTAACAACCTGGTAGAACAGAAAAACATACAACTTCGGTCCTGTTGGATATATAATTGGGTTTGGTGACAACTTCTCAGGTTCAGCTAGAGAAGAAGTCGGATGAAATCTGGTATCCAAAACTGGGGAGCATATGGAACAACTGATGTTATACTAAATGATCTGTATGGCTCTTGAGTCAGAGTCTGACTCACACTGTCTGCATCTAGTCTGAACGAAACACGAACACCAACACACACTGCATTCGTTGTTAGAGCAGGCACTGTCAGCTGCTGGCTTATCATCAGACTTTGGTCACCACACAGTTCCATACAATCGCTAGTTTTCTTCACATTGCTCTATTTAACTCCAACAGAGGAGACATATAAACAACACGACCAATGCTAATTTTCAAAATGTGCGACAGGATTTTGAGCCTTACTTCCTGCTCTCGTTAAGATCGGCCCGTGGAAGATAATTTAACAGATATATCACTGTCATGATACTGTATGGGTATCAATAGATACAGTACTGCACATATTTGTAAGGTAAACAAAGAAAACATGGATTCATAGAAAATACTGGAAGAGACTTGGCAAGCGTGGTGTGAATTACAGCTACAGCAGCATCAATGTATCAATCATGATCATCATGTATCAGTGCATTAACGTGGACAGATTTGCTTCCTGTTAACAATAAAACATTCACTGTCCCCGCTGGTAATCACACTTATGCTGTGTTATGTGTACAAACTATTTCAATCAGGAGATACTGAATGAAAGATGAATAATGAGAATATTATCATGTTGACTGGCTGCATTGTACACATTAGTGCAGAGACATACAACTGTTATTTATCTTTTTATCTTTATTAGGTGGTAATGTTCATCGATGATGTTGATGTTCATCTGAAGGGCTGGATGGATTTGACCTGCTGCAGGACATCCTGAAGGGCTCGTTGAGCTGGACTTGGAGCTGTATTCCACTTTAAGGGCTGACTCATGATGGAGGTCAGTGAACAATAGTGGCACAGAAATGACAACTGTGAAAGGAACATTTTTAAAATATGTCAGCAACAGGAGGATTGGTTGACAGCAGGCACAGTGAGCCCTGATTGGTTGAAGACCAAGAGACAGGTGACAGATTTAAGTGGTAGTGTGGGATACTGGATGAATAAAAATAAAGTAAGCATGCACAAGACAAGCTGTCCTCTGTACTTAACTTTTGCCAAACCTCGTATGTACACACAAATACACACACATGCAAGCATAGGTGCCTGCTCACAGAGATATACTGTTAGCTTCAGGGTTCATAACTGAAACTAGAAAGACAAAAAACCCAAAACTATAAAAACTAAAAGAGTTTTTTGCAAAAGATCTTTTTGAGATGTGTGCACATACACACTTCAGTAATAACTCCAAAAAACAACACAAGCACTCTTGACATGTCTCCCACCACACATAATGTATTTTGCTGCCCCAACTTTCATAAACATGACAAAATCATTTCTGAGGAAAGATGTGAGTATATTCATCCTGAGACAAAGTGCAAATGTCTAGACTGTCAAGATTGTTCCAACAGAAAGCTTCATAACAGCTCTTCTTCTTTGATATACAATACATAGAAGCAGAACCAGGATGAAGCTCCCCCCACCAGCTTCAATTGTCTTGAGCAGGAATGATTCTAGTTTCCCTAAATAATTCATGAGACACTTTCACTAAATCCTCACTTTTTCCACCATAGGAACATTCCAAGGAACACAGGAACCTTTTTAGGAACTCATTAACTTAATCAGAAAAATAACCAGAAAACACTCAGTAGATCATCACTACTTTGAAGACATCTATTCTTCTATTCAAACATCACAGTTACACAGCAGAACATTAGAACAACATGATGACTATTTATTGTTGTGTGCAAAAAGCTGCACTTCACATGAAGCTGTAGTTTTTTATTATCTGTCTAATTTACTTCATCTTCGCAGTTCCTTGGAAATGTAAAAAGAATTGCACAAAAAGGACTTCATTTTGTAGTTTTGGCCATATTTCTTACTAGTAATACCATCTGTGATAATTTTGATTTACTTTTATAGAACCTGTCTGATCATGTGACTGGACATGTTTTTTGCAATGTTGCTGCATTCCCAGATCTCAGCAATTGACTTGATTACAACTATGCTAATGTACCTGATAGAAATGATGGTCAAAGCAAAGAAAATATGACTCACATTGTACTTAACTGGAATTATCCTTTTAAAATATCTATTTGTTGTGCCAACCCAGGAGGTTCTGCAAAAAGCAGGTTGAGTCATTTTCTCATTTATTTGATGTCTGTACTCATTCAAGTAACTTTTGAACTTAAATATCCTCATTAATCTGGTAGACTCATAAGGTCTTGGTTCCTATTACAGAGAGTATGGTCTCTATTTGAATGTAGAGTCTAATTACATGGAAGTTGATAACTTGATAAAATTGCTGTGTCTTTTGGGCAAACATCACATTCACAAAGCCAGATTTCTTCCAAACAAAAATTTGTTTTATGTTGAACTTCAGATATTTTATGATTCTGTCTGCATGGTATCTGAAAACAAAAAAAAGCTTTAAAGACATCTCATCTCTTGAGAAATATTGTGGACAATATTGTTAGATGATTTAAGATGGTTTGCAATATTTCTTATTCATTTTTAAAGTTATATTTGTTTATTTTTCTCTCTTAATTTCTGTATTATGTATTTTTTTACATCGTACAATTTTATGTCTGCTTGTGTTTTTATGATTATTTATATTTTTTTCTCCACTATACTCCCTGAACAATTACAGCATTTTTATTGTAATAAAAATGCTTCCAATTCTAGTGTTTTTCCTAGAATTGGAAGTTGTAAATACTGAATTGAGCGTACACTTGGGAGTTTAAGGGGATGGTAAACACATTTCTATTATCAAATTTGAATATCTAATTGTTAAATGGATGAAAATTAATTTCCACCATATATTACCCATGACAGTGCCCCCAGTTGTTGATTATACTCACATGATAGCTGAGGTCAAGAGCTCTTTATAACAGTTGATCCCATGTCTGCAGCTCCTTTTGTTGCTGAATTATAAACCTTCAAACATTTGCCCAAGTCAAGGTTCAAAGGTCAGTATTCAAAGTTAGAGCCATGTAGAATCTTCATACTGACATATGTTACTCTCCAGGTCGAGACCATTCCAACGATGTCTTTGGTTTAGCTCTATGACAAATTTTGAATTTTCTCATTTCACGTACACACAAGCCATCCCAGGCCTAGTTTCAGAGAGCACTTTGAAGGCCCAACATATAAAATGAAGCTTTTTGTTTGTTTGATTGTTTCTCTTTTCTTTTTTAGTGGGAATAATGAGCAAAATGAGTCACTTTTAGAGATTACAATACTGCTGACAATCTAAACATACTTCCCAGCAGCGGGTCCTCTGGTCCGCTCACCAGACTGAAGCTGACCATTGACTGTAGGCTACTGATAAAATTAAAATAAAGAAATAAAAACAAAATCTTGTGATTAAATGTTGAGTAATGTAGCAGTTATAGTTGAAAAAATGACAAAAAAGAAAAGAAAGAAAAAACAATACAGCTTCTGTGCTCCCAAGTCCTGACTGACAGAAAAAAAACATGCAGGCATGAAAGACATTCCTATTGAAATACATTAGTTTGTCATGCTGAGTGTCATGAAAAAGTGGAAAATTCGTGTCCATGTACATGAATCTATAGATTAAATTTTGTGACTATTTCACGAACTGCCTTCAGACTGGCCTGACTGTGCATAAGGTTGAGAGTTACTTTCCCTGCAGCTTAAGCAGGAGCTGCTGTGTTTGGTAGGGAAGTAGGACTGTTATACTTTGTTGCACAATGATATGCATTGTGGACATGTGTAGTGCATAAACTACTGTGTTCTGTGCTGATGTGAGTTGTATGAGGAGTTTTGCGAAGGGGGGCATACTTGTTAGTTGTAAAACTAACATCTGTTTTGTCTTTTTGCTTTTATTTTCTCAGTGTCTGTGGCCTTTATATGCTTTGGTAAACAGATGTACTCATAAGTTATTCCGCTGGAGCAAGTTGGATTGAACTGAAGTGAATGAGGAAGAGGATAGTTTTTGCATGTGGATATTGTAAAATTGACGCAAATAAGTCAGCACTGAGCTTCTGAGTCTTGTTGGAAGGTAAACAAGCAGTGAAGTGTAAATAACAAGCTTTTGTTTGGTGTGCCATTTACTACTAAGAAACCAGCTGTTGAATAATGCTAACTCTGACAATGATTTATGTTTTCACTGTGTGTGTGTGTGTGTGTGTGTGTTTGTATTTGACCATTTGTGTGTCCTCCTTTTTGTGCGAGCGTGTGAATGTGTTGCTGCGTGTGTCGGAGGAAATGAGGTGACCTGCTGCGTGTGAACGCGCTCTGACAGAATGCCTCGTCAGATGTCTGGGGAGAACCGGCCAATCAGCTCTCCTGTCTGTCTGCTAGCCGAGCTACATGCATGCACGCACACACACACACGACATGCGCGCACACACATACAAGGACGAAACATGCATGTATGAACGCACATGTTAAAGATGAAATACAACATACAAGGAAAGACACACATCAGGGCTGTGGGCACACGCAACATGAAACACACTGACTGATTAATATGCAGCTCATACATGTTACCACACACACATACACACATACACACACACACACACACACATACACACACATACACAGCAGTGACTCAGACACTCTTCCCTGACAGAAGCTCATGCTCTCTCTCTCTCTGTGTGAAATATGGCTTCCACTGACAGGGACGGATGGCTGTACTGGTGTCATTAACTACTCTCCTGTGTGTGTGCGTGTATGTGTGTGTGTGTGTGTGTGTGTGTGTGTGCATACCATCTGCAGCTATACTGAAATTAAGCCACTATAGGGACAACTCTGTGAGAACACATAGAAGGAGAGGAAACAGAAAGGAGGACAAGGGGAGGGAGTTACAGAGGGATCAACGGAAGGAAGGAAAAAAAAATTAGAACAGACGGTAGCAAAGATAATCAGGATGAGGGAAGGAAACTATGCAGATGGAGAGATAAAAGGGAAGGATGAAGGTGCAGGAGGAAGGAGGCAGGAAGTTTGGAAGCGAGGAAATGAAGGAAGGAGAGTGTGAACAGGTGAAAGCAATGAGGAAGAGATTAAAAAAAGAGGAAAGAATGGATGAAGGAAGGGTTGGAAGAAAATGATACTTAAAAGATAACACAAAACAAAATGCAACATGCTTTAAAATACTAAATTCTCCTCCTCATAAACCTCACATACACATTCACACACCCAACAGCAGCACCCATGTAGCAATAATAGATCAGGAGCTCCCCCTGAGCAACCCCCAGCAGACCAACTCTGCAGACATAACAGCAGCAGCCTATCAACACACACAGCAGCTTAACAATGTGAAACATTTACATACAAAAACATAACCTGCTCCTGCCTCTGTCTCATCTACGTCTGATTCTGTTCACCTATCTGAAATACCTGTAGCCTGGGACACAATAGGCAACTTATTTGAATTTAAACCATAACTCACAGTATTACTCGTTGTAAAGCTAATCACATTTTACAATTTACTTACATTTTATGTTACATTACTTTTCATTGCCTCAACTGACAGGCTATGCCTCCAACAGACACGGCACACTGGCTTCAGTGGCAGCAGATTGTCTTCAACAGCCGAACAGAGTCTGAATGTGACGCGGATGGGTCTGATGGATATTACTGAAAAAAGTAATAACTTAACAAATTACCGCCCAACACCAATGGCCACGCAGCACACTCTTCATATTGTGAGTTAGTACTATTGAGCTAAGTTCTCAGAATATCAAAGCCTGAATATCAATTTTAAGCTGATCAGACTGGTCATTCTTGTAATAAAAAGTTGTTTGGCAGGCAGCTGTGAAATCTCAGATGAGTGATCTTGAACACACCAGAAGGCAGAGTTTTCAAAATAGTCCCCGTTCACAGCTGCATTACCCCATTTTATTGACATAGTTTTGACAAAAATAAAATAAAATAAGCAACAAGAAATGCTCACTGATAAATGAAACCAAATTGGATTTTCACACTACGGTGAAAATGTCAATGAATACAAAACCTGCATGGCCCTTTAATTCTTGGTTAACAAGCTCGCAGTCCTTCAGTTTTATGGTAAATGGACTGCATTTATATAGTGCTTTTCTAGTCTGCTGACCACTCTGAGTGCTTTACAACACATGCCAACATTCAATCATTCACACATTCACGCAGGGGCTGCCATGCTCATCAGGCTCATCAATGTTCTAATGCTCACCCACCCATTCATACACCAAACTCGCACACAATTTGGGGTTCAGTATCTTGCCCAAGGACAGTGGACAGCCCGCTCTACCTCCTGAGCCACAGCTGCCCCATATTTACCTCGCCAAACACACATTAAGTTGTTCCCTGTAGAGTACACAGAGCCCAGGATATATCACTCCAAAGTCGTATAACAAACATTTAATTTCCTTATTCTCCAAAGAGTATATCTACCAAAACAGCAGATACACATTATGTTCAATAAAGTCATTAACAGTCTCAGGTGAATCACAGTTTGTCGCGAGGGCCCCGTGCTGCATGCTGTGCTGTAGATCCTCTGATCTGTCCTCTAAGAAATCCCTGCCGCTGATTCTGTCCGACGTCACACAGAGACCTGATGTTTCTAACCTCCACTGCAGCTGCATAAAGAAACTTGCCCTTCACTTTCTTAAAACTCTGCGGCAGAAAACACAGCAGCGTCCCACCCTCCTCCTGCCAGCCTTCTGTCTCAGCTCACACTCCCAGTAAGGGGCAAACAGGAGGCTCCTCTATTCATGAATAGTTGAATACCTCTAGTGTAAGGGCGGGCAGTGGATCCAGGATCCACTGCATGCCACTGGTGGCCTTGTCTTTATGATGCCTGTGTTCATAATGTGACCTTTTAGGGTGTCTGAGCTGTCAGACTCCACTGAAATAAATGAAGGGTCCATACCTCTTGCTCTCATCCCCCTCTATTTATGCAGGTAAGGGCCTTCAGTACTGAGGTCTAGATGTCCAGGATCATTAGGAAAAGTAAAGCTGATAACCCTGATTTAAGCCACTGGCCCTCCTCAGAAGAGCCAGCTCTAGATCCCCTAAGCAGATGTCCGCACAGCATGGCATTCTTTGAGATACGTGGATTCTAAAAACCAACATCCTGTTCTTGAGGGCCGCCAGTCCCTGCCCTCCTTTCAGCAGCAACACTAGCTCCCCTAAATGACATTTATATCATATATATTTGGCAAGTTGCAAAAATGTTCATACAGCACCGAATGAATTGGTAAAATGTTTGAGCCCTATAAATAGCATCAAATCAGAGATCCCTGCCAGGGAAGTCATAGTCGGGGTCTTGACACTGGTGGCGGTGGGGTGGAGGATGGGGTGAAGCAGTGATGCGGTATAGACTGCAATGACAGCAGAGAGAGAGACAAAGCAGGTAAGGTAGTTTAAATTCTCTTTAGCTAAGATGATCATTGGATGATAGAAAAGCCTGCACACAAAGCCCAGTGAAATAAATTAATAAATAATTGGATAATAGTTGAAAGGTGGAGCTCAGTGTGATGACGAAATAGGCTGACAGCTGTCTTCCTGCTTGAACTTGTGCTAAAAGTTTTATTATTATTCAACTTTTTACCGTTATGTTTCGTCACTGACAGCACTTTGTTGAGGTTACGGAAAGAAGATCATGGTCTTAGTTTGATACAGAAAGAAGTCTGCAACATTTAACTGAAACCACAATCTTTCACTAACCTTAACCAAAATGCTTCTGTTGTCTAAATCTAAACAAACGCGGGAGTCAGGATGCAAAACCTCAGTCTCCAATCACAACATCCTATGTTTTGCATGCCTGCCTTCCACCCCAACCACCTCCCTTCGACTTCAGTGCGATATATAAATATAGTGCTTCATTAGTTTAAAAAAAACGTTGCCTGTGAACATAATCCAGGCAGTGATTATGTTTGACATCACAATGTAATTAGGAAAACAATTCAGTAGAATATATTTGTAATTTCTAGGAGACAGGGTTGCCTGCAGGGGCTGAGATTGAACCACAGTTATAGGATGGTACTTTAGAGCAGGATGGCTTTAAAGGATAGTACTTGCAGTGCAAAGGTCAAGAGAAGTGTTCTCTTCTTGATATTGTTCGAGACAAGAGTGTAGGTTTGGTTTTATTATTGGTAAGGACATTTTTTCATCAGTCAACCAATATGCACATTTGTGTGTGCACTTTTAAGGACCAGTGTGTAGGATTTAGTGGCATCTAGCAGTGAGGTTGCAGATTGCAACCAACTGAATACCCCTCCCCCTCCCCTTTCAAACATGTAGGAGAACCTATGATGGCTGCGAAAAAACGTTGAAGGCCCTCTCTAGAGCCAATGTTTGGTTTGTCTGTTCTGGGCTACTGTAGTATGGCAATGCAACATGGCAGCCTCCGTGGAAGAGGACCCGCTCCCTATGTAGATATAAAGGGCTCATTGTAAGGTAACAAAAACCCAACAATTCTTATTTTCAGGTGATTTTACACTAATTAAAACATACTTATGAATGTTATATTCCATTTCTGCCAAGTCCATTCCGATAGACGCCACTAAATTCTGCACACTGCACCTTTACATGCACACATAAATATATATATACACACAAACATACACAGAGCTTGATTCTGCTAAACGGATGCTATATGCAATACGTATTTCGATACATAACTTACCTAAAATATTTTTTTAGATTTACAGATTCACATTCTATTTTTTTTTAATAAATTCTAATACCTAAGTTAATTTTGAGTTTCTACTCTATGCTGCTCTGTTTTAACAAACACTGCATTATAATGTTTATGGAAAGTTAACCACATGCACACATACATGGGTTGAAGTAAAAATGTAGCCTCTCCAGCAACTACGGTATTATGCCTTTCCCCCAACACAGCCATAACAATGCCTTATTGCAGGCCCAGTTAACATTAGCAGAGGAAGTCTACATACGCAGGGACAGTGATGGCTGTAATTATCCCCAGCTCTGCCACCCCACTCTCTGCAATTTTCTGTTCAGAAGAGTAAGTAGGTGCCTGATAGCTTCAGTGTATATCTACCTTGATAGCTGCCCAGCAGGTATCCTTGCCAAAAGTTGCACCCCACCTGCAAAGGCCTGCTCAGACCCCCCGCGAGAGCAACAGAGATAGAGCGGAAGAGATGTCGGAGGTCTGCAGGAGATGAGGATGGAGGGAGGAGCAAGGGAGGAAACACAAGTGAGGAGGAGAGAGGCTATGATTGCCAGCCAGCATGTAGCCGGTAATTACAATGTTGTGTTCTCCCCCTCTCTCACTCTCTCCATCTTTCTCTCACTTTCCCAGCCATTCACACCTTCCTGTCTTACATGCCTGTGAGCTCAAGGTTAATGGGAAGTTGGGGGCGATTGGCTAAATAAAGACACATATATACATGACACATGCAGATACCAGACTCTTTTGTGTGCTAGAAAAGTGCAACATTTGTCACAGTCACAAGGCCAGTTTCACAAAGATAGAATTTGACTATGGTTTACATCTAACTAATGGTCAGACTTCAGTTAGACGTCTAAACTCATCACTTGCACAAAGCTAGTAGGACTCATTTGCCATCTGGGTAAATTAATTTATTTAAATTAATTATTTATCTGACCAAGAAACTGCATCAAACTGCTCAGCTCGGTTGACCCCAGCAGACAATTTAGCAAAGAGTGTAGCAATATAACAACATAAAATCTGAGCACAGTGCAGACCTGTAGCAGAGTTGAGATTCTGTGGCTTCACTTCTACTAATATGTCAGTCAGGCTCAGTTTCCTCAGGTAAATGAAAGCGAATGACAATGTCCTCACTGCTATGTATTCCCAACAGGTTACTGCAGTCTCTTAAAACTCTGCTTTATCCACAACTTTGTTAGCAAACCACAAATTATGAGCCATGTTTTGGCCATTTTTGTCATTTGGTGCCACTAGTTAGGAGGTGTAACTGATGATGGAGATGATACTGTATGTTACAAAGATCCCAAGAAAGCCAGAGTGTTACAAAGACATTTAGTGGGTTTTTTTTAGTTAGTTTAATTCATTTATTAGGTAAGGCACTGCAAGTTTATTTCATACACAATTTAAAATGCTTTACAGAATGTATTTAAAAACCTTTTTCAAGAAGTATAAAAACATTAAAATTCAAATGACGTGACTAGACACCCTTTTAAATAAAATGAAAAGGTTAAGAACAGAGACATAAATACAGGATAGATAAAGATGTAGGAGTACTTAAAGTTCAGTGAAAGACAGGTGGTCAAAGTCAGAGAAAGTTTCATATCCTTTGGAAGTTTGTTCCAGCTCTGCAGCACGCAGTAAGTAAACGCTGCCTCTCCATGTTTAGTTTGCACTCTGGGAACAGTTAACAGCCCTCTGATGACCAGGAGGATTCATATGGTAAAAGACAGTCACAGATGTATTTTGGTCCTAAGTCACTGAGAGATTTATAGACAAGCAGGAGCACTTTAAACTCCCTTCTCTGACATTCTGGAAGCCAGCTCTGAGACCCAGAGAACTGCTGTGATGTGTTCAGTTTTCTTGGTCTGTGAAATTCAGTCCTTACATAATCCTAGTATTACTCTGTTACTCCGATAACTTGTTTGTTGTTTTACCGGTAGTTTGATGGAGGGTTGGTCAGTTGGTCAGTCAACCCAGTCTCTTCAATCTGCGTACAAATAACATGACTTTACACTTTCAAGTTGCATGCTGTACATACGCCAAAGTCCAATTATGTGTGCAGGTGATACACCAATCCTTCCCATTACTTCTATCACAATTATGATCTCAAAGATCATGGTTTGGGTTAAAATGGTTAGGTTAGGCACAAAACCCACTTGGTTAGGGTTAGGGAAAGATCATGGTTTGGGTTAAAACAGTAAAATGTGGTAAAAATGTCCCGTTTAACGGCACTAAAATGCCCGACATGACGGTTAAAATGTCCGCTAAAAATGTCCCAACATCCCAGTTAAAGATGAACACTTGAACAGTGCTCTCCTGCTACTTGTGCAACTTTTTGCCACCAAGCTATCAAGCCATCAACCCAACCCACCTACTCCCAATGAGGCAAAATCACCTTATAAAACTAAGAAAGCTTAGCACTCTGGGCTTGAGTACCACACTCTGCAGCTGGATATTGGACTTCCTCACAAACAGACTCAAGACAGTTCAGATTGGTGGTCCCCCCAGGGTTGTGTGCTCAGCCCCCTCCCATTCACACTGTACACCCATGGCTGCAAACTCCGACATGGAGAGAACTCTGTTGTGAAGTTTGCGGACAATACCACCATCATCGGCCGGATTTCAAACAACAATGAGAGTTCATATCGGGAGGAAATCAACAATTTTGCAGAATGGTGCACAGAAAACAACCTACTGCTCAATGTCAACAAAACCAAGGAGCTGATTGTTGATTTTAGAAAAAAGGAGGCAAAGACACACACCCCTGTCTACATCAATGGAGCTGAGGTGGAGCAGCTGAATAGTTTTAAGTTCCTGGGAATCAGCATCACAGAGAACCTGTCACTGGCATCACACATCTCCACCCTAGTAGAAAAAAAGCTCAGAAACAACTGTATTTCTTGAGGAAACTTAAGAAGGCAAAATTCCCGTACCAAGTTCTTGTTTTAACTTTTACAAGGAGCCATAGAACTAGGGGTGGGCCCAAATACAAATATGTTATTCAACAAAGCACAAATAGTGTTTTTATTCTTTTTTATGAGAATATTGATTTCATACAAATATTTTATTTTATTATTTGTTTTCAGGAATTAAAAAAAACAAACAAAAAAACATGTCTAATACCAGCACACAGGTTGGTGACATTGCGATCTCAGTCTCTGTCCTCTGCTCCACTATTACGCTCCACTATGGCTATTGAGTCACATCCAAAGCAATAATCGCCTTTGAAGTTCTTCCCTACATGTTACACACTGTGCTGTCTCTGTGTTATGGGTGTATAAATACCTACAGGTCTATCTTTATGGCAGCAATGTGCAAGGTTTTAGCTCAGTAGTCATCACAGTTGTCTATGATCTGGGAGACTCCAGTTTGAGACTCGGTATGGGGACCTCCTTCATAAGCTTGTTTATTCATGAACATTTATTGTAACACTTTAATTTTCTAAAATTAAAAGCGTAATAAAAACAAAACCAGGTTTTTTAAGCCTATTTCCACTTTTATGCGAATACAAATACAAATACAAATACTGGGCTCTCCGCACATCCCTACTGGAAACATCACAAATTGGCATGAGATGTGCACAGCCCAAGACAGGACGGCTCTGCAGCGGGTGATTAAAACTGCCCAGAGCATCATTGGTACCCATTTACCGAACATCAGTGATATTGGTGAGGTGAAGAGCCCGCACAGAGCCCAAAGGATACTAAAAGACAATACCCACCCCAGCCACAGCCTGTTCACCCTGCTGCCATCTGGCAAAAGATACAGAGGTATCTGCTGTCGTACCACCAGACTACAGAGCAGCTTCTTTCCTCAGGCTGTGAGACTCCTCAATTCATCCTCCACATTCCAATGTAAAAAATAATTTTATTTTTATGACTTATTATTTATTAATCCATTTATATAATTTCTGTTTTGTGAGTAGCATAAAGGGATTACAAACTACATTTCGTTATATAACCCTGTGTTGTAAAATGATAATACAAATGATTCTTGAATCTTGAATTATATTGACATCATATGAAATGCATCACTTCCCCTGTCACTCAAACATAATGGAATGAAATGACACGTGAAAAGCTTAAAGTGCGTAGTGATAACATGTGAGATGACAAGAAATTGGTGTTTTATTCATATGCCATTTGGTGAGACCGGGCTGGGTCGGCACATGATAGCTTGGTGTGGGGGCTGGGGGGGCGCAGTTAACAGCCACCAAAAGGGGAAAAATGCAACTGCAGGTAACTCCAGTTGTCTTATTTACATGTTGTGTCTTCTTAGTTGGCTTGCTAATGTTAGCTGTTAAGCTTTATGTATCCAGGAAGTCTCACTGAGATCAAGATCTCTATTACCAGAGACACCTGGGTAGAAATTGCATAAATACAAGATCACAAAAAGACAAGTCAAGTTGCATTACAATACATTCCAGTGGTAATGTGCATTGTACCAGAAACCTTGAAACGCTTGCAGTCGAGTTCAGAGTTGGTATGAGGAACTTTGGAAGAGTCATAGTTATTGGCTAAATAACTAATTCACAAGAATTCAGCAAAGGATGTGACATTATTTGAAGCTTGAAAATCAGGGCTTTATCAATGACAACATTGGTATGCAGGTGCCTTCTAAATATCAGTGAAGACATTCAGCTTTTCATATAACTCACAAAGGTGAGTGCGGCATCTATCTTGTGTGACGACTAGGGCTGTCATGATATCAGATTTTCACATCACGGTTATCGTGGCCAAAAGAATTCACAGTAACAATATTATTGCAATATTTATAGAAAATTTGAAAAAAAAAATATTGCTATCAGTCAAATCATCTTTAACTTTGTTTGTATTGTGTGTTTTGCCTTTTTTCTGGAAAATGAATTACACTCAAAATATGAGTGGAGGGAAGTGGAGAGAGAGTTGGTAAAAAGGTAAAAAGGCCACTTAGAGACACCAAATAACCTCTGCTTCAGAAACTGAAGTATAAACACATTATATTGCTTTGTTCCCTTCTTGACTCTAAACTTTGTGTATATAAAAGAGTCAATAAAGCACTAAGCAAAAAGCAATAAAGCAGCATATGGTCATTTTTGGAATTTCATTGGCTATTTGAAGCGCCGGTCATCAACAGAATCTGTTCCTATTGGCTTAGTCTTTACATGAAAGAAGAGGGACAGGCACCTCCTTTCAGCGTGGACTCTTGTCGGCTATTTAAGCATGTGGACAGAACATGGAAGCTCCTATTGAGTCAAGTGAGGTATCAATCAAAAGGTCAGAGTGCAGCCGTCATTTTGATACTGAGATGTGGCTAATGTTGACATGCTAATGCGCGTTATGATGAAGAATACGTGGGAAGATGAGGATATCTGCCGGCTAATTTAAAATAATGCAACAGCCGTTCGTGGATATTTATTGATGTGATAATGTGTTTTGGACTAAATATTTTACTGGATTGGATCTGGATTTGCACCAATTGAATCACAAGAATCTTAGCTTTCCAAAGATGTGTCACATGAGGACCCACTTAAAGACAGGACTTAACAGTGTGATGGCCTGCGGACTGGCCATCGGAACATTAAAAGGTTTTAAGAGGCGCTGGATTATTTACACAATATTATCATATGTGGATTATTAACATGATATCAATATTTCATTTTTTAAATATCACAGTTATTGTCAATACCGGTATATCACGACATCCCTAGTGACGACACCTCACTGTGCACTTTAGCCTTTAACATAGCAATGAAAGAATATTACACTCATCACAGTTCAGTGGTTGTATGACCTGTGCATTTTGTTTTTGTTTTTTTAAAACTAAAATCAAATAAAGTTTGATTTGAGTTTTTTGTTCATTATTGTTCTGTGCTGAAGCCCGTGAAACAAATCAGGTAATGTTTGAGAGGTAAGTACAAGGCAAAACGTGTGTGTGTGTGAGAGAATGTGCAGACCTCTCTCCTGCTGTCTTGCGTCATTTCTTGCGTTTTTTCCTCTCTTGTCTTTCTTTTCTCTCTCCCACCATCTTGTCCATTCCATTGCCTTATCTCTCTGCGTTGTCTGATTCATCTTTCTCTTATCGTTGCTCTCTCTATCAGACACACATATACACACACATACGCACTTTAGGCCTGCTCTACATGAGTGTGTCCTCTCCTCCCTCCTTCTCTCCTCCTACTCGTTCACCCCAATCTCCATCCCTCCCCTGCCCCTCACTCATTTTTATTACTGTCACAGGAGCCTTTCTCTCACTCTCTCACTGCCTCTTCCTCTCTCTCTGTCTCTGTGTTTATGAGCATGGCTATATTGAGAGCGTCTGGCTGGCAGACACAGAGGAGAAGAGGGGGCGAGAGTGCATGATGAGGCTAGAGGATAGAGAGAGAGAGAAAGGGAGAGTGATGGAGAAACAGTGGCCGGCAAGCAAGACAAAGATAGAAAAGGGTTAGATAATGCCATACATACATATATGGCACATATATGCACACAGCAAATTTATGCCATCACTACATGTAAGAGGACAAACCAGACCAGAACAGGACAAATGGGCAAATGGCAGGTTTCAGATTTGCAGAATTCTCAAAAAACTAAATGCTAAATGGAGAGTGGACACAAACACAACTCCATATTAAGCAACTGTTTGCTAACATGTTATCCATATTACTCTCAAAATGTGATAATATGTCCAAACTGTCCATTGTGAATATCATATCATAGTTTACAGACTGACTTCCTGGTTTAACTTCCTGGTTCACATGGTTGGCTTGTTTAACCAGTCTGATCATTGAACTACTCGTGTTTCTTGCTTGGTCTTTTTAGCAACGGCGAGGTGAATACAATGTTATCATAACCAATGGAAATAGTTTCCAAAAATACCAAAATAAAAGCTGAGATGTGATAATAAACATTACAAAAATCACAAAAATATGGCCCTTTAAGGGGTAAGGCTGGTAATGTTTTTCTTATTGCCAACAAATCCCTTGAGAAGACTAAAACCAACAGTTGTAATTAAATGGTATCCAGCCTAACCATTACGCCCCAAGACATACATTAAAAAAATATATAGTTACATTTTTCAATAAGTTATTTAGTTAATTTTAGCTGGGCACTGTAGTTTTTAGCAAATGTTATTCGAACAGGAATAAATACTGCATTTGTTGAGGACTATCTTCTGCCGAAGAATAATACACATTTGGTGCTCTAATGAATAGTTACTGCAGCAGGATGGTGTGTGTGAGACTGAGTCAAAATAAACTACAGTGTGTGTGTTCATGGCAATGGAGGATCACGTCCCCCAGTGCAACAGTGTGGTTCACTGTTGTGTTTTTTAAATAGGTTTTGGACTGAGCTCCATGGCACAGACAACACTAGTTGGATCAATTCCTTGTTGGTTTTGGTCTTTTCATTGGATTTGTTGACAATAAAAAAAATATAGAGTATCACCAGCCTTATCCTTTAAATTGCCTCTCCACCGTGGTCTTCATTTGGTAGAAATTACAGAAGAGATCTCATGCAGAAATCTCTTGTATCTGACGCCACTGAACAAAGATGCATAACCGGTTGAAGGAGCACAAGACCTGGAGCTCCGAGCAATGGAAAATCATCTGATGAGTCATGCAGTCTTTTCCCCCCATCCAGATGGGTTTATATTTGGAGAAAGACAAAAAAGCCTCCAGCCTTTAGTATCTATTAATGTTGGAGGTGGGTGTGTAATGGCTGCAGCTACAGTGAATCATTAGGTTTGAAGTTTGTTGTGTATGATTACCATAGCCACTCCTCCGATAGACCTAGTGGACACAATGACAAGGGACTCACCTTTCTTCTCCATCTTCAAAGGGTGATTCAGGGAAAGCTGAACTCACTCAGTAGGAGTGTGGACTGCAAGGGGCAATCTTGGCAAGGAATATGAGGTCATATTCCAAGACCAAGTGCACCCCTGGGTCCACATCAATATGGATGCATTGCCACAAAGTCATAAGGATAAATTCTAATGACTTTTGTGATCCTCCAACTTGTCATCAAGTACAGGTTGAGATTTTTGGTTCAGGGTGAAATGTCTTGACAACTATTGGATGACTTCATGAAATTTGGTACACGCATGTACTGTATGTCTCCCAAAGGATGAAATGTATTATTAAATGTATTATTAATGTATTTGGTAAACCCCTGGCTTTTCATTTAGTACTTTCATTGTCCAGTACTTTGGTCTATGACCAAATACCTGCAAATCTAATGACATTCCCATCAGTCTCAGCTGTACTTTGCGTTTAGTGCTTAGCAACTGTTAGCAAAATGTAGGCTATGACTAAACATGATTCTGCTAACCTTGTCAGGCATGCATGTAGCTCAAAGCCTAGCCTAGTCTTGTTATTTTAACAAAGCTGGGGTTAATGTGTGTCTACATAATTTTAATATTCAGTTTGGTATGTTTTTAATTTATTTTAATTAGATTGTTTAATAGTTATTTTATCAACTTCACATTGGTGTTTTTATTTAATACTTTAATTGTTCTGCAACAATATTCTTTGCCCTGGTATGAAATGTGCTCTATAAATAAAGTTACCTTGCCTGATAAGTCTGAGTTTACAGCCATGCTGCAGCTCTATGGTTTGTTAGAGATTAAAAAGATTTAAAAAAGATTTTTTTTTAAAAAAATATAACAGATTAAAACCATAGACTGTATATAAAAATGGATGTAGCGAGGTGTCACTCATTGGTTTGCATTGGAGCCAGTCTGAAGCCCAGAGTTGCTGCTTATGGTCTGCACCATCTTTTCCATTTCCCAAAGCCTATGAGACAAATGTCAAGATTATATCTACCTATGAAAGAAATGCTCATTGAAATATATAAGAAAACCCCATCACCTGCTCTGTTTTCAATAAAAGAATGAACACAATTGTAAATTTCAATGCTATACATATCAACTATATCTATTAAAATGATGTTTTCTGTCTAAAGCTTTGGAAAAAGTTGTCTTCTCACAACTTATCCATTTTCTAGAGCACAACAACATTTTTGACAAATTGCACGTTTTAGGATGCACCACAGTCCTTGACCATCTCAAAAATGTAGTAGGCATTCAGGGTAAAACATTACAGTGGTTTAAATCGTACTTACAGCAAAGATCTGTATCAGTTATGATCGATTCTTATTCATCTTTTTCTGCCACTGTATCCTGTGGTGTGCCCCCAGGCTCCATCCAGGGGCCTATTTTATTTTCATTATAAATCCTTCCACTGAGGTCCATCTTTAGGAAATTCACCAGTACATCCATTATCACTGCTATGCTGACACACTCACAATCTTCAGTCTCTTTTAAGTTGAGGATGTTAAATGCTCTCCACTGCTGCAACTCTCTCTATGTGGGAATCAGTCAGTCTTCTCTCTCTTACCTGCAGTTGGTTTAAAATGCAGCAGCGAGACTCCTCACTTTTCCATTGCTACTCCCAGACTGTGGAACAGTTTGCCCCCTACTGTCAGAGCTTCTCTATCTATTGCCACTTTTAAATCTTACCTAATGACCCACCTTAAAAGACTCACCTTTGATTCCCCTTAATTTATAATATCATGAGACAATTGTTTTAACTTTATCTGTTACAGTTATTTATCTATTTATTTTTGTTTTGTTTTAATTACTTACCTGTATCTTAAATGTCTCTGTAAAGCACTTTGGTCAACTCCTGTTATTTTTGTGCTATAAATAAATTTGACTTGACTTTTGACTTGACTTGATGTAACCATGCTTCAGTGATGTCACGTATGGAGAATTTATGCTGAATGTTTAACAAACCAACAGTAATACAGCCAGTACTTTGAAAGGTTCTGGGCGTTTACATGCAGGAAAGAACATTACTATCCCCTGGTAGTACAATTAGTAGCATTAAGGTCTTCATGAGTATAACATTTACAGCGTCAGAGCATGTTATTTTCTGGCCTTGTAAAATAGTTAAATTCAGGGTCAGTGTTTGACAAATAACCAGAAGCTAATGACTCTGACTCATTATCAGAACAAAGAGCATGAACAAAATTTGATAACTGATTCATGTGTATTGGAGGTGGTTTTGTTCATAATGTAAAACACCAGACTATAAAGTTAAAACAAAACAGATGGATTTTTCGATGCCCCCTCTTTTTTCTTTACAGCGAGTCTGTCATAACTGATTACAGCAAAGTCCCCACGAGCTCTTGCAGCTTTCATGGCTGGAACCAGTTTAGCTCTTTTCCTTCGTAGCTGTTCAGAATAGTCCTCATTGATGTACTGTAGATTGATGTATTCTGTAAGAGAGATCTTGCTTTGGATAAAATCAATTGCTTGTCTTCAAGAGTAGCTTGAAACAACTGCCCTTGGTTTTTATTGTCTGATATGTATTTCTCATTCCTGTGAGCTCTTTCAATTTCAGTGGCTTTTGGATCCAACTTAAGTTTTGTTTGACGGAGCTCCTGGACTTTCCAAGGATCTCTTGGAGCCCTTGGTGCTCAGTCTGTGAGGCTGTATTTGGGCACTGCTGTGCTTTGAGCTAAATGTTAACTCCAAACATGTTAGCATGCTCACACTGATAATGCTAACTTGCTGATTTTAAGCAGGTATAATATTTACCATGTTCATCATCTTAATTTAGCATGTTGGCATGCTAACGTGTACTAATTAGCACTAAGCATAACTCACCCCGATCCTGTGTGAATTGACCCTGAGAATGAAACATACTATGGGCCAAGAAGCTGCGTCCACTTAAAAGCCTGAATTTGGCCAAATTTTAAAGCTTCAACAGTACAGAGGAATCATGAAAAAAATCTAAGAGCTCCTCACTCTAAGTGTGAGTAATTTTAACCCAAGACTTATACCTGCTGGGTTCATGATCAGAAGGGTGCAGACAAACTCCTTTATACCTTCTTATCCTTCAGAGAAGTGGAGGCTTTTTTCAAAAATTGAATAAAGGTCCAAAATACATCACACTGCAGGTGCAGTGTGACAGCAGTACAGATAGACTGAAGGCAGACAACTATTGACTTGATCCTTCATATATTGTTAGGTGTTGACATTTTTATGTACAAGAATGAGCTTGGAGGGATTCAGTAACAGGAAAGCATTCCTGCAGCAACAGAAGAGGGACTGGGTCATTAACTAGGGTATGTGTGTGTGTGTGTGTGCTTGTGTGTGTGTGTTTAAGCAGTAAAGAGAAAACAAAGGTACAATCCTGTTCAGTCCAGGTAATAGTGCATCCGTATGGTATTTCTGCTTTGAGCAGATGTTTGCTGAAGCAAGGGGTAAGCATGAGTACTAAGCCATATGTGATTGAGAAACTGGTCAATAAAGAGAAAGACGATTTAGAAAAGAGTCCCCAAGGTCAGTTTACAGAGAAAAAGAATTACCCCCGCCTCTGCAAGTCACTAAGTCTCCCTACATTTTTTGAACAATTCCTCTCTTTCCTAATTCTGAGCAATGGAACTTCAATTCTCCACCCTGGCCCATACTTGGGCGATAATCACTGTTTTCATCAGGACCAGTGTTGCTGGGGCTTGAGATTAAATAATGGAGTAAATAAATCAGCTCTGTAATTAGGCAAACTGTGGTGCAAAAAGCTCCAGTGCTCTCTGTAACAAACAGTCTCATTCTCTGTTTGCCCTCAAATCGGCTGAATTTTACTGATTCAACTATTATTCTTAAAGAAGAACTAGTGCTGCCTAATGGCACACAAACTTTTGTCCACTACACATTAGATTGAATGTATGTATAAGCTACAGCTGTATAAATTTTATAATCTTGAAGTAAAATAGGAGTTTTAATGCCTCTGTCAAGCCATGCTTTTCAATTAAAAGTGGTGCACAAAGTGAAAGTAGCTGAATAACCAGCTTTCAAGAGTGGTGCATAGAAATGTAGAACACTAGACCAGGATCTGAACTGCATTAAAGGATAAAAGCTGATCTAGTTGCCGTATCTCTTGGATTTTTCAATTTTCCTTTAGAGTGTGTGGCTGTAAAGCTTAGTAATGAGAGGTGGGATCAATTCATATTTCAGTCATTTAATGTAGAAGTAGAAACTCCAAAACTATACACTGTAGTTTTAGTTGATAAATGTGACATATGGAGTGGCGTCATTTCATCCCAGTATCCCAGAATTCAACAGAAACCATGCATGAGTGACACCCTTCACCTGTCGTCTGAACAAAAACAATGCTCATAAACTTTTTGCTTCAAGAGAAGGGCCATCACTTTCTAATAAGGTTTCCTGTATAAAGCATTTTAAAGTTACAACTCATGGTTTTGTTAAGATCTTTAAAAACTTGGTTTTAAATCTTAAAGGAATAGTTCCACACTTGTAGAAATACACTTATTTTCATTCTTGTCAACAATTAGATGAGAAGATTGATACCACTCTCCTGCATGCGCGGTAAATATGAAGCGAGAGCTCATCAGTTGTATTTATTTATGTGGTTTGATTATTTGAGTTTGAGTCTTGTTGCATATTGTTCCCCATCTCTCTTTCCACTCATTTCCTGTCATCACTCTACTGTCATCTGTCTAATAAAGGCATAAAGTGCCCAAAAAATATATATCAATGTCGCCAAATCCCGATTTGTGCGCAGAACTATAAATGTATGTGACATCAATTTTGAGCGGCTGCCCCCTCAAAATAAGTGAGAAACAAAACAGAAAAATCTCACTGGAAATAACCAAAACTGTTCTTACTTTGGCATAAATTTTTGTCGTTATGTAGGACATTTATAGTAAGAGTCAGAAGATTAGGCGTTCGGTCTGTGCTGGTTCCCTGACAACCTCATGGTGATGACAAGACTCCGGAAGGTCACTGAACCAGCCCAAATATCCCCTTCAAACCACAACATGTCTGTTTTACACTTGGACTTTTGTATGATTGAAACAAATGAGATATATCATGTTAATTAGTGAGCTTTAGAGGTGTTGGTTGTAAGATTTTCCTAGCTTTGCACACAGTCAGGCTAGCTGCTGTTCTAGTCTTTATGCTAAGCTAAGCTAAACGCCTGCTAGCTCTAACTTCATAATAGCGCACAGACATGAGAGTAGTATCAATCTTCTCAGCTAACTCTCAGCAACAGAACCAATAAGCATATTTCTCACAATGTAAAATGATCAAATTATTAATTAATTCATGAACAATTGTTATTACAACAATCTATCAAGTCTGCAGTTGTAAATGTCAATAAGTTCTTAATAAACAGATTCTGGTCTGGATCCAGTTTCTGATTGACATGTTCACTGGAGTTATCCTCCTCATGAAGCAAAGAGCTAAAAGGACAAAGCAAGTGTCATTGTGGAGGAGGATATAAACCAGCCAATGAGATTGTGCACAATCAGGCAACCCAAAAGTTGTTCTAATGGCTCATAACTAATCTATAAAGCATTGCTAAATGGTTTATTAGCTATTTATAAAGCCATTCATTACAACTTATAAACCCTTATTACCCTTTATAAATGGTATGTTGTTAAAAAATGGTACCAGACAAACTAATTATTCAAATAAGAATTTAAAGTCAAGCCAAAAGTCATCATGTTGTGCTCGCTCTGTCAAGTGAAGCTCCTTTTTAAACGTCAAACAATACAACCTCACCAAACCTCCCACAGTGCCCTACAGAGTCAACCAAACTTTCCGAGAGACTTCACCCCCTCTTGCCCTATCCCATCATGGGAGGTTTTGATTCACAGGACTGACAACCTTATTATGCGGCGCACTTATTATTGATATTACGCCGCAGAGGCGCGGTTGCCATGGTCACAGAGCGAGAGACATTTAATTTTCTCTCCTCCATCATCATTATCTATGGGGCCATCTGTTGTGGAAAATGAATTCAGCCTCATTTGCATGACTGATAAGCACATTCTTTATCTGTCCCACAGAAGGTCATATGCCATGGATTTGGGGACTAGAGAGAGAGAGAGAAAGAGAGTGAGGGGGTGAAATGATGCGTGGTCTTACCTCTGTGAATGAGGTAAATGGGGTGTACGTGTGTGTTTGAGTGTCTATTGGAGCTTGGGTGTGTGCATGTGTCTGCATAATGCATAGACATGTAATGTTTATGTATGCCCTCTTGTTTATATCCATGCCATGCCTTTGTTCTCATGTGGATGCTTTTGAATTTACATAAGCACGTGTCTGTGTGTGTGTGTGTTTGTGTGTGTATCCAACATCATGACTGCATGCAGTGATTTTATGTGTGAATGCATCTATTTCCAAAACTGTGTGTGTGTGTGTTTGTGCATCTGTGTTTGTTGGAATGTCTGGTATTCGGGTTTTAGTACATGAGAACGAGGACAGTTTTCCAAAGTGAACGCATTTTGACACCTTCTTCTTTTTTGGGATTAAGTTTTTTTGTGCAGTGTTTAAATGAAAGCTGCATGGAAAGAGTTTTTGGCCACTTGGGGGCAAATTAACAAGCTGCAAACAAAGGACATGACAAATAGTCATCTCTCTATATAAATCAAGGAATCTCTGTCTGTCTGTCTGTCTGTATGTATGTATCTATGTATGTAAGTTTGTCGGATCTACTTCATACCTGGCAGGTGGATTACTGGGCAAACAAGGAAAAATACCTCATAAGGTTGATTTGCTTCTTTGTCTGCCTGTGGAGTCAACAAATGGAAATACGGACAATGCCGCTCTGCCTTTGCAACCCACATGCTGGTCAGAGGTGGGATTACATCCATAGTGTTAATGACTTGAGAAAGTTTAAGAGACTTGAGCTCTACTGTTGAACTGTATACTGTGAACAAAACTTGGCATGTACGTTCAAGACATAGTGCATGATGTCTCAGGCACATTTTGAACGGACACTATAGTTCATCCAGTCAACTTCAGCTCAGCCCAAAATTGTAGTCTCCAGATATTCTGCATGTGAGGCGTTTAGGGAGCATTGGTAAATTGTAGTGTCTACCAATAGCCTACATGTGAGGTTTTTAGGGAACATGGGTTTTGTGTACGTTTTATTTCTCAGTAATAGGTCTACATGCGAAACCCTCTCCACACTGCCAGGAATAAAATTCTGGTGGAGACATACTGAATCATTTATTAATTTATTTGTTTGTTTGTTGGTTTGTTTAATATATTTATATATTTTTTAATTCTTTTGTTGGCCTAAAAGTTGTCAAATTCATCCTTACAAAAGTAGCTCATATTCACATTTTCACGTATGAAACAGTGTTGCACATGTGTATTTGTGTTAATTGATGTGCTTATATTATGTGAATTTATCATATGTGCAATGTCTGAATCCTGCATGTGCCTCATGTGGATTTTCCACATGTGAAATGATGCTCTAAATGTGATTAACATGAGATCAAGAGATGTGTCACATGTGATATGACAGACGACAAGTTGTGGTTTTCAGGGGAGATACATACTGTAACTATTTCTGCAGGTGCGGTGACTTCCTGAAGTCTGAAGTCATCGACAAATAATCGTTCTGGTATGTGACTCCCTGTAAAACCTCAACTTATTACTGTCACATTTTTGTACAGATTTTAAAAAGCAAGATACAGCCTGTTAGTGAGCTATACAGGTGATTCTTTTTAAAACTTTGGAGTTTAACTTTGGCTAGGTGATTTGCCCTGCATCCAGCTTTTACCCTAAGCTAAGCTAATCAACTCCAGCTCTATAATTAGCATACGGGAGTGACAGTGGTATCCTGTCAGAAGTAAATAGATAAGTGTGTTACCCAAAATGTTGAACTGTTCCTTTAAGTCTAAATATACTGAAATCAACCAATAAACTACCGACAGAATGTAAGGTTTTATTGTAGAATGTAACCCAGAAAGAATATGGGTCGGTGAATGGTAGATATTGCTGTGTTTTTCCTTTTTCAAAATCTGAAAACAGCTGCTGGCTTCTTCTGGAAACAGAGCTGATACAAGTGGAGTTTGCAGTGTGAAAAATCAAAACTATGAGTTTAAAGAGGCTAAAAAGCTCCTTAGGGGGGTATTTGCAGAGTCAGATGATAATTATCTGCTAGTTGGTCGACACTATTCACATTACACAGAGTCATTTGATCAATTTTTAATATAAAAAAATATTGATTACTGCAGCTTTAGTGAGTTAGGGTTAGGGTATTGGCTATTATAGGGTTTGGGTTAGACATAGTTTTGATGGTTAAAGTTATTGTAGGTTTTGGGGCTAAAAACTGAATGTACTCAGTGAGGATCCTCACAAGTATAGTAATACAAACTTGTGTGTAGTACTGTGTTTATCCCCTGAAGCCACTGTTGTATGTATGTGTCTGCTGCTGCTGCTGCTGCTGCTGCTATGTGTGTGTGTGTGTGTGTATGTGTGTGTGCAGGTGAAGTGGCTCCCCAAGGGTTTGTATGTGCTCTGGTCTTTCATGTCTGGCACATTTGTCATCCCATTCCAAAGACACAAGTCTCTCTCTCTCTCTCTCTCTCTCTCTCTCTCTCTCTCTCTCTCTCTCTCTCTCTCTCTCTTCCCCCAACACACACACACACACACACACACACACACACACACACACACACACACACACACACACACACGCAGAAACACACTATACTGTACATAAGTAGGCTGAAGCTTGTTATTCCTCTTCTCTCTTACTCCCAATACACCACCAATGCAACCTCTCCTCTCTTATACATCTCTCTCTGCTCCCTTAAGGTATCACTCTTTCTCTTTCTCTCTTTCTCTCTCCCCCCCCCCTCACCCCTACCCGCCCTTCTCCCTCGGTCCCACTGAACAACAAGCCTTCACCTTCTCCCACGCTATCGTCTCGAGTCCCAAAACACACCGATTCTCTTTCTCCTCCTCCTTTGGCTCCCTGGCTTTCTCCTGTAGCTTGATTTCACTCTGCCGCATCAACACCTCTAACCTCAACAACATCCCTCTCCCGTGCTCCCTCCATGCCTCCTGCAGCTGCCGGTCTTCTCTTTCACCCGCTATCTCTCTCTGTATCCAGTCATTTCATTCTCACTCTAAGCTAAGACAGAAAGTTGTATGGTTGTTTTAAAATCACAAGTGCATTTGTACGTGCAGTGTGTGTTCACACTTGCCATGTTGGACCTAATCCCTTAAAAAAATTGTGCATATGAACACATTTCTCAAGTGAGAGAAGAGCGTGTTTGCATGTGTGTTGCAGATGTATGATTCAGCAGCTCATACCACATATGCAAGACCTGTGCAGGAAAAAAAAAAAATAAGGTGCGAATTCACTAATGGTCTGCGCAGCTTTTGCGTACGCTCAACCGCAAATGAGACAAAAAGAAACCGTATAATTCACAAAGTACCCGCAAAGAGTGAAATTCAGCCCAAACTGCGCTGCCAAGCAAAAGCGGCTCCGTTCTCCTTTGCTATTTGCGCGTATGTAAATGAGATAATATGCATACGTTTGGCGCAAAATTGGCCCCTTTCTATGCAAATGAACCTCATTGCAAAAACAGTCCAATTCACAAAGAGCAGCGCTAATAGCTGCTCGCAGTTAGAGTGAAATTATTAGCGCCTTCAGAGAGCTGGTGCTGTCTGAAGCGCACTCACTCTCTCTCTCTCTCTTGAAATCTTCAAGCTTGTGAGACTTGAATGATATTGAATTGATATTGAATGATATCAAGGGCGAAATCTTCAGCCATACATTAGGGGGATCAGGTGGGTATGGGATGGTAGGTTTATCTCGGACTTTCAGCTACTTAAAAATAAAAATGTCCTGACAGCCCTGATGAAACTCAGGATTCATCCATACAGTAAAGGGCTGCTTTATTACAAACAATTCCACCGTAATCTGTGTGGAATCTGTGTGTAACAGCTGACCTGTGTAGATGTGCAGCAGAACATTAATTACTGTCAGATCCTGACCGATCCACTGTTAATGAAGTTACTGCTGCTGTGCCGCGTGCGGAAATGCGCACAGCCCCTTTCTCAGTTTGGAGACGCACCTATAGTTTCAGCTGCTGTGTGATGCTGCAGCCAGCTGTGACACACAGCCAGCTGTGGGCACCAAACAGAACATCAGTACTGATGTTTCTGCGAAATCCCGGATACATTCAGTGACACCTGAACAACATTACTGTTAGATTCAGACATTAATCTAACACGTTTCAGACCTGCCTGAGTCACATTAATAGCTGTAGCCTATTTTGACGGACATTTCAGTAGATTATGTTATAGATGCGAAATACTAGAGAAGCAAAAGAAGCAAAATACATGAAAGTTGGTTCATGATTGTGGAGAGCTCTGTGTGTGCGCCTCTGCTAATTAAAGACACACGATTTGAGGCTTTTGTGCTCTCTGCAGTTTTCATTATGGACCAATCTGTGCGCTGAAATGTGGAAAAAAGCCTGAAACACTGGAAACCGCTCTGCTCACTCAAACAGACGCAAAACAAGGGCAAATTGCTCTAGTTGCAAAACTTTATGGGCGTGTTTGCGCCTTCATATTATTAGCGCAAAATCTTTTGTGAATAGGACCTTGAGACGGGGCAGATTGCGGTTGCAGATGATGCGCAGTTCATGGTGCCATCAGCGGCCGCAATCCATTCTTAGTGAATTCACCTCATAGGCTGTTTTGATGGATTTTATAGTTTACGCCCATTACACACACTTTTTTGGATGAGTTACCGTCAGCGATGGGCTGTCTTTGCTAAAGCGTCGATAAAAAAAACCCTTTGGGTGTTGTCACTGACTGACCACACTACTGTATTGTATGTCCATGTTTATCTGATTTCTATTTTCATACCATTCTGGGTTGGACAGCTTAAGTGATTAGACTCATGTCAGTGTTTTGGTGGTTGTGCTAATTTTGTGTCTGTATGTCTGTTTGATTTGATGGCCTAATTTTCTTCCAAAATAAATAAATAAAAAGGCTTATAATTAACTTTAATAACAAGTGTCAGAGTGATATACTGTTTTAGCTACCTGTTTACAAACGTCATGTTGACATGCATGTTGACATTCATCTTGAATTATTGAAGAAATCTGATTATTATTATCGTAATATTAAAGACGGACATTAAAGCTCTATACCATTCCTTTTACCCCTGGTCTTCATTTTTGGGTGACGCAGCTCCGTCTCTCTCTGTGTGCCTGTTGGTCTTTGTGTGTTTAGCACGTGGATGTGGTTCAGCACCAGGAACTGTCCATCACTACAGCCCAGACACCCTCCTCTACCTCCCGGTCCCACCGCCCACAGGGCTGCCTGCAGCCAGCCGCTGCTCATAGTCTACTATGAACGCATGCCAGTTACTCTAACAGTCACTGTTAACTACTGTTAATTAGGTAATTATCATCTTTGAGTCGAGTTATAAAAAAATAGTCTTTCTCCATCCGAAGAAGTTCGTACCCTCAACAATGGTAAGTCAACTTAGATAAAAATTAAATGAGAGTTTCACTGCGTAGTATATTGTTCCCTTACCTTGCTAGCCGGCTAAAGGTGCTAGTGAGAAAAGCAACTTTTAAGAGCTCGGTTTGGTTTGTCTTTGAAATAAATAAATAAAGTTTGGTTTCTCGTTGTTAAAAAAGGGTTTTTGTTGCTGTTTTAAAATCACTTAAAGTTAGCTACATGTTGACCTCTAGTAGGTCATGCTGACTGTGATAAAGTGATTTTAGCTACTTTACTTTACTTCAGGTTTTAAGCTAGTGTTCACTCAAACTGAACGTAAATTAAGTACTTCTCGTGCATCTGAAAACAAAATTTTTCAAAGTTGTCTTCATAATTGGTTACATATGTCTTGCTTCAGTAATGATGGGCTTTTTCACAGGCCTTCCGCAATGCGACATTTGTGACCCGTCATAGCCGTTCAAGTAAAAGCACAGGTGTAAGTAATGATGCTAATTAACGTCAATTAAGGCTCAGCCAAAAGGAATAATAGCAGGGCTGTGGCATTAGTACACGGGAATGAAATGTTGTCGGCAGTAGACAGTCGAAGAAATATTCATAAATATTCAGACCTTATGAGTACAAAAACACTCCATTACAAGTAGAAATGCTGCATTCAGAACCTTACTTTAGCAGACGTACAGTAGTATTGATAGCAAATTGTTCCTAAATCTAAAAATGCAAAAAAATAGGTCCCTGTGACTGATTATGTTATTAGCTTATACATGACATTATTACACTGTTAATAATGATGCACCAGTGCTGCATTTTACGGTTGTACTGGTCCAGTTGGAGCTAGTTTTATATAGCCTACAGGTGGAAGTTTAGTCCTTTGACTAGAAAACCAAGTTGACACTACTTTGGAAACCACCTTGCAAAGCATTGTATTGTATAAGCCTATCAGACATTTTCTAGGTAGAATCTCACAACCCAGTCACCAGAATAAAACGTTGGCATTGCACGTTTCTGCAAACCAGAGTAAAGAGGAATCTCTACGTTTCAATGTTGATCGCATTTTAAGCTTCTCGCGTGTCATTTAACGCAGCATTAAACGGTTGTTATCAGTTGAATAATTTTGTTTTATGGTGTGGCAGCGCCGTGGTTAAGGTCTGATTCTGTTTAGGCATAAACACTTGGTTAGGATTAGGAAAAGATCATTGTTTGGGTTAAAATATTCGATTTTGTCGCCAGAAAAACGGCTGCAAATGTTCCAACGTCGTCGGTTGAAACGGGAAGCGAGCAGTGGTCTCTGCTGCTTTGATTCTTTTGTAACTTTCTACCATGTAACTATTTCATTCAGACTTCTGCTTCTGTGCTGATACGTGAGTGAGTATTATAACACAAGAAGTGCTTTTACATGGATTTCCAGATAGTATTCCTAATGTGTCATGATTCCTTAAATTACCAGCACTTTCCGTATTCGTGCACATATCTCCCTTTTGTTTATTTGTTTAAGAATGTGGGGTAAATTAATTGTGCTTGATTGGCATTAACATAGCCAAATAAGAATTTGAAATTGCTAATACTGAACGCCCTGAGGGCATCTGTGTCCCAACCCACCAGAGTACTTATCATGCCTTCCTCAACTGCCTGGCAGCATTGTTGGAGAGAGCAGTGCTTGTTGGTTCTGCAAAATACTGCTGTATGGCATTTGATTTGTTTACTGTTATGGGGAGGATCAAAACAATGTGCCTCATATACATGTATACTGAATTGGAAGAGCACAACATAGGCTCATGTCTTTGAATGTTGTTCTGAATATTTATGTGTAAACATGAATTTATTTGAATATGTTATTGGTTGTCATATAAGCGTATGAAAAGTCCCCAATATTCTCTTCTGCCTATAGGGTGGCTGCTGCATTTTCAGCTGAGTCTCCCCCACTGATGGAAAATGAATGAATTAGCACCTCTTGTCCGGTAAGAAATGAACCTAATTTATAATCTAATTATGATGATGTCTCAGGGATCAAATTAACATTCTCTGTGTTTGCATATCTGGGTAAATATGGAAATCATCACGTTGTTATTCCCCTTTTCATTCACACAAGAGTGCGCATGAATGTCACCCTCTTTATGGTTGAGCATGATTATATTGTAAATATTGTGTCCTGTTTGGGAGCAGTGCATTTCCAGCGCTCATCACCGAACACATGGCTACAACTAGCCTGTTTCAATACTCATTCATCTTCTGCGCTCTTAATTCTGGTGCTCAGCCAGCCTTGAAGCCTGGAATGGGGGAAAAAAAGCTTTAATTAATAGCAAGCCAGCGATCAGCCAGAGACTTCCTTTAAGTTTGCATCTTGTATCTCTCTCAGCTCTCTGAATGATCCCAGGCCAAATAATGTGCACTGAACCACGAGTGGAGCTCATTTTGCCTTTTTAAAGGCACAAATTTGTGTCTCTCCCATTTGAAATAAATGCACTGCACATGTTCCACATGGCTCACTATCACCCCCCATCTCCTCTCTGTTCTCCCTCTCTCCCTCCCTCCATCTCTACCCGGGGCCCGTGGGAAGAACTGACTCTGGGAGCAGACAGTCTGCAGCCCTGAATAAATGTATAAGAGGGAGAAGGGGAAGGGAGGGCACATTAGCAGGCAGAGAGAGAGCAAGGGAGGGAGAGAGGACATATTGAGTGTTGGAGGACATACATGCACAGTGTACAGAGAGAGCGAGATACACAGATAGAGAGAGAAAGAGACAGAGAGAAGGAAACCAGTTCAGCTTATAGGACTGAGAGAGACGAGAGAGCATTTTAGTTTCCTTCAACCATCTCTCCCTCTCCTCTCAGAACAAACACATGCTCATACACACTCCCACCCTCTCTCCCTAACACACACACACACACACACACACACACACATACAGACACACACACACACAGGCACGATTGCTTTAGGGTATACCAGTCGGCTTTGGCAGTCCTCTCCTTTGTTGTTTTTGCTATTGGTTAGTCTCAGCGGCAGCGCGGCGTGCGCCTCTATCGCTGGGGTGGGTGCATGTGTATGTGTGTGTGGAGTCTGCAAGGCGGTGTGTGAAGGATGCCACTAGCAGTACCCGGGTAAGTCAGCTCCTTCCTTCTTTCCCTGTCTTCCTTCCTCTTTCTCCTTTTTCTTTCAGCTTTTCTTTCTGTTCGTTCTCCTCTCTGATATGCAGTCTCTTCATCTCGCCTGGGATACTCGCCTCTCTCCCCCTACCGTGCACATCCGCTACGTACAGCTCTCTCTTCTCTCTCTCTCTCTCTCTCTCTTTCTCTCTCTCTCTCTCTCTCTCTCTCTATTTCTCAGTGCTCTCTCTGTATGCTTTCTCTCTCCCTCAGTGTCTTTCTCGGTCTGCGTTACACCGTCTCCTCCCGACTGTGCTCTCGCCATCCCTGCTTCCCTCGCCCGTTCCTCCGCGCTCTCTCTTTCTCACTCTCTCTCTCTCTCTCTCTCTTTCTCACTCTCTCTCTCCAGGCTGCGCCTCATTGGTGTGTCCTGATTCCCTTTTTCCATTAGGCTCCAGGCCCATTGGTCGCCTGCCTTCCAACCATTATCTCTACTCCTCCACCCCTCTGTCATCCTTTCTCCCTTCGCTCTCCCTCCTTCCCTCATTCCCAGTCATCTCTCAAGTCGTAAAAATGATTTGCATGCAGGGGGAGAGCAGAACTTTTCAGTGAGCACAGTAAGTGAATTGGGGGAGAGAGTAAGGGAGAGAAGTAAAGGGAAGACTGTGAAAAAAGGAGAGGAAGCGCATTCTGGAGAGCAGGAGGAAAAGTTTAAAGAGAAGACTGCCGTTGGTAGGTCACTTGTACTCGTTTATGGCATCTTATGCTTTTGCTTGTCAATTGATTTAGGATATAAGGTACATACAAAATCTTGCAGAGAAAATATTGGAACATGAGATAGCTAAATCAATATTTCTAGATTCAATCAGAGGCTGATCAACAAATTATGAGCCTTAATATTCCCAGTTGTCCTGTAGTGTTAGTTGCTGTGATGTGACTCATTGTTTAGATCGGTTTAGTAGTTTGATCTCGTGGCACTGGTGCAATGACTTGAGTGAGAAAAAGTAACAGATGGCTGAGATGATTTGGATGCTTTATTGTTGTTTCAGTCATGTTGCTCTGGGATGGTTGATATCATTTTTATGTGAAATTGCTTTTTACTCTCCAGCATTACTTTACCCACTAATTAATAGGCCGAATGTTCTCCCCGCTGACATCTTCAATCGAGAATGAAATCAAAGTAATTTTTATATTACAAAAAAAATATTTAAAAGTCGAAGTCTGAAACGAGTGCCCATTTAAAAGTTTGTTCTCTAAGTTTTGTGCTCCTGCTGTGGATAATGCTGTACTACAAACCTCAGCTGTGTTGGAAAATAGTTTTTGTTTAGACGTTTGTTATCACTATATATTTGTTTAGCTGTTACATATTATGTTGTTATTATTGAAAATGAATTTAAGTCACTGTATGCACAATTCCATTTAGCTGTAAACTGAGTCTGAAGTTTTATTAAGCTTTTATGCTTTGCTAAAATCAGTCTATTACGTTGTGCGATGCGTTCTATTTGCTGTCACTCTGAGGTCTGAAAGGTAGCGAGGACACTGTTTGGCATCCAGGGAAGGAGGGGAGGTAGGCGCTGTGACTGCTAGAAAACAATTACAAGTTGTGGAAAAAGATCCAGAGAGGGGAAGGAGAAGATTTAAAGTTGGAAGAGAGCTTGAGTTCCCAACTTCAAATACAGTAAACTCTTTGGTTGAGTCACATGCATATACACAAACAATCATACACACACACACGCACGCACGCAGTCCCTTCGGTCTATATTTCATCCGACACACATTATTTTTCTGGTTTGCGTGCAGGAAAAGACAATGCAGATGTTGTTGTGTGGCTCCCGTGGGTGGCATATACTGTACACACACAGCAGAAGGCAGATGCGCTGCAACATGTTTCATTCTGTCAAGACAAACAAAGCTGTGATACAAAGTGAGCTACTTGTGTCTACTCTCCCTTGCCCAAAGTGTGTCAGAAAGAATGTTTCTCATGTCAACAAATGATGGAGACAATGTTTGGTGCCATCTGGGGATGCTGTGAGGGAATGTAACAGTGCTTTCCCCATGCCAAGAATATTTTTATTGGAGGTCCTCTTATCACCATACTCACTTTGGTAACTGGAAGTCACTAGTTTTTTGTAGATTCATTCCAATCTCAGTCTTGTACCATAAAATAGTTATCAGACAGAAGCCGATGAAGACTGCAGACAGTCCTTCTTCCTCTATCAAGTTCTGCTAGTAAGAATAATAAGGTCTTTTTATGCAATATAGTTTCCTTCCGTGCCCTGTATCTTACACAGGGTTGTGTCACTATATTGAAACGGCCAGTACAAGCCGCCTCGCCGACTTGGCACGAGGTGAAGTCATGTTCTTTGGGATGTTCCTTTAGTTGGAAGAGGAAGGAAATTTCTTGCTTGTTAGGAGGAGACTTTGGCGGTTGGTGTGCTGAGAGAATGTGTGTGACTGTGTGTATGTGTTAGTGCGCGTTTGTGCCACCGTGGTGCCTGATGTGCTTTGCTGAGCGAGCCGAGGACAGGGAGACAGCTGAATGTGATTAAATTATAGAGGGAAAGCACGCTACCCGGGTCTTACTGAGACCAACATTGTGGGAACCCCCCTCCCTCTCTCCTACCTTTTCTCTCTCTCACTCTCTCTCTCTCTCTCTCTATCCCCTGTCTCTCTCCGGTATGAAAGTCGAAGAGCCCAGCCCCTCATAATCCCAACAGTCTAGTCAGAGCTGGAGGGGAGAGGAAATTGGGTGCTGATGGGATTGCTGAATATGAACTGTAAGGTTATAAGAAATGTACTGATGTGCTGTACTTGGGTATTGTAATGTGTGACCACTAGTCCCTTCCTCTCTGCTCAGTATGTGATTTTGTTATTGTTCTAAATACTTATTTTATCCATGTCTAAATACAGTAATATAATGTAGCAAGAAAAAAAACCCTACAGATTTTTCCAGAAGATATATGACCACAGACTGAGTCCACTGTATGAATGGGTGAGGGTCTTTACTCCAGCCTTGCGTGGGAGATACTGTATGTCCCATATTCCTCAGCAGCCTAATGAATGAGCAGCAGAAACCCTCCGGGGGATCTCCTGTATGCAACCGGCAGGGGTGGGGGGCAGCCACGCGCTAATATTAGCCTCCATGTTGAGTGGCTGGATCACACATCCATCCACACACTATGCTTAGTATGTCTGAGCCATACAGACCATAGCATGACTCTGCATTAATGCTACACTGTCTGATCTGAGTAGTGGTCAGTTTTGCAAGTGCCTTTAAATATGTATCTACAAAACATAGAAATATATTAAAAACACATTTTGATATATTCCATTTTACATTATAAATGTATGTAAAATAGACCAATATGTAAATTTACATATTCGTGTTGCTCTCAATTTGAAGTCTGAGGGAAACCATGTCCAGTATACTAGAAATGATGGTGAGGTTGTCTATTAGATTAAAAAAATTAAACTTGAATTTATGCTTGGATTTCAACAAGCAGAATTAGTTTGTGGGTGGGAAGCCAGTGAGGGATCACAACCTTGTTGCTGCACTGGCAACTCCAGTTGGGGTGCCTGCAATAAGAGGGATAAGCTCAGGGGAGAATGGTGAGAGCCTCATACGCGCCTCTTGTGAGGCTGCTTGCTGGCATGTGAAAAGGAAGCGGCTGCTGACAGCGTGTGTCAGAGGACACTGTACTACAGAGGAAATGCATTCCAAACCAGCGTGAAAGGTTGTCAGAATAAAACGGAAACAAATATATACAATGCAAGGCAATGCTAAATTAGTTTGATATTACTATGACAAAAACTGGGGATTGTAAAATTGTATCCCTTCAACATATTGGTGAAGATGATTTAACCTTGAATCACATCCCTGTATACACCTACAGTAGAACTTATGGCCAGACTCTCAAAATAGCTCCGGTCTGTAGCCTCTACTCTACTGGATGCAGCTCCCAGTAGATCGTGCTAACTCCAGCTCCCCACCAGGAGCATATCTCCCTAACACAGAGCAGATCACCCTCTCTCCCTGTGGTGAAGGCTAAGACAGGCTTACAGGCTGGCCTCCTAACATAACCTGCCCTTGACGTCAGGCTGTTGTGCACCCATAGAAATGCTGGCCTGCAGTATATTTGCCCTCACCATGGAGGCTGTCTGCTGCTGTCCCTAAGATGAATCATAGTATGACACAAATCGATCACGCAGCAGCTGGGATTCATTTGAACATATCATCACAAATGTTAATTTTATTCATTTATTTTTGTCTCCCAAACATACAATGGCCAGAATGAACAGGCTTTGGTTGTGTTGTGAACGTGTATCCTTGTGAACCTGTGTGAAGATACCATAGGGAATCAATGTGTTCTTCCAATCTTCTCAATGACGTGGTCAGGCTAGGGCGGAGAGGGGATTGATCTATTTGAGCAGACACAATGTCAATACTGACGTCTACTCAGTGTAAGATGTAGCTGCTTTCGTGTCCTTCACACATGCATCCTTGCTACTCTTGCTACTACAGGCTATTAATTATGGCACATTCATCACTCAAACCCAAATTCATGGTTTAGCAGCCATTGGAAAATGTAACTTTGGCCATGTTACATATTAGAATTACTGTGTTTAAATTATTAAAATACTACAAACTTGATAGGGACAATGTGAAACTAGCCAAAAATAATACATATTTAATATGTATTTTAAAGGTTAATACAATTACAGAATTACACCTTCAGAAACTGCAGTTGCGACTGCTCTTACCTTCAAAACCTGAGATAACCGAGTGACTCTCTTGTGCATGACCATGTAAACAAAACATTGTTCGTCTATGTTTATCATAAAATCAATGACATGGGAATGCTTCCATCCAGATAAAGCTAACTTTTCAAATATATATTTTAAATAAATCATTGTAATATGAAAGGGGGATGAGTCATTTTCATGAAAACATATCAGGGATGAGGTTAGGATGTAGTTTTTGGATATGCCAATTTCAATATCACATGTGGAGGGATGTACTTGTATAATTAGTTAATAATTGGTATCTGTCATGATACTGCTGAAATTAAAAAAAAAGAAAGGTGACATTACTTGTTACTGGCAAAAGTAATAATAGTAGTAATAGAACAAGTTCTCACCTAAATCTGGTTGTTCACCCTGCTTGTAACATAGGTACATAGAGAGAATTTTGATGTGGGTATTCCTCCCGAGATAGCACGGGTGCCCCCTGCCATACACACACACACACACACACACACACACACACACACACACCTCCGTGCCTGTCCTCGGGGAAAACATGATCTATCTCCTGGCGGGCAGGCCAATTAAAAACCAATCAGGCTGCTTGGAGTGCGCTGGTAATGGGAAAGCCACGGCAGTGGTGGTAGTGGGGCTGATTAATGGACACTTTCACCTTGTGGCATAACAGCCTCCCACAGGCATCCATCACCCCAGGGGACAACGCTCACCTACACCCCAGGCCCCACACCCATCCAGCACTATCAGACATATTGTATAAGTTGCAAATGTCTAGGTATATGATGATGAGCATCAAGTGCCAGACTACGTAGCTTTATATTAGCCTGTCTGACCTGTGGGGCATTGAGATCATTTGTTGTAAGGTGACATCCTAACTAAATCTGGGCTGTGTTGCACTGCTTCTTTTATTGGTTAGACATTGGACGCCATTCCAGATAGAGGGTATGCTGCCCGACTATGCTGGAATGCTCCTAATAGTATTAATAGCTAAAACATTTGACCTCTGTACCACTGATATTTAAAGGCTTTGGAGATAATGTTGCTGCCTATTTCTATTGTTTTGTCAGGTAAAAGCTGGACTATACACATGTGCAGACACATTTTTAACAGTAAAGTCAAGACACTCTTGCTAAGGAGGAGTGCAAACAGTGTGTTTGTGTCTTTCCCTTCGGTGCCATTGTAAGGCAGCAAGCATTCAAAATAAAAGTATTAAATGGTGTGAGTGAGGTTCGTTCCATTTCAGGAGCTGCCGTGACCTACTTCACACAGCCAGGCAGCTAGCTGTAAATAAGGATTTTCATAACCTGGTTTGGCCTTTTCCCATTAGAGGCACAACTGTGCCTTGAAGAATATTACAAAGAGCACAGGAGCAGCTGTTAGTGCTGCTACGATATCATCAAAGCACTGACCTTGAGACTGCTTGTGTTGTTGTCATGCAATTACAATTAGTTTTAGTATTACATTTAGTATGAACTGCAGGCTGGGTATGCAAACCATGATAGAAATGGAAGGTACTCAAGCAGACAATTCAATCTTTTGTGCCCCCTGCTATACCCTCTCTATGGTAATGTTTTCTATGTCCAGTACCCTGGTACCCTGCCTTCACATACAATGAGGGAGGAAGAAATATCAGAGATTCTAATCCTAGCTAGTTACGTGAGCTAAACTTCTCATCCATGAGGCTGTAGCTGATAATTGACATTAGAAACCTGAGATGAAGCTCAGTGATGTGCGCAACACTTGAATGTTCAGACTGAACTGCTGCCAGTTATGTATCATTAAATCCAAAACTAAAAAGCCTCCAGAATTCAGCCATTTCCAAACCACAGAGAATATGAGTGTCGATTTACATATTTTATAGAAATAAGACAAAATGTGTCTTTGACATGACTCATAAATATACAAATAAGTAAAAACCAGGTTTGTTTTTACCAGCGTTACTGTAAAAACAAGTTTACCTGTTGTGAGGTCAGATTTATTTTCATGTTCTGCCTGCTCACATAAACTCACATAAACCTTTGCAAATTGAATCAGCCGTAACATTCGTACCTGTTGACATTTTTTCTCTCTAAACAATGACACCATGTCAGTCAAAGAATCTGGCTACTTGGAATGGGACACCAGCATATCAGGGTATACAGGAGGGAAGGAAGGACAGAGAAGAAGAAGAAAGAAAGAATGACAAAAAGAAAGAAAGAGGAAAAAAAGAGAAAGGGAATCTTTGCTAGGCCAGTCTAGGGGAAAGTGGTGTGATATTGGAAAATGATTACCAAACAGGCATCCATTATTCAACAGGGCAATCAGGGACGGCACAATCTCCTTATTTATGCTAGCTCTGTAAATCAGATTTGTCGGTTTTGATCACTCTAAAATCTCCCAGTCACACGCCGGCAATATTGGCCGAATATTACACTGTCTAATGGGTAATTGACGACGGCATGTGACACTGGTCGAAACGAATGGACGGCCTACAGGAGCAGTGAGTGGGGGGCTATTGGAGGTGTGAGGGGAAGAGATGACTGTCGAGTGTAGTGTTGCATTCAGCAGGCATATTACACGTCTCTACATATACAGGCTTCAACCCAGTTCCCCTCTCCATAGAGACAGTGATGTGCAGGGCAGAATGAATATAAATACAGAAATGTATGTGCCGCTGACTAAAGAGGGCATTGTATTAAGCAGTATTTATTTCAATCAGCACTCAGAGTAGTTATTGTTATAGACAATGAAACAGTCAATTCTCATGATCCTATTATTATTGTTATTTTTTTTCTTTTTCCATGAACTGAATAGCTTCAATGTGAAACATGTTGGAGATGAAGTAGACTCAAAGGAAAATTCAGATAAATGCAGCTGGTGTGTGGAGTTCGGGCAAGCATGGGTCTGTGTGTGTGTGTGTGTGTGTGTGTGTGTGTGTGTGTGTGTGTGTGTGTGTGTGTGTGTGTGTATGGAAATAAATGTGTGCATGATTGAATGTGTGTATGATTCTGCAGGCAGGCAGACATGATGTGCTCTGAGTCGCAGCGTCTCTGTGAGGGTGGCCTGACCTCTGCCTTCAGCTCCGCTTCACAGGACAGCAGCAAATGAGAGGTGTCATCGCATGACAGCAGCACAGCCCCTCTTTAGGACTGACAGCTCGGCGTACGCACACACGCATACACATGCTCAGTAGGTTATTAGTTAATTTTCAACAGGGGAGATGGCCCAATGGGAGATTTAGGGTTAGGGTTAGGACTGTAGGATTATCATATAGGCCTAGACTAATTCTTGATATTATAATTGCCATTATAATTTTGATTTAATAGAACTGCTATTAGGCTAAATACATATTTTGTGTAGGCCTATTGTTTTACCGGATGTGGACATTAAGCATTTTTATAATGCTTATTTTTCAAAACACACTGTAGTTTTGACGGTATAAACTTTACCTTGAATTATGGAACTGTAGTAGCTGAACGCGGTGGGTAATTTCTTCACATTACCTGCTCCACTCCCAGGTTACACCAAATATATACAGTAAAAACTATATCTGCTTTCATGTATCCCCTAAAATATTTTCATATATTTTCAGCAACACATTTCCTACTGAATGATCACAGAAATATTATAGGAATATTACAGACAGCAGTGTGTCTCTCACTCTTCCGCGACTACAAGTTGCTACTTGTCACTTTGATCATAAAGGTGACAATACTCTATAGAGTATATAGGCTACAATATAGTATAGAATTGAGTATTTATGGTATATAGTTTAGAGAATATTATAGAACCAAGATGTAACTGACAGAAGGGTGGGACTGAGAGAAAAAGGCGCAATTACAAATATGTCTGCTACTTCAGCACCACGGACAGTGCCAGAGATTTTTCAATACACAGTACAGTCAGGCTACTGATATTTCAGAGTCATGTTCAGGGCCATAGATTTATACTTGCACAAACCTCAGTCGGATAAAGGATCAATGAGTCAGGCAGACTAGACTGAACATACTCAACTAAACAACCCCTCTGCCCCTGCACTCTCTCTGCTACTAGGGGATGGAGAGGGGGGATGGCAGGTTAACAAGCGGGATGCATTTTGGTCATTTTGCTACATCCCCCCTCATAATGCCTACTGCACATGCTCACACATATGTGGAATCAAATGTGCGAATGTAGGCAGGCATATGTGTACACATGCATGCAAACATGCAAGTTGAGCGACACGCTTGCAACAGTTGGAACATAAACAGACATAGATGCATAAATATTGACTCACACACACACACACTTCACACAAACTCCCAGGAAAACAGCACAGATCGATAGCTTTGTTTCGTGAACATACAGCTTTTGTTTGGGGAACAATGATGTGGATTCAATTTTGACCACTTAGTGCTTATGGCTTGCTTTGACAAGCTCCTAAAATCAAACTCAGACACAGAAAGGATTGTGTCAGACAACAATCTAAGCACACTCATTTTTGATTTGGTTCCTTTTTGAGGAGTGTCAGAACAGTCTTTTGAATTGGAAAGGCCATTTTAGTTTAGATAATCTGTCTTTCTGTCGTGTGCATTTTAGTCGATCACTTTGTTTTGGAGTCCAATTTTTGGAGCCCAGTTGTAGTGTAACATTTTGTCAAAGAAGCTCAGTAATCGGTAAATCATCACACACAGGCAAGAAAATACAATCTTAGTGTGTCATCAAACATAAAAAAAATTGTTTGTGGCTACCTTCAGGGAACTGAAAGAGGCAGAATGATATTTCAAGTCATTAAGAAATAGTAGGCATCCTCTTTTTGAAAGAAGCAAAGTGCAAATGCTGATATTTACATAATAATAACAGCATGTTAAAAATAAGTTAATATTTAACTAGGGCTGCAACAAACAGTTATTTTCATTATTGATTAATCTGCAGATTATTTTCTTGATTAATTATTTGGTCAATAAAGCATCACAATATATAGAAAAATTATGATCCTATTTTCTCAGAGTCATATTGCGTGTTTTGTCTAATCAACAGTCCAAAACACAGATTCAATATACTATAGAGAACTGAGAAAATCAATATTTACAATATTAGAAGCTGGAACCAGCATTTGGAAGTTTTGCTTTAAAAAATTACCAATTGATTATCGAAATTATTGACAATTAATTTTCTGTTGATTGACTAATCAATTAATCTAAGATAAAGCATTTAACTTTTAACTACTCAGTATCTCTCAGTATACTCATTGTTGCAGTGCACTGTTATGTACTCTTGCTTTGGCTAAGTATGGTGGCACCTCAGGGACTACAGTGTTAATCACGCTGGGAGAAGGAGAGTGAGATAATGACAGAAGGTGCACATGTGTATCTCAAACCTCACATGTTTGTTTACATGTTTTATGCACATGCCTCCTGCGCATTTTTGTGTGAGTGTGTTAGAGGACAGAGACACCGCTCCTCAAACTAGGGCATATCCACCTGCCACCTGGAGGCCTCCTCAGACACGGCCCCCTGAAACTGCTGACAAGGCACCTCTGGGCCTTCCTGCTAACTCCCACCCCAACACACACACATTTCTAGTTGCTCCATCTCTCCTCATGTACCCTTTCCCTGTCTGTCCTTCCTCTGTTCCTCTGCTCCCTCTGTCATCTCCTTTATCTCAGCCTGTCTGTCTCCCAGAATCTTGTGTGTCTCTCTTCTCACTGTACCCTCCCATATCTATCCTTTTGCTCTGGCTCTGACTGCAGTGCATCTCTGTTTCATTGTTATCCTGCTCTCTCTGTAACAGGATTTCCCCTGTCCTGGTATATGATTATTTCAAATAACACTGAAGGGGAGGGGGGTTTGGTGCAAGTTTTCCCTTCACTTCTTCATCTCAGTTCAGTGGTTAACGAGGGGGATGGATCACATATTTACTGTTAACAAGGAGGATGCCATCGTTTCTCATTCCCCCTCACCAATTGCGCCCCACAGTCCCATGCATAATAAATCAGACCCTCTGTGTCAGCATCGGTCTCTGCATACAGACAAGAAAGTCAAAGTGTGTAGTGTGATCTGCTACAAAATGCAGGAGAAATTTGAAGCTATGCACTCAGAGCTGGATTCTCGCTTCCCTTCCATTGCTGCAATGTATTCAGGTCATTGCCAGGTCTCTGTTAAAACGCTTCTTTGCTTTGCCTGTGTTAAGCTCCCGCATCTTGTTCATTTTACTCAAATCTGTGTACCCCCTGCCCTGAATAAATAGCACTACACATTTTAGTTCTTTAGTCTTAGCCCTCGCCACCGCTCACTTCACGAAAGAAGGCACTGCCCTGCTCGTGTAAGTGACCTAATTTTCCTGCTCGGCCCAGCGTTTTCCGATGTGAGCCGTTCCAAAATAGCTTGGCTACAGCAAAGCGTGGCAAACTCATTTCCATCTTGCATAACAGAGACCAAACATCCCCCCCCCCTTCCTAAGCTCAATGGCAAGATGGCACATACTCTCACAGGCTGAATATCAGCTTCCCACCTCATTGTAAGAGAAAGATGGTGATATTATGAATTTCACTACTTCATTTTCACCCCAATTTGTACATTATATCTGTACTGTCTCTCTTATTTATTGTACATGTCATTTCTGAGGGTAACTCTGACTTGGTTGATCAAATTAATGGAAAATGAATAGAAAAGATACACAGTCACACTGCACAGGTAGCAGAAACAGGGCAAAATCAAAAGGCTTCCAGAAGGATCGAGGGCAACATATTTCAGACATAGTTTATACTATGATCTATATTTTATACCATAACAACATCAAAATAACTATTCATATACTATAAAAAACCCCATTACATTGTAAGCCCTGCATAATATCACAGTTAGACGTCATTACAGAACAGTATAAGGACCTACATGCAATTGGCCCATATCTACTCCCTGTCATTGAATTGGCTTTGGATTGAGATAATGAGGAGTAGGGGGTTGAGAGAGGAATCATTATTTTACCCATGGCTGCGGCGCTTCTTAACGGGGTCTGTAGGGCGCCTTCACAAAGCTAATGTAGAGAAATGGAAACAGATGGAAGGCATGATTATTTGATCTGCAAAGAGCTCTTGGTGGGCTTTGTAGTAACTGGACTAGACTGCTTAGAGGCAAGAGAGTGGGTTGTATATGTCTGTGGGTGTGTGTGTGTGTGTGTGTGTGTGTATGTGTTCTGAAGTGCGTTAATGTGCCCGGGTGTGGGTGGCTATTGTGTGTGGACGCCCGCATGCATGTGCAAGTGTGTCTGTCCATCTGTTCGCGTGTTTGAATGCATCACACGTGCCTGCGTGTGTGTTTGCGTACTCCTCTAATAACAATAAGATTATTTGTTTCACACTCCAAACATATGGCAGTCTAATTAGGATTGAGCAATGAGCGGTGATACAGGTAGAGAGCTCATTCACAGTATAGGCAGTGTACAGGTCTCTTGGTTTAATGCTGACTTCTGTGTGTGTGTGTGTGTGTGTGTGTTGGTGCATGCGTGCGCTGCTTTGCTACACACTATCTTGCCATGTTTCCTGTTAATTTGGTAACTGTGCAGAGCTCTGTAACTGTAGGCAGCAGCAAGGCCGATTTTGTGTGAAGGGCACCCATTCTGAAATGTTCATTCACACATGCACATTTGCACAAATGCACTCACCCTGTACAGGTCTCATCTGCCTCACACCTACACACAAGCTGTATGTATACCGTAGATGTGTATCTGTGCATGTATAGATTAGACAACAGTGTCATTTCCTCTACTGCACCAGGTGTCCACCCAAAAAGACCATTCCCACTGTGAAAAATACATAAACACACAACATATAGAAGCATATGGTTCTATACTGTACAGCCCACACACAACAGAGAGAGAATTGGTCAGGCTCTATATTATTCTATTGATCTCACTGCACTGCTGGAGCTGTCTCCATGCCTCTCTACACAGTATTCACAGCTGCACTGCGTAGATTGGCCTTGACGTGACAGAGTGGCATACACACATACATCAAATTACTGTACACTTAAGCATGCAGATAAACCTAACACACACACACACACACACAGACAGTACAGGCACACACGCATGCACTCTGACAAAACATACAACCTTCTCATTTTATCCAGCTCTCTTTGTCAAACACACACACACACACACACACACACACATACACACACACACACACACACACACACACACACACAGTCACCGAATGGGGTACATTATCACATGCGGTTCCCTGTCAGGCGAGGGGTTGGAGGACGTGGCTGGCTGGTGTGTGTGTGCGTGACTGGCGGGCCACACCTGTCAACAGTACTCCATAGGCTGGGTGCTGATGCTATCTGACAGCCTGGCTGCCATGGCAGGATGTGTGTGTGAGTGTGTGTATGTGTGTGTGTTTGTGTGTTCCGTGACCGTTTGGATGAGTCACTGTTATGCCTCCGCTGCTGTGTTCCCTAGAGGACCCTCTAGTGTCTGACTGGTGGTTTCATTGTGTGTGTGTGTGTGTGTGTGTGTGTGTATGTCTGTGTGTGTGTGCGTCTTTGTGGTTTTTGTCTGGCTGTATGTTCGGGCCCTATTAACAGCTGGCCTCTTACTCACACAGTAAACAAACACGTTGAACCATCAAAATTTTTAGCGATCTAGTCTCTAGTAGTGTTTGCACCATGCCTCTGCAACACATTCAAATATGCAATGTGCTGAAACACTCACACTCTTCATCTGCTGTGTGCTTGTAGCTGTAGCACAGCAATCTGCTTTAATTCATGGGAAGGATTTACATTGAAGAACAACACCTTTGCCACATTGGCTCATTGTAATGCAAATCACGTTGCTTTAAACTTAATGTTTTAGGCCACTTCACATCACATGTAGGAAACGACTACTTTCTGGATGCTACTCTCAGACACCGTTCTTCAATCATGGCCGCCACAGACCCAGCATTATGAAGCAGCTGTACCCTCCAGTGCCTCTCAGCAGCACATGCATTTGGCTGAAATATTCAGCCCGGCTCCCAGCGTTACCTTGCATGTATAATTACCGGATATGCTGCCTGCCGCTGATAACTCTCCCAAACAATGTTTGAAGGGGGAAGGCGGCGATGAATTCCCAATGAAGTGTGAAAAAGACTGATTAAAATTGCCGTGGTCAAAAGCCAGCGCACCAGTGTGTTCTGCTCTCGCGGACCAGGGGAGACGGGGAGACAGGCTCTGCAGTCGAGATAGCTAGCTCTTTTCTATACTGTGCTTGGGATTGATTTTTGGTGGTTGGGTCTGTTTCTATTTTGGTCCACAATGGAAATTATGTTGGCATATATTTTTGTGTTTTGGCTGAACCATTGTCATAATGAAAACACACACATACACACACACACACACACACACACACACACACACACACACACACACACACACACACAGAGAGAGAGAGAGATTTGGTGCAGTCCTTGAACATATAACATATCCATCCAGTAAATGGTTGATTGTACAGAATAAATGCTCCTAGTTTGAGAGGTTCATGCCATGAACATGTTTTATTATTGAAAATCATAACAGAAATGTGACAGAATGATGCCTAGTGTTAAGCTCAGTCATTCATTGTTGTTTGAGGACAATATTCCATATTATTCCATAATTTCATGTGTGACTTTTTCACAATTCAATTCAATTCACTTCATTTCAATTCAATTCAATTGGGTTTAGTGGCATGGCTGCATACAATACAATGTTGCCAAAGCATATTTACATTTATTTCTCCCTATGTGTATGCTTGATGATACAAACCACATACACTGTATATATGTAAGTGTGTATGTGTACCTGTGTGTGTGGCTGTGTACCAGAGCCCAGGCGCCTGGGAGCCTATTTGCCGACAGGAGGGAGGGATGGATGGCGTCTCATTCGAGGCGTGTGGGCGTCAAGCTCAGGGCACCTAATTACAGCCCCGGCTCCCACAGCCTGCCTGCGTCTCCCTCAGCCCCCATGTTTGGGTGCATCTTCCCTGGCAGAGTCAGATGATACGCTCCCCTCGTCTCCGAAGCTTTGGTCTCAGGAGGGCTCCACCTTAGCACAAAGCACGGCTGTGTCTGATTAGCCAGCTTAAATGAGATCCCTAGCTAGCTGGCTATATTGTCATTCTCTTTGTTGACAGTTTTGAGATGGGCTGCCAGACAGCCACCCGGCACATTTAGCTTGTTAGCTTGATCAGTAGATTTCTATATCAAGCCTAACAAACATTGGCATTACAATTCTTTAGGGATCTCATTTGGGCTACTCTAGTTGAGTAACTAGTTAGCCAGCTAGCTAGCTATGTACCTCTGGGCTAACAAGCCCTGACTAGATTTGAAAGGGCATTTTTTTTATTTTTCTTCCATTCTTTTCTTGTGCACTGATGTACAGTTCAATAATTGGTGGTTATTAGTGAGCTTGCTGGAAGAGGAGCTGGGTAGCTGGTTAACCCTTTCCTCCCTGAAAGGACAGCAGTTGTCTTTCATCTCATTTCAGAGGATTAAAAGGCAGAGAGATGGCAAGAGAGTGAGACAGAGATGGATGCCTTTAGTGGGGGTTGGTTATTATTTTTTTGCCAACAGCAGATGCCAGGCACAGTGGTTTCAACCGGGCACACTTTAAAACACAACACAGCTGCCTTCTCTGCATCTGGGCAATGGATAGAAAGAGGAGGGAGGAGAGGAGAGAGAAGCAGAGGAGAATAAGAAAAAAGACAGGGAATAAGAATGAAAGAGAGAGAGAGCTGGAGACAGACTGTGTGGGGAGAAACAGAGGAACACAAGGGAAGAAACAGGAGGAGAGAGAGGAAGAAACAAAGGCTGACACAGATAACATCTATCAGCACAGCAGAAACATGGGCCGGGTTTACCATTATAAATAGAGAGATACCCATATCCCCCTCCCACCTCATCCCCAGTTTAGCATTCCCTTCCAAAAGCTGGGAACCACTAACTGGGCCAATCCACAACAGGGATTAGCTATCTAGCTGTGGAGGCATTTAAATGTGCACATAGCAAGCTCTGCGCTTCATGTGGGAGTGACTGTAAACACAAACATACTGAGGTGTCAGAAAGAAGAAAGAAAGACAGAAAGAAAGACATGGTTTACTCTATTGTTTTTACTGCTTTTTAAGGGATGTCACATTGAATTGTAATACTATAGAGAAGACATGTAACATAGAGAATGCAATATTGTAGCATGACATTAAAAATATACATTTGAACATTTGATACAGTGCAATGTTCTCATGAAACAATTGATAACATCAGGAAAAGCAACGAGAAAATGAAGAATATTAAATGCAGAAAATGTACCAAGATTCACCAAGGATGAGAAATAAACAGGATGAGATATGAATGAAAGATTATGAATATACCAAGAGATGAAGGCAATGTTAGAAAGATAGAAGACTGTGGAGACATGCATTGTTGAAAATGTTGACCCATATATTCTGTTTAATGAATATACTGTATATGTCTCTGTATGTGCACAATGCCCAGGGGAAAATGTGGCAAGTCGCTCTTTCAAAGCTGCCTATTGAGCTGTGTGATATGCAAAATAGAGGTAGATTGAAATTTTCTTTCTTTCTCGCTCCCCACCTGTGGACAGTGGTGCAGGGCAAAAGTCAGCACCACTGAAAAGGGAATTACACACTATTATTATTTCACAGTATGTATAATTTCAAAGACCCTTGCACCACAGCATGCTTGTTTCTCTCCATCGGTCTCTCTTTCCCCCCTCTCCCTCTCCCCTTTTCTTTTGTTCTACCTCTATTAGAGTTGTCCTTGACTGCCGAGCGAGCGCGCAGTGCAGCCTTTGGTTGAGAGGAGCCAGTCAAACGCTCTCTCGCTCTCCTGTTGAGACAAGAATAGGACATGGTGGAGAGAGAGAGAGAGAGAGAGACAGAAAGGATAGTGAGAAAGAGAGGAGAGAGCCTTTTTCAATTCAGCAAACATCTTCCTAAAGCCACGAAAAAGCTGTGAATGAGACAGGAAGAGTGTTAGCAGGAAGTTGGCCTGATGACTAAGTGTCTGAAGACAGGGGAGAGCTCCAGGCATCTTGTTTGGAGAGACAGTGAATGAAAAGACATTGTCTGCCAAGAAAGAAAGCCTCAGAAATTGCAGTGCATTATTCCCTAAGAGAAGCAGGGAATGTTGAGCTTTGATCCTGGAAAACCTATGCCTCACTGTGGAATGGCAAGGTGGCTTTTTTTTATATATACCAATCATTAATAGAATATTAATACAGAAAAAGATCAAGCAAATACTGCAGAAGCTGTGGTGGCCTCTAATAATTTATTAGAACATGTAAATATGAGCATTAGTCATAATTCATTAATCCACTTGTGCCTTAGTGGATATAAGAAGATTTGGTGGTGTTGGTTGGGTGTGGAAAGGTTATGAAGTGTCAAACTGAGAAACCTCGAGAGATGAGATTTTAGGCTCCATTCACAACAACAATCCTCTTTCCCGTCATGTCAGTAAATCTTTCCGAGGTGAGTACCGGCTACTGTAGAACGGGGTTAGGGGTTAATGTTTGCCATTTTGCAAAGCACTTCGATGTAGACAGACATACAGTAAAACAGGCAAATAAACAGATAACAAACAGATGGACACGCAGACAGGTAAACAGGCAGATAGACGAGCAGACAAACAAATAGAGACACAAACAGATGACGAATAGACAGGCAGATAGTCAGGCAGATTGGCAGAGCGTCTGACAGCCTGGCCGCTTTCCGGCAGCGAGGTACTGGCTAGAAAGAGTGGCTGGCAGGCAGACAGGCAGATGGACAGGCAGGCACGCATGCACACAGAGAAACAGACACAAAAGCGGACAGACAGGAGGACCGAAGGAATAATGGATAGAGAGACTGGCTGGAAGAAAGACAGGCATGCAGAGCAGCAGACAGAAAAGCAAGCAGAGAGGTTGCCAGACAGACATGCACTGTTGGTAGCAGGACAGGCAGTTGGCATAGGAAGGAGACATGGGGACAGCAAGTGCCTCTGGCAGCGGGGGAGAGCGAGATAGAGGGAAACAGAAATAAGGGGAGAGAGAGATAGAGAGAGAGAGAGAGGGATGAGGTCAGTGTACGGCTGGCTGGCTGACTGTTGATCTGTGGCACTGGGCTGGCAGAAGAGTCTCCTCAGGGAGAGAACAGCTCCACACAGCCTCCGTCTCCATCCCCCCAGCCCTCCACCCATCCCTTCATCCCTCCATCCCTCCATCCCCCAACTGGGCTGGAAAGACAAGCCTTATGAGGAGAGAGACTTGTAGCAAACAGTGGCACAGAGAGGTGAAAGAAGGCAAACGTGTTTGAAATTAGGAGTCAGAGTGACAAATGCCAACCAGTAATGGTTTGAGGAATGAGGATGGGAATGAAAGCATCTTGCTCGGGGAATGAATGTGGGCAAGCTCTCCTCTCCTCTCCTCTCCTCTCCCCTCCTCTCCTCTCCTCTCCTCTCCTCTCCTCTCCTCTCCTCTCTACACCTCTGATGATAATATAGAAATATAAATTGTACATTGGATCATAGTTCCTTTATAAATATTGTACCGATCTGTTTTAGTAGTATATATATTTATACTATATTTAATGCATAATGCATTTCTGCATAACAAGTTCAGAAACATTCGACTTTTAAAATTAGCCACCCTCAGTACATCATATTTACATGTATGTATCATATTCACTGTTATTATACTGTACATTGAAAGCATTTTGTTGATGCACATATCCAGAGCAACTTACACTGACGCAACAGCAGCATGAGCCTTCAAGACATTGGAAACAATCGGTACAATGCAGCAGTGAAAGCCAGATGAAGCAAACATTTATATCTGGAATGATCATATACCACATATAAAAGTGTGGAGAAGGTTAAATAGACTAAAATGACTGTGTAGAAATGGTTTCATTTATTTTTTAAAAGAGAATTTGACTAAGCATAGCTGTTACTGGTATTTGTCATATAATATTTCACGATCATATTTCCAAACCAGCCGAGGCAAAATGCATTGCAAATGTTGAAAATGCTTGAACGCCAGAAGAAAAAGTCTCTGGCTTGCTAAAAAGCCTCCGGAGGTATTTTCAGGACACAGATGTAATATTAGAATATTATGGTTGTTTTGACTTACCTGTGTTTGGACAGTTGAAATATTGAATCAGTGTGTCGATATGTGATTTGAGATGCCGAGGATGTTTTATATGTTTTATGTTTTTTATGGCTTTCTCTTGGCTAGAGTTACACAAGGTTAATGTTACAGCCGTGTGTGTTTGTGTGTGTGTGTGTGTGTGTGTGTGTGTCTGTGTGTATGCGTGTGAGTGTTTTGCTGCAGGGTGCAAAGCTGCTCCAAATGTCCATCTGCTGAGTTCACAATCCACCTGAGCCCACTCATACATGCACATGTGCACCCCCCTCCACACACACACACACACACACACACACACAAATTCATGCAGTTGCACCCATGCTCACGCACACACACAAACTCACACATTCACACAGTCACATGCAGTTCATCGTACCTCAGAACCTCCAACACTCCGTTCATACCTGTACAGCCATGCTGAGCGTTCTCCTTGTTTCAGCTCTATTCAGACCTATCTTCATTCTCACAACCATTTGCATAAAAAACATCCCACCTTTTCTCAAGCTGTCACCTTGATGTAGCTGCAATACTCAGTGTGATATCAACATAACAAGTTTTCTGACAAGAATCCAGAAATGCACATATACATATTTCACAACAGGTGTTAAAAGAAGTACAGGGGGAAAGAAAGGAATGCGGAGGAAGAACCCAAACACACACACACAAACAAAGCAGGCACATATGAACACATGTACACACAAGAAATTCATACAGTGTATGTCTACGTGTACGTTTACATACACACAGTTCGCGTTTGCAGATGATTGTTTGTTCAGCTTGTATTTCAGTGTGGGCATGTGTGCTCGGCGCACTGAGTGCCAAGCTGATAATTATTGAAACGAGGCTGTGACTTGCTGTTGGTAGATCTCTGCATCAAAATTCATTTACAAGTGCCACATTAAACACCTGTTTCTTTCCTGAGGATTTGGTCTATGTTTTTCAGTGACACTAGACATGGTTGAATACTCTTACTCTTAACTGGGTTAAAGACAAGCGAGTGAGCTGTAACGTCCAAATAAATGCTGCTTTTATGGGCGCCGTGCTCACTTATTCATTCACTGAGTACAGAGCCGGCCAACATCAGCTCTACAGTAGCCAAACAAGTGCCAGTGCAGCTGACATTTTAGAGGTGTCTGATAATGTGCAGGAAATTTGAATCCCTTTATTCCACTTGGATTTTAAGATTTTCTCTGAGAGCTGTGGGTTTGATTCTTGGTAGAAATATATTTACACATTATTGTGGGACACTTTTATTACACAAGTTGTGTTTTATTTGGATTATTTAAGATATTGTGATTTAAAGTAGGCCAAAAAAGAAGATAAAGACAGTTTATTTAGCCATAAACAGAGTACCACACTATGACAACAGAACATATTCCACAGAGCTCTTTTGGCTGTATTATAACAACATAACAGACGTTCAAATGGGAGTAGTCCTATTGGTAAGAACTTTCCTACTTACATTCCACACAGAAAGACTAAAACATAGAGGTAGGAATGGTATTTATCATACAGTTACTTGACCAAGACCATTCACTGTCTAAATATTGTAGATAGCAGTGCATTTTAGATCTTTTTGTGCATATTATTGTTAGCCAGCTCCTGCATAAATTCATGGATGTATGTGCCTCCTGATGATTGCCTACATTCATACTTTCCCCTTTTTACAAACTCCTATCTAGTCTAGTCTGCTTTGCTTATTCTTTGTCTGAAATAATCATTTTGTCAGTTTTAGACTGTATTTTGTTCAGATGAAGCTTTCATGCAGCTTCTTTTTTATATGAAAAATTATTTGTTTTTTGTAGTTGTTGTTGTTTTTTTAGAAAAAAAAGTATAGTTTTGTTAGCGGTAACCAAAACCCAGATATATTGGCAATATTATCAAAACATGTAAAATGATACCATGCTTTAGACAGAAGACATGGAGAGTGAGAGAGGAATATACAGTATGTGACCACAGTTATGCACTCTATTTAGGTTTTTCATAAGATTCAAATATATGATCCATAAATGACACAATGTTAAGCATTATTCTAATACAATCAGTTTTACATCTCAGTGACAAACAGCTCTAGATGGTGAGTGTTAGCCTGCTGGGTTTATTGTAAGAGTCTCTAATAACACTGCTTGCTGATAATGTATAGTTTAATATATAAAAGCCTATAAGAAAAATAATATTATCGGTGGTGACTCAAAACCACTGCTGAATAAAAATGACAAAGCCAGAGGGAATAAATCTACTTTCATGGACAGTCTTTCTGTGTTTGTACTTATTTATGGAGTGACTTGTGAAGTGGCAGGCTGAACCTTGCAGACAGGGCAGTAGCTGCTCTGGTCGTGTGTATACCTCTGAGAACGCTCTCTGGCTTTCAGGGAGCTATTTTGAATTACTGTGTGATTCATTCAAATCGAAACAAATCCTGCCTCATGTTGTCCAACATCTTTGACTCCTACACTGGAAATATAGGTCCTACTGGAGTAGAGAGTGAGGGGACATTTTCTATTCTGTTCTATTAGGCTGCTATTTTTGGTGCCACAGGATACCCAGTGACTGTGTAGAGCCTTGTCAGTGACGAATGTGTTTGTGTGAGAAACAGGGGTGGGGTGTCTTCCCACAGGAAGATATGCATGTGTGTCTGAGCGACTGTGTTTGAGATGGATGGAATTGGGGGGGATATTCAGTGTTTTTCTATCTCTCCTGTAAGACTCTGTGTGTGTGTGTGTGTGTGACAGAGGAAGAGAAAGAAAGAGAGACAGCATGTGTGTACAGTAGCAGGGTGTTCTCTCTCTCTCTCTCTCTCTCTCTCTCTCTCTCTTTCTGGCTCGCTCCCCCGGGGTGATTCAGTGTGTGTATGCCCATTAGCTTGCCCGACTGTGTGTATACCTCTGAATGTGAATGCCAGCTATGCTGTGTGTTTGTGTGTGTCTGTATTTGCCTGCCTGCCTGCTTCAGTGCCTATGCTGAGATACAGCATGCCAAGCTGTGGGTACCTTTGTGTGAGTGTGTGTGTGTGTGTACATGTGCGCGCTGCGCCTGCTGTCATCCCGGGGTAAAGCCTCAGGACATATAGGGTCATGTGACAGACACCCCTATCTATCTATCTGCAGACTGCATCATTTGTATTCTGGGTAGACACTGGCAGCTAAGCGGGGGGGTAGGGGGTGGGGGGGGTCGGGTTATGAAGAGAGTGAGTGAGAAAGAAGGAGAGATAGGGAGAGAAAGAGACGGGTTTTGGGGAGGGAGAAATAGAGAAAAAAATAGAGAAGAGAACAATAGACCTCATCAGTGCATTGAGACCTGGGTGCAATCAGACACACACACACACACACACACACACACAAAGAGTCGTGCACATACAAGCATGCCTACACATGCTCACAAAACTGCCATGTAGTCATACATCCATTGATACATCAGTAACAGTATGTGTACACACACTGGTGTCTTTGCCAATTCATAAGGGAGGTCTGATATGAATGACGAGAAGGACAACGCCACAAGAACTAAATGTTGGAAAATGTCATCAACAGCAACACAAAAGGAGCTATTTCATTAACCGGGACAAAGCTCTACCACACAGCATCAGTTTGGCATAGCTTAGGGTTAAACTCCCATCTGATGTGATAAAAGACAGCTAACCTTCAAAGATGCTTGGCGTTCACTGCAATAATACCCCAAACTGCCTCTTTGGATTCATCCCGCCGTCTGTCTGGTGAGGAAAGATTGTATATGTCTTCTCTGTAAATAAGCATTCAGCCTTCATTGACAGACAGCCACATGCAGAGGTATCAGTTCACCAACCAAACTCTCAGGATCTAATATCATTCACCAGCAACATTCAAATCTGCTTACAATGAAATTTGTGAGGACAAGTGAAGCAATGACTGACAACTGCAGAGATGTTATAATTGGTCAGTCAATAATTTTTTACATGTCAGGGCCTGATACTTGAACATTTAGGGGCATAAATACAGTCTGCAAAAGGCGCAGGAGTAAACTGATCTTACCAAGAGACTACTTAAGAATTCTGAAACACAGGATGTACTGGAGACCTGACAAATGACAGGGGGTCCATTGTGCTTCACTAATGCAACTAGTGCTACAGCTAACGATCATTTGCACTATCGATTCATTTACTGATCATTTTCTCAATTAATTGTTTGTTCTGTGAGATGTTAAAAAATAGTGAAAAAATGGCATTTACAATTTCTCAGACGCCACGGCTTGTTTTGTCTGACTAATGGTCTAAGATATTCAATCTACGCTCATACAGGCTATGACAAGGAAAACAGCATTTGAGGAGCTGGAAGCAGAAAATATTTGGCATTTTTACTTGAAAGATGATTAAACGATTTTTTAAATGGTTGACAGTTAATTTTCTGTTGTTCAACTAATCAACTAATCATTACAGCTCAAAATGCATCCCCTTATACTGTAAATGCAAATTTCTGCCCAAAATGTAATTTATGTTATGTGTTTACTGTATGTAGAAATGACCATCAGCCTTATCAGATTTTTTAACTCTTAAATATAAATATCAGCCGCAAAAATCCATTATAATCTGAATTCAGTATTGAATCTGCTTCATACAAATCCCTTATTAAATCTATTTGGATTTATCTTTAGGTTATCTTTCAGCAAAAAGTTTCATTTTGGTGTTTTGTCAAGCTAAAGATTACATCAACACCAAGCTAAAAAAAATAGTGTTTTACAGCCCTCTCTGGTTGAAAGTTTGAAGTCCACACCCACCATCAGTGAGGCTGTGATGTTAGTCTTCAGTGACAAAGTTAGTGCTAAGTAGCTACAGCTGATATAATCTGCTATCAGTAAATATCTGACACTTCAGCTGGTGAAAGTGACAGTCAGGGGCTAGCTAAAAATGAGAAGCCTGTCACCTGAATGTTTGTACATCGCTCTTAGACGAGACGAAACCGAAAGCAGCCAGTTGTAGAGTGAAATGTCACCCCTGTGCCATGTCAGCTGTGGGAGTTGTAGTTTTTGTTTTGTGTGAATCTTGATCAGGTGTCAGAATCGGAGTCACTCATTTAATCATTTTTTGTGTTCTCACACTCTAATTTTCATTTGTATATGCTAACAATGTAGAACCCTGGACATACTGCAGGTCGCCACACTAGCAGCTCAATGCTCCCTCATGGCATCATGTACAACAGTGGGCATGAATAGTGTAGTTTTCTATAGGCAGAGGTGCTGTACAGCTCTGTGTTTTCCTGTGGCTATTTCAAGTCTTGGCTGTCTCACTCCTCGACCTTGGTGTTCTATAGCTGCTGGGGATGAGAGATGGTGTTAACACTTCTAAAGGCGTAAATCACCTCCCTCTCTCTCTCTCTCTCTCTCTCTCTCTCTCTCTCTCTCTTTCTCTCTCTCTCTCTCTCTCTCTCTCTCTGTCTGCCCCCCCCTCCCACCACCACCACCACCACCACACACTTTCTCTCTGTCTCTCTCCCTCACTGCAGTGTTGTTCTCTTCACTCGGTATCTGTGTGCTGAGAGGTGATTGGAGTCTTCCTAGTCTGATAATGGGCCACATGTACACACTGTAATACACACACACATACACACACACACACCTTTTTACAGCCACAGAGCAGAGAGAAAGAGAGAGAGAGAGAAAGAGAGAGTAGACTCATCAAGTAATTAAGGCCCTGGCTCTCCCTTGGAAATTAAAGGAATGGCCCTTTGCTCTCCTCTCTCTGTCTTTCCCTCGCTCTCTCTCTCTCTTCCTCTTCCTGCTGGGCTGATTGCTGTCTGGCTTCCCTCCTCACCTGAGTATTTCACTCTCTCTCCCAGGCAGTCAACCCATAGTGCATTGTGCTGGTGATTACCCCACTGTGGGTAATTGCGGCGGCGGTTCGCTCGATGTTATTTCCCCCTCTCTCTGCCCTTACAGAGGAGGAGGCACCTCCCTCGAGGAAGAAGAGGGGTGGGGGGGGGTGCATTTTTAGCTATGTGTGTGTACGTGTATCTTATTGGGAGGGGGCAAGCTAATAATGAGTGCACTGCATGTGTTCCTCTGTGCATTGTAGCCATTTATTCCTTTATTTTTAGTTTGTTGGAGTAGGAGACTCAGACTGCTTGCGTGGTCACTGTGTATCTTTGTGTGTTTGTGCTTGTGAGTACAGTGAAGCCCAGCAGGTCATGCATGCGCGGTCAGTTCCATCTCTCACGTCCTTGAAGAGAAAAGCGGGTCAGAAAACTGCTTTTACCTTGGCTCACTCTTTCTCTTTGATAAGAGCAGGGAAGTCATAAAGAGCCAGTACACTTCACTACCTGACAGCTTCTTTCACCCTTGAACTTCAGTGTCTCAGACAACACTGCTGTGTGTGATATTTTGTGGGAGAGATTCAGACCGACAGGCAGATTCTTTTTTTTTTTTTTTTTTTTTTTTTTTTTTATAACTGTGATAACAAAACATCACCCCGCAGTTAAAACATGGTATGTGTTGATTTCATACAGGTGGCTCTGTGGTTAGCATTGTCTTTGTCTGTGTATGTATCCTGCAACAAGCCCTCCAGATTCAACAACCAAATATATCATTGGCTGTAGGTTGCCATGGTTACAATGATGACACACTAGTTACAACTATTGTGTTAACTACTGTGTTAAAATCTGCCGTTTTGTTGACCCATCCATCCACCCACCTCCTTCCTCTGCGGACTTTGTTGCTTTAGAATAAGGTCACACTGTTTCCTCCATAATTCCTGTGGCTGCTTGAGGGCTTCATCACTTGAACATAAACTCATGTAGTTTTTGGGGCATTCTGGGTGTAACCATCTCTTGCCCAGTGTGTGGATTGGATGGTTAGTTGACAGTAGGTGAAGTAGTGTGACAGAATAAAAAGAATCAAGTCAGCCCCACCGCCTGCATTTTCAGGAGATTTTTTGTTTTTGGGGTTTTTTTCCCCCAAATTTTTCCCCATTTTTACAAATATAATTAAGTTTATTTATTTATTTATTTATTTATTTTTTACCAAATTTGAATTTGGAGCACTTGGAATATTGATTCTTATGATCCACTCATTACCCAGAATCGTCTGTTTTATCAAGGAATGTACTTTCTTGTAGCCTAATTATTTTGTGAGGTGATACTATTTACTGATGGAGGATAAAGTGGACTGGACAGTTTACTATGGAACCCAAAGTGTTCAGTATTAAATAAATAAATAAATAAAACACTGTGAAATAAATAATCAGATTAATACATAGAGTGAAATATAGTTAGAATTAATAATATTTTATTAAAACTTGAGTGGCTCTCTCAACTTCATTTTGTTAATTTTTATTTTATTTCGATTTTTTTTTCCAAAGTCTGTTTCTTTTCAGAATGACCTTTTTCAAATTTTTTCCCATTGAAAAAGTAAACTAAATCAACCAACTGGCTGTTGCTGCAAATGCATTAAAAGCAAAGACAGAAAAACTAACCTCTGCTTTTATTTATTTTAACAAAGCTACAATGCTACCTACCTAGCCAGCTAACTAGCTAGGTTAATTTGTAAACCTGTTACTTAGACATGACACTAAATAGCCAGTGTTAACAGCAGCAGATGGTTAATGCAGAGTTACCTCTGCAGTGCTTTGATTTTAAAGATGTACAGAGAGAGACACAACTCTGTGAACAACTAAAGGACAGTCTTTCCCATTGGTTAGAGAGGTTGGGGGCATGTGCTTGGCTTAAAACTTAGAGGGCAGGCTCTGGTGACAACTCCACTGTCATGAAAAGTGACATTATTAACACATTATTAGCATCTATTATTCTACACCTTCACAAGTTGATGTAAACATGTTTTCCTACCTTTTGGGGTTAAGTCTATTGCAGCAAACAGTACCTAAACAAAGAGGTTCACCTTTGGTTCCCAGTTACATAGAGTACTTGGACCCCATCATACTTGCTTTGCAAATGAATTTAAACTATTAATGTATTTATTTATAACTTATTTATTTATTTATTTAAAACTGAACACTTCAGGGCTCCATATATCACCTCCTATAGGCCAGTGTTACAAAAACACTAAAACTGTATTTCACATGCTTTTGTTGTGCTGCCTGCCCACAAGAGGATTTGTTAGAAAATTTCAGTAATATTAAAGTTGTCTAGATGCAGGGTCATGGGATTTTTTCAGTTGGTTTCTGCTGTATCATTGTTTTGACATTGTGGTCAGTGTAATGCCTCTCTGGGATTAAAGGGTTGGGGTGGTTTAGTTTAGGGATATAGTGGATCAGGGGTTTTTTTAAACTGAAAAGCTTTTGAATTACTAACCTCTGGTGCTGTCTGGTCATTGACTGGACTCCTGAATAGACACTCTGAGCACACTGCCACCTGAAACAACCAAAAATAGCCAAGATGTGGCTATGAATCATGGCAGTGGATCTGCCCTCTGTACAACACCGTGCTCCCACTGTATTAGGAGGCAGAGGGGTTTGGGTTGAAATGATCCCCTTAAGTCAGAAATGATATGTGTACTGTTCCCTGTCATCTTACTTTGTGTTTGCAGTCCAGTCCAGTGGAAGCACTGATTCCCACAGAACAGTGTGAGGAGAAACAGATAAAGGTGCCAGCTGGCTTTATTATCAGACCAATCTAATCTCCTGCTCTCTAGCTAACACACCAGACCAATAAACATACATTTGCACACACACACACACACATTCATTTTTGTTCTCTTCGTCAAGTTATCTTGTTTTTAACCAGCACTCTATCACCCACCTTTCTCATCTCACAATTTGTTTCACAAAGAAGCTAGCTTTTGGACTTGTGCTTGACTTGCAGTACTGTTAGGGCTGTAAATATTTTATTTATGTTTACAAGAGACTGCAGTTCGACTCTCAACATGGTCAGAAACTCCTCAAACACATGAAGCTATACTGTGACAATGCCAGTTTCATCTGCAGCATGAGGACATTCAGATTCAGACCAAGAAATCTTCATAGCTTCTTCACCTACATTGTGTGTACATGTGTGTATGTGTGTGTCCAAGAGGCAATGAACAGGCAGTGAAAAGAACACAGGATATGGAACAGAGAGAGGGAGAGAAATAGAGAGAGAGATTTCATCTCCTCTCTGCCTGTATACATATCTGGTAGAATGTAGGTCAGGCAGCCCCAGTCACTCTCAGAGCCTGGGAGAAGGAGATTGCTGTGTGTGTGTGTGTGTGTGTGTGTGTGTGTATGTGTGTGTGCATCCACATCACATGAATAAAGCATTCGTCTCTCTTGTAATATGTGCTTATTTGTGTGTGCCCCCTTGTCCTCAAGTGCCATATGTGTGTTTCTGTATATGATGGGTGATTTTTCTGTGTGTGTATCTGTGTGTGTTTTAAATGCCTGTCATGTCCAGTACCTGTATGTGTCATAGAAAATGCCACAGCGGACATCACAGCCCACTTTTCATACCGCAGTGTACATAACCACACAATAGGGTTTTCATTACAGTTGTGTGTGTGTGTGTGTGTGTGTGTGCGTGCGTGTTTGTGCGTGTGTGTGTGTGTGTGTGCCAGAGCAGCCAGTCTTCCAAGGATATTTACAGTGTGTACAATAGCTTTGATAGATACTGTATGGGGGCCCAGTAAAGGGCAGGCATGGTCCCCTCTTATTCTCTAAGGAATATACTGCGAGAAAATCTCACACACACATACACACACACACACACACACACACATTCACACACACACTTGTAGGATCCTGGGCTGAGAAGAAGTCTACCAGTCCTTGGTCTATATGTGTGTGCATATTTGTGTGTGTTTGCCTTCCTGTGTGTGTGCTCCCATTGCAGTTGAAGGCCTATTCTTCTTCCCTTGCTGTGCTGTCTGTCACTGTCCTTGGTGCTGAAACTGGCAGACTAGCACCTCGACTGCATGACTGGAATACCATACACAAACACACACACCTATTGTACACAGCCACAGTATGCTGTATTGTTGTATTGTATCTTTTTCTGTTGTCCATAGTACTCACACTTTGCCAATTTCCATTTGTCTTTCTCTCTTTCACTCTTTTTTGTCACCCCTCCCCCCCACCCCTCTGTCTTTGACTGTTACACACACACACACATGCACACACACACACATGCATGAGCGTGTGCGCACACACACACACCAGGGGAATGTGGGATGTGTCCTGATGAAGAGTCAGAGAGCTGTGATTTGTCATCAGCCTCCACATGAAGACCTTCATCAGAGGACAGACCCATCACTTACACTCTGATTATAATGACCAAGAGGCCAGGGATGAGTGTGTGTGTGTGTGTGTGTGTGTTTGGGAGTTGCCTGTTTTTTATGGGGTAGAAACAGGTGGAATTGTGTAACAAATTTTGCTTAAATCATTCACATAACCTACTTTGGATTTTGTCAAATACAGTACATAGTCTGTGCTGACATGGAGGGTGGCTGTGGCTCAGAGGTAGAGCGGGTCATCCGGTAATCGGAAGGTCAGTGGTTCCTCAAGTCCGCATGTTGAAGTGTCCTTGGGCAAGATGAATGTGTGAATGATTAGAAACTCCTCCTGATTAGCAAGCCCCTTACATGGCAGCCTCTGCCATCAGCAAATGAACGTGTGTGTAAATGGGTGAATATGGTATGTAGTTTAAAAGTGCTTTGAATGGTTAGAAGACTAGAAAGGTGCTATATAACTGCAATCCATTTACCATAGCCACAAAAGTGTTCCTTTAACCAGCTGAGCCACTATTTAATCCGAATTTCTACATTTTTACATAGCGCCACCCATGCCCAAAAGCACTTTGACTTTGCTTTACAGCCATGTTGTTTTTTGTGAATGAAAATGTTTTAGAGGTGCACCAGTGGCTGTAATCAAGTACGAACCAGCCTTTGATGCTGTTTTCAAAAACATAAAAGACAGCAGGACCATAATCGTAATATGAAAATGTAGTTTGAGTGGCCCATTGTTTCACATTAGGGTTTCACATTAATAGCCATTTTCAGAGTTGTTTGCGCTATCCCCTTACAACTCGCTCACACTGTTTCCAGCTCGGCCATGCTTATTATTCACACTACAAAGGGAGTGGACAAAAAAGGTGGAAAACAGAGGTATGTGTGTGTGTGCTTGTATGTGATGAAGGGCAGAAAAAGACCCCCTGTTGTTTCAAAGTAAAGTCCGCTTATGCATGTAACCACTGCCGCTCCTTTTACATAACACACAACAGGCACTCTGAGCACTCACTCTATGCCTATGGTTGTGTTTGTCCTAAGGGACCGGCTATTGTTTTGATTTAAGCTGCTTTGAGATAAGTTGTGAATGACTGTGGTGTGTGTATGTGTGTGTATATGTGTTATGGGCCGTCTGGTAGGCTCCCTATGGGGGCCTTCATTCTTTGTGATGGTCCCTATACACCATCAACACCTCATCTGTTCTCTACCATACATTCTCTCAATTAGCAGCAGCGGATGGAAAGGAGAAAGGAAGAGAGAGAGAGAGACGGGTGGGCAGTGTTTGAGTGCACATGTTCACTCACACCTCCATCTCTTTTCCTTTCTCCTTCTTCATCTCTCTCTGTGTCTCAGGTTATTTCACCTTTTTTTTTGACAGAGTGGGAAATCGACCCCTTTACCCGATCTTCTCCCACATTCCTCCCCAACCCACCACCCCCCCCCCTCCCACCCCCATTTCCTCTCCCCCTCTAACTCAGCGAAGGATGGAGAGCTGAGGAGAGAAATCATGGAGGCAGGCACGGATCATTAGCTATATTTGTCCCCACTTCCTGCAGAAGATGATAGATCTAGCTAATTACCCCATGTTGCCAAGCCTATCGCACACGACAAGCGGCCGTCGTTATGGCAGAAATCAACGTTCGCTTCGGCATGTGCCGCATAGCTGATGCTATATGACTATTCATGAGCTTGGAATTAAAGGAGAGGAGGAAATTTCAGATCCTGTCATGGATGTGTGTGAATGTGATTGTTCTGGAAATGATTTAAATGATGCATGTTCTCCATCTTCTTCCCTCTGTGTAGAAAATGAGTTTGGAGGAGACGTGGTGAGCCTTTCCTCTCCAGCTGAACGTCAGTAGGTCACGGTGGAAGCAGAGGTCTGGACCAAAGAGCTGTCTCAACCCCAAACCATTTCAGGTTAGAGTTTGGTACATCCTGTTTTTACACCCAAACATGTTTGTTTTTATTTCATCGTGTTCACACCTCTACTGATGCAGAGTTGTGTGATAAATCTGAATTATTTTAGTTTGTATTGGCATTTTTGTAGACTAATTTTAGGAAACCATGTTTGAACGTTACATACAAGGCAATGAAGTTGACTAGAATGGAGATTGTATGAAGGAAAAAACATGCAACCTCAGATCCACTTACATAGTAAACAGCTCCATTCAAACCTGCACAGTAACAGCTCTCTGTCATCACTGGACCAGCTGATAAGTTGTTGTATTGTATTCAGATCACAGTTTTTCACACTCTAACCATTTTAGAGTCCTGCACTGCTGCCGTCACCCACCAAGGCCATTTTCCATACTAGTTAGGAATCGCTCACCAGATTTCTGTCTCCATCACCCTCGCTCTTTTTCTCATTCTGACTTTCTCTCTCTCTCTCTCTCTCTCTCTCTCTCTCTCTCTCTCTCAGCACCCACTCAGATGCTATCTGCACAGCCCTTCACACTAATTCAGATGCACTTACCATAGCATCAGTTTGGCACACATGTTTACTGTCACTAGATGATGCATGGTGTAAATACCTATTTGCAGTGAAATTCGATAATGCCAGCACAGTTTTGGTGGTTCCCTACTGCTACACTGTACAGAATATCAATGTGATGTGAGAGTACGTGTTGGTGCGTGGTGTTGGTGTGTGTGTGTGTGTGTGTGCGTGTGTGTGTGTGTGTGTGTGTGGCAGAGGGTGGGGTTGGCACCATATGCCTGAAATGCATTCTCCCAAAACTTCAAGGTGAAAACAAAGGGAAACTGATAACGATGTGAATTGTTGTGACAGATGTCTGAGCACCCCCATCCCCCATCACCACCACCAAAATGATAAGCACACACACACATACAGAATGCTTTTTTGTGTGTTGATTCATATTACAGTAATCGCTGAATTTTCTATCATGTTTGATTCCCAGTAATATCCTGATTCTTCTCTGTCAAACAGGGTATTTCTTTCTGTGCCATTAGTTTGTGTCCGATGACATTCCTGCGTTCTTTATTGTTATGAAGACACACAAATAATAAACGCAGTCGCTTAAATTTTCAAGGCAAAGAATTTACATGTTGTGGTTGTATTGATGCCGACTATACAGTCAATACAAATACAAACACAGTTGGCATTTGAATGGCTGCTTTTTCCAATATGTGAGCTGAATAAAAAGTTTAGTTGCATTCCACATCCCATTCACAACATATGTGCATTTTCAAAGGAAATCAGTCTTCAGCACTGTTTTGAATTAACACTTGTGTTTATAGGCTTGGATGGTGTGAATTTGAAAAAGGGTGTAGCCTTCACTTAGTGTCTCTTGCAGTCATTTTATTGAGGACCCTGTATATTCTCAAAATCCATAAAATCCCAACATAATATATGCTGCATAATGTGCCACACAGATTAAAATTCATGGATGCAAATTGCAAACCACGGGAAGAACTTTTGTCATACACACTAAGAGGCATTGAATGGTAAATAGGAATATGAAGTATAGCAGGATTTTTACCTAATTACCTACTGGCTTGTACTTGTTTTTTAATATACCAACAGTGGAGATCATGTGTGAAATAAAGTGGTGAATTACTCAAACATAAGTTAAACACTTCCACCTCGCCGGAACATTATGTCTGGGCTACAAAACAACCCATGAAAAAGTGCCAGGTCTGTTTGGCATAATCCTTGAAAATGTATAAATGTAATGTGCCAATTTAAGCCCAAGTTGTGTCTGTTCATTGAGAGTGTCCAGAATTATTATTTCAGTTTTTCCATTTTTTATTTAAGTGGCAAATTATAATAATAACCACTGTTTTATACTGTTGATTAAAGTATAAATTATAATGTTAAAGCATTAAAAATGAAAGAACAAGAACATTACAAATCATAAAACATACATATATTTGCATCAAAACGCTAACTTCAATGCCCTGTGAAGTCAATCTATCTCCAAAATGTGAACTATTCACAGACTAGGAAACATCTCTGTTTTCAGCTTTTGGACAATATATTTTTCAGACAATCCAATGGATTTTTTTATGGTTTATTTTTCTTAAGAAATAGGACATTTTTTCAAGGCATAAAGGAACGCTTAATCCTTCAATTTATCTTTAAGACTCATTATCACCAAATGTGGAGATACATGTATATGGTTTCCATTGAACAGCGATTCTATGAATTTTATAGCAGAATTAGTCATTTGAATTCTTTTTGAAATAATATAAGTTACTGGTTGTGTAGAAACACAAAAAGTGCAGTATTTTCTCCAGAGTTTGCATCATTCTATTTGTTTGCTTAACTGGTCAGCCTAAACTTTTGGCACTGGGATCAACGTGACTCTGTGGTTATTCATCTGGGCCTATAATGCCATTGATCCGAGGTCTAATTGAGACACAGACAGAGAAGGAGTGGGCCTCCGCCTAATCCTCAATAAGCAGGCTAACCTTCATTACAGCCGTGACATTTTCCCATGGGGTGCTAAGAGAGAGAAAAAGCCAGACAGAATATGAAGGGCTCTCCAACATATGGTGAGCCGCAGAGGCGTGTATGCTTCCTGGGTCCAACTCTCATGAGGAGCCTTGAGAGAGGCAAGCGGAGATGACAAGACTTACGCTGCCGCTGCCGTTATTGTTGCTGCTGTCTTTTTCTGCTGCTGGATTTGCTCGTTGTTGACGCTGTGTTCAGTGCTGATGCAGACCTCGCTTAAAACTGTGGCCCTCAGAGAGAGTCTGACAGCTTCAGATAGGCACTGTTAGTATGCAGGTGTGTGCACGTGCTTCAGCTAAATATGTATTTAAACAAGCCATTCTCTTTTTTTGTAATTCAAATTTTTATTGCTTTTATCTTTGCTATAAACAATACAGTGTTTCACATTGTTAGACATTCCTTGTTGCTTATAATGCATGTAATGTCAGTGGCATAAAAAACAAAAAATACAAAATAAATAAAATCAGTAGTATAAGGGACATACTAATAATAACATAATTAGGAGGAATATCCATGCAGCTGATTATATTATTTACTATCTGGAGACAAGGTTCATACTACAGGCTTATCAGTCACTGTGCTATGAGTCCAGAAAAGATCCCAAACTGGTGCCTTACTTTTGTTTCTGTTATTCATCCTGTTATATGTAGCATATGCTCATATGAGGCTGTTTTTATCATGTTGTTTGCCCATTCTTCTAATTCTGGAGATTTGGGTGTGTTCCAGTGATAATAATGATAATCTTGGAGATAGTGGTAATTTCCTTCCCAACCAATTGCTCAAATATTCCAAAGTTGTTCTCCAGAAGGGTTGAATGATTGGGCATTCACAAATGCAGTGTCTTTCTGACATTTCCAAAACAAACTGTTATTTATTAAACCCATTCTACTGAGTCTTATTGGTGTCCAATAATATCTGTGTATATTTAATATTAAGTGAATTTCCCTTTAGCTTCCCTTATGTATTTCCCATTATTGGATATAATTTTCAGCCATTCCTCTTCCTCTATTACACATCCCAAATCTTTTTCCCACAATAGTTTTAAGCTCTTACAGTCATCGCTGAGCAGTTGGTTGGTTGTTCTATAAAATACAGAAGCTTGATGGCGCTCCTCAGGTAGTGTGAAATAGTCCATGATGTGGTTTCCATCATTGTACTGGATTCTGGATGTAATACAGTGCCTGATTTATAGATACCAAAAATGTTCTCTTCCCCTAAGATTATATTTTCTTATTATGTCAGAGTATGACATAAACACACCCTCTTCATATAAATCAGCAATATTACATAACCCATTGAGGTGCCACTTCCTCCAATATACTGGTGTCTTTCTGATGCTAATCATATGCCATACGGAGGAATATAATTGTTTACAACATGATAATTAATACATTTATGTATTTTGATCCAGATCTCTTTGGAGTGAGACATGATGGGATTCAATACATTATGTTAACACTGGGATTATCTATCAATAGGGGTAAATGACAATGACAGCTTACTTTTAACACCCACCCACTCTAACTGGTTATCTTTATTCCGGTGTTTGGCTATTTTGGCCATTTCAAAGGAAATATAGTATAATCTTGAATCTGTTAACCCTAGGCCTCCTCTGTTCCTAATATTTGCATGTGCTGAGGTGAGATTACACAATTGGTTATCACCGCTGCCTTTGGGTTTTTTTTATAATGTTTTAATCCATTTAATAAAAGTTGGTCCAAATCCAAAATATGACAAGGCTGCAAATAAAAATTCCCATTGAACACTGTTCTCCCATTGAATTCCCATTGAATTCTGTCTGCTTCAACCAACTCAAATGTAATAATCTTCTCATGTTGTCCATTGATGACCTATTTTTCATAAATCCTACTTGATCAGGTTGTATAATGCTTGGTAATGCCTTTTCCAGGCATAAGGCCAAGATCTTAGTTAAAATCTTGCAATCCAGTTTAATCAGACTTAAAGGTTCTATGTGTAGGAATCAGAAATTCCTTCTCATTAGTGACACCGTTGGCGGTTAAGTGAGCTGCAGTCAGCATCCTGTTCCTCCTTCCTGTGCACGCTCACTCACAGAGCTAGCAGCAGTGTGAGACTATTGCAGGTGATGTCTTTTCCTCGCTTACACTTCTCATAATAACATAAAAAATCTCTAACGTTGTGTTTTGCACATTGATTGTATATAAATATGGACTTACTTTTAACACCCACCCACTTGTCTTCCTACTGCTATGCAAAAGTGAAGCCAAAATATCTCCTTTCCAGGAGGTTCCAACTTGCTTGTGTGATGTCTTTTGGAGCCAGAGTCTGTGCAGTAGAGTCGGACGGCCTGCGGGACACCCCCCCTCAGCCATCCCGCTGCCTGACGAAGGTTTGAGAGCGGCTGTCACTGCTGTCAATCATGATGTCACACCCCCTTTTTATATAATCAAATAACTAATTAAAAACAACTTATCAGAAAAATGAGTACTTGGACAAACATCAGTGTGATGAGAACTACCTAAAATGACAGAAACCATCTTTGGGAAGAATTTATTTGTCGTGTACTTTGATTTTTTAGTTTGGTTCATGTCCCATCCTCTAACATGGAGGGGGTGTGATTTATGACCTATACTACAGCCAGCCACCAGGGGGTGATCCAGATGTTCTGGCTTCACTTTCGGGAGCTGTCATGACGTCCATATTTATATACAGTTAATGGTTTTGCACTGTGTTTCTGCAAAGCATAGCACCATCTTTTTTGTGGCAGATGCCGGTCGTTTGTTGACGTTAGTGGAAGAGAGGCAAGGTATTCTGGAGGGCACAAAAATCTGTTGGATTTTTGCAGAAAATCCAGCCCGGTTCCACAGGCTGATATACCCAACAGACAAAGTCGGGGATGGTCTCATTTTTTAAGTTCCGTTCCAACCCGTTCAGTCATTAGCAATAAAAAACGATTAATACATTTAAATTCTTATGTATGGAACCTTTAAAGGTCAAAAATTAGAGGGGTTTGTTGTGTCTGTCTTTTTTAGGTATTACTGATATTCAGGCCTTGTTGAATGTCAGGGGGAGAGATCCTAATGTAAAAGCATGATTATATATCTTTTGTATGTATGACACAACATTCCTGATTTCATTCTGTTATTGGGCTGTGTAATAATTCCATCTGTTGATGAAAATCCAGGCAGATCAATGTCCAATGTGTATAGTTCTTTATAAAACTGCTGTTGGACCTTTTTTATTTCCTTTGTTGAAGAAACTATTGTACCATCTTGCCAATTGCTGGTATTACATTATAGGAATTTTGTTGCTTTAGTTGTCTAGCAAATAGCTTGCCTTTTTTCTCTCCCCCTTCATAGAAAGTTGTCCCAAGCCTAAATAAAGCATATTGAACTTTTTAATGATAAATTTCCTGCAATTAAAACTTAAGCTTACATATATCTTGACATAATTTATGTGTAAAATGTTTTGATAGTTCTATTTCCTGATTTCTAATTTCAGTTTCCAATTCCTTTATTCTCTTCATGTCCTCTTTTTTTCTCTTTAGATGCATGTGCTATCATTTTCCCCGTAACGTAAGCTTTTGATACTTCCCATTCCATTGCTTTTGTATCTGTGCTGCCAGCATTCATTTAAGATTGATTGATTTAAGATTTAAGATCCTCCTTCAACAATAAGTTAAAGGTCTCATCTCGTAATAACGATGTATTCATTCTCCATTTACCTTTTTTCTCTGTGTCAGTATTTATATCAATACCAAACTCTAATGCTGCATGATCTGAAAGAGCCATTGCATTTATTTTACAGTTTACAACTTGTTTTATAATAGCGTTTGAAATCAAAAACATATCCATTATAGAATAAGATTTGTGGCAGTGTGAGCAGAAAGTATGTTCCCTTTCACTGGGATTTATCAATCGCCAGATATCCACCAAACCCATATCCTCACTGATCATATGTATTGCAGCTCTATCCTTAGGCATTACTGTTCCACTAAATGTACTCCTATCTAAAAAAGCCTCTGGAACGTGACTGAAGTCTTCTGCTAAAATGATCTGACCCTGCCTTCTCTTCTGTCGAGGGAGGGGTTTCTCTGGTAGCCATGCGGTTCATTGTTGTTTCTTTGAAATACTTAAGTGTGGTTGCAATTGGGGTTCAGAGAACTTCTCCAGACTGCTCAAGTATGTGTTGTAAATGCCAAGGAAAATGATTTTACCAAAAGGTGTGGATTATCATCTACTAAATTGATATAAATATTGGTGAGCAGAGCTCGTATACTGTGCTGCCATCTTGCTCGGTGTACCCACATGACTCCATCAAATCAGTCTCATATTTAAGTCCACAGTTCATATTTCTCTTTTAAGAAGAGAAGCATTCTTGACATTGAGATTTTTTCTCTTGTTTTTAATATGTAATTAATTTAATTTTCCAACCACCAGTTAATATTTTCAAACCAGACAGCTCACACTTCAAAGTGATTATTTCCATATACTTATTTTAATGTAATTATCAGCGGCATTGTCATATAAATTAATCTTTTGTTGTGTTTTTTTCTATCAGCAAGTAATGATTCCCAGCACAGTACACATTAAAGCATTTGTGACTGCATTTCTATAAACTGAGTGTGATGCATGTGCCGTTGGAAGATATTTCTAACAGCAGGAAAATCCATTTGTTTAAAGAAGAAGTGGGAGTTTACGATAATATCTTCCATCGCTGAACAGGCAAAGAAAACAGCGCCACATGCAGAAATTCAAATTTTAAAAATTATGAAAAAAGACATTGCAGTGCCACCCACACAGTGTGACCAACAAGTGGTCTCTGGACATTTGAGCAGTGGAGAAACACCACAGCAACAAGTACATGACAAATGGAGAAAAATTAAGAAATAGAAACATTTCAAAGTCATCAGAAATATAATTAACTGATGACTGATTTTTAATGTATTTTTGAATGAGTGACTGAAATGAATCCTCATCAGGAGCATCTAACACAGACAAGCAGGGCTGGTTTCTATATCTGTGCTTTATTGTTTAGACATTAAAGAGCCCATGTGCTGTAAGAAAATATATGTATACAACATGATTTCTCTTCCACTTTGAAGTGGATTACACATTTATATCTTTCTTGCTCATACTGCAGGTTGTTCCAGAGTAGCTTTGATAAAACACAACAATGTTGAGACTGACGAGAGACTTGCAGCGAGAGACTAACTCCACTTTGCTCACATGACTACTTCAGAAACATTCAGGGACATTCACACACATAGATATACATGCATATTTACTTACACACACAGTACTCTGCTGTGCTCAGTCTCTGTCTGTGTGAGTGCCTGAAAAGGGAGAGCAGAGAACTGGATTGATAAGTTCTTATTTTACTTTTTCTTTTCTTTTTTTCCCCAAGGAAAGGGATCTTTTCCATTGCCATGGAAACCACAGTCACGTTTCATGTAAATATACATATATATTTATATATAGATATTTTATGATTTTCCTCTTATCCACAGATACATACCTACACACTCATGCAATACCTTCGCCCTCCCCAAAATACTCCAGGTCATTCCCTCCCTGCTACGCTAATAAGATTTACAAGGTATCCTTGCCTTTTATCATTTTATTTTTCTCCTGTTGAAACATTTATGGGCATTCATAAAGAAACACACCATTAGGGCTGAGGGGCTCTACAGTACAGTAAGTGTGGCGTTAATAAATCATGTTTAATAAAAAGAGACATCCAAACAGGGCCACAGCCCCCGTCATAGTCCAAACCCAGCCAGCATGAATATTTAGGGACATCTGGAAATAACAGAGCGACGTTCAGAGGCGTTCAGGCTTCTGAAGAATTTATGATGTGTTGGTGAGGGGATAGACCTACCTTTACAGGGATATGTAGGTCTGACATACATGAAGAAGAAGTGGAAGGGGGATAATGCTTACTCTGGCATATGAAGAGCTTGAAAGGCCTGAATACAGGATACATGTTGGGTGGTGTTACAGTATGTCTGCAGTGCATCTGTAAAATTACTGAATGGAGGGTCACGCAGTGCATGAATGGTTGGACAGATGGATAGGATAGATAGGTGGATGGATGCAGAGACTGATAATTGAATATTTCAGAAATTATGTAGTATCATTTCAAAATGTGAGGAGTAAGTCTATAAGGAATTGAATATATGATTATTCATCAAACATTTGGGGAAGGAATTAATGAAGGCAATCTCTTATTCAATCCACAAACTAATTAATTTGTTAATCTGTCTTGGACAAATATGAGTCTTTGCATAATTTGTATTGGTTTTTTGTTTGTGATTTATTTATTTGAATTTTTCTTATACACAATATTGTTAACCTTTATTTCTGCAGGAAGGGGCCATTAGGAGCATGTTCTCTTTTCCAAGGCCACCCTCAATACAGAACATACAGAAAATAAAAACAAAATTTACAGTGTACAAATTCAAAGTAACAAACAGCAAGATTTACAGCAAATATACAAACAGAGATGACATTCAAAGACATTCAACCAAAGACATCAACATCATTCATAGAAAACACGTATATTCACACTGTGTTAAATCTGCCAGAAGCCTTTGAAAGACCTTTGAAATGAATGTAAAGGATCAACTCTTCCATTTTAGCAAGCTTTTGCAATTTGTTCCACTTGTGTGGCGCATAGGGATGTGCAGAGAGCCCAGTATTTGTATCTATATTTGTTGAGGCAGCAAAATTAATTGTATTTGTGTTTGTATTTGAATAAAAGTGGAAAGAGGCTTAAAAATCCTGTTTTTGTTTTTATTATGCTTTTAATTTTGGAAAACTAAAGTGTTACAATAAGTGTTCATGAATAAACTACCTTATGACGGAGGTCCCCACAACGGGTCTCGAAATGGAGTCTCCCAGATCGTAGACAACTGCAATGACTACTGAGCTAAAACTTTACTCGTCGCCTCATTACAGACAGACGTTTACCTATTTATACAACCATAACACAGAGACAGCACACCGTGTAACGTGTAGAGAGGAACTTCAACAGCGATTATTGCTTTGCACTTTTCATTTATAGCCTATTTTTTACAACCTAACTGTGGAAAGGAGAAGGGGAACAACAGGTTATGGAGAGTCCCTTGTAAGCACTTCAAATGTGTCAGTAGCTCAGCTTCATCTCTGGGGAACACCCCCAACTCCAGGAGTGATGTCCAAATAAGGAAATGTGCGTCATGTAGCAGGTGGATGTGACTCCCCTCTTTGAGACCTGCTGATAGATGTAACAGCAGAGCAGAGGACAGAGACTGAGATAGCGATATAACTGACCTGCATGCTGGTATTTGACATGTTTTTTGTTTTTTTCCCCCGAAAACAAATAATTTAAAAAATATTTGTATGAAACAAATATTTGTAAAAAAACAAACAAAAAAACACTATTTGTGCTTTGCTAAGTAATGTATTTGTAATCGGGCACACCCCTAATGGAGCAAAATACAATAGATTTAAGGCATTTCAGAAGAATTTAATGATCAACTGTATTAAATGCCATAGATAAATCAATGAAAAGAGCGTCATAATTCTGCTTTTGATCTAATGCACCAGCAATGTCATTCAAAACTTTCGATGTAGCCGTTACAGTTCTATGCCCAGGTCTAAATCCAGAGTGATAAGATTTTAAAATGAAGTGTTGACATAAAAATGCTCTCACCTGATCATTCAATAATATCTCTAACACTTTAGCTAGACATGAGGGAAATAGGTTGAAAGTTATTTAACTCATTATGCTGACCCCCTTTATGCAGAGGTAGTACATAGGGTAGTTTCCAAGAGTCTGGGATGCTTTCTGCTTCGGCTGTCAAAATAAAAATACAAGATAAGCATTCAACTAATAACGGAGTTGCTAATAATAGAAGCCTTGTTGGTCAGCCCCAGTGGCCTTTTTACGATCGATAGAACAAAGGGCATTCATCACTTCAATATTAGTAAATGGCCTAAATGAAAAGGTCTGAGTGCCCAAATTGCCTTCCCAACAAGAGGAACTATGATCAGAGACTGTTTACAGAAATCTGGTATTTTCAAATATATAACTTGATGAAACAAAGGATTTGTTGAACGCATATTCTTTCCATCAGAGATAATAGAAGAACCTTGCACAATTTCATTAGGTATGGATGAAATAGAATGATTGAACCTTTTTCCAGAAATTTGCTGGGTTTCCCTTACTTTCAGATAGTGCAATGACATAAATCATGATTTGGCATTTTGAATAACAGTGAGATACCGATTATGCTGTTGATGGTAATAATGCCAATCAGAGGGTGATTTAGTTGTTCATGCTTTGCAACACAAAAGTCAAAATGAATATTTTGAACTGCTTGAGCAACAGAGGGCGCTGTTGTATAGAGGGCGCTCTTCATCCATTTCATGTAAAATTTGAAAACTAAGGGTTGTTCCTGTTTTTAACTCTTACATTTCTTCAAAGGTGCATGCTTGTCTGTACTGGAAATTAATTTTTTTCCTAAAATAATTTAAAGCCAAATATGAATCAGGAATTGCCATGGTAAACCCAATATCACTGTAGTACAAATCACATAACATTGGACAGTGAGATATGAAACAAAAATTGAAGTAGCTTGAAAAAAGCACATCATAATATATGCATCCTAACAAAATATAAGAGTATCAGGAAGCTGCAAAGTCTCAATATATCTATTATCTATGGAAGGGCAGCTAAACCCGTTCAAATTTCAAGGTGGAGCCATGTAGTGTATGTCTGACTTTCTCTAGATTCATAAAATGAAGTATATAAGCTTGTATGTGTAGGGGGGAGGGCACTTTTCCAATTGATTGATACGAGTCACCTGGGCAAAAGTGTTAAAAAGGTCAAGCTGGTAGGCAGGAAGTGAAGTGCCAGGTGGGAGAATACCAAATAGACCATCAATAGGAGAGGGCGGCTCTGAAAGGCTTGCAATAGCTTGAAAGAGTGCTGCAAATACTGATTTCCAGAAAGGTGGAAGAGAAGGACAAGACCAGAAACTATGTAAGAGAGTGACCGCAAATACATGTTGGGTCTATGTTTGGGTCAAATCTACCCAGTCTACATCTGGTCCAGTGAGTCCAATGAACAATTTTGTATTGAATGATCCAATTTCTTCTTTGAAAGTAACAGACATAGGGGATTGTAGTGCAAAAAAGATGGTTATAAAGCATCCAATATAGTATTGAGCAGAGAAAAAAAACTAAAACTGAAAATTGGGCAAGGACATACCACCTAAACTTTTGGGTTTCTGTAATGTCTCCTTCTGCATCTTAAGGTTCTTATTGTTCCAAATAAACTGGGAGATAATACTGTCAAGTTTATGAAAAAAGATTTGGGAATGAAAATGGGAATGCACTGACAGAGATAAAGAAACCTAGGCAGAATATTCATTTTGACACAGTTTAGGAGGAGAGCCCAGCACTGAAAATCTTGCTTCAAGCGGTTAAGCAAGGGGGTGAAATTGAAGTCAAATAGGTCATTAAATTTCTTTGTAACATGGACCCCCAGGAAAGTGAACTTCTCCCGGGAGATCCTGAATAGAAAACTAGTGAGGGGGAAAACCTTGACTGCTGCATTCACGGGCATGAGTTCGCTTTTTACAGAGTTCAATTTATAACCTGATATATTACCAAATGCATCCAATATATTCAATACTTGAGGATGGATGGATTTATCTGGGTCTGCCAAAAACAGAAGTAAGTCGTCCGCATACAGAGCTAACTTATGCTAGACTCCTCTAGTAATACCCACCACATTCCTATTTGTCCTCAGTGCAATGGCAAGTAGCTCTATCACAATAGCAAATAACAGTGGAGAAAGTGGACATTGGACAATGTATTTTTTTGAGTTATTTCCTGAGATACTGAGTACACTTCTAACTTCTGATTATAACCAATGATACTGTAAATATAGATATTTGATTGAGGAAATTTTGTATAAATGCATCCACTTGCAGCAGAACAGATGCATTGGCAGAGGTTTTATAAATCAAATTTACTATGATATGATTTGCTATGATTGAAGATGACAAGAATCCAAATGTTTCTGTAATTATTTACACAAATGTTGTCAGTCAGTCATCTACATGAAATGCTACATTTGAGTAGTGAAAACATCAGGTGTGGATTGCATGTTTGACAAGGGGGAAAAGAAAACTCTGAACCTGAAAGAACATTTAAGATAATTTTGTGATGCTGTCTGTTGTGTGTTTAACAGCTTGTTTGTACCTTCCCTGCAGATGGAGGTGGATGCAGACGATAAGCGCCATCGCACACGCTCCAAAGGTATCTGCACGGATACACACGCGTACACACAGCCACTCAGGGTGACCTTCACTCCCCCAACACAAACACACACATGCACAGACACAAGCACACACATATATACTGTACACACACCACTGCACAAATCCCAGACTGTCACACTGTATCTTGCAGAAACAGAATCAGAAAGTCCACATTTTAAAAGCTTTGTTCCAAAATGAAATGTCCAACAGGGTGACATCTAATCCTACAAACAATACATAGTGCCAAATATAAACAAATTATGGAACTTTTAAAAAGAGAACAGGTAACTCATGACTTGAGCTGACAAACCGATGACTCACTTTTAAAAATGTTTTTATAAGATTTGAAAAATTTCCTACTTAGAAATGTGTTAATAATATTACAACATTGAAATTCTCACCAAGTTCTGTCCTCATTTCACCCCCTGCCAGCTCCCCTGTCCACTCTTACAGGTTTAAAGCAACTAAAAAGAAATGACCATGTTTTAATCAGAGAACCTTGATAAATATTTTATTTCTTCTACCATTAAAAAGTATCTATCACCTTTGACCGAACAAGTAATAAGGTGGTAACCATTGTTTCTACATCATGTGGATCAAGCACTTTGTAAGCTGTGTATTGAAGTTAAGTGATTGAGTTACAAGTATCCTCTAACCTGATGCGCCAGATGGTTTGTTATAGAGAGCCATCTGAGAAGTTGTCCTTGGACACTGTTTAGAAAAGGGAAGGCACTTTCAAAATATACTTGGCAGGTGATTGGATGAACCATCTGTCTATCACTGTCTTACCTTGTAAGGCAGCTGGATTCGTGAGATCATGCAAGAATCCTCATTGGAAGTTGATTGGTCCAAACCACTGGCGGTTTGGACACAAGCTCATAACTTGAAGCCTGACAAGATAGATTCTCGTGTGATCTTGTGATGTCGTGTTCTCGCAAATCCAGCTCCCTCACAAGGTAAGGTATCTGCCCATCAGCCAAAGAGAGAACAAATGTATGACTGGAGGATTGGCACTGAAATCATCTCTCTGGCTGCATCCAAAATTACTTCATCATTCACTACTATCCTGTACACTATACACACTTTACTATATAGAGAACAGTACATTTACATTTTGGATGCTTATAAATCATCATCATCGTCGTCATTTTGCGTCATCACTGGCAGGTGTAGTGTGGCATACCTGCTCATTTTTGTATCTACAAAATATGATACATTGCATTGCAGAATTGTAAGTGGAGAATAGTGTGTATGCCATGGACACTACCTTTTTTGTTCTATTGTTTGACTTTCTGAGGGCACTATATAGAGTGTAAATTTCACGCTCAGAATCCAGTTTACTGATGCACAGTAAAAACAGTGAGTGTATAGTGCACTACATAGTAAATGGGGGGTGATTTCAGATATAGGCCATGTTTCTGTTAGCACTGATGTATATGCTCACACTTTAGAATACAGTGCATTAACTTGTGGCAATTAGCATGTTGAAAACATAAGAGCACATGCCAATATGCCAATATAACAAAATAAGTCTTAACATTCCCAGAAACATGGCAGGCAGGTTTACTGTACTTGGGGTCTACTCAAAGTGAACTATCCAGCCTTAGACCTCAACATCAACAGGTCATCATTTATTCACTTATAGGACAAGGTTGGTCTGCAATGATTCCTGCACACACTGAATATTTAAGACACTTCATTTTCTTTTTGTACGATATTTGGTAGTGCATTTTAAACTGACATCTACTTTCTTCTTTCTTCCACTGCAAATATTTTGCTTTAAAATTGTGTTATCTGATTCTACCACCATTTCTGCATTATTTATTTTAATCTGATTTATAACAGTTCTTAATATTCAAACCAGTTTTCAAATGAACACTGATAATTTCCTGATTTTCTGAAAAATATTGAGCTGTCAGAGCATAACATGCACAGCAGACATATTTTTTTGTCAATCTTCTAATCACATATTTCTTATGGTGAAAAATAAATTTACTGACTAAAGCTGATGAAATGTGCATTTGCTCTTAACATACACTGAAACTGCTGTATATGTAATTGTAATTGTTCTAAATGTTCACTTAAAGCTGTTCACATCATTAAGTCTTTCAGCTGGATGTTACACACTACATAGAGAAATTGTTCTTTTAAGGAAATGAATGTTTCAGCGTGGGTTTAGAAGTACTAAATGGTAAACTTAAGACAATATGTTTTTCCAAAATGAATATATATTGTTTTTGAGTTGAGTTGCACCCACAAACACAACTACATTTCTAAGTTCTACTGGTAATTTATTTTATGGTAAACCTACGCAGATCATAAGTCACAATGATCAACTATTAAGCAGGTTCCTTTTTATGTTTTATACAAAGAGCACAAGTCAGTTCTGTTTCATAATCATCCTCACTCTTTCTCTCTCTCTCTCTCTCTCTCTCTCTCTCTCTCTCTCTCTCTCTCAGTGCCTGTGGATCCAGCATTAACAGAGCTTTTCAGGTCAGTGGGATTGAAAAAGTGCACTGCACTGATACACATGCACGCACGCATGCACACACACACACACACACACACAAACACACACATACAAACATACAAACAAAACACAAACACAAATGCACAGACAGAAAGAAAATACACAGAGCAGTACAAACACATACTCATCCACACCCACACACAAACACACACATTCAAAATTGCCCTGCTGTTTTCACAGTGCCGAGGACAGTCAAACTGTGCCTGGATTAACTGTCACCTTATAACCAAGCAGAGACATTTTCTGCCTTTCCTGTGCCAATGATAGCTGTCTTCACATCAACAACCATTCACCTAACTCTGCTCTTCTTTCGCTTTCTTCCTCTTCTTTCTGTTCCTCCTGATTTATTCCTCTATTTCTCACTTTTTTCAGCCATGAGGAGAGACTTATGTATAGTTTGTTTACTCTTTCCCCCATTCCTCCCTCTGAGTGTGAATTTATCACTCTATCTCCCTCTCTCTCTTTGGTCAGTGTCACAAAATATGTTAACAGAAGAACGGAAACAACACCCGCCAATTTTTTCTTCCCTCTAGTTAATATAATTCCCCCATATGAAATATTAAATAAGAGGGTTTTCTCCTCTTTTAATGTTCCAACTAGATGAGCTAAATAATTCTGTCTTTGTCTCATTTACTTGATGATATTTAGCATGATAGCCAATTATCAATTCATTACCCATGCAGCACAACTCTTTCTCTCTTTCTACGCCTACAGCCTTAAAGTTCTTGTTGGGTGAGTTGAGTGGGTGGAAGGTAGAACACAACTTCATTTCAAATTTGAAGCTTTTCTTTGTCACTGTAAAAGTTTCTCTCCAGTATAGTTTTTGAAAGCTATTGTCATTTTTAAAAATGCAGCATAAAGTTATTTAAAATGCATATTACAGTTTTTCCTCCATTGCTAAGACACATTTCTTGAAATTATGCTCCATTTCCCAAAACTCTAAAAACAAATGTAACACAAACACAAACTGCACGCTCATCTTTACAAACTTCAAAATTCCATGTCAAAACCAAACCGTCCACTCAAAACCATGTAATCTCACATCTAAACCAAGCTTTGCCTCCAGACATCACGCAAAAGCCATCAAATATACACACAGTACAAAATAACCATTACACACTGGTGAGATCCATTCAAAACACTACCGTAAAAACCTGATACCGCAATGAATAATGGTTTCCCCCAGAACAACCTCTTTACATGATTAACACAATATAAAGACACAACACTTGTATACATTTTCAAAAAAATGTAATTCCTCAATGTACTGTAATAAAATTAACTGGCATTGAGTAAAAAAGTAAATGTACTGTAAAAATATGCAACTGCTAGAGAATGTAGAATACAGTAAAATAATATCCATGTATTTACCAACATAAACCAATAAAAAAACAGTTTGTACATAAAGAAAGAAGTCACATTCATTCTGCCTCAGGTCTTTGTAGATCCATTTTTCCACAACAAGTGAACTGACCCATCGCCCTGTTATCTATCTATCCTGAGGTTCTGATTGCTGTGTGAACAATTTTGACTCTTAGTTCCACCAAGAGAATTGTGTGTTAATTGGGTTCCAGCTGTGATGACTTGTGTTAATGATATTGAATGCCAGTGCTTTCTAAATGAGCACATGAGTGAAAACAGGGGAATAGTGTTTATAGTTTTGGGAAATGGGTCTGTCTTTTGGTAGATGGCATTGTGATTTGAGGTGTTTAGTTAATAGGCTTAGCTGTAGTGTGTAAGTGAGAAAAACTGTAAAACATAGTAGGTATGTCAATTTACATGTTGTCAATAAGATTTTGACTTTACTGTGATCTTAGAGACAAATAAAGTTAAAGACAAAGAAAATACAAAAGTGTCATACCGTGTGTTGGTACACATTAGGGCTGTACCTGAATCCCAGATTTCCAAGTTGACTCTGAGACTCCAGTTGCGGCCGAAAATGTGTCTTTTCGGCCGCTGGGTGTCTGTATAATATTTTGCCATTTCTTCTGCTTGTTGTTCCTGCTCACTTATCTGTAGATTTTTTGGGAATTTTAACATGCTAGTGGTGTTTCATATCAAAACACCTTACCTACAATTACAAGAAACACTACTCAAAGCTGCTGCCCAGTTACACTGCTACAGAAAAGGATTAGGGCCACATGTGAAAATTTTATTTGAGTTCTGAGTTTAAAGTCAGAATTCTGACTTCTTGAAAATTTTATTTGAGTCAAATAAATTTTTCACGTGTGGCCCTAATCCTCTTCCATACACTGCAGTCCAGTAGGCTATACATACAGAACAGCAGCCACACACTAAACTACCTGATGTCAAGATTTGTTCAAAAGTCACGTTTTAGTGTCTTTGTTTGCCATACTTTCACATCACAGATTCAGTGATGTGAAAGTATCAGATTTCCACACAGTAAAAGAAATAAAAAGTGTGTGTCCAGGTAATGAAAGTAATGACACTCTAGTGTGCTGAGGAGCGTCTCTCCAGCACAATCAACACATGGGCTGACAGCGCTGTCAGCCCATGTGTTGATGGCGCTGGACTGCACTAGGGGAAGCACTATTTTGGTTCAAAAGTAGTTTAGCTGATCTGCTATCACTGAGCACTCAAGTAGAGTACATCAGAGCAGCACTCCCACTATTGGTATCAGAGGGAGTTGTGCTGCCCTGTGTCACCATTCTCTATCATTACAGTTAGTTTTGTAGTAAGGTGATTATGAGACAAGACAAGGTTTGTAAAAGTCTGCCATGTTGTTGTCTTGGTTTTCTTTGTGTACAGTAATGCAGCTAAAAAGTTTTTTTTAATGCAATGAGTCGACTGACAAAATGAGGTTGGACTCAGGGGCTTCTCGACTGATGATTCAAATCATTGATGTTTGGGGGGCAGCCCGAAATGCTACACAATACCCATTTCAACAAAAATAGCTTTGTTACTCACCATTCAAATGTACCAGCCACAGAAACAGCTGGGCCTGAACAGAGCTCTTACACTGGCGTTGTAACAGCGTATTGACTTATGTTACACACAGTTCAGCACAGTCTCTTGGGATCAGACGTGTAGCCCAAAGGATTTAGCCGGAGTTCATTAATGTTAGCCACTCAGCCTGTTTGTCCGCACTACTGCAGTTGTGACAGTTATGTTAGCCATACACGCAGAGGCTAGAATTAATGTGCAGAATGTTGGGGTTTTTTTGGCATAATATACAGAATATATTTTTAGTTTCTTATTATTTCCACTATTATTTACAGAGTGCAGAGTATAACCTGTTTGGGAATTCAAGGGTGGGTATTTCAGTGCCCTCTACTTGTCTTTGCAAGTTGTTTCCACCCTAGCAATGTGTGAATTTCATTTGTCCTTGGCTGTGTGTTAGGGGGTGGTTGCAGCTAAGATAAGGGTTCCTGCCTACCTATATATCAATAAATAATATTCCACCTGGAAGATTACTGTGTAGCCTTTAGCTGATATTCATAGATAGTACAAGGTGTACTTTCCCTCCTCTCTCGCCCCAATCCTTCATCCCCCCTTACTTTCCCTCCTTTACCCATTTTCTATCATTCTCACCTCACTCGCTTCTCTCTCTCTCTCTCTCTGTCTCTCTTTCTCTCTCTCTCTCTTTCCCCCTCACTCTGCTGCTGCCTGCAGATAGTAATTAATCAGGAGATCGATGTGAAGCCTATCTCCAGGCTGAGGCGTCTATAATGTCGATAATGCTGCTCGATGGCCTCTCTCCCCGGAGAGTTGATAGTCTTCAGGACGAACACACTTGACTTTACATAGAGCAGCCTGGGATGGGTCAGGCAGTTGCTGCTATGCTGTGTGTGTGTGTGCATGTGTGCGTGTGTGTGTGTGTGTGTGTGTCTGTTTATATGTGTATACCCTTCTTGTATACATCCATGTAACCTGCACTCACATACAGTAAACACACACACACACGCACACACACTGGAATGGGTCAACAATTATATATGATGACAAGAGTCAGGTGAATTGTGGAACACGAACTAACTGTAATGTTTTTCTATACTCATACCCAGTAAAAACAGTAAGATATAAATGTTTCTTGAGCCTTTTACTGAGAGTATTTGTACGTTGGCTGTTGACACATTAGGATAAAGACATATGTGTGAATGTTTTGTGTTGAACTGGTCCTGAAACACCTTCAGAAGGCTCCACAGGAAGTTCAGGGCCCTATGGCTTCTTCTAACCTGATGTGCCAGATGGTTTGTTACACAGAACCATCTGAGAAGTCGTCCTTGGAAACAGTTTGGAAAAGGGCAAGCACTTTCAAAAAATACTAGGCAGGTGATTGGATGAACCATATGTCTGTCACCATCTATCACAGTTTTACCTTGCAAGGCAGCTGGAGATCACAAGATCACACGAGGATCCTAATAAGATGCTGATTGGTCTGGACCACCGGTGGTTCAGACACAAGTGCATAACTTGAAGCCTAACAAGATGGATTCTCACGTGATCTTGTGATGTTGTGACCTCGCGAATCCAGCTGCCTTGCAAAGTAAGCTTTCTTCATTGTACAACTAAAATTGAATTGCAGATTTTTTTTCTCCTCCAGCATACAGATCTGCTCTATAAATCACATGTCACATGCTCCCCTTTGGGAAAAAAGTCAGTGCCCAAAAGAGAAATGTATATTTTATATTTTTTGGATTTAGGATTATGCCCTCTGTCCATGCATTAACCAGTCAGAATAGCATTCATTCTTCTTTTGTAGATGGAGAACTTGTTTTCATTCAACCAACCAAATTCTTTCATTTTCAAAGAGCTACACACTTTGAACAATCTATATTGACTTTCTTGCTAATGTCTCCCTATCTTATTATGTCTTGTCCTGCATCTGTAGTCAGTCAGCTGTATCATGTTGAACAGTTTAAAAACTCACCTGAAAATGCTCTTAGCTGCAGTTACCGGCAAAGTGTGTTTACTTTGTCTTTCCGTGCCCCTCCCGACACAACTTCCTGTCAAGCATGAACATTGACATGCCCACTCACAAGCTTGAAAGAAAAGGAGCATTTTCTGATATTTCCTCAAAGACCTTTTTCTTTTGTTTAATAACAAAAAGTATATTTGAAAATCACTTTGCCATCATTTATGACTTTAGAAAGGGATGATTTCATTTGGACATTTTCAGTTTTTATAACCAGGCTGAGAATGTATCTGAAACTGTTGCCAGAGCTCATTGCTGTCTTTAGCTGAAACCTGCAAAAGTGCAGATTTGGTTGCAGTTAGCTGGATCATGACTCATAACGGCTCAAACATAAAGTTAAATAAATTACATTCATCTTATTAAAATTTATATATAAATGAGTATTCCTTTCCTTAAAGGCACCAACAGAATAGTGTTGTTAAGTTTGGTTATGGTGAGAACATTACTGAGAAGCCATTAACATCTGTGAAAATGACGACTTAATTTTCACAACACAGAGTTGAGAACCTATGCATGCAAAAAATACAGGAAATACTACTAAGATAAAATTGCTACACTTGAAATAAACATAACTTAAAGTTTTTGATGTGATTATTGATGTTTCCAAGGAGATACGTCTTTTAGACACAAACATGTTTTAAAAGTACCTGCATTTTAAGTACATATTTTATACACCTGGATTTATTCTATTTATCTTTAATTTAATTTGAGCCATTTTCATAAATGCTATTAAAATTCAGTCAACCAGATCTCAGGTGCCAACAACAATATGCCAGTTAGATGTTAGACTCTCCTGGCTTCAGACATCAGTGAAATCTATATACGCTGAGGCAGAAGTGTATGATGAGCAATGAGCTTTTGTGGGTGTGTTTGAAGCGTTGTTACAGTACAGTGGCACATGGTGCAGGAGGGAGGACATGGATTCCACACAGAGTAAAACTCAGGTTGAGGTCAGGTTTGAAGACACGTGGGAAGAAGCAGGTTAGAGGTCGTTTTCAGCGGGAGTCTGTGTGTCATTTCATTTGCCCCACATCTGTGCACAATGACAGCAGCAGGAGATATGAAAGACATGGAAGGTAAAGGCATCACTTCCCATTCAAAGCTCCAATTACATGGTTGAATTTCTTTTATGAAAGAAAAAAATAAAGATAGCTTTAACAGAGACCCCATCTCAATAAACCTCATCATGGTTTTCATATGCAGGGTGGGGGTGGTGCTAGACAGAGAGCTCACAGCATAAACATTCCCCTCCACATCTCTTTTGTCATTTGCATATTTACAGTCTGCCATGCTAATCAGGTTTATTGGGGTGTATAAGTACTGTGCATGAGCTCAATAGGGAAGGATAGCTTTATGGCAGAGACTGTATGGTGGAGGCACTGGGATGAAAATTGCCCATAACCCCCATTTCTGGAAATAAATGGTTTCTCCTGTGGTAATCCAATTTCAAAAGACAAAAAGAGACGTCTTACGTAACTAGGACAGCACGGGCTTTTGCTAATTATGGTGTTAATGCACAGAGAAGAATTCCCCTGATTTTAAACAAAGACCAAGATTTGTGAAGATATTTTTGTGTTTTGGGGTGTTTTTGGGTGTATTTTAGCAAGTGCAGTTCTTGCAGTATCACATCTTAAAACAGAGAAGAATCAAAAAACAGAAACTAAGAACTGTGCAAGGTGATGGATGTCTGGTAGAAAGAATTTGTTAATTTGATTGCATGTAAAAAAAAAAAAAAAATGAAAGGACATTACACATCACTTAAAAGCTATCAATATGTAAAGATTTTCAAGGTGGACATCTCAGTGCCTAAGGCTGGCTTGCAGAGGTAAACTATTCACTCTTATTTGCATTAATCAAAAAAAGAGAAAAAAAAAATCCAAGGAAACTAAATCCAGATTTGCACGATTTCACCTTGAGCACGTAGATTTCATTGTCAGTCCCGGTGTGCTTTGCACTGAAGTGTTGAGAACAGTTAAGTAAGGTGGATAACAGCTAAAGCCCCTCATTTTTCCCCTGTCACATTTCTGCTTCCATACAAAAGACATAAGGTTGTCCTCTGTCGCCAACTGGCCGAATGAGAGAGGCGTACAGTCCTGGCCCCAGCTTTAATTGCCGGTGTCAGAGCTGAAACATGGCCGAACAGGAAATGATCAAGTTAATGAAACGTTTTAATTATTCAACATAATTGTAGAACGTGATGAGCATGTCGGTGAATCCCTGGTCTGGCTGTTCATACAAGGTGTCTCCAACATGCACACACACACACACACACACACACACACACACACAGATTCACGTACTGGCTTTCTCTTCCTCTCTCTCTCTGTCATTCCCTTTGTCTCACACACATGTGAACACTTGCTTTCCCATGGTGCTCTCCCTCATCCTTATTACTCGCCATTCTCTTCAATGATAGAACGAGAGAGATCAGTCTGTGTTATAATTACTTGCTCTTGTCTGCTCGGGGTCGTTACTCCGAGCCGCCCACCTCAGCCCCCTCCACCCAGCCTGTATGCCCACTGGCCTGAGCCCCTGCAGCCATTCTGCACATCACTGCAGGGCTGACAGGCACTGCCATATCGATCTGAGAGCAGGAGAGCACAAGAATGAAAGTCTTTTCTCTCATTCTTTATCGCTGTTTCTCTGTTTAATACTACACACATACCCACACGCACACATTTGCTCACTGTGCACACCAGATAATTAAAGACAACTAAAACAAACATGAGGATATCAGTTCATCAGCATGCCTCCCTATCTCACTCTCTGTCTTTGGTCTCTCCTTTCTTCCTTCCTCCTGTTTCCTCATCTTGAAAGTCCTCTTCTTCTTCTTTTCTCCTTCCTGGCTCTTTTCTGTTCCTTTTCCCCACCTAACATCCTAACTGTCCCTTCCTTGCTCCTGTCCTTCCTTCCTTTTTCTCTCTACCCCTCCCATCTCTCTCGGCTGTCTCTGGCAGAGCTAATTCCCTCTTCAGATGGTGCGGCTCTCATTTGCATACTTATCAAAGTGTTTGGACTATCCGACAGAAGCTGTAGGAAGGTGGGGTCATTAATATGTTAATTAGCCTCCCCCTTCTTCCTTTTTCTCCCCCTCGCCTTTAGACGCCGGCGCACCATCCGTATCCTCCACCTCTCTCTCTCCGCTTCACACGCAGCCTTTGAATGTTTGAATACCCTCAGAGGCCCTGCAAATGCCATAAGACTCTGTAGACATCCACACATGGGGGTTAGGGTAGGTTCACAGCTATCTATAGTGGGTGTGTGTTTGCGTGTGTGTGTGTGTGTGTGTGTGTGTGTGCGTGTATGTGTGCACTCTGTAAGCTACCATCATTTACATGTCTAAGGTCATGGATTAGCAGCAGTTGTACGTATGTTCATAGGAAATTTTAGAGCCATAAGATGATCTGGTTGTACAATTTGTATCCCACCTCTGAGTTTAAAAAGGGTATATTTTCATAGAACAGTTCCAGAAATCTACATATTGCACTATTTATAGATTAAGTCTAATCCTGGCCTTCAACAAAGCACAGTTAATGAAGAATCTCTCCATTCATGTTTCAAGGCCAGGTTTAATCTGCATACAGGATGCTGTTCCCGTGTCAGCAGCAGTAACATGACTACAATAACTGTCCTGCATGAGGGTTGCAGGGTCAATAGTTAAGTCACTCAGCTGAAGGAAGGGGACATCTTGTTAATTCTGACTTATCTGCTCATGTGCAAAGGTTAAGAGGTCATTCATGGCATCTGCTCTGTTCTAACAAGGCTTGGTTGGCAGTACATTGCAGATGAGTCAACGTTGATATAAATGATTGACTGAGGTACTTACAACAAGCAACAGTGTCTGACATTAATTAAAAATGGCAAGGGAAGTTATGAGCAAATGTTGGCGCAAGGCACCTTGGGAATTGATGTCCTTGATCAAGCTTGTTTTGTGGTTGGCTATTTAAACTTTGGTGTGTGAGACATGAAATTTCATTCCAGTCTTCCACTGTACGGGAAAGCCAAAATAAACAGAATTCTAACATTTACTCAGTAATATGCCAGCAAACACAGGTAAGTGGCTCCTGGAATGAAAAGGAAACATGAAAATAAATCAACATTTTTCTATGGAACAGAAAGGTAACCAGGAACTCAAGTGTTTTCTAAAGTAGGTTTCAATAATTTAACCAGGAGAGTGAAGGCAAAGGAACTGTTACAATATTTCTGTTAGCTCACCAGTTTTGATTTTAGCTTTTCAAGGACTTCAACAAATATGAATTCTAACAGCTGCCTCGCTGAACATGCTTATGTTATGTAGACTTTCTTTCAGTCTCTTGCTTTCACCTCTACTGTCATCTCCTCTGTATGTTGTTGTGCCAGTGCACCGAGGGGTGGCTTGCTGGGCTCGTATTATATGTATGTAGTGGCGGAAATGAATGTAGAAGGGACTATATTAGCACACACCCTTCTACAGTAAAGATGTAAACAGCAAGAGGCAGTACCGACCATCAACACTTGTTTTGTACCCCTCTTTCTGTGGGTGGTTTTTCTCCTTCTGTCCTTCCCTCTTGGTAAGATAGGACCTAGCAGGGATAGAACAGATTGGGGTGGTAGCAGGGTTTGATAATGATAGAAAAGGAGAATAAAAGGGTTGTGTAAGAGTGTCTGTATAACTTGATTAACAACTTCTCTTAAATCAATAAAAATCCTGTGGTCCATCAGAGCGGAGTCAGGCATTTGTAATTTATGCAAAACTACAAACAGTTTCCCCAGGTTAAGTGAAATATTTTGTTCTGTTGTGTCAATGGAAACTATGAAGGAGAGTTTTCAGTTTTGCTGTTAACATACAATCATCATTATAGTCTGGTAGCATTATTGTGTACATTGAAACTAACCTAGATATGACAGTCTGAATGAGACTATTCTAATTACTTAGGTAAATAATAAATGCATGTGACAGTCATAATGAAGACACATGTAACTGTACTATCAGCTATGGTAGTTGTTTCCTCATTGCACAGGTATCTGTCCAAAAGCACCAACAGAGGTGTTTCAGTATTTTCTAAAGCTTAAACTCAGCAAACCAAAACAAAATCATCTGCCACTGACAAAATATTATGCATATTTATATTTTGGCTATTTGGAGTTACAAGTGCTAATTATTTAATATTATCATATACATATCACAGCATGTACATGGATGAGATTTGCCCTTAGATGCTGAAGGCTCTGGACATTGTTGGGCTGTCATGGTTGTCATGCCCCTTCAGTGTCGCATGGCTATCGGGGACAGTGCCTGTTGACTTGCAGACCAGGGTGGTGGTTCCCATTTTCAAAAAAGGAGACTAGAGCGTATACTCCAACTATCGGGGGATCACATTGCTCAGTCTACCAGGGAAAGCCTATGCCAGGGTGCTGGAGAGGAGGCTTTAAAGGAGGCTCCAATTGTTGAACCTCAGATTCAGGAGGAACAACGTGGATTCCAACCTGGCCATGGAACAGTCAACCAGCTCTTCACCCTTGCAAGGATACTTGAGGGGTCATGGGAGTTTGCACCTCCAATCTACATGTGCTTTGTGGACTTGGAGAAGGCTTACGACTGTGTTCCTCGGGGCACCTTGTAGGCGGTTCTGCAGGAGTATGGGGTACTGGGGCCATCGCTGCAAGCCACTCAGTCCTTATATAACCGCAGTGAGAACGGTGTCCTCATTTTCAGCAGTAAGTCAGATTCATTCTCAGTGGGTGTTGGGCTCTGGTTGTCCCTTGTCACTGATTCTGTTTGTGATTTTCATGGACAGAATCTAAAGGTGAGGCTGGAGGGAGGAGAATGTCCAGTTTGGGGACCTCAGGATTGCTTCTCTGCTTTTTGCAGATGATGTGGTTCTGTTGGCTTCAACACAGCATGACCTCCAGCAGGCACTGGGACAGTTTGCAGCTGAATGTGAAACAGCTGGGATGAGAGTCAGCACCTCCAAATCTGAGGCTATGGTGCTCTGCTGGGGTTTGGAGTGAGTTGCTGCCCCAAGTATAGGAGTTCAAGTATCTCAGGGTCTTGTTTACAAGTGAGGGTAAGATGGAGCATGGAGTTGACAGGTGGATCAGTGCAGCATCAGCAGTAATGTGGGCGTTGTACCCAAACATGGTGAAGAAAGAGCTGAGCCAGAGGGCAAAGCTCTCAATTTACCAGCCTGCTCCTTCGCATTGAAAGGAGCCAGCTGAAGTGGTTTGGGCACCTGGTTAGGATGCCTCCTGGACCCCTCCCTCTGGAGGTGTTCCAGGCACATCCAACTGGTAGGAGACCCTGTGACAGAACCAGAACACGCTGGAGGGATCACATATCTCTCCTGACTTGGGATCCCCCAGGAGGGCGTTGCCAGGGTGAAGGATGTCTGGGTTTTGAGGAAACAATTAAACTATTAATAATTTACAGGTATTTACCTTACCTGGAAGCAGGGCTTTTTTGAGTGTACACTACCTTTTACTTGTTTTGTAAATTTGTCCCCATTCTTTGAGTGTGTGAAATTTTCTATACCCACCCCTGGAGAAAGGGTGTAGGAATGAGGAAAGAAGTGAAGGAAAAGCAAAGAGATTAGAGGAGACAAAATGTGACATGAGGAGAGTCCTCACCTTGTTCTTTACAACAATAAAATCCTCACAAATCCACTTGGCCTTGCCTCTGAATACATATTTCTCTCTGCGCCAAACGAAGAGGGCGTTCAATTCAACCCACGCAGGGCAGACTTAATAATTACTCTCGCTTTGGATACAATTTCCTGGCTGGGGGAAATGATTGACAGATTGTATCCATGGTGTCAGGGGGCCAGCCACACCCCTCCTGACTAAGGCAGAAATTAGAGAATAGCAGGAGCTAAATCACACCTTAGCAAAGACCTCTGGCAAGAGGACAGCAAGGGAAGCATGATGAATGAGAAAAGGATCAGAACAGAAAGGTAGAGGGTGAGCCGCGTGGGAGCATGGAGATGATTGGAGGAATGGTTCGGAAATACATTTGTAGCCACACACAAGCACACACACACACACACACACACACACACACACACACACACACATGCTGGTAGACACACACTCACGTGCACGCATGCACCAAGGTAATGGGTCTGCAGTACTATTGGAGTGCAGAGGGAGAGACACTTAAATGCCATCTCTACAGTTGGGATGCTATTTACTCCCTCTCTCACACACACACATGCACACAGGCATCTCCGCTCGCTCTACTATGTCATGCTCTCAAAGCACTCAGACTGATATGAGAGCAGCAAGCAACCAGCAGAGTGGCACAATGAGTCTCAGGGTATCTACAGTGGAGGAGCTCAACAGCAGTAGGAAGTGGGCAAGAAGGGTGACAGATTGTTGGTGTGTATACATTGTAAGGCCTTTTATCAGTCTGCATTTGGTCTTGAGGGATAAGTTTTGTGATATAGTCAAAGCCTGATATATCTTATTTCTCAGTACTATAAAACTCCATCGTCGTCCAAAAACTATTATAAAAAGGCATCAATCAGCCACACTATTGTACAGGGTGACATGTTCCTTCATTACCATGAACACGCACAATGTAGTTTATTTTGACTCAATCCCACACACAGTCCTGCTGCTGTAATACTCAGAAGCAAGGTGTAGTAATCCGAATGAAAATAGTACTCAACAAGCCATGAACTACTAATTATTTTCTTCTTTAGTAATGTATGCTAAAAACTACAGTGCTCCGCTGTTTTTAGGGAAACTCTAAAAATGAAGCTATATATTCTGAGCCTTGTTTGAAAAATGATGTCTTCAGTAGGGACCAATGGGTTTGGGGCAGAAAGTGTTGAAAAACAGACTAACATATTGTTGGTTTTGGTCTTTTATGGGATTTGTTGACAAAAATATAGAACCCCAACCTTATCCTTCAAATTTTCCTTTTTTCCTTCTATTTAAAGCAGTTTAACATCTTTCAAAAATTATTTTGTCAAAAGAGTAAATGCTGTAAACCAAAGCAAAACTAAAACCAAGAATGTGTTAAATTTGGTAAACAGAAGGTCCATAGTGTCCAAATCTGACCCCAGTTGGGTACAGGTGAAGGACAAAAAGCACAACACAAAGGAAAAGGAGAGTTTTCCACACAATGAAATGTTCAAGCTCCCAAAACATTAATTAACATTTCAACCTACAAAGTCTTCTTCAGGTAAATGTCCATCTAACTATAAAACAAGGAATCTCTGTCTGTCTGTCTGTCTGTCTGTCTGTCTGTATGTATGTATGTATGTATGTATGTATGTATGTATGTATGTATGTGTGTCCTTCGCATATCTCAAGAACCGTTCATCCAATCTACTTCATGCCTGGCGGATGTATTGCTGGTTACCCAGGGAAGTGCAGTGTCAAATTTGGTGCAATTTGGACTCGCGATACATTCAATATTAATAAACTTTGAATAAACAAGTGATCAGTGAGCCGCTCTGCTCTGCTCTGCAGCAGCGAGGTGGGACTTCTGGGCTCTGTGACTGTGTGAGCAAGTGACAGAGAGACAGTGCTGGTGAGGAGAGACAGCTGTGGAAAGCTCTCTGTTAGAGAGAGAAAGCCTGTGACTGACAGAAAAACATTATTTTCTGGTTGTTTCATGGCAGTTACGTTCTAAAGCACAAATAAACTACCATCAAACACTCAATAGGTGATTTACTGTGGATACAGACACTCTTAGTTTCATTTTCTTCCTCTGCATTTCTCCTTTTTATTCATTCATTACATCCAACTCATGCAGTAGTAAATACAAAGAACAGGAAAAATCCGTGTTGTTTTTTCCTCATGTGAATGCTGTGTTTCAAGTACGGCAGCTGAGCTGAGGAGCGTGTGCATGAGAGAGAGACAGAGAAGGAGAGAGAGAGAGGGAGCGGTGGAAAGCTTTCTCTGAAACAGAAAGCCTGTGAATGAGATAAATGACTGACCAATCAGTTGTCTGCAGTGTTTTCATGTCACCTTTTAGTATCAAGTTCAAGAAAATTAATTTCACATAGCATGCTCTAAAAAATGTAAAGTAGACAGCGAAAACACAGCTTTTAATCAAGAAAGGACAGACTCTTAGGGTACTTCCCACGGGAAGTTCAAAACCAGTATGTCTCATATAAACACAAATCTTTTGAGCAAACATACCCACTCAAATGATCTGAACTAAAGCAATAGAAAATAAATGATCTAAGAGCCCAATATGATCGATCCATTTTATTTTAGGATGCACACTTTTTCAAAAGCTCTCAGTTATGTGTTTATTTTCAATATAGCCCTCGTTATACTTGAAATGAGAAAATATTCACTTACAGTACTTTTTTGTGTATAATAGAATATTAGTTTCTTTCATGTTGTTGGTCATTTACACCTCACATCAACAGTATTAATTTTTCTATGCATTGAAGCAGCAATACTGGAGGTCAAGCAATCGGCCTGTTCCAAACAGGCATGTTTTGAAAGGGCACTGCACTAGTGTGAACAAAAAACATCACCTTTAGACCTGTATATATTAGGTATCTCCCAACCAAGTTTTTCTGGCCTTGATCCCGAGTCCTTTAATACTGAATATCTGCACTTACACTACAACATGAAAATGAAAGATAGATGGGTGTGCGTATGTGTATGTGTGTGTGTCTGTATGTGTGTGTGTATTTAGTTAATAATTTGATCCTGAATTTATATTACCCTGTGCTTAATGGAAACCTAAAGAAAAAAATCCTTGGTAGACAAAAAAAGAAAAAAGATAGCACTTCATTCATCCAAAAATATTTTTTGTGCCAAAGACACTCATAATATGTAATGTTGATTAAATATCTGGTGCGTGAAGCCTACTAAATCTGACACACCATATTTTTCACAATCTACTTGACTGGTCCTGGTTCAAAACTATTAAATTGATCAGCTTAAATTATTGATATGATATGAATGAAAGTAACTGGTAGAATACTGATGTGGAGTGATCAGCTTGATGGTTTTACTACAGAAGACGTATCACTCTGTTGGAGTTGTTGAAACTACTGTACAAATACACTCAGTCTGCTCACGATCTTTGGCTGACTACAGACACTGGCTTTCAGAGAACACACATTTGGCCATTCATCAAGTTACTCACGAAATTAAAGTCCATGTAAAGGAAAATCAGAGATTTCTTTATAAACACATTATACATGTTGAAAATAATTGCTGAAAACATTTGAAAATACTGTGAACTGTGTAGTACTGAATTGTGAAGTCAGACCGTTAAACTGTTTTTCACCATTTCTGTGTTCAGGATTTTTTGGGCGGGCCTGAAATGGTAGCTCAATGATCTAATGGAGTCATACTAGAATGACTCCTCCCCCAACACTATATAAGAACTAGAGCGCCTTAGCATCAGCTGTGTTGTTTGCTAGTGGCAGCATGCGATTCTGTCATTGCAAGCTTAGCATTAGCATCCGGGAGATGTATGCTGCAGTCACAACAGTAGATGTAAACTCTATGGGCAGATAGAAAGGTCTACACTTAACTATGAGATATTCTAGGTTAGCAGAGCAGTGCCTCTCAATAATGTCAGTGCACCAAGTTTTGTTAGCACAAATGCACGCCCACGCCCCTCTTCTGGTCTTACCAGAGTCACTAGCTGTTGTACCCATCCTGAGGATGTAGCACGTTGGTAGCTCAATGTCACTATTGGGGACGCTGCTGTTAAGCCATGTTTCTCTAAAAACCATGAAGTTGCAGTCCGTAATCCTTTTATGAGTGGTGATCCACAGTCGTAGTTCATCCATTTTGTTTGCCAGAAACCATACACTGGTGAGGAAAATGCTGTATAGGGATAACCAATGAGGAGTTAGTCTTAGCTTAGCCGTTAGCGCTCCTCTCTTTCCCGTTTGTTTGTTCACACTCTCTCCTGGCTGGTGGAGCCAGGTTGATAGCCGCCCGTGTCATGGTATTAGCTGTTACTGATGAATGGGGCCATTTTCAGTCAACAGTAGCACTCAAGGAGTTATTTCAAACGGTTATAATGGCTGCTACATTTAGCCCCCCATCGGCGCTTTTCAGCAGAGAAGTGAGTAACATTAACATAGAACTTCATTGAAAAAAACAACAATTTAACATAACGATAATAAGTGATTGGTCTCTTGTTAACTAGTCATTTAAGTTAAATTTTTACTGAACTAAGTCCACATTACCTACAAAATAGGTGTTGAATTAAACAGTGGCTCCTAGCGTTTCTTTATTTTTGAAATATCGTCACGGTGCTTGTCTTACACCTACAAACAAGACCTATTTTAAATTGCATATTTTTAAGGGAGTTCAGCATGAGCATTGTTAAGTTCAGAGGCTCAGAGGCTGTTAAGTTGGGGCGTGGTTTCAGCACCTTCAGTGGACACAACCGTCGTGTCATTTTAACTGGTGAAAGCAATGGTCTGTGCTAGCTAAAAAGCTGCTACCTGCATGTTTTGTTTCTGCTCTCCGCTAATAAGAAAGAGGGAGGAGAGGTAAAAGGTTTGATATATATATATATATATATATATATATATATATATATATATCATGGTTTGGGTCCACTTGTCCCCTCAGAGGGAAGGGTCACTGCAAATCAATACAAAGTTGTTCTGAGTCATCAACTTTATCCTATGATGAAACATTTCTATCCTGATGGGAGTGGTCTCTTCCAGGATGACCATGCCCCAATTCACAGGACATTAGGAGTCACTGAATGGTTTGATGCGTATGAAAATGATGTGAATCATATGCTATGGCCTTCACAGTCACCAGATCTCAACCCAATCGTACACCTGTGGGAGATTTTGGACCGACGTGTTAGACAGCGCTCTCCACTACCATCATCAAAACACCAAATGAGGGAATATCTTTTTGAAGAATGGTGTTCCTCAGCCTTGGCATTTCTACAACTCAACAACAAGACGACAAGAGTCTACAACTCTTCTGGAGAGATGAACACCATTCTTCAAATAGATATTCCCTCATTTAGTGTTTTGATGATAATGATGGTACAATCTCTCCTTTTCACGTGTTGAAATTGGTCCTCCTGACATTTTCTCATTTGACCAGCAGATTTTAGCAGATTTAATAGAGAAAAACTTTGTTTTATTAGTCGAGAGAATAATACAGTAAATGACTTATTAATGTGAATATGGATATCCTTTGCAGCATAGGGCGTTGCTATCTGCTGGTGCCAAACCACTTGTGGCTGCTGTCTGATGGTCCACTAAGTGTTTGCTGCTAAGACAGATGGTGTACTGTAGGCTTACCTCTCTCTGGCTAAAGTGCTGCCAGCCTGGCTTCAAGTACCCTCGACTGGAGCAGAGCCTTCAGAACAGGCTCTCCACCTGGAGGGAGAGAGGGTTAGTGAGGCAAAGGGCAGCTCATCCACATCCACATTTCACACACACACACACACACACACCTACGTAGGCTCTCTTAATGTGCGCTAACACAAATGTAGACATACAAGCCACACACACACATCTCCTAAGCCCTCACACACACACAACCTACTTCACATGTAGAGCAGCATTCCCAGCTGAGTGCCTCTCCTCAACCTGGCAATTTCAGCGGAAAGAGAATTCAGCTAAAGTACATAGGGCGTCATGCTGATTTCACAACAGGGGGGTTGAATGGCAGAATGGCCTCACTACAGCCCTCGTTACTGATCCGGCAAGATCCGACTCATCTATTTCAATAGCACTCTCATTCGCACTTGTGTGTGCATATACAGATGGAGTCAGATTGCAGAAGTCCCAGATTTTTATAATCTTGCTACGGCAGAGTTGGATTGTTGCTGTAAATACTGTTTATCTAATGGAGGGCAGATTTCAGGTGGTCTCTATACTTACTTCCAGTGAGCAATGCACAGATACAACTCATACCCAGAAACACTATGTACATGCTCAGACACACAGCACCATCTGATAGTGTTGTTTTGGGTGACATTTAGTTTCTAGGTTGCACAAGATGCTCCTATAAATGAATCATGAGTAAATCTGTGAAGTGTGAATAATAGATGGGAGGAGAGGTAAAAAACAAAGGAGTGCTGTTATTATTTGTTAATAAGACACTCTGGAGCATCACTAACTAGAGCTCATTACCACAATACACGCAGGCATGCATACGCACACACCCACAGCCACACACACACACACACACACACACACACACCTTGTGCACACATCCCACATGCCAAACACATGCAGAAGTCTCTCATCCTGTATGACTATTTTTACCTTTGAAGCCTGTCGTTGCCTAGCACTCTGTAATTACATCCCACACTCCACCAACGAATGATTAGTAGCAATGATGGATGGGTTAACAGTCACCAAAGGATGCCTCGGTGCAAAGCTAATTACGCAACCATACATGTGTCATATGCCTGATACATGTGATAGCCCTCTCAGCCTTCTGCCATAACCGTGGAACAAGTGTGATAAAGGTGGACAACGTGTCTCCTGTTAATCAACAGATAAGAGATGATGAAGTAACTCCACTGTTGATTAATAGATCATTGTAACTCAGTGGTGTCTTAAATACTGCCAGACTGCCAGAATGACAGAAAGAGTGCCTTCAGTGTCAGTTTGCATTACTAAACATTTAACTTACGTTTACCATTCTCTTTCTTTATTTAAACTACAGTGGCGAAAGATTATGAGTTATGTTGGGAACAAACAGGTGCAACTTTTCGTCTCAGCAATAAAATATCTCTTTCTCATAATTTGTTTACTTAGCAGGGTTATATATCTTGTAGATGGACTAGTATTCCACCTACAATCAATGCTCTGATTTTATCATTTTCCTCTATCCTCTGTTAAAAAATATGTTGAGCTATTCATTTATTCTCTGCTCTTCTGAATGTAAACACTTTTATCTTTTCTCTGCCAGACAAGATAGCGTACTATGGATTTTTCTGTCATGTATGGCAAAAATGTTGTATAGACTTTGTGTTTTTGCACATTGACAATTTTGGTGTTATTTGGACCAGGAGATGGGGTATGCGTGTCTGCTTGTACAAGTATGTGTGTGTGTGTGTGTGTGTGTGTGTGTGTGTGTGTGTGTGTGTGTGTGTGTGTGTGTTTTCAGGCAGAGATGTGAGGGGTTGCGTTTATGATTGCCACGACTGCAGCTGGGGCTGTGGGCTGAGTAATTGCCTGTCTTGGTAGGGACAGCGTGGTAGCAAGCTAAAAGTCAAGTGCTCTCTTCCTGCTGTAGACCTCATTTGGATTCCACATAGCTAGCTAGCAAGCTAACGCCAGCCTTGGGCCTGTATTATTCATAGCTTGACAGATAGCTCTCACTAAAAGCATTGGAACTGGGCCAGGTGGTGATGGAGAGACAGGGGGAAAGGCACCGCTGCACCTCACTCTCTGCCTGGCAGGAGAAGAGAGGAGAGGAGAGGAGAGGAGAGGAGAGGAGAGGAGAGGAGAGAAGAGGAGAGGAGAGGAGAGGAGAGAAGAGGAGAGGAGAGGGGAAGGGAGGGGAGGAGGAGAAGAGAGGAGAGGAGAGCGGTTTGGTTTTCAAAGCCCCTTTATTGAACCATTGCAAGGAGAAACCAGATCACTGTCACATCCTCACTTAAGGGAAAAAAGGAAAACAATCGTAAAATACGACAAAACCTATCAACCAAACACAGAAACACGTTATAAGCAAGTTCCCTCAGTTACCCTCAGTTGGGCCTCAGCAGTCCCTCCAGAACCAGTACTAGCTCCACACTGCTGGCATTTTAAGCCTGGTTCCTGTGTGTCAGCCAGATGGCCAACTTGGCAGAACCAGATAAAAAGTTCACCAATGTGTGTACAATCGTCTTCTTAGCACAGTATTTCAGGCCAAAAATAAACAAACCAAAAGAAAAATCCTCCTGAGACCCTGAAACCACCTTCTTAAAAGCTCAAGCAGTGCTGACAGTCAAGGACAGTGAACAAATAAATGTACCAGGGTCCCAATCTTAGAGCAGAAAATACACTTCTCCCCCAGTTCTGGATTCAGGTGCACTCTGAATCTGTTTGTAGCTATTGTCCCATGTACAACCCAGCTTCTACAAGGACTGCCAGCTGCCTTTCGGGGGAACGTCTGGACCAAAAAACTCAGTCCACCTCAACTCCTCATCCCTGCCAAAGAGTGCAGGTTCAGAACCTTAACACAGATTTGGACTGCTTCTTTCCCTGCAGCCTGAAACTTGTCCAAGTGGGGGGTTGTGAAAGTCAGCAGCTGACCTCTTCCTCACTGCCACTCCCCCACAGCTGGGGCGATAGACAGAGAGGAAAACACTCCCCTGGAGTATGGTTTTCTGCAAATGCTCTTAGGGATCGTGGCAGGGCAGCACAGACTTTCTCCACCACTCTGTTGTCAGCCTGATAGAGGTGATGTTGCTGTTCTCTCTCAGGGCGTCCACAGATGTTGCCATCACCTTCATCAGATGGCCCAGTTTGGTGCAGCCCACCTCTCTGAGATTGGCTCACAGGCTGGCAGACTGCAGTGTTTGAATCTTAATGAGGTTGTTAACAAACAAAGGTTCCTCAAACAAATGCATGCCTGGAATCTCATTGCTGCCATGCCTGCAGTACAGAGCTGTACAAAGGTATCAGTCCAGTAAGGTCCACGCCCTTGGGTTGTAAGAGGAAAAGCTGTTTATTATAGCCCAAGTGACCAGTTCTCCTCAGCAGCAGTTTGGCTGTATTGAACCATCTCGGACTACAGTTGTAGAGCAGTCTTTGTGCAGTCTGGAGTCTAAATAAGGTGATTTTGGACTGGATGTTGATCAGTCCCTGCCCCCCTTCAGCCACAGACAGGTAGAAGGCTGCTGCCCGCACCCAGTGCTGGCCAGAACAGAAAAAGTCCAGAATTGTTCTCTGAATGTCCTCTGTTAGGCCTCCTGTCAGAGCAATGAGTCTGTGCCAAAGAGTTGAGGTGACTAAGTTATTGGCAACCAGAACTCCCCTATATGACAACTGGGTATGGGTAACCATTTCCATTTAGACAGCCAAGTACACACTTTCTCCTTTAGTCCTTCCCAGTTCTGTATATGAAAGCCTTCATATACATATGTATATGAAGGCTATGTGTATATGAACTCCCCTTCCCCCACTCAGGGGAGTGGGGGAAGGGGAGTTCAGTGGGATGGTGACAGAAATATTAACATCATCTGTATAAGTAGAAACAGTAGGTCAAGATAGGAAGGAAATTGTACGATTAAGATTGGAGGACCCAGACAGTGAGAGACCATTGAGCCAACCACTCAACCTGCACAGCAAGGGCTCAATAGCTAAGCTACTGTATATAGTTGACCTGAGATAAATAAACCCTGTCTTATCCCTCACTGTACAGGGATTGGCTGACTCAACCCTGCCCCCATCTTCACCACACATTGAGCACAACTATACAATAAACCAACCCAAGCCAGAAAAGCCATCACCAATACCAAAAGCCCTAAGTGCAGAAAACAAATACACCTGTCAAAAGGTTTCTCCTGGTCCAAAGAGACAATACCAAAATTAACGTCACAAGACCTACACACATCAATAACATCTCAAATAAGGAAAATGTTGTCCGTTATTGTCCTTTCAGTTACACAATAGGTTTGATCTGTATGTACAGTACAATTATTTCCAGGATGTCCTTAAGTCTGTTTGACAAGGCTCTGGAAATTATCTTATAGTCTGTACAGAGGAGGGCAACTGGCCTCCAGTTCTTAACTAAGGCCAGGTCCTTTCTTGTGCAGCAGAGAAAGCACTGCTCACTGACAACAAAACACCATGTAAATCAAGTCCAAGGGTATTTCAGAAATGCTTATAAAAGTAAGTATTGAGACTATCAATCCCTGGTGCCCGTCCTGATGCCATCTGGTTGACAGCAACTGTCAATTCCTTCAGATTCAGCTCACAGCCCAGAGCATCTTTCTCTTCTGGGCTGACCTGAGGAAGCCTTTCCAGGAGCTCCTCACGGAACTCCATGCTGCATTGTTCTGCCTCAAAGAGATCAACATATAAGTCCATCGCATGGCTCCTCATCTCGACCAGGCTTGTGGTCACTCACGCCTCTTGGAAGCTTAAGGCAAGTCATCTGCTTCCTCTGTGCCACCGATCTCTCCAGATTGAAAAAGAAAGCGCTCAGGCCATCCATGTCCTTTAGCTGGAGGAAGCGAGACCTGACAAGAGCTTCCCTCACTTTCTCCACAGGATTCAACTCCACAGTTCAATTCCAACCTCTTCTCCTGCAGCAGATAACCCGTAGTGGGATCCAAATCTCTATATAACCCCTTTTAAATATTCCTAGTCTTGGCTTCAAGTTCCTGAACTGCTGCCTTGATCTTAGCGGTGGAATGGGAGGTGTACTGTGGGTAAAATTCAAATGAGTGCCTTACCAACCTCCCACCATGGCTTCAATAACTAAAATCAACTAAAAGCACTCAGAGCTCTGGCAGAAGGTATTGTTTCTCAGGAGTTTGTAGGACTTAACCCTTTCACCTGGCGAAATGATCAAGCCTATGCTGACAAAGTGGTGGCAAGTGAAGCCAACTGGACAAATGTTACTGTGAACTAATCTGGAGCTGAGACTTTGGGAAATGTAGATCCTGTCCAGTCTGGCTGCACTCAGCCTGTTATTGCTGCCCCTCACCCATGTGTATTGTCTGGACTGCATATGCTTGACCCTCCATGTGTCTTACAGGTCCAGGTGTGCGATGATACTGTTAAGGCTCTGAGATGATTGTGGATGGGGTTCCTCACTTGTACTGTCCAAAGTAAAATCTAGAGTGTTGACAGTTGAAATCCCCACCAATGATGAATTGATCCTGACGGTACTTCCTTAGCTCATTTTTTAGCTGGGTGAAAAAAACCTAATCTCTGTTCCTTGATTTGGGGCGTATATGTTAATAAAGCAGAATACTGAGCTCTCTATTTCTGCCCTGACAATCAACAGCTGACCCTTCACCACTTCAGTGGAAAATAAAACAGTTGCATTTGCAGTTGCTCTAAACAGAACAGCTACCCCTGCCTGCACTAAGGTTAGTGCCATGGCTAAGGGCACACAAACCCTCCCACCATAAGCCCCAATCTATCTTGTCTGTTGGATTAGTATATGTCTCTTGCAAAAACAACACATCAATCCTTTTTTGAGTAGAGACTTAAGGGATTAATGCCCTTTTGTGCCTGTCTCTCCCACCATTAATGTTCAAAGACCCTATTTTGAGGCTCTGCATAGAGAGGTCAGAAAAGAGAAACAGACAAGATAAAACAAGTAGAGAACAGTAAAAAGAGGAAAACACTTTGTGATACACGATCATGTTACTTTCTAGTCTGCTTTTTGCAGAGTTGTGATATGCTATTTGAGGCGGGAGCGTTTCTTTTCATCCAAGAGGTGAAAACCGACCATTCAACAAATATGATTAACTTGCCAGTGTCGCTGAAGTAATCATTCACTGTAACAGACTTTTTGAATGTTTCATCCAGAAATTGATCTATTTCCTCTAAAGAATAGAGATCTGTTTTCCTTCTGTGTTAAAAGTTTCACCAATAGATACCGTATCTGACTCAGAGTCATACTTCATGTCTTCTCCTTCACATGATACCTGGTTATTGAACACACCCTGTCCTTCATTGGTGATCACCGTGTGACCTCTGCCTGCAGAAATTGTGGAAGCTGCTTCCTCAACATTTTCTGCTGACTGTGATTGTACTTCAGTGCCTGCAGACTAAGAGCTGCTCGGGTTCTCTGCAGCCACAGAAACCTGTTGCTTCTCAGGCTGGCTCTGTTCCTCCCTACCTAAGTCATTATTCTCAGAATGGCAACAGCTTCTGTGCCTGCAACACCATGATCCACCGCCACACACCCAGAAGCGACGCCAGCTGCTGCCTTGTGGTGAGCAGAGCCACCCATTGTATTGGTGGAGTGAGCAGCCGCGTGCTGTTTATGGGGACACGCAAAGCGTTTGTGTCCCACATCTCTACACTTGAAACGTTTCAACTGTTTGAGCTGGCATACACCATATAAGAGCCATCAACATGCTTTACTATGAAAGACATCTCCAGTGTTTGTATAGGCGGGTTCAGGAATATGAATACCTGCTGCCTCAGAGACTGCACGTGCTTCAGTTTGGGATCCTTACATCCCAAACTCACTGTTTTAAATCCACTGGTAAATTTACCTACAGAGCTCGTTCTCTAACAACTCATTAGGTATAAATGGCAGACTACTGGATACTGTAATCCGTGTGGAGGGAACTGACAACTGGGAGACCTGCACAAATATGTCCCTGATAAACATGGCACTCTCTATCAGATGATAAACATGAGGCTTATCTTTCAAGGCCATAACCACTGCTTTCTTCATTCTTGATGCAAAAGATAGTTTATTGTGTTCTACCTGCTCACAGACAGCCAACAGAACCTCCTCCACGGTAACGTTACTATCCGGTGGGTCTATCCTTACTCCGTGCTGGATAGACGGAGGTGGAGGACACCATTCCTCCCGAAAACCACCTGACAAAACCACCGATCACTTGGCCAACACTCAGTAAAAGTGTTAAGAAAGCTTACCAGATCATGCACAACGGACTGATGGAGAACACAGGGGAAAAGGCAGTGACAGAAAAAAAAAAACGGAAACAGAAAGGAGAGGAGAGGAGAGGAGAGGAGAAGAGAGGGGAAGATATATGTATAAGTTAAGGATATGGAAATTGAAGATAAGTTGGAGCAGCAGTGTGATGAGCAGTTTTAACAGAAGTGGGGAAATGTCTAAGTGGGATAGGAAAAGGAAGTGGGGATATAGAGATGAAGAGACTGAGGAGGTGAAGAGGGGGCAGGGGGTGAAGAAGAAAATCAGACAGAATTATCAGAAGGCCATATGAAGTTAAAGAATAGTGTGACTACAAGATGTTAAAGCAAAGCTTACATTATAACAGAGATAAAGGATGAGTGCACTAACCACAAAAGGGTGAAAATGGAGAGAAGGCAGAAGCAGAAACAGCAAGTGAGTGAAACCATTTCAAATAGAGGAGAGAAATAGGACTGGAAAAAGAAGAAGAGAACAGGCAGCCATCCACCCCCGCCAAGCTCAGCAACCCCTCTGCCTCCATGTGCAGAACCAGATAAGGTCGCATTAATCAAAATCTGCCACTTCCCCTTCCAAAAAAACACCGTCTCTGCCATCAACCCCCCCCTGTGAAGTATCTGTCACCGAAACGGAAATTTCCATATTTAATGGGAAAGCTTTATATCACCAAAAAGGCAGTGTGGGCTGAGGGTGAAAAGAACAGAGTTGGTTGGATCTGTCAGCTCTGTCATTAGCTTATACACTTTAGACAGCATGTGGAGCATTGGGGTTCATTTCAGTGTGGTTGTGATTCCATTGTTATCATTTCAACAGTATGATGAAGCTGGACAGAGATCGGTCCTTGTCTTGTACCCCTGCAATCAATGTAATGTAATAATAGTATATTGTAACAATACTGTATTGTCTACATCACAGTCCTTAGCACATTAAAGATTAATAGAGTTTTTTTTTCTTTCTGCACATTCTGTCCTCACATAAACCTCTAATGCAATTTAAAACACACTTTGAAAGCATTTCAAAACCAGGGCCACCAAATTTACAGTGGCATGCTCATGCGGCTTCCCTCGTCATGCCTTCCTCTCTGATGCCATTTGTTTATTTTTTCCCTTTGTAATTTTTCCCCTTTATTTGCCTCCTGTGCATATTATGACAAGCCTGCAAACTACCTTTCCGACATTACCCAGCGTCAGATAAACAGGTGGTGTTTACGCTTTTTTTTTTTTCATCCTCTTCTTTTTTTTCTTTTTCTTTTTTTATAACCACCTCCCCGAGGAAAGACATCAAAGGGAATAACAGATCATGTGCTGTGAGTGCGGAGCGTGCCAGGGGGACGTGGGCATAAAGGGGGGAGGTGGGGGTGGGTGAGGGGGCGGGCAGCTGCTTAGGGCCAGCTCCAGGCCCAGCACATTCTGACCTCTAACCCCTGAACCCCCACAAGCCCTCCCTGATCCCATACCCCCCTCCCACCCACCGACCCCAGGCCAGCCCTCCCCTCAGAGCAGCTGCCAACTAAATTACATCAATGTCAAAATGCCGTCCTCCTCTGCTAGGGAGATGGAGCCTGGTAAACATGACACAGAGTGGGAATCACAATGCAACACAGTAAGAGCAGGCGCTTCATTCTATATGCCAGAATTACGGTAAAGGAGAAGGCTGGTCATATTCAGCTTTTTCGTTTTTGTCAACAAATCACATGAAAATACCAAAACCAACAATGCATTAGTTCATTTCTCAGTATGTTCCCACTTCCCCAGCTGGTCTGTGGCTCTCAGCCCCAAGCCCATTTATTCCCAGTGCAACCCTGTAGGAACTATCAATCAATCAATCAATCAATCTTTATTTATATAGCGCCATATCACAACAGAAGTCATCTCAAGGCACTTTTCACATAGAGCAGGTCAAGACCGTACTCTTTAATTTACAGAGACCCAACAGTTCCCCCATGAGCAAGCACTTGGCGACAGCGGTAAGGAAAAACTCCCCTTTAACGGGTAGAAACCTCAAGCAGACCCCGGCTCTTGGTGGGCGGCCATCTGCTTTGACCGGTTGGGTTGAGAGAGAGAAAGAGAGAGGGAAAGGGGGAGGGGGGACAGAAGAAAAACAACGACAACAACAAGCACAAGCAGCAACAGCCAGGGAAGGATGCCATCAGGACTGTGAAGGACCGCGAAGGTTCGGCCCGGGAGTCAGGTTTTTCTGTGAGATGAGAAAGCACAAAAAACTCCGGGGAAGAAGAAAAGTTAGTGACATGCATTGATGTTACATGAATGCATACAGATGGAGAGGAGGAGGAGGAGAGAGGAGCTCAGTGCATCATGGGAAGTCCCCCAGTAGTCTAGGCCTATAGCAGCATAACTAAGGGCTGATCCAAGGCGAGCCTGGTCGGCCCTAACTATAAGCTTTATCAAAAAGGAAAGTTTTAAGCCTACTCTTAAACATAGAGAGGGTGTCTGCGCCCCGGACTGAATCCGGTAGATGGTTCCATAGAAGAGGAGCCTGATAGCTGAAGGCTCTGCCTCCCATTCTACTTTTAAAGACTGTAGGGACCACCAGTAAGCCTGCATACTGGGAGCGCAGTGTTCTAGTGGGATAATACGGTATTATGAGCTCTTCAAGATATGATGGTGCCTGACCATTAAGGGCTTTGTAAGTTAGGAGAAGGATTTTAAATTCTATTCTAGATTTTACAGGAAGCCAATGTAGTGAAGCTAAAATGGGAGAAATGTGATCTCTTTTTCTAGTTTTAGTCAATACACGTGCAGCTGCGTTCTGGACCAGCTGGAGAGTCTTTAGAGACTTGTTAGGGCAGCCTGATAATAAGGAATTGCAATAATCCAGCCTAGAAGTAACAAATGCGTGAACTAGTTTTTCTGCATCTTTTAGGGACAGGATGTGCCTGATTTTTGTGATATTACGTAAGTGAAAAAAGGCAGTCCTTGAAATTTGATTTATGTGGGAGTTAAAGGACATATCCTGATCAAAGATAACTCCCAGATTCCTTACGGTGGTGCTGGAGGCCAGGGTAATGCCATCCAGAGCAGCTTTATCATTAGATAATTTGTTTCTAAGGTGTTTAGGGCCAAGCACAATAACTTCAGTTTTATCTGAATTTAGTAGTAGAAAATTGCAGGTCATCCAGGTCTTTATGTCGTTAAGGCATGTTTGGAGTTTGTTTAACTGATTGGGTTCATCTGGCTTCATTGATAAATATAATTGGGTATCGTCTGCGTAACAATGAAAATTTATGGAGTGTTTCCTAATAATATTACCTAAAGGAAGCATATATAAGGTGAATAGAATTGGTCCAAGTACAGAACCTTGTGGAACTCCGTGTCTAACTTTTGCCTTCACGGAGGATTCATCATTCACATGTACAAACTGAAATCGGTCTGATAAATAGGACTTAAACCAGGTTAATGCAGTTCCTTTAATGCCAATTAAATGTTCCAGTCTCTGCAAAAGGATTTGATGGTCAATTGTGTCAAATGCAGCACTAAGATCTAACAGGACAAGTATAGAGACAAATCCTTTGTCTGATGCAGTTAGGAGGTCATTTGTGACTTTCACCAGTGCTGTTTCTGTGCTATGATGCGCTCTAAATCCTGACTGAAAATCCTCAAATAAACTATTGTTATGTAGAAAGTCACATAACTGATTAGAGACTGCTTTCTCAAGGATCTTGGATAGAAATGGAAGGTTAGATATAGGTCTATAATTGGCTAAAACACCTGAATCAAGAGTAGGCTTTTTAAGAAGAGGTTTAATTACAGCAACTTTAAAGGACTGTGGTACATAGCCTGTTACTAAAGACAGATTGATCATATCTAGTAAAGAAGTGCTCACTAAGGGTAAGGCTTCCTTAAGCAGCCTAGTTGGGATGGGATCTAAGAGACAGGTTGATGGTTTAGCTGAACAAATCATTGAAGTTAGTTCAGACAAGTCTACTGGAGAAAAACAGTCCAAATATATTTCAGGATTTACTGCCGTTACCAAGGTTCCTGTGTTTGGGGAGAGAACGGTGCCTGTTGAGGGCAGGAGATGGTTAATTTTGTCTCTAATAGTTAGAATTTTATCATTAAAGAAGCTCATAAAGTCGTTACTACTGAGAGCTATAGGAATACATGGATCAGTAGAGTTATGACTCTTTGTCAGCCTGGCCAAAGTGCTGAAAAGGAACCTAGGGCAGTTTTTATTCTCTTCTATTAATGCTGAGTAATAGGCGGCTCTGGCATTACAGAGGGCCTTCCTATATGTTTTAAGACTATCTTGCCAGACTAAGCGAGAATCTTCTACTTTGGTGGAACGCCAAATCCTTTCCAATTTTCGCGATGTTTGCTTTAATGTGCGGGTTTGGGAGTTATACCATGGAGCTAACCTCTTACGTTTTATTATCTTCTTTTTTAAGGGGGCGATGGAGTCGAGTGTTTGTCTTAGTGAGCCTGCAGCATTATCAATAAGATTATCAATTTGGGAGGGACTAAAGTTAACATAAGAGTCCTCTGTAGTATTGAGACATGGCAGTGAATTCAGTATTGACGGAATTGCTTCCTTAAATTTATCTACAACACTATCAGATAGACATCTAGTGAGGACATTTTTATCTAATGGTTTGTAATCCAGTAATAGGAATTCAAAAGTTATTAAAAAATGATCTGATAAAATAGGATTTTGTGGAAAAATTATTAAATGTTCAATTTCAATCCCATAAATTAGAACAAGGTCTAGGGTGTGGTTAAGACGGTGAGTGGGATTATTTACACACTGAGAGAAGCCAATTGAGTCTAATAATGAGAGAAATGCAGTGCTGAGACTGTCACTATCAACGTCCACATGAATATTAAAATCACCTACTATAATTACTTTATCTGTACTAAGGACTAAATACGACAAAAACTCTGAGAATTCAGATAGGAATTCAGAGTACGGGCCAGGAGGACGATACACTATAACAAAAAGAACTGGCTGTAAAGTTTTCCAGGTTGGCTGGGAGAGACTAAGAACAAGGCTTTCGAATGAGTTATAATTAAATTTAGGTCTAGGGTTGATGATTAGGCTTGAGTTGAAAATGGCTGCAACTCCTCCTCCTCGGCCAGTGTCTCGAGGAATATGAGTATTAATATGACTGGGGGGAGTGGATTCATTAAGGCTGACATATTCTTCATGACACAGCCAGGTTTCAGTGAGACAAAATAAATCAATACGATGATCTGAAATTAAATCGTTTACTAAAACTGCTTTAGATGAAAGAGATCTAATGTTCAAGAGTCCACATTTAATTATCTTATTTTGTTGTACTATTGCAGCAGTGGTTTTAATTTTTACTAGATTTTCATGAATGACTCTTCTTTTATATACTTTGGATTTAATTGATTTATGTGGTCGGGGGACAGACACAGTCTCTATGTGGTTTTGGGTGGGTAACTGCTCTAATGGAAGCGCAGAGAAGCGTGTAGGACTGCAGCTCTGCCTCCTGGTCTCAACTCTGGGTTGTCATGGTTTTGGTTTACTAATAAACTTGGCCATATTTCTGGATATCAGAGCAGCTCCATCCAAAGTGGGATGTATGCCGTCTCTCCTAATCAGACCAGGTCTTCCCCAGAAAGTCTGCCAATTATCTATGAAGCCCACATCGTTTGCTGGACACCACCTCGACAACCAGCGGTTGAATTGTGACATGCGGCTATACATGTCATCACTGGTCAGATTAGGCAGCGGTCCAGAGAAAATTACGGAGTCCGACATTGTTTTAGCAAATGTACACACCGACTCAACATTAATTTTGGTGACTTCTGATTGGCGTAATCGGGAGTCGTTGCCGCCGACATGGATGACGATCGTACCATATTTACGCTTATTCTTAGCCAGCAGTTTTAAATTTGACTCAATGTCGCCCGCTCTGGCCCCAGGAATACATTTAACTATAGCTGCTGGTGTCGCTAACTTCACGTTTCTGACTATGGAGCTGCCAATAATCAGAGTTTGTTTCTCAGCGGGTGTGTCGCTGAGTGGGGAGAACCTGTTAGAAACATGAACTGGTTGGTGGTGAACCGTGGGCTTCTGCTTAGGGCTATGCTTCCTTCGGACAGTCACCCAGCCGCCCTGGCTTCCCGGCTGCTCGGGAGCTACCGGGGGAGTGGGAGCTACGCTAGGTCGGCCCGCACCGGATACTAGGGGCTGGCTAACTATATTAGCAGCTGATTGTTTTTCCATGGTGCGGAGCCGTGCTTCCAATTCACTAAGCCTTGCCTCCAGTGCTGCAAATAGACTACACTTATTACACTTATCACTATCACTAAAGGAGGCAGAGGAGTAACTGAACATTTGGCACACCGAGCAAGAGAGAGCAGGAGAACGAGAGGGAGAGAGAGAAGCCATCGCTAACTGCTTAGTTTGAGTTAGCTGCTAGTGCTAGCTGCAGAGCTAAAGTGACTAACAACTTGTGCGATTAGCGAGAAAAGTCGTTAAGAGAAAAGCGCTGAGAGTGCTTGTGTAAAACTAGCGAAAGTTTCAATATACAGCAGATATTAATCAACAGTAATGTGATATATATAGGAAAATCAACTGAGATGAGAGCAGCAACAACGCTATCAGTATACACAGTCGGCAACCGGAAATGACACAATACGCTTACCGTAGCACGTCAGCACGTCAGCAGCAGCATGTCAGCAGCAGCTGACATGCTGCTATGAGAATAAGACATATAGTGTCTGGCTTTGTCTACAGAGGAAACACTTGTCAGTAGAATCAGGTTAGTTGCTGCTTTTCATCTTTTCATAGGATTTGTTAACAATAAGAAAAATGTAGAATATTTCCAGACTTTCCCTTTAGATGTTTACATTTTTATTTTGTTTGTTTTCAGGGCTGAAACAATTAGTCGATTAACTGATTAGTCAGTGGACAGAGAATTAATCTGCAAATATTCATTCATCATCTATCATTTGTAATTTTTCAAGCACAAATTACAAATGTTTCCTAATCATAGCTCCTGAAATGTAAGGATTTTTGCTGCTTTTCTTGATCCTATGTGATCACAATTTGAGTATCTTTGGGTTTCGGACTGTTGGACGACAACAGCAACATGAAGATATCACCTTGGGCTTTAGAAAATTGTCATATTCTAGAACAAATGATTATTCATTGAGGAAATAATAAGCAGAACAATTAATAATGAAAATACTCATTGCAACCTTTGTTCAGTAGTACATTTCAACTATATACATGATTCTCAGAATCATGACTAAATAAACTGGTGATGAGTTTTTCAGTATAAGAAGCAAAAACTAACATGAAGGGAGAAAGTATCATCTGCACTCACAATCTAATTTACCTTGTTCTTTTCATTTACCCACAGCTCATTCAAATAAGCAACTATTGTGACAGTCTCCACTGTGGCTTACACAGACAAATGAACAAGCTAGAGGAAGGAAATCCTTTTCCAAAATGGCTGCTGGGCTAGCAGCTAACTAGCTGGCTTCTCTGTGTGTGTCTCTGGGTTTGTGTGATTGATTGAAGTCATTACGCTGGTGGAGAGACTCCTTACCTGGCTAATCCAGGAGTGAATTTAGCTGCAGGATGACAGATAGCCGCATTACGCCCCCAGAATCTGCTGCCCGATGAGCTTTGCTGCTCAGGACTTCCACTACCAAATTATGCAAAATGCCTTGTATAATACACATATCAATATTCTACCAGATCCATCTTCTACCAGATCAGATCCCCAATTTCTGTATTACAGTCAGTTCAAGGAGTTGGTAAACACAAATGTTACATACTAAATCCTTGTATTGTGTGTTCAATATACATAATAAATACTGATCATAAGGTACATTTTTTAGATTCAAGCTCTGAATTTCTTTCATCCTCCATATCATATCACAAAATCTACAGAGGTATTTTGGCATCTCATCTGGTGCTGCAACAAAAACAAAACGACCCTCTATCTGAGCAGCCCTGACCTGTCTCAATCCATCTTTAATGCACTCAGCTCCATCCCACCTCCCCCACCAACTACACTACAGCTGCTTGATGGGGACAGTATCAGGAAGGTGCACAAACAGCACGTGAGGAGGTGTTTTCCTCCAAGCATGAGGCTTGGTAGTTGGCAGATATGGACAAAAGGAGGTAAAGGGGAGCAGCTGAGGTCTTAGAAAGGTTCAGTGAGACAGGATAAAAGGTAGAAAGATGTTGTTCAGATCATGTGAGCTGCCCACTAGAGTCGTCGCTAGCCACTGTACTGTAACTCAGTCATGTTTAGACTTAGAGGCTTAGTGCAGACTCCAAGGCTCTTCCTGGGCTCGGGATAAAGAAGAGACGAGACAGACAGTAGGGTATCAGGATACTGACAGTGGCATGGATAAGAACAAGTGCAAGAGTTAACAGCAAGAGTCAAAGCAACGCAAGGGGGAGAGTATTTGACTAAAGTTGAGACTTGGTTCATTAGCTGCAGGCTACAAATGTTAGGGCTGGAGCAGTGAATAGGCAACAACAGGCTTATTGAACCAGTGAGCTGAATAGCTTGCTGTTGGGTATTGATGCCTCGTAGCATCTTCACTACTGCACTCACTGTCTAAAACATATAAACCATTGTATTGCCAAGGAATCCGTGTTGTTACTGCTTTGTTGTCTTTGCAAACATGGACATGTTGGAATATGTAGCCAAACATGAGAAGATTATACTTACATGTGGCTTGTATTATGAAGACTCAAGTGGACATGTAATTTCAGAACAGAAACACTCACTTACACACAAACATCATATAAGTTTCACTGACACTGAGGATTATTTCAACACCACAGCTATGAAGTAATATTTCATGAGTTTCAGGACAAACTGACAGTCATTCTTCCTTTTGTGTGTGTACGCACGTGCGCGCGCATGTGTGTGTGTGTGTGTGTGTCAGCTATAGCAGCTGATATGCGAGCTGGAGCCTGAGCCGCCAGAAAACGCCCCAAATTGCAGCGTCTGCCATGCGCTGAGCCTCCTGCACCAAGACACTGTCTTTTGTTCTCCCCTGCTAGCGGGAGAAGCCTGACAGCTCTGAAATGATCCTCTCTCCTCTTTCACACACACACACACACACACACACACACACACACACTCTTCACCTTTTCTTTTCAACTCCTCTACTATATATCTCCCAATTTTGCGCACACACAAAAGAGGTATATACACACATGCAAACATGCACAAAAACATACATTCTCCTGTCTGTCTCACTCCTATAGCCTCTATTTTCCTCCCCACCTCTCATTTTCTCTCCCTGCCTGTCTTTCTCTCTCATTTTTCCTCACTGGCTGGCTGTGAGGATGGCAAATCCCTCATGGATTTCTGGAGGGTATCACCATGGAGACGGGCTCTGCCACACGTGTCTATAGATCCTCCTGCTGGATAGGGGGCACAGCCAGAGGTGGTGCATTCCCTCCATCTCTAGTCTGCTCTGCAGAGAGACAACAATGAGCTGAGGTGGTGGGAGAGATAGCAGAAAATGAAAAAAAAGGTGGAAAGAGTAAGTGGAAGAAATATAGGGAGAAATTGGTGTTAGAGAAGGATTCAGGTAATATATACTCTAAGATACTGTATATACAGAGGAGGTGGAGAAAGTGGATGCATGGGAGGAAAAGGAGCAGGTGAGGTTATGATGGGTGAGAACAGGGAGTGAGGAATATGATGTGAGAATATTAGGTGACAGGAGTAGATGACGAGAGGGAGAGGGAGGTAAAAGCAGCAGTGAGAGGAGGAAGAGGCAACAGCAGCCTCATCCCTGTGTCAGGGAGACAAATAGCGTGTGATGCTAATGACTGGCTAAAGCTTTTGCCCCTGCTGAGAACAGCCGCTAATATGACTGCTAATAAAGGCGCCGTGGAACGCTGTCGCATTCCAGCAGTCGCTCAACTGTCGCCCAAAATTAGCCAAATGGGAGCTCTCCTTCTCCTGCCTCTCCACTCTTCTGCCTCACATTAATGCTCCAGAAATGGGGCCCTCACTGTAACGCTTCCAGATGGTTTTTTTCTGCATTAAAGGGCCACTTGTTCACACTGTAATAGAATTTGTTCCATCTTATAATGCTGAGGATGCCCACTCCATAAAATATGAAGTGGTCTTTTTGTGATCTGAAGCTCTTTTCTTCTTTGATTGCTACCTCTCATACACACACTCCTCTTGGAGGATTTTGTGATTCTGCCAGGGGACAAAGCAAAGGGAAACGTAGAATACTACAGTATTTTCTCTTCTCCTTCTTCTCTCAGCACAATGCCTGTGGAATTTATTTTCTTTTTTAATTTAAATGCCACCTAATTATTTCTGGAATTTTAATTGCCAAGCGCAGTGAGTGGGATGCAGCGCCTGTGATGACGAATGTTGTAGCCAAGGTCACACAGTGACAGAGCCAGGGAATGTGGGATGGTGGAGCTGTGGGTTCTTCCTGGGGCTTAGTCATCATGAGGCTTAGGAGAGTCGGGGCAAACACACCTCTCACAGTGTCACAACAACCTGACAGCTCAGGGACGGGAGGACACCTGAGACCCAAGTTGTTCTGTATGCAACGCCTCTTAACACGAATGTGATTAAAAGTCATTTACATAAGATGCTCTGCAGTAGCCTTAAATGAGCATGAGCTTTTAAAGTAGAGACAAATATGTGAGGGCTGGTGAGCCACTGTAGGTGGAACGTTTAGCGTCGTCAGGTTTTAAAGCATGTTCGCTCTCTGCTATCAAAAGGCCTATTTGTTTGTACAATCCTGACCCAAAACAATGAAGTGCACTTGACTCCTTTTAAATATACAATGAAAAACTACACAACCCAGCATTTATTATTTGGTATCCATTAGCTGATGTTGCAAAGCAATTATAGCAATTCAATGACTTTTTTTTTTTTTTTAGAGTGATTCAGGTGTAGTCGCATTAATACCTGTCAGCCACTGAGCTCTGCTTGGGCTCAGTGCTTGACAGCAGTGCTGCCTTAAGACTGCTATATTGTTAAGATAAAGGAAGGCAGGACCAGGAGACAGAGAAGGAGAGGAGATGGTATAGCCCTGTTTCTATCTGCCATTCCCACACCACTTCACCCTCTCCCTCTCCATCCCTGCTCCCCCTCCTTCCTCCCACTCACCTATCCTCCTCTCCTGCCAGCCCGCCTGCCTTGGCAGCCGCTAACCTGCTGGGACCGGCCCTTGATTTATTTGGAGAGGGCCCTGGAACGGAGGGGCCAGGATGAGTGGCATTTTAATGTGCTTTTGAGATGTTTGGTCACAAGCACTATTGATCACAGTGCCGCAGCACACACACCCCTCCCTCACTGTCCCGCAGACCCTCACACTGCCCTGGGGGAGAGGTCTGGCTGTCAGGCAGGGAATGAGTTTCCATGTGGGCTCAGATTAATGAAATGAGGCCCCTGGTTGCGGGGGGTGCAGGGGGTCAGACCATTAAGGAATCCCTGGGCTGGGTGAGATTGAGCCTGCCAGCTGACTGGACCCTGACTGACTGATGGACGCCCGGGACTTAGCAGAGAGGGAGAGCGAGAGAGAGAGAGAGCAGGATGGATAGGATATTGGACTGTGGGACACACAGACATGAAAAACAGAGAAGAAGAAAGGAGAGAAATCGGTTTCTAAGACTGCAATCCACCATCCTACAATAGACCATTAGCACCTAACTACTGCGATGAGCCTTTCTCATAGCCGCTCCTCCACAAAAGCAGCACAGACTGACTAACAACTACCATTTCTTTACTCTCGCACACATTCTTGTGCCATTCATTCACATCAGGTCTTACTCTAAGTAGTGCGGAGCCGGGGAAACATCCAGAGGTTGTAAAAATAGGAGCCAGGGATATTTCACAGCCGAGTGAACATGCCCAAAGCGTGTTTAGCTCCCTTACACTCCAGCCTGGAAAGGGGGTTTATTTGATGGCCAAAACACTCAGCAGAGCTCATCATAGTTCTGACTGTATGGGCACTTTTGTTCAACTGTATCAAATGTGTGCACACAGCCACACACATACACACACTCATATGTGAATGTACAAACAGCAAGACTCATTCTAAAGTCACACACATGCATCTTACATTGAGGGGCCAGGTAGCAGCTTGGGGCTCTCAGAGGTTTGATGAGTGAAAGGGATTAAGCCCCTGTGATCAATAGCCTGAGCGAATACACAGATTATCAGATTATCAGATTAGGATCTGTCCCCCTGCTGCCGAGGGGAGCCAGAGAATACATTAAAACCTGAGGTGCTTTGGCAAGATTCAATTAATCAGGCTACAGGTTGTCTTTTCCCTCTTATAGTCAATTCCAGATGAGCAGTTGTGTTTTCCTACACTCAGTTCACGTCAGAACAAGGGCATATCAGTCTGGTACAAAGTGTTTGCAGAGCATGCACCGTGATTTTCTTTTGCCTGAAGAACAAATTGATGTTACCTGAATATAAATGAATGTGAAAATAAACTAAATCTTCTGCTTTGTTTGTTTCAAAGATAGCGATTTTATCCCCTTGTAACTGTTTTCTAGAAGAAATGGAGCATTTTATTATAATTGCTCAATAGTTAATGAGTACATGTCTAATTAAGGTTGGTAAAGAAACTTTGATATTTTTCCCAGCAGAAGAATTTAAGAAGCATTGAGTCTCTTGTTACAGTGCTGCTGTGTGCACTGTATTGCTTGCAAATTTAGTTTGTAAACCACAGCACCTTGACACAGAGGCCCAAATGAACATTATGGCCAGGTGAGGCTAACGGCTAACGACTGCCCTCTTATCTCTCCTCTGCAGTGTGTACGGCTGCCCTCTGGCCAAGAAGAGAAAGAGTCTAGACAGACAAACCCTGGAAACCTCCCCCAAGAGGAGCACCTACCTAGATGACATGGACAACTCCACAATGGAGGAGTGCTACGAGACAGACGGGACGGAGGAGATGGACGACAGGGAGGAAGAGGAGGAGGAAGGCGCCGTAGAGGAGGAGGAAGAGGGAGAGGTGGAGGAGGAAGAGGAGGAGGAGGAAGTGGAGGGCTACATGGACTACAACGAGGAGCAAATGGAGCACGAAGAAGGCGAGGTGGAGAGAGGGGACGCGGACGGTGAGGAAGAGGAGGAGGAAGAAGAAGAGGAGGTAGAGGTGGAGCAAGAAGAGGAGGAGGAGGGCGATGAGGAGAGGGTGGAGGAGGCAGAGGAGGAGGAGGAGGAAGCGGTAGAGGAGGTGCACTATGAAGAGGGGGAGGAGGAAGAAGGGGAGCAGAGTCAAGGACAAGGTGAGAACACTTTCTCATCTTGTTGTAATTACATGACATTCTCACCAGGAAACTACAACTATTTAGAATTTCAAATATTTCCCAATCTTTAAAAAAACACTATTTTTCAAGTGCAACATTTGCATATCTGTGGTTTATATTTCCATATTTGATGGGCTGAATGCAGTAGTTTGGGGCAGTTGGACATGATGTTCAAACACTGATTGTGTTTTGCATTGGAATGAGATGAAAGCTCTGTAACAACATACTGAAACTTCAGCATGGCTGTGATCGGTTATTCCTTTGATATTTTTTGTTTATGTTATTCATTAATTCATTCATTTACACATTTTACTTTTATACTGCATGTATTCATTTTCAAAGCCTTTACTGTACTGCTACTGTAGTTTAAACCCACTAGCAGTGGAGGAGAGGTGCGCTGGCACCAAATTATTTGTGAACATCAGCTTGTTCCTTACTTTCTTGATTTTTCATAGAGCTCTTTTTAAATATATTTAGGATTTTTTAATTACAGGGAAATTAGTGAAAGTGATGGCTAAAATCAGCTGGGCCATCCTTTTCAGTTATTTCCCACTGAAATATTTTAACCCTCTCTAAGACCTTTTGTCAGAAGTATCAGAGCCTAAATTGAAGATGAATCATGCTAAACTGCTAAAACTGGAGCCACGATTTTTTTTTGTAAACAACAGAGAGACTACAAACAAATTAATCTTTTTTTAATCACAAAAGAACACTTAGTTGCCTTTCCCTTCACTAGTATTAAATCCTATGAATATTAGAGCTGTTGACAATCAAAGCATTGCTTTAATTATGCCTTTCCTAAAGACATGATACAAAAATACCACCTAATTTTGGGACTGGGATTTGAGAAACTCCTGCCCCATATGTTATCTCCTCTTCCCACCCCTGACGTGCCCAACACCAGATTTGGCAGGTTTCTCTCCAGCAGATTCTGTTTTGCACCCCCACATCACAATTGGACCTGACAGTGCCTTCAAGTCCAATTAAGAGTGAAGCTCTGAGAGAGGAGTGTGTTAACCCTGTTTGGTGCACAGCTCTACCCACCCAAAGTGTTGATGTGGCATCTCAGCAGCCGTGCTCTTATTGTCTTGCAGACATGTGAAAACATCTCTACTGACTGGTGTTCATTAGAGCCCACAGCCGATGCCTCAACACTGAGACAGTGGACGGTTGCCACTGTCTGTTCAGCCTGTCAACAGCCTCTCTTTCTATGGGTAGTAGCTGATTACCATGTACTGTTAATAAGTCTTATACACAAGCCACAGTACATGTTGTTATCACTGGCAGGTATTCCTGATGTGTTCTCCAAATTCTTCTCATCATTTAGCTCTATTAATGTAAAGGATTTCACAGCATTTTTAATCTGCAGCATTTTTCCTAAGACAGGCAGAAAAATTTTTCCATACGCGTCATTTCCATGTTCCCCGTTCGCCCCAAGACAGCAGTACTGGATGGCCGCTGGGCAGATTCCAATCTCCTAAATGTAATAGAGGTGACACTCTGGAGCTTCCCTGTGTTTGTCTGTGGCATGCACATCTCTGTAGCTAATCCAAAGCCAATTCAGGGCAGGACAGTCTCTCTGTTCCCTCCTTAATCTGTTTCGCTTCCATATCCCTTTTGTGTACCTTGATTGCTCTTCAAATTGCTTCCCTGTGCCATGTTTCATACCATCAAAAATTAAACCCCTGGTGCAAGAGGTTGCTGTTAGAAGCCTTCCACTGTCAAAATATGTGCCTGGTCATTCGTGACTGTTCCCTCTTCTCGCTCTAAAGCCCCCAACCCCCAAGCACCAATATTGTGTTGCTCTCATTAGATTGGAGTGTGAGTATGTGTGTATGTACAATATTTGAGTGAGGGAAAGTCAGTATGGCTGTTTATACAGTACATGTACTGTAAGTGCTTAAATATTTGTATAGTCTATGTAGAATAGATGTAATTGTATAATATTCATATTTGTTTGTGAATGTATATTCAAATGTTTTTGCATTCTTCATATTTGTGACTTTGATCTGCAGTCAGGTTCAGATCAATGTGTATATTGTGATTACAGATAAGTCTTTGAACCTAGTGATAATTAACTTTTCATCACTGTCAATTACACTTCACTGTTTTTTCTATTATTATTATTTTTTTGTCTTGTGATTCACTCATTCTCACCAAATGAAACTCTCATTTATTATTTCTGTGCATGTGTGTGGGGGCCTTTGGGTTCATTTTCTCTGCAGGAATGTAAGTGGCAAATGTGACGCCAATGTGAGCGATGTGCTCTTGGCGGTTCAGGGCGGAAATATGAAAGGAGAGATTGGAAGTGCTCCAGGAGTGAGTGCTTGAAATTACTGACAGAAGAGGTTCAGTAACCTTTTGCAGCCTGTCAGAATCAATTAGGCAGTGAAAGGAATTCTAAAGATACTGATGACTGAATGAAAAAAGAACTTTACTAGCAAACGATGAATAGCAACCGACTGGGGTTCATCTTGTTGCAGATGGAACACCATATTATTCTCAGATTTTAGACTTGTAAAAAAAATCTCTCCAATTCATTTTCTCACAGTGTTTTGATTTACACTGCTGAAATAACTGATATGTTATTTCATTTGCAACTATTTACAGAATTCTTTAGTAATATTATTAATCAAATGACCTTGAAATATCGCTTTCTAAAGAAATCAAGGGAATTACGGCAAGAATAAAACTTGCCCAAGATATAGTCCCTAGTTTCATAGTTTCTCATTTACAAGAGCATCTTTCTCTGGAACATTCCCAAACCGCTATATTTAACTTCCTGTGCTGATTCACAATTCAGAACACAAGCTGCTGTTAAGACTCTCAAAGTAAATTATTAGGGGAAGCAAAGAGTTCCTTATCCAATTTAGATGGACCAAGCCCAGAAATCTGATTTGCCAGTAAAATAGAATGACGGAAATGAAATTACTAGACGTTTGTTCTTTCTTTCCAACAGAGGACGATCAGATGAGCAGTGTTGAGGGGGGCGAGGGCGATGGTGGAGGTGGTGGCGGCAATGCCAAATCTGGCCCCATGACGGAAAAGGACGACAACAACAACGACGAGTACGAGAACTATGATGAACTCGTGGCCAAGTCACTGCTCAACCTGGGAAAGATCGCAGAAGACGCTGCCAACCGTGCTATGACGGAGTCTGAGATGAACAGCAACTCTTCTAACAGTGCAGAGGAGGAAGAGGAGGAGGAGGAGGAAGAAGAGGAGGAAGAAGAGGAGGAGGAAGATGAAGAGGAGGAAGAGGAGGAGGAGGAAGATGAAGAGGAGGAGGAGGAAGAGGAGGAAGAGGAAGAGGGGGAAGGGGATGAAACACAAAGAGCTGATCTGAGTTTGGACGTTGACAGTGATGTGGTCAGGGAGACAGTGGACTCCCTTAAACTGCTGGCGCAAGGTCACGGTGCAGTATTGTCTGACAATTTAGATGGACAGGAGTACGAGGACGGTACAGCTGAGAATGGGGGCGAGAATGACTGTTCCCATGGAGGAAATGCACACAATGGTGGTAATGGACAAGTTAAGACCACCAGTAATGGACAAATAGAAAACAGTGATGAGGAAGTGTGTTTAAGCAGTCTGGAATGCCTACGGAACCAATGCTTCGACCTGGCTCGGAAACTAAGTGAAACAAAGTCTGCTGACCGAAATGGACCACCCCAGCTAAATCTTTTTACATGCGGGGATGCCAATCAACAGCCCCAGCATCACGGCTATGGGGATTTCCAACATAGCCAGGAGGACAGGCGGACACTTGATAGGAACTATTCCGACATGGACAATCTCATGAAGCTGGAGGAGCAGCTGAGCCCACGCTCCAAGGCCTTCTCCAGTTGCGTGCAGGACGGCCGATATCACCACAACCACCGAGACTTTGATGAGGACACGGCCTCAGTGACGTCGGACCGATCAGAAGAAGTGTTTGACATGACAAAGGGTAACCTGTCCCTTTTGGAAAAGGCCATTGCACTAGAGTCAGAACGGGCCAAGGCAATGCGTGATAAAATGGCGGCTGAAGCTGCCAGGAGAGACGGGGTGAGGTATAACCATGAAGACCATGGCCCAAGGCATGGCTACGGTGTTGAGCGTAAAGCCCGGCTTCCTGATGGTATGAAGAAGCTTTTCTACCATAAAGGTGAGTGGTTCTTTCAAACACGGCTCAGATGCGCACCATGCTTCCATTGGAAACCATATCTCCACAAGTGTAGACATGTTTACCTCATTTAACAAGCTCAGGTAAAATGTTTGTCTGCCAGTGTTTGGCTCTGTATTCTATCTATCCTGTACTGGAGACTAGACAGCCCACATGCATTCTGGGAACCTTACTATAACCCCAGGACAAGCTTTTTCAGCCAATTTGGAAATTCGCATCTCGGTAGCAGCGGGAGCGGCAGCAGCAGCTTATGTTGTTAAAATAGGCCAGCATGGAAACATCAGAGGGTAGGCTTGTCAGGCATAAGTAATGGCAATCTGCATGGCCTGTTAGGACCGCAAATCTCATCCGTGCGATGCAGCTTGGGGTAAAGCTGCCTATTTTTAAACCTGTGCAAGTACTTCGGAGAGGAAGCTACAAAAAAGAGGCCTGTTGCCTTTAGAAAGGGTTCATTCTGTAGGAAACAAGAAGGCTTTATATATATTTTTATCATGCTTCTATCTTCAGTTATTGATATTTATTGATTCTACAGAAAGGCAAATACACATAAAGTATATGGCTAATAATATATTGCAAAGACTGCAGTACTGTATTCCAGTGTACTGCATTTGCTGGATGTCTGCTTGTATACTTACAGAGTAGAGCTGCAGTCACAGAAATATTGCAGTGGCATTTAGAGCGGTCTGACTGCAGCTCCCTTATTTAACTCCTAATTATTATCCTAATTATTCCTCTCATCATATCCTTTACTGCAACAATATTCAGACTTAGTTAGGTTAAATCATTTCCTCCCATAAGGAAGATATCAGATGAGAGCAACAAATAAGCATGCTAATTCACAGCAGGGTGATATTACACCTTAAATGCCACACAACTCACAGCAGGTATATATTGCGACTTAAATGCCACACAAATGTTAATTTCAAGAGCCTTCCATGGCCTCTGTGTCTGGCTAATGTTGGAATAATGAGAGGACGCGAGACAGTTGCGTCACGATAACATCTTTCCTCGGGCAAGATAGTAGCAGACACTCGTTGACCAGGGTTCCTGTGTGTGATTTATAAAACAGAGCATGGCGAGGGAGGGAGGGAGGGTGCGGGGCTTCAGAGTATAGCCCAGCACCCTAAGAGAAGCATGAGGCTGAGATGAAAATTGAACAGTATCAGAATGACCGATAACGAACGACAGGCCCACTGACTGCACATTAATTATCCAGAGATGGTATGGTAATGGGGGCCATTTGCTATGCAAAGCGCAGACCGTCCCCAGCCACAATCAATATCCCCTGCTTTCTAATATGCCTTCCACTTGGCTGCCTCCACTCTCTGCAATGGAAGCGTGGCAGGCAGAACGCACAGGCATCACGTACGTGTATGTATGTGCATTCGTGCGTGTGCAGATTGAGAATTATTTCCAACATACTGTTCAAACACAAACAGTCAATGTATTAATGTGCCCCAAAAGAAGCCATTATTAAGAAGCCACATTTTACATGCAGACCAAGTTCTTTATCAACATGAAATTTCCCTGTCTTTATTGCACTGGTGCCAGACAGAAGGGCCAGACATGACATAGCAATATTGTACCAAACTCATATGCCCTTAACGCGACATAGATAGATGACAGCCACGGAGGATAATGAGGTGCTTTTTTTCTGATGAATGAGACATGGGATTTCATTCGGTGACTCACTTGTAAATGTATGAGTAGGTGTGCTCCATGCCACCTCTCAATTTTGTCCTTTCCTAACCCTCTTCTTCGCTTTATTCTTCTCCTTGTTCTTACTCCACAACCTCTGGGTTTATTTTGGTTTGTCAGTAAGAGCTTTAGGTGGAACTGCAGAGTTATAAAAGCCTGTGAAACTAATCACTGGTACAGTCTTTCTGTGGTATCCCCTCTCTACTCTCTTAATACTGATCCTGATAAAGGTTTCTGTCATTCAAATGGCTCCAATTGATTGTACAATCTGATTTGTCAATCACGTCCTGTAACTATGCCACAGAAAGGTATTATAAGCTTTTATTGCTTATAATACCTTGTTACTATGTTAATGTAATGTAAACTGAATCATTCGACAAGAGCCATTGCATTTTGACTGTAAGAAGAATCCTTGACCTTGTGTGAGAGTCAAAGTGTTTTAAAAGGTGGAAGCTTGCATTGGAGAAACAAAGCCAATTGGCACAGCTTGGCATCACTGCTTTTTGGTGGTAACCATATCTGATCTGGGTTTGGAAGAAACAGGAGAGGCAGGTTTGGGGAAGGGAAAGACAATCTCATCCGGTGTTTGTGTGTGTGTGTGTGTGTGAGTGTGCTTTTTGGATGCTCCTTGCAGCACTCAGCTCAACAAACTGTCATGTGAAGGAATGAGTGGTTCTAATGAAGAGAAGAATGATAAATTCCTAATTGAATCTAAACTGGAAGATGAAAGGCTTATTGTTGAGGGTCACTAACACGAGAGTTGTTATATTTCATAAACGTTCACAATTTCATTACAGTAAACAAACTTCATGATTAAAAGATCTGTCAACAAGCCAATTATTGCATCTTTGTCCTTGTCCGTCTTCACTCCGTTCCAATAAATAATGGCCTATAAATACAAAAGAATCCACTTCAAAATGTTTGTGGTTGCAGTAGTCAAGGGTGTAGATTTGGTTTCATATTTGAGGGGGCGGGGGGGCACATGAAGTCAGAGCTTCTTCAATGCATTTTACATTTTAATATCAATCTGGAAAATAACACATTATCATGACATTGGTTATCATGCTCTCCAAATGAACACATTTAAGAAGCAGAAATGCTGTGTAAATCACTGTATTATTCATATACTAGCTCTACTTTAAATCACATTTAGGTTTTATTGATAGAGATCTTATACTTTATTTTAGAATTATATTGTATGTGCATGTACATCCTTAAAAAGAGCACTGTCCTGTACTGCCTCATCTAATAATTAATATGATGTTCTATTCTAGCATCTTGTCAGGAGAATATTGACTGTGAATAATAATACAGATTACATGATTTTTTAAAGCCCCCCATCCCCGGTGGTAATTATGACCTTGGCAGCAGCTATTGAAAAGTCTGGGAAATCCAGAATAGACTGACCTATATATAACCTGAATAGCAAAAGTTCTCCTCTTGTGTTCTTCAACATCTGTTCCTTCCTGATGCAGCTGTTCACAGCTCTCAACATAATACAGTATCTGCCTATCTTTATGTCATATACTTTCTGTCATCCACCTATGGCATTTTAACTCCCTTGTAACTCACATAACATCTGGGAGACACTGTTTCTTAGTCGCAACTTATAGCTCTGACGTTATGTGGCTGTCATAGTAACTGCCTTCATCAACATCACATTAGTTTTTCAGGTTTGTGCAACTCCCACATCTGGCAGCATGCGAGTGTGTGATCAACTCAATATGACTTTCTTCCCACAGATGCTTCACGTGCAGACAAGAAAGAAAGTCGATGTCCGACACCGGGCTGTGACGGCACAGGTCATGTGACGGGCTTGTACCCCCACCATCGGAGCCTGTCCGGCTGTCCGCACAAAGACAGGGTGCCACCAGAAAGTAAGCATTTTAGTTGCACACCAGCCAAACATTATTTACCCAACCTGCGGCCTTCATGTTCTTTGATGTTCAGCAATCCGCATGTTTCCCGTGATCGCTGCTGTGTCTGGCTCGTCCTGTGCGCTGTGTACTTGCTGTCGTGGTTGGACTGTGTTTGATATTTCAGCAGGGGGTACAGTGAGGGGTCAGACGGGTTGCAGCTGCACTTCTCTTGTGACCTTTTGCATGGGGCCATGGTTTTGCTCGCTGATTGCCTGCCTAGTGTGCCGTGGTGATGAAGTGGGAAATGAGGCCTTAGTGATGTGCAAACAGTGGCAATGCAGCGATTGGTGGGATGGTCAAGAGCTGTCAATCAGTGATTTACTTGACTGCATGAGACTTTCTCCTCCACTAGATTGATTGACCATGTTTAGTGTATGATAATCCCATCCAATGCTGTTGGTTTCATTCATACTTTCTTATTCACAGCGTGGTTTATACACTGCATGTATGACTGATGAGAAAAGGTTAAATGTCATGCTTTTGTATTTCATTAATTTGTGTAGCTTTTTAATGTTAATTGAGTCTTAACATTCCATTTTTCACAAAACTTGAAAACGCTCACAGACCTTGATAACACTGCGCCTGCTTCAGTCATCCATGCCATAAACCTGATTCATTTATTTGTATTCTTCGCTCAATTAAGTTTTGTTGAATAGAAAGGCAGTATCATATCTCTAAGCCACAGATCAAATGAAGTGGCAATAAACATTAGCCTTGAATGAATAGTGAGTTTTCCTTTTAGAGATTTCACCCCGACTATTTAGTCTCATTCACCTTGTGCAAACTTCTCAATAAAAGCCCCTTTACACGTTTCATTAACCTCAGCGTGAAAATCAAGTTATGATCTGCCATGACCCAGACAATCAAAATAAAAGAGGGTTTTAATAATGGCAAAGAAATTAGTTACCATTACAGCCAGGCTTGTAAAGACCAGCAGTGTCACAGATGACTCTTGTTCTGTGAAGCGCAACTCACACAAAGGTCCCTAACCTTAGATGTACTTGTCTCCCAGAAATGTGAAATGACTCAGAGCACTTGACCTTGACCAGGATCAAGAGCCCCAAAATGGAATTTGGAATGAGCTTGAATTGATTGTCACTGGAGATTTTGGAATATGATGTCTGTGTTTCTCCTCCTGTTCCTCACTTGTGTTGATCAGGCTGACTTTTTGTGGAAATGATACCACTAATACTGCACAGGATGCTTTGGATCACAAAAAGTTCTCTTCTTGATCTTTATGGCATCATCTTCAGTCTTTATTCCCTGACTTGAAAAGGGCACTTTAGAGTGAAACACACACACACACACAGTACAGTCTTGTCACTGTTAAAAAGTGACCTGCTATAGGTGGCATGAGGTATTAGTGGGTCTCTGCATTATCAGCCATGGAGCAGCCAGTCACAGGGTTTCCGTCAATATGTGGTCAATAGTCTCATGCAGACAGACTCCTTGCTTCACCACTTTAAAGGTAAAGATGACTACATGTCACACATGTGACTGCCTGCAGGGCAGACTCAGCTATGGGCAAATCTCTCTCCCCTATTAACACATTTGCTGTACTGGATGGACTATGTTTTATTAATGCAGTGGCTTCATTTAATTGGGAAATCACACAGTGCAGCCAGGCTGTTCCTTGGGAAATGTGAAAAATGACGATTAAATTATATCTCGAATTCATTAATTCCAATTCCTGTTTGCTCATTGTAGCTCTTTTTTCTGTCAAATATTAAAATATTTAATCACCTCACACAGGAGTCTTTGTTTTTGTCTTTAAAAGTATTTTACCTTTGTAACATACAAGGCATTCGGAACCACATCCCATTTGCTGCCATGTATTCCTTTTCCAGCCGTACAGTTTGATACGTTCCCACCGAATCAGCCTGGTTCTTTAATTTCTAGTCATTCTACCTATCTGTGTCTTTGCAGAGGGCAGGACAAAACTGGGATATGCATAATGTATTGGCTTGTGGCATGTTGAGGTGGCAGGCTTTGTCCAATTACCTGCACTGAACACCAATTAGTATGTAAGGGAAGGAGGATGATGAGGGGTTAAAGTTTAAGGGGGTGATAATGATGAAGCTGATGCCGGTGGGGTTTGGCCCTGCATGCCACTGGTGCTGAGACGACCCTTCCCCGCGCCCCCGCCTGCGGTGCTCCAACAGTTCCTCTTGGACATCCATAGATCATTAATCTAATTGGCTGGTTGCCGAGGGGATGTGAGACAGTTATGGACTGTTTTAATGGTAAATGGTATTGAAGACTGCGCTCTCTACCCTAACAACGTACCGATGATAACAAAGCGCACTCTATCAAGGAGCTGTATTCCATCTGTCTGCTTCTTCCATTGATTTCAAGACTTCTGTTTTGCTTGATTGAGCTGTTGGTTGCTCCACTCTCTGCATGCTCAAAACTTCCTTCCATTTCTGTGTCTTGCTGGCTTTGTCCTGTTAAACTTAAATGACATCTTTTTATTCATGACTGTCCCTATTCCATGAATACTAATTTGAAAGGGCTGGATAAGTGGAAGCAATATGGTGGGAAACCTTGCCTGCCCTTTCAAACTAGTGTTCATTAAAATGAAGAAGAGGTCATTTAGGTTCACACAGGCTCATTTCTTAATGATGTTTATAATGCCAAGCTCCTCACACACTAATAGAGCTCATGCGTGATTGTAAGGGGCTCCTAACCTTCCCTGTCTTTCACTCCTATCTCCTGTCTGTGTGAAGTTGTGGCTATGTATGAGAATGTTCTTAAGTGTCCTACGCCTGGCTGCACGGGACGCGGCCATGTCAATAGCAACAGAAACTCCCACAGAAGGTAAGTGACAGCCTGCCTGTATGAAACCGGCACTGTCCATGTTCAGTCCTCCTTTTTTCACTGTGGGACTTTTTTTTCAGTTCATACATTTATGAGGTGTTGTTCTTGGAATTATTTTTTCATCTTCAATTTCTTTTTAAAGTCATATTTTGTTAAGTTATTGTTAAATCCATTTTTTTTTGTCTTTCCAACACATTATTTTTTGTGTGTGGATAAGCACTGTCTTATAATGTTGGCTAGATGGAAATAATTCAAGTAGTTCAGCTGCTTAACAATCCCATAGTTTGACTGAGACTGATTAGAATGCAGCAATTCACACCTTCCACGGCATAAATCATTTATCAGCTCCTGGCGAAAAATGGTATCTATCAGGTGCAGGTTTGGAGGGAGAAACTGAAATAGCAGGGCGCTCTTGCCAGTGCTGTCAGACGGGGCGAGGTGACAGTGAAAGAGGAGTGTCACCCGCAGCAGATGCTCAGGGAGTCGGGCATAGCAGCAGCCATTAGCACCTTTCTGCCACTCAGCCAGGGTGAAAGGAGAGGTGCAGACCTGGGAGGACCAGAATGCCTCCATGCTGTGCTCAGTGACACGGCTGCAGTGCAAAATAGGCACACACATGGACACGCACCATAAACTTTCACTTTTACTAGAAAGAGTTGTTATAAACCTCCATACTACACACTTCCCAAACTGATACATACATACATCCCCGCACAAGCATGCACACATTTATGCACGTCCGATGGCAGGTGTTCATGAACACAACTCTATATTGGCTTCAGGCTATTGTCAAAGATCGTTTTTCAGCGAGGCCCGACACACTTCAGTTGACAGACTGGATGGAGAATAATATGGGTTAAGGATAACAACATGAACTTTTGTCACATTTGGTCAGTTAGTTGTCAGGAGGATGTTTTACAGCACTAAATTCTGTTCGAACACACTGCAGGCATAGATCCCAAGTGTATGTGCGTGAGGTGCGTCTTGTTTGAAGGAAACAAGACGCTGCAGAATGCACATAAAAATGCACGTGTCCATATGGGAATATCTATTCTGAGGATTATTTTCCACTCAACCATGAACATTCAAGCTGTTGCCAACTGTGTTGTTATTTAAATTGTTAAACGTGATGAAAATGAATGATTTTGCATTTTAAAGTGAGACTTCCTGATCAGGTATTTTCAAACTGGTAGACGCTGGGATTGATTAGCTGACAGACAGATGTGCACTAGCTGTTTTCAGCCTGCCACACTAGCTGACAAGCAGTCTTAACAAGCCAACCATTTTACAGCATGTGCTTTCAATGTAACATTTTCACCTATCAAAACGTTTCTCACATGCACATGTGCCACTTACACCGCCTTCTCATTTCAGTCTGTCAGGTTGTCCCATCGCTGCAGCCGAGAAGCTGGCCAAAGCCCAGGAGAAGCACCAGAGCTGCGACGGCCCCAAGTCCAACCAGGCCTCTGACAGAGTCTTAAGGTAGTATTCACTCTTCACTTTCATTCACATCACATGTAATAACTTCTCTACAGGAGGCAGCCAAAACCATGGCAAAACATAAAACTTACAGTAGATGCTTGTAGTTCCCCAACCTTTGTCAACTTCTATTGTCCATTGTCATAAGAATATGTTGGATGTAAAAACGGGAGCTTGATCGTCCATCCACTGAATTCACTGTAAATGTGATTTTTGTGCTGAGATGTACAGTACCAGTCAAAGGTTTGGATACATTTTCTCATTCAAAGGAATGGGAAGGTGTGTCCAAACTTTTGACTGGTACTGTACGTAGTATGATATGGAAGGAGCTGAGTGTTTACTTTACATGTCAAGAACTATTATTCAGTCATGCTTGAATGTTTTGTTCATTTTTTCCTCTACATTTCATAAAGCTGTTGAGATTTTAAGCCTCCCCTTTTTGTTTTATGTTTATGTTCTCTTGTCCCCTGAGAATACTTACAAGAGACTGCATGTTCATTCCTGTGTTCACTGTTGAAGGCAAATCACTTTATTAGATTTTAACAAAATTGGCCTCATTTATCATAGCGAAGGCTAGAGGTTTTTGAATGAGAGTTTGTTTGATAGTCATGAAAATGCCGTGATGAAAAGTCATAAGTAATAGTGCATTTTCTATTTATATCTAACTGAACATCAACAGTGTGAGATTTTACATTTCATCTCTTCCTGGTTTCGATTGGGGTTATAAATGCATAGCATATGATAAAAGCATATCAATAGTATGCAAGTGTAATAAAAGATAGGCAGAAATTCAATTTTGTCTGTTTTTATTGACTAGGAATGAAAAAACATTTGGAGCAGGGTTATGTCTTTTAAAGCAAGAGGAAGAAAATATCTATGCTATGACATATAAAAGGGATGCCCTGCACCCTAAAACACCCCTCCATCCGCCAGCTTCATCCTCCATATTCTAATCCTGGAGTGTTGCCATTCACAGTCTGCCCCTTCCCCTGCATCTGCCCATTTTTTAACCGAACCCCAAGTTCCCTCTCCTTCCCCTGGGCAATGTTGAGTGCCTCGGTCCAACTTCCACCCCCTCGTCATTTATTTTCCAGGCCTATGTGCTTTGTCAAACAACTGGACTATCCACAGTATGGTTACAAGAACAATGTTTCCACCAGCACGCCCCGCTCCAACCTGGCCAAGGAGCTGGAGAAGTACTCCAAGACCAGCTTCGACTACAGCGCCTTTGACGGTAGTAACAACCACCAAGTGTACGGGAAACGGGCCATCGCACCCAAAGTTCATGGACAAAGAGACACCTCCCCCAAAGGATATGACGGTACTATTTTTCAGCAAGATAAAATTAATCACGTTTCTTTCAATCAGACATTCCAATAACATCTTTTTTCATTTCTCCCATTCTGAATGTACTGTTTTAATGTTACTCATCAGTGCACACACAAGAAAAGATTCTTTTAAGCGACATCAAGCATAAACAGAGTCACAAGAATGTTTGTGGAATTTTCTAGCGTGGTGAATCATTTTAAATTTGGATAAGAGTTAAAATAATAATTAAATTAAAATACCAATTAAAATTCCAAATTTAATAGATCTACAACGTGTTATAATGTTAAGCTATGTTCGTATGCATGAAAAGTTTGGCCATCTTGTTCTTAAATGATGTCTTTCAGAAATCCTGCTTATGACAAGTTTGCAGGGTCTCAGTTTAAAGAAACATAAAAACATACACTTCATCAGGGATATACTGATGAGTAAACCCACATCAACATAATTTATTCACCTTTAATGTTGAGTGAATTTTTCATTCTTTTTTTTTTTCAATGCGTCCCACAGCCAAACGCTACTGCAAGAACTCCAGCTCGGCCAGCAGCACTACCAGCACCTACGCTCCCAGCAGTAGCAGCAGCAGCCTGAGCTGTGGAGGTGGAGGAGGGGGCGCTGGAGGAGGTGGTGGGGGCGGAGGTAGCAGCGCTAGCAGCACTTGCAGCAAGAGCAGCTTTGACTACAGTCACGATATGGAAGCTGCCCACATGGCGGCCACGGCCATCCTCAACCTGTCCACGCGCTGCCGGGAAATGCCCCATGGCATGGGGGGGAAGCCCCAGGACCTGTGCTCGCAGGTAGGAAGGGAGAGGACGCACACTGGAGTGACTGCCACGTCTTATCATACATTTAGATTGTCATCTGAATGTCCAAAGTATACAATGAAATCTACAGGCGTTACCAAATTCTACAGATTTTGGTTAGTTTTTGGTTTGGTTCAGGAGGAGATCAGCTCCTGCTTTATCAAATGGGAGGAAGTTACTAACACACCCTGATTTGACACTGCAGTATCACATGACTCCATATTCACTGCACCTTTGGCCTCCTACTGCAGTCACAGAAAGATTATCACTGTGCTTCCTTCATTATAATAATGCTGGCAGTGAAAACTGACAAAGATAGTGAGATTTCAGTCGTACACTCCACATGTACACATATACACACTCGCACACACACATTCCATCAAAGATCTGGGGCTGTGTCTTACACTCAGGGCTCAGCAGGGCAGTTTTTTATTTTCCGTCTGGGGATCAGATAGGAGCAGGACGAAGCGCCGTTTGACACGGCGTGAGCCCAGTGTGTCATTTCTGAGAAGATAAGGTGACGGTGTTCCTGCATTATCTGCGCCGAGATGCTGAGCTGGAAAATGGGGGCCAGAAAGAGAGCGCACAGCAGAGGGCTAATGCTGGCTTAATGCTAATGTTGACAGCGGAGTCTGCCAGAGAATGAGAGCAGGGGTGATAGAAATGAAAATAAAGAGAGCAAAGAAAAGCCTTTTTGGTGGGAGGTTTCTAAACGTTACAGTGCAGGAGAGGAGGATACAGGAAAGGAGAAAGCTACTGAGGGAAGAGTTGGAGAAAATGAGGGGAAAGCAGACGAAAGGAGGAGGAAAGGGAAAAAAAAAGCCAAAAGCAACGTACTCCCAAAGAAAAGTGGAACGGAATAAACTTGGCGGGAACAAACGCCTGAAGCAGTCAGGACTTCCTCTGGTCCTACCTCATTTCATTGTCTGTCCTTCTCCTGCTCCGGGGCGAGACGGGCAGGATGCTCTCAAGGCAGGATGGGAAGACAGGAGACTTCAGAGGGCTTTTTTTCCCCTCTTCTTCCTCTTTCATCTCTACACCTCACCTCGTGGCACACGGTTCCTTTCTGTGTCTGAATGAAACACACACGCACACACACATCTGTTCTCACCTCCTTGTTTTTTCAGTCTGTCTATTGGTAGCTTGGTTGACTGAACGAGTGAAACACACTGTCTGTGTGAGATTATTCTGCTTTGATAGGCAGAGTTAAGGTGAAAAGCTGACATGAATGAGAAATACTTTTTTTTTTAAAGAATTGTACTATTTTCCTACTTACCAAAGTTATGTCTGAATGCAAGGTATGTTGACCAGTTCGATTAGTTTAGATAAGCTCAGTTACTGGATGTCTATGGATGTTAAGTAGCTCCACTCAAATGGAGGGAAACACACCCTTAAAGGACTATACCTGTGTTTTCACATAAATTAAACCCTTTCACTGCAAACCATGCATACTATAGTACTTCACATAAATGCAAACCACTTCAAACATATCACACCATACAGGTCTGAAGATCTCCCCTCAAGGTAAATGTAGTACTGTAGGTGTTCTGGAGCTTTCAACCGAATCACACGATCCTCATCAACAGATTGGAGTGTGTTTTTTAAGACTTGTTTCTCTGTTTATTGACAGAGATAAGGTAGAACGAGGGATGTTTTGATCACAAAACCCAGATGTTTGTGTGTACAGTACTTTTAAAATGCTGAGGAACATTTTTGACAGTAAGCTAACAAGCACGGTTTAAAACCTCAGCTATAGAAAGGGTGTATTTTCATGAGCAGAGCTGCTACAGATCCCATATGTGTTATAATAAAATAATCTCATTGGTCAGCATATCATCAAACTGCACACAGAGACATAAACAAGCACCCATGAAATATTTGTTTAGTTGGAAAAATTGCACAAGCTGCCCTTTTATAGAATACATGAAGAGAAGGGAGGAAGCGGCGAGCAGGAGGAGAAGAAGACACGACAGAGTGAGACATGAGATAGAAAAGGCCACAGAGGAGGGCAGGAGATGATGCTGGTTTTATTTTAAGACCTGGAATAGGTAGGCAGAAGTAATGTGGCGAGAATTAGCAAGTGACCTCTCACGCTCTGGCCCTCTTCCTCGCAGCATTGCCATGGCAACCGAGGTCAGGGGTTACCGGGGGGTCAGAGCGAGAAGGGGGTGGTCTGTAGTGAAGGAGGTGGGGCACATCCTCACATATCATCCCCATTAATTTGATATGATGGGGTGGGTCACATTAATTGGTCAGTGACATGCAATACAGCGGCTGACAAGGAGGGGGTGGGCGGTCCGCTGAGCATATTCACGAGGACAAAACAAGTCATAGCAACACATGGTTAGACCTATGGAATTCTGTAACTTGACCTTTATCTTACAGATACTGTTTCCATTCCTTTACTCTCTTTCTCCTTCTTCTCCTTCTTTCAAGCATCCAGTCAAACTACAAATTAATTTTTATAGTGGAGTTTTAATAGCGAGTGTGTGTTTGACGGAGGCAGACACCTACATCATGGAATAATGTCAGTCTTTGTGTTTAGCACCCCATCATCTCCATGTTTGTCTGTCTTGCATCACGCCCAACTCTTTTATAGTGTGTTTTATTATTCATAGTGAGATATTTTTCCCCACAGACTAATGACATAGCAGCGGTACTATTTTATCCCACACACTTTTTTCTGCTGTTTTCAAGTCCTTGGTTCAGTCACAGTTCTTGCAGTATTCATGCCCAGTCCCAAATCCATCACCCCATGCATTTGAGTCAGTGTGCGTCACAGAGGTTTTGGCTTCAGACACCAGGAGAATCCACCCCTAGGGACACTGTCGGCTGGAATCAGCATTAGGGCGGGCTTTCCTGCTCATGAAGGGAGCAAAGGGAGCGTCGAGGAGGATGAGGAGGAGATGAGAAGAGGGAGTCAGAGAGAGAGAGAGGGATATTAATGAGAACAAGGACAAAAACACATGCCTCTTAAAGCATAATCCTTTAGGGAGCAGTATATGTGTACCAGATGTAGATTAAACTGCTTATAGATATATAGTGAATGCTTGTATCAGCTGTTGGATGTGGCCCACTTAGTTTCAGAACACAGTATAGTTGTGCCGCTATTTTTGGGTTTGCAGCGGTCTAGTTCCAGCCACTGCTGCTCATCACTGCTCTCAACCCCACCCCTAACCCTCAGCCCCTGCCCCCTGTGATGTCCACTCACATTAGGCTCACACACACACACAACACAAAGTCATGCACACACACCCTTCTGACTGCACAGAACGCAGGACACACCATAGTGGGATGGAAGGAAAGAGAGAGACAGAGAAAAGGAGGGGTTCACAGAGGGATGCACTCGTCCTTGAGCACTGATGACCTCTTCTTTTTTTGACCCTCTTATAAGTGTAACACTACATTGTTACTGTACACTGCAAGTGTCTACTGTGTCATCCTAGACAGACCTGGGCAAAAAATAAATTGGAATATTGTTGCAGATATTTGAACTGCAGGTGTTCTTGATCCATCTTTCCAGACATCTAAAAAGTTCAAAAGTGAGCACATCACTGAAGGAACAGAAAAACTCAAGCGCTTTTCATGTACTTCTTTAGTATTCACGATGTATTCAGCTACTGTTTTGCCCAGCTCTGATCCTAGAATATGAATATGTTTGACTGCTATTTAATCAGAAACTCTCTCTCTTTTATCCCTTTCTCTCCATCCCTGCATCCTTATGTTCTGTGCTTCCTTTTGCTCCCCATAATCATCTGACTGAAAACTCACAACTCAACACGCTCACACTCATCTCCATCCACACACACTGACCTGACTTTAACCCCACACACGAACACACGCACAAAAAACACATCCACATACATTTTCCAGAGTCCCAGCCTAGATGTGGATGAGAACGGTACATTGGACCTGAGTATGAGCAAGCGTCTGTGCAGCGGCGGTGGAGGGGACTCGGTGCTCACACCTCTAGAGCCCATGTCCCCCCAGAGGCAAGCCGCCCTGCTGGGCTCCCGCTGCTACGGCATGGGGGATGCCGCCGACTGCTGGGACCTGCCTGTAGACTACACCAAGATCAAACACATAGATGAGGACGAGAAAGAGGTAAAAGGGGGAAAACAAGAACAGTGTTTGGTAGTTAAGTAATGTAGATGCCGAAATTCACTTGACCATTACTGGCTGGTTGTGGCCAGTTAATTATCTACCATTTTTTTTGGGAAGAAGGGTTAGATCACTACCTTAATTAAAACATTCAGTATCTTTGAAATATAGAAGAAGCAGCCTGTAAAAGTAGAGACACCTCAGAAAGGTGGGTAAAATCGTGCTATTAATGAAGCAGACTGCTTCATTTTGTCTACTTCTTTTGTTTCTACTTACTGATACTGACAAATATTTCATTTTTAATTTGCTAAACCTATAAGGCTACCCTCCTCTTTTTCCTTCACTTGTTCTATATCAACTGTAAGGTGGTCCCAACAATATGAGGATCAAGATATAAATAATTAGAATTGTAAAGCATAAAGTTTATGGGTTTGGAGATTAGAGACCATACAGTTGGCATACTTCACTTTGACCGTCTGTTTCATGTGTCCCCCCCCCCATGCCCCCACCCCCACTGATTGATTCAGCTCAGCCATTGATTCAACTCAGTGTCTCCTAGTCAAACATTTGCATTGCTGTCTGACTGTCTTCTAGGTTTCTTACCTCCTGTCTGACTCACTGTTATATTTGGAATCATTAGAAAGTCATATTAGGAATTTTTGAGGGAAACCTAATGAATCTGCATGTTAATTGATGTCAGCATTGCCACGCACAGAGGTTTCTGCTCTGTTTGTATCATGCTCCCCGCATGCTGGCTTTCTGTTTTTACATTTTGCTCTTCTCCAAAATGAATTATGCAAAGTAGCACCTTGGGAGGGAATCGGAATAGCTCATCTCATCAAAGAACTGCTGGAAATCAATGCACCACTGCTGGGTGCGCCTGTCGGTGTGCACAGGCGCATGCATGAGCAGTACATGTGCCTCTGTTGGTGTGTGGGTGAGAGCTTGTGCATATTCATATCAGTGTGTGTGCCCATGTCTCATTGGGAGTGTGTCTGCGCGTATTTGCGAGTTCCATCCCTAGCCTACTTTTTGCTCTGCGTCTCTGTATGTATGTGTCGTTCTCCTTCCTGTCTGCCTCTCAGCCTGCGCTCTCTTTAATTGGAGAAGCTTGCTGGCTGACCCAGCATCACACACTAAGAGACAGCTTGAGCGCTGGATAATTTGGGCCGTATCTGGACCTGTCTCTTTATGGGCATTACTGTACATACACTGCGGGCACGGAAGAGAGGAAAGAGGATTTGCATCAACAGCCGTCGTGCCCTGGCTGCATGCACTGCAGACAAAGCACAGCCCCACTACACAGCCAGCAGCGGCCCGACGCTACACCGCAGTGCCATCTAATGGCTGACTGTTGAATTATAAGTACCAACCAGCCAACTCCCTCAATTGTTCTGCACTGTGCTGAATTTACAGCGAGAGATATGCAATACACATGAAATGAGGCACAAGAATGAACATGTACATACCCATGAGTGAGCCCACAAACAAACACTCACAGGCACACACACTGTTCATTTGGCACTGAGTCATTATTTCCTCCCTGGGATGCCATTCTCTAGCTCTCTTAGACTGACAGGTGAGGCTCAGTAGTCACACAGGCTCAACCATTAGCATTCAAATTGACAAGACTCTGTGGTGTGACAGGTGCGCATGTGGTGTGTGTACCTGTGTGTGTGTGTGTGGAAAAGACAGAGAAAGAGGAAGGCAGAGGAAAATGAGCGTTCATTACAAACTCTCTATGATAAGAGTTTCCATGATGTACTGATAAATAAGATGCTCCTATGTGTTGTATAACATGTGTGATCACTATGCTTTAATATGTGTAATAATAGCGTGAGAAACCAAAACCCCTCTTCATCTGACTCTCTCTCTCTTCCCCTGTCCCTCTTCTCCTCTTCCTCTCTATTCCTGCCTGATCTCAGCCGGATGACCTGGATCCCTTCCATGACTTGCTGGAGGACCGCTCCTACTCCACCGATGTTAACATGTCCAGTCCCAAGCCCAAGTATGTCCAGTGCAAGGAGAGTAAGAAGGACCTGATAACGTAAGACAACACCCCCTCCCCACCCCCCCACTCTCCTCCAATGTCCCAGTGTTCCTTCTATCCACTTGACCCCACCTGCTTCTCCCCACTCAAGCTCTGCTCCCCCCCCCCCCTCATCAGACTTCTTTCTTTTGATTAACATCTTCCTTGTTTGCTCCAGTAAACCTCAGAGAAGCACCTCTCTCTCTCTCTCCCTCACCCATCCTGTGCTGTTGGCAGTGGCTTGCTATATGATTTTATTTAATAGCTTTCTATTCATTTGTCCGCACTGATCTTAGAGCTAGCAATGTAGCTTCTACTTCACTGTAGTTTCCCTCTTTTGATGCTTTATCTATATAAGACACAGCACAAGTATCATGTCATATCAAGAGAAGCTGATCTCAAGAACCAAGTTCACAACCACAATATTAATCACAGACAGTGAAGCTAAACTGGAAACAATGAAAACCAACAAAAATCAGAAACAACCCCCTTTTCTGTAATTTTCACATTCTCTTCTCCTTCCCTTTGGGCTTATAAATCTGTCTATTTTTCCGGTGGCAGATGTCCCACACCGGGGTGTGATGGAAGTGGTCACTTGACGAGCAATTTCGCCTCACATCGAAGGTGTGACTTCCTTTTCTCCTGGTGGATTCTAAGTCTATTTCTCTTTATTGTTTTCAGCTTACCTCAACTATACTGTCAAACATCTGTAGGCAGAATGTCTCTCTCTCTTATTTGTTAGCCCTTTGACTATTGGCGAATTGACATCCTGAAACAAGGGTATCATCGAATTTTAAAAAAGGTTCAATTCATTGAAGATTGAATAGATGCACATTTTTAAGCTAAACCCTGGGATTAAATTATTTCTCAATGGGCTGTGTATGAAACCTTCTTAGCTGATGTTATTCAGTCCTGCAGGCTCTTCCCACAGTGCAATGCAGACTAAGCATTTACCATTCAGAGCAAAAAGACTTAAACAGAACGGCTGAGCGTTGCGGTGTGAGCTGAGTCTGCGAGGACTAAATGACACCAGTCTGGAAGGCTGACATGGCCTCATGTACATCAGATTTCTACTTGAACAAGTTCATGATTCCCACTCAGTTCAGCCATGTCTTTGAAAACAACACCATATGTTAATTTACTATTTTTTATTCACTCGGTGCATTCTGAATCGAGTGCAGAGCAGACCGTGCATGAAAACAAGTCTTCCTTGCAGTTACATATGAATACAAATACTCAGAGGGTTAACTTTTTTTAATCAACTCCCTGCACTTGCATCATGGCTTTTTGCATTTCTTAGTTGATGTTTTTTGTATGCATGTGTGTGTATGTGTGTGTCTGTGTGTGCGTGCTTGCGTGCGTGTTGTAGATATGACTGCAGGCTGAGAATCTGCTTTGTGTTATTGTGTTACAGTGGTTGGGGTGTCTTACCATTTTGGTGTTACTAATGTTCTACTGGTGTATTTTTCAGTCTCTCAGGTTGTCCTTTAGCTGATAAAAGCATTCGAAGTATGCTGGCCAACAACGCGCAAGAGCTCAAGTAAGGCATGAGATGACTCACTGATATATGTCTGATTTGTATGTCTTGTTCATTCTGCAGAGGGTTAGGTCAGTGTTAATAGTGTTAGTACAAACAAGCACACAGTGGTAATCTAAGTCTTATTTCACCACTTTTTGAGGAAAACAATTTAATTATAACCACTTTGCAAAATAAAAGGGGGTCAGGGAGTCTTAGACCCCTTAAAGCAGCTACAATCAACAGCAATTTACTACTTGTATGAGAAAGGGGTTCCTAATGGTGGCAAAGAATTATCTCTGTGGTACCTCTCAGCTCTACAGAGCATTTCAACAGATTTGAACTTATTGTTTTGGTTTGCTGGCTCGCAACTTTACTGCTTTGGTTCACTCTCAGCACTATCAAAAGTGGCATTTCCAGACGCAGGAAGTATAAAGGCTTTAAAAACTGTGCACTACCTGCCCAGCACCAAACAGCTGATAGAGAAAATTATCGACTTGCTGGTAAAAAAAGTGGACCAGGAGTTGGTGGAGATAAAAACAGAGCTACAAGGAGAGTGAATACTAGACTGATTGGGTGGTCAGAAACAACTGACCAGAAGAAACAATTCAAGTGCTAATGTTGTTCCATATCTGCTGGATGTATAATTAGCAACAGCAACTGTATTCTAATTCCTTCCCCATTAGAAGTTAAAAGGTGCTAATTTGTCAGCGTTGTATTCAGAGATTGTTTCTGCTTAGCCCATGTGGCAAAACAATCAGTTATTGCAGGATGAAACCAACACTCAAGATCTCCTGGAAATCTCAAAGTCTAATTTTGAGGGTGTCTTTAAAGTTTCAGCCAACTTTTTTGTATTCATCTGACAGTGAACAGGCAGCTAATGTACAGAACATCTTCCTGGTGGCAACGCTGCTAGCTAACAGAGTTGCCTGTTATAGTTGTGCAAATATAATTTATATATATATAAATAAATTAGCATTTCCAATTAATAGATTTACTCAACCTCAGCGAAGAGCCTCATCTAAAGTCTTAGAAGTAAAGAAACAAATAAAAATGAATTGGACAATTAAAATGAATGTGGTCTACTCAGATACTTTATAATGGCAATTGGATAGTGCACTTTTGCTACAGGCCCTGAGCCCTTTTTGTGTTTTCTGCCCCAGGTGCCCGACACCAGGGTGCGATGGTTCGGGACATATCACTGGCAACTACGCCTCTCACAGAAGGTACAACACACATTCTTCACCAAACTTTTGACTGGTACTGTCCTGAGGTTCTTTCCTTGCTTCTACTTTTCTTCCTCTCTCTCTCTCTCTCTCTCTCTCTCTCCCTCACACACACACACACACACACAGGCACACACACGTACTGTATGCTTCAACTTTGTAACACTGTCATTTATCTGCAGTCTCTCAGGGTGTCCGCGGGCCAGGAAAAGTGGGATAAAGATCATCCACAGTAAAGAGAACAAGGAGGACCAGGAGCCTATCAGGTACAGTACAGACACTGATCATCAGTCTTCTGTGTCACTTTAAAACTCACCTCCCGCTACTAACGCTGCTCTCTGCTCACTCCTTACTTTACATTTGCTGTGTGAATTATAAAACATGACATACAGCACCAGTCAAAAGTTTGGACACACTTTCTCATTCAAGTGAATGGGAAGGTGTGTCCAAACTTTTGACTGGTGCTGTGTGATAGAACATTTCCTGGTGAATGTTTTAAAATGACATAAAGAAGCTGTGTGAATGAGAACAAACATTGTCTATCAGTATATTGCTTTTTGATGTGCACTGATGCAGGCAGGGATAAATCAGAATTATCTCTGACAAGACAAATGTGCTATGAGTGTAAAGTTTCAACCCAAATCTAAAAGTGCAGGAGAAACTTCAGAAGTGCAAGGTTGTAGCAGTTTAGTGAGGGAAGATTCTGCAGTCTCTGGTGAACTCCTGCAGACACACAGGTAAGAGAAGACATAGAGGCAAGCAGAGAGGGAGAGAGAGAGATTGATTGGACTCCACTTAAATCCCACAATGGGCTTCTCTGGCCTCAGCCCTGCAGCTGCATTGATTTCTCTGGTGGTGCAGAGCACAAACAACACACTCTGGCCATTCTCGATCTTGTCACTGTTGGATTCTGAGGATAGTTTGCCACAGGAATCCCTGTCAGTATGACTAGCTGATGTTGAAATATATCTGACACTAATTTTATTCAACATTTGAGCTTTGGAAGGAACTTTAAGAGATCACTCTGAGAAAATAGACAGTATCATGACTTTACAGCAAGACATGTGACTATAATTAAAAAATGCATGTAAAGAATTCATCAGAAAGAAGCACATTCATCTGATTTAAAGAGTAACTTCTGATTTTATACATCAAAGTGTGTTTTCAGATGTTGGTTGCTGGACTAGTTTGCTGCCAGGCTTTACCAGTCTGGCTCCCAGGTCACTGATGAGGTGTCGTGAGCAGATATCTGATACAAGCAGATAAACATTTATGGCTTTAACTGGCATTCAAAGTTCCCTTCCGAGGATAAGGAAAGGTGCAGTCATGGGAGGCTAGACAGAATTTAAAGACATTCGTAGAGCAGTGTTTCTTACACCTAAATGAGTCATAAGCCAAAGTATTCACAGATCTGTAGAGTATAAAAGAGTGCAGGCATGCTTTCATTAGTTTAAATCCCATGCTGAGAAAAGTGGAAGCCTTTGTTCTAAATAGTCCAGTGGATAGAGAGATTGAAAAAATGTGGACTGTGAGGTTGAGAGAACTTCATTACAACCAGTTTACTGTGTCAACTGATAATCAGTTGTAATGCAACATGGGCAACATTAGAGGGTCTAAAGGTACTGGGGAAAGGCTGTAAAGGGATGTCAGCCTTGACAAGGAAGCAAACTATTACTTTGATTAACTTTAAATTGAATTTGGTGTTCCTCAGCGGTAATATCAAAAGTGGCCCCAACTAAGGGACTCAGATATCTACACATAGTGGCTTTATTTAAACGGACATGTAGAATTTAAGAGAACAGAAGAAATTCAACATGTATTAGATCCCAGATCATGAAAGAAAATTTTATACTCAAAACACCTGTTTTTACCGTCAGCTTTATCTTAGTTTTACTGCAAAAATAATTTAAAAGCATGTGTGACAAACAACATAATACTCAGACATATGTCCAAACATCGCCGTATCTTTTTGCAGTCAAAAGGCGTGACGTTGAACTAAACCCAGGTAGCTGCTATTTGCAGACAGAACTGATACTTTCACGGGTGAAACTAGCTTTAGCCATAATCCATTTTGCAAGGTGTGACATTTGGAATAATTTACTGCCTCATTGCATCTGATTAGCACTGGTGTTGATGCACTGTCAGCATTCCAAAACAGTGATAAGCCTGCCACTGGGACAGTGAATAAATAAGATGATCGTATCTTTGTTTATATCAAAGCAGAAGAGATAGCGGGAAACAGAAAAATGAAGTTTGCACGTACAGTATATAGTGTTTTGGTACTCAAGAGGCAAACAGACTGTAGTATATGCCAGAGAGCCAAGAGATGAGACTCAGCAGGTCACTGTGATGTAAAAAATGATGACAAAGATGATGGAGTTACGTTTGAATACTGTATGTAAGCAAATGAAGGTAGCAGTTGAATGAATGAATGAGTATGTGAGTGAAACAATGGAAATCAGTCTAACTGTTAAGTGAGTCTCTTCTGAGTATATTTAACTCTTTCCCCTCCAGGTGTCCAGTCCCAGGTTGTGATGGTCAGGGACACGTGACAGGGAAGTATGCGTCGCACAGAAGTGCATCAGGATGCCCCATAGCTGCCAAGAGACAAAAGGACGGCTACCTAAATGGCATCCAGTTCACGTGGAAGTCTGGCAAGACGGAGGGCATGTCCTGCCCCACACCGGGCTGCGACGGCTCGGGTCACGTCAGCGGCAGCTTCCTCACACATCGGAGGTGGGTCTCCAGAACCTGGCTGTAGTACTAAATAACCACTCTAACAGCCAGAAGAAGCATGCAGGTTTTATATGTTTCTACTGGAGCCTGAACTTTCTACCTTCTTATTCTATCTTTCTATAACAAGGATAGATAAATTCAAAAATACAGATTTATTGATCCTATTTTGGAACTTACAAGAGAAGATGGAGAGCAATGGTTCATGATGCATTTTAGCTTTAAAGTGGTATTCCATCAATTTTATACATTGCAGAAGAGTATGAGTAAACATGGGGGTACATGTGGGACATGGACTGTATATGGTATTTTACCAGTCTGGGAAGGTCCAGCAAAATTGTGCTATTGGTTGTTTTATGGGATCAGTAGGATCCAGTGTTTTTGAACCATACTGGACTAAAAGTCAGGATATCTCGACCTCTGCTGCATCAATGTTTTAATCTCTCTCTTGTGTGTCCTCCAACTTCATTTAAGCATAGTGTTAAATCCAGGAGTACCCCTTTACCCCTGACAATGATGGAATGTTTCTTAACATTGCTTTAAATGAAACACTGTATGTTTGTGGACCATGTAGGCTCCTTGTGTGTGCGTGCATGCATGCCTGCGTGTGTGTGAACCAGAATATACTGAGACATACTTCTCGTTGCTTTCTCCAGTCTGTCGGGGTGTCCACGCGCCACCTCGGCCATGAGGAAAGCCAGGCTCTCCGGAGTGGAAATGCTAACAATAAAGCAGCAATGTGCCAGCAACGGTAACTACAACCACCACTCACCCACACAATACAGCCAATCAGTAACATGGATGTGGAATGATTTACTGAACAGAGTTCCAATTTCAGATAATAAGCCAATCAGGAGGGTGTGTGTGTAGCGATCAGCGTCTGAGTAAAGGCCTAAATTGGAAATAAACTGCCTTTCAGGGGTATGGTGTAAATAATGAGAAGAGTGGCTCCAATCTGGAGGAACAGGGCTGGGTGTAGTCGGCAGTAATCAAACGTGGAATATTTGAGCTAGTTTGTGGTTGTGCGCTCCATCTGTTTTACTAACACTTCACCCTGGACTGCAGTGAATTTCTGCGGTTCATAAAGGGACGTGACAGGATCATAATGTAATTTGTCTGTGGGATTGTTGAGTCTTAATCAGCTAAAATGACCTGCCTCAGTTCTATTGTAGAGGTGAAGACAGGGACTCACAATGTCCACCGAAATTCTTAGTTAGCTACGGAGTTTTATTATGTCATTTTTAATTACTCCAGTCGAACATAAAGGCTGTTAATCTAATTTATAACTGAGGCCTTGTAGTAACGTGTTAGTTCTTCCTCTGTAGGACTGGAGCATGAAGAGGAGATCAAACAGCTGGATGAAGAAATCAAAGATTTAAGTGAATCAAATTCACAAGTGGAAGCAGACATGATCAAACTCAGAACACAGGTAAGCTGCTTCTTGTCTGCTACATTCATTGGTCTGTGTTTATGCATGTCTGACTCAGCAGTGGTATGTACCTGCCTGTAAGTACAAAGCTGTACTGTAAATATCCTGTCCTCCTCGCCTGCTCTCCTCAGATCACAACAATGGAGTCCAACCTGAAGTCCATAGAGGAGGAAAACAAGGTGATTGAACAGCAAAATGAATCTCTCCTGCATGAGCTGGCCAACCTCAGCCAGTCACTGATTAACAGTTTAGCTAATGTCCAGCTCCCTCATATGGTAAGGGCCTCCAGGAACGGCAAGCCGGCAAGTTGTAGAATATAGCTAACCATAGCATTCTAGCAGCTTAGTGATTTATTTGTGTATTTAGCCACAGCATATTGTGCATGCTTAGTCTACAGTGTGGAGCATTGCTTGTCTTTCCAAACATTGAGGGGGAGTTGTGAGACGAGGCTTGATTGGACATATAGTTTTTACAGTGGTAGCAACTCCAAGAAGTGAAATTATTGCTACATTCAACTGATCTCCATTAGATGAACAAAAAGTGTACACAGTACAGTATATATTGAGGTTTTGTCTGTGCTTTAAAGAGGTATGATGGTTAAACACTTTCTTGTAATTGTAATGGCTGTAAAGATTACAAAGTGGTTGAATTATCAAAACAGACTGATGTCTCATTGTCATTGTGAGTCTGAATGTTCGTGTTTTTTTTTATCAACGAGAACCTGACAGTGTTTTTAGTAAAATAATCACTGACAAATTATCCATGTGCTTCACACACCTTAATCTTTTCATTCTTCCTTGTTTGCTATTGAAGATAAAGCATAAAGTATTACTTTACATAGCTAAGAGTTTTATATCAATGATACACTATTTAGTCTTGTTTCACATTTATTCTTGTTTCATTTAGTCTTTCCTTCACAGTGTCATTCCTTGTAGTCTTGCATAATGGATCATTTAACATTCATTGACAAAGGAATGAATTAAAAGTCAGTTAAGCATCTGTATCTAAGATCTAAGTGGCAAGCCATTTTATACTCATATCCTCCTTTTATATTACAGCAGTTGTCCAGATATTTAAAAAAATAAAAAAAAAACATCAGTGACACTGCAGTAAAATGAGTTGAGGCAGTTATGAGTTTTACAGTAATGAGTGGGCCTGGCTCTGTGTCTGTCTTAATGTCTTGTATGTCTTTTCATGTCCACTTTCTACTTCTACAGTTAATTTAAGAGCATCTGTATGTGACTGTATTTGAAATACAGCCGCCTAGTGTTTAAACTTGAGAATAACAATGTATGTTTCTCAAAGTAAGCTAACAGAAATGTGTTGGCTCCTTTTCTTCTATAGAAACCACTGGCACACAAAGAGCCTCCTTTAAGGAATAACAGCTGCTTACAGTTGCACCAGCAAGTAAGACAATGACTTTTGCTCAAGCTTTACTCAGTTTCACTATTGCATTTCACTATTTAAATCTTGTACTCCTCTATGATGTTGTCACTCTTATGGAGGCAAATAAAGGCCAAAAGGATTTTAATCTTATAAGAAATGAATCACCTAATAGTGAAACTTAACTACTACTGAATACCTGATGTTTCAATTTTAAATACTGCTGAATTTATAACACTGAAATATTTCATCTCTTTGATGTTATGTGGTTTGAATTCCCTCTTTGATATTTCTGAAAGTCTAGTCAGCAATGTCAAATTATACTAAAATTTGATATTAAGTTTTGTTTTTTATTTGTTTGTTTGCTCCTCAGATAAAAGATAAGTGCCCAATATTCAAAATATAGTTTTAACTTGATCAGACTCAACTTTTCATTTTCAGATCTAAAAATTAGTCAAAAAGTCAAAATATGAATTTGTTCAAATTTTACTGGTGAAATTCAGACGCTAAAATTAAAGATATAAAATCCAAACTTTACACTTGGGTTAGCTAGGATAATCATTTGTGTGTGATGGAATCAATCAGACTTCTGTCCTGTCTAGGGACGGGATTCATCTGCATTTTATGAAATTCAAATCCAGAATCAACTGTATTTACCAAATCCCTTATCCAATCTTATCAGGTTTACCTTCCACATTTGCTAGTAAAAAGGCTAAAATACTCAAAGATGTGTAACCACCTCTTGTTGGCTTAGAAGCAGAAACACAACAGTTTTTATTAGCAGCCTAATTAATATTCACAACCTGAAAATGAGATGATTATTATATGAATCTGACAGATTTAATGAACAGAACTATGAAGCTGATCAGATTAAAATGCTGATATTATATGAATCCAAGTTTAACTTGAATATTTTTAAATTGACGTGAGGTCATCAGCTGATCATTTCTCTAGAGAAGAGTCTCCACTTTGTGAAACAAAAAAAAACACACAGTCCACCAGTGGTCACACACTGGTGTTAACAGACTGATGTGTCCTTTCACTCACAATCTTTGTCTTCAGTATATGTTTTCCATTGATCTTTGCTATTTAAAAAGCACAAGGAGACATAAAAGGTTCAATAAGAGATGTGTTATCGTCGGAGCTAAACCAATCCTCATCCTACATGGAACCAGCTGTCAGAACCCATCAGGTTACATTCTGTCAGTCTCCTGATCCAAGAAAGAGAAGTTCATATGAGTGATTGGAAACCCTGCTTGCTTGAATTGCCTGAATTTGTGAACGGAAAAAAAAATCAAGGTTTTGGAAATTGCAGAACTTGAAATTACCTTCTGGGAATTTCAAAGAGGGAGATTGAAACCACAAATATCTCAGAACTATATTTCAGTGATATCAGGATTTCAATATTAAATACTCAGTAATGGTTACACTTCACAATTCAGCATTAAGAAACATATGCGATTCAGATTGTAATGGCCTTTCTTTGCTTCCATACATTTTCCTTTACTCATGTCTTTCTCCTTTGCCATTAACCACATACACTATGCATGTGCTCCTGTTGTTTGTTCTCATTGTGTTTTATAATAGTAGAGATCAGTGAGCATGAAATGGAGTAGAATGAGTAACAGTGTAGCGTCATTGTGAAAGTAGTTTTGTTTATTTGTAACTTTGAATTGATACACTGGCTTGTAGACAAAGCTGCATTTTTAACAGCAAATAATGTTTTGGTGAGACACCTAACCCAGAAAAATTAACTGAATTGGATGTAATTTCAGACGAGAAGATGTTATGTTTTTATGTTACCTCTGTTTTCCTCTAATCGCCTACATGTTGTGTCTTTGGTCCTGCAGGAGCCAATAAGCGAGCAGAACTTTGACGCCTACGTGACCACTCTAACGGATATGTACACAAACCAAGACCAGTACCAGAGCCCAGAAAACAAAGCCCTGTTGGAAAATATCAAGCAAGCTGTTCAAGGGATCCAAGTGTAACCATTGAGCAAAGGGAGATTTTTGTTCCCCCATCAGGTGTGGGTGGTGTATCAAAATCCACAGACAAAAAGGCAGTGATGGTTTGGTCTCCTCGGTTCGGTGCAGTAACTTATATAGTGTTATATATTCTAAATTCCGTTCTTTCAAAAAAAGAGGTATTATGCTTAGAGAGACCTTGAGATAATTTCTTTCTTTCCTTTCTTTTTGGGTCTTGCTTTGAGGAAGAACATAAAAGAGTAAACCGCAAAATAGTTTTTGAGGACATTCACATTTTGTACGTTTTCATATGAGCTGACATAGTGTCATGTAATGTTTCTAGCTGCTCATGTATGCACATTTTTAGTGTATATTTCTGAACAGTAAGCTAATGATAACGGAACGAGAGTTCTTTTTATTGCTTGACAACAAAGCATTTTAGATGAAAAAAGCTGAACTGGACAGTGAAATAAAAATGAAAAAACCACAAGCAAGGAGGAAGCTACTTATTTTTCTCCTCACTGGGTGATTTTGGACTCAATGATTTTAGATGTTTTTTTCTCCTTCTTCTTCTTCTTCTTCTTGCGTGTAGATTGTTCAAGAGCAAGAACTGGTTTGCGAATCGCTTTATTTTCTGACAATGCTTGAGAAACGTTTGTGTTTTGTTTTGACGAAAAAAAAAATGATGTGTAGCTGTATGTGGGGGCATTTTTAATTGGTGCTGTAAATGAACCTGGAGAGGAAACTGACCTGACGTATGTATGAATGTATGTATGAACAGTTATATTGTAAACATCATTACACGGAAACCCGATGGTGGAAGTCCCATTATCTAGGAGAGCCAATTAATTCCTAGAGGAACACATCTGTGCGGTGCATGCATTCACATGCTCATCCTTAAATAATCTCAAATAGAAATGATGTGTAAAGACAATGACCTATAGAGACCACATTCTAGCCTTTCTAGTATCAAATCTGCTCAATTTCGAGACTTGTGTTGCTAGGATCAAGAAACGTCTCAGCAATATAATAACTAAATCATTTGTTTATAATAGGTACGGGATGCAATCTGCAAAGGAAAAAAAAAAGGTTGGGTATATGCAATTTCTTGTTTATAAGCATAGCGGGGTAACATGAATCTTTTTAATATAGCCTATGTAAAATATTGATTTTTATACAAATCTTTTAATACAAAAAGTCTTTTTAAAAAAGAGGAGGGAACCTGGACATTGAGTTTTAGAAGTGAAAGTATATGAGTTCCACTTTTTTTCTGTACGATTTTGCACAGGGACACCTTCGTTTCCATGTTTTGATGTTCTTACAGAAAATAAAAGCAGTACCCGAGAGCCTGAGAGGAGGGTTTCAGAGGGTTTTGTAAAGAGTATTTATAGAGTATGACAGCAGGACTTACAGGGTCACTGTCCCCACTTATGTGCCAGTAGACTATTTGCACTTGTCCTTGAAGATATTATCCTTACGTACGGCGGCGTGCAATTTTCCAGGTGACCTCTTTGGCACACGATTGGAGCAACCAACTGCTTGGAGCCACTGTAGGTGTGGATTTAGTACCACTGAAAGAGGAAGAACAGGGACTTGAAATCAGAGAAGAGGATGATTATAACCATAGCAGTTATATTGTAGGCTATTATCAAGTGTAAAAACATTAACAATGTTCTTTCATTTTTGCTATGTTTTAGGAAGATGAAGTTATCCCCCAGCAGCACTTTATATCTAATCACTGTACAAAGGATTAAGTAGTCAATCAATTCAAGGTTTTAAAAAAAGCAGAAGAAAACGAAGGCCTGGTGAAACGAGACCTTCGAGGGGTGATACAATCCAGCATCACGCCCATATGCCTGACTGTATGCACCCCTCCATTCTGTTGTTCTAGTTGTTAGCGGTCATGTTCAGAATTTGCCTTTTTGAGAGCTAATGCAAAAGGTGCTTGTCATTCACCTGATTGAATCTCATCTATTGTACTTTACTGTCCTCTTTCAGGACTCTACTACCCATCATCCATGACTGCATACGCCTTTTTCCACAGCATCGTGTCTGCAGCTTTTTGCCAATATAGTAATGCTTCAGTAGAGTAATAGCTAGTACCAGTTTTTGAATTAATTCTCATTATCAGTAAAAATGGAAAAGGGATTATAAAGCACAAACCAGCTGCTCATCTGATGTTGGTACATAAATAACAAATCTGAAAAGAGTTATCTGTGACTATCTATAGGGAACACAAAAGGGTTGTCACATATTTAGAATGCTGACTTTTCATATAAATTATTGTGAATTCATCAGAGTTTATTATTTTATTTGAGCCATTTAATTTTGAGATTGATTTCAGTGACCATTAACAAAGACAGGATTTTGTATAAACTATTGTGCTCTCTGTGAAACTGAAGTTTGATTTATTTTTGTACTACACAGCATGGATTTGTTGACATTTTAATTTTGCTATAAATGTGTGAGATCACAAGTTGCTGTGATATTTCATTTATAAATTGTGAACTTTGTACAATTTTTGTCATGCTGGATGTTGACACATCTTACTCTGAATAAAGAAAAAAATGTGTTGCCAGAGGCCTGTAAAATGACTTCTTTGGACTTGTTTTGTATAATGATTCTCCAGAATCTACAGTATGTTCATAATTTTAAAATTGTTGCAGTAAACTCTCCACCAGCAGATGTCAGCAAACCCAAACTATGCAGTACACAAATCCACCACATGTATGCTGTGTGTTCTCCAAACTTAACTGATTTGTATCTTAATGCCGCCTCCTACTTGGTCCACAAATGATCCTTTTGTCGCTGATAATCTCAATAGGAAAAGTGAAAAACGATTTAAGTAAACTACAACTTTACACACTTTTTTACTGAAATACCTTTGTGTGACCAGCTCTTTAATTAAGATGAAGATGCAGCCATTTCAATTTGTGATTTAGTCAAGATGCTCCTCTTCACAATAGAGCAATTAAAGAGGGCTACAAGGCCCTGTTCCATATTGATCTTTCCTTCCCATCTCTTCATCCTTCCAATTCCAGTACATTTTAAAAGAGTTCTGTTAGCGGTACTAACAGTTACGCAGCATCCTACACTACCCATAATGCAAACTCAATAGCTCACCTCAATAGTCTTTTGTTAGACACAGTGACCCATGTCTTTCAAACTGCACACCCCTGTTTTCTGACTCAGACTTTAAGAAGTTGTAAATATTCTTTAAGCTGAGTTTACTCCAGTAATGTCAGCTGCTCACAAAGCCACAGAAGACTGTTTTCACAGGCTGAACAGTCTTCCCAATAACTCCCCTTATAAAACCAGTGAAGTGCTCATTTACCACAGCAGTCTGTAAGTATTAGTGCAGTGATGCATTTTTTATTGTTTTGATTCTACACTGGATTGAGACTGAAACATTGACTTTGAGGTTAATGAGCTGACTCTCAGCTTTAACAGTTTTTGCAGGTGTTCGGATCCGCTAAGGGTAGACAGTGTAGTACTTGTATCAATTTTTACACTTGGGTTGCATGAATAAAACCTGTTAAATTACAGTACACAGACAAAGTTTAATTTAAAATGGTCTGTATTGTCACAGTACCAGCCTGTGCCCTCTAGAGAGCAGGCTGCACACTGGCCAAACACACATTATATTGTCAAATTCTTTATTTTATTCCTTTGAGCTGGCACTGTAGAGTTTGCTCTGAGCGTGTAGTCAGGCTAATTTACCATTGCACCATTCTCATTTGCATTGTAGTCAGGTGTTAGTCAAGGTGTTTGTGGGGCTCTGTGTGCTCCACTTCACATTACCTGCAGGAACCTGAACTGCCAAACAGGAAGTGGGAGGCTCCACAGGGCTTTATAGTGGGGGGAACCCAGACTTTACCAGGTGGGTTGGAGTACACAGGGGGATTATTAATTGTTTTGGGGATTAGTCTTTTAATGTAACCCAAACAATATGTTTGTCAATGTTTCCTATAGTAAGACTCTTAGAATAACATGTAGACCTTGTCCATGTTGTTTTAAATAGAAAGGTTATTTAGATTACTCAAATGATTGTAATCTAACTTTGGTTTGTCTGGGGAGGAGGGGTTTCCTACATAAAAAAGCAAGGATACAAGCTCCTCTGGGTCATTTTGAAGTTAGTCCAGTTCAGGTGCAGACCTACTGCAAGTAGCATGTGCTAGCTGCCCCTAGACACGGGCCTAGTTTAGGTTTTCTTTTAGTTTACTGATGATGGTTGTGCCTATGAGCATTTGTGACATCACGACTACTTTGGAAGCCAATCATGGTCCAATATTCAACTTACACAAGTGTGATGTGGACACTCGAAGCCTCCAGTGCACAAACACTGAGAATGGACTTTAAAGTGAAGTAGGAGACATCTTATGTCCAGCAGTTAATTTTATGACAAACAATATTTGCATATTCATAGATTCTGGGATTCTTAATGAATAAAGTGGTAATTAATTAGTGTGGAAAAACTATATCTCACACACATTATTGTTCCAAGCAGAGTATTTTATATGTCTTAATGCATGTCTGGAGGGGATCTTTAATTATTATAGGGAAACCTCTTGTTAAGCACTCTCTCTATATCTTTGAAAGGTCTACAGGGCCTTGGGTCTTGTATTATTTAATATTTTGGCAATTTTGTCTTTATTGGACACTTGACAGTGTAGGGGCAGACAGGGGACGAGGGGAAACAGAGGGGTATGACATGCATCAAAGGTCTCCAACTGGGGACGACAATCAAAGATTCCATGTATTTAATCAGGAAGAGTCTTCAGACTGACTTTTCTAAGGTAAAATCTAGTTCATTATTCTCTCTGTGCATACAGTACAGATCGCTAGAGAGTGCACTCACATTTGGATTCCTTTACTTTACCAGGGTCCAGAACATCTTGTACATATTCCTTATCTTCTCCCAGCGTCTGGACTGGCATTGTTCCACTTTTAAAGATGTTTTAAAAAGTTTGAAGTGTAGCCAGTGTCTCCAACCACTAGCTAAAAGATCTATCAGCACAGCATTAAGATCCATATCTAAATGTCAACAGGTGGGTGCCATCTTTTATTGGCCTTGCCCTTTTGGCCCTTTTCATCTCTCATTTTTTTATTTTGCTGAGGTGAACATGCGTCGGTGTCGTCAGTCTGTTACCTGCACTCTGGCTTGCCCTGACAAATAGCCACAGCTCTGACATCCACAGACTGACACAATAACAAAATTAGAGGGAACATTTTTTTACAGTGGCATGAAGGTGTCATGTTTCAGTTCCTCATCATGAACAGCTAGTTAGCTAGTCAACATCAAAACCGTCCCAGTCAGGGAGAAATTAAGGAATGAATCTGAAGTGTGAACACACTGGAGAGATGGTGTTTCACAATACACTGAGAACAGAAAGAAATTCTTCATCTGAGCTGTCAACGTTTAAAAATTCCTTTTGTAATATATGAATGTGATCTGGGATTGTCATGTTTCCTGTCTTCCTCTCAGGCTACAGCTCACAAAGCAGCATGAACAAGCAAGGCACATACATTGTTTCACATGAACCTCTGGGGCTACATCTGATAACTCTGCCTGGAGTAGACAAGTATTGTACTCCATCCAGAGTTTGACACAAGAAGACTATTTTTACATTCATCTGCTGAATGGAGAAAGTTTCTCTGTGCTCATCAAAAAACTGAGTTTAAGGTGTGTACCTACAAGCAGGATTTATGACATCATAACTAGTTTGGAGCCAATCATGGTCCAGCATTCAATTTAAATAAGTATGATGTGGAAACTTCCTTTATATTAGTCAAACTGAAGGTTCCAGGTATAAACATGTTTATCTGATATTGGTATTTAAATAACACATTTTTAAAAGCACAAAATGTGACTTTTTCTAATAGTGGCATTATGTTTTGTGATTCTGAAAAATGAATCTTAGTTGTGTCAGGCCTGTAAAGTTTACATTGTATTTTACATACTGATACTGAGTGTTATTCCTACATTTACCAGCAGATGTCAGCAAATCCAAAGTAATAATAAAGGAAGGCTGCGGCGTGTAATATTAATGTTGCAGGTAAATGACTCCATGACTTCATGTAAACGTTACTGCTTATTAAAATAGGTAGTTCTGGTTGTCGTTTCTGATTGGTGCACCAGTTGGACAACATGCTGAAGGCACAGTAATTATACACACCTGTGATGAATCAAAATGCTAATTAGCCCGCCAGTTAGAATGAGCATAACCTACAGTGCTCGTGGAGAGAACGGTAGGGTTATCTTATTTTTACAGTCATACCATAAAAACCTAAATATTTATTAAACAGTTACAGTGAAGCCAAGCTAAAATAATACTAATATTAATCATAATAATATGTGCTTTTGGCCTTCCAAACTGACTGAATATGTGAGCTTTCTTTGCATTCCTTAGTTCATTTTCGTCATATTGAGCTATTTTAAGATCCACCTCCTGAAGGCTGTTTTCAAGGCCAACATTTCAACATGTCAGGACGAGCGCAGGTCTAATAAATAACATTAACAATGATTGCATTCCATGTATGCCAGTTGGTGGACTTTGGTATTGTGTATGCCAGCTCACCAGCACAGCCTACCTTTACTGGTGAATTGTAACAGAACTCGAGTAGGCCTACATGTGGGACTACTTTACTTTAATATTTTCATTTCATGCTTGCCTACGTACTTCTACTTCACTACATTCCAAAGGTTAATACTTTTTACTCCACTTTTACAGAACTACTGATTTGCGTTCATAACATAAGATTATCTTAATGCGTCACATTGTATAAGCTAACAATTTTAAACTGCGCAACAGTATAGTGCAGGCTAGTTAAAGTTAGCTCCACCTCGACCATCTCCAACATTAGTGCTGCTTACACATTAAAAAACAATATTCACATAAAACTCACAGGTACAAGTATATGATAGCATAAGGAACTTGAAGTTGAAATTTTACTTGAAATTTTGCTGGTGATACTTTTGTACTTTCACTTAAGTAAGCTTATTGATGCTTTTCCTTGTGATGGAATAGGCTTTCTTACATTGTGGTGTTTTACATAAATGAGGGAATACAATTCTTTCACCATTGTATGGACCCTAAATGCTGTTTAGCCACTGCTACCTGTGATTGCTACAAGTCAAAATATCTGCTGTTAAAAAGGTTCATATCGACTCAAATGTCAAACTAAGGAGGACATTTTGGGATTTAACGTCTCCCAGCAGCGCTTGTGTAACACTGTGACACATTTTGGGATTATAACAAAATTGCTAATAAACTACCAAATTATGGGCTCTGGGGACGTTATACAATATATTTATTTTTAAATTAGCTACAGTGAGTGTTATAAATGACATTTAGGAACAGCTGAGGTCAAATAAATTGCTAATTGCGGTCTGACTAAATGCTAAAGTTCAATAATAATGATACAGTTCTTCTACCAGCTTCAATCCCTTCTCTGTAACGCTCTCTCTCTCTCTCTCTCTCTCTCTCTCTCTCTCTCTCTCTCTCTCTCTCTCTCTCTCTCTCTCTCTGTCGCTGTGTGTGTGTGTGTGTGTGTGTGTGTGTGTGTGTGTGTGTGTGTGTGTGTTTGTCTCACTTCAATTCAATTCAAAGAGGCTTTATTGGCATGAGAAACACATCTTTACATTGCCACAGCATGTCTGAAATAAAAAACAACAAAATAATGTAGCCTACATAAACAGAAGAATTGTGGTTTTCTTGTTAGAAATGCATAAACCGATAATTAAAAAGTAATTTAAAATAGAAAATAGAGCTGACTTGCAGTTAAAAAAAATGTAAAATAAGTGAGAACTCTTCAAACACTATAACATTTATTTAAACCAGTGTATTTAAAGATAATTGTTCTGAATGTACAGTAAGTCTCTCTCTGTGTGCGTGCGTGCGTGCGCGCGCGCGCCTCTGTCCCAGTCGCGCTGCCTCTCAGTCAGTGTGAGGAGCAGCTGGCGGTCTGTGCTCTGCTCGGCTCACTGCTAGCAATGGCGCTGCGGGCTGGCCACCTCTTTCCTCCGTGTCTACTCGCGGTGGCTTTGTTATTACTTGCTAGCGGACCACAGTTTGTACTTTGTTGTCCGAGTCGCTGTTTATGCTTCCGAACCACCGTGAGATGTATGCATCTAAACCTGGAAACCGTACCAGCAGTCTCTCCTCAGACTACCATTCTGTAAGTAGCTTTTTCCTTAAATCTAACGGGAACTCACCCTGTGGGCACACCAGACGGGAATGCAATTAATGCTCAAAGCACTGTGCCTCTCTCCACGTTTCAAGCCTCTGCTAAACTCATATTTGTTGATATTATTGGCGTTAATAAATCAGTCTGTTAAAACCAACTTTTTTGGACTTTCAGCCACTGGTTGAAGTTGGAATGAAAACAAAGGCTAGTTGATAAAATAGGTCTTGTGGTAGTAAAGAGGTTGTTACAGTGTCTCAGGACGTTTTCACCAAGTTAAGACACCTGCCGAAGAGTTCAGCTGTTGGCTGTAGAGGTTAATGAACAGGGTTTTTAGGGTCACACAGCTGGTGAAGTGAGCCGCAAGCAATGTGGAGGAGGGTTAGGCTCTTCAATAGGTCCCTGCATGAGAGAGTTTGTATGAGCAACACAGCACACATCTCCCTAATGAAGACACGCTTTAATGACTTTAAACAAAATGCAAAGTTATAGTCCAAATAGATCTGATCTTAAGCACACTCTTCACTCTTCACTGGGTGTGTTATCATGTTTTTCCAGAGAAGATTCTTGCTCGAGGTCAGTCTCAACCAGCAGGCTTGCTTTTTACAATGGATCTTTAGTGTGATAGAGTCATGATGTGGAGCAGTTTCTTGAGTTGCTTCCCTCACTTACGTCAGAAAAGGTATCGTTGTGTTTGGACTGTTTTTGTGTCTCCATGTTTGACTTTCCTTCTGAGATGAAAGGAAGGAAATACTTCTTACTTGACACACACTTGTGAGTGAGTCCTGGATGTCAGGAGCACTCTGCTATGGTCACCCAGCTAAACAGTTTCCTTTTTTGATGCAGCTGGCGACAGTCTCTCAGAGCCACAATGAAGGAACAAAAAGCTCCAGATCAGTCCAATCTCCCAAATATGTGGCACCCTTTGTCTGTAATTGGCGGCTGCAATCTTGTTGTGCATTTCAGTCTATAATGCATGGACCTATAAATAGCTTCATTCAGCCTGTAAGCAGGGGGGACAAAGGGGCAACTCAGCCAGCCTGAACCACACCAGCCACTGCAGCATACTCACAATTAGCCTTGTCCTCCCAACATCTGGGGTCAGCCCACAGCCTTGAAGGGAGCCCAGGGTGCAGCCCTGCCCAGATACCCCCAAAGGAAAGATGAAAGTCCATCTTTCACCACAGCAATGAAAGGATTGTTTAGGTCGTCTGTAGGATGTGTCTAAATCTGTTAGAGGGTTGATCAGAGCAGGAGGGCATGCTGCGGTTTTCCCCACAAGCTTTCATGCTGGTGAGCTTTGAAGCGGCAGCCACTTGTCGCCTTTCCTCCCTGCTCCGCTGTCATGTCAGGACATGAACACAGCAGCTCCTACTCAAGCCTTCCCTCTTTTCCATTGTATAAAATGTTCAGCAAATCACCGGTCCTCCGCGGTGACAAAACACCGCTATACCAAACTTGAGTTGACCCCGGCACTGTTGTGAAGAATGTCTTACAGTGAGGTTGCAGTTTGAGGTCTGCATGCAGCGGCTGATCAAATTAAGCCTCATAACACGGCAGTCAGAGTGGATTCAGTATGTCCCCTAACAGAGAGGTTGTATGTTAAAGAGTCTACAAATTCTAAATCCTAAGAATATTTGTGTCTTTTGGACTTTTTCTTGCTGTAGAGACACTTCACATGGAGCTAAGTAATGTGTCAGTATAGACACTGCATTCCTCCTATCACCTGGCAGGATGCCATACTCCTAAACAGGGATTTCTTAGGAATGTAAAACAATCATATTATAGGAGTGTCAGATGATCAGAAAGGTTATCTGTTAGAAAAGTCATCTGATTTTGTTATATTTTTATTTACTGGTATATTTTTTACAGATATATTCTTGCTGGCATGATTGATATCTTTAATGTAGTTGTGTAAAACCCTCTGAGATCTATTTATAATACCGTAGCATTAGGGACATCCTTAGGGTTTAACAGGAGTGGAACTACAAAACACACAGAGGTGTCACTTATCTTTATTGTGTCTGTTGGATTTTTGAGGTTGACATGAACAGCAACAAAGACCTTTTCCCTCCTTTAGCCCAGGTGATCAAAAAGCATGTGGGTGACTCACCTTAGACTTCCGCAGGCTGGGAAACCTCTGAGTGTTGTGTGTTTGTAACCATAACAATTCAGTCAGTGTGTAGACGTCTATATGCATGTGTAGGATTAACACACACTGTTCAGATAACTTTGGAACAATGAATGTGTCTTCAACTTCTTGAAAACATCTCTTTCTCATTGCTCTGAGCCACACTGCAGTAGAGAATCAAAAGTCTTGGCTCAGAGGTACTACTGCACATGGGCTCTGTGCCAAGAGCTTTTCTACATGACACTTGGAGCAAGGAACATTGACTTTTTTTCCCCAGATTTTTTTTTTTTTTGGTTCTTTCTGGCCTACATTTGTTTTTCAGCTGTTTTCTCAAAGGACTTTCTGTTTGAGGCATGATAGTAAATTACATTTCCTCTCTGTAATGACACTGCTGCATATCTTCTCAGGGATTTGGTGGCGTTGGGGAAATGATTACTTTAACATTAGCGCTATTCTTCCAACATCATATATATATCAGTTGTTTTACTTTTTGTGCTGGATTATGGGTGGTATTACCTCAGCAGCTCTTTGTATGACACACAGTGTCAGAATCTGCCAGTGTAACTTCATTTCACAGGTCAGTGTACCTGTGGTTTGGACATTTTAGCTGTTTGCTTGTCATTATTTTTGAATATATTATTGCCTCAATGATTAGTCAATTCATTGGTTGCCAGGCAACTCTTTTGATAATCAGTAATTCATTGAAGTCATTTTTTGAAACAGAAATGCCAACTCTTGTCTAGTTCCAGCCCCTCCAATGTGAGCATTTGCTACTTTTGATATCATTGTAAAGTGAATGTTGTTGGGTTTGTACTGGTGGACAGACAAAACAAGATATTTGATAATGTCACCAAGGACTTGTGGAAAATATCATGGACATTTTCTGATGTTTTATAGTTGACATGATTAATTGAGAAAATAATCTGCACAATAATCAATCATGAAAATGATGATTAGTTGCAGCTCTAGTCTTGTTTTTATGCTGCTTGAGTGTGGAATTATGTCATGTTTCAACACTGGAGCCTTAATGTACACATGTATGTACAGCATGTGTCTGCACAGCTGCTAATAGTGTCAGTCTGTTAATGCACCACTGTATGAAGTGGCTTGTGTCTGTCTTTTGGTGTTCATCATGTTTATTTAATCTGTATGCAGTAATTCAGTTGGTTTTTAATGTATTGTGATACTTGACGTTCTTAAGCACAGTTATTGTAAACAACAATTTGAAACTGTGCGGATAGATGTCAGTTCAGTAGCTGTGTGTGCTGAGTGAACGGCAGTATTGAATGGAGTGAATGTCCAGATCATGAGTGGACACTGGTGTTTGTGGGTGCAGGACGGCCGGTGAGTCCGTTCAGTGGGGGTTGTCGTCACGCTGTCACCAGGCTGTAGACCTGATAACGGCTGTGAAAAGCAGACACATTTCTGTGGCCCCCTACTTGAGCTCTGAATGGTGGTCAGCAGCCAGCCACCTCCCTCTGTCTACATGTCTTAAGGTTGTTTACCCCTCACCTCGTGCACTGCCCCACAACAGTGGCCTGGTCTGACTGAGTGACAGTGTTAGTGAGTCAGGGAGGGAAAGTGGAGTTCCATTGTGTGGAATTTGCTGCAGTCAGGCTTTGTGAGGCGCTCAGTCTCTGCAGCATTATGGAATGCAAAGCCAGAAATCCCCAAAGCTTTGCTCATTTGCACAGGGAGATTGGGCCCAAGATAGTTGTTGAAAGGAACTCTACTGGCCCCTTCCTGTGCCCATCCAGTTCAGGACAGCTGGTGAATTTGGGGAGCACTGTTTCACATTTCTTTTAAATTAGTTCCTGAAAATGTATCTTGAATAAACACTGAACGCTGGTTATTTTAAACCTGGGCCTTATTTTACTTGTCATATTGGCTAAAGGCTTGTGATGAAAGTTCAAAGCTTACTGCACTGCAATGACATGGGTGTACAGGATACTGTTCTTCATGCAGGGCCAAGACAACTTCTAACAAATGAACACAAAAAACACATGAAGAGCATGAAGCACATATTGTGAGCACAATTTTTCTGTTTGTCATAAGATTTTATTGCTGCTCTTTTATTGTCTGATTTTATTAGTTCTATATGTCCATAAAGCACTTTGTACAGTGTTTTATAAAGTTTTTTGTTACATCCATAGAAATCATACAAACCATCAGCAAAAAAAAACTGTAGTAGTAGTTACACATTTAATATTAGAGATGTTTTCGGCAGCTTCACTATCTCTCACCTTGTGTCCTGAATTGTGGAATTCAGTACAAGAAGTAACAAGCGCCACGCCAGCAGCTCTGTGAGGCTGCATGGAGGCACAGTGGTACTTTGAGTTAAAATCATGGCTGTAGTAAAGAGCTTGATACGGCACAGCCTCTCTGCCTCGCTGCCAATTTGTCCCACAATTTGTGGCCATCAGCGGTTTTGCCTCCCCTGTGGTCCAAAAACCATTTTCCTCATAGTCCTCCACCTTGGTATTATGAAGTTTTAATTCATAAAGGTTTTATGTTTGTAAAATGTGTCCAGAGCCCAGAAAAGTTGTTTTTTTTTTATGTGCATGACATCATCTATCTAACCATCTAAGTGCATGGGCCTAGCAGGAACATGCGGGCGAGGCATGTGCAGTCAGTGGGCCACACAATGCTGAAACAAACCCTCACGCTAGAAAACGTAATGCTTTACTTCCTCAGTGAGCACCATTAATTCAATTTAATAGGCACAATGGTGACAATCGTAACATGCTGATGTTGAGTAGATGTTATGTTTACCATCTTAGTTTAAGGTGTTAGCATGCTAACATTTGCTAATTAGCAAATTGGGATTAATCTTCTGGGCAACATGGATGTCTGGTTATTCAAGAGTATGGTTGTTGATGTATTTTTATTGCAGTCTGGATCAAAGTGGTGGACTGACCTTGCCATCCTTAGAACTATGCTGCTAGCATGGCAAATAAATGTGAGTCCAGTCCACTGATGCCGGCAGTCCAGTGCATTTAAGTTCACAATGATAGTGATAGTCTGTGATATGGCCTAAAGGAGAGAGAAGACCAATGGCTAGTGAGCAAGCTAAAGAAGGGACTGTTGTATCTATATGACATTGTAATTAATGACAAAAGGATATTTAAGCTGTTACTGTGTTAAAATGGATGATGTCAGTGACAAAACTATGAACTGTGAAAAGGCTCAGGATGACAATAAGTGGAGTTGTTCATGTTTGATGGTGTCTGACATATGGAGCTATATACTGAGAAAAGATGATATTAACCTGCTTAAGAAGAATCTTTGATGCATCAACATAAATCTGCGTGAGATGCCCAGACACTGATCATTTACAGCTGTCTCTGAGCAAACCTAGATGAGACAGTGGTTAAGGAAATCTTACAAGACAGTTTATGTTCAGTAGTTCTGGTGATTGTTACCCTAGTTGTGTGTACTGTATGTGCACTACTCCTTCCACTTGTCTTTGGTCAGGTTTCTGTTCTAGTAGTGACTTCTCTCTCATGACTTCTAGTTTACTTGCTATCTAAAAAAATGTGCTCGAAAATGAGTTCCCCTTGTATTCATTTTATTTGTATGACTCTTAGCCGTATGTAGTTGTCTAAATACTTCTGGCACTGTGGGGTTCGATAGGCTCTCGCTGTGCACTAGCGCTCCCTTGACAAGAAACAAATCCTTGTCATTTTTACACAGGATGTGTTTAGTAGAGAACCATCGCAGCCATGTTTGGAGATCCTGGTTCACTGTTCTTCCAACCAAGCAAGAAGCCAGCCATGTTCTTGTTTAACTAAGAATGACTCACGCGCATTCGAGAGTCCTTGGCAAGCCCACTTGGGCATGTGTCACAAAGCCAAACGACTCCTCTGACTAGAGAGAGGGAGAGAGAGAGAGAGAGGGGGAGAGAGAGAGAGAGAGAGAGAGAGGAGAGAGAGAGAGAGAGAGAGGAGAGGTCCACACATGGCACTCAGATGCGAGTAGAATTGGGCAGCAGCCAGCTTCACTCGTCGTTCTGGCTCAGACAAGAATTTACAGAAACCTCTTCTGAAATTTTCCTTGCAGCTATAGTCCACATTTGCACAGCTCAGCATCATATGATCTTTGTTTTCTCTTTGAATACACAGAACCGTTCAAACTCAACACATGCTAAATGCCACGGTCGAAGATATGCACACCAGCGGCAGTGGCAGATATGTTTTCTCATTAGTGCTGTGAGGGCGGTTAATTATTTAGCAAGTACACTCCAGTTTGCATGTCACTTATTTTCACACAGTCATTTCTGAGCAGTAACACAACTTGTACATCAGAGCAACAGTCTGACAGCACAGCTACACACTCTCATAACACACTGATTCAGCACAACAGTCAGCATCTACAGACATGTGCCAGCTACAGTGTACACACTCAGCACTTTCAAACACAAGATTTGTTTGTGATTTTTGTCTTTATCAATGAATTCAAGAACTTTGCACACACTGAATGTCGCATGTGTACCGGCGCTGCCTTCTCTTTTTGATTATATTATTATTCAGCCATTATGTGCAGGATTTGGTGGACACATGTTGTTGTCGAAAGCATGTTTTGCATCTGAGCGGTTCACTGTGCTACAGCAGAGCAACTAGCCACAGATTCACTGGTTTCTGCTGCAGCTTTTCCATCAGCTCTCTCCTCAGTACCATCACAGTTTTGTTTGCTAGATGGTCAGAGGGAGTTCACATCACTTGTGCTGTGTCCATATAGTTGAGCAGCATCATTAACCCGTGTGGCACAGATAAGTAACAAAATACAAAAATGAAAACATGTAGAGCAGTGAATGATTAAATAGACCAGACATAGGCTAAATATGGCCAGCCTTTACAATCATAGATCATTAACCAGAGAAGAAGATGACAGGAGCTTGGCAGTGCCACACAGAGTTTAAGCTCTTGACTTAAGAGCAACATTGAACTATTTTACAGGCTTTACTGGCCTGCCAAGAATAGGATCCTGATAAAACAGTGAATCTTTTCAATTATTTTAAAATTCAATTTACATCAATGATTAAATGACAAAATGTTACAATACAAAGTACTGACTATTAGCAGCTTAAATACAGACATGCTAGTATTTATTTTGGCCTCTAAAATTATGAATTGATTAACCTGTTGTCCAACATTCAAACTCTCATGTCTGTTGGGATAAAGTCTCGGTGGGGAAGTTTGTTATGGAAACCAGTAGACATATGAGGGATAGAGTTCTTATCACGCAGGCTATTTGCTCAGACTGGATAGGTTACATACTGGACCCAGTAACAGCCCAGCATCAGGTCCCCTAGTGTTGTGATTGACATCACTGTATCAGCATCAGTGTGTGTCAGACCTGCCTGCTCAGGAGACACATGGTTGACAGAAGACTTTTATAAGGATTATCATTTAAAACATTCACCTTTAAGTTCAAAATACCATTAGCAGCATTAAATGCAGGCCTCCCAGAGCTTTTGGGAGGTGAACTTGCTCTGTGTTCATGTTGTTTTGTGTTGACTTCAGTCTGTACTGAGCTCCACTGCTGTGGAAGTAGAGCTGAGTAGAGTAGAGGCATGTTAAATGTAATTCTCCTGTATGGAGCAGAGTAAGTGTGTCCCTGAATCACCTCTGTGCACTCACTGGACCTGTACTTTCATCTCAGACACAGTGTGCCCAAAACACTGCAGGCAGATTGTTAGCATTGTCTACTCTAAATAGGTCATTCTAATTATCTTTTGAGAAATGTAAGTCTTGAGTTTAGTTTATGCCAAAGAGCTGCAGTGCAATCAAAGGAGCTTAATGGTAAAATCATGCATTCAGTCTCCTAAAAAGTACAGTACAAAAGTCTCTAGAAGTAGATCCCTGGGCTAGTTTTTCATTAAAAAATCATTTTCTCTTTGTCTGTGGGCTTTGTTCTTATCAGCATGGCATGTTAAATTGTGGGCCTGCCATCCTGTGTGGATAGATGACAAATTTCTTTGTTTTCAAAAAGAAATTAAATGATCTTTTGTTCTGCCCTCACAGTATCAGTGCTATTGTTGTCAAATTCCCATGGCTCCCTCATTAGTGAGCCAGGGAAGCTGTTCACTTTCAGGCTTTTTGTTTAGACAAACTCAGAATAGTCTGTCAGCCCCTCTGCAGGGTTGTTAGCCTTGCTGTTTTATAACTCCCTCTGGCGCGTTGCCATCAAAACACATTAATGGGAGCTAACAGACTCATTTAATAAGTCCCGGAACAAATATCATAAAACATTCAAGCAGACTGTGCTCATTTTTGATGACAACATCCCAGCATTCTCTGGTCCCTCAATGAACTATTTGCTGAAGAATGTCTCACAGACGTCTTGTTTACTAGATGTCCTCTGTGCTTCTTCCTGTATTTTTTCCCTTTGTGGACTGACTCCTCCCCTGCTTTTTTCTCGTTCTCTGACGACAAACCATCACAAAGCAGCTTTATAGAGCATCTCGCTCCTCTGACAAATTGTAATCACTTCCTGTTTAATTGTTGTGAAGTTGTTGTTGATGTTTGCTCTCATGATTGCTGAAGGAGCACTACTGCTAGTGTAGATCTTGTGAATTAGTATAGTGAAACAGATGAAGTGGGGTCAGTGCAGATGCGTCACAGAAACAAATGACATTGTCAGGGTATTGATGGATAGGCAAGGTCAGGTTCTGGCCCACACACACACACACACACAAAGTTTTTATTAACTGATCTGCAGACAACACAATCACTCAGAATAACACACAGTACTGCTCAGAGTGCCGTTCAGTCTCACTCACTGCAAGCCTGAGAGCACACAGGATACAGTATATCAGTACTGATGTCATCAGCTCCAGTACTTCCAGTACTCGCTGGTCATCTGAGCCGCACCTCCCCTTCATCAAGAGCTGATGCTTTAAACACACCCAGCTGCTACAGACAACACTGTGCTTGACCTTATTTAGCCTTCTTTTCAAAAAACACCATGAAAGTGCATGTACACATACACACACACACACACACACACACACAAACACAGCAAAAATAACATATCCACCAGCAAGGGCAAATAGTTCAGTGAACTACTCACATTCACCCACACAGCTCAGGGTAAATGCTGTATCTTAAGAGGGTTTGAATAAGAGACATTTACTTTAAAGCTGTATTTGCTCATCCATCAACCTATAGAGAGTATATTACGTCCAAGTTCAAGATAAAGCTTTGTATGAATCCGGAGAACGAGCACGCAGCTTCATCTTTCCTCCAGACGTCCCTCAGCAGGAATCAGAAGCACTGAACCATTGCTTTCATGCCTGCATATCAGATGGGTGCTGCTTGAACCAGCACGTAGCCCTGCGCTAATGCTCCCCTCATGCCTTCATCCCTCAGAGCTGGAGGCAGGTATGCAGGACAGCCCCTGCCTCAGCATGCCTGCGTAGTGCACTCTGCACCCTGGGCCCGTTGCCTGGAGAGAGATGTTTTCCTAAGGGTGCAGCACCTCTTCACCTAGCAGTGATCCCTACTCTTCCCACAGAAGACCCTCACCTCTATTTAGTGTATTTGACAGTTCATTTAATGAGCGCTCCACATGCATCAAACCTAATGAGCTTTTTGTTGTTTGGTTAGTAGTTCAGAAGCTGTTGAGTCATTTAAATGTAAAGTCTTATCTTGACATTAAGACGTTTTCTCACCTACTTAAGGCGGTGCCAGAAACAACAATATCACCCTAGCTGGAGGACGTTCCACACAAAGCATGTCAGTTACAAAAAAGCTCTTTGACTGGATTCTTGCACTAGCTTACAGTCTATATGAAAGGAAGTCAGCATATGAAAAAGTTGGATCCACTCTGATTGGATCCATATGCGAGGGATTTTATAGAGCGAGTGACCCATAAACATTTCACTGGCTATGAAATCAGTTGATTTTGTTATTTGGCCCACATTTTTTTTTACAGAAATATAAGAACACAAAAAGTCAAGAATGTATAGCTTTATGGCTCTTTGCCTGTTGTACATAAAGGGAAACGGACAACATGAATAGCTCAGCTAGTGCAGCAGCTAAATTAAATGTGGCTGCTCGGGACGGACTTCAAAGCATGAAAGTTTGTGTTAGATATCATGGAAGAGAAAAGGATGCTAACGCTAACATCCTCATCACCCTGGCGCCTTGACAGTTTTGCATAATCAGTGAAGTATGTTATGTCTGTGTCACCCAGTCTCAGAGTATTTACTTTTTAAGGTCATTGGCTAAGAAGAATGCTGGTAGAGAGTGTAAACTGTTACTGGGAGGGTTGAGCCTTCTAGAGGGGAAAGGTTGATGTAGTTCTTCCTTTCCTCAGTGCTGTGGTAAATCTGCTTTGTGGTTCCACCCTAATGCTCTCTTCATCTCTTTGTCTGGAGGTGTTTTCAACAGGCTTTTCTCCCAGAACACCATGCTGGGTCAAATAATGCTCAGCTGTCTAGTACGGTTGTTGTTGGTTAAAGCAACCACTAAAGACCATAAATGAGTGTAGATGTGAATGTTTTCAGGAATAGTGGGGGACTAATACAGTGTTCCTCAAACATAACATAATTGTTCAGATGAGATGTTCAAATTTCACATAAGTCGTCTCTCTGTGGCTGGTAATGCCACATGTGGTTAAGAATGATTTCACCTTCACAGGGCTAATTGCGGCATTACAGTCTTTAAGCTTGTCACTTTCACGGCACTCTAAGTCATTGGCTGTAAGGCCCAGGAGTGATTAGTGTCATGTGAAGCTATACTGTTATCATCACACAGCCTCTTTAAATTAGAAAGTAAAAGGAGAGAGATAGTGAAACCTGCTGACTAGCCTTGTGATTGTTATCTTTGGGGCAAGTGTTATATAAATCTACCCTCATGATTAAAGCTTGACAAAGGCATTCTTGTGAGATGAGTAATGTGTTCAATTATCCTTGGGGATTATTACATGAAGGCTCTGCTGTGTGCTGTGAGTTCATACAGATGTGTGTTGCCTGCTTTCTACACTTTAAGATATCTTCCAGTTAATGTATATATGCAGCTAGTGTACATGTCATTGATATACTTAATCATATCTTTCCCTGAATATAAATGTCTTTCTTTCTGCTCTACAGTGACCTGAGGTTCAACAAAATCAAGGATTTACAACCCGGCTCCTTTAGACGATTAAAGAACCTCAACACACTGTAAGTCTTTGTCTCCACTCAGCATGCATAATAGTGAACCTTTTATACTACATCATATCCTGTTTTTGTTATGAGATTGTTCCAAAATAAAATCCAGCTTGTGAAAGAGTATCACCATGTAGGTAAGAACTTTCAAGGTTACAGCAAGGCTTCAACAAGACTGCTATTCACAAATTAATCAGGCCCATTTCCTTAAAACAGCATTCTACTGAATGATTGTCACTTCCCTAGAAAGTCCTGTTGTATTACACATACACGGGCAAACGCTTGCTCTGTTCTGCTGTGGTTTCACACATGTAGGTCAGCTCGTAATCTGTGAGGAATTTATTTTTCCACTTCCACCCACAGGGCTATTTATCATATGTCCAGTCTGCTAGATGGCACATTGCTAAGCTAATAAAGTGTTCTTCATGGGTAAAATATTAGTTTAGCAACCTTCTTTACTTTATCTTGATATGTATGCATTCTTCAACGTGGAGTATCTTGATATACCCACACTTTAGACTGTTCAGCTGACTGCCATCTTAAATCAAACATACCTGACCTCTCTCAAATATTTGCAAACATTACTGAGATGCCTGCTCTTCATGCTGAGGAGTAAGGTAGAGATATGCAAAGAAGGGAGTTAGCATGACGCTAAAAGTGAAGCTGTCTAGATTCTGATCCAGTCATATATCCATGATAGTTAATAAACATGAGAATATGTGCAGGGCACAGACACAGTGGCTTAGATTGCATTTCAAAGTGAAGAAAAGTCCCGTAAGGCAGAAGAAAATCCCAGCTTTTCCTATCAGCCAGCCAGCCATGAGGCCTGTTGAGGCTTTATATCCTGAACAGCTCTTTATGGTTTCAGGCTCCAGTTCCTGAACAGTTCCTCCAGACTGAACAATAACACATCCTAAAGTATATCAGTCTTTGAACTACAGAGACATGTCCAATATTACTGTTGTACAGACAAAAATATTTCTGTAATGTCCGTTGGAAAGGAGAGCCATTTGTCTTCTCTTGAGTTAGCCACAGATAAACTTTCACTTTCTAACATATGTACAACCAAAATCAAAAGTTCTTATTGTTTTGCATTTGTGTTGGGTTCAATGAGGCAGTACTCTTCAATGAGGAAACAAGTGATCACACACCAAATGACATTTTAAATCACAGTCCTTGTGATTTCAAAATGCAGAACTTGTGTGAACAAGGTGAGCAGATGATGTTAAGAACTCCTCTATATTTTTAAAGGGGGGTCAACTGATGAAAACAACTCTGAATGACACTATACTGCATCCTGTCTTAATATACATGGCATAATCCACTCAGAAATAACCAAGAACAAGTGTACTGTTTATAACCTCAAAATAACCTATGTTTCCTTCACAGCCTCCTAAACAACAATCATATACGAAGGATCCCCAGGGGGGCATTTGAAGACCTGGAAAACCTCAAATATCTGTAAGTTGCCCTCGTGTCAATCTCCTATTGCCTGTGAGGTCAAGTGATAGATTTTGAGACAGCGAGGGACTATTTTTGTCCTGTCAGGACAAACAGGCAAAATGCCACTGTTGAAATGATTCAACAGAAGAGGAGGCGTGATAACATATATATCTTTTCTTTTCACAAAAACAACATATTGACTGTAAAAGCGGAAGACAGCTGACGTCGCTAGACTGCTTAGTCAGTAAAAAAATATCAGTGCAGTTTACGGAAAATGCGTCAATGACTCCCTTTGTCTGATCCTTTGTACTTATGTGTCTGGAAGTCTTGACCTGGAGGCAGTGTGCAGAGGTGGTTTTAAGGCGTGCGTAGCTTCAGGCTTTCTGTGGGATTGCTAGTTTGCTCCCTTTGTTAGTCACTGACCTCAGTTGTGGTGAGAGCACTGTCTGTGCTTCCAGATAGACACCGTCTCATCTCCCCGCTCAGTAAGTACAATACTCTAACACTGGAGCAAAACCTGAAGTTAATGAAGGGCACACTTAATCTGATTTTTTTTTTTTTTGTGTGTGTGTTTGGTGCACATTTTGAGACTAAATATGACGTCATGTTTTATGCTGTCTCAAGTTGTCTGCATCAGGCTGATAACAGCAAAATATATAAGCAAGAACTACTGATAAAGACCTGTGTGTCCGGGGAAGAATATCACTGGCCAGATAGTATGTTGTACGAGCTCTGCACACTTGATACAAGATCATACACATCAGCTCCACTCAGCAAGGCAGAGGGAAGGGAGGATAAAGGGATGTACCCGTTTTTTCTTTTTCTTTCTTTTCAGCTCACTGACCCTCAAACACAAACGTAAACATTCTGTCCCGGCATACGTCCCCGCTCTTCACGCTGTAATTAAACGCTGTAGCCATTTACGGACTGTTTTAATTATAGAGCCCCTCTCCCTTTAAAGCAGAGTCAATCTAAAGCCTGTACCATAGCCCCGACCTTTGTGATTAGGGTAAAGTGTCCCCCCCAAACTTCCCCCTTCCTGCTGACTCAGTCTTCTATAGCTGGGGGCTAGATTGTATCTCCCGCCTCACCTCTTCACTTCCTTTGGACCCCAGTTAAGTCGACTCCCTGTCATCTTTCATGTCCTCCTAACTTAATAGCCAGACGGCTGTCTATACAACGCCCCCCCCCTCTCCCACGACCAACTCCATAAACAAGTCAAACAGAGGTCACAGAGCCTGTTTGTGGGAAACTTTTACTGTTTATTTGATCCCTTTTCAATTTGTCAATCCATCTAATCGGGCGTCAGTGTATTTCTTATAGAAGCACAGATCTACTTGCATCAAAGTACATTAATGCAAGTTTTTTTCTGTAGTACATAATGTGCCTTTCCCTAGTGCATGTATGTATAGCTTTGGGTTTTTTTTAAGGGTTTAATATAGATAATTTGGTAGTGCAGCAGTCAGGGAAAAGCCTCCTGTGTCCTAAACCACAGTAACAGGAACTGTTTTCTAATGTGTAGTTTTGACAAAACATTTGTCTTCTTAATGGCAGGTTATTTAATCACTGCTGAAGGATATTTGGTCAGTGAAGTAAAGCCCCTTGAGATTTGAGTACAAAACATCCGAATCCAGTTTCCCATGTAAACCTCCACACAAAGCATGTGCACACACACACACACACACACACACACACACACACACACACACAAGGCTGCAGTCACTTGTGTTTCACATTCAGCCTGAGGGGGAGTTCTTGAAAGTGAAGCCAAACTTTAAGTCAGTTACCCATTGACAAGTGTTACAGCAATGCCTCTAGTTGCTGCTTGTCACTAAATTATCATCATGGTTTTTTGCAGAATTGCTCTGCATGGAAATGTAAAAACAATGGATTTGGTCATTTCTTAGTAGAAAGTCATCTGACACATGTATGAAGGCTCTATCATTTCTCAATGACTGTCACTATCTCAGGTTTGGCTTTTAGCTCAATCTGACTATCACACGACATACGATACAGTTGTTTATTTTTTTTTGCATGCACCTTTCATCTTCACTGGTAAGAAACTTGATAGCATTGACACAGACAAGCTCAAGTGATGAAAAGGGCACGCAGTGATAAAAAGAAGATGTTTATTTTTCCATGAATTGCGTCACATGGGCTGTGGGGAGATCTGTATCTCTCATCATGTTTCATTATGAGTGCAATGGTGGAAAGTGTAACACATAGATAGGAGATGAAAGGACAGCCAGCTGTAAGCCATCGCTTCTTCTAGCATTACGTTTCTGTAACATGTATAATGTAGGGAGAACATGCACACATCCAGGGTGTTTGTCTTTCAGTGTGCTAAAATACCATGTTGAACTTGTACCGGCTGCACATTAGTTCAGTCTGTTTCAAGTTCAAATGTGGAAATCACTGAGAAAAGCAAAGACATATGGAGAAAAGATCTGACACACAAGGAAACATATTTACTGGTTGTCTATTGATTGAAAGCTTTTTATCTGATGCACACACCATCTTAACAGCTGTGCTTTTCATTTTTTCCTGAGGTGTGCAAGTATCAAATCTTTGAGTGTTTAATTTGAGTCTTAATGAGTTGTGTTAACTACATAACTATAATTAGATGATGTCCATGAAGCAGGGTAGTGTACTTTATACATTTCAACATTTCTGTCTATAATAAACATACAGTACAAGAAGTAGCATGACAACATGAATATCACTTTAAAATGACAATACTGGAAAAAAACTGACTTATTTGGTCAGATCCTCTTTGTTTTCTTTCATAATAACCAGGCAGAATTCAGATGATCCTGTGTAAGTGTGTGTGTGTGTTACTAATGTAACTGATTATCTCTCCTTTCAGCTATTTGTACAAGAATGAAATCCAATCAATTGACAGACAAGCATTTATGGGGCTTGTCTCTCTTGAACAACTGTAAGTGACCAACCTCCTCCCTCGTCCACCTTTTCCTTCTGCTCGCCCTGCTGCTTCTCCTCCACCTACTGTCTCTCCGTCTGTAAAATACCTCCACCTCCCTTACCCAAAGAGCTGCTATTCATGAAACCTGGTAAGGCCTACATGCTCATGATTTATAAGCTAAGTCATATGATGTAATAGTGCCAGGCATGCTGTTATGAAAGCCATATGACAGGGCTATGTAGGCCTTACACAGGTATCATGATAGCTCTGTTAGTAAGTTATTTTTCATTACAGTGACACTCTCCCCCTCCACACCCCTTTGTGCGCCCCTCTATCCACTTTTCCACCGCCACCATGCATGCCGTGTGTGCACCCACCCTTGTATGCCGCGCTGACCCCCTCTGACCCCTTTGCATGAGTCGCATGTCTTGTCGTCACGACGACAGATATGCACCGCCCTCATGCGAAGCTTAAAGCATGGTATCTAGCTCTGTGCTGATAATAGTGCCGGCTGTGTCGTGCTGTAGACACAACTTCTGCTCCAGAGCAAAGCTTGACTTGCATTGTGTTTATCCTGCTACTGAAGAGGCAACTCTCCTGCTCCAATTTACTGTAATCTGCACTAAGTGTTTATTTGTCAGAAACCTGTGGTGCATTATGAATGTTTAGTCTGTGTGATAAAATTCTACTGCTTCCTGTAAGTCATGACACTCAGAAACATATTAGTTCCTTGCTGCTTTTATAAAACACTCTGCCTCTACTTTTGCATGTTTGACAAGAAAAACACATTACAAATTGTTGATCAATGTTATAAATATGAATTGTTTTTTCAGACAAGTGATTGAATTTCCTTGTCTACTATTAGCAGAAATGATCCCTGTGGTGTCTCAATAAGCCAGTTCTTATTGTATTATATCATTACCAATATGGCTGACATGCACCTTTTCCTTAGAAAATGAGGCTGTCTGTACTCGGTGACTTGCTGGACCTCACTTGAACTGTATTAACAGAGAACAAATGACTAATTCACCAAGTAAAACCAGCTCCAACATCAGGCTCCATGCCTGACAGCTGTTTTGAATGTTGTTACATTAATGAAGGGTTTTATAAGTTGGTGACAAGTTCTGAGCCAGATTGCATACACTTTACTAGTTCTTCTACATCTCCACTGGGCAACAGATGCCAAACCCTGAACTCAAACACTTCTTAGGGGGAGATAAACTGCTCCAAACCTTGCACCTACATTCATCCCCATATGACCCACTGCCATTCATCTGTTGGTGTTTTATCATCAGTCAGTGGGTTTGTCAGTGAGCACAGATTGATCACACATCCCAGCTTTATGGTAAAACAATGGTGCGAAACATGAATGCAAGGCCGACTGTCTTCTAGCCATCTTTACGTAGTTAACACCGTTCATCTTGGTGCTATCTAATCTTGTGACAGCTATAAAGGATCACAAATAGTTTGAAAGTGTAATGATATGAATGGTGTGGGATCATCCTAGAGGGGGGATTAAGTGGCTCTGAGATGAGTTTACTGTTGGCACCATGAAACCTTTCTGTCTTTCGCTGGTCTGGACTGTGTTGTGTTTTTCTGTTCTGGCCCCTCTGCAACACATAGTTTAGGCAACACCCAAAGACATAATGTTGGATGTCCAGTACAGCTTGTAAAACAGCAAAGCACATGAGATACAATAACGGACAAAAGTGAAACGGATTTTCGTGTGTGGAAGACATCTAAAGCAATACTGCATTTGATTTGTATTCTGCATAATTCAGTGTCTTTTGTGTCTGTCTGTTTTACTGCTGCAGCTGCTTTGGCTGTTGCTTTCCCCCTTTTAAATAAGCAGATACCCAATTGAATCCTTACAGTTGTTACCATACAGCCATCAGGTGGATTTCATTTGCCTAACCTTTTATTTGTTTGCATATGGTTTGATTTATGTGTTCTCAGCTCAAAGGCTTTTGGGGGGCATAAATTCTGTTTGCATTCCATGAGATAATGGTTGTACTTGCTCTTCACCTGTGGGCAACCTCATTTCAAACTCAGCCTTCAGCCATAGATGTTCAGGCCCTGTATATCAACTGTCTAATATGAATGTTTGATCTGCAAATTCCTCCAGTCTGTCTACATTCATCTTATCACATTTTCTAAAAGTGTTACTTCAGTAATATGAAGTGCCAGGGATGGACATGTGAACAGGGAGGACAGGGGAACACCTACTAGGACACTGAAATGACATGTACTCAGACAGAGAGCCCTAATCTACTAAGCTTTGTGTGCAAATTGTTCTTCTCCAGATATCTGCACTTCAACAACATCGAGTCTTTGGAACCAGAATCCTTCACTCACCTACCAAAGTTGGAACGACTGTAAGTTCATCCTGTCTGGCCTTTCGCCCAAGATTGCTTAAATGTACACAGTTCACACACAATCTGAAAAAAATCTTTCTCAGAAGGAAGAATAATTTCCCAACTTGAATTTTCTCACATAGATCAGATCCACCGGTTGAACTGGACTGAGCAGGACACTTGATAGAAACCAGAAAACAGTAACTAGCATGATGTACTTGGCATGGAATGAAGTGTCAACCCAGGCAGGTCCAGACCTTCGCTTAGCATGATGTTGGATTGACCTGCAGAATGCAGCTATAATTCAATACAGCCACTGAGGCTTAGTTGGTTTGTCCTTGCTTCAAAATACAGTAATGAAAGCAGATTGTAGGAGTTGATCCCTGACTAATATTTAGTCCCCATGAGGTTAATTTTGTTGATCTTGTTAGAGCTGTGAGATTATATAAGTGTTCTTTCACTCTGTAGTTTATTTGTTAAACATACCACTGGAGTTCAGTTGTTTAATGGACCTACAATATGTCAGGAAATGTATTGGGATGCATTTTTGTCCTTTTTTTTTTTCTTTACACTGCTTCCAAAAATACTCACTTTGGGACAATCAGTCAGAGAAAAAGAAACCGGGGGAACTGGATGAGATCACAACGTTCGAGTCAGTCCTGGATTGGACCGAGGATTGAGAACACATCTTGGTCTCATTAAACACAGAGCTGAGCTAATTGCAACCACAGATAGGAGTGTCACTCTTAACAGACTGTTCATCAAAGATTACTGGTGACATACCATAGAAATATCCATCAATAACATTGTAATGGATTCCACCAATTATCCTAACTGTAACGGTTACCCTGCATAATCTGCATACGGTTATCTTAATGTGACAACTTTATATCACATTCAGTTCCAATGTTCCCATAATATCAAAGTGAAAACATCTTTATCTCTTTTAAGTACTCAACTTTTTGCTTCACTAAACATCTAAATGTACAGTATGTTTGTAAATTTAAAACTGTGGTTGTCTTGCACACAGATGACTATGATGTTTTTTTTATGTAGCCTGTTAGTCCCTAGCATTGCCTGTGAACTCTCTGGATCTGAACTTTGCTGTCAGCATGCAGATGTGATGTCGCCTCTGCCTCTCAACCTCTCAACCAGATGTCGAAATCCTGTTAAATTCCTGTTTCATTGTCCCTGTTTATGGGTCAGTGGCTGCCCAGTTTATCCATACTCCCCAGTCTCTGGAGAGGGTGAGGAAAAGGAGGGACACCTGCAAAAAAATGAGGAACAAGGCGGGAAGGAATTCCCAGGTGCACACTCTGAGTGGCTTGTTGGGGAATATCTCCATGGTCACGGTCAAAGCAATCACTTTGGCAAAGTGGCTACAGAACATATCTGTACTACTGTTTCCTACAGGCAAGGATGGAAGATAAAGAGCTGCATATCAGATGATCCTGAGTTATGTTTTTTAAGTTATTTAAAATTAGTGGATACTTTTGGAGATATGTTTTTGGTTGGAAGCTTCTATAAACAGGAAAATGTTTTGGATATCTGCTTTAAGCCAAGGAACACAAGTCTCAGAGGTCCCATTGCAGAACTGTCATGTCTGGGAAGATGATCATATTTCTCTCCCCATTTGGAATATGGAATTTGATATTAACAAGGGCCACATATATCTGCTATTATTAGTATGGAAAATTAGCTTCAAAAAGGTTATTTCTGAAAAATGTTTATTCATTCAAATAAACACATACACACCCCTCATGTTCAGCCATTACTGGACTTAAATGAAGTGAGTCTTTGGACATATTTTTGATTGTGTCACTTATTTATAAACACTGATAAATCATCTCATCGAAGTTTTCTCTCTCACTCAGGTTTTTGCACAACAACAGAATCACCCAGCTAGTCCCAGGAACCTTCTCTCATCTTCAGGCCATGAAGCGATTGTAAGTGGAAAAGTTTCCTAACAACCACTGAAACAGCTGTGTGAGAATGCATGTCGGTATCAATTTCTGTAGTTTACCCCCATGACACCCAGCATCAACTGGGGCCTGTTTGTCAGTTAAACGCCATGTTAACCACACTACACTGTTCTCACGCTTCTTTGGCTGCAAGATGATTTCTATTTCAAAGCTCACAGCCCAGTCCTTCTCATAGTTTTGCTATTCTCTCTTTGAGTCATCTGCAGTTGAGATTGGAAGGGACTGCGCAGGGTGGGGTATGAAGAGAAAAGCAGAGAAGATAAAAAATTATGCTCTCTATTTTGTATAAGAGATGCTATACTGAAATGTGAATATTTGGGGTCTTACAACACGAAGCCACTATCTTTTAATACAGCTTCGACCTCTGTCTTCCTCAAGCCAGCACACAGTGAAGAATAATCAAAGGTTTGGCCTCATACCATTATTCTCTCCCATCTTGTCTCAGCCGTGAATTACCTTTTAGTATTTGTTAGATCCTGGGCCAGCGTGCTTAAAAAGAGATTCCAAGAGAAATTGCAGTAGACCGACATTGACTTCACCATGGCATTCAGTGTTGGAGGATACTTAAGTGTATAAATGATCAGTTTAGCCTTAAAAGGCTGAGTGTGACTGAGAATCTAATTTGTTCATAAAGCACTTTTCTTCTAAACTATTAACAAAGAGAGCTTCACAAATAGCCTCACCAATGTTAAACATTGCCAGTTACATTTTTTTCTGAAAGGCATGTCACAGATAATGGACATGTTGTGGTAGAGCTGAAAGCTGGATCAGTTACCAGAAGACGAAGCCAAGCGGAGAGATAGTTTCCCACGGCAGGAAAACAGTTTCTTCCAATATGGCCCTGCTTAGCCCCACTGTTTGGATTGAGCTGGGCTCGGCCTGCCCATGCCAGACCAGTTTTAGTTCATAAACCACCAGAGAGGACTTACACAACACTGCTGCATACACAACCCCACAGTTACACGTACTCTTTGACCAGCGTAGAACTAAATGCCCCTTCTTTGTCTCTGTGTCTGTGCATGTTGTGTGTTAAGGCGACTGGATTCCAATTCATTAAACTGTGACTGTGAGCTGCTGTGGCTGGCTGACCTGCTGAAGCAGTACGCTGAATCGGGCAATGCCCAGGCTGCTGCCACCTGCGACTACCCCAGCCGTCTGCAGGGAAGATCGGTGGCAACACTCACTGCTGAGGAGCTCAACTGTGGTACGGAGAGAAAAACCAGACTTCGCAAGGCGCATGAAACGTCTGGAACATCATGGAATGTTTCTTGGCACATTTCAACACAGCAACAGTCATGTACTTAGATTATAGACTTAGAGTTCTTTATTTGTAAGTTCTGTCTTGTCCTGCCAAGTTGATACCGTTAATGTTGTAGCAGCACATTAAAGTTCCACAGAGATTATCAGTCTAATTTCCACTACAGCTGGGCTTAATGTGGAGAGGGGACAATACAACGGAACAGCTGAAAAAAGTCTTAAAATACATTGTTCAGTATAACAAAAGCTGATCAGTTTATATAAAAAAACCCTTATATTCTCCAGCTCTGCACACTAATCTTATTATATCTGACTTAGTTCTTGAAAGCCACATTATTGAAACCTTATTGAGTTTTTCAGTAGGTCTACTTTTGAAACTGAGAGGAACACACACGTGGGCAAGCATACATTAAGCCATATACATGCAGTATGGTTGTAGAGCAACATGCATGTGATTTCCATGTGCCTGTTTGTTTACACACTCTCCTAACTTAAACCAAAACTCAGTCCTCCAACCTTCCTGCTTGCAAATAGCAGGTATGCTCAGTCACCCTGTCTCACACATACACCCACACACACACACACAGGTGTATCCTCCCTTTGTGTCTGGAGTCTGCAGGCACCCAGCTGTTTCACTCTTCATACATCACCCACTGTGTCTCTGGTCTTAGTAAAACGTCAGTCAGGACCCCTCAGTTTGGCCTGTGATCTCTTCAGTATCGACCACCAGCAGCTGTTTAGTTCTTCTAGAACTGACACTGCTGTTTTTGTTTGTGTGCGCATGTATGAATGGGAGATATGGTGTGATGGAGAGACCGACAGACTTTGTCATTGATGTGAAGAAAGTATCTTTTATGTAATTGTTGGGTGCTAAAATTTTCTTCTGATGGGCTGATACAGTTCTGGACCAAAATGAATTTTGATTGACTGCAGCTTTGATGTGTATAAAACAGGAAAGTACAAACTTTTTCAAGCATTGAGAGAGTGATGGTTTTATATTCAAAAGACACATTTTGGGTCAGGTATCACTTGCAATCTTTGCAAGCCAAAGGGAAATATGCTTAAGCATAGTGTGTATTGATCATTTTTAACACTGCAAGTAGAAAAGAAAGTCCACATTTTACTGTAAGTCTATGTGGCTGATTTCCAGTTGGTTTCAATAACAGCTCCTGTAGCAGTAAATCCAAGTGTCTCAGCTCTGTGTTTCCTCCAGCTCCCACTGAATACTGAAGTCTGAGCCAGGCAGGCAGGCTAGTTGGCAGCTGACTGTAACCCAACCACATCTAAATCTGAGCAGCTAATTTGATGGCCCCAACTTGCCCATTCTTGCTCAATGTAAACCCCCCACTCCCCCACTCCATCTGTCTACATAGCAAGGCACCAGGGGAAGAATGTCTGCTTAAAAACATGGTGGAAGTCATTCCACACCTCCCTCCCTCCCTCCCTCCTTATTCCCCCTCTTTTCCCCTGTAAACGGGGCGGAACAATTCACGGCGGGTTGAACAGCTGTCAAAACAGCAGCCCTCCTTGAGATGAAGTGCCACCTCCCTGCACATCTGGTATCTGATGAGCCACACTTGCCTCCTCATCGGGCCACGATAAAGGCTGGGTTACCACAAACAGGATTTCCAACCCACTGAAATTAGCAGCCCCAGTGTTAATATAGACTAATTGTGGGGTGAGATTTTCAGTCTGAATTTCAGAAGCCTCTTATGAGTTTGGGTTTAGCTTACCTGCTGGTGCTGCACAGATTTATCCCTATCCCATGGATGTTAGCAGAGTGCAGAGCACCATTTGAAAGAGTACGTCTGAAATGTGTTTATCACACTGAGAGTGTGGGGCAGAGGCCACAGGGAGAGTGTGTGCTGCCTGTTGGCAGGTGAGTGTGAGAGCTTGTCTTTTCTGCTGGGGCAGAGGTTAAATTAATGTGCACGGTGTTTTGGGAGCTGGCATAGTCATGTTCTTGCCTCCATATCTGTGTGTGTCAATACAATACACACACACTTATGAGTGTAAGAACAATAAGTAGACACCACTTACCACACTTAGCAAAGTCAGTTCCTTGTACTGGAGACAGTTTGAATGATTATTTCTAGAAGGACTTGTGTTTGCACACTCGGTGAGTATCTGCCTGGACATTATGACTGGCTTGGCCTTGTCACTCAGCCAGCAGCCTTGGAAAAACTAGACATTTTGACTAGAGGCTTGGTTCAACAGACAGTGATTGGTGCAGGATGTAGGCATATACTGTACATATAGACATGCATTTACACCTGTATATAATTGTCTTCCAATCCTCCTATCTGGCTTTCTCTCCAGAGGTACCCAGGATTACCTCTGAGCCTCAGGATGTTGATGTCACATCAGGGAACACTGTCTACTTCACCTGCAGGGCTGAAGGCAATCCTAAACCACAGATCATCTGGCTCAGGAACAAGTAAGACACTCACTGTTAGGACCATGTTACCCTAGTAACCAAAGACTTGAGTGACTGTTTTTAACTTGTTCCAGTTGATTTAATCAACATGGTTATATCCCATAGTTTATATCCCAAAGGAATAAACAAAAGTCACCGAGTTCTGACATCGCCGTTCCCATTACAACACTGTTGAGGTTATGCCAATAATTACACAATGATCACAAAGATTTTTATAATGATAATGCAGAATTGTAGACAAGTACAGAATGTGAATACACGCTGCATACATGATGTTTATGTCTGTGTTACCCTGGCAGCAACGCTCTAAACATGCGGGATGACAGTCGTCTGAACCTGTTGGAGGACGGGACGCTGATGATTCAGGACACCAGAGAGACAGACCAGGGAGTCTACCAGTGCATGGCCAGGAACGTGGCTGGGGAGGTCAAGACCTCACAGGTCACACTGCGATATTTCGGAGCTCCCTGTAAGTGGCTGCTTTTATTCTCTGAAGATCATAGACAGCCTATTAACTACTAAAGCTGCATTATGTAGGAGTTTGAGCTATGGCCAGCAATAGAAAGACTACCAGAATATCTTACTGAAGTGCTATTACTTAAAATAAATTTCACTGAAGTAAAAGTACTTTTGTAAAAATATATTTGTATGAAAATAAAAGTAAATCATGGGTCAGTTAAACAGTATAGTCAGTTAAACAGTACTTTGTAAAACACTTATTTTGCAGTCGCCACTCTTACCAATCTAATCTACTGCACTCGTCAACTTCATATGTTTTAACATGGAACATTGGAAAATACTGCTGACACATTCAGTTTGACAGGAGTAAATAAGAGCAGGATAAGGCGTCCTGTGTACGTGTGTTCTCCTTTTGTCATTGTGTGTAATATTATGCACATTGGATAGTAGGGGGTTATCATCACTATCCGACTACGTACGTGACCAGACACATGATGTAATCTCTGTCTGTTATGAAGGGAAACTGTAGAGCAAGGTGTCTGCACTGTGAGTAGCGCTGAGGTTACCTCCAGAGTTCAGCAGGTCAAATAACTGGGATGTCCCACTGAGCTGTGAGCAAAGCCTGCTGGCTTTCATGGGAAAATTTCCCTGCCCACACACACTCACACACACACACACACTCACACACACACACACAAAAGTACATTCAGTCCTGTCTGTTGCTCTTCCTTTATATCTTCTGTTCTGTCTGATAACATACAGACACACTTAAACAGCACTCACACATCAGTCAGTCATAGAACCATTAACTGTTGCTGTGGTACATTAACATGACTGTCTCTAGATGACCCGAGGGGGTCATCACTGGGGTGATGGGTGGCCCTGGTGACAACCTCATGTTAAGTAACTGTTTCTAAGAGCAGATGTTGTGCATTTCCTGTCTCTGTGTGATTGTAAACACTAGGCCCCCTCGCTGTGTACATATTTCCTCTGACTCATCTGTAATCACTGGCCAAATATGGACAGGACTCGACCACGTTCTGTGATCCACATAGGAAGTTATTTTAGCAGTAGTCATAGTGGCATTATAGACAGAAATATACAAAGATGATCTTTGTGAATGAAGTGATGTTCCACATGCACGTCTCTCAACAGCTGATCATTTTGCCAACCTTTATTTAGGTCATGACTAGTCTCCCAATACCCTGAAGTTACTCAAACCAGAAAGCCAGATGAAAAATGTTATCACCTCTCACCTTATTAATCTAACCCCATTCCCATGTTCTCCCCTCTCCCTCCTACTCCTCCAGCACGGCCAAGTTTTGTGATCCAGCCCCAGAACACAGAGGTGCTGGTAGGAGAGAGTGTGACCCTGGAGTGCAGTGCCACAGGTCAACCACAGCCCCGGGTCTCCTGGACTAAGGGAGACCGTACACCCCTACCCAGCGATGCGCGCATCAACATCACCCCCTCCGGAGGCCTTTATATCCAGAATGTGGTCCAGGCTGATGGGGGACAGTATACCTGTTTCGCTTCCAATAACGTCGATACCATACACGCTACAGCTTATATCATCGTACAAGGTAGAATCCATCTGAATCTCTTTTTCTCTGTTTTGTGAATGATTATAAATGGATTTTCCAGGGCTGTAGTCGATTAGTTGGTCAATATGCTCTCATCCCACCAAATTCTCATCAAGTGATTAATTGCCATGTAACTTTCATAAGGAGAAAAGTGCTACATCGACAGCCTTCCAGGATTAATCCATTATTTCCTGCAGGGGGAGGGACAGACTCACCAATTACCTGTGAAAACTGTGTTTTCAGAACTTTTAACTCTCCCAACCTAATGGAGACAGCTAGGTCTACCTGTACTCAACGTTTACTGAGCGTTTACTGAACGTACTGAATGTTTACTGAATCAGTGTTTCTCCTAAAATTATAACAATAAGAACTCCCACCAACCAAAGAAATATTTTTTAATGTGAAAAATGACGCCAAATATCCATTCATTTGGAAATCAATAGCGTTTGGGAGCCTCTGTGCAGGGCTGCTCTGGTACGTGAGTCTACCTCTGTGTTGTTGCCTGGAAAACTATTGGTAGCGTAACTCCGTTAAGGAATACGGCATTGCATAGTATGTTTGCGTAGCGAGTGTAAAAGAGTGAGTGGCAGGAAAGTTGCAGTGAACGCGAGCAGAGCAGAGGAAAAGGTTAGTAGTAAGTTTTCAGTCTGGCAGTAAATGTACAGTACAGACTACAGTGTAACAGTTAATAAATGCTAAAAAGTCAAGTCTGTTGTTTCCCCAAGTGCTGGAAAAGTGAAGGGGGTTAGCTCCAAAGTTAGCAACTCAACTTGAAGAAGCAAAACAGAGAAATAGAGAACGGAGAAATGTGTTCACTGTGCACTCTGTCCCGTTACATCTAACCCCCCCCCACGATTTCAGTCGACCAAGATTTTCTTAGGTTGACTACAGCCCTAGGATTTTCTCAGTGTATTTTATGTTTCAGCGTTACTTGAGTGTACTGCATATCTCACACACTCAGGCATCAAATGATTTTTCTCAGTCTTCAACTCACCCAATACAAAGTGAATCCAAATTTTAGCTTTGTGTCCTCAGCCTGCAATGGATAGTAAAGGCTCTTATACATTGAGGTTTCATTTTCATACACAATATAACTACTCTTTTTTTCCATCTGTCCCCCAGCTATCCCCCAGTTTACCGTCACGCCACAGGACCAGTCAGTCCTGGAAGGTCACACAGTGGACTTCCTCTGTGAGGCAACCGGTTACCCACAGCCAGTCATCGCCTGGACCCGAGGGGGCAGCCCACTACCCCTGGACCGCCGTCACGTGGTCCTGTCTTCTGGTACTCTCCGCATCACTCGGGTCGCAGCCCACGACGAGGGCCAGTATGAGTGCCAGGCGGTCAGCCCTGTGGGGACTGTGCGCACCGCTGTGCAGCTCAGCATCCAGCAGAGAGGTGAGGGTACAGGGTGAAGCTTCAAAGTGAACTTAGATGATTGGACATAATACTCTTGTTCATTGTAAATTGACTTGATGGATAGTTTGCTCCAGGTTTTACTCCCAACTTCTATATATTTGCTTTAAAGATGAATGAAAAGGAGTTGACAGGACCACCATGTCAGACTCTTATCTAATATACGATGAAGACATGCATGACGTGCTGCATTTGTTAACATGGAAGCCTGTCTGCTCTGTAGGACAGATGACTGAAAGACATGGCTGTCATATACAGGCTGTTAGTGTGGCTGCTGTAAGGCTCTCTTCAAACACTGCATGTCTGTGTAAGAGGAGGAGTGGTGCAGTACCTACCATTCACAGCTAATTTGTCACTTACACATGCAGATCTGCTATTAAACTGTTACAGTGCATGTATACACTGAAAGACTTATAGCTGTGTGTGTGTGTGTGTGTGTGCTTCATCTTTATGTGTGTATACAGTATGTGCAGTGTAAATGTACTGTACTCTATTATACTATACTGAGCTGTAATTCATTCTGCGTGTCCATATGTGTTTGCATGTGTTTTGTTGGGAAGAAGGCATGCAGAAGTTGGTGTGCCACACTGCTTCCTTCTTGTGTGCGGATGGTTGTATTTTGTGTGTGTGTGTGTGTGTGTGCAGCTGAAATTACAGGCTTGGCGTAGCACAGGAAAGCATGGCAGTCTGTAATCCTGAGATGACACCATGTTTTTCCATGTAGTAATGGCTGTTAACATGGCTCAAAGTACACGTTACATAATGGCCCCACACTGTTAAAGTACTGCACAAGCCCACAACCAGTGTGATGGCAGTGATGGCAGTGTGTGATAGCTGCGTTATGCTTTATACTAAGAGGGCTGTGCAGAGGAATAGACCAGGCATTAGAAGAAAGTGAAAGGGATGAACAGGATGTACATTTTCTTGTGTGGATGTTTAACATGTCTCCATTCCACTCAGCTTTTAATATTCCTGTAATATTATTTACTGTTTTTATGGCGCCGTGTTCACATCCCTGAATCTTCTGTGGCACAGAGTGGGACTGGCAACACATTGAATGCAGCCTTGATGCTGTGTACTGTACACTGCAGTGAACCCTGTGTTTTAGAAAGTGCAACTCTGATTTAAAGACGGTTAATTAGTGTCAGACTATGAAACTGCATCCTCCTCCGCTTTGTGTTTTAAAACTTGTGGGATTTTCCCATGGCCAGGTGGCTCACTGTTGGCTGCTACATGGGAACCATGGAGGAATTTGAACATGGTGTGTGGGGGGCCAGACATCCACCCTCTCCCACCAAACACCTCAGCTGCAGGAGGGTTGTATCATGAATCTTAGACAATATAACACAGTGACTCACTCTATAACAATGCTCAACATAGACTGTTTGTGTGTGTGTGTGTGTGCGTGCGTGGATGGAGTGATGGTGCAGTCAGTGATTGTTGACCTACTCAATCGCTGTACACAAATGGAAAACAGCTGTTTTCCCTTAATTGAAAAACCACAGTGTACATGTGTATGTGTGTGTATCACATTTGTGAGTCAAAGTTTATAGTTTGAAAACAAAAAATACAGACACCGTTCACACGACAGGTTGAAAGGGAAAAACCGAAAAGCAGTTTATGAATCGCAGCACAAATTTTCTCCACTAAAAGTTTCTCTACCACATGCAGCAATGCATTATTTCCTTTTTAAAATACAGTATGCTTTCATCTCCCTTTGAACTGCACACTCACTTTAAGCTGTTTAATGTTTTGCAGCCCTGTAATAGAGGAAAGAAAAATAGCAACTGCAGTGTAACACAAACACTGTGAGTGTGTGTATGTTATGTGAGCATATGCAGGAGTCTTGAGTTTCAATTTCTGCCGTGATTGATTGTTAAATTCACTTTACATGTACAGTACTGGTGCACAATCATTAACACATGCGTGTGTGTGTGTGTATGTTTTAACTCATTCAGTAACGCCTGTTTTCACAAATGCTCCAAGGGACCTGACGGTGGAGTCTGGCCAGGACGTCCAGATTCCCTGCAGTGCTCACGGCCAGCCACAACCTGTCCTCACCTGGAACAAGGTTAGATGCTTAAACTCTTGTTGGCTGAGTGAGGTCACCTCATCACCACAGAGGTCAGGGGTTATACAAGTGGTTGAAAGAGAATAGTAAAGAAGAAAGGGACTGCGGCCAGGAAATGGTGTGTGTTCACATTACTTGTAATTATATGAATTAATGAAAATAATGACAATAAAGTAACTCAGTCATTAATATGTTTAAGCTTAGTCAAGTTTCTGTCAGTGGTCTGACACAACAGGCCCAATCTGTGAGGCTCTTAATCACTGTCTGGTAATATGATCCCCACCTCCAACATGCCAGCCCCCAGGATCATGACCTTTGCCTTTGTCACCCCCCTCCACACCTTTTTCTCTCCCAGGACGGTGTACAGGTGACAGAGAGTGGCAAGTTCCACATCAGCCCTGAGGGTTATCTAGAGGTGAAGGATGTGGGGACTGCTGATGCCGGACGCTACGAGTGTTTCGCCCGCAATCCCATCGGCTATCAAGCTGCTAGCATGGTGCTCACTGTCACAGGTAAGATGCAACTGATGTCAGCATCACATAACCTGATATTTTTGGTTATGCTTATTAATGCTGCAGCATATACGGTCACATGGCTGATAAAACCATAGGTGAACTAAAGTGTTTTGTCATTTGTAAATCTGCTGTCAAATTAAATGAAAATGATCTGTTAATTAATGCATGTTAATTAAAACAAATCATTGAGCATCTCAACAATAGCTCTTTCCCACTGCACCCATTGCTATTTGGATTGAAGGTTAATTACTCAACAGAAACAGCTACATGCCACTTCATAAAAATCAAAAGTTATGGCATTAATGGACAAAGGTGGGGTGGGGGCTTTGTTCCTTAATTTACATAAAGCATAAGACACTGTTAATCATAACATCCTACTGCATAAACTACTCAACTTCAATTTTTCCACACAGTTTTTCAACCTTATCAAATCCTACCACTCATTCAGCTCCCAACTAGTCAGAATTAATTAGAATTAGGAATTAGAAATCTAACCCCCTATGTATCAACTGGTATCCTGCAGGACTGTCTACTGGGCCCAATACTGTTCAGCGTGTACATTAATGATCTACCTTCTGTGTGGACAATGTGATATCTTAATGTATGTTGATGATACAGTTATTTTTACTCACAGTAAAACTGCAGAAGATGTTGCAAACAAGCTGACAGATGTTATATTGAAGGTCACATCCTGGCTTAACCAGTGTTGTTCGCAATTGAATGTGTTGAAAACAGTTTGTATGTTTTTCTCCAAGGGCCACAGAGTAGATGTAGAGCAAGATATTCTTATCTCAGAAGAGGGACTACAAGTTGTCTCAGAAAATAAATATTTAGGAGTACACATAACACACACACAAACAGTGCACACAAACCATGGCTTCATAGAAACATAGAAAGGGTCTGTAGTAAAGTCAAGTGAGGCAGATAAGATAAACTGTATTAACACTCAATGGTTCTGTCCCACATCACCTATCATCTAATAAATTTGTCTTATACACACTCTACAGCCTTAAAACCACTGCAATCATTATACAAACAAGCACTTAAAACTTTAGACAAGAAGCCATTCAGTTAATATCTTTGCCATATTCTAAAGAAGTATCATCCACTTAGCTGGGAAAACCTCATCAAATACAAAAAAGTCTGCCCAGTTTATAAGATTATGCATGGTTTGGCTCCTCCTCCTCTGTCTGGCTTCATCAACTTCAAATCTACTGCAAACAGAGCTACTGGAGGTGCAGCTAGGGGGGACTGCACAATCACACTCAGAAAGACTGCACTTAGCCACACCGTCTCTCCTTTAGAGCATCACATCAGTGGAATTCAGTACCACAGTCAATTCAAGAGTCCCCATCCTATTATTCATTTAAGTGTGATGTTAAGAAATGGCTTATTGAGAACCAACAATGTCAACACTGACGCTGTTTTTATCCACCTTTGACATGACTGTACACAGACTGTACTTGTATCATCTGCCAATGGATTTTGTCCACTCATGTTGTTAAACTGTATTGTATATGCTTTTTATGACACTAGTATTTTTAGCTATTGTACATATTGTATTATTTTTATTATTCTAGGATGCCTAACAACATTAGGTAAAGGGACTACAGATGAAATCTAGCCTTTTGGCTAAATCGGGTACATTTATGATTAATGTACATTGTCCCTTTTCAAATGAAAATGAATTAAATTAAATTAATAAGACATCAACTTGCTGCAGAACATATATATAGCAGTGGACTTTTACGCTGAATGTACAAAATACAAGAGACACTCCCTCTCTTCCTGCAGCACTGATGAGGTGAAACCATGACAAAGCAATTATTCTCTGATTTCTCATAAGAAGATGAAGTGAAAGTGAAGCATCTCACAGAGTGAGAGCCCCTCTGTTGATCTTCTTTGTCCAACTCAGTCAGTAATTTAGTCAAACTCTGTTGCAATGCTATCATATTCCTGTCAGCTCCTCCCTGTGTGAGTTGGTGTTTCCTGCTGAGATTTCTCAGGTCAGACCACAGCACTCTGCTGGTGAACCGTAAACTCTATCAATGTGCGCAGTTGTTGTTGGACTCTCTTAGCCCTCACGTCACTATCTCACTGTTTTCAATGGCACACTAAGATGAAGGAGCGTGCCAGAAATGTGTTCACGCCAGCTTCAGGAGGGAAGCTGAAGTGCAGCACCTACAAGGTTCAGTCACTTACAGTTCTCATCTGGAAATAGTGAACCCAAGCTCTCTTTACCAACCTATATTTTAGCATAATTTAGTTTTGACCATGGCCAAGCTCATATATGTGTTGAAGCATAGAACGTTGTGTAAATAGCATAAATACTGTTGTGTTATTAATTGCATACTAAGTAAATTATTAAGTTGCAGGTCCAAACATTGTACCTGTTTTAACTTGGTTCAACTGGGCTCTAATAGCCTGTCTGTCTGTGTCTAACAACAGTTCCTGCAGTGAGCAGAGAGGGGGACACCTTTGTTAGCACGTCCATAGAGCAGGCCATCCGTAATGTGGACAGTGCTATTGAGTCTACAAGGAGACGTCTGTTTGATGGGTAAGCTGTGAGAAACTCACTCAACAAAATAACTCACACATTTAGGTCTTGACACTCAAGTGATTGAATCAGAAAGCTACAGTGTTCATTATGTGTTTGCAATGAAATGAAGCCTCTACATATTATGTCTATTCAGCATATGTAATATATATACTAAATCTTGTTATTTTCCTCTTGTACTGTAGTGCATATTATGATTGTACTATATATTGTACTAACACTAACATTTTACTGCAAATATTCACATTCCCCCATGTTAGTGTTGCGTTGAATGGTTTTGTGAAAGACAAAGAATAAAAGACTTGCAGTCAGAGTTCACTTGAAAAAACCATTTGGGGGTTAAATCACAAATGTATGCAGGAAAACATCATTTCATGTCCATGGAGCAAATATGCATGCTGTGCATTGTTTACACAAAAATGATGTCAGTGTTTTCCTAGGTTGACCGCTTTGGGGTGGTGGGATGGGCTGCAGGGGGAGGGGAAGCATTAACCCAATGAATTATAATATCAGAGAACATTTGGACGTGATCAAACAAACAGTTAGAGGAGTTCTGTTTTACAAGTCTTACCATATTTCATTTTACTTCCCAGTAATCCACTCAGACCAATTTTTTTACAGTCATGCTAGCTTTTAGCATCCTCGCCACCGTCACCAGATTCAGGTTGGATACGTTTAAAAAAACAGATATTTTGGCCTGAATTTCAGACATTTAGGGTCGATGTCTGTCCATCTTTTGATGTGATTACATCAATAAATTACTCTTTTATTGAGCTTACAGTAACGTAATGAGTGTAGTTGTCGTCAACTTGAGTAACCTTATCTTCACTTCACCTGTCTCTCCTCTGCTCCGCTCAGTGTGTGTGTGGAGGGGTTGAGCCCCACCAGAGAACAGAGGAGAGGAGAGAAGCTAGCATGACCATAAATGACAGCAGAACACAGTAGACACTCTCACACTGAGCTGAAATGAAATAAGTGCATATAAATTAGGTAAATAAAATATTTTGTTTCTTTCAGAAGGGCAGGGGTCAATGTCAAGAGTTTTCCACGCAACGACACAGGTTGACTCATTCCCAAGGCACAATGCCTGCCTGAGCAGTGCGTGCCCATCACGGAACCTCTTGCTTTTCATTTCAGCGTTCATGTTAACAGGTTAGACAGCCACACAGCCCGCGTGTGTGAGCTGCGTGTCTCAAGCATGTTGTCTAGAAATTCCGCATCTCGCGCACGCAGTTCTCAGTAAAAATAGACAGTGAAAATGATGGTCATATTGACATTGTACCAGCAACATTACACCTTTCACTATAGTTTCAATTAGGGATGCATGATATTATCGGCAAGTCATCAATATCGGCCGATAAAAGCTCTAAAATGAAATATCGGCATCGGCCATTTCTGCCGATTATGAGAGGCCAATTTGTTGCCATCTCCTCCACCTCCCTCTACAGACTGTGTCACCCTGACTGTCCCGGTCCTTCCTCCACAGGCTCCACTTCACTCAAGCTGCCCGTCAGACCCGCTGCTTCTTTCCACTTTAACTTGAATAACAAACCGGGGCTCAGTGCTCTGGTTGGATCCACATGCAGAGCCGGGGCTAACGTTAGCTGGGAGGCTAGCAGAGGCTAGCTGGCTGTGCTTCCCCCCCAGCCATGCTGTGGCTAACGCTACGCTGGTTACCTTCCTTATTTGTTGCCAGTTTCCCTCATGACAGTTAGATTGGGGGTTTGCTTGTTGGAGTGTGTTTGGCTTGTTTGGGGAACTTGGTGTCATATGGAGGGCTTTTCTTCACTTGGAGTGGTGACAGCAGGGGTTTAACTTGTCCTGTGTGAGGAGTGTATGAAGCCAACACAGAAGTAGCTCCAACCAGACCCCACCATGCCCGTCAGAAAGAAAGTAGCTTTCACCTCACATATTTTCACAATTAAGCACACGCTTCTTAACCTTTTTCTGTCTAAACTAAATATAAATTAAATGTATAAAGGAAACATTCTATTATTAATGGCTATTATCAAAGTTAAACTCTATATAGAAAGACAGGGCTGGCAGTAGCAACACCGCAACAGCAACGCCGTCTGTGTGGACACCACATGCATGCGAGCCGCAGCACACAACACACACAACACACACAACACACACACGCTGCTCAGGTAGAGGAAGGCCATGTGGCCCAGGTGTCATGTTTCAGAACAGCGCTGCACAGAGGCTCCCAAATGCAGTGATTATTGATTTCCGAATGAATGGATATTTGATGTTATATTTGGCATTAAAAAATTGGGGGTTTTTTTAGCCCTGAAAGTAGTACTAGAATGTAACTAAGCCTGACAAGAGCACCAATCTGCAACATTATGTCATTAGTCCTTTTATATTGGGACTAATTGAAATATTCTGCCCTGCACACACTCAGTCCAGACCTACAAGCTCATGTGGCCTGAGTTAGAACAAATAATTTGTCTCACATCATCTTGGCACCTGACTTGCATGTTCTAAGTCTGAGTCAGAGCCTTCAGGGAAAGACTTTGGCCATTCAGATGGGTTGTTAATATTGCTGCAAATGTCAGGACCAGGACCAGTACCTTGCCGTTTAAGTGCAGAAGGTTTGTAAATTTAAAGATTTAGATCAGAATGCTCCAATTAGAAATGCTGCCTTAGTGCCTTAGACATTATTCTGACAGCTACAGTCAATATATATTAAGAGCTTTTCATATTTTAACTATGCATCAATGTAATCTTTGTGGAGATGATAAAGGAAATAATTGTCTTGAAGTTTTCATTTATTCAGTGAAGTTTTCATCACACTCTATGTCACTGTAACAGATATAGTTGGTTTCAGTGTAGTTCATAAGTGTTTCCATCCTGTTTAATGATGTGGTAAGCAGTTGGGTTTTTCTTGGCGTGCACACACATACACTCTACCCACACTTGCGTGCACTAATACAGTGAACGAATACATATGCACATAGACACACATGAAGTAGAGAACTGCACGCACAACACACAGTGGTAACCTAAATTGAGAGGAGGGGATTTCCAGCTCTCTTTAATTACAATCACAGAATAAGAAGCAGTCTGCTTTTTGGTTGATGGTATCAGGTCTTTGAACATTGTTAGGAGATGAAAAGCCAGAATGACAATGGAGAAAGATAACATATCAGTAGAAATGCTAGTAGCACAAGTACTCTGATCATAAAGCACAGTGACTGTGTTGCTGCTAAGTAAAAGACAATTAGATCCTAGCTGTGTCTCAATTCAGGGGCCGCATCCGTCATTGGCTGCATTTGAAAACTGAATACATCACAGCGCCGCTACCAATTCTGTCCCATACATGAGAGCAGGCATACATCACTTCCCTCTCGTCAGAGCGACCATGCCCCCCTTTTGGGTGAAAACAAGTGCTGTGAAAGTACCGGCGCCAAATTGGAAAAACTGGTGGCAACATGCTGCTATGTCGCATTTTGCACATCAAACAATAAAAAAACAGTTTATGATTAGCTTTGCTTCTCCAAAGAGCAAACAACAGTAAAAGAAGAGATCTGTGGCTTCAGGCCATCCGCAGAGATTATGAAAATGGTAAACTGTGGGATACGTCTGTGGCAAACACTTCATCACAGGTTAGTTAATGAGGTTAAAGTCAACAGTTATAATGTTAAAAGTCAAAGTAGTGACTGTTGATGCATTGAGAGGACAGTACATAGAACAGCCAAGGAAATCCCTATTTAATGTTAGCCTGTAACAGCTAGCCCTCTAGCACTGGCTGCAGGAAGCTGGCTTTTCCCAATGGTTTGTTGAAACATAGCTACTACCTGCCTGTTCCCTGAAGTCATTTTATGTCATGATTGATTATCATCATAATAATCCAAATCTAAATTGTGTCTAAATGCTGCATTAACCTCTGCCCAGATGAAGTTGTGATCTGAAGCAAATTGTCTCATTTCCGGTTGCTGGCGTTTCTGTGTAACTGGAAGTGTTTTTGCTGCTCTCAATCCAGTTAATTTAGCTATGTTCTTCATTACTGCGGCTAATTACCTGCTGTACATTTAAACTTACCCTAGTTCTGCTCAAGCACTCATAGCTCTCACCTTCTTTTAGCGACTTTCTGGCTTATCCCACAGTTGTTTACATGCTATTCTGATCTGCTCGTTACTTAAACTTAGCAGTTAGCGATGAAGCTCATCAACCCCTATTTCTTTCATTTTTTCTATATAACAACACCGATAGTTGATCAGCAATGACATAACATTATTGTTTGCCTGACTGGCCATAGGATTTGGGCTCCTAATAGCTAAAAAGCAATACGGTATTCTTATTTTATGCTATTAAATTGGCAAAGACCTTGGAATTTGCATTAACTGCCACTCAAATTAGAGGGACCATTGTCATCCAAAAAGGGGCGGGGGCATGACACAAGGGCAAAGTACAGAAATGTGGCCTTCTTTTCCTGAATTTGGAGTATCCAACGGATGCATCCTTTGCAGCCCAATTTATCCGGGAATGCATTTCACGCCAACTGGCAATATAACGGAGATTTTAAGCCAGGCTAACAGTCTTTTCAGACAGGGAGGGATTAGTAATTCATTTTCAATGAGAGGCGAACAGGCAGGTAAGGAGGCGTGGGCAATCTGACAAGTGGAGCAACAAGCAGGTGCAATCCCATGAAACTGTCACAGTCGTGGTTGTCTCATGTACATGTCCACTTGCTGCCAGAGTTGAACTGTCTTGAAATTTTTTCTACATGATGCACTGTGCAGATCAATGGACTAGAGACTGATCCTTGCTGTTTGTGAGTTCCCTGAGATTTATAACTGTCTTCTAAACAGTTATCAGGACATAAACAGGAGAACTTTGTCATGGCAAGACTGGGTGTATCAGGTAACGTTAGCGATAGTTTTATAGCCTATAAAGAAAATAGAGATGTACCGACAGGGATACAGTAGTGCACAGAAGCTGTTTCCATGGTTACTACATATAGAATACCTGGCGTTTACTCACAGAGCATTTGTCTGCCTGTCTATTCACATGAGGAGCGTGGTGAGACCCTGCAGATCTAAACGGGTATACAGGCGGAGTGTCACTTATCATCTGAAGAGACCTTAAAGCTGTTTTAATTTTCACTGTAGGACTTTTAATATGTCACTTTACTAAGTTTTAATATTTATTTCAAGGGAGAAAGTAATATGTGGTCAGTTTATAGATGTGAGGAGGAGCGGCTGGCCGGGTGAGACCAGCCAACCATCTCTGCTGCTAGCAGCCCAACTCCTGAAATGATCGGCTGGTCAACATATGTTGTCATCCCAAAGAACATGAACTGATCTGTGCAGCTCTTTGGTGATTTACCGCTGGCTCTAATGTCTCCATAGAATTTTGATATATGATATAATTCCACTTGGAAGATAAATGTTCTCACTGATGAAATCTAACAATTGTAGCTGCCACATTAGTTTGTCTGAATGTAAAGTGAAGCTTCGTGTTTTTACTGGACAGAACAACAGAGCTGCCTCTGGGGCTCTATATGTACAGATATCACCACATTTACATAAATACAAATGTATTAAAATGAACAGATCAGTCTATATTAAATTTTGTTTTATTTTATTAAGCTACATAACCATTTGCATTTTTATTATGCTGCATTACAGACAATAACATCATTTACTGCATCTCTCTGTCAATGAGGTTATTTTTTGTGAGAATAAAAGAGATAGTGGAGCTTTGAGTTGAGATTATTTTGTCACAGTACAGTCAGGTAGGCGTGTTAAAGGTGAGCTGCTGCTGTCAGCAACTACACTGCTGTTCCGGTTACAGAATGATTGTACTTTGTCCTCTCATCCTCCCGAGAACAGGAAGACTCTTCTCTCTACTCAAGAGATTAGTTGAAAAATAAAAAATATTGAAGTAATTGTTGAATACATTGTTTATTTCATTTATATCAGTCTTAACAACAATTTACAACATAAATACAGTACATAAGAAGTGGAATAACAGGGTGTCTGCAGGTCATTAAAAAGTCTTAAAATCCATTTTATAAATATTAGGTCTTAGAAAATGTGTTTATGTATGTTTTGGTTCAGCTGAGCAGAGATTCTCTGGTGCTGCTGCTGGACCTGTGTGGGCTGCCATAATGGTAGAATTAGAAGTTCTGGCTCTATTTCTATTAGCTGTGTCCAAATTGTCAACTGCAGCTGTCAAGGTTGCTAGGCGACAGGAGCGGCGCTTAGTGACGCAAAGCTAAGGGTGGAAACAGCCGGTGACGCAAATAGGAAATCCTCTGTAGACCAGACCGTCTCATGTAAAGGAATAGTTTGGATTTTTTAAGCAAAGTTGTATCAGGCAGTTTTCCATAGTCAGTGTATTACCTGCAGTAGATTTGGCTCGGCACTCTTCCAGTCTGGAGAAGCAAACAGGAGTATCGGCATGGAAGCTAAGCACTGTACTGCTGTGGACGGGGCCAGCAGCGAAACGTATTTTAGCCACCTACATAAAGGCCCACCTAAAAAAAAAAAATCAATATCAGTTTAAGTGTACACTGTATTTATTAAGTTTTCACCGCTTTACCTTGCCGACAGACAGCACTATACCTTGGCACTACATTTTCTCAACTGTAGAACTTCAGTCTTCCTGTGTGTGCTGCGTACTGTATTATGCTGAAGCCGCAGTTTCTGATCCAAACAGCTGATATGCAGTGTAATACAGCGAAAGTTTTACACCCACCTACAGTATGTTAATGTTGTCAGCTGTAGGAGTAAGAAAAATCTGATTAACCACAGAAAGTATATATGAACAACATCTCAGTCTCGTTCTGTGAAGTCCCTGTGTGTGCTAATTCACTACAGAAGGATATTACAATATTCTACATTAAGATTTTCATTATAGAAAATATATTTATATCACTATATATTTTATATGTTAATAATATGTTTCATGTATGTTACATGTGTGGTGTAGAATGTGTACATTTGGGGTGTATTGTTGCCTGTACCAGAAATCAAATAAAAAAACTATGTAACTTAACTGATCTTTGCCAAAATTTCTGTTTTAAGCACATTAAGATGTCAAATGAAGTGCTCTTGTTTCAGTAACCACTTGGCTTGCATGTGCATTATGTAATCACCTGAATGTGCTTCCAAAATGAGAGAATTTTAGTTTTTTGTTTTTCATCTTGGGAAGGATACCTGTGGATCTGGCACGTGGCTTAATGGTTTGACACACCCTAAAGTCCAACTCTGGCAGAGCTTTAAAGGCTGGACTTGAAATGAGAGCTTGTTTAAAAAAGTAGCTTGAGGTGATAGTAAAACAGTCCAGTGGTCTTCAAGAGAGAGTGAAAGCAGGAACAACACACAAACTCAGTGGTAGACTTATGATGGAAGAGGTCCAACTTATGAGTGGAATGATGTGTGTGCATGTTTGGAGCTTCTCGGGATTCTTGTTTGAACTCTCTGACCTGCTCTAGCTGCAGCAATGAAAATTTCTGGAAAATGTCAGCAAAGGCTCTGCCTGCTTTTCCTGCCCATGAGCAAAAACAAAGTAACGCAAAAGAATGTAGTTTGAACATGCAATTAAAAATTGTTCTTTTCTTACTTTCTTTTCATTTGTCTTTCTTTCATCCCCTCATTACTCCCACACATTTTTCAATTTTTTTCTCACTCACTTCTTCTCTACACAAACCATTATCTCTCCCTCTCTCCCACCTCCCTCATACCCCATCTCTCTATCCCTCATCCCTCCAGTCAGCCTCGTACCCCAGGAGAGTTGCTTGCTCTTTTCCGGTACCCACGTGACCCCTACACAGTGGAGCAGGCGCGTGCTGGGGAGATCTTTGAGCAGACTCTTCTGCTCATCCAGAACCACGTCAACCAGGGTCTCACGGTCGACACCAACGGCACCGGTGAGGCTGATAACCACATATATTGTGCTGATACTAAAGGGTCCAACCAAGTGTCTGCAAACGTACAAGGGGCACACTATCTGATTTATATAAGACATCACAACTGCTGTGTAGTAGAGGCTGGACACGCTGGCACATAAAGGACTGATGAAATTAAGGGGATTGTTAAAGATTCACAATGTAGTAAAAGTACATCTTCTTTTCCACAAAAGTGAGTGAAAGATAATCATTCCCTTTAAATAACACACTATAGATTAACCCCTTTATTGCCTATAAGAAATTCGGGTTGACATTCAAGTTGGTCAACCTGTAGTTTGTTTCAGTTGCATAGTTCTTTAGATTTTGAATTCTTGTAATAATGAAAATGTCTTACACACTTAATGAGTGACACCAGTGAGTTTGCCTTACACAAACCAAACATTGAAAACTAAAAACAGAAAGTTGTTGTGTAGGACTAAACTTTTAAAATTCACAAATAGTTTTGACCTGCTTCCTGTACTGCATCACTAGCTAGATGCTAATATTGACATTGCATCAGCTCTTAGAGGAACGGGCAGTACTGTGAAGGCTCTGAGGCTGAGGAGAGAGGAGAGCCAAGTCCTGCTGCTTTCTGTCAGGGTGTGAACAGCCTCCCAGCACCCATGGCAGTCTGTATTTTGGTTTACTAGTGTTCCAGGGTGGGGCCTTTGGCACACCATTACTGTCGATTATGCTATATTCATAGCATGGGGAAGAAATACTGGAGCAACTTAATGCTTGCAGGAAATGACTTGGAGGTGTCCATGCACTTGAACAAGTACAGTATGATGCGTTCTAGACAAAATTATTTCCATCTTTTTTTTCTGTGGACTCCTGACAAGCGTTTACACAGGTTAAGACGTACATGTAGTGATCAATACATATGGAGAGATTGTAATTTCACCTACTCATGAAATATCTAAAGTTGTGTCCTGCTGCCATCAGGTCATAATCACAAAATTACTTCGATGATGAATTTAGTTTTACTTTGAGGGACGAAACTTAACTTGAGATGAGCTTTTATATACTGCATACACAGGCATAAAGAGAATAAAATGGTAAAGAAGCTTAATAACTTTTAAAACAAAAAGTCATATTCAGATCATTTACAGCAGCTGGCCAGTGTACACATCTGCACTGCTGTTGTCGGGTAAGATTTAAAGAAGCTATAGTCTAGGAAAACTACAGTAATACAAGTAAGACAAGTATGTAATCCAATTAAGTCTCTAGGTTGCACTACATACAGATCAGTGGACACATGCACACAACCCAGTACACATTCAGGTGCATATACATCCTGTGTACAGTATATTTGTTGGTTGTCTTAGTAATAAAGGTTCTGACAAATGTAATTTTTTGTGGAATATACTTAATGTCCTACTAAAGTTTCACTGTGGGCTCAGTTAGAAGCTCGTCCAGTTTCTTAAAAAAATTCTCATACAGCCAATAATTGGATTCTCAACCACTCTTACCATGTAATTGTGAGCAACATTTGGCTTTGTATAAGCCCTGCATCTGTGTGCCATTTTCCCTTAAGCATGACCCAAGGCGTAGAGACGTAATCATGGAGCAGTTGACGTGGAGCCCGTAAACAGTTTTATTAGCCCTATGTCACACTACTCAACTTAACCTACAGTCACTGTTGAGCACAGGACAAACTTAAAGATGGTTTGTGTTGGTGTACAGATTGTCTCAATTATGCATGCGTGTGGGGAGAGCATGGGTTGATTTAGATGTTTATATGCATAAGCATCTGTCTTTGTTTGCATTCACGTATGCATGGAAAACTGTCCAGTGGTCCAAGGAAGAAAAGCGAAGCACCGTGTATTTTGACTCTATGGTGCATGAAAGAAGTCATTGTAATGGGGGGTTAAATTTAACAGTACAAGGGTCGAATGGATGTGTTGTGTACAGAGTCTATGTTTTGGGTAATGATGTCTGATATTCTGCTTGAATCAAGAACAGATTTATGAAGAAAAAGTGTTTGAGGAAAAAGAGAGATAGGGAAAGAGAAACAGAGCAGTGTGAAATATGAACAAAGAGAGAGAGTGAGACTGTGTTTTCATTACTTATGCCAACAACCAAGTGTTCATTGTTGCACTGGCCCCAAACCAAGCTAACAGAGAGATTTCTGCCCGTCAGCAGAAACAAACGTGCTGTTTTTATTGTATCACTACTTCATCTGAGAGGGGAACACCACAGTTCCCCCTTTCTCCTCTGACCCCACACACATACACACACCTACACTGGAGTTGGTAGCAGTTGATGCCATTTACCTAACCCTCATTGAGGTTGGCTGCACACACTTGAAGGGAAAATTCTTAAAACGAAGTCACCTATGTAGTTGAAATTTGCAATTGTTTTTTAAATTGGTGCCCTATGACTAGAGAAAACCTACAACAACCAGGATACATTGCACATGTCTCGCCCAATCAGACTGACCGTCTTTACTGACGGTTATGTTTACAGCCAGCAGAGCAGCAAAGACAAAGTTGGCAGAAACAAAATTAGCGAGCAGCTGCATTATATCTCTTTACTGAGGCTTATTTTCATTTCATCAAGTCTGGATATATCGTACCGGTGTGCAAGGATCATCGTTGCACTGGAGTCAGTTACGTTATGTGGATCAATGCAAGCTGCAGGCGCCTCTCTCTCAGCTGCCACTGTTACAGCTCCTGTTGTCGCTTCCTCCTCTATACTCTGTTTTGTCTGATTCAACAGCACTATATTCAGAATCATAAGTTGTAATAGTAGCGTCACATCTCTGCTCTGATATTATATTGTGAGTCTAGTTGTGTGTTTGTGTTAGTGTTTGTTAGGAATCATAGAGAAACTCAGCAGCTTAAGTCAGGCTGCGGCTGTAATGTAACTCTGGTAGTTGCTTCCTCTTCCAGACTCTGTTGATTCAACAGTGCGATATTCAGCCTCGTATCATGAAACTAGTTTCTTCCAAATATGTTAATATTTTAAAGTATTTAGTAGTATGATATTTTAGTGTCTGCTTTTCCCTATCGCTGAAGTAACATGGTAGACGGAGTGTTTTGAGGGCACCACTACAGAAAATGCGGAAACATAGTTTGTAGCCTCATGCAGATCCCCAATGTCTGCAGAATGACGTGTTTCGCATCACCCGGCGGATTTTTGCTGGCAAATGAGTTCCCCTTTAATACCTCTCATGCATAACCATAACACCACATTGCTAACACATCACAGACACACACATAGACATTGATATGCCGCACATTGGAGCTTCCACAGAGGAGCTCTCACATATTAAAGCGAGTCAGGGCAGGTTAGAAAAATACTGAAACCTGTGCCCTGAGAACAGGAGGTTCTTTCCACACTGAGAGCCAGCAGCCGTGCATGGTTGTGTCCACTCTGAAAATATTAGATACATATGTGTGAACATTATAAATAGACAAGGTGTCTTATATCCTAATTGATAGAGCAGGTCTGTTGCTTTTCCAGTCTAATCTTTTAACACTTGATGTGTTGCATTTGTGTTCCCACAGCATTTCGCTACAATGACCTGGTGTCCCCCCACTTTCTGGATGTGATTGCCAACCTGTCTGGCTGCACAGCTCACCGCCGCTTCAACAATTGCTCTGACATTTGCTTCCACCAGAAGTACCGCAGCCACGACGGCACCTGCAACAACCTGCAGCACCCTATGTGGGGCGCTTCACTCACTGCCTTTGAACGACTCCTGAAATCAGTCTATGATAATGGCTTTAACCTTCCAAGAGGTGCCACGGACAGGCAGCATAATGGATACAGGTTGCCTCTGCCGCGGTTGGTGTCCACCACCATGATTGGAACAGAGACCATCACTCCTGATGACCGCTACACTCACATGCTAATGCAGTGGGGTCAGTTTTTAGACCACGACTTGGACTCAACCGTGGCAGCCCTCAGCCAGTCACGGTTCTCTGACGGCCAGCTGTGTTCACAGGTCTGCACCAATGATCCGCCATGCTTCCCAATCCAGTTCCCTCCTAATGACCCACGGCAGCTGCGAAGCGGTGCTCGCTGTATGTTCTTTGTGCGGTCCAGCCCTGTGTGTGGCAGTGGGATGACATCTCTCCTCATGAACAGCGTGTATCCAAGAGAGCAAATAAACCAGTTGACCTCTTACATCGACGCTTCAAATGTCTACGGCAGTTCACGACATGAATCTGAGGAAATCCGTGATTTAGCCAGCCAAAGGGGTCTGCTCCGGCAAGGTATTATCCAGCGAACAGGGAAGCCACTTCTGCCATTCGCCACTGGACCACCCACTGAGTGTATGAGGGATGAGAATGAGAGTCCAATCCCATGTTTCTTGGCTGGTGATCACCGTGCCAATGAACAGCTTGGTCTGACCGCCATGCACACGGTGTGGTTCAGGGAACACAACCGCATTGCTACAGAGCTGCTGAGACTGAACCCACACTGGGACGGGGACACCATCTACCATGAGGCCAGGAAGATAGTGGGCGCTCAGATGCAGCACATCACCTACAATCACTGGTTGCCAAAGGTAATAGTTGTCAGCTTTAGCTTAATGTTCATTTGTTATGCTGCTATTTCTATTGTTTTAACCTCTATTGTTCTGCTCATTTCAGTGTTAAAATCGTACAAAAGACAATAATTAACACTGATAAGAATAATGATCGTTACATTCCTTTTTCCATCTCTTAGATCCTGGGGGAGGCAGGCATGAAGATGATGGGGTCATACGATGGTTACAACCCCAACATTAACGCTGGCATCTTCAATGCTTTCGCCACTGCTGCCTTCCGCTTCGGGCACACCCTCATCAACCCCATACTCTACAGGTTAGATGAGGACTTCCAGCCTATTCCCCAGGGACACATCTCTCTGCACCGGGCCTTCTTCTCCCCGTTCCGCATTGTGAATGAGGGTGGCATTGACCCGCTCCTTCGCGGGCTCTTTGGCGTGGCTGGTAAAATGCGAGTTTCCACACAGCTGCTGAATACAGAGCTTACAGAGAGGTTGTTCTCTATGGCCCACGCTGTGGCCCTGGACCTGGCCGCCATGAATATACAGAGAGGAAGGGATCATGGCATACCGCCATATAATGATTACAGGACTTTCTGTAACCTGACCTCAGCTAATACGTTTGAGGACTTGAGGAATGAGATAAGGAATCCTAATGTTAGGGAGAAACTGCAGAGGTAATCATACACTCCACATTATTATATCATATAATTTTTCAGCAGTTAATGAAAAATAATGGAACGAGATTTGAGACTAGTAAACGGAACCCTGGCCCATTCACAGTTTCCTGTAGCTGAGTGTTTTTCCTGTGTGGCAGGCTGTATGGCACTCCTCTGAACATCGACCTGTTCCCTGCCTTGATGGCTGAAGACCTGGTCCCTGGCAGTAGACTGGGGCCCACCCTCATGTGTCTGCTGGCATCTCAGTTCAAACGTCTGCGGGACGGAGACAGGTACAGTAAGATCACAACACAGTCCAGCTCATCATTCACAATCGAATGCCTCCAGTTCATTCAGTCGCTCACTATTACAGGGACTGCTTGGTTGTTTTTCACCTTTTTTTCCCAAAATGCAATGCACTGATGATTGTGACTAAAACTTTCTAGCAGTATTTTTTCTTTGATGATAGAATATGTTGAGGATGTAAAATTAAAGCCATACAACATCTCCACTCACTGTTCCTGTGTCCCTATGAAGTGCAAACAAGACAGGTGAAAAGAACTCACTATAGATTTCACTTCCCTATCCTCTCCCCGTTTTGTTCAGGTTCTGGTATGAAAACCCAGGCGTGTTCACTCCTGCCCAGCTGACCCAGTTAAAGCAGGCCTCTCTGACACAGGTGCTGTGTAACAACGGAGACAACATCACACGTATCCAGCACGATGTCTTCTCAGTGGCCGAGCTGCCCCACGGTTACGGCAGCTGCGACGACGTCCCTCAGATCGACCTGCGCATGTGGCAGGACTGCTGCGAAGGTGAGTGCAAGTGGAGAGACAGACTTGCTACAATCACACTTGCTTTGTAGCTTAAAGTTTTGATTTTGTTATCATGTGGTTTTGATCTTTTGTTCACTCTCATTTACATACGTAAGGGGAGATTACTAGAGACACATGACCATTACATACCTCGTAAAGACAGGACTGGATTAGATTGTAGAGGTCTACATATGGTAACAACGCCACTATAAATGTATCATTTTACAAAGGCTTCAGTTTCAGTTTTATTTGTTAGTAATTTAAACAAATTAGCTGCTAAATATCAAGTCATAAAATGCTATACAAAGATCAGCAGGCGCAGTCTTCCATGTCTAAAGTTAATGTGATGTATTCTGAAAACACAACTACATACAGTGACTCTCTTACAGTCTTATCTCTCTACATATGCCTTTTTCATGACGAAAGAGCATATTTAACAGCACAGGAAGTTGCCTAGACGTCTCAGTCACTTTGGTTCAGTATCAGGGCTGCTTTGTAAAATTAAAGCCATACAATATCCTCACCCTTTGTTTCCCTTTGATAACATCTTCCTCAAGGCAGCCTTGCTTCACAATAATAACTGGTTACAGTATTCGCTGCAGTTAACAACACCCCCTTTGAAAGTCCCAAGGTTGTTCTTTGACTGCAATTTACTTGACAGCACTCCCGTCTGTACGGCTGATGTCAAATGGATGTCACTCAGCATGAATGTTGCTCAACTGTGTGTGAAACTTGGAGGAACAGATGAAATGGGAAAGAATGGAAGAATAAACATTTTTTCAGGCTTTCAACACTCATAATGAAATGAGGTTTGACTGTAGGGAAACAGAGTTTGAGATCATTTTCTGCCGCTTCCAGAAAGGCAAAACGCCCTTCTGTCAGATGTTGATTTTGTCTTGTTGTGAAATCAGCATTAAATATAGTTTGAAGTCAAATGCCATGAAATGTCATGCCATTGCTACTCTGCTGGATCTCCACTGCAGTGAAACAGCAGACCACCCCCCCCCCCACCTTCCTGAACTCTCATGACATAACCAGTGTTGTGCTTTTCACAGACAGCTCCCGCTAATTGTAGGGGTAAGAGATGGGATTTGGAGTTAACTCCCGGATTTTTAAACATTCCATCTGTGGGCGCAGCTGACAAAGCGAAAAGGAGATGAATGAAGAGGCACCCCTCTGCTGTTATAATATACCAGCATGAGGGTTTATAGTGATTGTTTGCCTTGTATCATTTGTTTGGAGACACGGTCAGTTGTGAAATGAGCAAATGGCTTAGATTACAAGAGATAATCTAAGGAATTAGATACAGCTGCAGGGACTGTGAGCTATGCAATGAATGTTTTAATAGAACATTGAGCAACCTCAATGATGAGCTCTGTTGAATGAGCCAGAGGTATAAAGAAATCTGTTATTTGTAGCATCACACTCAGAATCAGTTTACTCAGCTGTTGCAAAGGGCTTGCAAGTGGATAGGCCTTCGAAGAAGATTTTTTTAGTATTTTTTATTATTATTAAACTCAACATGTAAGTAATTTCTTTCATGATTTCAAAACAGCTCCAATATCTTCTGGGTGGTTGATAAGGAATACGCTGGTTTTCTAATGATGCAAAGCAGCCACAGTCTCCCTAGCCATTTCCATTTTATTACTAAACAAGTCATGCATGAAGTTTGGAGTGATGCTGTGAACGCTCTCCAGATTGTATTCACAAATGGCTATAATTTCATGCGTGTGGGCTTTTGCCGCCGATGTTACCAGAGTCAATAAAATTCCACTCCATCAACACTTGATGTGACAACTGAATGTAACACCAGTTCATTTTGAGAACTTGCATTCTCTAATGTACAGAGCCAGAATACATTCTTATATGACTCAATGATATGTTGCTGCTGTCAGTGAAAAGATATCAGTTTCAGTGTTTTTGATGAATTTTATGAAATGCATTTTATCATTAATTAAAGAGTTCAATTTATAAAAACACACTGTTTGGAGATATATGGGTTATTGTCTGAGTGAATGATTTCATCTGATCTGTGTACATATGGAGGCTGTTTTACTTACAGTTTGTGTCCATTCAGAAGACAACTGTGCTGCTTTTGAATGAATGAATTGGCCCTGGCATTTAATGAATTAGTCTCTTTCTCCCCAACTCCGCAAAGGTAATCCAACACTTTACAGAATTAACAATCAAACTTCCGAAAGACTGAGCTAGACTGAATGACGCCTTCACATCAATTTATTGTCTTCTCACAGTGAGCTGAAGTATACTGGGATTAAAAAAAAATAGTTTGACAAGCAACACATGGTGCCTCTTAATTATTCTCCTTCCATCCCAGATTCTAACCCCAGCATTCACTCTTCCTTGACAAAATGTACAAGGGAAGAGCTAAGCTAATAAACAGAGAATATCCTGCCAGAAAGAAGAGGGAGGGAGGACCAGTTAAGGCGCTTGTTTCTGTCGGTCTGTGAGGCAAGCTGTAGCCAGATTCACAGTTGTGTTTGGCTCAATTAAGGGAGAGGACACCGCTGGGAACTTATATGTGCCTGTGTGTGTGTGTGTGTGTGTGTGTGTGTGTGTGTCTAAGCATGCAGCACAGCAGGGTTGGAGCATGCATCTGTGTGCTCATGCGTATCCGTCAGCATGAGATAGGAAGTCTTGTTGTTATTAGACAGTCTTTGTCTTTTACAGACTGTTGTCGGGTAAATCAAAGACATTCTGAGGCTGAGCAGCTGCTTTAAACTTTAAACAGATAAAGATGCAGCCTGCTTAACGACAGGGCCCGATCACATTGATCTGTCCTTCCTCAGGTTTATTATCAACTGTCTCTTGATGATCTTTGCTGATGCTCAGCATGCCCCTGATGTTTACTGGAGCGTGAGCAGTGTGTGTGTGTCTCTCTCTTTTATTCTCTTTGATCTGGGTACAGTGATGGCAGTGTGAGAGTGAGGCATGGTAATACAATAAGCCTCAGAGTCTTGGATTAGCACTGTGAAGCAGATAGAAAGTGGCATCAGCAGTCATGGTTTCCTGTTTCATGTATGTACTGTATGTGTGTACACCTTTTTTCGTTGTGTGTCATACTTTGCAACCACATTTTCTCATCAACCTCTGTGACAGTTTTAGCATCTGTTAGTGAACTGCAGCGTTTTGTTGTTTTTGACACCACCAGACTGCAGAACCAAGGGTCAGTTCAACGCCCTGTCATACCACTTCAGAGGACGCAGATCAACAGAGCACAGCTACAAAGATGGTAGACCTGCCAACAGCATCCAGGAGAACAGGTAACACAGCAAGGCAAACTATGTGCAACAAGAACATCAAAAGCTTGATGATTAATAGGCAAATGACATTTTTACTGCTCACTTGTTCTGTCAGAGAAATGCAGACAGACATTCTGGTATAACAGTGTGATATTATATATAGTCTCATAAAGGCTGTAGAGAGGGTAGTTAGATAGAAATCTAACCTCATTTTATCTTTATTCATGTCTTTGCAGCCCAGTGGAGGAAGCCAGAGAAAGAGTAAATGTTACTGTGACCTCCAAAAAAAGCACTGAACTCCCAGTCAACGACTTCCAGGACTTTGTCTCTGACATGCAGAAGACAATCACAAGTTTACGAAAGCAGGTATGTGTCTGTGTCTACACACGCGCACGCACACACACACACGCGCGCACACACACACACACTCACAGATGAATTTCTGTACATTTGTTCCCCTGGTTTACGTTTACTGCCAATGCTTCGCTGGTAATCTCAATGTCTTTGAACATGTTTGTGTCATTGTGCATTAGGTGGCAGAATGCAGAGAGACAGTCTCTGATGGTAATTTAAACATCCTACTGCACTGCCAAGCTGGTACCTGCACAACTCATGCAGTCACTGTTACACTCTCTGTGTTTATGTGTGTGTTACAGTTCATACATGACTGCTTTATGCTAGTGTGTGATCATAGAAATAAAGGTCTGTGTCAGTGTATTGATTTGTAGGTGTAATCCTTATCTAGAAAGCAGAGATCTGACTTTTTTACATGTAAAAAGGAGTTAATTGAAAATGTTCTTGATGTTGAGGAGGATAAGCAATTCTTTGTCTAAAAAAATGTCAAAACATTGATAGATTGAACATTCCTCTCTGCTTCCTAGTAAATTTAAATCAGTTCTATGAGTCTCAACATGTTTTGCTCTCGCAGGTTGCCTCTCGAACATGCTGCATGCCATGTCTGTTTAGAGAAACTAGGCTGAGGGCTAACACATTGACACTCTAAGCCTCATACATACATTTCTCATTAACATGTCAGAGGTACAGTTAATTCCTCAGGATGGGGCCCAGCATCCTGACTGTGTCCTCTGGTCAGCTGCAGAGCGGATGATAGACACAAAAGTTTACAGTAAACGTCTAGATGAGGAGTGGATGTGGAGGATTCAGTGTGGCAGTATCCCTCACTTAATAGTTCATATTGTACTGAAGTACACACATTCTCCTGTATATGTGGCTCATGTTTTGTAAAATCTCTTGCAAGGGTAAGAGAGTCATGTTGCAGTGTTGATGTCACCAGACAATGACTGCTTCTCTGACTCAGATGTTCTGTCCTTGTATCTTTGCAGATTAAAAGACTTGAAGCCCGTCTGAGCAAGACTGACTGCACTGATAGTGAGGGACACGAGCGAACAGATGGAGAACGATGGAAAAAGGATCCCTGCACCATATGTGAATGCAGAGTATGTTCAACATATATGTCTTTATGCATGAAACGGTTTGTTTACCAGACAATTAGCCACGTATACACTTCTACCCTGTCATGCATACACAGTAATGAATCATTGAATTTCTCCCACTCGGAGAAGCTGATATCATGTGAGTATGTCCATGTTTCTCATTAGGAACAGGTTGTCCATCTGTACCACTTGTATGTGAGCAGTCTTCCCAGTTTTAAATGCCCCAGTTTCTCTGTCTGGCACTCCTGCCAGTGTTTCACCTCTTGGCATCACCGTCCTCTTGGCACCAGTGTCTTCCCACAGTGTGTTTGTGTGCACCAGCCGCGTTTCTGCCTTTCATTCTTTATCTTTCCACTTTTTCAATGCCAACTGCTGGCAGAGGTGATGGCACCCACATGCTAAATGCTGTCTCTGTTCTTCAGTCTTCTCTTTCCCGCCCTCTTACCTTTCGTTGCCATCTTTCCCACTCAAGTTTATTTTGCCCAACACGTCTGATAATACACCTGTCAGTTTCTCTTTTGCGTTTCTCTTTCTCTCCCCGTTTTCTCCTAAACTACCTCTTTCCACCTTCCACGCCTCTCTGTAATTGGAGGATTTTTGCAATAATTAAATTTGGCAGGCTGAAGCAGAATGAGAAGGACTGTCTGGGAAAGAGCAGTTTAGTTCAACACATCATGTTGTTGCTCTAAAACAAAGCACTTCATTGTTCATTTCAGCTGTCATCAAGCACCTTAGCAAAGGCTGGTCAGGGTCAAAACTTCTCAGCTTCTGTTCTGTGCCAAACAAAAGCAGAAGACAGTCAAAAAAATAACCAACCAGCTCATAATATACATATTGAAATCATTCACTCCTGTATTTTCTATTCAGGTTATCCACATCTGTGAAGTTTTTTTTTTCTTAAGACACTTTTTATGGACATATTGATAAGTTAGATGTAGATTCTTTAGTTTAGTGTGGTACAGCGTAGTTTTCAGCTGTGCTGTATATAATAGTTTCCAGCTCTCTACTGTTGTTTCTTGTTTCTTTTTTCTTCGCTCTATCTCGAGTTCCCTGCTGCAGCTGTTCAGTTCCCCACGGTGATTTCATCCAGTCCAATCTAATAAGTTAACTGACCTGTTGCCCCTTCTTTGCCCCCGCAGGACACCCAGGTGACCTGCTTTGTGGAGTCTTGTCCACCAGCCGAGTGCAAACGACCCGTCAAGCTAAAAGGCGCCTGCTGCCCGGTGTGCCTCGAACAGGCAGATGTCGAGAACCGGCAAAAAGCAGACACCCGCCACGAATAATCCTCAGGACTCCCCGACAAACACACTCTAGTGTCTGAAACTCACACGCTCACACTCAAGACATCCAGACCAGAGAGAGGATGAGACTCCTAAAGGTGCGCTAATCTGAAGCCACCAATAGCCTCGATAGACCCAATAGCCTCATTTTTTGTTTTGTTTAATTTTGTATTCTTTTCTTTGATCAGGGGAGGGGGGTGATTTTTTTTTTTTCTTTTTGGATTGTTGCCCCCTCCAGGGCCAGCAGCCTGAGGCTCGGTTGAAATTCACTGGCAACAAGCCAGCGATTACTAAATGGATTTATTTCTGAACCGATGGGTGGATGGATGGATGAATGGGTGGATTGTAAACAAGACGGACAACCTCTCCTCTTTGCTCAGAGTCCACTGAGGCTTCTGAAGTGTAACAAACAGCCACTGTGTTTGCTCTCCTGCGACTAACACTTGGTGATGAAGCGCAGGGCCAGTTGCCGTCAACAAGCAGGAAAGGGAAGTAGATTGAAAGGCGGCAGCCATTTTGTTTTCTCACAAAGTTTTCTCAGGTTAGAGATGCCGAAAACTGGTGCTATTTTCCCCCTTTTTTATTCATGATTTAATCACTAAATAAGATCCTTCAAAGTATTGTCTTTTGTATGCAAAGCAACCTATATACACTCAGTATATGCCTCTTTATGCTAAATCACAATTGAGAGGATCGTTTTATTCAATTTAAAAGACATTTTATGAATAGAGTTACTTCATCTTTAATCTAAGGTGCTTTATATCATGTTATTAAAATATATTTTTTCTTCCCTTTTTGTATAAAAATGCTTACAAATGAAGATAATGTGAAGCCCTTCAAAAATGTTTGTAATGCAAAAGAAATGTCTACTGATTACTGCTCCTCTATCCATGGACAGCTTGTTGGTTAACTTACTTAATGTCTCTGCTGGCCTGTCCTGAACTTGAGTGAGGTGGAGCTGTGTGGTGCTCCCCATTGCAGGACGCTCCAAGCAGCTCTTGCACTGTTGTGCTCCTTTCAGAGTTTCATTTTGCTTTCAGAAAGCAGTGAAAGAATATCATTTTTACCACTGTAATATTGTGAACGTTGTCCCAGTATTTTCCTCAGTCATCTAAAGCCAAATGTATTTAGTATTTAGTAACTTCTAAAATTACATAAACAGCACATGTCTATCTATGAAACTATGTATGAATGTTGTAATGAGGTCAGGATTTAGCCTTTGGTACTGCTAACTCTACCACAGCAGTATTCTTCTTCTGACCTGCTCACAGATGTTTTTTTTATTCTTGTATAGTCTTTAGTCCACAGACTAACAAACAATTGAAGGACTGCTATCACAACTGTTGACTGTTCTCTGCTGTTGTGGACCTGCAGCTCTCTAGCTCCAGTTTACACAAGGACACGCTTGCATGCATTCCTTTGTCAAGCACCCACTTTGACTCCTCCTTTTCCCTCTTTAAATTTTTGCTCATGTGTGTTCAATTTTTGGATATTTTGCCCTGTGAGGGCCGTCTTCAGTGTTGATATAGTTTAGGAATGCTCGCCCTGCTCATGTTTCTTTGCCATGTTGAAGTTTTTCAGACCGGGGTGACGTCATTCAGTCGAGCATGTGTGGAGCGCAGGATTCTCTGGCCCTCTGACCCTCATTCCGCTGTAATGGAAGCCATATGAGAGGGGAGCAAGGGTAATGTTGGGGGAGGGCGGCGATGATTGGGATACAGTGTCAATCAAAACAAGCCTCCACCATCTCGCTATTGTATGCACCCAGACAGACTCCAGTCAGCTGGCCTTACACACGTACTGTACATAGACAACTGCCACTCACTGAACCCCATGCACTGGCTCACATAGTGTAACACAAGTCACGATTTTGTTTTCCTGTTTTGCTTTGCTCCTAATTGTGGTGAAGCGGCTGCAGCTGCAGTGTTCCTCTCCATTGTTTTCTTTTCATGGTAACGTCCTGAGCAAGCATCTGTCACTAAACAGAAATAATACTCTCCGGAATGTTCCATTCTGGATTCCAGATGGATTACGGGGATGGCAGTCGCACTGGCAAATTAGTATCATATCATATGTTTAAATATACTGGACAGGTTTGTACATCAAACTGTGTGTTTACAGTCGTGCATTTTTCTCTCTTTCATTACTTTCTGATTGTGACTCCACCAACTAAACCAGTATGTAGTCATCCTATTTCCAACATGTCTTCATGTTGTATGTATGTTTTACTGAATTTAGTATTTTGATATATTTTCATAAACTTTGTGTATGGATGAGTGTGTGTCAGTAACAGGCTAAAAGTATTTTGGCAAGTGTCCCAAGGTGTGGCTGCCAAAAGCACTGTGAGCTCTCTTCATTACCAGTCGTCATGTTCATATATCTGTTGTATTAGTTTTTTTTTTTTCTCTTTTCATCCTCTTTTTATTCTTTTTATTCCCCCCTAAAAAAAAAACCCAGTGTCAATGGAATGCACTGCTCTGCAAGACTGAACATGCTTTACCTACACTGTCCCTTAACAAGTGGTCAATGTGGATATACTAGTACCTATCATGACATTTGTATTGTACGTTTGCCAAAGAATGGTTTGCACTGTAATGTATGCCTCTCGACAGTAATAATTAATAAATAAGCCACATTTGAATTACAGTCGTTCATGTTCGCGCTGCTTCTTTTTTCAGCTCCTGTGTTTGGCAAAGACTTATCAGCAGATAAGATCAGTCCAAAAGATGTAACCTGTCATCAGCTCATCACTGCTCAGACATTTGGGGATTATTGTTTTGCATATGACACAGAAGCTTAAACAAGTGAGGGCTGTGATGATCATGATCAGTGAAGCTCTAACTTTAAAACTATTCCAGTACTTTGCACCTATCCAGTACACTTTCTTAGTAGTTCCTTTTCTTCCATGGGAATCTAAAGTGCTTTTTGATATTTGCATCTGCAGACTTGACCGTACTTGGCTCTCTTTTGTTTTTCTTCTTTGTGTGGTAATTTGCTGTTTAGGCAGGTTTTAACATTAGAGGCAACACCATAAAAACAAGTGTAGACAATCAGAAAGCAGCTGCAAAGTGTTTAGGGAATTGCTTTTGCAAGTTGAGTAATATTAGCTGTTGGAGAGGTCTGAGAACATTAAACCTGTGAAGTTAGTGGTCATATGTTTAGTCTGGCACACAAACCCACAAACTGCATCTAGACCTGCGGTTTGTGACAAATGACCTCTGCTCTGGAATTAGTCTCTTTCAGGTCAAAACACAAGTGCATTAGCATTGACTTAAAAACTTGACATAACAGGATCTATCTCCAGCTACATCCCCCTGCTTTTCCCCTCCATCCACGGCCCTCTATACTTCTCCCTGTAGACCCAGCGCTGGCAGTCGGGGCAGTGAGTGGATGGAGGCTCTGGAAAGAAAACTGGACCAGGAAATGAGGTTTCCAGTGGCTGCACAGATAAAAGCCTTCATCTTCTAGCCAGGCAGGAAAAGACATTATCACCCTGACAACAAGGGACCTACCTTACTTACAGTAATAGGTCTATTCCTGGGAGATCCAAACATGAATGCGCACACACACATGTACTTCCTTTAGGTTTTTTGTCCCCCCATATCTCTCAGAGTCAGGGCTTGCTGCTGAATTTCAACAACAGCCAAAGATACAGGCTGTTGTTTGAATGAAATTTTGTTTGTTTTGGAGAGAGATACACAACCTGATTATGTAATAAAGGAAAGGATGTAGGTGTCTAGAGCTAGTAGTAGGCAGACAATATGACACAATCAGAGACTGGTCAACAAAACACCTATCAGCACACAAAATCTTCTTTATTTAACTGAGACTACTGTATCTCAGATCTGAATCCTCATCCAGTGCTTTTCAGATCTTGAAGCAGACTACAGGAAAGAGGCAGAGGATTGTGGCTTTCAGAGTTTGGACAGGACACAAGCCTGCAGCTGCACAAGCCTGGCTACCCAGCAAGCCTCTCACTTCCCACTCATCACATACTGGAATTTCATTTAGGCAATTGGCTCTCCGCGTTGCACCTCTCACTCGCCAAAGGTGGGGAATTCTTTCCCCTCGCTAATGGAACGTCACTCTCATTTCCAGAGCGAGGCGGATGAAAGAGAGAGAAGTGGTGTCCTGCTGGGGGAAAATAGGTTTTGCATCCCGGGACTCAAAAGGACTGCAGCGATGGCTTGTCACCCCCAGTGGGTGGGAAATGTCATGAGATGGCTTCCCGCTAATGTTTTTGGCTCTGCTACACAAGCCTACTGAGTTTATAGTGCAGGTGTTTGCACGGGCAGTTCCAGTATGTGTAAAACATCTCAGGAAGGTCTTACCTGCTTGAAATCACAAAGGATGCAGTCCACTGGCATAAGCTGAGGACTCAAAATACTGACTTATTTTGAATTTTGCATTAGAGTTCAAAAAAGAGTGGAATACGTCCTGATGGTGGCACATGAGTCTCTCTGGTTGTTCAAAATTAGAATCATCCTCTCATCAGTAGATTTCATGTCAGTTTCTTATTTCTCATTTTGAATTGTACATTGTGAGATGATGAGATAGTTTGTGTAACTCCTAGGACTTGTAAATACCTGGAACTACTAAAACTGGATGGAGACACTGATACATTCTTTCTGTCTAACGTTTTGGACAAATGAACAAAACCAAAATTCCCATCCATTTGCCCCACCACAAGCACTTAAATTTGTTGAGAACTGAAAGCAGCACTAATCAATATTTTTTATATTAGCTATGGATCAAATGTGCAATGTGAAATATGTCCCTTGTAGAGATGAAATCACTGAAACATCATCCGACTCTGCAGCTCCCCTCAGCTCAACTTTTTAGCCTCTTTTAGCCTCATTATTTTGGTTTTCTGACCCGTGACTCACCCCTCATTAAGTGAGACAAGAGCGTTGTTATTAAAGTTGCACCCTATCAAAGCCTTCCAGAAGGTAAAATTGATATCAACATGAACACACAGATAATTGGAAAAGGAAACAACCTCAACCTGCTGATTTCTGATAAGGACTGTTAATTCTCTTGCCAGCTGACTAACCTTTCAGCCTCATCACTCTAGGTCTGCTCCTTTGATATAACGCCTACAAGAGCAGGTGTGATATATATTTGTGATTAAATATTTAAAGCAGTCAGGTGTCGTAGATTGTTCCAAGCTGCTGAACAACACTGATAGTAATGAGATGTATTGTTCAGGTGTCTGCGAGACAGTGACGAGAAACTCTATGCATGCTCAGTGGAAAAGTCGTGCTCACCAAACCTGGCAAAGAACTTGTTGGCCTAATTTGCAGTAATTGCCCCCTTAGGAGGTCCCTCCCTGGTGGTGCTACAGTCAGTGAGCTTCAGACCCCTCCAAACATCCTTTTGTTGTCCTGAAAATTCCCTTCTATTTATATTCCCTCTTTACCTGTCAAAAAGCCCTTTTCAAGTCTCTGGGTGGAGATTTAATCATAACCCTGTCAGGACCAGCTGTCTGATTTACCCCAAATGACAGATGCTGCTTTTGAATAACAGTTTAAACATTTGCGGTAACCCGTAGAGACACATTAAACAGATGTACATGGAATCACAGTGCCAACACAGAAATGAATCTAACATGTTACTTTATCTGATTCTTTGTCCATGTTATTCTCCACATAGAATAGAGAGTATGTTGTATGGTTTAGTTGTAAGAGGCAGCTGGATAAATGTGTTTAATGTATGTTAAACATTCAACTTTAACTTCTAGAGTCAGACAACTCATTTTCTATTTTTTCTGGTCAAGGTAGGTCATATGTGGACATAGACAGGATGGAAGACAATGTGTTCAGGCTGAAATCTCCACTTTTGAATTGGAGGTGGCCATTACAGCATTTGCTGACAGAATAAACAATATACATTTTATGAATTTATTTAACTGTATGAACTGTAGATTTTATCTCCATACATAATGGTCTAAATACTAGTTCAACACCTTCTCCACACTGCTTTACAATTCTGGTGGAGAAATAGTTAATCCCTTTGTATTTTAATTACATTTAACATTTTATCCTAAAATCATGAAAATTACTCAAATTTAAAGCTGCTCTAAGCAGCTCTCAGCCCAAGTTTGCCTCAGTCTCACCGCTCCCATTAAGCAATGTTTCCAGACACAGCAGACAGCTGGTTTCAGTGAAAAAGTTCTGTAAACCCAGTGTACTGGACACTACCTTCACAGCCCCAAACAGCTAAAAGGAGAATAAATATCAGGTTGACATTTACCAGGTGGCCAGAAACAAGATTCCAAATGAGTATTAATGTTGTTCCATGTCTGCTGGAGGTTTGCTAACAAGTTCAGATAATCCTGTATGTGTTGTAGCTTTTACGGCTTATTTTGCAGCCAGACTGGCCAGAATAATCAGTTAATGCAGGTTTAAAGCTGTAGACTAGTGAACATTTAGCAGTTAAAGAGCCATATATTTCCCACAGGAGTTGGTAAAGTCGTGTTTCTGTCTACCAGGTGGACAGAAACATGACATTGAATGATAATGTTGCTCCGTAACTGCTGGATGTGGAAATAAGCAACTGTTTGCTGACAAGTTCAACATATTAACCCTACCTGGCCAAAAAACAGTAATTGAAGATTTAAGGATATTATAAAGGTTATGAGATACTGTGTAAATGTAGAATATATCTTCAGAGCCAGAGAGCATGCCTTTGCCCAAATAGCAGGAGATTTCACAAAGTGTCCCATTCCTCAAACAGCATTTGGAGCCCTCACAAACTGTTGAAGCCAGGCATTTATGTTGACATCAGTTAATGTCAGGGAGGGTTCAGTACTTAGGGTGGATGTTGTTATAAGGTTTATGTTGTTTGCTTATACCGACACTTTGGTATTATGGGATGTAGCCTCAAAGGGTCGCTAACAAGGTTTTGAACATGTTTTAGAAGAGAGTTAGTACCATTGTTACCTTGCTATGACCTTTTTGACCTCATGATAGATGTATACACATACATTCAACTACAGTATATCTGCTTTTACATATGGTTTAGCCATTAACAGAATAGAGCAGTGTGTATAGTAGGTGTGTGTGTGTGTGTGTGTGTGTATGTATGTATCAGTCTGTAGTTCAGCACTTGCTAGACTTCCACGCCTGTGTTCCTCTTTCCCCCTTAGTCCCTGATGTCATTCTCAGCTTTTGTTGTTTCCACCTCCCAACGTTTAAGTTACACTAATGCGATTTACGGCTGTAACTCAGCGCCAAATAGAGTGCTACATTTGACCCCTCTCCCCCTGGAGAGACTTTCTCCCCCGTATGAAAATACCAAACTCCTTTCCCAGGTCTATTAATTGTAATTGCCAAAACAGAACGTATCCTGTCGCTGAAATATAGACGAAACAGGTCAACAGATAAGAAGAGTCATCCAGCATAGATCATCTCAGATACTCTCTCTGTGTGTATGTGTGTGTGTGTGTGTGTGTGTGTGTGTGTGTGTGTGTGTGTGTGTGTGTGTGCGTGCTATCAGACTGAACGCAGGAGGAGAGCTGGGCAGTGGGCTGAGAAGAACACACAGATCCTACCAAGTAATTGTTGCTGATAGGAAGCCAAGCTAATCTCATGTGAGGACTGGCTGAGCGCCTTGCTGGCAGATGACTGACTGGCAGATGGGATGACTCAGTGCGTGACCGACTGACTGGCTGACTGACTGGCTCGCTGGTTGATTTTCCTGCATTCCTTGGTGGACACCAGCGGGGTACAGTCTGACCCAGCGTGATAATCCCCTCGCTGCCAGGACCCCTAATCAGCTCTCCTGTAGACCTGAAATGAGCTAGCTAATGGGGGGAGCTGACCTGACACACTAAAGGAATGTATGTTCACACGCATACATGCACATACACACCCACTGCAACGCCAAGTAGACTATCTGTCTGCAAGACAACTACAGCATCTTTCTAAATGAACACTATCCTTGACTAGATAAATTAACTTGGCTGGCGTTTACTTCCCGGAGGTTGGAGAATTTTAGTGTGAGGTGTTAGGGTTAGGGTTAGGTTAAATTAGCCAAAACACCAAGCAAGACACTGATGCTTTGAATACACAGCTTAACCAAAACATGTACACATTGGTTTTTATTGGGGGGAATTCACCTAGCATGACATATATCTGAGGAAGGACAAGCCAACGCTCCCACTGTGAGCCAAACACCATCAGCAGTGTAGGGTTGATATCAGGCACAAAACAAAGGACAACTTTTTTCTGTTGTGATATTCAAGATACAAAATAAAAATTTTCAGATCTACCATGTGCTCCTGTTGCATGTGTGTGGCTGAGTGTACACGTGTTCTTCTGGCTGTAGTAGCATTTTAAATGTACAGCTAGATTTACAGGACATCATCAACCAGACTCAAGATAGAATCAAGCCCAGTGGAGTTGACCACTCAAGATTTCATATTACCACATGTTTGCACCACAACATGTGTCTACTGCTAGCCTAAAGACTATAAGCATCACTTGTGCTAAAAACCAAAAGATTTTGGGTATAGGTGATTAAGAAGACTGCTCTGAACATGTGAAACTCAAATCAAACATTGGGAGTCACTAGTGCTACAGCTACAGCAAGATCTCTCACTAGCTTCCCATCAGAAAAATTGTGTAAAACTTCTTGTTGAAATGCACAACCAAGTTTGAGAATCACAGCCCATATGTCCCCGCAGTGGTAGATAAGATCTTTATCCATTTTGCAACACTGCAGCTTTTTTTTATCAGGATTCTAGACTACAGAGAGAGCAACTTCTGCCAGTCAGTTTCTAACCACAAAGACTTAGGTCAACACCTCCTGGAGCTGCGACATAGTAAACGACTTCCAGTGGTTTAACAGTGGTAATCCTTCCAGGAAGCTCTGGGAAGGGTTTTGTTCATTTTGACAGAACATTAACACTTTGTTACAGCTTTTAAAGTACAACAAAGGGGAGCAGATTATGAAAACAGTGAGGCTTGTCTGTTAGATGAAGGTAACAACAGAAATGTTAGAGTGAAACCAAATTCCAAAAGACAGTGACTTCAACATTACCACCTTCAAAACTACTTAAAAATGAACATAGTGTGTAAAACTTTCTTTCTTGTTACTTGCATGACTATGCATGGAGCCAGTTAGTTTACTGTGGTGTGTGATGGGTGGTGCACTGGGGTGCATTATATTGAATGGTGTTCTTAATTTTTTGTCCTGTCCATTAACATTCATGAGGGGGGCTAAATATTAGGAACACTTATCAATATAATTCACTCCAGTACCCCACCACCACCCACTACCACCTCAATAATAAACATAAAGTAGAATTATCAAAATCTCATGTGCAGAAACAAACCAACAATGAATTGATCCTACTTAGAAGTATTGTGTGTGTATCCAAAGTCTGATATGTCTTATTCCTCTGTGCTGTAGACCTCCCTAGTTGTCCAAAACTTATTACAAAACATGTCAGTGAGCCACACTGCTGCACTGGGTGACCTATTACTTCACCATGAAGATAACAGTCACAGTAGTTTGTTTAGAAATGGCTCCAAAGAGTAACAACAGCAGTCACGTTTTCAGTCTCTGGAGAGCAGTTCCGTGTAAGGCAGACGCCACTGAGCATGTTTGGGAATGTAGTTCAGTTTACAGATTCACTAGCTTGTTGTGCTAAATATCACCAGCCTCTTGACTTTGTATTAAAGTTCTTTGAGAATTTTACGATGTAGTACATGAATGCTAACATGAATATTTTTATAAATATATATTATTTTGAAACCAGCTAATCCAACATTATCTAACCAAACAGAAAATGAGCAATGGAAAAAAGTCCAGCATGATCACATTAGCATGAAAACTTTCCTCTATGATGTTTTCCTTATCAGCACTTAGGTGGGGAGTTGAGACAAGTCAAACAATTAGACTTCTACATGCTATTGTTCACCAACATCTGGTAAAGCCATTTTTTTCTGTACACAAAAGACACCAAGACAATATACAATGCTATAACAATAAAGCCGCTCCACAGTGATGACTCTTGGAAGAATGAATCACAAGCCAATTGTGGTATAAGAGTCAAAGCAGTGACTTCTTCATCAAACACCAGATGTTTAGATGACCATACTCAAAGGGGGTTAAAACAATACCCCTCATTGAAGGTGCCAAGAATCCTCTTTGAGTAAATCTTTCTTCAAGGGAGGACCCCTCTTAGTCACTGCGAGGCCAAAGATGGCATCCTTGTTATAGCATGTCCATAACATGTGGAAGTGAAAGAGGATTATCTGGAATGAGCCTGGGGCTGAAGGGTCTCTAAATCATCACAGTAAAATGGTCTTTTACAGGGTGTCATTTCTCTGAAGATAAATGGATGGTAATATATCACCTGATGCCATAATTCCTGACCAAAGAGTGCAATCCACTTAACCTTTGACAGTGCACCCATTTTAAATGATTTCTAGGCATGCTCGCATTCTTTGGCTCTCTAGAACTTTAAAGCTTTTCAATAATTTTTAAGAAAATGGATTAAATTACCAATATGAAAGGTGTTGCTCTTAGAGAGGAGCCCAGAGAGAATTATCACCTAATTCTGCCCATCCCCACACCTCTACAGAGCTTTTTAGCATCTTTCATCTCATTTCTTTGGTTTTATAGCCCATAACTTGCTTGTTATGGGCTGTGCCACAGCAGGCAGCAGTGTTAAGAGAAAAAGTTTTAATAAACCCACTATGCACTACCTGCCCTGCAAAACAGCAAAGTTGGCAACTTGCGAGTGAACATAATTGCACATTTAACAGCTAACAGATACCTTCTCAGGAGTTGGAGTAGACCGAAACAGAGCTAAGGAATATTGGTTTTACATGCATCAGGTGGATAGAAACATGACTCCAAATGAATGCTAATGTTTCATGTCTCTTGGATGTGTAAATAGGCACAAGTTTGCTAACACTTTTGACATAACAACTTTATAAAGTGAATAATCAATTATGTCTACAGATTCAAACTGAATTTATTCTACAGACTTGTAGTAAAACAGGGATTTAACCCAACCAGTTCATAAACATAACCTGAATATAATCATTATTAACCTTTTATTGCACACTTTAGATATTATTTCACCATAACAGATTCTGATCACTGTAGACTTTAGGGAAAAACACAAGTGTAACTAATGACATTAAAAAGTAATTAAAAAGTAACAACCCCTGAAAATCTTGTTTTTGCTTTCCTCCAGTGGTTGAACTTCTCACCTTGCTGCAGTGATGTATAGTGACACCACTGTTGAGTGTGGTTACAGACGCAACAAAGCATACTTTGGACCACACCCAACCACTATCATCACTGATGCTGGGTGAAACAGGCTTGAAACTTTCACCCATGAGAGGGCAGTGAAACACTACTTTAATGATGGCTCACTTTCATATAGTGGCCAAGTAGAACATTCCACTGAACCAGCATATGCAGTACCAAGGCTCTGGAAGTAGTCATGGTTAATGTTATCAATTACACCTGTGCTTTTCCTGTTATGCCATGTCAAAATTGTATGTAAAGGAAAAGGCCTATTGTATGTTCTTTACTGTAATGGCATGTACTATTCAGTCTAATTTTGACAATGTCCAAAAAAGGTTATCTGGACTGTGCAGCGAAAGTGCAGGTGTCATGTTTTATTACTGTAACATCTGGGTTAACCAATGGACCCAAATGCAAACACACAATACACACAACATAAACTATCTGGCAAATTGATCTGGCAACTGATACTGTTACTGATTGTTAAATCTAGACTTTTGTCTCTTTGGAGATACACATATTCGTCTCTGTGAACCTACGCAGAGAAGGATGTTATGGGTAACTGAACGTCACAGAGGCTTGCAGAGGAGCTGACGCACACACATTAGAGAGCTGATTGGTTGATTCAGTGCCTGTCAGAAGGTGTGATCAAAACAGAGAGAAAAAGAAATGTAAATGCACTAAAGGAAACAGTCATATGAAAGTCTCAGAACAACCCCTGTGCACATTCATCTACATGAAGCCTGGAGTGGCATAATTCCAGTTTAATGAGGAGCAGCTGGCTAGGCAGGTGACTGGGTCAGGAAGAAACTCAGTGGTGGCAGCAAGTTGGCAGGTCAGGAATTACAGAATGCAGAATTATGGGATACTCCAGAAAACACCTCAAAACTGTAGTGAGTACGAGACTGTGTCTGACATATTTCTGTAAGGAACTAATAAATCATTTTGTTCAAAATAGTATCAACATTATTTTTGTTGTTCTGCATAAATTGTACTGTACTTTACAAATAGCTGTATTCCATTTGGTTTGCTAGAGCAAGAGCTCTGGTACCGTGCATGCATCCTCAGTGATTTACTGGGACACCTAAATGGTACAGAGCCATCTTTAATGTTATTACTTACACCTGTGACAAGACTGTGAGAAAGGCTTACAGTATGTCAACACACATTCTAATATTTTAATACATGCATTGTGCAAAGTTGGACAACGTCACGACATCTGTGCTTTTAAGTTCTGCAGTGTCCCATGACAGACACACACACACACACACACACACACACAAACATAGAAGGGATCATGTTATGGTTGGCTTTCATTTCATATCTTTTCCTGCTTACATCTATAGTACTGCTAATGAGCAAATAAGGAACAGCTGCACAGTCAAATAATGGCTCACAAGAGAGGTCAGTTGGTGTGTGAAAGCAGTTAACTCACTGAGGACGCCTAGTGGGCAGGTGTTGTAACAGACGTGTAAAAGGAACAGGAAACAGTAAATCTGAGGTAGAAGAAAAGTAAAAGAAAGTCAGTGCAGGTACGGAATGGAAGTGTTTGTTCCTGTCTTGATGAAAGTCAAAACAGTTTTAAATACCCTGAAATTAGGCAGATGACTGCGGAAATTACCAGCATAAAATCAGCGATTGAGATTGCAAAATGTGTTGGATCCTCTTCTACAGTATCCTATCACAACAGCCAGGCCCTGTTCAGACCTGTTATCTTGTGTCTAGATGAATCCAGACTGTTCCTGGATCCAGCTGAGTCTAACTGCAGCTCACATCTGGCATCCGAATGTGTCTAAAATGTGTCTCGAGTGAAGTACCAGTATGATTGAATGACTTCAATTGTGTAATGTCAGATCTGGAATTCCATATATTTAACCTGTGTGACTGGCTCAACATTAACCAATGCCACCAGATTATTATGAGGTGTGTGTGTGTTTGTGTGTGCACGCATGTGTGTGTGAATGTGTGTGTGTTTGAGTGTATGTGTGTGTGTGTGTGTGTGTGTGTGTGTGTGTGTGTGTGTGTGTGCGTGTGTGTGTGTGCGCGTGCGCTCGTGTGTGTTAGTGTGTGTGTGCGTGCGTGTGTGTGTGTGTGTGTGTGTGGGTGGGTGGGTGTGCACGTGTGGGTGTGTATGTGTGTTAAAGTTTCGTGAGGCAAAAACAAGGGAGGATTGTCTAGATGCTACAGGTTAGAGCAAGCTGCAAGGCAAACAGCAGCACAAGGAGGCAAGCAAACAGAGTGGGTGGGGTTGTCAGGCTGAGATATGTGGGCAAAACAGTTGCAATTAGCAACTAGCAACTGGTCAGGGCTTCTTTTCATAAATCATATAGAGCACTGAGAAGTGAAATGGAAATATTTCAACAATCAAGTAAAAACCAGAAACTAAACAAAGCTTACTGAGGACATCCAGTGGATGAAAAAGGAGGCTGTTCACATACTTTCTATTACATAATATGAGACATACATTTTTCTCTATATCTTTTGTTGCACAGGGATTTGATCACCAATAATTTACTATGCATGTATGTATTGTGACAACATTGTGTTCTGTTTCGTAAAAGAGAAAGAGAGAAAAAGAGAAAGCTGCACTACCTAGTTTCTCTTGCTGTTGTGGTTTATCACCCAATTCTTTGCATGTTGCTGATACGTGTTTGTCTTCGTTGATCAAAGTGAAGGTGTGGATATGGTGTTATTACCCCTGTCCTACATCTAAGCTGTGATATAGGCCCAACGGTTGGGTGGACCACTAAATAACAGGTTGTCATACAGCTGCCATTGCATTTTGCTGTGTCTGTATGGCTTATTGTGTTATTCTGTAAAATGCATCAACTTCACACTTGATTCAGTGATTCGTTGCTGAGATACAGGTGGTTTGGTTTGTGTGTGAACATGACCACAAATGACATTACAGAAGTGAAAACAAACCCTCCTGTTTTTCAGATGATTCTCTTCTGGAGGACACAAGTTTCACCGCTCTTCTGCAGTGTTTGCTATGCCTCTTAAAATCATTTTTAGCCTTTTCTTGTCTTGTGACTTGTAGCTAAAAGAGCTTAAGGAGAGTTTTAATAATCTAAAGAGAATTTGAAAAAAGCAAAAAGGTGGTTCAAGTCAGCCTTTCGAAGAATAACACTATGCTTGAATATAAAAAGATCTTCACACAGAGTGGTCCATATCTGATTGTTCACTGCCCATATTTTTTAGTCAGTAAATATAATATTTCAGGGCTTTTGCCAGTTGTGAACAATGCTGATATCTGATAGAATGGAGAACAATTGATGACTTTACTGCTATTGTTGATGTCAGCTTATCAGTATCTGTGATATGTACATTACAAGATAAGGTAATCTACTGTTTCACTTTGACTGCTTCTGCTTACTAAATTCTAAAGCTTCCCCCTTCACTTTGGTACTTTTTTACAGTTTTTTGTGGTACATTTTTCAGAATTGACATCTAACCCAGTAACAGGAAACAACCCTGAAAAAGTCAGTATATAGCAAAAAATGGATTTCAAGAAACTGTTATCCCACCACAGAGACCATCAAAGACTGTAAAAAAGGTCATCTTTAGCCAGAATTATACAGACTGATTTGTGGTTTTCTCTGTGTGTATTCTTGACATGCGAGCCAACAGTGTTTCCAAGAGAGGACTGGAGGCATTTACAGATTTCTTAATTTATATTAACTTTATATAAGGTTAAAATGGCTTTCCATTATCAAGCTTACCGAAAATACCATTTAAAATGGGTTTCTGGTCAGAATTATCCATCAAGGCAACTTTGGCCCGGTTACTGTGTCCTAAAAATGAAAACCAGATCAGGCAGCTGGGAACAAAATTAGTAGTCTACAGCTATGCTAGCAGCTCAGGCTTTAAGCTAAATGCTAACATCAGCATGCTCTCATGCTCACAATGACAATGCTAATGCTGATGCTTGGCAAGTATAATGTTTACCATGTTCACATTTTTGCATTTAGCACGCTAACATTTGCTAATTAGCACTAAATCCAAAGTACTGCTGATACTGATGGCAATGCCTAATTTTTTTACTTTTGCAGGTTTTTGTTCATAAACCAAAGTATTCAACAAACTAAAGTTCTGACATGATGATAGCTAGATAAAAAAGTCACTGGATCACCAAAGTTATAACAATTCACTCTGAGGGTGACATGAATATCTGAACCAAATTTAATGGCAATCCATCGAATAGATGTTGAGACATTTCACTCCAACTAAAAATCTCATGTTGCCGCTAGAGGAAAAGTCAGAGGACGATCAAAGTCAGCTGGCATGAATGTCTGTGCAACATTTCATGGCAATGCCTCCAATAGTTGTTGGATATTTGAGTTATCGTAGTGGACTGATGAACATGAACAAACGTTACATTGAACAAACCAGTGAGTACTTCATGTCAACCTGCATTACAGGATTTCAGGACACAAAAATGGTTACTGATGCTATGCTGCAGGCTACAACACCCTCTTGTTCTAAATGCAGATATCGGATCTTATCTTGACATGATTGTCTTCTGTGCACTTTCTTACGTGCCCATCTTTATCACAGACACCATTTTTTATCTCAACCCCATGTGCTAAGAGAAAAACAATGCTGTGCCACACATGATTAGTTTTTATCTGTGTCACCATCTTTGGCAGCACACATATATTGATCATTATTTGAGTGTGTTGGGTTTCTTGTGTTATGTGGGAATGTTGTAGGCCAAAAGTGTGTTTGTTTCAAACTGTGCGGTGATACTTCTCCTTTCTCTGTCATTTCAAACAAATTATTCACTGAGGGTTGATACACAAACAATTTTATGTGCCATAGTTAACAAGTATTTAAGTATGCTATTTACAATTTAAATATCAAGTAATGATTTAGATGATGATTTACTAAAAATTCAGCAATTGCCTACATTTACTGGTAAAATATGCATTAATTATGATTTTAAAAGGTGAATATAAGTTACTTATTTTACCATCTAGTCCAAATATTACAGTTTCATGCATATTGGCTGAGTGTTAATGTTAACTGGTTATTTAATGTTACAAAGCATATTTTCCCAGCATTATTATGTAATAATTACCTTGTAAATATTAGGTCATATCGGTATTATAAATGCTTTTTAGACAGAACTCAAATTTCCCAGCCCTTTCATTGAACTAACAATGGCTCAGTTGCACCAAGGCCACATATGTGAAAGAAAATACACAATTTCAGACACAGTTTTATTCAGGACAATTAATCATAATGGAGGAATCAGATTAACAAAATGCAAAACATATAAAAGCACTGTAAATGATACAAGAATATGTACATAGTGGAAAAAAATATGGAGATGACTGTAACAGTCCAGTGAGATTATAAGTATGAATCACTTAAGCTTCATATATATTTTCATCATATTCATATACTGTAAAATAAGATGAGCCAACTTATGGAGACATTAGTACAAGTAAAGTACAAGAATGAAAATATGTTACAATCATACATCATTTATACCAGTTATAATTGTTTTGGTAGAAGCAAAGGAACAAAACCAGTCCTACTGAGTTTGGATCCAAGTCAACCAATCATTGTGATCTTTTTTAATAGTTTATGGTGTTGTGTATCAACAAGAATGCACAGACATGTTGGTTTTTTGCCCAATATAGTCTGAAGCAGAGTGGTGCACTGACTCAGTGGCATCTGATGGAGGAGTATACACAAGAGCAAGGATAGAATTTCTTTTTTCTCTTTCTCAACCAACAAAAACAAGACTTCTGTAAATAAAATTTGTAACCTGCTTTGAAAGCTTTTGGTAATATATCATTATATAATATATCATTAAATATCTGTATTTACAGAAGATAATTTGTTCAAATTTAAGAGGTGAATTCTGACATCAGCAGAGTGGACATGTGGATTTGCTTGAGTCTATGAGCCATTAATATATAAAATTTTTAAAAAAGGCACCATATCTCACTATATTAAATAAGACTTCTACAATTGTTTGCCCTCTTTCATATTTGCTCTTACTAACATAACAGGGCTTTAAGTCCATCTTTGCACAGCTAATTTTGTGTTAAGTAACCAATGCTAAATGGGGACAATGACATAAGATGCGACTTTGAGTCATAACAAGATTTTTACCTTTAAATGAGCAGATGATTAATATTATTAGTTACACCAGTTCTTTTCTAGTTATGCCAAGTCGAAATGTCTGCCGTGAAAAAAGTCTATTGGTCTATATAATATTATACGGCCTGTACAGTTTACAGTAACTGAGTAGTTTGTCAAGTAACTGCATTTTTTCCGCTTCTTTAAAGGGGGAACTCCACTGATTTCCTCTGACACATAAACATCATTCCTATAAAATGTGTTCTGCTGATCTTAGCAAGCCTAAGCTGAGGTCATCAAGATTGACTCAGAAAGCATGAAGATTGAAAGATGTGGGTGTTTACCAGGTAGGGAGGGTCTAACAAAAATATGCAATTGGTTGCATTAGAGTAGATGCAGGATCCAGCATTTATGGAGTTTAAGTCAAGATATCTCAGCCTCTGCTGCTCAGTTTTACTTTTAATCATGTCTATTGGTGTTGTTCTGTGTTAAATCATAGAAATTACATTCATAGGCAGCAAGCTAGAAAGTGGCATTTATTTTATATTGTAATGGGTTTTTTTTTACTTGCCCTTTGCAATAGTATGAGAAAAAAAGATTTTACGATATTATATCTCAGTAAAGTTAACTCAATAATGTTTCCTCAGATACAACACATTTCAGATGATCTCTACTCACATTCATCTTCAGTAAGGTAAGGTACTAAAGCATCATGCGCTGAATGATGACATGTTGTTAGAGCCGTCTGAAGACTTTAAGCCTGAGATGCAGAAATCTGATGTAGCACGTGATGTGCGAGAAGAGTGGATGTACCTTCTGCTAAAGCACCACAGGTCCACTATTATCTGGCGGAAGTGGTTCCTAAACTTCACCCCTATGAAGGCGTAGAGGATGGGATTGAGACAGCAGTGGAGGTAGGCTACACTCCTTGAAATAGCCAGAACTTGCAGTTTAATCCTTTCAGCCTCACAGCTCCTCTCTTTGAAAAGAGACAGAGTGTGGTTCAGCAGAGTCACGTTGTAGGGTAGATGACAAATGATAAAGACCACAACAACTGCCAAAACCACGCGAACAGCCTTATGCCTCTGGCTGCTCTGTGTTCTTAGTAAGGTGCACACAATACTTGAGTAGCAGAACATCATTATCACGAGAGGTAGCAGAAAGCCAATAGCCATCTGAAGGCTGGGGACCATCACTTTCATTAGCTTTGCTGTCTCATTCTTGCTGAAAGACAGCTGACACATCACAGTCACAGTCTCAACTCCCAGATTTTGCTCTTCAAAGCGTTCAGTGTAGATGAGTGTAGGCAGAGTCAGAGCCCCCGCAAACACCCAGACAGTGGAACAGATGAGGCGGCTGTAGATCAGGGTTCGTGAGCGAGCCCCAAAGGAGCGCCTTGCCTGAACTATAGCAATGTAACGGTCGCCACTGATGCACGCGAGCAGGAGCATGCCACTGTAGAGGTTAACACTGTAGGCAGACCTCAGCATCTTGCAAGCCACGGAGCCCATTAACCAACTGTGCTGCTCGTTGTATATGATAAATGGCAGGGCTACCACAAAGATCAGGTCTGCCAGCGCCACATTGAAGAGATAGACATCCGTCATCGTCTTTGTTCTCTTGTAGAATAGGTAAGTGACGATTACAAGGGCATTGCCAATCAGGCCAAAGGCACAGATGACAGAGTGGATGTAGGTTTGGGTGATGACCTCTGCAGGATTAGGGTCAAGGTCGCATAGCCCATCATCTGAGTAATCATCATAAAGTTCTGTGCTGTACTCATATCCTGGAGTCACCGAAGCCATTTTTAAAATCTGGATAAGAAAAGACAACCCTTAAGACCAAAGAGCAGATATTTGCATGGAAAAATTAGATTAACAGTTGCCACATTCAATAAGTCTCACATTATAAAGGGTTTATGAATTGTAACTGATGGTTAATAAATGATGTCTTTATTCTATAACAAATCAGTACTAAGTTTATCATTGTTTACCATTAAGGAAACTCTTAGATGGAAAGTATCATACATTTCTGACAAAACAACCACCCAGTGGGTACAATTAATTCCACAAATAGCAACAGCTGCACACTGCGTGGACTGGTTAAAACTCACATCACAGCATTCTGTCTGTTTATAGGACAAAATGCGGTGTTCTACTTCAGCTCTTCCTCTGGTTGTAAATGACCCCATTTCTGCCTCATTAGAAAGTAAGTGAATGCACAAAGAGGTAGGCTGCAGGTGGTTGCACTCTGCGCTTGTTCGACTTTAGACGCAGATATGATCCTATCAGCGCGGATCTTAAATGTTAACTGAGAACCAAGAAGTGTGTAGAAAGGTAACTGAGCTGTATCAAGGTCCGTAGAGACACCAGGAAACCCGATGACAATGAAAAACTGAGCGTGAGAATCATAAAAGTGACTAATTTCACTACTTTCACTACTTTTCTCTGCATGACACCAAATTTACAGCACTTTAATAAACACATGATTTATCATTTATGGAAATAGTATGAGAAACATATATATATATGTATATAGTATATGTCAACTTTCTTCTTCAAAAACATAAGATAAAGAACAGATAGTGGTATTATATCTCTTGTTTCAGCTCTTTCACTTCTCACATATCAGTTTAGAAAGATTATATATAGTACAGTGCAGTAGCCAATGAGGAAGGTAGTAGATTTTGCACATATCTGTTGGGGAAGATACTTTGATGAAACGGGAAAGGGACAGGGCAGACTCTGCCTTTTACATAGAAATACATTTTGAGAACTTCAAAAGCCCTGCAATAATTATTTCCGTTTTTTACAGTACTGTATGTTCTGTAAAAGTGTTCCGTCTGTCTGATTTTAATGTGTTATCTGTGAAGCCATTTAAAGCTTCAACGCTTCAAAATCCATTTCAAGCTTTAAATCTGCACATGCACTGTGTTAAAGAAATATTAAAGTTTAATTACCACATTTAGATGCTACCAAATCAATAATGCACAAAGAGTCATCAAAATACATTTTGCGATAACCAGACTGAAAAAAATTGAAAAGTAAAGGGTTTATATTTACCTTCAGAACGTTGATTCTCACGCAGCTAAGTTCTTTATCCTGTGAATCTGATGTTTGATGCCAAGTCAGTGGAAAGTAGAAAATAAAACTCCTGTATCACAGCCTTTTATGAGGTTAAAGATCCGGGTGGGAGGTTTAAATCACAAATACTGTACACTTCAAAAGAATATAAATGGAAGAAGAAGATAAAGCTAAACTCTTACAGGCTCTGCCACTGTGTGAATACAATGCTTAACTGATCTTCCTGCTTTTGATCTCAAACTCAACTGTGTCTGCTGCCCACCTATTTTTTTTAGAGATCCTCTTTATCTGATGGGCCTGCTGTTTACCTACACAAGAATTTGTATCACAAATTCATCACAGGGACATTCCCACTGTGCGCTCAATGCATATTTGTAGGTTTCTGACGTCTTACCAAGCACAATTTCAACAGTTATCCTAGTCAGTTTAAAAAATTGTCCTCTTTGATTGTTCTTCCCTTCATTTTCTGTTTTAATTTAATTATAAAAAATCCTATACATCTTTATTCCCTCTACTCTTTTCTTTTTGTGTTTTTCTTTATGATTCATATTTGTAGGCTTTGAGCATTTGCTCCATTATTAACACTGATAACCTACTGAACCTTTAACTTGTCACTAAAAAACCTACTATATATATATATATATATAGAGAGAGAGAGAGAGAGAGAGAGAGAGAAAGAGAGAGAGAGAGAGAGAGCTAGATATAGATATAGATAGATAGATATATAGATACACACACACGAGACAAAAATCAGTAAATATTTGCTACTATGTAACCTGCACAATAATCCGTGGTTCAGCTGCTTTTCCCAAGATGACCAGCAGAGGGAGCTGTTATGTCAGTGGATAGTAGAAAATAAGTGGCCTTTCAGACTGAAGAAACTTTGGAAAAAATGCATCATAATGCCGTATTTAACATTTACCTACAGTAGTTGCTGACAGGATGCTAGATTGACTTTGACTATTGGCAGTGGTTTAGTGGAGGGTAAAATCATCTCTTTTATACTGTGTATGTAACCATCCATATTTTGTGCGTCACATCAAGTTTAATGATATAAGCTTCATGTGGTATACTGTCAATGTACATAACCTACACCACAGGGACTAATTGCAAACTGAGTTCAAGTGTTTCTGTGGGAGAAGTTTTTTTCTGTTTAAAGTGCACAGAAGCTTTATGTCATAGAGAAGGAACTTTATGTTGAAAATGAAATCCTAATTATCATAACTGTCAACAAGTGACACCTCTGAATGCAGTGTAGGGCAGCTTTTATTGCTCCAGTTCTCTCACAGTAACTATAGAGACAAACAAACACATGCATACACACCTACACACATACAAAAAGAAAGCATTATAATTTCACAGAGTGTAAAGAGGTAATTGAAGGGCAAATGAAGGTTTTTGCAAGAAGGTGAGACTAAATTAAAGGGAAAACGGTTTACAAGAAGGTGGGAGTAAATTGGGAAGGATGTGTTGAGAGATTCAGGAGTCTGTGAGCTGAGACAAGCAAGACGCTGAGAGTAAGATGTTAGCCTTCAAAATAAAAGCATTTCAGTGGAGAATAACAACTCATCTCTATAATGTACAACTGACTACTGTAAAGAAATGTATAGAAATCAAGTCTGTCAACATACATGCTCAATAAATTGCCCAGGTAACATGGCTTACATTGTTGTTGTCACACACAGAACAGCTGGAGCAGATGCTGCAGGGTCCTGGACCATCAGGACCATCAGGGTCCTGGACCATCAGTGGACCCAAAAATAGTCAAATTAGTAATTCCAACTAGAAGACATAGTGAAACATGTTTAACTGCATATTTATAGGACAGTAGCCATTCAGTGTTAAAAGTTTCATGATGGAGGAGTCATGACCTCTGGTGCATTGTTCAGATTGAATAATTGGATTACATAAATATAGAAAAATATAGCAGGGTCATGGCTATCATGGAGGGCACTGAGGGCATGTCCTGGGAATTTTAGCAATACTATACTACAGCTGAAACTATTAATCAATTAATTGATTAATAGTTAAAATTCATTTCCTAATATTTTGACAATCGATTAATCGTTTCAGTAATTTTTAAGCATAAAAATAAAAATACTGGCTTATCTTTATATGATAGTGAACTGGATATCTTTGGGAGTTTGGACTGTTGGTCAGATCAAACAACATATTTGTATATATCACCTTGGACTCTGGGGATATATGCTGGTATTTTTTTTCACTATTTTCATTTTACTTTACTTTTTTTTTCTTTATATAAAATAAATACTTACTCAAATGAAGGGTTTCTCCAAAATATTATTTTCACTGACATTCTTCAGTTTTAATTTCTGTGGGGAAAACTTTGAAACAGCATTCAGATCTTAATGTTGGCAAATAAATAAATAAATAAATAAAAACAGAAAATATAATTTAAACAGTCACTGAGTGAATCAAATGATACAATTCCAAGAGCATTATGTATAATGCAATTTTATTTTGTATTAAAAAAAAGAATAAGGAATAAATCAACAAATGAATGAATAAATAACATAAAATCAATCGATAAAATACATGGATTTAATTTTGAAAGTGTTGGTCGGAAGCTGCACCTGTACCTGTGGTGGGACCGGTGCACCACACACCGGGTGTGGACGCAACAACCCGCTCTGCAGGTTGTCCCGCTGTGTGAATCAGCGGCTATAAGTAGGACAGCTCTCCACATGGTCTGATAGTCGTGCTCGCACTTCCAGACATCATGAGCAAGTCCAGCACGCTGAAAGTAAAGAAACTGTTTAAGATAAAGTCACCGGATAAAGAAAACAAGGAGCTGAAGCGAGGGGGCTCCCACAAAGATGGAGCAGCGACTTTACCTGCGAGCCCCGGTCCCATCAGCCCGGGAGACAACGCCACACTGCCCGCTGATGTTTCACCCATTTCCCCAAAAGAAAAGAAGGGAAGGCGGCTGTTGCCGTTCAGGCTGAAACGGAAGAAATCTAAACGCAAAGAGGAAGGAGGAGGAGGAGGAGGAGGAGGTGATGTCTTCTTCCCTGAGACTGATGAACTGGACAGCTTCAGCAGCCAGCTGTAAGATAAAAACAAGTTCATTCATTTTCCTTATTAGACTTTTTGAAGCCCTTCAGGCTGTTCTACGAGTTAAAACACTTCTTGGAACATAATTAGCCATGAACTTAATAATTAAGTAATTATAAACTTTTATTATGATGTATTTCATGACCACTGCTTTAATGCCATGCAGATGCTGTAGATAAATAAACCACCACAAATAAAGAAAATATTGTTGTCATGAAATGTAATCTATGTAATAATTCACTCTGCAGGCTGGGTGACACCAGTGCAAAAAAACATCAAAACAAAATCATACATTTCTCATATGTTAATGCAAGTGACTTCACAGTGAAGCTTATGGAGCCCATGGAAACTCCCTTAGGGGGCCTCTGGCAGGCTCTAGACCCCACTGTAGAAACCAGTTCAACACATTTCACATGCTGACAGAAATGAAGGAAGCAGTGAAGTGTGTGAGTAGAAGCATCTCACAGAGCGACTGTTTTCCCCTCTGGCTCTTTTTGAAAAACTAACCACTGTGGCATTGAGCTGTGGCTGAGCTCGTTTAGTCATGCATCACTCGACTTTGAAAATTGTAGAGAGTTAAACAGACACAGAGTGGAGGGAGTGCAGCTGCCACGCAGAACGGGAGAGGTTATTGTCTCCTATGTTTCCCACTGTATCTTCTCTGTGAGGGAAGATGTGGAAAGTGAACGTGAAACGCAGACTGACTCCATTCTCCGTCCTTAGGTGCCCTCGGGTCAGGCACTTGACCCCTCACCCCTTCAATCTCACACATTGGTCAACAGTGCAAGACTGTGCTTGCATTGGGCAGCTCTGTGGTGGGACCCCTGGATCTGTGTGAATGTGAAGCAGTAAATACCCATGCTGAGTCACTCTTCCCTGGATAAACTTAAGATTCAAAAAGAAATGGGTTAACCTCAAGCGGTTATAATAATGACAGAGAATTTTCCAGTGCTTTATTTATTCCAGATACTTCCAGTTCTCTCTTTAACTTCTCTTCAAGCATGTATTTAGATCCACATTGTTCCATGTCCAAAACCTATTTGTTGGCATCTATTTCCTGTGACTCAGGTTGTACTGTCACCGTTGTCAACAGGTCAACCCACACTGATAGATGCTGTGATATGCGGAAGGCAAGCATTGTATAACATTTGATGCTCAAACAAAAAAACCTGCCGTGGGGGTATGAAACATTTCCCTGTTCTGTCCAAACACATGTAGCTCAATCAAATTGATATTGTATCTGAACAGGTCTGGATCTGAGTAAATATGTCTAATAGAGCAGCAGACAGAGCTGGGAAGCTAGTGACACATGCGCACATGACACTGTGCACACAGGTGTGAGAGGTGAATGGTGCTTGTTTATTGACTTGGGAACATAACAAACCCTTAAGTCATATGATGTGCAGTAGGGCAGCACAATTAATTGTATGATTGGTATGGTTGTGTCTTTCCCACTCAGCGTGATTGGGTGTGGTATTGTCGCTTGATATGAGAGAGCATCAAGTCAGTGATTCTTGTTCGCTGGTGAACTTGTTAGTTAAAGGACGGGTTCACAGTTTCTCAGGTCTGTCTTAAAACAACAGTCAGGTGTCCAAATGAACATTGAACAGGTTTTTGTTGCCGTAATCATTCCTCCTGTTCACACTGATCATTAGAAGATTCCTTCATAATGCACTTACAATGGAAGTGATGAGGGACAAAAGCATTTTCTTTACATTTGGAGTAATGAAATGTAATACTGTGGTGGGTATGGATACTAGGGGCAGAGGAACCCTGACATATTATCATCTCTTTATGTTGTTATGGCTAAGGTGTTAGGAAGCATGTTGCCTGCTTATGCATCCAGCAACATTATCGTCCCGTTGTAGTTGTGTTTCTGGTCACCTCTGTGCATTTCCACAGTTCAGCAGGAATTTTAAAGTGTTTACCCCATTTAAAGTCCCCCTCCAGTCAAAAATGTGTTTTGCTTATTGTTGCATTACTGGGATGTTTGAGCTTCACGGTGCAGAATGACTAGAAGACTGTTTATTCACCTGTCAAAGGAGAAAGTTTCTCAAAGTCTCAACATGAATCTCAGTTCCAGATGTGCAGGTACGAGCATGATTTGTGACATCACAACTAGTTTGAAACAACACATTAGACAGAAAATATTATTCAAAGCAGAGTATTTTTATATATCTTAAAATATATCTGAATGGGATATTTAATCTAAGTCATTAAGTCATTGTCCAAGCAAATCAATGAGCAGGACTGCTTTATGGTGATATTGGATTTTTGCATAGTTTTTGCATGTGTGAGGTGAAGTGCTTTGATTCTTCAGGTATTTAATTTACTGGATTAGCCAAAAACACACATTCATGTCTGGTTATTTTCCACCTGATCAGATTTGTAATACATTTTTTAAGAAAATGTACAATGTCATGATACATGTTGTTATTGCAATTTAAAATGACATATACCATGATAGTGCATTTTATTTCAATCATCCACTCCTTGTGTAGCCAAAGTCAGACATGACTCACTTTTCTAAGCCACAGAACTTCTTTATCATCCAAAATGTGTAACAAGACAAGAGTGAAAATTTTACCTGACAGCTCTAGATGAAAAGTCGTAGGATGATCAAAGTAATTTCCATTCATCCGTTGAATGTGTGTACTAAATTTCATGTTAACTCATTCAGTAGTTGTTGAGATATTTCAGCGTGGACCAAAGTGGTGGATCGAACAACTGATCGACCGTGTTGTCTACACTGAAGAGATATTTTCAGTCTTTGGATAGCAGCTCTGCATCAAGCACTGCTTTGCTAGTTAAAGGGCTACAAACTATCATCCTGCAGTGACTAAGTAATTAACTTTGACAGTTTTCAGTTCTACTGTCGCCTTAATGGTTAAGGAAGATAAAGGACTTTCATTGATCTCATGCAGAAACATGTGGCAACCACCAGTGTGCTATTGTGTAACTGATACACCAGTCTTTCCACATCTTTAACCTATGGTGCTCATCGACAACCATATCAGCGTTGCAGTAACAAAAACTCAACTCAAACTCTCTGTTGTTGTTTTCACCTACAGTATTATTCAAAAATTCATTCAAAGTTTCAAACACTTCCCTCACCCCAGTCACTGCAGATGTAAAGTCACATGTTTTTAACCTGGTATTCATGACCTGCCGAGTCAGTTTATTCACGATTGAGCAAATATACACACCTGGGCCATTCAGGCAAAGGCTCTATATTCTATAGGTAAGGTTAGGGCTGGGCGATATGGACCAAAAATCATATCTCAGCATTTTTAGGCTGAATATCTCAGTATTTTCAACGAAATGGGCTAGATGTTCAGTTGTAAGTCAAAACCACATGTGAGATATCACAAGCACTTTTTATTAAAACATACTGCGTTCAAAATAAAATGCAAAGACCGTTTTCTTCCCTGTTTGAAAATATACAGCTGCACAATGCTGTATATCAACATGGAAAAGAAAAATGATAAAACAGCCTATATTAAATAAAATAGGCCTATCTCTGAGAATGAGACTTGAAGTGCATTCTCTACAGATGACTGCTCATCTGATCTTTTAAATTTGAATCATCTCCAAATAATTGAACCCTTTTTTTTTTTCTTTTTTTTTCTTTTACAAACCAGATTGTCTTCAGCAGTGTGGACTGGTGCTTTGTTTCCCTCCATGTTGTAGGACTTGTGAGTGAGTGGGGCCGGGTTTGCGTGCAGAGGGAGAGTGGGGGTGGGGTTGTGCAGAGAGTGCAAGAGAGGAGATATGCAAACACTGGCCTGGCTTTACAGAAGAAACCAGTTATATATTTTGACACAACATCAAACTATATCGATAAAAACAGTATGGTCTCATCCTATATCTCCTTTTAAAATATATATATACCGTAAAAGGTCGATATACTGCTCATCCCTACCCATGGTGTAGAAACAGATACAACACTGTCTTATCAGTGAAAAGACTGTTTTGTAAGAGAATGAGATCATTTTAGTTTGAGGCATGTCTTGTCAAAATGACAGAGGTGAATTATGTCACAGTGCTTTTTAATTTCCAGGGCTGTGACTTGCTGGAATTTGACCAGTATAGCACTTGAAAAGCTTCAAGTACTGAGGGAGCAGGGAAAGAACAGCCTGTTCAAACATACTGATAATACTGAAGGACTGGAAAAGGCTCAGAGTTTGTTTTTGTAGACTGCTTGTTTAAGTGTTTAGGTGTGAGGATACATACTTGGGCCTTTTCTTCAGCATGACTGCAACTGTATTAAAAAAGGTCTGGGGGTGTGTGTAATAAGCTATCCATTTCACTTGTCAGCTTTAACCCAAAACTAAGGTGACGCTGATGCAGTGTTCCAAAATAATTTAATCTGGCAGACAAGATAAACATGTCACACCCTTCAACAGAGGCTGTGGATTCCTTCCCTTGCAGCTTCTAGACAGTCCCTAAGGGGGGGGTGTGGATGTTGAAACACCCCTCCTCCCCCACCCCCCCACCCCCCACCTGCAGTCGCACAGCAATGCAGGCATTAAGAAGTAAATCTCGCTTAATGCAAGACTTGAAGATGAATTATGAATGTGTTGATCATGACTCAAATTCATGTGGTACAATACTTGTGTGTACTAGCCCAGTTAGACTTAATTCATTTCTGTTAAAATCCTTTTGATGCCTAACAGACTTTATATATATATCATATGTCTATGATGATGTGATTTATATACTAAAATATCCAGGAAAAGGAAACTTCACACTGTGTAAAATGTTCATGGAGAGTTTCCTTGCTGTCGATTGTCGGGGCTGGGTAACTTTTGCGTTCTGTTAAAGAAGTAAGAAAACCTCATTCAAAGTCCCATTGATGTAATAATGCTAATTACTTAAAAGATCTATACTTGGGACATAACTTAAACAGTATGTTGTGTGGTTCACTCCATATGTCAAGATAAGGGTGGTACCTTCAAAAAAATCTAATATTGTTCTGTATTGTTCTGTCACTGTTTCTGTTTTAAGCCGCCTTTAATGAAAACCTTTTCCTGTAGTGTGAAAGGTCCCCGGCTCGACGGAAGTGACGAGTCATGTGATTCAAGCAGCTAGTTCAGATATCTGTAGTGCATGCCAATTTATCTTAGAATATAAGTAAACTCCAGAAACACATTTCATTTTTTCAGAAAGACAGATGAAAGAAGTCCTGAATGACAGCGTTGCAATAGTTACAGAAGCTAGTGGAACAGAGGCTAACTGGACGTGACGTCAGGACTTCAGCTCTCTATGTGATAGAGATTTCTGGATTTCTGGTACCAATACTAAAACAATACTTTTTTGATACATAACCTTGAGGAATAAAAATTTGTTCTTTTCATGTAATAAAAGAAGCCAAAGTTCTCAAATATTAAATATTGCCTACAAAACAAGCAGCATGACAAGACCTTTGTCTTGATTAATTTTGATCACTGAAGTTTTTTCTCATACAATTTAAAATCATACAATTTAAACATGGATACACATCAGTACCAAATATGTCAAAGTAGCATTGATAGAGTTGACAAAAGATTCAGTGCTGGGCTGTTGAGTGGGTTTGCTAAGAAACTAAACCTACAAACATCAGTCATGAATCCCCCAGACAGGTGCAGCTGGATTTTGAGGCTTATACTGTCTTTGAAAGTGAAAGTGTTTGTGTGCATAACATGGACAGAGAAGCTGTGAGCTGAGTGACCTGAGCTGTGTCTCAGTGCTATAAATGCACATCTGTTCACACCTCCTCATTCACATGCAAACAAGGACGAGGCAGGTTTCCATCGGAGGAGACACTGCACCACTGCTGTTTTCAGACAAACAGTGACAGTTCCAAATATAGTGATGATTTCCATTTACATATTCAAGTCAATGTACTGGAAAGGGCTCACTAAGGTAGTACGGTCTACTATCAGCATTCTGTATGTTCATACTTCCATTTTGTGTTTAAGTGTTCAGATTGATCCTCTTCAGATTGGCTTTTGGAGAATGTAAGTACAGTATTTGTTCCATACTCCATAAATTGTGTGTTTTAAAAGTGTACCAGTCTTGAAACGTTGCATACGATGCAGATTTAATCAAATACATATAATCCATCTCTTAAAATAAGAAATAACACATTCTTCCCCATACAATTCATAAACAATAAAACACACCCTTGTCTCTGGCTGTTAGCAATGGCTCTTTTGAAATGCCATGTTTGATATAGTGTATATGCTCCCTTAATGTTAGCTAATGCATAGATATAGCTGTGTAGCTGACTTTATGACTCTTCTCTAATTGTGTTGCTGGTATATTATGTTTAAACATCTAAAATGATCCCATTGTCCTTTGTGGCCACTGTTCAAAAGTGCAAAAGTTATATATGCTCGCTTTAAAGCAGTACTAGCTCATGCTAATAATTCAATATTATTATATATTGACTTTCAGTGATACCTTAACCTAATTATATGATCATATCCTGTTATTGCTTAAACTGCTGCCTTCTGCGGCTGAGAATTATGCTGATAAGAGCCGAGAGAGAGAACCAAAACAGTAAAGCTTAAGGCCGGAAAACCAAAACAAGGAGCTTAAAGATGCTTAGACATTCTGTTGAGTGTTGGTAGCTGCAGAGTTGGGGGATAACGCTGTGGGTTTGTCACTATGATACCCCATTTACACCTGGCATTAAAATGCAATCTGTGTCTGGATAAAGAAAAACACATGTTGGCAGAGGTTTCCTTGACCTGGGACACAATATGTTTATTGATAAGTCCACCAGCTCCACCCGGCTAATTTGTATATTGAGATCCAATCACAATGCAGACACAGTTGAGTAAATGAGAACGTATATTAATATCAGGTTTAAATGCAAAGACCCATAGATCGGATGACTGGATCCAGATAATGTATCCAGATCCAGATCACATGTTAATACCAGGTGTAAACGGGGCCTGTGTGACCCCTTTCACATACAAGTAGTCATGTGATCCATTGTTATTAGAAAAATATTGATCATAGCAGCTTTGTGAGAAGAGGCTCGTCTGCTGCACCACATCACAGTAAAACACAGATTATTCACAACATTTTCTATATTGTAATATATTTATAACCTCATTAATATCATGATAGTGATTTCAGCCATGTCACCTGGTTCTGGCACTGCTACAGTATCTGAAATATTATTGATTAAGAAGCTTTCCCAGTTTTGATACAGCAGTTACTTAACACACACAACTGTTGAAATGAAAAAAAATACCAGTATCAGCTATTGCTACAACGGTGATATTCCTACTTTTTAAAACAATCTCTGTTAAACTGATGTGAAGCTGTCAGTATCATAGATGTCATTTAAATTAAACTACTTTAACTGAAGCATGTGTGTCTTAAAAATCTCCTGCCGTCCCGGTGCAACAATCAGGAAGTTCAAAAACAATGGAATGGAGAAGTCAATTACACTTAAAAGGAAGCATTTATGCCATACTAGTAGCATTCTACAATAACAAAAGAAGAGCTTGATAAGTAATTAAAGTGATCAATTGTGATGCATTTTCCACTGACAGGTCAATATATTATTTGCAGATCAAACAAGCATTGTGAACTCATGCAACTAACACCTTCATAGTAGAAATGTGCACTACCTACCGTTTTGTCGATTGTTACTTTATCTTTCACCAACAGTTGCAGAATTATCTTTTACGTTTGACAGGAAGCGGCACATCAAAGAATTTGTATCGTATTGTGCATCCCTCTTTGCATATTGCTGAGAAGCATGATGTGTGGCACAGAGAGACAGAAAGGAAGGATGATCAGGGTTGATCCAGTTTTTTTTTTTCTTTTGCAAAGTTTTTTGAAACTTATTATTATTATGATTAACAAACCAAATAAGTATGTGAAACCATTCAATAATAGAAAAAAGCTGTTATAACAGTGAAGTCTAGATAACTCGGAGGTCAAGTGGCTGGCAAAACATATCTTGAGCAAAATATGCTTAGTCATTTGCTGTTCTTCAGGTCTCAACAGATCTACCTTCAGTTGTGCTTGAGTTCATACTCCTACCTGTTTTCTTCTCTCTCTTATTAAGAGTCTCTCTGCAGGAATGCACTTACCCAGCATAGCGTTTGCCTGGTAGCACTTTGTAGCAGATCAGATAATAAGTAATGACTCACTGCAGATTGATTCACTACCGCTGCTGTTTACTGTAACTTTTTGAACATCGCCGCCAAATCTTTAGGGGCCTTAAACAGGTACCACCATCAAACCACCTATTCTGTACCAGTGGCTCTGTTACAGATGCTTACATCTGTTATAGTATTGAATCTTGGTCAGTTGGATGCTAACTGTTTGTTTGTTTTGACCTGCACAGATATTGTAGAGGGACTGGGAGGAAGGAGGGTGTGTAGGCGTGGTAGAACAGACGTTTGCTATAGTGAGGATTCAGAGGGAAAACAAATAAATTCCATCACATGTGACGGATATCGCTCCAGGGAGCAGGTTATGAAATGTGGTGTTTTATGTTTTAACTGTTGAGAAGGATGAGAAACAGGTTAGTGGGTTGAGAAGTAGTCGTTCTCTCTACAGAAACTGGGTTGTAAGTTAAAATATGTCTTTTTTTTCATCCTGCATCTATCAATCGCCTGCATGTGTCAAGTCCATATTACGCTGTTCAGTCTCATGATATTCTGTTAAACATGATCTATAGTCATTTATCACAACTTTCACAAACTCTCATTAACTAACTCTGGTTTAATGAATCACATGTTGTCTGCTCTGGTGCCACCCTGCTTAGTGATTGACAGGTGCAGTTCACTAAGATCCTTGGTCATTATACATCTTCTTCCATCTAATTGATTATAGTTGACAGATCTATCTATAGCTAAATGAGAAGGAGGCGTAAAGGCGCTTAAAACTTACCTGTTACTGACGAAATTACAAAAGGAACAAGACCCGGGGATTATACTGACTCTTTAGGCCTTGGTTACAGTATTTTTTAGCCTTAATCTAGGGATGACAATGTCTGTCCACCACTTTGGTCCAGAGTGAAATATCCTATCAAATAGGGAATAGATTGACATGAAACTTTGTAGAGACATTTAAGGTCCCCAGGAAATGAATCCCAAAGACTTTGGTCACCTGAGTAGAGCTACAACTACTAGTCGACTAAACAGCGAGTTGATTGACAGAAAATTCATCACCAACTATTTTGACAGTCGATTCATCGTTTTGAGTCTTTTTTTTCCTTTATTCCTCTATGATAGTAAACTGAATACCTTTAGGCTGTGGATTGTTGGTCAGACAAAACAAGACGTTTTAGGTCACAGTCATGGCCTCTGGGAAACAGTGGTGGACATTTTTCACCTTTTTCTTTCATCTTTTAGATCTTTTACATCTTTTAGACTAATCAATTAATCAAGAAAATAATCAACTGATTAATCGATGATGAAAATAATCATTAGTTGCAGCCCTGCACCTGACTTTTTATGTAATGCCACCATCGGGTTGACCATTTTTTTAGGGAGCCGAAAAGAGGAATTCCACAGCCAAACACGTTACATACTGTAAAAAATAGGTATCAGCGATGTAACATGCATTTCTGTGATTGTCATATATCCAGTGCAGCTTCACTGGAGTTAATTGGTAGCTATTTTAGAGTTTTAGCATTCTGAAACACCAACAGCACTAAAGCTGCAAACATTTTGCTCCAACTGCTCAGCAAACATACACTGAGAAATCTATTGTAAGATGCAGTGATACCTCTTTCTCCATCGATAGTAGTGTCAGTAGTGGTGTCATGGTGGCTAAGGGGCAAAGACATGTACCATGTAAACTGCAAAGTCCCCAGTCTGAGTCCAGCCAGGGACCTTTGTTGCATGTCATAGCCCTCTCTCACCCCACATTTCCTGTCTGCTTCCCAACTACATATTATCAATTGAAGAGAAAAATACCCAAAAGCATCCTCAGTAGACCTGAGCGCGATACAACAGGAAGACATTTTCTCTAAAGCACAATTTCCGTTTTTTCAACAAGGAAAAACTGCAGCTCTTGCTTGTAGTTTTGCCAGTGTGATTGCTCATCTTGTACATGTTGAACCCACAGCTGAATACAGCACTACAAATTACAACTCTCTCCTTCTGGTCAAAGTCTGTGGTCGAAAGTCAATTTGGAAAATGCAGGAAATCAAAGGTCTATTTCTGGAGTTTGGGGAATCAATATAAAAATATATTTTTACACAGAAGGGGTTAATTAAAAAACTGGTTTTATAAAACTGGTTTTATGTAGTAATTTAAAAATGTGCTCTGTCTCAGTCTGAGTCTTTACAGTCTCCATCAATGCCAGTCAATTGATGTGCCAGATGATAATAACATGTCAGGTTATAAATCACCCACATCACCCCACCTGTCTGCATTGTTTGCATTAACAACATTTTTCTGCTCAGGCTTCATGTGTGAAAATGAAAATAGTTGAAGCCGAGGAGTGTGCAGAGATGGCGACGTGATGAGCAGAGGAGGTTGTGTGGAAATGTGACAATACTTGAAAACGTTTTTACATTTGCAGGGAATTAGATGTAATGATCCAGTGGTATTTATACTTTCTTGAAACATCCACGTAAAGGTCCAAGCAGGTTTTCTTATTTCAGGCATCAGATTTCTGATGGTAAAACATGATTACCTGGCCAAGTATAAGCTTTGCTGGGTTTCTGAAAGGTTTTATCTGCATGAAGATGCCAGATACTGTAGTTATATGTCTGTTCTATCTCTGTGTACAATAGTACATGGAAGGCTGATATTGACGTCATTCTTTAGAGTTATCTGATTATTGATCAGACTGCATGTAAGTCTACCAACACCATCTCACAATTTTAGCTTTGCTCGTTGTGGTTTAGTGAGCGATTAAGAATTAGTTTTAAGTAAGCTGCGCAACAGATGGCTGACGGATCCTTCCTTAACTGATTCAACAACATGAAACTTTCCCACAGCTGATCAGATAAACACACCACACGGCTATCTCTGGTCCTCTGAAACTAGAAAAGCGTGTGGTGGAAAAAATCTTATTTCTCTTAAACTTTCCACCAAAAATCAGTTTCTAGATAAACTTGGAGATGAATTGGCTGTACAGCTGCAGAATCATGTTTCATTTTTTTATTTACTTTGTCTAGTTTGGATGTTTTTAACAAGGTTGGGTGTTGTCGAGGTGGAGATTCACATTATCATCGAAACACTCTCTGCTTTGTTTTGTATCTAAATGGGCTAAACCAATGTGTAGGAGTCTGGCTGTGTGCAGAGGCCACACACTACTGGGGTTTGATAGTTATTTGACCAGTATGGCACATACTGTGTAAATGCATCTGATTTCCTACCTGAACCTGATTAACTCAAAGCCGTCTGTGTTTTGCGTGCATGTACTATAAATGTGATTATGCACATGTTGCTACAGTATTTGATGAACCAGGCCTAAATCAGTTGGATTTAAATAATCATCAGTGGATTATTTTAAAATAACAGCTACCACACCAACAGCTATCGGAGCTACCAGAAATACACCTCCAAACACAGTAGCTAATACCAGCTCTACTGGTGAAGCTGTGCCAGATTCTCACAAGCATATTGTGCACAGTATATGCTACTACTGTGAGGAGGGTAGAGATATTTTACCAGCTGTGCCTAGATGTGGTAGTGGGCTGATGATGCTATAAAGGATGATTTATGGCCTTAAATCTAAAACTGATTGGAGAATGTTGAAGTTTTTAATTGGGGATGGATTGGTATTATTTTCAACAAAAGAAAAGAAAATGTTGACATTCAGATACTCCGACTTGTCTGTTAGTGTTTATTAGTGTTTGTGTGTGTGTGTGTGTGTGTGTGTGTTGTGTATCTGGATTTGATTATTTGTTATTTACTTACAATATAACCTATACTCTGTTGGCTGTGTAAGCTGAATTCAATTCATGCACAATATCAATAGTAGTTTCCCATTATTTTGTAGAAGGGAGTATTTCCATGTGAATCTTTCCTTAGCTGAACAATGCTATCTTGTGTGTGCATGTGTGTTGCATGGATGTCTGTTTCTCTTATTGTCAGTCAGTGTTTGTATCCTGAATACATTTTGATGTGTTATGGTCGTGCACTGCACATTGAATGGCCAGGTGTTAACTCCAGCATTTATAAGCCGCTCATTGTTGCCCTTTTGTGTTGCAGTAGGCCCTCAAACACAGCCGTTAGAATCAAGGTGAGGGAGCAGCAAACAGGCAGGTATAACTAAAGTAAACATGAAGTGGCTTTGGTCCTGAAACACATACTTGCTTTTGAACGTGTGCCCATGCATTCACTGGTGGGTTTCAAACACAGAAGCTAATATACAGTGTACTTTACACACAAGCACACATTCATGCAGAGTCACAGTTCTCACACAAACACACCTCTGGGACTGTGAAAGGAGTGGTTTTTAACAGTCCAGTCGGGATTAGGCAAGCGCTGTGAACTGACACATGTTTTTCCATGGTAAAACAAAGTTCTTATTGTTAAAGGAATGTTAGGCATATAGTAGTTCATCATCATTGTTACAACACTGAGCACACACATTTGGAAGACATGCAGTTTTATCTGCCCTACTGTTCTGAAATTCTCTCCTCCAAACTTCTCTTCTTTTCACTTTGCATTTTTGAAAAATGTGCCCAAAGCAAGAATAAATCTGGCATTTTTATTCATGTGTGAGAAGGTATCATCTTACAGTCTGTAGAAATGATTTTATGCATTCTGAACATGTCCAAAAAATGTAAAAGCTTGGCATCAACATGTCACATTATTGCATTAAAAGTCCTGACAGTACTTCATATGGAGGCTCATTACTGCTGGGGAAAAAACGGTTATTATAGACATGGACATGTCTATAATAAAAAAGCCTGAAGTCTCCTCAGGAGGACGTGTATGAGGTGAATTTGAGTCAAAAGTGGTAATCCTTCTCAGAGTCATAACTCAGTCAAATCTTAACACATGAAACACATATCGATATCATTCAGTGTGACTTACACCGAGGATATAATTATCCTTAAAATTCCACATTTTTAAGTTTCTTTCTGTATTGAAGTGATCCAGTGATAGTTGTCTGTACATTCATGGCCACAGGAACTGCTAATAGCTAATTCAGCATACTTTTAATGAAGCCAATTTGCCAAAACATCAATAAATATAGCGTTAGGTTTAGAACAGGGCTACTTTTAGCTGACATTACAACAGCCCATTGATGAGCTTTTATGGGGTCTTGCTACTAGTATCTAGTATTTGACTTACCATGAGTATTATCATGTATCAGTGTTATATCAGCAGATATAACACTGTCTCCTTTAATTATAAGAATAAGAGGAAGCAAGTTTGAAATAGACCATGGGGAAAAGAGAGCGAGTGAGAAAATGGAAGCTAGAGTGTATGTGGGTTTTCTCCTCCACTTCCAAAGTCAACATGTCAACATTATGAGCTGCCATGGTAACCCTGTCATCTGCTCGTACTTGTGGTAACAGCACTGTCTCTCTTTTCCCCAAGGTGACTGAAACAATACTGTATGCATTTTATTACTTCCGCAGCACTTTGCAGGATGGAGTGAATGTGTAGTTGGCTCCATACTGCAAGTGCAAGATAGTTTGGCTTTAGTTTTTCCAAAGATGCATCGTGTCTGCAGTTGAGTTAATGCATTCACAAACATGGTGGCTTGGTTTGCACTGCACGCCATCATACGAGTGATCGGTCCAAGTGGAAGTGTAGTGGCTGCAGCCTACTGGTTGTTCCAGACCCGCCCAGCATCTGGCAAACACTCGGCCCTGCAGCAATTGTTCCAGGCACTCCCCAACGCACAGTCAGCCTTACAAACAACAACTGTTTTGGATTCATGGTGGGAAGCCACGTTGGAGCCTATTTATATATTTATCATTTGCACTTCAGGTTGTTGCAATGCTTTGTTTTATAGATGCATTAAAGGAAACTTCTGTGTTGTCTGTACATGAAACTGTCAAGTGAAACATTAGAAGCAGTGCAGAGCGTGAGCCTCTAGTTTTGGCTGCATTGTGTTTCAGTTTAGGGGCCAGCTCTATGTTTCTTATTGGGCAATTTGACCTTGGAACAAATCCTTACATCAGGCAGCAGTCCAACCATGCCTGGTCTATTACAGCCTTTCACTGTGTCCTGTGCCCTTCCTCACTGTGGTCTGACTTTTTATTTTTTCTGATATCAGAGCAAGGTATCCTCCATCAACAGCCTCCTGTGACTCATTACACTCCTCATATGCCCAACAGAGCGTGAGTCAGTAGTTGAATCTCTTCCATCCCTTGTTAAACCGTAGCTCTGCACAGGTCTGCAGGTTTTCAGAGCTCACGGAAATGTGTTTGTTTGATTTACCTGTTTGTTCCTAAGCAATGAAAGATGAGTTTGTGTTGATAACTCTTCTTGGCATCAGTTTGTTGTATCAGTGTGGTGTTAGTGTCAGGGTTGACTGAGAACCTGCAGTGAACTAAGTTCAATGTGGTCTGGTGGAAGTTCGTGCATGCCTGTGTGTTGTCTTAGTTAACAGTTAATGCAGCTTCTATACAGTATTTGAGGTTTGACCTCTATCACACAGAGCCAAGGAACAAGTTTTTCTAGCAAGAAGGCAAACAAGGTTACTGCTGTCATTCCAGGCCGACTATTATTATAGGTTTGTTAGCTTTGCTGGCTTTCCAATTTCAAGCCAGCTTTAAATGTAACAACAAGTCCTCCAAACTAAAGCAAAACAACCCTTTTTTGCGTAATTTTCTGCCTTTATTAGAGTACTGTAGATGCTTGTAGTGACAGGAAATGAGGGGAAAGGGAGAATGAAGGGATAATATGCACCAAATGTCTCTCAAACCGCAACTCTATGGTCAGCATTGTAAATACGGATGCACCGATCTGACTCCCGACACTGATCTTCAGATACAGCAGCATTAATCCAGCGTAACCTTTCCTGATACATGTAGGTACTGTACATATATACATGTAGGTACATATATGTATCAGTACGACCAGAGTTTGTTGTAATCATCATGATGTCAAATGTCATTTCCTCTTAAGGATGGGCCTTGTGCTGCATGATGGTCTAAATATGTTAATTGAGATTTTGCGATACTGTTCAAACCGACAGCTGTCCTGCTTGTATGAGACCATTGTGGGCAAAGTTGTTTCCATGAGGCAGGCAGCTTTATGACAATACTGGATTGTTGTAAAATGTGCGCACGTGTGTGATGAAGAGTCGTGATTGATCAGGTATTTATTTAAAACGATTAGTCAAAAATAGACTTTTCTGTTTGATTATATTATCCATAAACACTTTGTCAATTGGTTTCCAGAAAAATGACCATATCACAATATATATTGATGTTACATTAAAAAAAACACACTGTGACATTTCATGCTGTATGTGGCTTTAATAAAGATGAGTTTCTTCTCATCGACACATCAAAGTTCATTTGTTGTCTTGACATAACCTTCTATTCTTGAGATCACAAAATAGTTATATAGATACATACAAACAAGATATATTTCATTATTGATGGGAAACTGCTGATGCCAGGGTTCCTCAAATTATGGTCTAGACTAGAGCTGAAATTATTTATTGATTAATCGATTAGTTGAATGATAGAAATCAGCAGCTATTTTGATAACTGATTAATTTCAAATATAGAAGTCATAAAACAAAACCTTAATTTCAGCTTCACTATTTCAATGATTTTCTGCTTTTTGACTATTTTATATCATTGTATGAATATCTTTATCTTTATTGATCAGACAGAAGAAGTTATTTGACAAGACTTCACCATGGACTTTTAGGAAATTATGAGTGGATTTTTTCATTTTAAAAGCCAAACAATTACTTGATTAATGGAGAAAACTAATCAGTCAATTAAAGGATAATATAAACAATATTTGCACTTTTTTGCAGCTGTTTGCTTAAGGTTTGCTGTGTGAAGCTGTAAAATACATTACCATGAATACTGGTTCTGCTAATGTAGAACTGCAACATTTCAGCGTTGACACAACCTTTATTCAGAGTCCATCATTCCTGGTCTCACAGTGATTGAGTTTACTAAGTGTCTTTGGACAGGAGTAGATAAGGTGACAGCAAAGGTGAGCTTGTTTTGCTGAACCTTCCTTTTTCATGTTTATCACACCTTCCTCTTTCTCATCTGTATACTGTACCTGATATTAAATCAACTCATCTATAGGAGATACTTTACCCCCATACACCATGGCAACTGAAATGCTGTCAGTTACCATGGTGTATCAAAGACATAACAGTAAACATTGCTCATTAAAATCTTATAGATTGTGCACTTACAACAGTAGAGCTTTTGTCTGTGATGCAACAAAGAGAAGGTTCAAACAAGTTGGAGCCGGTGTGCGTCTGCATGCTGCAGGCTGATTTGTGGGAGGTCGCTCGATACTTATGAGTGTCATTTCACAGAAATTACTTATTCGTGACAGAAAAAAGTGTCACTCAACACTTTCCTCTCATGTCGCGCACCTGGAGAATTTTGTTGATTAGGAGGTGTTGCTAACGTCAGCATTGAGATTGTGGTTTTCACTGAACTTTCTTATCGCAACACTTTAATTTCTGTCGCGCGACACTTATTGTAAGGGAAGAGCGACCTAACATAAATTAGCCTTGACAGCACTGGGGAAAGAGATTTCACCCAACTGATTCTGTAAAGTTACTTTTACCAGGCGAGGGGTTATTCTCAAAGGCTTTTTAAGGAAAGGATGCATGGATCACATTTTCCTCTCACAATGATGTTTTCAGATGGCACCTGGCCTTCAGCTGCATGTGCTTGCAGACAGTCTAACTCTTTTTGAAACACAGCCTGAAGGTTATGTGTCAGGGTCAAAGGTCACAGAATGCATCAGTCTCTTTTTCCCCACACAGCAAGCTGTCAGTCAATTAAAGATGCCCTGCCCAGCCCTAAAGCCCAGCCCTGTTTGATGTGTTTGCGTTTATTTTATCATTAGTTCACTTTTATTTGACTTTAAAGTTCAAGTGCTTATGAGGCAGTGCAGCAGAATCACACACTAAGCCTTTGTAAAACAAAGCATGGGCAGGTTCTCCCTGATACTGAACCAGGATCCCTCTAACTTACGAGAAACTAAAGCTGACAACATCTTCCAGGTTTAGGCCCCAGCTGTGGAAGCAGAATGCATTAAAACCTTTTTTCCATAGTCTTTCTACACTAAAATACCAAAATACACAAACATTTTAACAGTATCCTTATTAAACCACACTGCAATGATTTTTACATGAAATTATTAATGTATTTTGTTTTTTAAGATGGATTTATACTTGTGTGTTCGAGGTGGGGGTCGTGTAGCTGGAGCAAACATGCACTTCCTAAAAAATAATGTAACTATGAGACCATGTAGAGACCGCAAGTACTGTGATTGGTCAGCGTGGGCCACTTATGTTTCCTTCTTCAAGGTTCCTATTCTGCTAGAGACTGTTGATGGTGAAGACTAGTTGCTAGTTAAAGAAAGGCTCAATAATATTCCTTTATTTCAGGACAACTATATAAATTTATCTACTGTTGCAGTGGTGCCATGACACTCAATGTTGGAAATCCCAACTCGGACATCAGTTCACATGATGAAGGCATCTACAGCAGGACTGTGACACCAGTAACAACAACATTAATCCAGTGTAAACTTTTCTGATACATATAGGTACATATATAGATGTAGGTATATACATGTATCAGCATGATCAGAGTTTGCTGTAACTATAACTGCCATATGACCATAGTTGAATGAAAGCAACAAGTTCATGCGTGTCTCTCCTGGGAGGTTGAAAGGTATTTCGGGGAAAATAGGAAATCTCTAACTGTAAGAGTAAACAAGATGGAAGATATTTATCACCTCGTAACACCTGCACTGTACTGAATGTCATTCATCAACAGTATCTAACTTTACATTTTACTCGAAGGGCATATTAAAAGTATAAAAGAGTACTCATGGACATGATTGTGATATACAAATCTTAAGTAGCTCATTGTGAGGTTTTGATAGTTCCAGTAGAGCACACAATCAGATGATCAGCCTGTTTTATGAAGCTACTCAAGATTATATCAGGTGAGGCGTGGTCCATTCATTCATTCATCAACAGCGCAGCATACACAAAGAATGTAAACAAGGTTGAAAAACTGTCCAGATCTGCGGCTGTCACTCTAAAAAAAACAGCGTAACCCTGAGAGCTGAGAAAGATTCAATCACTATATTTTGTACTTTAAACTCCTTCGCATTAATTCTCAAATGAAGTTACTGTGTCTGTTTTTATACTAAGCAACTTCTGGTGGGTGTTCATCGCCATGTTAGAATATTTTTCTCAGTCGGGACACCAGTCAGTCATTAAGTGCACAGCCTGACTTCAAAGTCTTGGCGCATTTTAACAGAGACAAACACCACAAAAGAATAATTCATGCCAGTTCAAGTGACTTTCTGCCAGCTGTCTTGGAAAACCAGTCTGCCTCTGCCCCCTTGTGGGGAAACATGGTTTTGCAAAGACTCTCATCTTAATAATTGTGGATGGAGTTACGGCTAAATGCAACTCAACTGCAAACATGAAGTAACCTCACTGTGCTTTTATATGTACATTCTGTCTTGATAAAATAAAAATGAAATCAATGCCCCTTCCCTACTCTAACTCCTCCCATACTGAAACATACATGCACTGTTTTTGCTAAAGTGAACATCTGGATATGATGCAGTTTGGGACAATAAATGACACCACACCTGAAAACTGTCATCTTTGTACACTTCATACCAATAGCTGAACCCATTAGTGTCATATGACAGTACTGTCTTCTCTTCACATCACACTTTGAGTGCAAATTTAGCTCATGTATTGTTTAAATGAGTTGGAATGCTGTTTGGCGTCGCAGCACACTGCTCCCTGCTCAGAGGACTGTTTGGTTCCAGACTGGGTGTGATTCATCCGTAAGTGAACTCCTCATAAAAATACTCCTCCCTCACAGAGGAGTCTCCCCATGCCTCACACGTGTTCAAGAATCCTCGATGACACTCTAATTGCTCCGCGTGCGTGGTTTGCCGCTGGGGAGTGAATGTTGTCTGTCAAGTGTCACATCGTCTGTGTCCTCTGAGTGTTTTTTTTTTTGTTTTTTTAACTCGACGCAAAGGCAGAATGGAAAACGTCACTGCAGTTAAGAACAATAAGAGGTGTCAGTGCACCTTAGAACACTTGACATGTCCCACATCAGACTGAAGCAGGGTTGGGTGTTGAGGTTTCAGTTGTATATTGCTCATGAGGAACATTATGTGTACACTGGGGACAGAAAAGGATCCTATATGTAACTTTTTCAAGTTTCACTTATGTTGCATCTAGGCCTTTAAAGTGTACATGCTCTCATATGCACATAATTTACACATTATTTCACTTTCATCATTGTTTTTATCTTAAATGTGTTATTGGAAAAAAGGGTACATATTAATAAAGATATCTATCAAAGTTGTGGTAAAAAAAAAAAAAAGTTGAATAACAGGGAGTTTGATGAACACATAATAACAATAGATTCACAATACAGTGAGAGGAGAAACAAAGGCAAATGACATAACATCCTCTCGATCCCCCTCTCCCCTTCTCTGTTCCCCACAATCCCCCCTCCTCTCTCTCTCTCTCTCTCTCTCTCTCTCTCTGTTTCCTGCCTGTTTCCACCAGGAGCTATGACCAGATGAGTGTTTCCACAGAGTGCAGTTTCCGGACTGAATCGGACTGGGACCCTCAGTCTGAGTCCACCTCCATGATCAGCTTCGACATGACTCAGCCAAACAGCCCTACTTCGCCCTCCAAATTCTTCAAGGTTTGTTTTTACTGACATGTTTTCACATTTACTCAACTCAAAACCTAAATGACTACGTCTCATCATTATTCACCTATATGTGAGTAAAGTTAGTAAAGGTTTCATTAATCGGACGTAATACAGCTGAGCTAAGAACATATTCCAACTTGCACACTTGTGACAGTGTTTTTAATATTGCGTTCTCATCTACAAACATTACAGCACATCTTTTTTTAGATCTGCATGTGTTGGTGTGTATGTTTGCTCATGTGATTGTGTATGTGTGTGTGCATGCTAATATTTGTTTTTATGGTAACTAAAGGATTACTGATTATTTTTCTTTAGGATAATTACATATGTCTTGATAGAGAAATTGATTTTAGAGACAATTAACTTTTAATTGTTCACCTAAACAGTAATATTGTTTTTGTTTTATTAAAAGAATAGAATTCCCATAGATGACCAGTAATACTTCCTGAGGTCCACTATTACATTTTTGTAAAGAAAAGAAATAAAGAATATGAATAGTAACAACAGTAACATATTTCATAAGTAACATATACTGTATATTTTGCTTATTATTGTGCTTTTGGACATTACTCACTTTTCTAGATTCCACTGTTTTAGTGGTGGAATGTAACTAAATACATTTACTCAAGTACTTATTAAGCACAAGTTCAATGTACTTGTACTTAACTTGAGTATTTCCATTTCATGCTAGTTTATACTTCTAATCCACAACATTTCAGAGGTAAATACTGTAATTTTTACTCCACTACATTTAAATGACGGCTAGTTACTTTACAGGTTAACATTTCACATAGAAAACATGATGAGCTTTACATGTTTGATGCACTGTCAAAGATGAAACTTGATATAAAATAACTGCAATTAGCTTCACTTTAACAGAGTAGAATGTTAACTTAATGCATCAGTTCTGATAATCCAATAATATAATAAACTGTATAACAGTATAACACACAGAGGGGATATTGTTCTGTAATATAAGTACTTTTACTTTTGATACTTTAAGTATGTTTTGCTAATACTACTTACTACTACCCACTACTTCAGTGACACTTTGAATGCAGGACTTTCACTTTTAACAGAGTATTTTCATATTGCAGAATTGCTACTTTTACTTTAGTAAAGGATCTGAATGCTTCCTGCACAGCGTCTTCTGCTGTCAGATTCCAATTTTAAAAGGCCTGATAAATGAGCACTGTTTTGATGAGTTAAGTTTGTGGGCAAGGCGTTTTATTCTACTGTTACTAGCATGTCTGCTCATTAATATACATGCAAATCATGTGATTAGCAAGAGAGAAAAACACCACCCTTATTCATAAAGAAATGTTCATTACTGATGTGTCTTCTATTGTCTGTTGACCTTAGGGTACAAGACCTTTGTCCACCTCATGGATATAAAGCACATTCAGCATTGTAGGGCTGCAACTAACAATTATATTCATTATTGATTAATCTGTTGATTATTTATTAGTATTGTTAGTTGTTTGGCCCATAAAATATCAGAAAATGTTGATCACTGTTTCACTAGTGATGTCCTCAAATGTCTTGTTTTGCCTGCAACAGTCTACAACCCAAAGATATTCAGTTTACTGTCATAGAGGACTAAAGAAACCAGAAAATATTCACATTTAAGAAGCTGGAACTCAAAATAATGATTATCAAAATAGTTGATGATTAATTGAACAGTTGGTGATTAATTGATTAATCGTTGCAGCCCTACAGCACTGACCTCACAAATATGCAAAAAAGGAGGACCAACAACAGTAATTATTTGAAAGTATGGTGGTATAGGTCGTGTTTTATGCACATTTTACCCTTAACAGTAAAAAGATACAGTTCCATCACATTCAGAGCACGTCCATGCTTAACCTCCATTTCCAACTGATTCTCCAAACAGCTGTGTGACTTCATGACATCACTTTTCAGACAGTTTTCTCTCCTTTCTGCCTGCAGGGGAGGGTGGTGAGTGCTCACTGACACAGACTAACCTGTCTTAGTTGACTGAAATAACATGTCAAAAGCTTGCTTCCCCTTTAAGATGCACTATAAGATGCACTTAATCCTCTGGGATCCAATTGTGTCTGGGCTGTTTTCCATAGACTCAAACCTGTCAAACCTGCTCTCAATGATGATATTGTTCAGTGGGAGCTGTTGGAGAGAAACATTCAAGTACGATTACATGTTGATTAAAAGTTTTCAGGAATTCAAGCATGTTTATTTAGCTTGTTATAAAAAAAGAGTAAAGAAGATTTTTACTTACATTAGTTGAAAAAAACATTTTGTTTGCTCTTTGGCATGCATTCCCTGCACTATTTAACTGTTATTAAGATTAACATCATTGTTCCTGTGTGTGCCTTTATTATTATCTGCTGCAGAGATCAGGGAATGATGCAGAGCTTTGGCTGACAGATAAGGAAGTGGGTCAAAATGCACACAGATATGGTACTATATCTCCACCTACCTGACATTTGTCATTGCTATGAGTAAATACAAGGGCAACGCTTTGTGGAGAGCTTATACTCATAGCTTTGCGTAGAAGGACGACAGGTAGGCATTGAAAACTTGAACACACACACTTAAACACTGAACACACAGGATACTTGATAAATGCTCTTTCTTTACTCACCCTGCTTCAACGCGGTGGATTTGTGAATGAGTCGAAACAACTTGGAGGTACAGTATGAAAACTTTGACTACATACAATATTAAAGCAGAAACAAAACTAGATCCGAGTGAGGCTATTCAGTTAGGTTTCTGTGCTTCATTCTATTTAGACATGAACTGGAAAACCCAGCCACAGACTGTCTTCACCTGCTGTTTACTCAGTGAAATAATGTGAATGTTTAACAACACTAGAGAGAGCGCTGAAACTGGTTTTTATCACAGAAAATTGCCTGTTCAGAAAGTATTCTGGAAATATTCAGGTTTTATTCTCAGAGCAGAGATAAAGACAGATAAGATCAATACAAATTGTATTGGGCCTTTATTTACTTAACGATAGGTTAATGAGTCTTACCTGATACAAAGTGAATTCTTAAAATAAAAGCACATCAGATAAAAGATGTTCTATTTATTCTCCCAGCTTTAGAACGAGGAAGGGTGAGGTTTTATTCAGCAGGCATGTCCACACCCTTTCAATTTCACTGGCTTGTGAATTCCTTTTGCTTGTAGGCCATGTGAACCGTCTTTCACAATATTTTTTTTTTACATTGTATCTGTGATGCAAATGGCCGTGCCCTCAAGTCAGACACCTTGTTCAGAGCAGGGACACTTAACTCTAGACACACACAAGTACTCACAGCCAGTACTGCCTGTCTGCTCATAGGAGAGGACTGACTGTTACATTTTTTATGTAGTCCATAAAAGAAGTAGGAGACTGGGTTTACTTTTATGAGTATCAACAAGTTTAAGGATTATTATAAAAGACATCTTTGTCTGCATTAATTAGACACAGCACTCCAAAAGGATTTCAACAGATTAGATTCCAGGAAGTCAAAATGGTATGTAACTGTTGCTTTTTTACACTGTGGTCTATTCTTCTCATCCTGACATGTGCTCTTTATTCTCTGACCACAGCCAGCCAAGTTTTTTTTTCCCTCGTGTCAGGTCCTATTAGATGACTGTTCCCCATTGATGTGTTTGAATGATTAAGATCACGTTAAAAAGTTTAATGTCGGCTCTTAAATGTGGTTTATAAATGACTGCACAGGCATTTCGACATCACTGCTGTTGTTTCACACTGTAACCTGCTTAATATTAAACAATAACACCATTCTGAGACATTATTTGTCTGTCTTTGGACCTAAGTCTGTATTTCGCGCCTTTAATCTTTCACTACCTATGTACAGTCAGTAGCTGTGGTAAGTGACCTTTGAGCTGAGCATCAGAGAAGTTTTATATCTGTCTAGTTATTTATTAGACACCAAGTCCAGCCGGATTATTGTTCTAGTATGTTGGTGTTTGCACCAGGGTGTGTTTATTTTTGTGCAGTATTTTAATAGATTCTTTTTAAAGCAATTGACTTAAAGATAATTAATTTAAGGTAAATAAGGTATATTAGTCAACATATGTTTTATAGTGGTGGAAAGTAACTAAGCACATTTACTCAGCTTCTGTACTTAACTGTGAGGTACTGAGATGTGAGTATTTCCATTTTCTTCTACTTTATACTTCTACTTCACCACATTTCAAAGGGAAATATTGTACTTTTTACTTCACTACATTTATTCACATACAAAATATATGATAAACTTATATAATATTATGAATGATTACAAACTAAAGGCCCCAGTAGGTCATTGTGGCAGATTCCACCTGCTGAGGTTGGCGTTGTGCAAAGCAATGCTGGGATTTATGTGAGGTCATAAAAGCCCATGTGCTGATAAAAGGGATAAAGTTTTAACTTTTTCAGCAACAGAGATGAGACAGATGTCAATCGAGCCCAGTGTGTTCACTCCCACACAGTCCTGAGAAAACGTTTAATCAGTCAAAATAAATACCTGGGGGTGTGTAACGTGGATGTGCAGGGATATAAAGAAAGTTTAAATTTAACTTCACCCAACAAGCTATTAGAATGTTGCTTATATTTGGACTCATGAGTAATCCTCTAAAGTAATATATTTAACAGTCTCACAGGGCCCATTCTGCATGATTAATACTTTTGATACTTTATTTTTCACTGGTAATACTTATGTACTTTTACTCAAGTAGGATTTTGAATGGAGGACTTTAATAGTTGTTGTTTTTTTTTAACATAATTGTATTCCTACTTTAAGTGAAATATCTGAGTACTTCTTCAACTACTGATGTTTTAGTTTTAATTATCTTTTTTCTTTTTTGTAGCAAAGCCAGAGATAATAAGGTGTGCCAGCTCAGCTGCCCCTCCCACCTCAGTATTTATCTTTCTGTCTGCTTCTTGTCTGTCCTCTTTCAGAATTTAGAGGAGAAGAGGGGAGTGTTTGATCGCCTCAGCAATTTCTTCAACTCCAAGAGAAGAAAGAGCAGTGGCAGGCAGCATTCAGACGCCTCAGTAGATGCAGGTTCTCCGAGTTCCCCATCATCCCCCTTGTCTCCACGCTCACCCCAAACTGAACAAGAAGATGAGCTCAAGACTCCCACTCCTTCCCGAAAAGACATCAAGCAAACGGAGCCTCAGTATGCAGCAACAGAACCCCGAACTGGAGCAGAATGTGGCGACACCCTCAGCAAATGCCACAGCACCGCGAGTGTGACAGATAGTAACAGCAGTGGCCGAAGCAGTGTGAGGGAAGTGCATGTGTGCAGGGTCAGCACAGCCAGCAGTGAAAGGAATTCTGGGAATGTGACACCCACTGCTGTGGATGTTACAGCAACAACTCATCAGAGCACTGTTTCGAGCTCTGAATTAGGCTTTGCAGAATCAGTGGTGGAGGAAGTAAGCAGGAGGTTGCAGGTCTTTTCCAAGACAGCTGAGGCCCCAAAGTCACCTAACTTAACCTCTATAAGCTTAGCAACAAAGAAAGCTTCAATAAAAGTTGGACAGGAGGGTCACAGCACCTCCCTAACAGGAATAACTTTAGGTTCTAAGTCGTCCACCTCACATGTCATCATGACTCAACAGGAGGATGAAAACTCTCTAGATGTAGTGAGGGAAAACGCCGGAGCGAGGAGGAGGGGTCAGATATTCTCCGGGGAAATTGCAAGCACAGCATGGAGCCCTTCACCTGAGAAAGAGCGAGTGCCTGGAGGTAATTCCCCTGTCCAGCTCCACAAAGCCATATGGGTAGAAACACACCTGGGAGAGGAGGAGTACAGGGGGAGGGAGGGGGAGAAAGAGAAGGATTTAATGAAAGAAGGGGAGGAGGGTTTCAGAGCAGACTCAACTCTCGTGCTGGCTATACCTGTCACAGTGATTCCCGAGGACGACTCAGCTGCAGACAGTCCCGCTACCCCCGCAGAGATTTTGCCGTCCAGTGGCAGCTTGCCAGAGTCAGCCATCTCCTTGGCACCGACTACAGGGGAGTTCCAAACAACTTATGAGCAGCCAGAGGAGGCTGACACTGGCAGAGACTCAAAGAAAAGTTCCCTTAAGGAGAAACAGGAGAAACGCAGGTCGAGAGAAATTCGTGTTACGCGCAAGACTGTGAATCTGCCTTCGAAACACAAGGTTTTTGCCCATAAGGTGTACGTTAGCCCAGAGCCAAGTTTGGACGGGAACGAGCCAGCAGGAGAGGAGGACAGCAGAGAATCAACTTCAAAGACTTCAGACAGAGTCCTAACAAAGGAGAAACTGTGAGTATCTGCCTATTTTAATTTTCTGTGGTTATTGCTTAAAAGCCCCTTTGATCCTGAGGGAAAGAGAAAGCGGGGGAGCTAAAGAGTGCAAAGCCTGCGTGCAACCCGAGCTCTGAGTTCCCATGCTCTATTGTACTAGAGGAGAACAGTATAAGCTAAACCAGTACTGAGGCACTGAAATATTCATATACACTACATCTACCAATACAAAATGGTCACATTTTATAAAACATGTTATGCCCACAATTCCTGAATAGTAATTACATCACTTCACCATAAACGTAATAGTAATAAAGTCAAAATTATTTCACGTTCAAGTTTCAATTGAAATAAAGGTCACCTCTGTTGTGTTTACCCATGGTGTATATTCACTACTTGAATAAGTTAGTCATTACAGAACCTGATGGGCAACTAGCGACTACTGCCTGCATACTTTTGTTTGCATTTAGGGTAACATGGTTACACTTAGACACATGCCTATAGAAAAAAAGGCATGGCATAAAAACAATTACTGCTCTCAGATGACTGAAAAACCAATAGAAGCATGACCACTATATCTGAATTACTGTGCACTCCAGGCTATGTACGGTCATGCCTGAAAAATGCCTGAAGAATGAGGCTGATTTATAGTTAAACTACTCCAGGGTGATTCTTGTACATAGCTGAAGTTTGACCACACAGGGTTTTAGCTCTTTTCTGCCCTTGAGTTTGAAATCTAATGCAAAGTCTCAAGTTTAAGACGCTTAAGTCTTCACAATATGAAAATAGATTTACTTATTTTATTTGCCTGTAAGTACTTTTTCAGTCCAACTGGAGAATTTAATAAATATAGTATTCATTGTTCCACATTTAAAGAGGCACAGAGGATGAATCCGATTTACTTTGATGAACTCTTGACTTTCCCTCTACCACCACCATAAGGTTGACTTTTTAGTTCTTTATTTACATATCTCGACAAATTTTGGATGGATTGCTGTAGAAATGAGTTCACATATTCATGGTCCCCAGAGGATGAATTGTTATAACTTTGATCCACTAACTTTTCATGACGTGCCATCATCTGGACAAAATTTCATTTTCTCCGACACTCTGGTTTATGACCTGCAAAATTCATAATATTCACATCAGCCTCAGCTGTACTTTGTGTTTAGTGCTAGTAAGCAAACATTAGAATTTTCTTTTTGTTAACTTAATTCACTAAACCAACATGGGAAACAACATGGGTAAACCTACTAAACATCAACATGCCAGCATTATCATTGTGAGTGTGATGGCATGCTGATGTCAGCATTTAGCTCAAGTACAGCCTCACAGAGGCACTAGCATGCATGTAGACTCTTAGTCTTGTCAATAGAAAGCCTGTTATACAAACTGGAGACTTGGAATTCGAAAGTTATTGAGTTGCATAATGGTAAATGAAGGGTCCAGAGTTTTTGCAGCTTGAACAACATTAGAGACTAAACATCAGGATATTTGTGCCTCTGGTGCATTGATTTTGACCATTCTTGTTAAAATCAGTCTAATACTAAATCGCTAGAGTACCCCTTTAAAACTCAAATGTGGTTTTAAAGGCTTTTCTGTTAATGTTCCTCTCTCTCTTTTCTCACAGACTGCCAAGCCTCCAAAACAACAACAATGTGGAACTCAAGGAAGCCAAACATGAGCCACTCACAACAAAAGATGAGACAACACACTCTGACACAAACACTCCTGCACATCTAGTTAAAGAAAAACCAGTCTCAGAGGTCTCTGACTTTGATGATACCTCTGCAACCTCAGACATGCACAGAGTAAAATCACAAGCTGCGGGGTCTGGGGCAAGAGGCCATGGGACTAACCAGGCTACACCCCCTAAACGAGGGGTTAAAGCAGCAGCAGAGAGTCGGCATACCACAGTAAGTGGAGCAAAGACCCCATCCTCAGCAGCTGTAAGCAAGGCCAAAAATGTGATAACAAAGGCAAAGGACTCCACAGAGGGCATGAAAGTGGGAACATCCAGTGATATGCCACCACAAGGGGAGCACAGCAATGAGAAAACAGCTTCTATGTTACCAACATTAAAAGACCAAAGCACCAGTGGTCCCTCAAGTGCAACGGGTTCAAAGTCTAAAATCCCAAAAAGGTCAACATCAGATGCTGATGTGAAATCACCAGTGACACCAGATAAAACATCAGTGGCTGATACCTCTGGGTCAGTAGCCACTTCCAAGATACAGAAACAGCCTAGAGCCAAAGAAACATTGAAATCTCCGGCCACTACAACCAAAGCTGGCAGGAAACCATGTTTTGAGGAGGCAAAGGGAGGGAAAGCTCTGTCAGGAGACATTTCTCCCACAAAAACAACCCACAAGACAGTAATAAAGCCTATTAAAGAAAAGTCAGATGACATTGACTCTGTGAACCTGGTAAATGGCATGGAGAAAGACCATGAGGAGAGTAGTATTAAAACAGGACACTCAACTGTGAGGGAAAACCTGGATGTCAAAAAACTGCAGCATCTGGATAATAACGCTTCCATGACATCAAAGAGTCGGTTACCTGTTTCATCTCCGACAAAAAAGAGGAACGATGAGGTATCTCAAACAAGTGGAACCAACCATAGAAAAATTACATCTGCTCAGACAGACTCAGACAGATCCAAGTCAGCCCAGAAGAGTCCAGAGCAGCAAGAAGCAGCTCATGTGGAGAGACCTGCCAGTGAGACACCTCCACCGCTCCCTGAAAGTCCCAAGAAAGGTAAGACAGCAGTCATGATGTGGTATGCTACACAGTAAATCAATCCGTCATAGTAGTTAACACCTTTGTGAACACAAAATTCTTTTTTTTTTTTTTTTTTAGATAATTTGTTTTTTCATGTTTAAAAGGAATAGTTTGACATTTTAAGAAATACACTAATACACTTATTCACTTTCTTGTCTAGAGTTAAATGAGAAGATTACCACTCTCACATCTGTATAGTAAAGATAAAGCTGGAGCCAGCAGGTGCTTAGCTAAGCTTAGCAAAGGTAACAAAATCTGTATAACAGCACCTCTACAGCTCACTAATTAACATGTTATATTTAGTTTGTTTAATCCATTCAAAGAACAAAGTGAAAAAGACGCATACTGTGTTATCAGCAGGGGTCATGAGTAGCAGTATTTCCTGGTTGGGAGCAGTGACTTCAGGACGCCTCCAGGAAGTTACTGTGGCCAAGACATACCACCCCCCCCCCCCAATTAAAACCACTATGTGTTGAGTTTTCTTTTTTTGGGTTTTGTGCAGATTAACTAATGAAACAAAACATGTTAGTTAGAGAGTTTTAGAGGTGCTGGTAGGCAGAATTGGTTACCTCTGGACAGAGCCAGCCTCGCTTTATTTCCCTGTTTCTCAGTCATAAGTTAACTGGTTACTGGTTCCAGTTTCATATGTGCCGTACAGACAAGAGAGTGGTATCGTTCCTTTCATCTAACTCTCAGCAAGAAAGAAAAGAAGCGTATTTCCTAAAATACCAATACAATGTAATACTCACACTATTACTTGAAGATAAGGACTTTTTGCCTCTTGAGATTGTTTTTTTGTTGTTTTAAAGTTGTGTGTGTGTGTGTGTGTGTGTGTGTGTGTGTGTGTGTGTGTGTGTTTCCAACAGGAGGCATGCTGTCAACAAGACCATCCAAACACCTCTCTAAAGTAGGCATTAGCCATGACGAGAATGACACACCGAGTTGTGTGTCTCCACCTCCTACCAAGCAAGACAAAACAGTCTCATCAAGGCTCTCCAAACATAGCGACAATATCAAACAACACCAAAATAGTCCAGTAAAGGATTTAGCTGATCCCTCATCTCTAAGCAAGCTTACAAGAGGTCAGAGAAGCTCTGACAAAGTCAAATCCAGGACTCTTCAACATTCCCCAACTAGGAATTCTACAAGCACATCCAAGTCTAAACTGGAGAATAGTAACACAGAGACAAGTGTCAAAGCATCTGAGATTATTGTAGCAGATCACGTTAAGGACAGTGCCAGTAAAATCAAAGTGAAAGAAAAAGATGCAGTGGAATTAGAGGAGAGCATAACCAGTCCTACTACTGAAGAGATTTCAAAAATCCAACCAATACAAAATAATGGTGTGATTATTACAGTAAACGCCCCTAGCTGTGAGGTTCCAAGTAATTTGCCAATCACTGATGGAGACAGTGCTCAGACTAATAGCCAGGGAGGACAGTATGAAGCCAAACAACAAACTAAATTTGGGCCTTCACCTGAAAATGTATCTGACATTCAAAGTGACAACACCACACCAGAACAGAAAACACTGTTATCACCAGAAATGTCTTCAGAAAAAGTAAAAGACAAGCCCCTTTTAGAGACAACCCAGCTTATAAGTAACACAAAACAGGATTTAATCCAGGAGAAAGGCCTTTCAGAGCCATATTCTGCAGTGCTGGCTCAGGACACAATACCAGTTCATGAGGATGTAATGAATATGTCAGCCAAACCTGTTGTGGGTGAAAGCTTTCACTGTGACATAATGACCCACTCTGATCATGAAGATGTTATGCAGGGTAGTGTTTCCCTTAAAGAAACAAATGAGGTCACCTTTAAAGAAAAGGCTACCAGAAATAATCTTCCTAAATTAACTTCAAAACACCAAGATGCCGAACAGCAAGATGTATTTTCAGCCCCTTTTATTTCAGTTGATGCTAAAATGGCCAATATAGAGCAGGGACAAGAACATGATAAATTTGATGATCAAACCCCAAATATCATTCTTGAACATGATAGATTGCCCCCCACATTAGGCAGAGATTCAATAAGAAATGTTGAGGTAGAGGAGAAAAATAATGAGGAGATTGGCAGGAAACCAGCAGCGGCTTTGGACATTCAAACAGGGACTGTGACTGTCTGTGAATCGCCCAAGAATGTTGAAAATCAGCTGGACAAAGAGCCTCTTTTATTAGCAGGAGAATCTGAAAGGCAGGAGAAAGAGTCAAAACCAAATGAAAAGCTGAATGACGCGGCAGTGGAAAGCAGCGACTCAAAGACCAGTTGCAAAGAGGAGGCCAAGGCCATAACCATCGAGGATAAAGCAGAGAAAGACATTGCAAAACCAAAGAAACCAACAGATCTATCATCAGTGGAAGAATGTTTACAGCCTGACTCAGGGGAGGAACTACACACAGTAGTTATAAATGCCCTGGAAAAGAAGAGGAGCGGGGCAGAGCAAGCAGAAAAAATAAGTGCACTCGATGAGAATACAGCCAGTGTGGTGGATACAAAAGAGGAATGTGAGATCTTTTTGAAAGAAAATGCAAAGAGTGACATTAAGGACACAGAGCAAACAGAGCAGCAGATAACGGCATTAACAGTAAAAAATGAACTGGAACCTAAACTACATCTAACCAAAGATGAGGAGGTCAAGGATAACAACGCAAATCAGGAGGAAAAACACACTGATTTTGTAAAGGAGGAGGAGGAAACTTCAGAACTAAAAGCTGTAAGCACTGAAACTCAGAGTGCTGAAGGTACTAAGAAGGAGAATGAAACAAAGAATTTATCAGTCAAGAGTTTACTGAGTGAGATTTCAGAAATTAGCAATCAAGAGGAGCAGAAGTCTGTAATTGTTAGAGAACAAGATGAGAACATTAAAAAACCAGACAGGAATCTCAGACAGGAACCAGAAAAAGTAAGAACGAAAGTTCAAGAGAGTACAACTAAGAGCCAAACGGAAGCAGCTAAAGGCCTCAACTCGGTAAGCTCTGAAGGCATTAAAGAAAAGACTGAAACCGATGATTTATCTCTGAATTTGGTGTATGAGATGGCAACTGAGAATGCTAATTCTGAAGTTGGCAACCAAAAGGACCAGATGTTTGTATTTGTTAGAGAGCAGGATGAGGACATGAAAAAATCAGAGGAAAACTCACCAGGATCTCAAAGTCCAAGTACTGACCTAAAACCGGAACTGGACAGTAGAAGAACTAAAGTTCCAGAAAAGACAACAGAGAGCCAAATAAAAACAGATACAACTCAAGAAATAAAAGCTGTAAGCACTATAACTCAGAGTGCCAAGAGTACTAAAGAGAGGGATCCATCAATAAAGAATTTAGTGAATGAGATTGTAATTGAGAAAGCTGATACTGAAGTTAGCACCAAAAAGGTCCAGCAGTCCACAGTTTTTAAAGCTCAACACAAGGAGATGAAGAAACCAAAGGAAAACACTGATCAACCCACAGATTTCAAAGCTCCAAATGCTAACCTAGAACAGAAACCAAAGACTGTAACAACAGAAGCTCAGGAGAAGACAACAGAAGATGCCAGATTAGCTGAAAAACCAAGTGTTTCCACAACCAAAAAAGCAGCTAATAAGCCTGATATGAAACAGGAAGAGAAAAACCTCATTAAAGAAGCTGTTAAAGATGAAGTGACAAGGCAAGAGGATCAGCAGATGAAGGCATCAAAGATAGATGCCAAGAAAGAGTCACAATCTGTTTTCATAAAATATGCACCTAGCAAAAAAGGCGATGGAGAACAAAGAGCTACAATACCCATTCATGCAGGCACTCAGAATGATAAAGACACCAAAGAAAAAACAAAAACTGAGGAGTCATCAACAGAGTCCAGTGATACACATGGAGGGTTGAAACAGGAACTGCAGACTGCAAGAGAAGAGGAAACCATAAACCATTGTGATCCACAAAAGGCTGCAAAGCAATCACTCAATGGCAGTTCACCTCTTCCCATTGCAGTGAAATCATCCACTCCACCACAAAGTCTTCAGCTAAATAAAGAATCTCCATCTAGCTGGTTAGATGTGGAACATCATCAAAAACAGAAACGGGAAAACAAAAGAAGACTAGATGCCACAGCCAGTGAGGACGAATCTCTTGAGCCTGAGGACTTGGATGATTTTATCAGGAGCATTAACAAAGGCGGCATGCCTTTCTCTCTACCTCCAAAGAGACGCATTCGTAAAATGTCCCCATCTCCACCTTTTGCCATGCCAGCCATCAAGGAGGACCATTTTGAGAGAACGTTTGATCCCAAGGAATTCAAGTTTGGCTTAAGGAAAGATGGCAAAAATTTAAGGGATCCTTCTCCAGCTATGATGATAAAACAAAACGCTGCAAACAGGGAAGGACGGACTTTGGAAAAACATGGAAGAGACAAGTCCATGCTCATATCTAGAGACCAAATGGAATCACTTGATGAGGTAGGAGGAAAAGTCAAAGAGGGGGCTAAGGTTGAAGCAGGAAAAGAAGAGAAACAAAACAATGGAGAGGAGCCTGGGAAGCCAACGTCACGGCTAGGAAGGATATCCATCCTCTCTAGCTTACTGAGTTCCCCTCGGACATCCAGGAGGACCAAAGAGGAAGCTTCCTCCACCTCAAATAGCACACTTTCATCTAACCAACAGCAGGACCTGCCTTCGCTTGGAAAGCAGGGAGTTGTTGATTCACCCCTGCCTGGCGTCAGAGCAGTTAAAGAGGGTGTGAAAGGTACAGAACCATGCTCTGCTGTGGTTGGTGGTACAGGTACAGCCAGTGAGTCAGCACTTAGCCCCTCCTCTCCTCCTTCTCTGCCTTCATTCTCGGAGATAAAGCTCCCTGATCATTTAGAGAAATACTTAAAGAAGAACAAAAGAGTGCCTGAAGTCTCCCAGAGCTCCAAACAGACAACTAAAACTAAACTGAATCCTAAGGAGAGTACTGCTATGGACCAGACCTCGATACCAGGAGTACCTAATATTGATGTGGGCCTAAAGGGTCCTGAGGGTCTGCCTCCAACCAGCAACTACATCCAGCAGACTCCTCGAAATGGACTTTCCACTTATAAGAACAAGGTAGGCAATTGAATATTTTATATGACGAGCTTTAATACTTATTTAATACTTTGACATCAGTTTTTTGTAATTACTAATAGTATTTTGCTGTCTAGAGAAATAACCCAAAGCTTGAATGGGTTTTGACTTACCAGGCTTTAAACATGCATTGGTATCACAGAATTCATCACGCTGATATTTCATAGTTTATTTCCATGGTGATACAGTTCTCAGTGTCATATCCTGCTCTTTTGTTTTGCATGGCTGTTTCAACAAAGTCATGAATCATTTGCAAGTGAGGGCAGGAAGAAAGAACATGTCCTCAGTCAGGAATTTTGCAGAGGAGATCTTTGCCAAGATCCGCTCATCTACAGCTCAACTGTCACATATCACAATAGGATATTTGCATCAAAATGCAAATAAAGCACAAATATGAAAAACATGTGTTTAGATGGACAGTGTACACAAGATACCTGCTGCACAGGAAGTATTCATTTCTCTCCCTTTAGACCGCTGGCATGTTTTGGTTTCTTCCAGTCTTATCTTACATATTCATTAGACTTAATGCGCAAAGACTCCTTACGCATTGGTGTATAATAAGAAGTTTTTCTTATTTCTAGAAATAATTTGGGGCAATTTGGTGACTTTAAAGTGTTTTTTAAAGTTCAGGTTTATAATTGAAATATAAAACTTCCTTGCAGACACCTGCAGTCAGAGGGTTCCACAAAAGGCCTGGAAAGGTATGATTAAATGTTATTTATACACATTTTCGATCACATTTGTTTGTTAATACAGTGTGGTGTCACAGATTGCAATGACGTGTGTATTTCCTGGTCCAGATTGTCATACACCAACATGATCAGTTTCAAGGGGAAGCGGTTGAACTCCATTGTGATGTAGAGAACGCCACAGGAATTAAGCTGTCCCCTGTCATCTCAGTCAGAGTCATCAGAGGATGGTAAGGATCTTCTTGCTGCTCTAAAGGCCCTGTAGGTTTAATTCTGTATGAATGCTAATGTTTACAAGTGTTATTCCCAGAAGGCACAGGGGGTGAGAAAATTATTTAGTCCTCTTTGGTATTGTTGTGTAGCTGATAAATCTAAATAACTATGCAGGTGATGTGACTGGTCTTTGCACTGTCCCCTGCCAGGCTGCCTGCACTATCCTTTCCTCTTGTTTTCTGAAAATGTCCATTCTGTCCTCGAATCCAGTCCATGTTTTCTCTTTGTCACAACAAGTATCTACTTGAGACATCCAATGAAGTTATGTAGCTGTTTAATTAGATCTTCAGCCATCCATGAACTAATATTGATGAGAATCCTTTCTGATTTTTGGTGTAATTCTGTCTCTCTTTAGCTGGCTCCTCTATGAAAAACCTGGCTTCCAGGGGCGCATCATTGCCCTTGAGGAAGGCCCTACAGAGCACATGGTGAACATATGGGCAGAGGAGGAAACTCCAACCACAGTAGACCATATGGATCAGCCTGTTCCAACAGCACCTATTGTCATAGGTTCTATTCGATTGGCAGTTAGGGTAGGTTATTGAGTACTGATGTAATCAACCTTGGATTATATTGTTACTATGTTGTAATGTCATCATTCTGCGGAGGTTTTATAGGTCTTTGTTTGAATAAATAGGACTGGATATTCAACTTCAACACTCTTTTAGTGCTGACTATCCAAAACTTGCCAAATACCAAATGCTAGCATCAAATGCTTTCTCAAAGTTGTATTCATATTTACCTATTCTTTGATTAGACAGTTTTTGACTTAAATCATAATTTCGCCAATTTTAGACTATTTGATTTACGCCACGTTTTAAAACTGGCATCTTACCAGATACCAGAGTTTCAATTCTGTTACCAAAAATGTGTATCAGTTATCATATTAGCATGTATTCACAAGTTTTGAAAATGTGTAAATATGAATCTTTACACAATATATGTTTATTTTGTGTTTTACAGGACTATACTTTATCCAGAATCGACCTGTTTGCAGAGGTGAATGGCTTGGGAAGGATGTCTTCTTACTGTGATGACACAGTAGAGCTCGGCTCCTATGGTCTTCCACAAACCACTGGCTCCATTAAAGTCCATTCTGGAGTGTAAGTTTATGCCACTCGTTTAAAGTAACAGAGAATGCAAGTAATTGGGAATGTTGCATTATGGAAACATCTAGAAGTTACTAGTCAGGGTGAATGTTGAAGTGGTGCACAAACTAATATTTGGCATGTTGTATCTTGTAGGTTCATTGTTGTAGGCAATTCCGATAATTGTACTTTTAAAGGTGCAGTGTGTAGAATTTAGTGGCATCTAGCAAAACAGACAAAATAAGAATCATGTTTTCGTTACCTTAGAATGAGACCTTTATATCTATATAGGGAGTGGGTCCTCTTCCACAGAGGCTGCCATGTTGCACCGTCATGTTTCTACAGTAGCTCAGAATGGACAAACAAACACTGGCTCTAGAGAGGCCTTTCACTTTATCACGGCCCTTTCATGACCAAAGTAGGTTCTCCTACACACTTGGAAAGGGAGGGAGAGGAGTGGGGTATTGAGTTTGTTGCAATCTGCAACCTCACAGCTAGATGCCATAAAATCCTACAAACTGCACCTTTAAAGCACACAAAGATGCAAACTTTCTGGAGACTGTACAGGAAAAGGTCTGTGTACAGCATCTGTTTTGTGTCTATAAAGGAATGCAGGCTGCAGACTTGAACTTGCAGTTGTCATAATTTTAACTGCTGCTGATTATTAATGGTTAACATTTACATTTTTCAATTGGCTCATGTAGAGAGTGAAAGTAATGTTATTTTCTCCCTACATTATGTAAGGGTTAGGGCAGGTTAGCTTTACCAAAGTACTGTAAAGGAAAAAGTCACTAAATGTCTCATCTGCCATAACCATAATGAATAATGTTGAGGACAACTTTCTTTCCTCATCCTGTCTCCCATGTTGTGTCTGTGTGTCTTTAGCTGGCTGGTGTACAGTGATCCTGGATTTGGGGGTTTCATAGGAGTGCTGGAGGAGGGGGAGTATCCCTGCCCAGAGAGCTGGGGTTTTCCTCAACCCTTCATTGGGTCACTCAGACCCCTCAAAATTGTACAGTATATGCAATATATGATATATTTTAGCATTACAGTGTCATTTTGTCAATTGCGTCTCTCTGACAAATGTGCCTCTTTATTACAGGGACCAATAAGGGTGGAGCATCCTAATGAATTCAAGGTTTGTGCATTTATCAATATCAACTGTTGATGGAAAGCACACACAGTTTGAAGTGTCAACACAAAGACTCATGTGTTGCAGTTGTTGTAACTAGCTTTTGTAGAATCTGGTTTAGAGCTAAAGGAAGGGTGAGAAAGGAAATATTGTTTCAAATGGGTAACATGAATCACACAAGTTTAGCCCAGGCATATTTATCTACTGTGATTCAGTATTTCAAGGGCTTTGCTGTAATTCACATGGAACTGGGAAACATTGCGGCTTTAAATTATACAGAGCCTGGCAGCAAGCTGGCACATGGTACCAGTCTCTCCATTACTGTAGGACTCAGATTTGTTTTTTAGTACTACTAAATAATCAGCAGAAGAGACTGAGAGAGATTTAAGTCATACTATCAAATAATAGAAATGGTGTGAGCCATTACAGTACACAGATGACAGGCCTAATTTTTGATGTTCTTTTTATCTTAAAAAAGCAGACTGAAGCAATAATTTTACATGATGTTCAAAATTTACATGGGGGTCAAATGTAATGCTGATAGTGTTTTATAGTCAAGCGGGAAGAATCCTGTCAAACATATTTAAAGTTACTCAGTTTTAAATCCTGATGCACAGAGTTCCATGAGGAGGAAGCTGAGTATATTTAAGTCTTCTGATGAACTTTTCACTGTGGTATCCCAACGTTCTTGTGCCAGGAGTTTCAAGTTCATTGAATTAGCCAAAATATGTTTGGAATTGGTATCTCCAGAGCAGAGTGTTTGATACTTATTTAATTCTATTTTAGAACATAGCCACCATGAAATAATCAGTAAATCAAGTTTTATTTCATTTTATTTTTATTTCCAACATAACTTTTGAATAAGAAATGTCCACCCCTCAACCCAATATTAATACTGGCAGCATCCAGTACTCACTTATTTGTGAATAAAGCAGTACACAAGTTGTAGTTGCTGTGGTGTCTGTGTCTGACCAATCAGTGACATTCAGCCTCTACAAGTTCTGCCCCAATAGTTCCTGAACTATCAGAAAGTACTACCCCAGGAGCAGGGACTTTTTTGGCTCCTGGAACTACTGTACAGGAACTTCTAGTAAAGTTCCTTACAAGGTTCTTGGTCCTGTGCTGGAAACGTCCTAGAAATTTCCTAAATATACAGAAGCTCAAAGAGAAAGCTCAAAGAAATGAAGAACATATCCATATACTTTTTTACTGTGTCTCTGGTATGTTGACAGCTCTTAGCAGCCCAGTCTGTACGTGTAGCCTGTGCACTGAGTTGACAGACAGATGTGACATATGTCAAGATTTATCATACTGTGATCTGTGGAATGAACGGCATTCTACCTCAGGACAGGAATGAGCCAGAAAACATAGGGACACAAACCCATTTAAACTGAACACATACACACACACACACACACACACACACGAATAAGGCCTCTGTCTGCAACTGAGCCTCATCTTTAACTCCGTCCTCTCTGTCTCATCCAGGCTTTAGTGTTTGAGAAGCCCAACTTTGATGGAGAGTGTATAGAGGTGGACAGTGACGTGTACAACTTAAGAGATGAACAGGAAGAAGAAGAAGAAGCAGACAAACCTGACGTGAATAAGAAAACACTATCTACAGTGGGGTCCCTCAAGATACTTGGTGGTCTGTGAGTATCTGAGTTCATAGATGCAGGGGTGGGGGTGGGGGTGGGGGTGGGGCGGTCTATCAACCAGTAGCCAATCAGCTGTGAATGGGCCTCTTCCAGCTGGTTGGACGATACTTTGTCGAATTAATATCAAATAAGGAAGTAAAATTGGGAAAAATAATATCCAGCATGCTGTGTGCTTAACAAGTGTGTGTTATCAGATGGAGTGGTTTTTCTGTCATCTTGGTGACAAAACGTGAGATAGTAGTAATAAAAAGTGTTTTGTCCTCATAGCTGGGTGGGCTATCAAGAGGCAGACTTCGAGGGCCAGCAGTACATCCTGGAGGAGGGCGAGTATCCTCACTGCAGTCACTGGGGAGGATGTGAGGATGGGTTCCTGTCTTTCCGGCCCCTTTGCACAGTAAGTATCATGTGAAATATTCATCTGCAATATCTTTGCTCAATCTTGCTTCAATCTTTGGTGATAAAGTCCGATTGCTGTGATTTTTCTGCACGTCACCTTCCAGAGCTCAGTGACTGCTTCTATTGATTCTAAATGAACTGGAAACATAAAAGATTAAATTTCCTTTGTTTGTTTTTCTCTAAGAGAGAGAAATGGGTTTGCACTTTCTTATTATTTCACTGTGTCATTATCTTCCTAAGGATTTCCTGTCCCCACACGTCAAATTGTTCAGCGGGCGGGGCTTTGATGAGCTGGGGCTCAACGTGGACTTGCTAGGTCCTGTCCTCAACATGGAGGATATCAGCCATGGTATCAAAACCCAGTCCATCAACGTCATGGGTGGCGTGTAAGTCAAACTGTTTCTGTTAAAAAACGACTACAGAAGGATCTACTTTTTGCTTTGAGCAATTTAAAACCGTAGAGGGAGACATTTTGATCCTATTGTCCACGCCCTTTTAGTTTTGGGTGTGTGCTTCTCAACTTACAGGCATGACTAAGTGTTCTGTCACTGTACATACAAGCATGCTCACTTACACACACACACACACACACACACACACAAACACACACACACACACACACAAAGCCCCAGAGGAAACAATTATGTAACTGATCTGTTATACTATATGATTACAAAGGATGTGAAAGGTTTCCATCTCTTGAGGGTGAGGATTTATATTGATGGTGATATTGATGCTCATTAATAGAAAGAGTTAGTCACTATTAAAGACCTTTCAGATGTCTCAGCAAGGAAAAGTGACAGAAAAAAACATACAGTAGGCTGTAGATTCAATATGGAAAACCCACACACAGCTAAATTTCTCCCCATAAAGTTTAGGAGACTGATGACAAAATATCAAAGTATCAAAATGTGTAAAAGGTTTAAAATACAAAATGCTTCTAAATGGTTTGAGATACATCTTTAAATCAGTGATTCATCTTGAATTCTGCCTTCAAAACATGGCTCATATTTTCAGTGAACAGATTTTTTGTCAGTATGAGTTGAGTGAATTAGTTAATTTTTAACACACCTTTATGTAACATTCCACTGTTTGCTTTACATCTGCCTCGCCTACTGAATCGTTTTACAACCTCTCAGAAGCATGGACTTCCTCTTTTTATAATGACAGCATACAGTTCAAGACATTGATTTAATCAGGGAGCCAATCTGGGCTCCATTTCCCACAAGCATCTAAAGGCTGAGATGGTTGTAAAATTTATAATTAAGCTTAAGAGTTGTTCCCAAAAGCACCAAAAACCACATGTTTTATTTAAGTTTTTATTGTTTTTGCTCATTTTGAATTCTATACTTTCATCATCAACACTGATGTTCTTTGCCTGGTGATATTTGACATGAAATGTGTGATAATGTTTAAGTTAGAAAATAAAATCAAACTAATACATGCAAATTAATTCAGCATCATCATCATCATCATCATCCTCTCTTCTTCTCGCCTGATAATCTTCTCTTCTGGCTGAAATGCCTCTTTCCTAATGGTATATGTTCAGGTTCCCTATCTTCTCTTTTCTTTTTATTTATGGTATTTATGTTGTTTGAAAAGATGTAAATCCTGCTGGTCTAATTCAGAAATAATGAATGACATTCACAATAGCCGCCACTGCTTCATTTTAGTTTTAATATGAGCTTCAGAATAACATCTGCCTCGAGCAGCAGTGATCAAAGTTTACTTTCTTAACTGGCTTCCTCCATATAACATGAATTATTGACTGTAGACTGTCCTCTTAACTTCTAAGATCTATCATCATTGGGAAACAAGGCTCCGATTAGTAAGGCATGGTGCATTCTTAAGATTATGAAGAGACACTTTTAGTTGTTTGTAATAAATGAATTCTCTCTGCGTGGCAGATGGGTGGCGTTTGAGAAGCCTGGATTCAGTGGAGAGCTCTACATCCTGGAGAAAGGCCTGTATGCAAGTCCAGAGGACTGGGGAGCCCAGAACTTCAAGATATCATCAATACAGCCCATCGTCCATGTAGGAAATTCTATGATACTAAGCTTTTTAAATTGACTCTTTGCTACAACAAAGTAGCCAGTTAAATGTTAAGAACTCTGTTCATGATCTCTCTTCCTGTCTGTTCTACAGGACACGCTGATAGGGACAACAAAATTCAAGGTATCATCATTTCTTTTCAGGCTTTGTATGAAACAGATTAAGCCATTACTCCTCAGCAGTGAAGAATGTTGAGTGTCTGGTTGTCTGTTCTGGCTGTTTCACTGAGGCTGTTTGGATGTGTGTTGCTGTACAGGTGCAGCTGTTTTCTGAGCCAGGCTTCAAGGGAACGCTGGTGGCTCTTGAGGACAGTGCAGCAGCACTGGATGAGGACTTCCTGCCCAGGTCCTGTAAAGTGCTGGCTGGCAGGTACAGTAGGCACAACTGAACCGGAAATGTCACATTATGTGTAGGCGATATCATGTCTGGCTGGCTGAGTCAATTCTGTATTGGATTTGGTTCACACATTTTAATTTCACATGCATCTCTGAGTCAGGGGATTTCTACAGCCCTTAGCTGAGAATTTTTAGAAACACGCTGTACGAACTCAATATTTTCACCTGACAGTGACAGGAAAAAAACTTATTATTAAATGTCAAAAATCATAAATTTGAGAGCACAAAGTAATGCTATAATACATGTTTTAAAAGATGACACTCAGTTATTAGAACAATATGACATCAATATTGTGTGTGTGTTTATGTGTCAGCTGGATGGTGTATGAAGGAGTCCAGTTCACAGAGAACATGTATATCCTGGAGGAGGGAGAATACCCCAACACAGAAGCCATGGGCTTCCTGTCCTCAGACTCTACCATCCGCTCCATACAGACCACTGGACATGTGAGTACTGTGAATATGTATGTGTACAAGGAGTATGAAAGGCCGTGTTTGATCCATTTGTGAAGCTCACTCTGCCTTGCTGGTGATTATAAGAATCAGAAACAGGTTAATTGCCAAGTAGGTTTACACATACAAGGAATTTGCCTCCACGTGGTGCATAACAGTCAAAAAATAGAAGAGAAAAGAGAAAAATAGCACTGCCACGAAAGATAAGTGATATAACTATATAAATAAAAATGTACAATTAAAATGTGAAATATATTTTTACCATATAAATATAATGAAAATATATTCTATGTGGGAAGAGCTATGGAATTGTACAAAATATTGACCAGGAATGTGTAAAAATTCACAGTATGAAAAACAGTATAAAAGGTACGTGTAATGTGCAAATGTAAGATTACATTAATCATTCTGAACGAGAGTATCGATTAAAGGTGCAGTGTGTAAGATTTAGTGACATCTAGCAGAACCGACTTGGCAGAAATGGAATATAATAATCAAAAGTATATTTTAATTAGTGAATAATAACCTGAAAATAAGAATCATTGTGTTTTTGTTACCTTAGAATGAGCCTCCCTGAGGGAGCGGGTCCTCTTCCAAGGAGCCCGCCATGTTGCACCGCCATGTTTGTACAGTAGCCCAGATCAGACAAACTAAACACTGACTCTAGACAGCTGTTTTTTGCGAATTTCGCAGCCGCCGTAGGTTCTCCTACAGGCTTGGAAGGGAAGGGGGAGGGGAGAGGTATTAATTTGGTTGCAATCTGCAACCTCACAGCTAGATGCCACTAAATCTTACACACTGGTCCTTTAATTAACCTCCGTGTTTTTCTTGTGTAGGAGTTCTCTCTGCCCTCCATCGTCTTGTTCAGTAAAGCGGGCTGCAGAGGTCGTAGAGTGGTGTTGACCAATGGAGCTGTGAACCTGCTGCAGGCAGGCCTGGATGCACGCATACGCTCCCTGGTGGTGGAAGGAGGAATGTATGTCACCGTCTTTATTTTTCTACTATTATCTTTTAAGGCACAATCTGTAATCTAAATGTTAACCAAAGGTAGTCTGACTACAAGCAGAATACAGTTACAAGCTGCTTTTAATCCAAAGCTGATGGACAGATCTGTCAACACACACACACACACACACACACACACAAACACCAGACCTCAACACAACTGAAGTTATTAAAGTTTTATATTGATGTTTGAATATGTTTTAATTAGTTTTCTTTGTAGTCACTAGTATTTTGTATTAGACCGAGTTAAATAACACACACAATGTTGCTGTTCCATATGTATACCATATAGTTTTTACACAAGCATTTTATTCAAACTCTCAGCCATTCTGTGTTGAGGAAATGCAAAACGGACAGTGGCAAAACTTTAAATGTTCATATTCCTGCAAAAGGTTTGACAGGGACCCATGAAATTCCCTTAAATGGTGTTAGCTTAGCTTTTAGAGCTGCACATGTTCTCATCAAGAGCAGTAAACATGTCGAAGATGTGAGGAACCCAACAAGTAAATAAAACTGTAAATCAAGGAGCTCAGCTTGGAATGTAAATGTGGATTGTTCATTTGTCATTTGATTTATCTCATATAACATTTTAACAAAGCTAAACTAACAGAGAATGACTGGCTGCCTTCTCTCCAGGTGGGTGTTGTATGAAGACAGTAACTACCGTGGTCGACAGGTACTGGTCCAGCCAAGCCAAGTGAATGATTGGTACAAGTTCAGCGGCTGGCAGCGAATAGGATCCCTGCGTCCATTACTCCAGGTACGGACGAGATTTGGGAAATTGTAATCATATAATAACCATAACAAACTACCTACACTTTGAAGTTGTTACTGGTGTTGATGGACCTCTAATATCATGAGTCAGGTTGATCTTTTTTTTTTCCTTCTCTCATACAGAAAATATTTCTTTTTACTGTGAGATTATTTTTCCAATTTGACATGGAAGTAACAAAAAAGAGGAACATTTAATTCAATAAAATACCAAATAAAATATTGTCATGTTAATAAATACAGCCAGTTATGTAATATAACTCAAACCTTTCATTTTAAATTGACATGTATTTTCGTCATGTATTTACAAGGTCAAATCAATGTTTGTGCATGTTTCTAATCAACAGAAACAGATGTACTTCCGTCTGCGGAACAGGGAGACAGGATGTATGATGTCACTGACAGGAACACTGGATGACATCAACCTGATGAGGGTTCAGGCCATGGAGGAGACAGGGGGGGTAGAGCAGAACTGGCTCTATCTGGACGGGCAGCTTAACTGCAAGGTACAACACAATACCAACACTGAAATAGTGGCATCTTGCATCTAAACCTGCATTTTTATAGCTTCACATAATGCCAAGAATGGGCATCAAAACTGTCCAAAGAGCTCCTGCAAGATAATCACACCTGCATAGACCTACAGTGTCAGCAGTGAGAGAAAAGAGCAATAATCTCTGCAGAGATGGGAGAGAATTCTGCCACAGTGGCATGCACTGTTGTTTTGTCAGAGTTACCACTGTACCTTAGAACAAGGGTGTGATCAAGACAATAATAGAAAGCAGGAAATAACATGTACTCCCAACAGACTTCAGTCCGTCCACTGGTTACCTCTGCTACAGATTGTTTCTCAGTACTGTCTGTTAGCAGATAGTCTCAAAACTTGTGAACAGATTGCAGTGCAAAGGGCCAAGAGCAAGTTTTTAGCACAGCCCCAAAAAGATTGTGAGTGGCTTTAAAAAAATTCTCATATGTATGTATCCCATATAACTATCTGATAATGCCTATATGAGTGCTTTGTTGTTTTGGGAGTTTTTCACATACAAAAATGAGCAACTAACAATAGCACTCTCAGTTCAGATATTTTTTAAACTAGTTTACTACAATATAACAAAGAGTTAAACAGCTTATACATGCTAATGTTTCTCCATCTCTATCCACCATGTCCTCCCTGTCTTCAGCTGATGGAGGACTGTTGCCTGGGGACCACAGGCAATGTGGTGATGGCAGGCAGTAGGCTTTGTGTTTCCCCGGAGCGAGGCAAAGACAACCAGCTGTGGAACATCACCCCAGACGGTCTAGTGCACTGCCACCTCAAACCTGACCTGGTCCTGGAGGTCAAAGGTCAGATAGCTCTGTCTTGACCTACACACACATATCTTTGTCTAGTTACTTTTTATGGAATAAATTTAAAAGGTGTGGTTCAGCCTCAGTGCAGTGATTGAGATTCAGTCCTAATCCAATTGCGCCATCTCCTGGTGTATCAAGGATGTGCAGCGGTGAAAATGGCTGGCTGCACTCACAAGGAGCTGTCATTATTTTTTTAACCTCAGAACAGATGTGAAAATACAGTATCAGATTCCATCTGCTTTTTCTATATTCACAATATTTGTCTGATGTGTGCCACATGTGAGCAAAAAATCTGTGTTGGTCACTTTAACAGTTGTTTTAAACAGTGTGTATTAGTTTATAAAAAACAGCTGCATTTTATTCTCTTTGTTTCCCAGGCGGTCATCAGTATGATAAGAACCAGGTGATCCTCAACACGTTTGATGAGAGAAAACTGACCCAAAGATGGACAGTGGAGATCCTGTGATCTGATGAGCCTCACAGCCCTCAGCTGCACTTCTGCAGAGAGACTGAGCCCTATGACGCAGCTTCACTGTGGAACTCACACCACTGAGATAGGCTCTAAAGCGGATTTTGTGCAAGCACTGCACTCTTTAGTTGTATTTTGACTATTGTTCACTCTTGTTGAGGAGGGTAACCATTGACTGGATCAACATTATAACCATTAACCAAACTTTGAAAAACATGCACTCTCTTTCTCTTTTTCAGAATGAATAAATGTGAAAATATTGCTTATCTTTAACCACTTGATTTTCAAACCCTGTATACCAAAGACTCCATGCACCCCTCTCATGTTTTCACTGCATGCAGTGAGAGCTCAGCCCTGTTTCAATGCTGCAAACCTCTTTTTATTGGTACTTTTCTACTACATTGTGTCAGTGTGTTTTCTGATCATACTGTTGGCAAATATGAATGTATACTGTATATTGATGTCTGTAACATGAAGTCCAATATGCCTACACTCCAAACATGTATTAACATGTTTTTGTGTTTGTAATTACTGTAGATCAGCAATGATCTATTGTAAAGTTTTGATATCTTTTTAGGACTTATAAGTTGTACATAAGCATCAAGTGTATAGATTTGAGGTTAAATTTCAAAGCAGAACTGAAATAACGATGCTGCCCATTGTAAATATGTGAATGTAAAAGAGAGAACTGTTACACATGAAATAAAAATGTAATTTTCTTTCTTGCATCTTTTTTTGAAAATAAAATCACTTTCCATTGTGTGTTATTGCTGTCGCCACAACAAAACCTGTGGCAACAGCAATTACAATTGTGGTGTGGTGGTAAGTGTAAGTGTGCTGTGGTGGCTGCTTGTGGCACAAAGTATTTGGTGTGATCCATTGGTGCACTGAAATAGACACATTTATAGTTTGATTATTGGCACAAAATAAGATGATTAGCTGCCAACACTTCTTAAAATTCATTAAAAATGTGTACAAACTAAATGCAAAATAAAAAGTGGCATTTCCTCCTGTTTCTAGTCTCCAACATCTAAGGTACAAATAATACTTACATGTGTAATAAATTTCACAACATCACCAAAAACTGTTGCCTCAGAGTTGCAACACCTCGTAGTCATGCAAACTTGATCAACAACAAACATAGGGCGCTTACACTTAAATGCAGTATTCTCTGTATTGGAATCAGTATTCCCTGTATTGTTTTTAATTTTATTAAGATAACAGACACATAGCTGCACAAACATTTACTCTGCCATGGACACTTATCTGTCGGGCTTGTTCTTAAATGTTAGCAATATGATACCAAGCAGAGGAAGCAGCCACATTCACTGGAGGTTATCAAGTCCATCATTAGCTGTACACAGACACAACACTGCAAAGATCTCTCCATCTTTATCTCTCACACACACACACACACACACGACCAAGTGACTCTTTTACTGTAGGTGTTTGTGTGTATACCTTATCATTGGAGGAAAGAAATATCAGTGAAAAAACCCAAACAAAGAGAAGTTCCAGGTAACATTTGACATGTGGAACAATTTCTATTAGTTACTTGGGGTTTCTGTCACTAGCAGTTGCAGTTGCTACTTTCCCACAAAAACTACTACTGATAATGCTGCTGATGATTAATTTCGCCACTGTGCACTGTCACTCTGAGATCAATTGAGGTTAAGCTATATTTGACTAAATGTATGATTAAAGTGCAACATATCCATCATATCAGAGCTGAACTACTTTAACTGACATGTTTTTTTAAAGGAAAATGTATATCAGTTGAAAAGGAGAAAATCGAGTCTTCACTTGTTCCTCACTGCTTCCTTCTCTCAATGCCGTGCTGCTTACGTCAAATATTACATAAGTGAAATTATGAAATGATTTCAAGAAGCAATTTATGTTCACCTTTCCAGTAACACTTTACTTTAAGTCCCCATATTTAGCATTTATATGCAGTACATAAACATTTGATAAATGGTTTACAACACACTGTAATGTTTTTCAGCAAATTGCAAAAGTGTTTATTAATATATTTGTCAAAAACTATAACTCATCACACATCCATAAGTAGATACTGGTATCTAAACAGATAATGAATGACATGACAGTAAATACAGATGTAATAATTTAAAATAAGTCTTCATGGGAAAAGTTATCTGTTGTCAAATACTGTACATTAATAAACACTTAAAATGTACTTGCATCTGATTACAACTACATTATATTGTGTTATAAACCATTTACTAAATGTTTACATACTGCTTACAAATGCTAAATAGGGGGCCTGGTTTATTCCAAGCTAACACTGCAGATGTATATGGACTAATATTAGATGTTTTCTGACACTGTCAATTGTATATGTTAAAATGTTTGCAATTTACATTTTTCAATCAAAAATAATTAGTTAGTTGTTGTTTTTTGTGACTTTTATTCAAGCCAGTATAAAAATGACAAACTTTTTAAAACATACAACAGCAACTGTAGTGCTTACATTACATATTTTCAGCAGCCAAACACAGAGTGAAGCTGCAAAACCCACATGAGAGAAGCAACAGTGGTAACCTTGTTTATGTGTCTTATTGTACCTTCTTTGCAGCTGTGGATAAATTAAGCTGAGACCGTTCATGTACATGATTTCCTTTTACTTTTTACAGAAATTTTGTTTCATAATAGTACAGAAAAGTACATTTCCCACAGTCTCCAAGAGTCAGTGTTATAAGTCTTCTCCCCCTGAGCTGATCTGGACCACAGTCTTTCCTCTGGCATGACCCTTCTCCATCTTCTCAAAGGCCTGGGGAACCTGTGAAAAGCTGAAGGTCTCCTCCACCACTGCGCGGATCTGACAGAGAGCAGATAGAGGAAGACTGAGCAAAGGGACAGGAAGCCTTTTTTCTCAACTATTAGGAGTTATAATATCAACATTGTAAGGCTTAAATATTTGTGCATGAACTCTATAAACTGTATGAACAGAATCAGATCTTAAATGCAGTTTCTTCCCATCAGCGCTTTTCTATATTGTTTACTTTAAACCATTGTTTGTGCAGGATAATGCTGGAGTGAGAAACAAAATAAACAGAGGGGTGTTATCTGCATAGAGGGCAAGATAAGCCTCAGTTGAACTATATAATAAATCACAATGTAATCTATAAAACTGCAGGATTACCAATATTTAATTTGTGGAGATGTCAAATGCATTCAATGATTTATAATGTTTGTGACCCATGCATTTCAAGTCATTCATTTCTAATAATCACCTTGCTATTGCTGAACATTGCTGCATATTTTATTAGACCCTAAAGTGCACACAATGCTTTAAAAATTAGAGGAAACACAGGTCAGTTCGTCATCAGTCCCTGAACAGTTTAGAGAATAAAACAGTACCGTACCTGTCCTGCATCCACCATTTCCCTTATGTCATCCAATGCTGGCCCACTAGGTGCAAAGAATCCCCAGCGGTAGTGAACTCCTTTAACAAGGTGCTAAGAGAAAACAGAAAAAGAGGAATGGCATGAAAACAACTTGTGAAATTTTTAAAGATGTTAACATGACAATGCATGATAATGAGGTCTGACGAAGTGTCTTAAGCTATAAGAAAGTTAGACGACAGGAACTGATACTGTAAATCTAAACATGTAATATCTAAAACATGCTGGTTGTTTTTCTGGCTTACTTCCTCTCAGCGTTCTACCTGACTTTATGACTCTTTATGACTCTGTTCTGTTAATTCCTGCCATAAAAGATAAAGAAAAAGTAGTGATAACTGTAGGCTTATAGCTCTAGCTAGTGTAAATTCTGATTACCTTGCGAGGCAGCTGGATTCGCGAAATCACAACATCACAAGCTCATGCGAGAATCCATCTTGTCAGGCTTCAAGTCATGTGCTTGTGTCCGAACCACCAGTGGTTCCGACCAACCAGCGTCCAATGAGGATTCTCACATGATCTCGAGATCCAGCTGCCTCTCAAGGTAAGACGATAATAGATGTCTGGTGATAGATGGTTTATCCAATCACCTGCCAAGTATTTTTTGAAAGTGCCTGCCCTTTTTTAAACAGTTTCCAAGGACGACTTCTCAGATGCTTCTGTGTAACAAACCACCTGGCACGTCACGTTAGAATTCTGGTGGACTGGTTGGAATTGTTTGTCTTCATAAATGTTAATCAACAAGGTTATGTAATGTTTCAAAGTTATAAATAAAATGCAACTTTGCTCAATTCATTACACTCAGGAGTTTTGCTGCTACAGCCTTACTTGTTCTGGTATGACCATTAGCTTATGGTAGCTAATGTTAGCTAATGTTAGCAAAGATTAAATAGATATTATTGTGTAAGTGACAACACTGAGCCGGTTTACTGACTTTATGACTCCTCTCTATTTGTTCTACTGTTACACTTCATTTTAGCAATCAGTATGTGGGTGTTATGCAAAAGTTTCATAAAAGCCAAATTGCTTTTAAGGAAATAATTGGTATCGCATTTAAAATTCCATCATGTTTATATGCTTCTTAGATGGCCTTCAGGTTTCAATCCTTCATTAGATGAGTGTTAGAGGAGTACCTACACATCTACTCAGGATTCCTATGTATTCATATGCCTGTCAGACCATGCAAGTTACATGGGGTCGAGCTATATTGGACTATTTCCATGTCAGTAATGGGGGTTAGACAGGGTTATACATTATCTCCATTCTTGTTTGACTTGTATATGGATGCTTTTCTGGACAGCTTTTCCAATTCCAATATAGTACCGACTTCAACATCAGATTTAAAACTAAAAGAAAAAAAACAAACTGAGTGTTTATTATGTGTGTCAGTAGTGCTTGCCTGAGGTCATGAATTCACCAGTGATGAGTGAGTTTTAGAATAAATTAGTGTATGGAAATGGGAATTCATTACTTAAGTGGTTAAGTGTGTCTTAATAGTTAGAAACAGCATGAAAAACAAAGGAAGTGTGCATGCATCAAGGCATTACATACATGTATAAGCTCACATCTATTTTTCTTCTTTACAATGTGTAAATATGGTAAACAATGCAATTAACAACACCCAGGATGCACAGAATTGCTAATTTTATATCATCTGTACATCTATATATATGATATGACATTATTCAACACAGGCTTATATCCAGAGACTCATGTGTGTCAGGTGGTTGGGTGGAGCAGCCCATTTCTCCTAAAGCCTTTAACAACAGGGTAAGATAGCGTAACAAAAGGAGAAATGAGTTGACTCAGTCTTTTGTTATGTTTGACGGTGTATGTGTATGTGTGTGTGTGTGTGTGTGGACTGTAGGGATCTTTGATATAAAGGAGTTATTTAACGTGTTTCCTTCAGGTGCATTTGGAAAAGAGGGCACTGCGACAACCAAGCCAGCTGTCGGCGCTCTAGTTATCCTTTTACCAACAATGTACACAGTGTGTATGAGAGTGAAAAAGGAGATGTGAGGTGTGAGAGATCTACAGTATGTTTTGCTTCCTGTCTAAAATGTCACAAAGTCCCTTTCTTACTGGAAGCCAAATCTATAAGTGGACTCTGTAGCGTACACCTACCCCAACTCTGACTGAAAGATACGTCATTAACACTAAAACAATGCATCAGCAACTGGAAAAAGCTGCGTCAGTCTGAATAATCTGTCTCAGATTGTAGTTCTGATTGGAGGGTGTGGGTGCTAATGAGAGACAATGCTGTCGTACATTAGATCCTCCCTGTGGGAGCGCACATCTTCCGGTCTTGCATCACATTGTGTGACCATGAAAAACATAAGCTGAGCACAATTCTATTGAGGGAATTATTGGGGGTTAGTGGGCCATATTTTTGTATGAAAATAGAAATAGAACATTTATCTAAGATGCTATGAAAGTGTCAGACTATATGACACACTATCCTATCTGGTTACACAAGAAGGAGAAAAGAGTTAAAGACTGGTAGCAGAGAGAAAAGAAACTGGATACTTACTGTTTGCTTGGAGGGAAGTGAAAAAGTTGAGTGACTAGTGCAGGAGTATTATATACTATTCAAATATGTGACTAATACATTTTTTATCCTCATTTCAAATGATATCATGTAGCATGGACAGTCTGTTTCCTGTCATACCTCTGTCTGTCTATTCACCTGGGGAAAACCCCTTAGTTTAACAGTCACATAACTCTTTATTTAGCAGAAAAGGGAAAGTTACTCAGGGGCTTCCCCGGCCCATTACAATCCTCCAGTCTCAAATTCATGAATAATTTAATTTAAATCCAGCTTTACTTGAAAGCAATGAAGGATGGTAGCAATGACAAAGTCAGACACAAAACTCCATTCTACTGAACAAGGTGTCATTAAATCACTTTCAAATTTAAAGATAAGGCTGGTGATATTCTATATTTTTTATTGTCAACAAATCCCATGAAAAGACAAAAACCAACAATTAACTGATCGTGCTAAGTACCGTCTGTTTAGCCAAAGCGTGATATAGGCTAGCTTATACACCCCTGTAACACACCTCATTTTTTGTCCAACAACTATTAACAAGACAGAGTCTACAGAGTCACACTAGCAGTTCTGTGAGGCTGTGCTGTGTTAGTAACGTTACTTTGAGCTAAATGCTAATGTCAGCCTGGTGACTCAATGATATGTTAATGTTAACATGCTGATAAGCAGGTAAAATATTCACTGTGTCCACCATCTTAGTTTAACATGTTAAAATGCTAACATTTGCTAATTAGCACTAAACACAAAGCTCTGCTGAGGCTGATGGAAATGTCATTAGTTTTGCAGGTATTTGGTCATAATTCAATTTGTACGTCTTGGTGACACTAGAGGAAAATTCAGAGATTCACCAAAGTCATTGAGACCAGTTTGGACCAAAGTGGTGGACAACCAATCAGCAATGCCATCCTTCGAGCCATGCCATTTGTGAAAAATTACAGTGCCCAGCTGATTAGCTATTTAACAAGTCGTTGTTTGTTCTAATTTCATTGCTTTTGGTTCTTGAAAAACTTGTGGCAGAATAGTATGATTTTGAGAACCCTGTTTCCTTTTCACCCGTTTACTTTTCCCATGTCCCTGTGGCTAGAATTAATTTTAGAGAGTGCAAAGTATGAGCCAACTAAAGATTATGAGCACAGCTTTTTGAATTTTTTTTTTTTGTGAATGCACAGGAACAACTTCAAGACATTTCATATTGCACATTTCACATTTCTGTCACCTCACATCCTGTTTCAGATGTGTGTCAACACAGTTTCCTTGTTACTAAGAAAATGTAACTGAAAAAATTTGCATATGTTCTCGTTACTTGGGCTTATCATTAAGCACTGGTTTGCACTTGTTAATGATGAGTCAAACTCCCAAACAGTACATGTGTGTTCAACACACAGAACTAGACAGAGCTTTCTTTTAAGGTCTAGATACTAAACATCTATAAACACCTAATAATAATTCCTATAATTCTCCTCCAGGTACGTCAGAAGGAAGTAGAGATGTTAAGTTTCGGTTGACTATAATGCCACACGACACTGACACGATAACAATTAGGTTAGGTTAACAATTTGTATCTATTTGTACTACAAAAAAAACTGTGAACCACGAGTGGGTTCATACTGTGGATTGTGTGGTTATGAAGAAATGAGTGGAAAAAGTTGATGACAGTAATGCACAGATGTGAAACACACGCCAACTTGCCGCCACAAATGCACTGCATGCAAGCTTTGCTCTTGCATGGAGTTCACCGCAGTGGGTACACCGACAGGATGCGTCTGAATGTAATGAGCTCTTCAATCTACAAGGTTGAAATAAGCTTTGGTTGTAGATACTCAAACTGTAATTTCATTTAATTATTAATTTAAAGGCATTTTGCAATTAAATAGGTTATTCATGAGCATGGAGATGAAAAAGCTTTTGAAAAGCTTTTGATATAGTTGACCATGTGATTTTAATTGAATGTCTTAAGCATTTGGTAGGCATATCGGGTACAGTTTCAGATTGTTTTTTTGTTCCTATCTTTCTAATAGGACATTTTGTGTGGCCATTGGTGACTTTAAATCCTCCACCTCCCATTTCTCCTATTGAGTGTCTCAAGGCTCAGCCACTGAATGAATATCGACTGTGCTTCTCCTCCTTTTGTCTGCCAGATGTCTTTCAGGACAAAAAAAAAAAAACAAAAAAACAAAACAGTCTCTGGTTGCTAGTATCTACTGCTGCATTGGCCAAAGGAAAGTGCAGAGCTGCAAGCTGAGCAGTACTACCCTTGTGTGTCTGTGGCTCTTTATTATTCTCCATTTATGTTGTCCCCACTTATGTTGTCTGTTCTCTTGCATCAAAACCCAGCACATAAATCTAGATGTTATTTTCGACAACAAACTTAACTTTGACCAACGGGTGAAGCCAGTTGTTCAATCCTGCTTTCTGCACCTTTGAAATATCTCAAAAAAATCTGGAACTGTCATTCACGCTTTCATTACATCTCGCATAGATTAATGTGGTCAATACAACCTCTCCAGACTATGACTAGTCCAGAATGCTGCAGCAAAACTACTCACAAAATCCAGTCAAAGACTCCACATAACACCTATTTTATTTTATTTTTTTAGAATTGATTTAAAATATTATCGAATACTTTTAAAGCATGTCTGGGGTTGGCCCTCGTATATATCACAGACACACAGTTCTAACCCCTTACGGGCCTGAATGCAGCCTGAGATCCTCCGGCAGAGGTCTGTTAGTAATTCCTAGGTCAAGGCCAGAAGCCATAGGGGGGCCAAGCCTTTTGAGTCAACTCTGGAACGATCTGCCAGAGGAGATCAGGCAGGCTAAGTTCTATTTCCTCTTTTAAATCTCTCTTACAAACGCATTTTTTTTATAAATGCTTTTCTCTTCAGAATCAGTTATTCTTTATATTTTACTCTGTGTTTTAGTAATTCATGCCTTAACCTCACTTGATATTATTATTGTATCAATTCTACTTTTATTTAATATTTATCTGGTAATTTCTCTTTTAGTTTTTATGTCTTTGTAAAGCACTTTGTAACTTGTTTTTGAAAAGTGCTATATAAATAAAGTTATTATTACTATGATTTTTCTGTTTCAACATGACAATGCACAATGCCAAGGTCCATAGAGAAATGCTTTTCCCAGTTTGCTTACTTAATTGGCCTGCATGGAGCTTTCGCCTCAACCCCACCCAATGCGTTTGAGATGAACTGGAACGCTGACTGCAAGCCAGGCTTTATCACCCGATACTAATGCTTTTGTGTCTGAATGGGAGCACATCCCTGCAGCCAGGTTACAAAATTTACAAAAGCCTGACACCAGAAATGTGGAGGCTGTTATAGCAACACATGAATGCCAATGGCTTTGTAGTGAGATGCTCAAAAAATATAATTGGTTGCAACAACGTGTTTCCACATACTTTTGGCCATATAGGGAGAGTTAATTGCGTAACCTCATATTGTGAGGTGAGGTTTGCATGCAGAAAGTTCCCCTTTTTCATTGTTTGACTATGAATTTGATTCTTGGCTTGGTAGAATAAAGAGAAATGGTTACAAAAAAAATATATCAGATGACACTATTCTTACTGTACTTCTACAAACTAATTAATATTAGCTGACAAAATAATAAAAGCAGCAACAAACAGTACTTGTGCATTCTTTTGGATTTCCACAATGAATATGTGGAAAATAATTACCTTGAGGGCCTTGGTGGTCATGGTGGCAGCAGTCTGCAGCATGCCATCAGCAATACCCAGCGTGTCAGTGTTCTGGAGGAAGGGTGTCACAAGGGTGACATACTTGGCACCACACCAAGGCTTAAGCAGATTCAGCGCCCAGCGCTCCGTATCCCCCCCTACATTATCCAGGATCAGGTCAAATCTTCAGGTGAAGAGCGGTAGGGTTGGTGAAAAGAAGAGACACCAGCAAAGATACATAAGTGATGGGTGAGTGGGCATAGAAGACAAAGTAAATGAGAGGCAGAATTAGTAGGTGTGTGGGGGGGGGAGGATGATTGAAAAGATGACAGAAATGGAGAAAGAGATCAAGTCTGAGTGCGATAGAGTTTCTCAGATAATTAAAGGCCACAGATTTCCCACACTAATGAGCAGACCGCACAGTGACTGGGTTGCCATGGTAACGAGACACACACTCACCATCTCCAATTAAATAGTGATATAAATGCAAAAACCAGTGTGTGTGTGTGTGTGACTCTCTCACTTCTCCAGGGCACTGAGTGGCTCATCAACAGGTCCGGCGGTGTAGTCCACCACATGGTCCGCCCCCAGTCCCTTTACGAACCGCTCAGCATTCTGGGAGCATGTAACAGTCACATGGGCTCCCCACGCCTTCAACATCTGGAGACATAACAGCATCAGTTCTATCTTCAAATATGAGCACATCAGGCTGAAGTGTGTGGAGTAATTTTATAGTATTTATGTCATAACTACAAAACAAATATATGTTTGGATTACTGTAAGGAGCAAAATGTTATCCAATGTTTGAGGAGCATGGAGGGTGTATTATTAATAAGATCAAATGTTGCTTCTGTGCAATGTGAGCTGCAGTATCCAGGTCACCAAACAAAATGTATGGCCCTGTATGAAACCTGACAGCACAAACAGACTTTATCTCCAGATCAGTGTTGTTGGTTTTTTTTTTTATGTTGCTGTCATTCTGTTGTCTTTGTCTGCATTTTGCATGTGTAGAGAACAGGGGAACATAATCATTTTTATGTTGAGAGAAGCCTGTTTTAGCCTGATGCACTTAAAAAATTTAACACAATGACATAAAATATACAATATACAGCTTGAGCAACATCCTCCTCCTCTTCATCCATACCTGTATAGCAAATGTTCCCACTCCCCCAGATCCTCCAAGGATCAAAATCCTGCGAGGAAGAGGAAACAGCAAAACGTTTCAACAATAGCACCCACTCTGCTTTCTACACCACTGTTGCACAGACTCTCCCTCATTAGGATTCATGTCAAACGCACTTCAGGCTTTAGCGTGTCAAGTTCACTGCGGTGCAAGGGAGCATCTGAGTCGCTGCCAGAGAAGTAGAACACATCACCCAAAAGCTCATTACGGAGCGGGCTAACAGGGACTAAGCTTAGAGGGAGCAGCGAGTGGAATAATTGGCTAGATCAAAGACAAGCGAGCTTCTTTGGGGTGGACAGGGATCAACAACAAGTGGAAATTGCGTGTGGCTATGTGTGTGTGTGTGTGTGGTAGTGTTCTCTCACCGCTTCTTGGTACAGTTGTCTTTAGTGAGCCCACCAGTGTTAACGAGTGCTGACCAGGCAGTGGTTGCCACGTAAGGAATGGCCGCAGCCTCTGTGTGGCTCAGTGACTTTGGTTTGTGGGATACCTGAACACAACACACATCTCACCTTTCAGTGACCAACACTTCCTGAGTTATTATGAGAATACATCTGATTTTCAGCACAACTGTGCCGGATGTTCACACGATACACGGTCAAATCAGTTCTTCTTTCATTAGCACGCATCAGTGAGAAGCAGCAACAACTCGGCCGCCTTTTTAAATCATAGGAGGAACAAAAAAAAAAACATATTTGCTGATATTGAAACTGATTAACACCCTTAACAAACCGCAATCAACAAGAAGGAAACTGACTACACAGAACTGATGAAGTGTTTTACTTCCACACAGATAGAAGCAAATCTAAATACCTCATTGGCACTCAGCACCACAAACTCAGCCAGGCTTCCCTGCTTCCATGGTGGGATAGCTGCCCACACCTGAAAAAGACACAGCAACAGCACGCTTAAAGACATACATAACACACATATAACAAGAAAAAGGGGACAGATTTCTGCTGCACGTCTCAGTTTCTATATAGTAAGTTTATAGTGGTTTAGTTCTACAAGACTGTACAGCAAAATCGTTAGAATACATCTTCCCACGAGTAGATAGTACATGTGTAATGTCACAAAATGAGTCATTGTCTGCTTTAATGCTGCTACAATTACTCAACGAATGTGTGGTGAGAAAACACATATGACTTCATGATCTGGTAAAACAGGCCTATTTAAAGCCGCCTGTTCGCCTTCACACCTGCACATAGAGAGACTGCACATCAGGGTTAGGGTGACGACCACAGAGAGGAAAACAAGCTGGTAACCTGAAATGAAAATGTCAATAATAACCAAGAATTTTAATATATAATAATTATTATAAAGGAATTGTTTGGTGATTGAGGACAGTTGAGGGTGAACTGAAAAAGACAAAAAAAACAACAAGAAGAATTGAAACTTAACACTGAGTGAAACCGAGGTCTCACAAAGGATGTGGGGAGAATTAAACAAATAATAATATAAAGCTATTAAAGGTTCCCTCCGCTTAGAATAATAATTGGTCTGATAGGGTTTTTCTACAAAAAAAGGTTTAGTAACCTTATTAAAATATCTTAAAATTACATCCACTCCTCTTCTCACTCATTAAAAAAAAAGCCTTATCTATGAAAATATCACTTATGTAGGTTGCACACTAGACCACAACTGGCTTCAAATTAGGTGTGAAATCACAAATCCTCCTTGTAGGTACACGCCTTAAATTCAGATTTAAAATGAGCACAGAGAAACTTTCCACTTTCACCAGATTAATATGAAAACAATCTCTGCACATACATCATTCTGCACAGTGAAGCTCAAACAGCCACCTGAAGGAACAATAAGAAAAACACATTTTTGCGTGGAGGAAGACTTGAATTAAAAATACACCAAGTTGGGGAAACTAGAAAACAGATCAGGCTCTGTATTGACAGCATCACACAGCTTTCTGCAAGGAATCTTTTCCACCTCCTTATGTGAAAAAGACTCAAGTCATGTCATGTATCTCAACCAAATGGAGCTGATGATGCATAATCCTGGCGTAATTGTAGACTGTGCATGAAGTAGGTCAATCACAGTGTCCAGATACCCTGTGATGATGATGTTCACAGGGCGTTACGGAGCCTAATATTAGCCAGGAAATCACACCCACATATCACATCAGCAGCTGCTTGCACATAAACACTGTTACTGCCAAACACTGACTTTGCCATCAGGAAAAATTAGGATTCATCAGACCAGGTTATGTGCGTTCATTACTCAGTGAAGCATATTATTATCTTTCTTGTTTAATATGTCTCAGCAGCAAGGTTGCCACAGCTAGATATTTCTGTTCACAGCACCCTGACGACATACTTCACACTCATACTTTATTCATACATGACTCAATGTGTGGAGGAACAAGCTGTTTCTGTAAACAAGGGGCGATCTGTATGTATAATGAAGTGGTTGCTGAGTTTACGTGCATACATCTCTACTCCTCTGCTATTCGCTCTCTTTTACCTCATCTCTTTCTCTGAAGTACTTCACATCTAGGCCACACTCCATGATGACACCGGACACGTCCCTCCCCAGGATGAGAGGGAACTCGCTGCCCGACTGCTTGATATTCAGAGGGTCTCTCTTCATAGACAATGTTGCAGAACCATAGCCACCTGATAGCACAAGAGGAAAAATATATGTACTTTCGGGGGCTGTTGGATAGACTAAAAATGAAAGAAAGATCAAGAGCGGAGATACCAAAGTAATTCTCCAGTCAGTAAGAAAGTAGATCATTCAACATTCAACACTAATATGGAACAAAATTAGGGTCATATGTATTGTAGTTATGTATCACCATATCTTAATGTGTGAAAACATTTTGTATGAATACATTCAAATGTGTGAATATGCTTTTGAATCCGTAAGGAGATCTGTAGTTGTGTATGACATTTTGTGAACAAATGAAAAATATCTATCTGTTTGTGGGTGAAAAAAGTTCACACAGAACTCAATACTATGTGTGAATGCCAAGTTTACAGCTACTAATCAAATCCACGAGTACAAATCAGTACAAATACTTTTCTCCCACATTTGATGCTTTGAAATGCTGGGGGTCGTGTCCACTGAAGGCGCTGAAAGCACGCCCCAACTGAACAGCCTCTGAGCCTCTGAAATTAACAAAACTCATGCCAAACTTCCATATAAAAACACACAATTTAAAATAGGCCTTGTTTGTAGGTGTAGGAAAAGCAACATGGACGACATTTTAAAAATAAAGTAACATTAGGAGCCACTGTTTAATTCGGCATTTATTTTGTGGGTAAATGTGGACTTATTTCAGTAAAAATGTAACTTAAATGACTAGTTAACAAGCGAGCGATCGCTAATCATCGTTTTATTAAATTGTTGTTTTTTTCAATGGAGTTCAGTGTTAACATTTCTCTGCTGAAGAGCTTGCTGATGGCTTCATTTCCGTGTCACCCCTGGAGAAAAAGCCTTTTACGCTGTGCTTTTTGGTGAAGTGTTGCCTGGCAAATGCTCTCCCTCTGCCCGGGGACCTCCCAGCCGAACAACCAGTGCTGAAGCCGGCCGCCAGCACCGCTTTAAGGTTGCTGACACGCAGGCCCCGGGCAGGATGCCTCTGGATGCACCAGACCACAAACCACTCCGGCAGGTGGGTGATGTGATGGGTGACGTACTGCGATTTGGGCGGTACTATTTTCAACATCTCCATCTCATTTTTCAGCTAAACAGTACACACAAAGTATGTTTCTGAAAATATTTGAAACAGGCAATGCAGTAACAATCTTGATTCATATTTGATCAGCACTGGACGAACCTCATTTGCATAAAGTTGAGCTTGATTTGTGATTATGCACGCAGTTTCAGATATGGTGACACATAGCTACAATATGAACCTAATTTTATACCGCACACTTCCAGGATCGTTTCACATTTGTATAAGTGTGTCTTAATACAGTTTGCTGTCATTGTTCCTCTTGTCCATACTGGCCACAAAATGAAATTCCTTTCTTTTTTATAATGTAAGTCAAAAACTTTTTTTTCATTTACATAAAGGGTATTTGTTAAATTGCTATCCAAAATCACAGTGTGACTTTGATAGTTTTGATATCTGGTGATTTTAATATTCATGTTACAGTTCTGTCAGTCAGTCACTCTGAATTATTTGAGATTAAAAAGCCTGTTACTGGTCCCACTCATAACAAAGGGCATGCTGTTTATTGTGTTTTATTCAGGCCTTGACACAATTACATAGGTGTTGACCTTTCTACCATTTTTGCATTTTCTTCAATTTGAGCTGTTTCCAAAGCAACCGAAGTGAATACTAATGGCTAATGAATACAGCAATGAATATATAAAGTATACATTAACCCCACTGCCATCATGACCATGAAAATTAATCCATTCATCATTTTGGGTCCTTTTTTTTTAAACAAAAAATGACAAAATTATCTGGTTCCAGCTTCTTAAATGTGAATATTTTCTGGTCTCTTCGTCCTCTATGACAGTAAAATGAATATATTTGGGTTGGAAAGGACATTTTAGGTTGCATCTTGGGGTTTAGGAAACATGTTTCACCATTTCCTGACATTTTATAGACCAAACAACTAATCAGCATTGTTGTTTTTAAAAAAGAGACTCAAACAATGAATCAGTAATCAAAAGAGTTGCTGATTAATTTTCTGATGATCAGTTAACTGATGAATTGACTAATTGTTTCAGCCCTAGTGGGGGGTATTTAGGTCACTAGTGAGATTGATCACAGAGCCCATCTCTGCAGTGAAAGCAACCAGGATCTCAACAGCCTGACAACAGACAAACTGTTCTGAGTTTTCCGAAAGATGAAAGTCAGAGTGCAAGCTAGTGACATTTTCACTTCCACTAAGCGATCACTGCTGGTGCCCCTCACTATCTACCCACACACAAACACACCACCTCTTTAGGGTCACAGACTGGTATAAATGATTCATTTTGAGAAACAGGAAAACCACAGGCAACATCATTTTTGCACATCTGAATCTCTATCCTGACTGTTTCCTCTCTTTTGCTCACAGAGAACATTATCTCCCACTTAAGCTTGGCTATGCAGTCACATGTCAGATGTGGATTTGTTTCTTGTCACAATCACGTATTCATTATAGCTTGTAGAGTCTCTTAGCACAATCTCAGCCTGCAGGGTCAAATATCATACACATAGTTATGAATGTATATTCTAATATTCAGCCTCACCTGTCACTCACCTCTCATGCTGACATCAATTGGGTTCAGTCCCGCTGCAAACACTCTGACAATGACCTCATTGGGGTAGTTGATGACGGGGAAACTGGCATTTTTAGTGAACCTTAAAACGTCATTGCTTCCATATTTATCAATGACCCAGGCAGGCATTATAGTCATGCAGCTGTTGGTGGTACTGAACAGTCTAGTCTGGCTGGAAACTGACGTGTTCACATTTGGTGATTTACTAAGACCAAACAACCACCTACTGTATAATAAGTGCCTCATAGTTCTCATCTTTCAACTCTTAAACAATGTCAAATAAAACGGTGCGTTTAGTCCCTGTTACAGACACTATGCTGACTCGCTCATTACACGTCGTTATGAGCCACGACTAACGTAACCTTCTAAATAGAAACATTTTCCTCTCATACAAACATATCTAACTAGGCATTTAGGCTGCATAAAATAACCCCAATGTTTATCATTTCAAAACGTCCTCTCTCGTAACATGCCACTTCCGTCACACTAGTGTGCTGGACACACCACTCAGCGCCTCCACCAATCAGAGCGCCGTTTGCTCAACTGCTATCCAATCAAGGAAAGCGCTGTTAGACGTTGATGACCGAAACAAACATGGAAGCCTCCGAGTGCTGCACACTGTACGAAGGTTGATGATAACTTGAAAGGTTGTCTCCAGACATACTGTGAACATGCTCAGCCTGACACTGAGGGAGGTTTGTACGACTATTCACGAGTCCTCTGAGCTTTAGTTGTTGGTGTCTGTGTGCTGCGTGTAGCTGTGCAGTGGACATGTTGTGCTGTGGATTTATAACTAGCTTAAGTCAGACATAATATTTCTGACATACTGTCAGGAAACAGCATAAAGACGCCTTGTCTGTTTTTTCTGCTCTCTGTAAATTCAGTGTAATTGTATTATGAATATAGTAGAAGACATTGCAAAGCAGGGCAGCTACTAATAAACTCAATAACTGTCTTAACTGTCTTCTCTAGTTGTTAATTGAATATGTACGTCTGCAGTCAGAAATTATTCGGCCGTGTTTCAAAACCAATACAATAACTAAATATTTTTACAAGTGTTTGTGTTTCCCTGTTGAACTGCGGTGGAAGTATAGTAACAAAAAGAGGGATTTTCGCACTAAACAGACTGTAACGTTGAAAGATATCTACTTGATTTGACTCATTTGGACACTGAAGCTTCATATTAGCTTCAGATAAACTTTTAAATACATTTTTGCACAGAAGGAGGACTGTGGATTTTGTCCCCATCACTTACATTATATGTGCATAATGAAGGGATCTTCTAATGGACAGGAGGAATGATTATGGCTATGCAAACAAAACTGTATAAAAATACAAAGTACTGTACTATATAGCCTTAGTAAAACAAGACATTTAAGGATGTCAGCTTGGGCTTTGTGGGAAACAGCAACTGACATCTGTCACTGTTTTCTGACATTTTATGGACCAAACAACTAATCAGTTAATCAAGAAAATAATCAACAGATTAATTGATAATGAGAATAATCGTTGGTTTCAGCCCCAATTACTACTGACGCAGCAACATGTAAATGCATTTTAATATGAAAGTTTAGAAAATTTTAAATATTTTATCTGGTGTTGAGTCGTTAAATGTAAATTCTTAATTGTTAAAGCTGTTTAACAAGAGAAACTGCCAAACATTTGCCGGTTCCATCTTTTGGCGTTTCATATACTCATCAACTAACTGATTGATTGTAAAAATAAAACGTTAATAAAAAAAAACAATCATTAGTTGCTTCACAGTATTGACTGCGGAAATATTGCAGAGTAGAAGTACTGTATAAAGTAGCATAAAATGTAAATTTACATGTAAAGAACAAATATTTTGAAAGTGAAATTACTCTTAAGTTACATTCCTCCACTGATATTTCATCATTATTCTCCAGGTGTCCTTGGCACTCCGGGAGGGAAGGATCTCCCCAACAGAGCTTTGTAGGAAATGTCTTAATCGCATCAAGAAAACACAGCATCTAAATGCTTACCTCACTGTGACAGAGGAGCTGGCACTGAAGCAGGCACAAGAAGCAGAAACCAGACTGCTGCAGGGTAAGGACACGCAAGTGTGTATTTCATCTGTTGTGTGTAGAGTCATAGGTGTTACAGTTTGATCCTGTCTTCCTTTAGGTGCTCCCAAAGGTCCTCTGGATGGAATCCCCTTTGCGGTCAAGGACAACTTCTGTACAGAGAATATCAAGACCACATGTGCTTCCAGGATGCTTAAAGGTCTGTGTTTACTTCAGTTTAAAGTTATTCTGTCTCATGTTTCCCACTTAATATAAATAATTACCTGTAATAATAACCTGACCTTACTTTTTCTACAGACTACACTCCACCATACAACGCTACAGTGGTCCAGAAGCTCCTTGACCAAGGGGCTGTTCTCATGGGGAAGACTAACATGGATGAGTTTGCTATGGGGTAAGGCCAATATTATCAATATCAGAGTCGTTTTTCATGTACAGCACATAGTCAGTTACAAATACCAGTCTGCATTTGACAATTGCTTTTTAAAGCTCTTACAGCTGTGTACAAATGCAAGATGAGACTTAAATGCAGTGACAGACAAAAATTCTTAAAAATGCACTCTATTTGTCTCCCAGGTCGGGCAGTACGGACGGGGCTTTCGGTCCAGTGAGGAACCCCTGGAGCTACGCTGCTTCCTACAGAGAGCAGACTGGGGCGGTGCCAGACTCTGACTGGGTCATCTCTGGAGGAAGTTCAGGAGGAAGTGCTGCAGCCGTGGCCTCACTCACCAGCTACCTGTGAGGGGACACAATCAGATTCATGTTCATTGTCCATCCCAAAACTGTTAAAAAAGGGACAGATAATAAAGATTTGATTCAAAATGATGCTTACAAATTGTAATTTACTGTTTGGTCCATTCCTGGCAGGGCTTTAGGTTCGGACACAGGTGGTTCCACCCGTAACCCGGCAGCACTGTGTGGTGTTGTGGCCCTGAAGCCCACCTATGGCCTGCTATCCAGGCACGGCCTCATACCTCTGGTCAACTCCATGGACGTCCCTGGCATCATGACCCGCAGTGCTAGTGATGCAGCCATCGTCTTAGGTAGGAAACTGATGACGACCTCTTATTAAACGGGTGACACTTCCTTGTGCTAAACTGTAAGCTAACGTGTCCCATCTGGACCCACATAAAACAATTGTTTTGTTCCTGTTTTATGATCAACAAAAACAATCATTCCCCTGATTCATTGCAAACTCATTGAGTACAGTGATCCAAAATACATCCCAGCTCAAATATAGCTATCAATTTCTGTAATGTTTCTGTTTTTTTTATTGACTAAGGTGAATTAAAGACACCAGAAGTGTTAAATGTTAAGGAGGCATGGGGGGACTATTTTACATAAAACAATAGCTCTAATTCAATAAGATATTTCTGATGAGGTGCATTCCACGCAGCTGTGACTTCCTGTCTGTCTACTGACTAAAATTATAATAAAACCTCATGGGAGAAGTTCAATTAGCATACCGACTGTCACCTGCCACGTTTCCTCCAACATCCAGTTTAAGTCTCAACATGTGTTCTTGCCCAAATACCACAAGAAATACTGACGTAGACATGACGTATAAAAAAACCACAGTGCTGGGCATTTGTCATACTGCCCTCAAATGATGACCTAATGGACCTAATCTGGGATTTTATTGACATGTCACACAGGTATTCTACAAGGCCTGGATATGAGAGACTCAACAACAGTCCCAGCCCCCTCATCATCAACAGAACTGCCTGAAGACTTTGACGTCAAAAATATCTGCGTAGGCATTCCGAAGGTGAGTTCAGTTTTGTGTTAAAATAGTTATTTTCTGACAGCACATTTTCCTCACAAATCAACTGGAATCATCACACAAGCATTTCATACAAGGGTATTTGACAGCTAACACTTGCAAAATATTATAGAAATTTAGTTTTCATTATTAAACATATGGTAGAGAACAACAGTCCTTATGCTATTAGAAATAATGGGAAGTAATAAGTAAGGAATGTAGAGATATATGTATTATTTATTTCTACATCTTCTACTGCAGTGGTTTCAATCCATGCACTGCACTTGAAATTTATAGGTTTTTAGCAAAAAGATCGTTAAGTCAGATTCCTTGTACATGACTTTATACTGTATAGACATCAAGATTACTCAAAATAAAATATCTTGATGAACACAGATACATTTGGGCTCATAAAGCTGCTTCTCTTTCCTGTCGGTGAATGTGTGTCAGGAGTACCACGCCCCGGGTCTGTCGGAGGAGACTCTAGCGCAGTGGAGTCGTGTCGCTGACATGTTCGAGAGGGCGGGGGCGCACGTGAAGCAAGTCTCCCTCCCCCACACCCAGCACTCGATTGTGTGTTACCACGTCCTGTGCCACGCCGAGGTTGCATCAAACATGGCCCGTTTTGACGGCCTAGAATACGGTATGAACAGGTAGATCACAGGAAACGTGCTGGATTGTATCATAAAACGCCACCGCGCAAGTTACAGCGAAAAGATTTTGGAGAAATCACTCGATGTTCTGGCTCTATCGTATGTGTCGCCAGCATGTCAGATGATGATGAAGATAATGTCACTGATATCTGTCCCTCTCCTATCAGGCCACCGTAGCAAGGTGGACAGCTCGACGGAGGCCATGTACGCCTCAACCCGACATGAGGGCTTCAATGACGTGGTGAGAGGGAGGATACTGTCTGGCAACTACTTCCTGCTCAAACAGTAAGACAACAGATTGAACCTTGTCACACCAATCTTTCTCAATCCACTGACTCCAGACCCTTTATTGCTTTGACCTTTTCCTCTGCTGTCATTGGACTCTGCAATCCAATAAGCCAATTTGGTCATTTGCTAAGTTTCCTTTCTTTAAATTTAAGAGAGAGTAATATCGTTCAGTGAATCTTTAATATTTCCCAATATTTCATTTTGACAGAAACTACGAGCACTACTTTTTGAAAGCCCAGAAGGTTCGCCGGCTGATCGCGGACGATTTCAAACATGTGTTCAGCTCAGGTGTTGACGTGCTGCTGACACCAAGCACTCTCACTGATGCCGCGCGGTACTCCGACTTCAGACAGGAAGACAACCGAACACGCAGCGCGCAGGAAGATGTCTTCACTCAGCCTGTCAACATGGCAGGTAGAGAGAGAGAAAGGATTAATTCATTTTTGAGTTGGCACGTGGGAGGATTCAGGAAGTCGTTTTGCTTTTTTTTTTGTGTGTGTTTGTATGCATGGAAACACATAATATATACATACATCCACTTTCCTGTAACTTCACCTGAAACTATTCTAAATTATTTCCTTATTCAAATAATAACAAAGGCAAATTGCATGACAAATGTTGAAGTAAAATTTAAAAGGGGAAATGAGTCATGTGAGAAGCAGAAGTTCTCTGTTGTAAACCTCTGAAGGCAAAAAAATCATAACCTGGCCAACACATTATCATTTCAGCTCAGATCAAGTGTAGCTCAGAGGCTTATGGGATGTTTACATTCAGTTAAACTTTTTCCAGCCTGTTATCGCTCTCCAAACTAACCTCTAACTAACCTTGAGATCCTAAATCATTGCCTTTACATGAACTTTCCTTCAACCCTCTTTTTCATCACCCCCAGGTCTCCCGGCTGTTTCAGTGCCAACCGCTTTATCAAGACGAGGCCTTCCCATTGGCTTACAGCTCATAGGCCCAGCCCTCCAAGACAAGAAGCTGCTTAGTGTTGCCCAGTGGATGGAGCAGAGGGTTGGGTTTCCCTCCATCAGTGAGTTTGGAGACTCCAGTGAGAGCAGGAATGAGACGGGTGTGACCAAAAGGGAGCAGATTTCAGCTGTATGAAGAGAACCGTGGACACTGTTCACAGAATCACACTAAATACAAGCACACATTGTGGACTTAAGATGGACTTTCTTTGCTTGTAAGATGCCATATCTGGACTTTTTCATTGGAATTATGTACATCACTCACATGATAGCTTTAAGCATCTGTAATGGAATGAAACACAATTATAAGAAGTGTCAAACTGTCTTACAATATGCATCATGTTTGAGTGGAGAAACGTGTTTTTCAGCCTGTGACATGCTGCTGTATTTGTGCTGTTAAAAAATGCAAGACAGGTGGATTATCTTGACAGAGTGATATTTCTTATACAGTGTCCATGTGCACACGTACTGCTAAAACTGACCTCTACTTTCATCACTTTGCTTGTTGATAGAAAAAGACCAGGATTGGCTTTTGAACTAGTTGTGATGTCACAAATCCTGCTCACAGGCCCCGCCCCTTAAAATTAGATTTTCAGTGAGCACAGAGAAACTTTCCATTTTCAGCAGATGAATGTGAAAACAGTCTTCTAGTGTCAAACTCTGCACAGTCATCATTCTATACAATGAAGCTCAAACATCCAACTGTAGGAACAAGAAGAAAAACATTTTTGAGTGGAGGGAGACTTTAATAAATGGAGATCTTTGATTGCTAAAAACTACATAAATGTGTACAGTATTTCCTGTTCCTGTCATGAAATTATATTCATTTTTAAAAAGCCTTTTCTGACGTCCTTCTGCAACATCCACATGATTAAGTTTATCTCCACAATTTGTGGAGATAATTTGAAATGTATTAAAACAATATCCATATTTTTCTGCAAGTTTATGTCTGAGAGAAGATATAAATCAGTCCATTTCCATTGCAGGAGAGTTGGGTAACAACTTAACATGATCAAACAGCACCAGTGAACTCTTAAAACCATTTTGGCTCAAGCAGACACTTGCCCTGAAATGTTAAGACTGTAGTACACATTAAAGTCAACTCAAGTGAAATTAATCCAGTAAGCCAATTACAGCTCTGGAAACTGTCCTAAACTGAGGTGCTATACTAAGTGCTTAAAGAGTCAACAGTAACATGCTCTCAGTTGACTCCAGCTCCATGTAATCCTGACCCATTTCTCTGCAGGAGGGTATCTATACTTGGTCCTTGTTACACTCACGGTTAGTCCTAGTAATTCAACTGAGTTTTGTGTGTGATCGTAATTGTTCACACACAATAAGACAAGTGGTTTTACACAGAAGAAGATAAGTGGTTTGTGTTTTTTCTGGTGTATTAACCTAGCCTACACAAAGGGTGTGAATCTGTGAACTTTTGATGAATTCATATGACGGATGTTTGAGCAGAGATGCTGGTGTACTTTGCTCACCAAACCACTGCAGAATAACTGACAAATTAATCATCATTTTATCTCATTTCCTGTTCACTGCTATGACTAAACATACACTCTTCCTGTTTTGTTTTTCCCCTCTGTATCAGTGTCTATACATAAATACACTGTATCTACAACAGTGTCTATATAATATTCAATTACTAAGGCCATACGGTGTTTAAATATACAGGGTTGACCTAAGCTATACTTCCTTCCCTAGTCTTAAAAAATATGACCTCACAACCAAAAGTGTGTCTGTGACTAGAATCCTTATTTTAATTTAACTTATTTTTAATAGAAATAACACTGTTTCAAAAATTTTCAACAACAAAAGTACAATTAGATATGCTTAGAATATTAGAATACTTGAATAGATTAAACTAATTGATTTGCTTTTGGAAATAAGCAGAAGAGATCAAACTCCAGATGTACTTGTGTATACTGATACAGTATTTGTATACTTGTGTAGACTGGACTCACCAGCTCACCTCTTCACACTTTTCCCCTTGAGAACTGTGCCAGAAATCCTTACTTTGCTTTGCAAATAAATTGGAATATTCTAACAGCACCAGCAGATTTGTGCTACTATTCAAGACCAGGTCCACCATTCCCTAATTGTGTTATAGGCTTGCACCCCCAAATCCCCAAATCCCAGCTCACTGTTGCTACAATTAGCATGCAGCTAGCATACTTGCCAATTTTAGACTACTCCTGCTGAGAACAACACAAAGCATCTATTGAGTACTCTACTGTATTTGAAGTAGCTGGGCATGCCTGATTAAGATAATTAAGAATAGGATAAGGCCAGTTAGGGCTTGTTACATTAGCAAGCGCTTCATCTTTAGAGGAATAGGTTGACATTTTGTGGAAATACGCGTATTCATGTGTATTGACACAGTCAGTCTATCTGTTTCCCCAGTCTTCCAGTCTTTATGCTAAGCAAGGGTGTAAGTTTGATGTGGAAAATGGTGGGGACACAAATTTGGCAGGGGGTCATTTCAAGTCCTCACTTACAACCCTGTGCATCACTCTGCCTTTACTGTGCCTCAGGTGCTTCTACTTGGTGGTGGTCCCACATCAACCTGACAAAATAACCATTTCATGCATACCATATGAAAAACCAATGTCCATTTCCTTGGTATATTATACATGATCAGCCGATGATTCTAAAATACATCAACAAAAATCGCAATACTTTTTATGGTGCACATATACAGTATATGGTACATAATAAGTGTACTCTATGAGCATTTAAATGTGTTATGACACTAATTACAGGAAGGAGGAAGGAGGTCACCTCTTTCTCATTTCTGCCTGACCTGGGCTCTGTCGCTCTTTCTCTCTGTCTGCCTCTATCACTCTCTGATGCCTATATGGACAACCACTATGTAATACACTGGCACTGACAAACATATTTGTCTAGTTTTAGTCTTTTACATGGGATAAATTGTTTTTTAACAATTACATCAGAAGGATGTGCGCAGTGAGATAACATTACAGTGCACAGGTCTGTCTCTCTCTTACCTGTATTGACAACCATTAAGTGATACACCTTAACTTAAAAAAAGGCTCCTCTGTTCATGCACCTAGAATGAGCGATGGGAGAAATTGATTTAAAACATTGCTTAAATCAGAAGGATGTGCTCTTTGTGGTAACATTACTGCTCATAGTGCAAATTCTTACCTGTTCACTCCTCTTTTCTCTCTGGCCTGGCCTTTCTCTCTTTCTTTTTCTGTCTCTCTCTGATATTTGCATTAACAACAAAGCTAAATGATGAATGGAACTCCCTATTTACCATACAAGTTAGCTATGAAAACGAAGGGAACTGCAATACAACACTAGATAAGAAGTTAACCCACCAAGCATGTGCTTACTGGCAAATGTTATCTGCTGAGGGATATGAAGTGAGCTAATTCAGCCTTTTATTACATACATAGCTACTTACATTTACCAAGAAATAAGACCTAATGTCTCCCGTTGTCTTGACATCCATGATGCTAATCCTGACTGCTGAATTACGAGGAAATACTGCAGGAGGTTCAATCAGTCATCAGAAAATAATTAATTTTAATGTTAATTACAGTAGTGACCCGGTAGCCACACAGATGGGGTTTGAAACAGGGGAAGACAGAATAGCAAACTAGTAATCCTGGAAGAGTTACTAATACTCCTCTTGTTTGGCCAACAAGTATAATGCCAACATGAGAAGAACAAGAACAGTTCACGTTAGCCAAGTCAAAAGTAATAGCAACAACATTTAGTTTGCTAGCTATTACTGTTGACGTCATTGCTGCAGACCCTTGATGCTTTTAACGTGGGCCGGTCCCTGCCCTGGCGATGCGACGCTGTTGGGGCGCACTGAGGACAGTCTCCCCAGGTCAACAGTCTCAAACCAATGGTTGACGTAAAACACATCACTACTTGTGCGCTAGTGCGGGAGAGTCGCCACAGACACCACATTTTAAAACTCTGGTATACTGCAAAAACAGAGAGATTTACCTGGTGGTGATAGGCTTAATCAGTATTGTGCCAACTCATTTGGCAAGGGCTTGAATGTAACAGATGTTCATTTATGAACATCATTACAGTATGTAAATAACAGAAAATCACCAAAAAGCATTATATGTCCCCTTTAAATATAGGGCTTAGGGGAGTTAGTCACACATATTGAGCCAGATTTGTTGTTTCCAATATTTCACACACACCACACAAACACACAACAGAACACAGAGGGCCAATGCCAGGCTCTTGTTTCCTTTGACATTCTCCTCTCCTAATGTGTGGATTTGTGTGGTATCCTCTTCTCCTCTCCTTCATCCTCACTCCATCCCTCCCACCTGCCCAGCTCTTTCCATTGCTTCTCATTTGATCCTGATCCCTGTGTGCATTACGCAACTGTCACCCTCGCTCACGGCTGACAGAGAAGGACGTGCTAATGAAATCTCAGAAAAGCACAGACTCCTCTCATACACACATAAGCCATCTTCCACATACAGTTCTGGTACTCCTACATGGTAACAGGTCCCTATGAGAATGTACAGTATATACTGTATACCCTGCTTGACAGTCACAGATACTGGTCCTTTGATATTTTCACACAGGACTCACAAGACACCAAATAGTCTGGTTACAGATACTGAGGAACATCACACCTAAGAAGTTTTTGGCATCACACAAGGGATGTTTTTGATGTCATATTTTTGGTTTCAGTGATTATGAAGAGTGGGGGGCGGGGGGGTTCCCTCAGCACCATCCAAAGATTAACTTCTGGTTGCATGTTCAGCATTCTTTAAAAGGCTGTTTTTGGATCTAGTTCAAGGTCAAACATCACCATACGTCTGTATATGGTAGCCTTGTGGCTTGTCGGGGATGTACCCTGTGTCAAAAGAATTTCTTCGTAATAACCTCTAAAACAATAGAGACCGAAGTATCAAAGTTAAATAGAATTTATTTTCTTGTACAAGAAGGAGTGTTTTGCAGTGCAACACACAGGATTAGGTTACAAAGAAAAAGGCTCCCAGTGGAGCGCTTATAGCAGGGTTTTATACACCTTGAGTAGGAGTTAGAGTTCTTCTCTTAATCTATCAAATACAGACTTATAGATAACATCATGTCTGTTTTCAGTTCTCCTGTTCAGGAGCCATCCTGCCCAACTGAACCCCACACGACATGTCTCACCCTGTCTCCAACGAATTTTAATTTCTACATCTTCCTCTTTACAAATATACCATTTAACCTTATCTGATAAGTCTGCTGATAAGTCTGCTGATGTTGCAGAGTTGCAGTACAAAACAGGAACAATTCATCATGATCTAGATAAAATAGTAACACACATACACAGTGTAATCATAATTTTTATAACACCTTGTACCCTGTTTGGATTTCCTCAAGTTCCCTGCAAGGCGGGCTGGATGGATAGATGAGTGGACCAAATTATTGTAGACTTTTGTTTTGCCTCTAGAGAGTGGCAATATCAGTGGCACATAACAATAGTGAGTTTAAATAATAGGCCACTGCCCCCACTCATCTGTCTCCTTTACATGGCAAAAAGTATTAGTTTACAACTATTGTGCCAAATATACTCTGAATATATAACTGATCTTAGTACAATTGGTGAATTAGAGTAATGTGGGACAATTTTTGCATTGGCACTTCAGCAATATATTTTGATATGAAGGCAATACATTATATCCACACCCAATACCATTCTGAAATCCACAAGGTGTTTTCTATTCATATCAGACAAGAGAATGCAGATATCATACTCAGAGAAGATATGGCAAATGTAAAAGTCTTGTGCCAAATTGTTCCAGATTATGCACCTTTCCTAATGTGGGACAGTTCAGGGTGAAAGCTGGGACACTCATTGGGAGGCTGAAAGATCTTCACTTGCTCAAATGCAGGGTACGCATGTTAGCTGGTTATCCAATGCACAATTCAACAGAAATAACTGTTGTAAATAGAACCATTCTTTGTATATGGTGAGTGGATATTTCCATAAATACTTAAAGCAAGATTTGAATGTTGAACTGGACTAAAATGTAATGGGGAATCATTCAAATGTAATATTTACACTTTTACATGAGCTTTACATAAAATACTACATTAAAAATGTTTTTATATAGCCTCCTTCCCACCAAAAAAGTTAATCTCTCCCTTTTGATTTTCCATAGTTTTAAATAGTTTGACAATTTAGAAAGTAACTTATTCACTGAGTTGAAGAGTTAAATGAGAAACTGATAAACTCTCACATACCGTAAATATGCAGCTACTGACAGCAGCTGGTTAGCTTAGCTTAGCACAAAGACTGGAAACAGGGGGACAGCTAGGCTAGCCCAGTAAGCATATTTTGTTTCCTATGGCGATGGAATCTGCGAAGACCCGCCCTACTCTGCCTTTGATTGGCTAGTATTTGTTGCTTTCATTGGTTCAGCATGGGGAGTGAGATGGTTAGAGTTAGGGTAAGAATATCAGGGTCAGAGCCAATCAGAGGCAGAGTAGAGGCAGGTCTTTGCGGAACATTCTCTCGCCATCCTAGGAGACTAAAACTCGCGCCTGGTAAAACCCACAACTTGTTGTTTTTACACTTCTGTTTCTGTATTCAGATCCAGTGTTCAAAATAAACAGCATAACCACCTACTATATGTATATAAAGTAACATGTCACTTCTTAAGAATTCAGTATGTACTTCAGCACTCTGTGCACTCTTCACACCTTTGCACTATTTGTATCCTGTTTGCAGTTCACAGAAACGGTTTCACCTGTGTATATATATTCCTTGTGTGTCTTCCTGAAGATTGTTATGTTATGTGTAAGTACATTGAGAGCCACTAAACTGGAGTCAAATTCCTTGTATGCATAAACATACTTGGCCAATAAAGATGATTCTGATTCTGATTAATCTTGGCAAGAAAGGGAATAAGCATATTTCCCAAAATGTCAACCTATTCCTTTTAAACTAACAAACCAGCTATACATGAGTGATGTTGTACCCTTTTCAGACATGACAAACATAATTATTTGTTTATGAAATGGCTCTTTGTCATTCAAAGAAGTATCATTTACATAAATGTTAGGACTGTAGAAGAGCCTCAGTGTTTGCCACAATATTTGACACGTAATGCCTTTTATAAACTATGTAAATCAGTATCAGTATCAGTATCAGTAAGTCACACAAACTGTTTCACAACAGACTGCAAGATGGAACATAGAAATGGGACAAATGCACCCTCACAGATATGTATGCTGGGCTTTGAATTGGGAACACAGAGTGAATGTATAGGAAAGGCTGCACATACCGTTGAATGACATGAGATAAACACAGTGACTTAGAGATGGTTGCCATTATGACCAGATGATTGGATAATTACCACCATACATAGAAAAACATGTTTGACTGTTAATTGGTTCTCCATGCTAGCAGGTAATGTTTAATACATAAAGCTGGAAAATATGATTTTACAGTGTTTTATAATCTAGGTGTCAGATTAGACAGGAACAAGAAAGGAGGATGTGTTGACAAAACTGCATGCAGCATCTGACAACACCTTCTTCCTCTTATTGCAAACCCAGACTGGAAATGGCATGCGAGCCAGGGGGCTTGATGGTTAACAGCACTGGACAGTAACATGACAGGATCAAGCACCACGACAACCTGTGCATCCTGATAGAGTGTCTTCAGTGTTCAGTTAAAGCACTGTGTCACTACTTGCTCATGCACTGACATTTGTTATGGAAAAAAAAACATAAACTGTAATGAAAATAGCAAGAGAGAATTAAAAGGCCTCTAAGTTTCAACTAATAAGTAAGCTCAGAAATCATACACCCTGTGCTTATGGGAATTGTGACATGTCTCTCAAGTTCTGTATTTGTACAGGATGTAGTGATAGAGCACATTGTAACTTCCCTGAAGTAACAGTGCATGCAATGATCACATATCAATACAATAACTGTATTAAGTGAAGGGATATTATGTTATTATTATACAATATGTTATACAACCCCTATATGAAAGTAAGATCAATAGTAACATGCTGTTGTTCCTGTTGCTCTACTGTGGCATGTCGCCACATCCAAAACTGACTGATATACCACAGTATACATACATATATATACTGTAAACCTACAATGATATATTGGCAACTTTTGTCCTTTCTGCTGATGCTTTAGATCATGGTGAGATTGTGCATACTTCAGTTTCAATGGGGGAGCCATGCAGTTTCTTTAAAATGATAAAAGTGTACAGCAGTCTTGAAATTAGATCTGTCTTTATCGCTGTCACATATGGAGAGTGTGTGACTATATAATTGTACTACTTCTTTCTTTCCCACAGAGGTTGTTGGAGGTGTAAATCATCAGTTGTTTTAAATTAATAAAGCAGTAATTTATTGCTCAGTCTCAACTTTCTAATTCAAATTTTCTGAGACTGGTATGACATTACAGTGTTGCCAGAGCACATTGTACAAGATTTATAGTGTAAGTATAATAATTCACAATGTAAGAAGTAAAGACAACAAATGGTTTTGATGGAGCTCAGTACTGTTTAGTGCAGTTGAATTGTTTCATTGTTCTTTTTCCTCAGGCTGTGACATGCTCTGAGGAGATTTTGCTGCTTTCATGGTGATGTCAGTTCAATATGTTTTGGTCTGTTAGCAACATTGAATTTTGCTGGGAATATTGAGAATTCTTGGCAGTTTTATTTTGGTTAAAAATTTTTTAAAAAACTTAAAAGGGGTAACCGTTTACTTTAAGTCCCCCTGTTCAGCTCTAAGCAGTATATAAACAGTTACTAACTGGTTTATTACACACTATAATGATATGTTCATATATCAGATATAAGGAAAGTTTTAAGTGTTTATTAATGTACAGTATTTTGTCAACAATTATAACTTGTCTTATTAAAACATATTTTATATTATTGCAACTGTATTTTATTATTTTGTCTGACTAACAAATACATTAATAAACACTTTTATTTGTGTACAACTACAATATAGTGTGTTATAAACCATGTATTAACTGTTTTATATGCTGCTTATAAATGCTAAATAGGGGGACTTAAAGTGTAAAGTGTAATAGGAAGTGTAGCGCAGTTGGTTTGTTTTCTCTGTTTTGCCAGGTTTGTTTGTATTAATGACTCTGATTGGCCAGGTTGTAGTCACTCAGTTTGTATTTAGCTTGTGTTTTTCTTACTTTATGGTCACTCACTTTGCTCAGATAGTATTACCTGTTCAGTGCTAAAAGACTGTGCTGACTCTTCTGAGTGAATGTCCAATGGTTGATATTTTTCTTTGGCTCTCTTTGTCTTTAATGGGTGGTTGCTTGCCCGTCCATCAGCACCAATCAATAAGAGATACAGATGAAGAGAGAAGAATCATTTATTATAAATATATAAAATTAAAATAAATGAAGGCCGATGAAGGCGCAAATAAGAAATGTAGTCTGGGACATCTTAGTTTGCATTTAATTATATAAAAAACATGTACAACAGTTTAAAGGTAAAGGAGATTCTCAGTTGCTCCGAAATGTTCTTTTTTAGCTGAAGAGGGTCAAAGCTTTCATGCAGTAACGAATCATTGCAGCATCTCACCAGGAAACGCATCCACTTTACTTCCCTTAAACAGTAAATTAAATGCAAGACTCAGTACAAAACCAAAATGAACATGACATCAGTGACTTCACTGTTTCAGTTCTCTCGCAATCCTTTTCAGTCATAGCAAATGTAGAAGCAGAAGCTACACAACAACTTCCTTGAAGCTGTCATGTGCTGTAGGCATCATGCTGGGAAGCCACAGTGAAAGTGTAGATATCTGTTTCCAGCACATGATAGTCTTTGACTTATTGATGAGCAGCAAACTCTGAGCTGTTGTTTTAGACTCAGAGACACTGTGGATTTGATGCTGAATCACTGTTGAGGGACAAAACTGCTCCTGAAAGCATGACGCGTTCAGGTACAGCGGTAGTGATGGTAAAAAGCACCGTGCCCGTTTAGTGGCCGGTGTCAGACCACTTATCAGCTTCAGCGTCATGGGTTTGAGATTCCTGCTTGGAAAAGAGTGAGCTGGAGAGAAGGTGAAGGAGCTGCACAGCTCAGTGATGAAAGTTGTGGAGTGTCCTTCACCTTTCCCCCAATGTTCCTACCACCTCACACCCCCCTCTCCCTCCTCTTACACTTCCTCTCCTTTCTCTTTTATTTGCCTATACCTGAACTCAGGTTTCTCCTTACATTTCAGGGGGAGATGGATGGAGTGGCTGGGAGGGAGGAGGAGGAGGGCTTTAAGTGGTCACACTCTGGCGGTCATCTAAAGGAGAACTCTTCTCTTTATCACCTGACCGCACTCCACTAGCATTAAGGTTACACGGCCGCACTGCAGGAATGTGGCTACTGCTCTGTCAAGCCTCTTCAGCTTTGGATTATGAGGTAGTGATAAGAGGAAAAGAGACAGAGAGATCCTCATCTTCAAAATAAAACTACAAAAAACCCCATTATGTTTATGAGGAAGAAGCTAAGAGGTCCCTGATATAAAGTGGCACCAGGAAATAGGAGGGAGGAATGGGAGGCAGGCTCATGGAGCAAAGGTCCTGATCTGGGTCTAGCTTTTGGAGTAGATAAGATGAGCTGGACAATGCAGCCATTGTCATGTGATCAGGGTGGGATGCAATTCCCACACAGATCAAGAGTGGGTGCACAAGGGGGAGCGGAGGGGGGGTTAACAACAGGTGAATTCCACCAGTCAGTCTTTCAGATAGAGAGTCCCTTTGATGGCAGCACCAGGTGAAGGAGGAAGCACACCTCACCAGCTTTTGAATTATTCACCTGCTCTCAGTCAATAATTGAAGTTGTTTTTTTAAAAATTTGTTTAGTACTCACAACCTCCCTTTGTGTGCAGAGAGCACACATAGCTTGTGTATTTGTGGTGAGCTGGTAGAAAAGGTGATAAGAAACCATAAGATGACGTCAATATGAACTGATGTATTTTGAATGGTATCTTTATATCATATACTCCACAATAAAGGCTTGTCATATAGTGAGAAGAAACTTTACCTGAAGAAAATTCAAGTTGTCAACATGTCAGTTGCTGCTGTGTAACAGGACACCGAACAGCAAGAATTAACTCAAGTTAACTGAAAGGGTTTGTTGGGATAGCTTGTCTTTCAATATTGTAATCTCCTTACTTACAGTAGATAAGAGGCCTTAACAAGACAAATATTAAAGTCCCCCTGCACTCAAAAATGTGTTTTGCCTTTTATTACTTCACTTGGCTTGAAGGCTGTTTTCACATTCATCTGCTGGAAGGGGGAAATTTTCTCTGCTCACCTTAAAAACTGAGTCAAACACATGTACCTACAGGAAGATATTGTGACATCACAACCAGCTTTGAAGCCAGTCGTAGTCCCGTAAACAATTTCCTAAAGTATGATGTTGAGTCAGAGCTTCCAGTTCACATATGCCGAGAACGGACTTGAGTGAAGGCATCACGAAACCAGCAGTTCTAGGAAAATATGGACAGACATCCATGTACATAGTCAAGATTTATTTTTCAAGGTGGGATAAATACATGTGAAGCAATCATTTTTAAACTTGCGAAAAAAACCACTACAATTTTTCCAGAGCATTTGGCATTTTATAACTGAGGGGACCTTTAAGGATGAAAGAGATGCAGAGTGCAGACAGCCACATGATACTTCAGGTTTTGTGCCAGTGTTTTCAGTTGCCAAAAACTAAGCACAGATTGATAAATAGACTTATTGTCTACAGCATTGGGGCTTGCAAATTTGTTTACTTTAACGTCAACTCATACCAGATTAAGAGCCATGGAGTTTAAAGTAGGTCTGGGTTATCCAAGTGTAATTGACTGACTGATCCTAGCTTTGTGTATTCTCAGCTGAACTACCTTAGACGGTATTTTTGTTTCTCAGAGGCAGTCTTATATAGTTTAAAGTGTACACATTTGCCTTAAATTTTGATGTTAGACAAAAAGAAAAAAAAAATGAATGAGTATTCAATCTGGTCACTTACAATTCAAATCTTTATTGAACTTACAAAATTCGAGTTAAAAGATTGCATTTATCAGGCATATTTCCAGAATTTGATACAAAACATGTTTACAATCACTAGCCTGATATCAAGTTGTTTATTTTTTTTATATAATCCGCAGTGAGCAGACGAGCTACGGGCCACAGTCTCCCCCACCCTCTTCATAAAAAAGAAACCGCTTCATCCAAGAGACCGTTGATTTCCTGGAGAAGGGGAACTTTCACATAGTCCAGTCCATACAGCCCCTGCAGAGATCAGGACATAACGATCCAAGAGCGGCACGGCGCTCTAGTGGTTGGCGCGTAGAAGGGTGAAACTGGCGCGCTGCGCTACGGCAGTGCGCGCTCCTTTCAAAAACAAAAATTCTCCACTGGAGGACAGAAATTTATATGACGAAATCCAAAACATGATTGAAGGTGGAAGGATTTTTAAAGAATTGCTCTTGGAATAACGTTGCGTCCTCCATCCTTCCGTGACGTGGAGGTTTGTCCAGTGCGGAGGGCCATCAGTCCGGTCATTGGGACCAGCTGTGGAGGAGAGAGGCAGCTAGTGCCAGCGGCAGGAGCAGAGTGAAGGCGTCGTTCCTCACGGACCCGCTCTTCTCTGTCGGCGCCACCGTGGTGGTGGGTTTGGGCGGCGTCGTGCTGGATATAGTCGCGTTCATGTCGGACTGGGCCACGACGATCTACAACACAAATCCATATCGTTACCAGTTAAAAAAAAAAAAAAAAAAAAAAAAAAAAAAACAACCAAGTTCCTACAGGACTGTAACGGTAACCTAGCACAATGAGGTCATGTATGATAATTCCTCTCCTTAATGAAACTTTACGCATGTGTGCGTAAAGTTCAAGGACACAAGCGAGATGCCAAAGATGTAGCAACGGGCCAGTAGAAAGCAGGTTTAACGTCACTACAGGACAAACATCCGCCAAACAAAGCCTCAAAACTCCGCATCTAAGAGTATTTCTTACTATACACAGCCAACAAATTCAATTTCTCCTTGCTGTTACTTATTCAATGAACGTAGCTAGATTCCCTTCAACCTTTAATATGAAAACTTAAGTTTGTTCTTTCAAATCCTAAAAATAAAAACTTGATGTGCCTGATTAAGATTCTCAAATGACATGAAACCCCCCCCCCCCCCCCCCAAAAAAAAAAAACACTGTTCTACAGGTAGCCTATTAGGTTACAGGTAACTGCACCTGCCGTTTGGTCTTTATAGAGATGTTCCGTTTTTGTTTAACAGTTTTTAGGCAGCGCCTTTAGCCTACTATGCTACACTTTAACATACTTGCACGGGCCACCAGTTTATAGCAAAAACATCCTTTAATTAGAATTAAAGCCACCTGTGAAATTTGAGCTTGTAGTCTCGAAAAAAAAAAAGAAAACTTAGTTGGCCACATCATTTTAGTCCCTCTGTATCAGCGCAAAACTGGTAAACTCTTACAAATGGGTTAATAGCCCATTAAAATTAAAGGAATAACATGAACTGAATGAACAAACCAACCTGTGATGAAAGATGGAGAGCCAGCAGGAGAACTCCAATGTAAGCGACCCACATCTTATTCATCTTGGGATGGAGTGTGAACAAAGGCTGCGCTCGTTGCTTCGTTCAGGTCTGCTGGAAAGTGAAAAGGTAAATGAAACAGGATACAGACTTGTCTTTTATACTCCCAGTGACATCATCAGGCACTCGGTACCACCTGCTGTCCTCATGCTGCATTCAAGTATTGTGGGAAGTATAGGAAGCATAGCGGTATAGCCTATCTATCTGTATGTCTAGACGTAGGCTATTTTATTGCTATCAGTCTGCTTAAGGTTGCTTCATCAAAGTGGTGCCTACATTTTTGTAGCTACCACATGTTTGCTACTACATGGACACTTTTCAAATTCCATTTACGCTGTTTCTTTCTCACTTTGAAGATTTCTACTTGACTGTGAAGTTGTAGTTCCTAACAGTGACCATGGGAGGGCAGAGAGAGGGAGAGAGAGAGCTGCTCATGAAAACAAAAAAAAAAAGTGATTTCACAGACCAAAAACCACTATACTTAGACTTGTCAAATCTGAACTAGATTAACTAGGAGACTCTAACACTCATTAAAACACTGTTTCAGATTTGTGAAACCTTCATTCTATTTGTAAAAACTAAAAAAATCTGGTCTAATGTGGTCTGGATGTAGGGATATCAGTGATCGTCCTTTTTTCATTTTTCACAAATAGAATAAAGTTTTAACAACTCTCTGGAGTCTCCTTGTTAAGCTGGTCCAGATTTGACATAAGTATAGTGTTTTTTGGTTTGGACGTGGTCTAATGTGGTCTGAATGGAGAAATATCTGAAATCGCTCTTTTTTCTGTTTTCATTAACAAAATAAAGGTTTCGCAATTCTGAAGGTGGTTTAAACTGTTAAGGATTTTTCTACGATGTCTAACACTTTTTTAAAAGTAAAAGTGAAAAAAGGGGGAATCAGCCGCTAAATATCATTATTTATGTTTCGTCACTAACTTCAGCGTCGCTCATCACATTGCTGTTAAAAATGCGACTGAACCCATTGGCTTTCCGTAGTTGTCCTCTCTATTTCTTCCGGTAGAAACATAACGCTGCAAGAAGGGCGGAATATACCCACACCATAACTGCACACTGTCACAATAGAGTAACACAAACACCTGCGCAGTTTTCAGTTTATGAGGTTTCGCTCGGCCATAGAGCTCCCTCGCCTCTACATGCTGCTGTGCCGGGTTTCGGCAGTGAGCCAGACGCTAGCGAGATGGGGACGGAGGTCACACCGGGGAGACGGCCTCCTACACCGGGCTGTCTCCTTCAGCTCCGGCCGCTATTACAGTGTCAGCTCAGGGGAAGGTAACACTCAGCCCGCGGAGGCAGGCTTTGCTCAGGGCCAGTACCGAGACACAGTGCTCCTGCCCCGGACTGCCTTCCCCATGAAGCTTACCGGACAAAAGCTGCTGGACCGAGAGCTCCAGATCCAGCAGGTATAACGAGAGATAAGAGGCTGACGATACTCCAATCAAAAAACTGTCAAGTTAATCTTCTCCTTGCTTGCTGATCGCAGGACACGCTTTGTAGCAATGACCTAAGATATTCTACTTTTGTTTAGAGTTCAGTCTTCACTTCGGCATGCCTCACATGCGTCGAGAGTTAATTATTATGCCCTTACACCCTCAAATTGAGACTGACTGAAACTAATGTGTAAGTCACTGTGGCTGAAAACTGTTAAGTTACATTTGTACAACACATCCTGTTTAAGCATGGTTACAGATTGCTTCATAGTCGTGATGCTTTGTGCCATATCAAAATATAAACCCTCTCTACCTGTGGGCTCTGTTTTGTAGGAGTGTGGATTTGCAGATTTGTACTCCTGGCAGAGAGAGAGGAAAGCCAAGAAGGAGTTCTGCCTCCATGACGGACCCCCGTATGCCAATGGAGACCCTCATGTAGGACATGCACTCAACAAGGTACTTATTCTATCATATTCTTGTCATGTTTCTTACTGTTGCAGTATATTGTAACATATTGACTTATTATTTGACTGCTCCCACCAGACATTATATAATGGCTGTTATCATTGTTGAACGATGAGGCTAGGTGATGATGAAGCCAAAATGTGTTTTCTGCTGACACTGTCAGAGTCATCATTCACTTCATTGTATCTTGTCCGATCCAGATCCTGAAAGATATCCGTAACCGTTTCGAGATGCTGAGGGGGCGGCAGGTCCACTACATCCCAGGCTGGGACTGCCACGGCCTGCCCATTGAGCTGAAGGCTCTGGGAGAGCTGGGAACCAGCGGCCTCAGTCCTCTGCAGATCAGACAGAAAGGTAAGGAGGGAGAGAAAGCTGGTTGAATATGAGCTCTGTTAGATTTGCGGCTGCTGTAATGTGTTGTTTTCATCCCATCCAGCGCGGGAGTTTGCAGAGGGGGCAATAGCTCGTCAGAAGGCTGCTTTCCAGCGTTGGGGGGTGATGGCTGACTGGGACCAGTGCTACCACACGTATGAAGGAGCCTATGAGGCGGCTCAGCTGAAAGTCTTCCAGGATATGCACAGCAAGGTGGGCAATGATGCAGTATTCAGCTAAAATTTTCTGCCCTGGCACTTGTCCAGACTGAAAAGGCTCAATAACTATTAATCTAAATAGTACATTAGTAGTAGCTATAACAATATAAAACCAACAGAGAGGTACTTGAACTAACTTTTGCCTCTCAGTGGTGCAGCTGTACAACTGGATATAATTTGTTTTCCTCAGACAGTCTTATATAGTTATTCTACTTTGTTGTCCTTCAGGAGCTCATCTACCAGGACTATAAGCCAGTGTTCTGGTCTCCATCATCGAGGTACTGAGTTAAAATGCTTAATGTAGAAATTGCTGCATGAAGTCATCAATATTTTTTGCATATACTAGTCTAAACTGAAATATAACAACTGGTTTTGGTCCTCATGTATGCTTGAATCCTGTCTCTGTGCCTCTCTAGAACGGCTCTAGCAGAGGCAGAGTTGGAGTACAACCCTGAGCATGTGAGCAGAGCCATCTATGCCACATTCCCTCTGGTCACACTGCCACCTAAGATAGCTTCAGAAGCAGGTAATGCAAATACACACATATAGGCAATTCAGAGCTTTTTAAAACCAACACTTCTGACACTGCGTGTGCATACATTTGTGTCTTGTTTGTGTACATCAGCAGATCTGAGCAGTGTCTCTGTGTTGGTGTGGACCACCCAGCCTTGGACTATTCCTGCCAACCAGGCTGTCTGCTACATGCCCAACGCCCAGTAAGAACCAGCACTTCAAAATGACATCAATACATTGGCTGTTTTTGGACACCTCAGACCCAGACAGTCAAGCTCAGCCATGGCTCAGCTTTCATTACTCTAGAATGTACTTGTCATCATCAGCTGTTCTTCATCAGTCTATGAAATAATACTCCACATAATTTCTGATGAGGCATTTCCTGACACAAGTGATATGTTTTGGTTTTCTTGAAACCTAAACCACATTTCCCATCAACCCTGGGTTTTCTTTCATAAAGAGGATGTTGCAGCATTGCTTCTTGGCCCTTTGGTTGTTGCTGCAGTACATTTGTTTTGGGATCAGAAGGAGTAGAGAAGTAGTGAAGTGACTTTTCCAAATTTCTAAAATAAAAGTGTTATATTTAATTGCAGCGGAAGAACAACACTCTTCTTGTTTTTTTGCTGTTTAAAGCATTTTGACTTGTCATAGCATGGAGACCACAGGTGTTACTAATGACATTAACAATGGCTCTGTTCTATTTATGAGTTGCAGTAAGCCAGAGCCGTGTGACAGTGACCACTGAAGCAGCCATCGTTAATCAGATTATTCACACCTGAGCTTTTCCTGCTACATGTCAAAATGTGTCAATTAACAGACTCCTTAACAGTCTGGAGTTTCTACTGGATTCTTGAGGCAGATTCTGATATCGATATTTGAGAGTTAAAAATTCCAATAACAATATACATATATTTTCACATATGGTTGTTTTTTAACACCTAAATACCACATAAACAATCATTTTTGTAAAGGATCTCTTACATTTGGTTATGAAAGAAGAGTTATGTACTATGTATGTTAGAGTTTAAAAAAAAAAGATTTGTCAGTGTTCACTATGTGATGGAGACTGTGATTCTATTCTGATTCTGTACAAATACATCTGTGATCAGCTAAAATCAGCCCAGCCAATAAACAATTTTCCATTCTTCGTAGGAATAACACAGATCTAATCAATAACATTAATAATAAGTACAATCCATCCACTGGAATGGCTTATTGAGGCACTTTTGGAACGGAGCCATTATTAATGTTATTAGTTACACCTGGCAAGAAGCTTACAGTCCTCTTGATGTTGGACTACTTTGCTTATGCTACTTAAACTTTAGTCATTAGATTAATATTGTAATCATTTATTGAAGTTAAAATACTATTTGTGGTACCTTGTTTAAAAAGATCTGGTTTGAGGCTTACACTGTAAAATGTTCTTATTCTTATTAGACTGATGATAAAATATAAAAAGGATGTGACTAAGGACACAGTGAGTAGTGGTGTGGTTCTGTATGTAGTGTTACTCTTTGAAGGCTTCAGCAAGTGTCTTGTTTTCTGTTTGCAGGTATTCAGTGGTGAAGAGGACAGACAACTCTCAGCTGCTCTTAGTGGCCACTGAGCGCACAGCCAGCATGGCAGCACTGCTGGGCACAGAGCTGGAGAGTGTAGGCACATTTACAGGTAACACACACACACACACACACACACACACACATATATATATATACATGGAGTCTTTATGTGGTCTCTTGTCATTTATAATCATAACCATACTAATGTCGCCCATCTTTCTTCTCCAAGGCTCGCAACTTGAAGGTGGGATCTGCAAACATCCCACGATACCCGACAAAGAAGTGCCGCTATTGCCGGCCAATCACGTGACTATGGCGAAAGGAACAGGATTGGTCCACACAGCACCAGCTCATGGCATGGAGGATTATAGTGTGGCTTCACAGTTTAATTTGTCTGTGGTACGTTCTGTTTTGATGTTTGTTTGTACTATTCAAGATAATGTGTGTGTTTTTTTTGTTTTTTTTTAATCATTTACAATGTACTCCACACTAATTGATGAGGTCACCTTCTCTCTCTCTCCTTTCACCTAAGGAGTGTATGGTGGACGAGGATGGCAAGTTCACTGAGCTGGCCGGCCCTGAGCTACAGAATCTGTCTGTGATGAGAGAGGGAACTGAAAAAGGTAATGCATAAATATGTGAAAGATGGAAAAACACAGTCTCTTAGCCCATGGATGAAGATAATTTTTTTTCACATCTTTGTCTGCATCTTTTGTTTTTCCTCTTTCATGTGTGTGTTTGTGTAATCACCTGGCTGCCTGTGTTAGTGATTTGCATGCTGAAGGAGTGTGGGGCTTTGGTGAAAGAGGAGCAGTGTGTCCATAGCTACCCGTACGACTGGAGGACGAAGCAGCCTGTTGTCATCAGGCCCAGTAAACAGTGGTTCATCAACACAGCCTCACTCAAAGACAAGGCGAAGGTAAAGCTGAGACACATCCTGTATGTTACAGTCTGACTAGTTTTTGTTGAGCTTCTTTTTGCTGGGAAAAAAATGTAGCCTGTCCCTGGTGCACAGAGAGTGACTCATTGTACTTTCCCGGGAAGTGATGTGGTTTGTGTTTCAGGAAAGGGATGCATTACACATGTGTTTATCTGGTCATCCAGGATGCGCTGCAGAAGGTGCGTGTTTTGCCAGAGTCAGCGCGGGGCAGCCTGCTGGCCATGCTGGACAGACGGACCTACTGGTGCATCTCCAGACAGCGAAGCTGGGGCGTCCCTATCCCAGTCTTCTACCACAGAGAGACTGGAGAGGCACTCATCAACAAGTAAGCTGATACATGCAGACAAACTGGCTCGTACACTTATTTGGATACACAATGACATATTTATAGAGATATTTCAGAGAAACTGTCACCCACAAACACAAAGATATGTTATATACTAAACATTCTTTCTGTCTCTGGCCTCTGCAGACACACAGTGTCTCACATAGCAACACTCTTCAAAGAGAAGGGCAGTGACTGTTGGTGGGAGCTTCCCATTGAGACTTTGCTGCCAGCAGAGGTGCTAAAGAAGGTGAGTATGTGTTTGTGAAGGTGAGATTAAGTGAGGACTGAGGTGTTAGTTTGAAGCAATTTCACTGATACATGGGCTGATACTGACCATGATATAAATAAAGGAGTGTGGGCAGTGTTATCCTCTCATTTGATGAATATTATCATTATTAATACTATTTCAGAGGTTTTTTCAACCTGTCATGAGTACAACTGTTCATGTATACATGTTGACAATACTGATGATAATTTTTAGATTCCACAAAACAGCATTGACACATGTCCATCACAAGTTAACCAGAGCACAAGTGGTGTGTTTAAATGACTGACTTTGGCTAACAGTGGAAAAACAATTCAATTTAAAACAGTATGAAACAGAGAGAAGCAATGTAACGAGCAAAATTTATCTGCATGTCTTCTCAAAATATCTGACTCTAGAAACTGGGTGACTTAGTGAATACTTGCAGGGCTGGTGAACTACTTTAGCTAGCGAGCTAACTGCTAACACTCTAGCCAGCTGGTAACATGCTAGTTAGTCACTCCCTGAGTTTCTTTCTATTTTTACAGTATTGTGCCATTTACTCCCCCCTGGCATTTTGTTCTTGAGATTGTACATCATTGCAATCAAGAGGTTATTGAAGAGTAAAAAAAAGTTCCCTGGCTAACAAGATAGCTAACAGCTTTCTTGCTGTCAGTTAGCAAGCTCATTGGCTCGGGTGTTAACAGGACAATAAATTCATTCAACTCTGACTCCTGTCTCATAATAGTCTGCAAACATTCTTATTTTGTGGAGCAGTTTACACTTTAACAGAGGTGTTAAATTAAAGTGGGTCGTGAAACACAGCAAATAAGCTGTGATATCTCACACCATTTTGGCTCTTGAATGGTCAACACTGTCAAGATGCTTAAGGTCAACGGTGCGGATTTGCATGTCAGAGTTGAACTTTGAAATTTGTGCAGATTTATTTCCATCAAATGACTTTGCGTAATGTAACAAGGTTTGATCATAGTAACAAATTCACAGCTTTTTGGCCCCTTTTAGCTATTTTTTTAGTTTAATGATATATTTACCACAAGATTGTGTCTCCACTCTCAGTAAGTTGCAAGTATAGCCATTGTCAGCAAACTCCCCATAAACCCACAATATGCTACTGTACGTCTACCTAGCAGACAGATAAAAAACAGAAAAGTTCTAGGTGTAAATGTTGAACTTTTCCTTTAAACAATCAATTATCAGTCATAGCTAATCAATTAGTTCAAATGTCATTTGACTGACATTGACTGTTTTCTACAATGTTGTGTGTCTATCAGAGTAAAGCAGGTCCAGTCACTGACTACATTCGTGGAGAGGACGTACTGGACATCTGGTTTGACAGTGGAGCATCGTGGGCTGCTGTACTAGAAGGTACACCTGAAATCTCTTCAAGTTGTCCTGTTATGTAAATCATACTAAGTGCAGATGGATTTTGATAATTTTGGTAGAATCAGCAGCTGTGATATAAAGCCTGATGAGGCCTAACACTAATGTTTTTCTCATCATCAGTTAGATCCTGGATCAGGGTTGCTGTGAGAGTAGCACCAGTTAATTCTCCTTTCATTAGTTTTATTGTAGAGAAAGCTACTTACACCTCTCTTACATAGTCCACCATTCCAACTAAGTTGTTTTGCAGAGTGTATCATTAGCAAAAGCAGTTTGCAGCAGTTTGCTGACAACAAACATGGATTAGCAAGTCATGCAGTCTCAGCACTCAGGGTCACAGGTGTTTTCAACTCAATGTTACTAGAACTGCAGACAATAAAATCAGTGAAGGCATTTTCATAACAGATACACTTCCACACTCCTGTCTCATAACTGTAAAATTCTTCCTTATAACAAGTCATTTTATCCTGTTAAGTTGGCAGGAGATCCAGTGATGTTTTAACACAGTATTAATTAAATAATGGTAAATTAATAGTTGCATCATAAACACTTTCCTTCATGTAAGTGTTAAAAAATTCCTCTGTGTTCACCTGTTTTGTGGTATTTTCTTGACATAAGTGCAAATGTTTGAGCCATGATGGCTGTAGGGATGGCAATGTTTGTTGGTCAGACTGAAAGATCTCATCTGTAGTAGATACATTTCCATGAAATTTTATGCAGACATTCAGATCCCCAGAGGATGAATTCTACTGACTTTGGTTGATCCTCTGACTTGTCATCTAGTGCCAATAGCAGGTCAAAGTTTCCACTTAACCAGTGAATATACTATAACTCAACATCAACAAGATGGATTAGCACAAAATTTTGTACAATCATGATCCCCAGAGGATGAGTGCTAAGAACTTTGGTCATCCGCTTAGTTTCTCTCTTGCGCCATGAGGTTTTACATTTGCGGTTTTGAGGGAATTTTCTCAACAACTATTGGATAGATTGCCATGAAACTTTCAGACATTCATGTCTCCCTCAGGATCAATTGTAATCTCTTTGGTGATCTACTCTACTTTTCATGTAGCACCATCCTCAGATCAGAATGTTAATTTGTCCAAAACTTTGGTTTATGACCAAATACCTGCAAAAAGCTAATGAAATTCCCTTCATCCACAGCTGTACTTTGTGGTTAGTGCTAATTAGCAAATGTTAGCATGAAAACATGTTAAACTACACCTACATCATACCTGCTAAACATCAACATGTTAGCATTGTCATTGTCAGCATGCTAGCTTGATAACTTTAGCATTTATCTCAAAACTATACTTTCACAGCAGTGCTAGCGTGGCTGTGGACTCTTAGTCGTGTTATAAAACAAGTTATGATTAATCAGATTACTCAGCAGTAGTGTCTCGGAGAGTTCACTGGTTTTAATGAATGTGACTGTATTTGAGACCAATGACCTGCTAAAGTGGACGTGTTTTCCATCGTTTTTGGTTGTGTTGTCATTTCCAGAGGAGATGGAGGGAGACTCTGAGGAGCCTGAGTCACGTCTCAGCTGGCTCCCGGCTCCGCTACGCAAACCCCTGGTCACAGGTTATTTGACCACCCACCTACTGGCCAACACAGCAACCTTAGTCTTCCAAAGTGTCCTTGTCCCTCTCTGTCTTTATTTCTCAGTCTTTTACAACCATTGTGTCTCAGTCTGCTTCTACTTCCTCACTGTACCTTCAAATGCTCTTGGACACGGTGGAATTTGAGTTTGGAAATGTTCCACAATATGAAAACTAGTTAAGACATCGGTTACATGCCAGATGAGCATCTTTCATTGTCACTCTGCTACTGAAAATCACAGCACATCTCCAGTGGCTGATGATGACTAAAAATAAACATTCCAGTCCTTTTCAGTAAGCATTTGAATGTGCTATGAGGAGTATTTATGAATACCAAACGTGGAAGTAGGAGATTACGAGAAACTCCTTGTGACAGCATGAATCTCAACCTCTCCCTTTTCTCTCTTTCCATGGCATGCAGGATTTAGACAGAGCACCTGGCATGGGAGAACACTGTGGCAATTTGTTTCTTTTTCCAGGACTGGCCCAAACACTGCACTTCTTTGCTGTCTGTACTGTCTCTCTGTGGATTGATTCAAGGTGGAGATGGGCGAGGCTGAAAGTTTGCGCCTATGATGCCATGTTACAAATATCTGGCTGTCTATGTAAAGCCTCAAACCATCCTGAGTACAACACTGGCTGTTGTACACAGGATGCACTGGGGTAGTTTTCCAACTAACACTGGCTGATCTCTCTTGTCTTTTTCCAGACATTTCTGTCCTCTGTGGACAAAGTCTTCACATACACTAACCGTTTTCTTGATGGTATTTTTTTGTGGCTGAAGTGTAGAAATGACTGAACTGACCTCTTCCTCTCCTCCTGCAGAGTCAGACTCCAGAGCAGATGCGTATGTGGAGGGGAAGGACCAGATTGGAGGCTGGTTTCAGTCCTCACTGCTCACCAGCGTCGCCGTCAGGAACAAGGCACCTTACAAGTCAGTGTCCCATCCACACGCTGTTCTGTTTAGTAACAACATTAAATTAATTCAATTAAATTAGCGCTGATATTAGAACATAAAAGATTACACTGTGATTACACACTCAAAGCTTTTGCATAGCAGCCCAAATGTGTCTGTAACGCAGTGTATCAAAACTAAATACTGAAATCTGGCACAGAATGCACAGAAAGTTGCAATTTTGGATGTTAAATTTAAACACATGGTCCTGATTTAAATGATATTTTTGTCAACATAAGATAATTATTCAGGCAAAGTTCTTGCACAGCTGTTTGTGTTAAGATAATATTTAACATTTGTGAACGTTGGCTTCTTTTGTTAAGGGATGTTTTCAGGAGGAAAGTATCTAGAGGACTCTGCTCTCTCAAGCGCAACAATAAATGTGATAATCATCAACGTCTCTGGACAACTTATTTTGGGCTATGATCTGAATCTGAATCTGTGTGTGTGTGTGTGTGTGTGTGTGTGTGTGTGTGTGTGTGTGTGTGTGTGTGTGTGTGTGTGTGTGTGTGTGTGTGTGTGTGTGTGTGTGTGTGTGTGTGTGTGTGTGTGTGTGTGTGTGTGTGTGTGTGTGTAGGTCTCTGATGGTCCATGGCTTTGCTATCAGTGAGAAGGGAGAGAAGATGTCCAAGTCTCTGGGGAACGTTGTAGATCCTGATACAGTCATTAATGGTGGGAAGGTAAGATCAGGGAGAGAAGATGAAATGTTCTTTAAGCTCCTCTTCCAAGTCTGCTATGATCTGAATTGGTTTTGGGGGTTTTTTTGAAGAAAAATATTGTATTCATTTTAAAATGCATCCGTTTCATGATTTAAAGGGTTAGTTCACCCAAATCACAATAACAAAACATTTTACTTGTTTTTATTATGGTGAACTGATCCTTTAGTTGTTATAATAATGTGATATTTCTATTGAGGGTGCTCAATCTAAAGATCTCATGGTTTTCAGTTATTGCCATTTTAGACACCAACCACTCTAAAACTCAGTTAATTCATCTAAACAATAAGTCTTATTACCGACAACTTGTTGTCTCTCCCACACAACCCACCCGTCCCTCTTTCCTTTCTTTCCTCGCGTCTCTCGTCTGTCAGGACTCCAGCATGCCAGCCTACGGGGCAGACGTGCTGCGCTGGTGGGTGGCAGAGTCAAACATATTCTCTGAGGTTCAGATCGGGCCCAGTGTGCTAAACTCAGCCAGAGACAGCGTTAACAAGGTACCAGTGAAGTGCACTCAGTTAAATTGAGTGGTTATTCTTTTACGAATGGTACTCACTGCTCTCACACTACTTCACCACCTCTTCATCCTTCTTCTTTTTCTCTCTGTCAGTTGAGGAACACTCTGAAGTTCCTGCTCGGCAACGTGCACGGCTTCGACCCCCGCATTCAGGCTGTGGACGCCAAAGAGATGCACTACATCGACCAGTACATGTTGCACCTGCTCCGCGAGTACGGCATCAAGGTGTGTTTATAACTTCCTCATCTGAGTCCAAGCTATTTCAGTCGACTGAAATGAAGTCACTGAAATATGTGTATGTGTGTGCATTTGCAGGTGACAGACGCCTACAGTGAGTTTGATGCTGGCAGGGTCATCCGCATCCTCCAAGCCTTCATCTCCAGAGACCTCTCCAGCTTTTACTTCAGCATCATCAAAGACAGGTAAGGGCTAGCCACAACACAAAAAACACAGTTCCCACACTCTGTTTATCTGCACTCGTATGCTTCTTATTGCTTTACTTGGAGTCTCTTTAACCCCGTGTCTAGACAGCAAGCGTGTCAGATGTGTCAACCACAACAGATACGCTCTCATTTTAATCTAAGCAGCTGTCTGCACCGGCTCTGTGCAGGCTCACGTCTCAGCCGCATCTTACAGGCGAAACCGTGACCCGAAGCGTTCATTCACACCTCAAGTCTATTTTCCACCGCTTTACACACGTCACTACAGTCATGTATATATAATCTCCGCTCAACACTGCGCCTGAACGCCTCCAGTGTAGACACAGATGAAGCTGTTGCATTTACCAGCCCTTTTTGCCCCACGTCTTATTGTCTTATGTTTCTTTATTCTGCCTCTTTCTATCAGGTTGTACTGCGATCCAGAGGACTCACTCGGCAGAAGATCATGTCAGACTGTTTTGGAGGAAGTTCTGGACGGACTGACCAGATCCATAGCTCCCATCCTGCCACATCTAGCTGAAGAGGTCTACGTACACGCACCAGGACATGACAGTATGTGTCTGTTGGTTTCTGTGAGACTTCAGAAGTTAATCCTTAGCACTGGGCATGGCCGTGTTGTCCATGTAGATAAGCTGACTCTCTAATTGCAGAGGAGGAGACGTTGTTCAGGAGCGGCTGGATCAAGAGCAGCTCTGTGTGGAGGCGACCAGGGTTGGAGGAGGCGGTGGAGGGGGCGTGCGCCATCAGGGACTCCTTCCTGTCGTCCATTCCGGGCAAAAATGCAGCTAAGTACGACCTCACCGTGGCCATCGAACCTGGTCTGCTGTTTGAACTCATGGAGGTAGGACATGGAATACTTCATATGCTGAAACACTTGATTGATGAATGAAAACGCTTACTTATAGTGATTTGTTTTCCAGTTTCCACAATCCTTAAATCCTCCATCTCTCTTTCAGTCTCTCCAAGAGGAGCCCACCTCTACCTCCTCCCAGCTGGCTGAGCTGATGATGGCAGCGCGGGTCAACCTGAGCAGCCAGCTGCCCCGCGACCTGCCCCCCGATGCCCTGCTGAAACACGGCTCCTTCCTCATCAACCTGGAGGGTGAGGAGCATCAGCACCAAGCTCATGATATAATGATGCAGATGTTGATCGGCCTAGATAAGGAGAATAGTAGCTGATAGCAGCAGTAGTTGTATGTAGTATAAAACCTTTCTTACATTGGACACATACATTACGGTAACTAAATATCAGTAACCGAACTGTGTCAAATAGACACATTTTCTAATTTACTTGGTCATTTAAATACAGCTGCAGACCTGTAAAAGTGCCCGTATGTGTGTGTGTCCTGTCAGGTGGCGTTATCCGTGAGGACAGTGCCTACAGTATAGCAGTGGTGCCCACTTCCGCTGCTCGCTGCCCACGATGCCGCCGCTACACTTCTCAGTCAGCAGACTGCATGTGCCCGCGCTGCCAGACCGTCGTTTCACAGGCTCATTGACGAAACACCCCGTCACCGTGACGACCATCAGACATCACTTCAGCTGTTTCCGTTTCCCCGCTTCGAGTGAAGGTGCCCTCGACACCAGCTTTTACACTCCCAACGACAAGTGTCCCCATCAGCTGAGAGATGTAAAAACTTGACTCCAAATCAGCTCGGAGGTCGGGCACAGCGCCGGCATTGTGAGAGAATGTCCTAACAGCAGATAACCAAGCGCACTGGTTCTGATTCTTTATGCACTTACAAACTTTCCCACAACAGCAGGTGTGAACTATAAAACCAAAATGTCCTGATACAGTGTGAGCAAGATGGTTAACTGTATGTATAGATGGGAATGGAAGGTATTGACTTTATTTTCAGTGTAGAAGGGATGCCACTCAGAGGGCCTATCTGCGTTTTTTTTAAGTAATGAGTACATGTACAGTATGTGGAGGAATTGACTACAAGTGTCACTATGTGACAACAGAATTGATCTTGCATAAATTGCTGAGATAAGATGTTGGTGAGCTGCTTACCTTTGTTTAATAAATCTTGCTCCTTGTAAACTTTAAAATTTAAGGTATATGGAAAAAAAACTGTTTGAATGATAAAGAGTTTTATCTCCGAATGTGTTTTGAATGTCAGTAAAATGAAACAAATAGAGAACACTGAACAACATGAAAGCGTTTGGGAAACCTCTTTATTCTGCACTGGATTAGCCCAGTGGAAGCAGCTGGACGGGGGACTACAGAATAGGAGGTGTACAGGCACAGCTAGTACATATATAAATATATGCATAATGCATATATAAATAAAAAATAAGGTCCATATTTCTTTATGATACATCGCTCTTGTCAATGAGAGGGAAGGAGAAATGTCAAACAGAAAGTTGATAATGGCACACAGGTAGGATACCCACACAGTGACGTCTGGTTTGAAAGTCAATCAGTTTGAATGTGAGTCAGGTGGGGGGTGGTGAGAGTCAGACAGTAAAAACTGACAAATGACAATGAAAAGACATGCCCCATTCCTCAATAACCATCTCATAAATGTATCCTAACAATGCTCTTCAATAACAAGTATTCAATATAATTTATGTTACATGCACAAAAATATCAGGGATTAAAAAAAGGTTAAAAGCCTATCAGTTCCCCTCTATATATCATCGCCCTCTACAATTAAGTGGTGTGGATGAATTTATCATATTAACATGAGTTGAATAACAAAAGACAAAATCTCCTCTGTGACATGACACGTGTGCTGCATATGTGTGTACGCTTCCGGACTCCACGATCCAGATTCTGAAGTGGCAGGACAATGTCAACAGTTTAGTTTTTTGTGTGAGGGTGGGTGGAGGGTCTTTCTGCGGTGACCATATAACACATCTCTGCTTCCTTTTAGTCTCCCAGCACCACTTGCCTCTTCTTCATCACTTCTCCATTTGCCCACTGTCGTCATGCCTTTGCAGGTATCTCCACCCCCACCCCTCTTCCTCTCAGGGTCAGTCCTCCGTTGTGAGGGCCTCCACGGCCTCCAGAAGGTGAAGAGCCAGACTGTACTGGGCGTGGTTCTCCGGCAGCATTTCAATAAGGCGGCCGACCAGTCTGCTGGTCTGGGGCAGGGGGACCAGGGGGCACCGCAGCTCGCTGGGGTCCTGCAACAATATTCCATATATTTTTTTTTAACAGGCAGCCAGGTCTGTCAGTGTAAAACTGTAGTCTTGGATTTAATGATATTAAAATTTACTTAAAGAAAATGGTCCCAGAATTACCCATTTTTCAATAGAAAGAAAACTGGTTAGCACTTCCCTTAAAGGGACATTTGTATCCTCTTCCTGTCTGGTTTATTACTCAACAAAACCAAGAGTTCAACACCAGCAGCTCTGTGAGACTGCTGTGAACTAAATGCTACTGTCAGCATGCTAACATGCTGATGTTTAGCAGGTATAATGTTTACTATGTTCACCATCTTAGTTTAGCATGTTAGCATCATAACATTTGCTTATTAACACCAAACACAAAGTATAACTGAAGGTGATGGGAAAATCTGGTCATAAACCAAAGTATTGGCCAAGTTCATATACAGACCTGATGATGGCGCTAGATGGAAAAGTGAGAGTGTCAACACAGCTATCACAATTCATCCTGAGGGGAACATAAATCCATCTAATAGCTATTGAGACATTTCTCACCATAGCCTTGAGCCATGTGCAGAGGGTGGGGGGCAGGCGGGCCAGCAGCTCCATGGCAGCCTGCGTCTGGCTCTGGCTGTGAAGCAGTGAGTAGCTCAGCCTCTGACCAGTCAGCACCAGCAGCTGAGAGCCCAGCACGTCCTTGTCTTCCACTTCTAACATCACCTGGATCATAACCACACAGAATGAGCACTAGTCAGGTTCAAAATTCAATATAGTCATTTCATTTTAGCTTCTGTGTGCCACAGAGCAAAATAAATGTTTTGTCATGCTCTGGAGCCATTCTCGACTTTGAGCCACAGCAACATTCTGAACTGCGCTCAGTTATTTTACTGACCTCCTCAGCTCGTAGGTCCAGGCCCTGGTTGTAGAGCTCGCAGACGAGGTGCCGTCGCAGGATGTCAGGATTGACCTGCAGCAACGTGCCCAGCTCCAGACAGAGTGAGGGCCACCAGTCAGCCTTGGGGCCATTAGAGGGTAATGGGGGGGACCCGGTCCCAGAGGCGGTGCTGGAAGGATCATCTATAGCCTGCACCCAGCCGGTCAGCACCCGCAGGAGGAACTGAGGCAGAGTAGGAATGTGGGAAGCAGAGATGAGAAATAGGGTATGAAGAATGAGGAGATGGAATAAGATGAGAGGTGTTGAGACAAAAAAAGCAGTGATTTCCTTCTCTACATCAAAGTCCACTTCTCACCTCTTGTCGTAGTGAGACCAGGCCTGGGTCTGTGTCTCCACTGGGCATCAGCTGAATGGTCGTCAGATCTCTGAAGAAAGCATTCTTGCCCTGGAACAACATAGATACAAAAATTAAAAACGTGTTGATGCACAAATAGATGAAGACTGCCGTTTTTAATTTTCAAAATTTATTTCCACATGAATTCAATAACTGCAGCTCTAAAAGAGTCAAGTATGTAATATTTAAGTAAGTAATCAATTCAAAAATGGCCTGTAGACATAAAGTAGATGTTTCCATAAGATGTATGCCATTTAAACAACAACAAAAAAGACAAACCAAATTAACATTTAAAAGTCCAAATAATAGGTGTGATGGAAACCATAAACATATTTAATAATTTAGGGTAAGATAAAATTCAAATTGTGTACCTACTTCAAAAACACCATACTAACACTAGAATCAGTGCATAATGCAATAATCTTTTATAATGATCTCTATGGATATTTGTGTGTCTATGACTCCGTCCCCTCACCTTGCTGTCGAACAGACTGAGCGGTTTGACCTTCAGGACGAAGGTCATAGCAGCGTGTAGCAGGGATGCTAACAGGCAGTGGTGCTGGACCAGGGGGTAGTGGACACCTTTCTGCTCCAGGGCCAGTTCAGCTATAGAGGCGGGGCCCTCTGCTCCGCACCACGCCTCCTCCACAGACAGCTCCGGAAGAGGAATCTCCTCCACCGCTGAGTCGGCCTGGGAGGGAACAGAAGAGATGGTGAGGAGAGAGCAGGTTGATTCACATTCTAATCTCAACTCACAGTTTAGTTAAAATACACCACATGCACACATCTGAAGTTAGCCAGCTGGGTGAGAAATCAAACACCTATCAAGTGTGTTCAAGAGTTAGAGTTTACTAAACAGGACATCAAGACCTAAATCACAAATAAATGGCTTATTAGTAGTGACAGTAGTAATACTAGTGGTGGTAGCAGTGAAATGGTGGTAATTAGTAGTGACAGTACATAAGTAGTAGAAGCTGGAGCTAGTAGCATGAGCACTTTTAAAAACAAATTCTGCTGAGAAACTAATACATGAACTGTATTAATAGCAACATATCCAACATGCTAACTATGAACTATATGTTGAATGAGATTCATTTAAAATTAGATTTGTTATAAATATTATCAGATGGCATAAGACTTATTAAATATATAGAATAAATGAATATAAAGCCAATAAATCTCCTAATGCATAATAAAAAGCCTCAAAACTTACACAAGCCCAAAGGTGCTGCAATTTAAATGCAAAACGTCATGGTGCTGTTTATAATACAGTATCTTACTCCATGTCAAATCCAAAAGGAAGAAAAAACAAAGCATAGATCGAGTTGAAGCTGCTAGCTTCATTCACTGTCCATGCTTTGTATTGGATTGATGCAGGCCGCTGCTCATTCTCCATGCTTTGTTGTGTTATCTCCTTACTTACATAGTAGTTTGTAAAATACAAAGGGCACTGAGTGTTAACCAATAGTCCAGTCACCTCCATGAGGATCTGCAGCAGCTGAGCACAACAGCCCAGGAATGATGTCATGGCTTTGTCTCCCATCCCTACATCCTGCACACAATAACAAACACACCCTTAATATGCCACGTCATACGTTTACTGCAATACTTTACACTGGAATTCATCTTATCAAAATCCATATAAAAAGAATTAATCACTTACTCGTCGACATAAGCGATCTTTGGGTGCTTTCCCCACCTGAAAAAAAAAAGAGTGTAAACATTTTTGAAAGACTCAACAGCAGAATAATAGATGCACAGACATTGCTGTATACTGTATGCATGACTAACCTTCTCCATGAGGAAGGCTGCTGCTGAGAAACGCTTGACAATGAACGTACTCCACATCATTGTACAAATACCTGTGAGAAAAGTTCAAGTCTCATGATACACACATCACTGTCACTTTAACACACAGCCTGTAGATGATCTGAATAACACAAAAGTAATGACTTTAGTTGACACTATCATGAATATGATGACAAATAACCCACGCGTTATTTGCAGAGGTTGCTGTGATCACATGACGATTATTAGTATGCATGTATAAAACAAGTCAGTGAACCTCTCACCTAGTTGGATATGTGGACTGGAGACCAGTTTCAAATGTTCCACAGCCCAGGACAAGTATCGACCCACCTAGGAAGAGAAGCAGGTGCAAGTCTGGATTTAAGAATAAAGGTGATTGGTTCTTTGTCATCCTTGTTTCTGAGCTCTTGGGAAACTGGCTTGTTGCAGCAAGTAGTGATAATATAATGTACTGTACACTAAACGAATGGAGGTAAGACCTAAGCTGATAGCACTACATTATGCATATGTATGTATGTATATGCACCTCTGGGTCTTTGTTCCACTGCACCACATATTCCCAGCAGCAGTGGGCTAAGAGCAAGTCGGGTGAGAGGGAGTGTGGGAACCGCTGGCACACTGCCCGCAACAGCTCTGGAAAAACAGCGGACAGTGTTTAAGTAAGTATAAAGAAGGTTCATGAAACAGTGTGAAGTTCTCTAACGTGACAGTTAATGTGTCCTTTAATATCAAGTCAAAAGTTTGAACAGACTTTCTCATTCAAGGGAATGGAAAAGTGCGTCCAAACTTTTGACTTGTACTGTATGTATGTCAGAAGTCTTTCTAGGTCCTGACCTGCTGTTCTGTCTGGGTCCTCTTGGTTTTTCTCCTTCTCATCCTTTCCTTCTTCATCTGCCTTCTGCTCCTGTTTGTCATCTACCTCTTTGTCTTCTCTCTTTTGCAGAATTTCCTTCAGTCGCTCAGGGGCCAAGTTATGCCTGAAAACCCACTTGGAAACATTGTCGGTAATGCCACCTTGGAGGATAGATGAGAAAAGAATCCAATTAAAACATGAGAGTATGAGTCTGAAGTAGCCACAACCAGAACATGAATACTGCAAAAAGAAAAAAAAACAGAAAAAGGAAAAAAACATAAAAAAATAAAGAAAGCAAGACAGACAAACTAATAAGAACGTAAGATATTCCTCTCTCCAGCTTACCTGTGCCTCCCTCCAGCAGTATTTTGATTGAGCACTGTGCTGCAGCGCCCCCTGCTGATCCCTGGGGTGGAGGCACCAACAGCAGTGTCTGCAGCACCAGCACGTCCTCCAGCTGGCGAACACACACCACCCACTGCTCCAGCTCCAGAGACACCGCCTCCCACTCCGACTGCAACTGTCACACACAAACACATAGACAAGTGGCAAAGCCAGTGAGTGTGTGGTTGAGGATATGCCCAGTACAGGTTTAGTCAACTAGCAATACATGTTAAAAAAAATATATCACATGTGTAGAAATAATAAAGTGATAGTTACAAAGAAAAACACCTGCCGTCCAATAACTACTGCTCCAATACTGATTATAGATTTATTATGGCATTAGACCATCACACAATGTGACTGACAAAAATAACACAAACAGAAAAGCATGATTATTACTGATAAAAATACAATTTATAGCCAAATTAGTTTGTGAAAGAGCACAGGTACTGTAAGTCTGACGTCCTTTTCAGGCTCAGGATGACATTATGGGACTAATAATAACTAGTAATAACTTTACTGACTGTAAAAATGTATATTCTTCCTGAACGAGCAAAGATGCACTTGGAAAGGGAAAGAAAAAGAAAATGTTTTCATGATTCAGATTCTACACGTGTAATATTTTCATACAGTAAAGCTGTTTCCACAACAGTCCGACTGTTCATTTTACTGTCCCTCAGATCAGCTGACCAGCTAGTGAAAATGCCAACATAGGATACACCTGTAGTTCCTCCTTCAAAGCCCCACTGAGAGCTTCCTCACTCTTACTCTCCTCTGAGATGCATTTAAAGGGCTGGGGGACAGAGGAGTGAGGATGGAAGAAGCATCATTAAGCACCCATGGTATGTCAAGGGAGGGGCTGCGGCCAGAAAGTTATGTTAACGGCCCCAAAACTGCCTGTTTCAGTAGAGGTGGGTGTGGTGCTCTGGAAACAAAGTGACTATGGGTGAAATTGAACAATTTTTGTGGAATAAATATTTGTTTTTCCAGCTGTGACATCACCAAAACTGACCTCCTGTATTAAACGATTCTTGTTCTCCATTAATTCCCTATTGTGCTTTTTAATGGCACTGCCCAATGAGTGCACCAGTGTGTGTGCACGTGAGAATTCTCTACCTTGCTGTCAGCCCGGCTGGTGATGCTCGCTTTAGCAGCACGATGAGCAACAAAGGCAGCCAGCAGAGCGGCGGCAGCATTCTGCGACTGGATGCATGTACAGCGGACCTGCTGCCACCAGGGGGAGATAGACTGGGTGTCCCATGACTCGTCAACTGCACCTGATGAAAGGAGAAGGAGTGATTTTATCTTCCCATCATACTTTTTCACTAATAAAATGTATCTGAAACCAAGCCAAGATGTGAGGTATCCTTTGCTGTCCCTTTAAGAGACACACATGTGAACCAAGCTTCACACACTGTACAAGAATACACACCTTTCATGTTGCTGAGGGTGATGAGTAGTGTGTGAAGGTTTTTAACACTTTCCTCTGGTTTCTGTAGCACCTCCTTCTCCCTTTGCAACCACACGCTTAGCAACAGAGACTGACAGAAAGAGAGGGAAGCAAGAGAAGACAAGATTCAAAATGAAATGTTAAAGTCAAGAAAAAAACATTGCTATGAAAACAACAACAGAAGGGATATGGATTATGGGATAGTAACAATAATAACATTTCATTAATATGCTCATCTAGTTATCTAACACAATATAACAATCATAACTCATTCCCTCCATCAGTCTTTTCCTCCACCTTACCAGTAGCTGCTGTGGACTGATGCCAGCCTGCTGTAGTGTGTCACAGACTTTATGTAGTGGGCTTTTTCCAGAGAGACAACCCCAAAATAGAAAGTTCCCTACACAGAACACACAAGAGCAAACCCTCAGTCATTATCACAGACCGGCAACATTGTCCCGCACACACTGCGTTCTACACAAGTTCTACTAAGTTAAATGTCTGCTGTGAGATAAACACCAAACATGTCGCTGTCAAAAGAGATTTCTTTATACTTGACAGTGCCATGCTGACATTTACAAATATCTATTATTCTAGTATAAGTGGGTCAAACTTGTGTTGCCTTACCAAGCTTGTTCCACTCAGTTTCAGACCCGCGGATAACACTTAACTGCCCCTCCTCATTGTACTCCATCTGGGAGAGGAAGGCTTTGGCGGGCAGGGGTGAGTCTGGTGAGTCTTGGGCAAATGAAACGCTGGGTCTGGAGGTGAGCTGGGCATAGCGTTGCAAGGTGGGGCCCACGCGGGACAATTCATCCTCTATGCCCTCAAGAGAGTCCAGCTGGGGGGGGGATATTATAGTGGAATTATGAGGGATAATTAATAATATTGTTTATGGTGACCACCAAGCAAAAACACCTTAACCAAACCTTAACCTAGTCTACATAAGCACTATTTCTGTTGCAAAGATTTATGTGAGCAAGAAGGATTTTGTGTGTGTGTGTGTGTGTGTGTGTGTGTGTGTGTGTGTGTGTGTCTTCTCACAGCTTCGGAGGAGTCCTCTGTGTCTGCAGCAGAGTGCAGGTTCTGGATGTCAGTGTAGAGCTGCAGCAGTTTCAGCTGTGAAGAGCAGAGCTGCACTAACACTGAACCCACTCCCTCAGGGTCTGTGATGAAGAGCACATCATGAAGAGAAAAGCATCAAATATGCATGACGTCTACACAAAAACTTTCATCTAAATGACTTTTACCTTACATTGTAGGTATTTGGCTGAACAACGAATAACAAATTCATTGCAAAAATGACAGTAATCTGTAACACAGATTATTTTGTCCTTTTGAAAATACACATATAACACACTTCAGTTAACCAGATTTTAATATCACAGAAAAAAAATGTCTCTCACAGATGAATCTATACTATACCTTGTTGCTTCAGAGAGTCATATAAGGCGGATGTGATGTTAGTGAGACAAGACACAGGGGCATTCTTGTTTGCCAGCAGAGACTCCAAAGCCTAAAGGTAAAAGCAAAGATCACACTTAGAAATTTGCCTGTCACTGCTGTCTAATAGTGAGTTCGGGCATTTATATTCATCTCTGATCATACCTGCTTCTTAATGGCAGGGTGTTTGATATCTAGCAGCACGCTTTTGGCTTCGCTCTCCAAAATATCTGAAAAGAAAAGATAAATAAACACACAGAGGAACAAAAAAGCCAAACTCTCTCTAAATCTCATACTTCTATCTATACATCTTGTATTTCTTACCAGGCTCCACCTCTCTGCTCTTTAGTATAGCAGTCAGTCTCTTTAACAGATGCATGTCTTTGGCTCGCTCGCTCTTCTTGTCACTGATGGGGGTGAACACAGAGGACACAGTGAGATGAGGTTTGGATGGATTGGTAGCAGTAGAAGGGCATTAAAAGGACATCTTTAACAGCTTGTGGACTGGAGGCCAGCCCAATACCGGAGTTAAAATGACTACTGTCATTTCTTTTCATTTTGGCACTGAGCCTTTCCCTTGGAAAAACTCCAAAATGTCTCTACACCATTGTGTTACAGTAGGAGGTTCTTCATGGATCCAGTTAAATAGTGTCTATTTCTTTGCTGAAAAAGGAAGTTTGTTTAAGTTACTTACATATATGGACTATGGAATACATATGGAATATGTAGGGTGGAGAAATAGTCTCGACACAATAGAGAACTGCTGTTCCTGCATACAATGACAAATACTTAGATGGGTTGTGAAATATTCTCAGAATAAAATGTATCCACACCCCAAGTCTGCAAGCAGTCCTACAGAAAAACTCTAACCACAGTGTTAAAAATGCCTGCATGACAAACAGCTGACCTACAGTGTCTTTAAGGTTAATGTATGTGTGTTCTTCTCTGTGTGCCAACCTGAGAGCCAGGTGGAAGGGGATGTTCACTGTCCTCAGTGCTCCTGTGATGGGATCCAGCAGACACACCTGCTGGGTGTGAAGCTTCCAGCCCTGACTTGTCACACTGTTCACCCCCATAAGACGGTAGCCGGCATACAGCAACCTGGAAGACAGGATTGTAAACTTCACTGTGAGCTACTCCCTAGTTTGTTTGTCCTTGAGTGTCTGACTCTTCTGTTTTGTTTTTAATGCGAAGCATCTCTAATAGTGAGAGAAAGTGAATGAGAGTGATTATGAGAGTGCATTGTGTATACCTGCAGTGTTTCCCCACAGTAAAGGCTCCAACTCGAGGCCCCTGCTGCATCCCCCACACCTCCAGGATTCCCCTGCGAGGGGCATAGATCACCAGGAACAGAGCATGCCGTCTGGGGAGGGAAACAGAGGGGGAGTGCTCCCGATCCCCCCGCTCCTCTGGAACCTGCAGCCAACCCAGCTGGGCATCTCTGTAACCTGAAGTTTAATAAATGAATAGTTATCTTTACATGACAGAGATGCACAAAACAACTTTTTGGCTGATTGCATGATTTGACATCACAACTGATTTTCAAGAAGGAACCAAGGCTATACATTTTTAATAGACAGCGTGCCAAGCATGCTAAGTTCAATGTTTTGTGCTTTTGGACCTCATGAATACTTAAATGTTTCACTTTTAACACAAAGTTATTTCTGTATTCGATCATTGTCATGTGAGCCGAGGTCACATAAATCTGAATAGACACAACAGAAAGAGAAGATATGAGAGGGAAATAAAAGCTCTACCTCCTTAGCACCACTCCTTTCTTTATCTATTCAATCCTTTACAAAGATCCTGTACAAAACCTCTTTATTATTTACTCATTTGCAAATTGGTGTCGTAGGTATGATGCGACCCCTTAACACAGAAGTATAAATCAAGCTTTATTCCTTGTTCATCTCTCTCATCTTCCTCCTCACCTTTCCACATGCGGATGGCAATGCCCCTGGCCAAGTCCAGCAGTGTGACTCGACCAAAGTCATCCGTCACTCCAGCCAGCGTGTTGCAGGGGGACAGACAGATGGACTCGCCATGGCGACGAGAGTCTGGGAGACCAAATCTGGAAGACAGAGGTCAGGTTCAAGAGAAAGGACAAGCTTCATATTGCCAGCATCAATTGAGCACAAAGAGAACTGCTGCTTCATATTAGTTGAGATATCATGACTGGTACCTGACTCCTAAGGGTGTTGCAGCCTCCACCTTGGGCTTCTGTTTCTGGACAGCCTCCTCTTCATTCTTGTTCTTGTTCCAACCTAACCATCCACTGAGAGGAAGAAAGTGAGAGACGGAGAGTAAGAGACAAATAAAATGATTAATCCATGTAAAAAGAAAGAGGAGGGTGAGAGAAGACATACAGTAGAGAGTGAAAGGAGACTCAAGGGAAGATAAAAGCAAAATACGCTCCAGTATGGATTAAGCATTTAGCAGAGAACAGGCAACAATTCAGAGTATTGATTGGGCTGCCTTGTGCTGTTACAGCTGTAGAGGATTGTCAACAGTGCAGAATTCAGTCCCTAAGTGTGTGTGTGTGTGTCTGACAGGAATTAAGAGCACACACACACAGGCACAAACACTGGACAACCTTGTTTGTTGTTTTAACAATCCAGGACACAAACTGAGCTGTGGTTGTTAGTGTTGTCCTGCTCCACTGGTATTATTACTCATTCACGTGTTTTTTTGTCTAATGAAGCTCTTAATTGCTTTCAGAAAGTGTTCATTCTGCAGATGCACACATGGAAGCACAGTTTTACACACACATACACACACACACTACCGCACCTGGCAGCGCTGAAGAGGGCTGAGGTCAGTTTACTGGCCACAGCCATAGCCACGTGAGAGAGAAGAGGCTGGGAGCTTCCCTGAGGACAGAGAGACACAGATAAAAGCCACATTTATTCATCAAAGTCTCAAAAATGCATTTTTTCCCCACACACTCATGTTTTCTGTGGCCCCTTGCAGATCATTTGCACTGTTTGTTTCGGTACATAGTGTATTTCTCTGCAGATTAACATATTTAAAGGCTGATTGTCACCTCTCACCTCTACAGCATAGTAAAAGCCTGTGTACGGTCCACCTCCCACAGTGATGTACTGGCTCATGGCGGGAGGGCTGCCCTTGACTGAAGCATTAAACCCCCCCAGGATAGAGGCATTCTTCATCTGATCGAACACAGACAGCGTCATGATACCTAACAGAAGGAGAGATTGAGTGAGAACAGGAATGAGCAGAAAGAAAATGATATGTTTTACTGAACTGAATCTTTCCTTTGAAAATTAATTATTCATTTGATTTATTTTAAACGAAGGAATTTCCTCCCAGCATCCACTCCACTGGATAGGACTTTCATTCTTTTCTTCTTATTCATAATAAAGAACACATCTGGTTTGCTCGTTCTCCAATAAGTTTTTTTGTCTAAATATTGTGAGAATTTTTTCAGTGATTCATATCTGTGATGAAAAATGCTGTAATGCAGTAATAATTCAGAATTACCTCCAGGCTCTGTCACTAAACAAAAATCTAATAGTATTTCATAAACACTCTTACCCACACTACTGTGGTCCACGATGGTGTCCATGTCCTGCAGACCCCACTTCTTATAGGCCAGGGGAGGAGGCTGGATGACATCACTACCTGCTGCTGCAGCTGGACGGACAAGGATGGAAAGAGCAGTTGATGACATGAGAAGCAACAACTTCAATGAAAAAAAGGGATTTCATTATCTACTGGTGGCTTTTGGTTAGTAGACCTGCCTTGCATTTAGCTACATTTAAAACTGTTGTACTGCCCTTTAACAGTATCAAGGATTGCATTAAAACATATTCATGCATACGGTAGGCACACACACACACACACACACACACACAGCACTAATACACAGATACTCAGTGAAACCCCGCCAAAGCTTGACTAATCCTCTAAAGACTATAAGGGTGTGCTTACACATGTAAGTATGTGTATGTCTCCTTTGTACCTGAATGCTTTGTGGCAAACTCTATCCACCCAGCCAGCAAGTGAAGAAAACATCTTTTGTTAACATACTGTAACATTTAATAATAGAACCCTCTAACTCTCGCACTATAATGAACACGCACAAGCATTTACATGAAAATACACCCTGACAGATGCACACACACACTCTCACACACACACAAGTAGCAGTACCTCTTGCCACCTGGTTCCTGCAGGCACGCAGAGACTGAAAGAGGCTGAAGCCATCGATGGTGACCAGCGCAGCAGGATACAGGATACTCAACTCCTCATGCTGTAATCAAACAAATCAGTTATACATGTGCTGAAGAAGACCGCAGGATAAACTTGATAGCTCAGGATAAAGCTTGTGAGATTTAACCACAGATATGTGTTCCCAATAAAAGAACTTGAACAGAATTTCCACAGGTGTGACAGCAACGGCCAGAGTATGTACTACCTGCTCGGTTACTCCAGGATGACGAGGGATCTCATATGTGCGACACTTGAGTCTCAACACAGGGTCCTCATGCAGCAGCTGGGCCAGGAGCAGAACCCCATTCTGACAAGGAACCACATGTCATTCCTTAATATTTAAAGACTGGTTTTCATTTTTTCACTGCTGACTATCTGAACAAGTCGTTTGTAGCACAGACTACAACAGCACTGCAGTACATGAAAAATAGTGATGAGGTTGTACTGCTGTACATTGATAAGGTACCTCTGTGTAGAAGCGCACATAGCCAGAAGTGAAACCCACTACGACGCATGTCCAGTCAGGCCGTCCTGTGGAGCTCCTACACACACACACACACAAACACACACACACACACAAACACATATATACACTGTTAAAACCAGCTCTTGTCACATGTATACATACACACAGGCATTTTGCCATTCTGCAGGTGTTTTCTCAGTCACCCACACTGGTAACTCTTACCTTTTCTGGCTTGCCAGGGGTATACAGATGGCACTGCTCACACACTCTCTGCGGAGAGAAAATATACACAGAGTAGGATGCAGAATCTGTCAGAATTCACTTTGCAGCTCTGTCTCTCAAGAACATAACGCTCATCTCGTGCTCTATTTGTTTTATCTGCTGTTGAACAACTATCCCTTTTCAATATGACTCCTCTTCATCTTCTTTTCCATCCTGAGGTTTATTTCCATTCCTGCCTCAAAGTTTCTTTTGTCTTCCAATACAGCATCACCTTCCTTAATTATGTGTCCTAATATCGTTTCTTTTGTTGCCTTTTTAGCATTGTTATTCCTTCTCATATTAATCTGATTTACTCTCACCCTTCATCACTGCTGAGGCTTCCAGTCCAAGACACAGCCAAGGTCATCTCCTCTCTGCCACTGTCATCCGTACGCCACTTAGCTGTAGGAATCAAGAAACATTAACAGCAATACACAACTCCTCTGTTTATTTAGAGAGGAGTGTGTGTGTGTGTGTGTGTGTTTGTGTGTGTGAGAGTATCTGACCTGAGAGAAAGACGGCCTTCTGTTCACGGGCAACCACTAGCAGGTCAGAGCAGGGCGACAGGGACACAATGCAATCCTGCAGCCACGGTTCACTCTGCCCCGTGGTCTCCTCCTCCACCTGCAGAGCGAAGAGGAAAGTCAGTGGAGAGGGATCTTTACTCTTTTACTTTTTATCTGCAAATGATGCGAGTAATAGCCATACAGCACCTTGAGTTCAATATCAAATATGAGCAAACGTGAACAGCCCTGGACAATGTTTTTGTTCATTTATTTGGGGGAATATTTCCCCCCAGTCTTTCACAAATTTAGAATGTCCAATTCCCATGTGCTCTGGATAAAACTGAACCTTAACCCTAGATCCAAAACTCCTCTGTGCAGCCCAACAAACAAGAACAAAAATACAGCAGCAACAAACATGCGAACCCTCACTGGCTTCCCACCAACCAACACAAAACCAAGCCAAAGTTCCTGCTGCCATTCTCTGTGGAGGTGGGCGAGTGTTTTGTCACTAAACCACAAGTATATTCTCTGTTTGTGACTTTCTCCAACATCAACTAACAATTCAATTGCATCCAGTGGTTTAAACAAATGCTACAATATGGGATAATTGATCATAAAATGAATATATTTATTATTTAAATATAATTTATCCTGTCCTATGCAAGCAACTGAGGCCGTTTTGTAAAACCACAGGACACCTGTTGCTTAATATTGTATGGAAAAAATGAGAATATGAGAATACATAATGAAATACAAAAGAAGGACAGACCGTTGTTGCAGAAGTGGCTTCCTCCTCTTTTCCATCACCGCTATCCCATGCTGCCTCCCAGTCAGACGTGTCCCAAGACAGCTCATTTTCTGCTGCGGATGGGTAAAAGATACAGAGAACATGCAGAGACATCTCATTAAAAATTGGTTATACTTTGAGAAGTCATGCTGACAGAGCAGCTTATGCATAGGTTTAACCCTCCTGAGTGTTTGAGCTCCTTTTTCTCAAGTCTTAAAGATCAAATCACTACAATTTTTGAACAAATTATAGGTAAAGTCTTTCTATTCATATGACCAGGCACTTACAGACAGGTTGTTTATCCATTTCTAAAGGCCAACACACAGCGAATATCTTTCAGTTCCAAGAGGAGGGATGTGAAATTACAGGTGAAACTCTGGCAAGCAACTGGGTTAATGGAAGTGCTCAAAATATCAACAGATCAAAGAAATGCAAACGTCATTCTACCCAACCAGAAAAAGACTAAACCAGAGAGAACAAGAGGGGAAGGGCGGGCACAGGTTGAGCTACAGGCAGATAACCTAAAAATATTCAAGAGAGGGAGGAAGACAATGTGACAGAACGAGTAGCATAATCCAAGATGAAATCCTGTTGCCATGGACATCTATAATACATTGTGCGTTAGTGCAGTGTGTGTGGGGACCATTGTCAATGTGCTAAAAGGCTGCGGTGATGACACACATCATCATCTATTTCTTCAACAGTTAATGGAGACGTGCATGTGTGTGTTGCTCGAGTGTAACAAGGGCCTGTGCCCTTTTAGTGTCTATGTTCTTTTCTTGTTGAGCATCCTGCAGTGATGTATTCAGGTGCCTCATGTGGGATGACTCATAGCAAAAAGGGCAGACAGATCTCCTCCCATTTCAGTGCTCTGACGGTATTGCAGAGCACAGATGAAGCTCCATTCATCCTTCACTTTACAAAGCCTTACCATACTATACTGTATCTTTATTTCTACAGCCAGGCCACCTGAAACCGTTATTATTAGTGGAATTATGCAAGACGCATTTAGGTACGTCTCAGATGTGCAAGAGTTTATTTTGTACCACACTCAAGAGTTACATGAAAAACTGATGCACACTAGGAGGATGGTTAACTTACATGATGTAACTCATGATTATTTAATTTCTCTAACGTTAACATGTGATCAAATATGTCTGTTCCCATCTCTCTACAGTCTTGCTAACTACGGCAACTACGTTATTTAGCTATACGTACACGTTTTAGCCTTTAACTTAGATAGCTGTAACTTTGTTTGACTAGAGCTATGAGCAGCAACATCCACAGGTAGCTAACTGGACTGTGGAGAAGTGAGAAGACTTGTTGTAACTCTCCACAGAAATGCATATGACCGGTCTAGCTACTTTGTTTATTACCTGCTTGATTCTTCTCCTCCACTGGTTTGGTTTTCTGGCTCTGGAACAAGTAGTCCCTGACCGTTTTGAGCTCTTGGAGCCGACAAAACTCCAATAAGCTGCAGGACATCTCTCTCCCGTCCCGTCAGGACCCCAGCAGACAGGGAATCAGCCAGTTAGCCTGCTTGCTAACAGTCCAGCTGTAAAAGATCAACGTAGCTTAGCAGTTTGAGTCCGTTTGCGAGTCCTGCTATCGTGTTAACATTAATGACAGCCTGCTAACAAAACCAGGATGTCTTACTAGTTTAAAACGGTCCCCTAAAGAAACATTAACAAGTGCCTGGTACTCTTATTTTTCCTTATATTTGCAGTTCCCACCCTTGTACTGATGTGTTGTTGATGACACATCGCTAGCATAATAACACTGATGTACTTCCGGGTTAGAGAGTCCATCTTTTCAAAATAAAAGCGGAGTAAGATATTTACAAAGGAGGACTCAAAAGATTTGCCAAAATAAAATGTTTAGTGTGTAACTGAAATTATCAATATAAATGAAATAATTTTCTGTATCATTTACTGTATAATTTACAGTTTAATTTTCTGTGCAATTTGAAGTATAATTTACTGTACGATTGACTGTATAATTTAAAGTATAATTTACAGTATAATTTACTGGTATTTGCAGAAGTGTGTGGTTATGGTTTGTTCAGCAGAGGGCGGTAGATGTATGTTTGAGTGGCCAGTGGTGACTCCTCTTCAGCCATGCTTTTTTTCCAATGCTCGACTTTACAGTGCTGTACTCATAACATCAATCATTATGGTATATATTTTTAATTGTAGATTGTGCATTGTTCTTCAATTGCATACAGTGGTCTGTGGAAAACCATGCTGGCAAGGCAGCTAAACCCAATGTCACTGATATTAAAGGTGCATTTATATATTCTAGTTGCTGTCTTGCTGCAGCATGGTGGCCTCTGTGGAAGAGGACCCGCTCCCTATGTATATATAAAGGGCTCATTCTAAGGTAACGAAAACACAATGATTCTTATTTTCAGGTGATTATACAGTAATTAAAACAAACACATGAGTTATATATCATTTCTACCAAGTCTGCTCCGCTAGATGCCACTAAATTCTACTCATTGGTCCTTTAAAAATACTTGATTAAATGCAATACTTGTGTGTTGCTATATGACAAGCTACATCATACTATATGAGGGCAGTAGGTTAATGTTAGGATGACATTTTTTTTTAATAACAACTGAGATAATTAATTTCATGCACTCATTACACAATTACACCGTGTATAGCAAGTCAGATATGTCAATACATTACTAGAGTGTGTTTCTCCTTCAGTTTGCTCATAAGAGTGTTATGAGTCTCATGGTTGCTTTTCTGGTCTTTACTGTCTGTGAGAAATTGGTAGCTCATCCTCCTCTTCAATGCTCTCATTCTATGACTGTTGAACATCAACGGAAAATAGCAGCTTCAGCAAAAAGGCCAGTGCTTTGTAATTCTACAGACTAACATCAAAACCACTAGTGTTTTAGACACAGTGGCTGAAAACTCTATCCTATGGTACTGTAGGTGCTGGAAATATCTGGGTGTAACACCAGTTATCCTCAGCAAAAACTAAAATATACACCACTATTCAACAAAACAGACAAAGAAATGTACATGATTCTACTTACTGGCTAACTGGCTACATTAAAAAAAAGTATGTTGCCCTACACAAGTGGTACATTACAGTCCATTTCTTTATGACATAAAATATTCAGTGCAAATGCTCCCAAGTATTTTGTGATTCTTATTATATTGGTGGGGTCTTGTGAGGTCAAAGGTCAAGGTTACTACTTTCTTTCCTCTGTGAACATAATACCCTTGGTCAATACAACCAGCTGGCATTGTTCAACTCTGCCCAGTGTATTTCTTCCCCATCCTTTCCTACATGCTCTTTAAAAAGCAATGGGCATTTTGCCAATGTACTTCCCGCATCGTCACTAACAATCCCACCTCGCCCCACACACACGCATGCACACACATGAATACACAGTACAGTGCAACACACCTCTGGGGGGTGCCCAAAAGTTTCCGGTCCGGAAGGCCGGACACAGAAACTCAGGAAATAATTGGGTGTCAGTGAGGTCCTTGGGCCCGTCTCAGTCACATTTCCCCGTCCTGGGCCTTTGCGTATTGAGCGGTTGTTGCGTCGGGTGTTTTACAGGCCACAGAAACAACTCTCCATCTGGTTCCCCCTCTTCCTTTGTTGACAAGGAAGTGAGCTGGCATCACTATGTCCCAGGATGGAGGTGTTGTTGATGCACGAAGGGGGATGGCATTGATTTATTCATACACTCTGAGTGTTAGTCACTGTTAAAAGACCTTGAGCGCTTTGAGGATTGTTTTGTGTTACAGGTTTTCATACGAAGATACTCTTCTTGATAGCCACTTTAGTAAGTGACTGCATGATGGACAACGTCATATAATACCACTAAAAATTCTAGTATATTTGAAATGATCAGACAGAAGAAAAGAAGACGAAGAAGAGATGAAAAGAATGTGCCTTTTATGTAACATTACATCAGGGAATTTGGTAAAGAATGGTGACCTGTGTTAGAACAATCTGGTCGGATTTTAAGTGTGTTTGCCAACCAGTCTTGAACGCTACCTTGCTGTAATCTCTTCACAAGCACACTCTACATCTGGGAAACACAAACTTTGAAGGAAGTACTGCAGTGTGAAAGACCAAGGCTGGTTTCAGGACTTCTTGCATAATCTGACTCTCGAAATGAATAGTACACAGACACAAACCCATGCAGTCTATAAACCCTACAGGTCTCTGGGATTTCAATATTAGGCTTCTTCTATTAAACTTACAGAAGGAAGAGATTAGAGGTTTGGGTGGGATAAGTCCTGCATCATATAAACAAAATATTTTTTAAAAACGTCAAAGATATTTTTGACTCTTCTTGCATCAAATGGCAAGATAATGTGTTAGCTTTGGCCCATGGTGGCCGGCTGTGCTATGTCATTCAACATATCTGTGTAAAATTTCAGCAGCTCATCACACCAAGGGTTCATTTTCCACTTGGCTTTTAACATCTAGTGGATGTCATAGTCTTTTAGTATTCTTACATGTAAATGTGGTTGATTCATCCTACAATTTCATACAAATAGTTGAAAATTAAAAGTCCAGCTGGATAGGATGCACTAACTGCATACCATAATACTAAATCATGGTCTCTAGGGAACATCACTAAACTTAGCTTCATGATGTCTTTGAAACTGAGAACCTTGAGTGCAAAAATTCCTACTTCTGTGTATGACCGACTTTTATTTATGTCTCTTATAGAAATGTGATTTTTATATGTTGCAGTCAGCATATCCAGATGTGAATGTTTTAAGTTGATAATGTATGAAACCTACTTCTATATAACCTTATGAATAGCTTTAAGACAGTTAAGACAGTAAATCCAAGTAGATCCAAAGGTCAAACAGTCATGTGTTAACTCTTTTATGAGAAATAAAAACTGTTCTCTGAGCATTGCAGTGGAAGTCTCTAGGTGTCCAATAACAACATGCAGCCAGTTTATGTTTCTGCTTCAGCTCATAGTGTGGTTTTGGTGCAAGCTTCCAGATCCTATCAGTAGGGTAGAAGTCAACAAACTGGAAGGAGGCTATATTATCTCAGTAGAACAAACATCTCCCGATCTCTGATCCTCATTGAATCTCTGTCTTAAAATTCTCCAACCATACAAAATCATCACTGCTGACCTTGTGGTAAAATGTGTGAAGTCTAAGTGCTGTGAAACTGAAGACACGAGACACTATGATCCTTCTTTACCTGTGGTTATTGCAAAATGAGCATGAAGGCATACACAACCAAGAAACAAGTATCTATACTGTAGCTCCCTTTTTGAGCTGACTAACAGACAACATTGGCTCTGAATCACCCCTTTGATTCCCATAACAGAGAATAACTGAGACTAGTCAAAGACCAAATGCCAATTTTCACTGTCCTGAGGCATCTCTCAAATTGCAATTATTTCAATGCTGAGGGCATTCACACTGTAATGTCTTTTTGAAAATGAGACTAGCTTCATATTCCCCCATGTCCACACTTGCACTGTGTTTGACATGTAGTGTATGGCTTGCTCCTCTTGCTAGTCATGGATCTAATCCTTGCAAAACAAACATAATGTGAAATGTGCCTTACAGAGCTGGCACTCTATGACTCAAAGGTCACAATGTCACAAAGCTGTGACTTGACCAACTTTCTGTGGCTGCACACTTAGATGTTATTTCAGACACATTTTGCAGGTCATTAAAACTTTCAAAGGAATATAATTTTGCTAGTGGTCAAATGAAATATTTATGAATCATGAAATAAAGCTTTCTAATAAGTCCCTGAAAAGGGGCAGTACATGTAGTTATCCTCACCTTTTGCAATCTGTCAACATCATGTATGTGGGGGCCAGACTTCATGTGGATAATTTGTCCCCATCTGATCGCTAAAGTTTTCATAATAATTTCACATTGGCATTTCCAGTTAAATGGTAAATAACAATGGTTTCAGTTTCCATTGTAATTCACTTGCTGGATCAAACTTGGGAGTGAGGAACTTGAAGACATAAAAGAGGGTTGATTTATGTTGTGCCTGGAATCCCACAGTAACAGGAGACATTCAGTTTTCCACCAGCTTCAGCACATTTTCAAAGTGAGCCCTTTCTTTAGTTTGGTTCAGTAACCATCATCAGTTAAGGCCTCACCAGTGAACATTTATGAGGGCGAAGGTTCTTTAACACCACCCATTTTAGTGAAACATTGATGGCGGAATTGCAAAGACATACGCTTCCATTGCAGAAACTGTACATCAGTGTTTCACATGCCATCAGACTGAGGGGCAATAACATCACATTGGTATTTCACAAAGTAATAGAAATATCAATGTGTCGGAATCTAATTTCATATTTCTCTAAATGCAGGTAAAAAGTTAAGTATGGACAAGTCTCTGAAATGAATTCTTCACTCAGGGTGGAACCAGGAAAGTTATTCTGCTGAATCCTTTCAGGCAGTGGTGTTCATTATTAGCCCGTGCCAACAACAACTGACTGTTTTGCACACGCTAATCTCGTGTTTTTTTTGGCAGATCAGGAAATGTCAACAGCCTGGCTCCATTGGCTCCACGCGTATTAAAATTCACCCACATTCCAATCATTAACCGATCATATAAACTGTTGAGGTAACTTTCAAACAAGCACATATGATGTGTAATTCACTCTGTGTACAAATTATCAATCTTTTTTTGGTTTTTCAGCGTTGTTATTATGACTAGGTTTGCATATCAGCATTTTGCTCCTTTTGCAGTGTGGTTCACTTGTCTGACAGCACGACCTTGAAGTGTGTGTGCATAGTGAGCAATACCAGGTGTCAGTATGATTAAAAAAAAGTTAATATGCAATACAAATTTTGCACATGAAATGCTGACACTCAATGAGGACTACAGCTTCAGATGATGTCTACAGAAAAACAGCACACATCTATAGGCAGACTATCTTATTGAGTAATAGCTGTTTTCATAGGGGTGCCCTGCATTACAATTAAATTTTGAATGTTACTCTAAGCAAAATACTGTATCTGCAATGTCTGTGCAATCTGAAAATATACGTTTAACAGGTGACAAAAATGTCTAACTCGTGCAAATTAAAAAACAAAACATTATATATCCAAATAAAGTGAATAAATGCAGTCTCTGGTCATGTAGTTTTTACTTTTTACATATCACTTCAGTTTTAGGGTGGCTGTAGAGCAGGTTGTTCATTAATCATTGGTGGTTCAATCCATGTCTCCCTGTATGAATGGGTGAACAAGAGGCAAACTTTAAAGCTCTTTGGATAAAAGTGCCTCATGAATGCCAGTCCATTAACGAGACATGACTGGATAAATGGTCATTCTGAGGAATGTTATAGCCTGTGGAACTTGTTCCCTTCCAAACATGCTCAAGAAAATCAACTGCAAAAAATTGGCAATATAGCAAAGCAAGAAAAACCACAAGCTACAGTACTCTGAAGATGATATACAGCCTCTGTAAAACAAAAGACTAAAAATGCGTTAATATAATGCAATGATTGCAAAACACTTTTATTAAATGTTTATTTTACATGAAATATACAGTTGTTTGGAATTCATATACAAACTTTTACAAACATGAATAATTTAATCATAAAAAAGACAACTAAAACATAACCATACTGGAGTTTTATACAATGGAGCAACATTAAAAGGAAACTGTGGGACAATGGGTTAAAGCAACCTAACCTGCTCTTAGTTAATAATCTAGAGACATGCTTGAAATTCAGTCTAGACCAAGTACCATGGCTGCATAATAATGCTGCACTAACACATCTAGGGAAACCAGTGAAAATGACAGAGAGGAATATACATAAAACAGGTGGCTTTGTGACAAAATACAAAAAAAAGAGAGAAAAATAAAAACACCCAGTGTGAAAAAATGTCACCTTTTCAGTGAGTCATTGCAAAGTACATTCAACAGATGTTATATTGTACAATACGTACTGAATATCCTCTGCTTTGCAGTGGATTTAAGGCATTTTTACTTACTAGCAGTCATCTATAAGGCAGAGTTAGGATGGTTTGGTCCATATGTTCACAAAAAACTACAAATATGGAGACTATATTTACAGTATGTTTAACTTGAACTGAATTTGGCTTAAATTCAGAGACTGGTTTGAAATTCATGTCATGCATGACACTGCAATCACTGCCATCTTACTATTCAAAGTAACACTGTTTCAAGTTTTTGTGTGCAAGTTAACATGTGCAAAAGGCAGTGGCTGAGCAGGGATTTGTCAAAATAAGACTGTTAAAAGCAATGGACATGAAATTTAATTCCCTCCAGTTTACAGTTTCGTTCTGACATGCAACAAGGAGGAAAATGCCATACAAGAACTGAAAGTCTCTTGTCTCATGACTGGAGCATACGTCAAGAGAGCATTGATCTGTTGCATGTTAACCTTGGGCTGGCTGTCATAAGCGGTACTTCAGTCATTCATGCCAGTGCAAGCCCCCAAAGGCAAACACGAGTAGCAAGGCCATGTCCTGAGCAGAGCTGTGTTTGTGGCTACTGGTGGGCTTTGAGCCAATATTTACATGGCAAATACAATGAAGTTAAAGGGTGCTAAAAGAGACAAAAAGTGAGAATATTGTTGCTATGAAAGTTTTGTTCCCATTATGCATTGCCATGGTAGAGGGCCAAAAAGCCAGAGGTTGACAGTTGACATGCTGTCAGCAGCAAAACACAACAATAAAGTATGTGTTCACAAAACCAGTTTGAGTGTATACTGAGAGGTGTCTATGTCACAGTGGGAGGATCATTGCAAAGCAGATTTTTTTTTTTTTCAAAGCAGTCAGAAAGACTGGGAACAGAGTTATACAAAAAAGGACAAAATATCTCCGTTTTGAATTTCTCTTTGGCTGGATATTCATATTTTGCCATAAATGCTTCTCTGTTTATAAAAGTAAATGACTTTCTTTCCAAGTTTCCTTTCAGTTAGTTGTGGGTCTCCAAATGTCGCCTATGCATCACTGATGACCTCTAGTGCAGTCACAATTCTATTGCTTACAGTCAAAACAAACAGCAATCTCAGACACAACAAGTTATCAAGGACTTCACAAAAGAAAAAATTGAAATACCAAAAGAAAAAAAGAGGGAGAATTGTCTCTAAACCCCCTTCATTTTCTTTAAAGACAATGTTTGGCTCAGGTTTTAAAAGACAATCTGCACTGGAATGGACTTTGAACTGTCCTCAGTTGGTGGAATTGTGCAATGGGAGACATATAAACCCATGTAGCCATTGAATAAAAAGCTACCATGTCCTTCATTTTAATAAATATTATAAAAACACCAATATGGTGAATATGTATAGAAGAAACAATGTGAAATCAAAGTAATTTTCACATATAATTTCTTATCAGCCTATGAGTGGAAAACAAGCACTCAAGGAAAATAGTTATTGGTTTGGGCATATTACAATGAATGCGTATAATTTCTAAAACTGTATAAAAGGCATAAATAGAGCAGATGTTAAATACTCCATATTCATCAAGATCTAGATCATTTGTTCCAAGAGTTTATAGGAAGCTCAGCTCTTAAAATTGCAAAATTGCCAAAATTATGTGGCTTTTCATTTCTCCACTAAGAACAGAACATTCATTTAATATTTGATCTTGGCTTTGCAGTCTTTCATCATCAGACCCCCAACAGTGCAATGGGACTTCTGATATCCTTTAAAATGGTTCACATTAGAATGCATATACTTCAATAATAACACAGTCAACAACAGTAGATCAATGTGTGTTGACTACACAGTTCAAAACCCTGTTATCTCAAGATTCTGTATTCTCTTCCTTAGCGTACTCCTCTACAAGTTTCTCATAAGAGTGGTTGTGTTCTGAACCGTCACTGGTGAACACAGACCCTTCAGATTCAGAGCTTTGCTCCTCCTTGGAGTTTGTTTCAATGTTTTCATCACATGTAGTGATAGATAGTTTTGCTTTAGAATCATCATCGTCGTCGTCATCATCATCATCCTCTTCCTCTAGGTTATTGCTAAGAAAGTTCTCCTCATCAATGAAAGTAATATTTGCATTTTGGAATGTTAGGGAATGGTAATCTTTGGAGTCCCATGTCCTTCGACCACCTCCTCCACATTCTCCCACTCCTCCGTTCTCTAGGTCGACATCCTTGTCAAGCTGGTTCTCATACATTTGGTCCTGGTCAAGCTCTAGGTCTCCCTCTACATGGTCCTCTGTTAGCAGCAAGCCATTGTCTGTGCCCAGGAGGTAGTTCTTTGACTTTGAAAATGCAACAGTGACGCGGTCACTGAAACTATAGCGTCTCTTTTGGCGTGGTGAGCGGTCCAGACTGAGGATGGTGTGGCCGTTAAAGATGGGAGCATCATTGCAACTCTTGGAACGACCCACCTCTTTGGATTTACTGACTGTATTGCCAGAGCTGCCATTGTTTCTGCCGTCTTTTTTAGTGCCAATCTGCTTTATCAAGTCATTGTAGCCTTCCTGCTTCTTGGACAGGAAGCTAAAGATGTTGACATCGTTGGGAGTGGGGGGCAAACGAAGGGAAGCCTTGTGAGACTCTTTGTAATGCCGTAGCTCATCCAGAGATAGTTTGCGCAGCTTGCGCCGTTTCTTCAGTGCCTTGTGGGCTTCAATCACCATACGCACTTTCCAGTTGAAGAACAAAGAAAGCCAGGCCAACCCCAGATAAATCCACACTTCCACAAAGTAACGGTACAGAGTGGGGTATTCTTTATTTGGTTCCACACCTGCGAGGACAAAAAAAAGGATAACAGTATAATTAAACCAGACCAGAACTTCCGACCCACATGATTTGACAACAAAAAGATGAACCATAGTCCTCCTGTTATGTACTTTGCATTGTACGTTATTGCTCAACTGTCTCAGAAATGTGATGCGTATAATGTAAACGGGTATTTATGCTTTAACTACAGGTTGTCTGGCCACATAAAATAAGAGTATTTGTTTCCAAGCTTACCTGCAACCAAGTCCCCAAAACCAATTGTAGTCAAGGTGACAAATGAGAAGTATAAGCCTTCAATGTATGTCCAACCCTCTTGGGACATAAATACAAAAGGTGGAAGGACTAAATGGACCAGCACACCCCAGAGAAGAAAAATAGCTGTGCAGGTAAATTGAGCCTTTCTCTGGAAAAGAAAAAAAAAAACGTTACTTCAGGTGAGGGGTTTTGTAATACTACAGAGAGATGCAAATGCTTTTCCCAGACATGGAAAAAAGCCCATATCATCTTACCAGTGAAAATCCTTTCTTGGTTAGATACTGGCCCAGGTGCTTGGCTCTGCCACCAAAGAACTTTCCTAGTTCACTGATCCAGGTAAGACACAAAGGCACTCCAAACAGACCATAGAAGATGCAAAATACACGGCCTGCTGACGTTTTAGGGGCAATGTTCCCATATCCTTTAAAAGTGAAAACAGAGTGGTGGGTTAAATGAATAGCTGAAACAACCATTTAATGTGCCAAACCACCTTATTAGGCAACTAAATAAATTAGTAAGACTAACTCTGAGAGACTTGAAAAGGCTAGTGAAAGGTTTAGCAAATAAAAACCCTATTTTAATTACTCACACTTCAAAAGAGCAGCAAAACAGTTGACTTCATAAAAGTTTATCCCAGTGAAACAGAGTTCAAACTGTTTATGAAAAGTCTACCTGACAGCTCAGTTCTAACATAGTTAACAACACTCTCCCTTAAACATTCAGAAAAAAGACTGACATCTAAAAAAAATAAATAAAAAAAAAATCTCAAAAAACTGCATATTTTCCCATCAGAACTAGATCTGCCACTGCTAAACCTCCTCAAAGTACTTACCGATAGTAGTGATAACAGTGGCGGCGAAGATAACAGCATTTGGCCAGTTCCAGTTGTTGAAGGTCTTGCTGCCAGTTATGGTGACCCCCTGGCCGGCAGCCTCAGACACAACCTGAAGACAAAGAAGATTGAAGAACACAACTGAGCACAGGCTGGAATTCACCTTAAAGAGAAATTAATATAGAATTGAATGAATGCTAAACAAATTGATGATATCAGTTCAACAGTTATAAAAGAGTCCAATCTGGCTGAGCAGAAGCACGACAGGAAGTTTGTCATGTGTAAGCTCCATTTCTTCTACGGCATCCTTCCTGTGATATGTTGATGGTATCTCCAGTTCTACTGATGAGCTGAAACGACACTCAGGCACCCAAGAGAATCGCCTTCAACCCCAGGGCTTTATAGTTCCAACCACTGCTTACTTTGGTAGGGAAACAGGAAGGCAAGTGCTGCATCCATAAACAGCTATTTCATAATCGCATGACGATGGATGGATTAAAAAGGACCAGGTGGTTCTTCAGTGGTTGCTCTTTCTTATGTTTGCACTGAATGTGTACAACACAAAGAATTGTTCAGGAAAGAAGGTATTTTGTGCTTAATCTACAGGCTATATTTGTTTTTCTGTGCACCTTAAGCATGGGATGCATTAGCTCAATCTTGCAAGGAAGCGTTGGTGTTGAAATCCAGAGGAGAAAGAAAATGCTTAATCAATCATTTCCAACCATATGTGTGCTTGGGCAGCCACAACAGAAACTGAATTCCCCCTCTTGGGTATTCGCAAACACCCGGCAATGTGTGCTGGGACAATGCGTTCCCCCCCACCAAAGTTCTTCTTTCTTAAAATGCGCTTGAAGGGGGAAATGTGCAGGGGTTGGCAAAATTCACTTGAGCCCTTAAGTACTGGAAGATGCTTGGTTCCTTAATAATAACAGGTTTGTGACAGTTCTGCTCTGTAATTACCAGCACAAGGGGAGGCTATTCTTTTGTCTGCTGAAACAACACAGTGCCTCCGTTGGGCTTTAAGATGACAGCAGTGATGACCAAGTTTGTTCGAACCATGACTAGAAATTAAAGAGGCAAAACCTCACTCAAGTGGACGACTGTCCTGCTTACGCACTTTCACATTTGCCAGTACTCCTGACAGGCCACAGCATCTGTAATGACTGGCTACATTTACATGCATGGGGGACCTTGTTATTGGCCATATTCAGGCTAAAATGGCTCATGCTGATTAAGCTTGATTACAGGAACCTTGATATCCAACAATTGCATATACCTACTGACATGAGGAACATTAGACAAAATTTACCTGTAATGCCAAACAAGTTTGAACAAATGGGGGGAAAAAACAATAGAGACACCACAACAATCTGTAACCAAACCAGGTTACTTTGGTAACTGGATAAAGTACAGAAAATGTGTGTTCTCCCCTCAAATCCGCCCATTGAAAAAAGGGTTAAGAGCATCACATGTACTGCAGGTTTCCAGAGCGACAACCAACAAACAATGTGGGTTGCACTAATGGAAAGTGATAAGGCATTTGCAAAAACACAGCTGCAAAAGCAGGTACTCAAAAATTCATGTGACAGACAACTTGGTAAATTCCCCAGCCCTCTTCCTCAGTTGTGGTCAGTATTAAATATGAAAGATCACCTTAATAGCTAAGACAGCTTAACAGTTTGAGGTGTTGTGGTCTATGTGTACGTGTGTTCAGCTCTGCACCTTCTTCTAGCCTAATGAGGGTGATTTGCACATGTTCAATCTGTCTGCCAGATAAAATGTGCTGAAGTCTGAGACATAGAAAACGCTGATTCACAGGAATACAATGAGGGCAGAGTGCAAGCTAAATCATGAGAGTCAGCCAAATAGAGGACAAGGAATATAACCTTTGAAACTAAGGTTTTAGAGGTCAACATGTTCACTTATTAATGCAAGTCTTTAAACATCCTGTGTTGCTACCATTTAACTGTATTGACCACCACATACTCAAGCTAGGAAGGAGAAACAGTTTTATTCCTGGGTACACAAAGCACCAACTAGTGAAAAGATGGTCTCCATGCACTGACTGAACAGGCTTTGCAATGCACAAGGTCCTTAAAAGGTTAAAGGGTCAGCCATAGGTCAACTCATGTTCGCCTGAGGTCAAAAATGACCCTGAGAACAAGGAAAAAAGCACAAGCACCGGGGGAGGAAGATAAATAGACACTTTGTGCCAAACTGACACCAAACCAGCTCAAGAGGATGTTGTTAAACTGGTTTGCCTTTTTTTTTTTTTTTTTTTTTTTTTTTTTAAGGGCTTCTTCACAAGCCTGACTGTTGGAGAACTGGCTTTCAAAACATGGCTACCAACATGGATGTACTTCTGCTAGACAATTTACAAAAAAAAATGTACTGCATGAAATGGAATATTATAGAAAAGGTAATTAGTCCATAACACGGTACAGTATTGGGAAAAAAATAAACAAGACTCCAGGAAACACAAAAACATTTTCTCTTCTGTAAATGCTGAATTTAGTTCTGGAAAATAAAAAATGAAAAAACATTACATATTCCAGCAATCATGGTAAATTAATTTTGTGGTTATAAATCTATCCAGATGATATTCAGCAAAATGGCATTTTGCCAAGTCGCACACCCAGCGCATGGAATAAGGAGAGAAAAATATCTGCTGATGAACTTAACACTGACTTGCATTTGTACATTTTATAGGAGGAGTAGAAGATCAATATATGTGCCTTTGCAAAAGTTAACATTTTATTAATATTTAACAATGGAGCTGTTTGCAGTTGACTCATCACTGCCCTCAATGAAAAATTACTTACAAAAGGCCACCAAAACACATAAAAAAATACCTTGTCAATGTGCAACCTCCCCCTTCCACACTCTACAGTTTAATGAACTTTTCCATCACTAGAGGAGTTGCTGCAAATTACATTACTATATAAGCAACAATTGAATGTTAATTAGAATCCAAACCAGTTACACCAGAGCAGTATCATTTTAGGCTATAGCTGGTATAGACACAACAGAATGCCACCAAGGCTTTAAAAACACACATTTTATGCTACTAATTCTATGCTGTCATCTGCAAGTTGAAGTAAACAAAAAACAACAATGGAGTAAAGGAGAATGCCAAACAGGATTAATCATTCAAATTTCTGCAAGATCTTTAAAAGTGTTCTATTGGATGCACACAAATAATTACAGCAATAATTATTGACTAACTGATTATTGTTAGCAGCTTTATATCCAAAATGAAAGATTGCACTGTTTATTTTTTTAAACTACACCGCAGACAAAGTTGTGAAAAAAGCTTGGCATGAGATTTGCTGACTTACACTGATATTGCAGTATGGTGCCATAAAAAGTAGCCAAACCGTATCCCATGACCAAAATTGAGGCTGGCCCACACACAGAGTAAAGGATTCATTTACTTTTCTAAAACTGAAAATATTGCCAAACTGCAGGCTTAGCAGCCTGCCACTGCCACACTCTGATAACCAAAGAACAGTAAAAGCCACAATGACAAACTCCAACTGTTATCAGGACAGCTGGCAGTCCAGCATACCACTCCAGTTCCTAGGTATTTTTCCACTTTGAGCGTATGAACACAGCACAGCCAAGGAGCACAGGGAGCAGCTGCTTGTGGGCAGGATTGACCCGAATTACAAACAATGAAGTCACTCAAGTCATTGTAGCCTTCCTGCTTCTTGGACAGGAAGCTGAAGATGTTGACGCTGTTGGGAGTCACTCTTCCATATCATTATGTATTGACTCCTGATCGGAGTTGGATGGGTTTTACAGGGGCGGACCTTACCATTAGACAAAGTAGGCCACTGCCTAGGGGCCCCCAACTAAAACTGGCCCCAAACTGCTATAGATTTATTATGATGTTTAGATATGAAACATAAAATGTTGCTATTCTAACTCAATGTCCCCCCGAAATTACTTACAAAAGGCCACCAAAACACATAAAAAAATACCTTGTCAATGTGCAACCTCCCCCTTCCACACTCTACAGTTTAATGAACTATTCCATCACTAGAGGAGTTGCTGCAAATTACATTACTATATAAGAAACATTTGAATGTTAATTAGAATGTTATATAGGCCAAATGCTGGGTAGTTTAATCTATAATGTTGCATCATATTTTATCAATTCATACATGGACTGATTTTCAACATATCATATGTAGAAAAGTAACCACTTGTCACATACATTTATCTGACAGCTTGTTACTAGTTACTTTACAGATGAAGATTCTACACACAAAATATATAATCAACATATGATCAAATATGATGCTTTACTATAGATTAAACTATCCAGCAGTGTATAAAGCAGTTAAAATGAGCTCCAACTTGAACAGACATTAAGTAAATGTAAGTACATTGAGCTAATAATACTTATGCACTTTTACCTGAGTATACTTTTGAATGCAGGACTTTTACTTTTAACAAACTATGTTTAGTGTGGTATTAATAATTTTAAGTTTTGAGTAGGCTACTTCTTCTACCACCACCAATACCAACATTCTCAGTTAGGCAACGGGTGACAATAAAGCATGAAGGAGGCCACATGACTGAGTTTGCCTAAGGCCCTCAAATCATTAAATCCGCCCCTGGGTTTGCAAACAATGCATCCAAGAAACAATACTGAGATTTTACTGTCTGCACCAATCAAAGATCTGCCACAGAGCGTGGGGGAGAAAACTTTGCAAGAAATGGAAAATCTGAAGAGGTGTGGGACGCAGTTTGTGCCATTTATCCCAAAGCATCAGCCAATCATATCTTTACAAAATAAAAGAAGAATCTGATGTTGATTAAGACAAACGTACAGGCCACCATATCCAATTTACTGCTTTTTCTGGATTTGATAAAGACATTAAAAGGGGCAAGCTAAAATTCCCAGACAGTGAAAGGATTCTAACATCTGTTCAGCAGAGCATTATACCATTAACAGATTTGTGGTGTGGCTGCTTTAAACTAGGCTCTTAATATTGCATGAGATAGTGAGGCTTGCTTCATTAACACCACAGATGGTATTTTTCTTTATTCTTTTATTTCTTTGCATGAGTTAACATTTACATAAATTAAACTCTAGCACATCGGTGACGGAGTGCTAGTTTAGAGTTCAATTGAAGTTTAATTTGAGCTTGTTGCAGGTTCATTGCTAATCAGAGCTACCCTGCTGAACAGTGTATATTGGTATGCTGACACTCTCAATTTGTCTTGAGAATGTGCTTGGGTCTGAAGTAAAAATAAATTAGGCGTCCAAGGCCATAAAGACATTTCTGTCTCTTTAATTGCCTACACCTAAACTCATGACATTCAGATCCATTGCCACCTTCCAGGACTTCAGTGTAATTTCATTCTTTTTACAATTTTTAAAAAGGGGAAGAAAGACATTGCTATTTCAAGCCAGTGGCCCCTTGACAGCACCCTAGGCACATGACAAAGTTAGCTAGCGCTGAAAACAGTGTGCTACTTCATTTATCTGCTTTTTCATTCTGACCAGGGGCCATGTTTCACTTTCAGCATGTGACAGCAATGTATTGATAAACACATTGGCAGAGTTTGCAACTTCTGATTTGGCTACACAAACGTGATCTTAAGGTCATGTGCAACAGGACAACCCGAGCAATTTTTGCAGTCATGCAAAAGAGAGAAATTTAAAAAAAAAAAAAAAAAAAAAAGGCTGCCTGCGAAGTAAAAAGTCAAAAAGCAACATGTTCAAAAGGAAGCTTTAGAGTCTGCATTACCAGTTGCAGTTGATTCATTACAGGCAACTCTTGACCCTAATATTCTAGGCTGGGAAAAAAGGCAAAATGATTGTCAAATATTATAAACATCTGTTTTTCCCTTAAGAGAAAACTATAACACATGGCTATTGACTTTCTTTACAGAATTTGATTTGAATATTTTCCTCCATATATTAATTTGTCACTGACACACAGTACTTTCTGTAAGTCTAATGACATCTCATGCTATTTGCTGTATGTGTGTTGCTGTATGTGAGCTCAAGATACTACATAGCATTATATGTTATGGAAAAACATGGTTTTTAGATGATTTGATAAAGTAAACTGGTTATATTTATTATTATCTGGTGTAATTTAATGTTTAAACTACATGGCATTTTGCTTTATATGCATTACATTGGTTTAGAATGACATGCCAGAAGATTTGATAACATTAAAAGTTACATGTCTCATTTGAAAGGGTCTTTCTGCAAGATTCTGATCGTTTTATTGGTTCAGAGACATTAATCGTTATCTGAAGCGTAATCAGGGCGGCACGGTGGTGCAGTGGTTAGTACTGTTGAACCCTCTGGCCGGCCGGGGCCCTTCTGTGTGGGTTCTCTCTGGGTACTGCGGCTTCCTCCCACAGACCAAAAACATGCAGGTTAGGTTAACTGGTGACTCCAAATTTCCTATAGGTGTGAATGTGAGGGTGAATGGTTGTCTGTCTCTATGCTAGATGTTAGCCCTGTGATTGACTGGCGACCTGTCCAGGTTGTACCCCGCCTCTCGCCCAAAGTCAGCTGAGATTGGCTCCAGCTTCCCTGTGACCCTCTGGAGGATAAGCGGTAAAGAAAATGGATTGATGGATGAAGCGTAATCTTTGCAACAACTTTTCCAATGGTAAAGATACAATTTGACTTTTTTTTTCTCTAAAATGCATATAAATATTTTCTAAATGTAAACTTTTGGGCCCATAGTGGGGTTTAATTGGTAAGTTCCAAAGTCAAAAACTAACTAAATTATGGCACACTTGGCTTGACAGATATACATACATGCATTCAAGTATAGCTCCGAGTAGTATGTGCTGTACTAGAAACTTTATGATGCATCTTCTTGAGTTAATGCTAAACACAGAACATGCTGCAACCTGGATGTTATGAATGTTGACTTCTTATTTGCAGGAGAGAATATGGAGCAAGCCCCCCCCTGCTGAACTTTTATAACAGCTTCTCAAGAGCCAACATTGACGGGCCATAAAATCCAATCTGTAAACTGTGACCACTTCAAGCGTCCTATAGTTAATAGTAAACTCCTTGTTAATAAAACAGAGAGGACTGACTTTTACAAGAGTCGCTTTCTCTTATTAAGCCTGCTTATATATTTTAATTGTTAACAAGTTGAGCAAAGTTTCCACAATGGAAAACTAATAGAATCTTTGTTCCTAACACAAATGAAGTTGATAAAAGGGAACTCAAGGGTGATATACTGTTATGTACTGTATATCCGTTTTTATATACTGACTGCAGAGCCTCTGCAGCAGGTGTCTTGGCAAACACCAACAGAGGAAAAACACTGGTAGACTACACATCTGATGATAACAACAGAACAACACAACAGACTGTAACTGGAGAAAGAGTTAAGATGTCAAACATGAGATTTAAAAAAATAAATCTTTTTAAAGTGTCTTGAAAGCTCACCATTGGCATTATGTGGTGTTTGTTTTTATTTTCAGTTGACCAGCCTCCAGAAGTGAAACCAAAATCACCGCTCATTCAGCTGCGGAACAGCAGCAACAGCCAAAACCTAGATTTCCAAAATTTCTCAACCATAATACTCCTGAAGCAGATTTGGCTATTTCAGGGATTTGGCTGTTAGAGAGGTGCCATGAATGTAAGGGGGTTTTGAGGGGGGGAGGGTTTCATGGGCATATCCCTTTTAGTCCCCCAAACACAAAAAGGAGAAGCAGAAGGAAGCAGAAGGGGGGATGGTGGGGGATAATAAATCTCCCTAATACTGATGTGGGCCCAAAAAAGGGGCACAGGTTGGGACATGTTTCTGGTCATACTTGCAAATGCAAAAAAGGAAGAAAATCTGGCGCTGCAATAATGCTTCAAATCCTCATCTTGACAGAAACGAAACCACTGTCAGTGTTGTTAGTGCAGAAAAGAAAAGGATTCCTCTGATATGGAACATTACATATTCCAGTGCAAACACATAAATCAAGTCTTCTTTTCTGCACTCTAGTTATTTGGTGTGGAGGATTAGCCCGTGGCGCTATAAGATCATATTGTCTTGTCATACTCACACATCACAGACAAATGGAAAGAATCGAGGTCATAGAGCCCCGACATTTCAAGGAAGTGAACAAACAACATGTCATGAGGCAAACACCTGTGAAATCACAAGAGTGTTGACTTACTCTGTGTTCATTCAGTCAGTGCCGACGGTGAACACCACAGAGGTCAATGGCATCAACTTTACTACTGGTTGCAGAATTGCAATTTTGACAAAAAAAAAAATTGGCAATGGAACACCATGTACTACAGATTTTTAGGGGCTGAAGTTCCAGATTGTCCCTCCACACCCACAATCAAGATCGCTGCCCCAGACAGACTGTCAGGTTTACACCATAAAAGTGATTGAAGTAGGTAATAAAACACTTATCATCATTAGGCGAGGACACAAGGACCCCACCACAGATAACATCAGATAATATCATGGAATTGCTTAAATTTGTTTATGTAACAACTTTAGGCCCTCAGGCTGGTAAACTAGGCAGTAAGTGTGTTGACCCACAAAGATGAGCCATGGCCTGACAACATCTCATACCAGCTGATGCTCATTAAGCCCTCATGTGTCATTTCTTGCAAGTCACAGAAAACTGCAGCGCAATACAACATGTAAACACTTTGAAATCATCTTAAGCATTTCAGAAATTCAAAAAGAAAAGAGTTGGAGAGCTGACAGAGAACTAATATTTTTGTGACCATACCTCTAAAATTTTGTCCAAATCATCTTCCGTCAGACAGGGATAGTCCTTTAGTATTTTAACCTTCTGGGAACTATAATTCTGTGCAGCCAGCTTCCAATTGGGTTCCTCCAGGACTTGAAAAATTGCTGCCCCAATGGACAGGTAAAAAATAATGGCAGAAGTCAACAAGGGGCCTTTATCTACCATACTTATGTGCAATGACTCAACTTGGAGAGCGCGGGACAGGGGAAAAAGAGAGAAAGGTGGGGGTAGACAACAACAGGACCCGAGGTTATGCGGGAGTCATTCTCTGCAAGTATTTTGGTTTACAAAATGTTTCTTCTTCCGCGCAAGGGCTCTGCAAAAATGGATGAAACGTGCCGTAGATGACAGCATTGGGCTCGAGACATAACAGGATAAAAGTAGTCATAAAGCGGAGCTTTGCGCGCGTGGAACCGCAGCCGCACCAGAGTTCTCTCCACGTGCGCAGCCAGAGAAATAGTGCTGCTAAAATACTGAGAGTGAGAGCAGGAGTGGAGAGGAGCAGCGAAGATCCGCCCAGAACAAACCCCCCGAAAGAAAGCAAGGAGGAGGAGGAGGAGGAGGAGGGTAAGGAGGGGGGTCACTTACTCCTACAGTCTACAGTTTGTCTTTTTTTTTTTTTTTTTTTTGACTACAGGTGCTCAGCTGCTGAGATAAGACATTCAGAAGTAAGTGTTACTTAAAGCATTTAGTGTTCACTTTTTCCAACCACTGCAGCCTATGACTCATTTAATATAATTACTCAAAGGTTGATAAAAATTTCACTTTTTTTCAATGTACTTTCTGGAGTTTTATTTTCTAAACAAAAGTGCTATTTTTAGCTAATAAAGCTTAAATCCATACTTTTAGCAGTGTAAGGATCAGCAGAGAACCAAACTCAACTTAATTCTAGAAAATTCATACATCAAAATAAGAAGTGATACAAGTGAAGACCATTGAAATTAATTTTAAAAAATTTAAAAAGTATCATTTGTTTCTAACTTTAACTGTCATTTTTTATTTCTTTTTCCATTCATTTTCTTATTGGTGAGTTTATAATGAATTCTTACATCTTGTGGTACTGCTATATAATTTTCTATTCTAATTTAAAGTGGCTGCATATTTAACATAACTTCACCAGATGATAGTCTGGATTAATGCATTAAAGTTCCAGATTTAACAGTGCAGATATCAGGTTGAGCTGCCATTGATCATAATGATTTCCAGCCTCAAAACTCCAGCATGAATGACTTTTAATTGATTCTTCTTGATGCTGTTTCTTGTTATCAACTGTGAGGACTTGAAAATGGGCAAAGATTGACTTAAGCAGTGCAACTGTATCTGCCTCCCCCTGCGTAGGCTCCATGTGTTTATATAGATTCATCTGCCTGCAAATAGTGAGATTTTAAAGAATACCAGCACAGACAGTAAAAACACTATTATATATACTGTAAATATCAAAGCAGTCATTCTAGACATTCTCCACACAGCCAAGAACATGTCTGATATATCAAGAAACCAGGTGTGGCCTAAATATCTCTTTAAGGTGTTTGGGAAGATTGTGTTCATCAATATGCAGTAAACTTGCAAAAGAAGTGGTGAAAGATGGTGATTAGTTGTAGAAGGACGTGCATCTTAAAGTTAACCTGTGTCGACGTCCAGACCTCAACTGCTCAAGTGTTTGCTCAGGTGATGCGTTCTGTTTTCTTTGTCAATGCTGAAAGGAGCAAAGATCAAACAAAGTAACAGATATATTGATTATTGTTTAAGTATAGCCGGAGATCTTCAGGCATTGAATCCACGAGATTATGATCGTTCCTGTCAGTCAAGGTTCAGAAATGAACACAGCATGTAATTTGCGTTAGTTTGCATCAGAGGGTGTGAGAAAAGGAAAAATCATATTGATCTACACTCCCGAAATCATTGCTGTCACAAGACCTCAGCGTAGTTATGGTCCAACTGTAAGTTGGAGGCTGTGTGAGAATTCATGGCATGCAAGACAAGAAGACATTGCATCATGATCACTACTGTTCTGCTTGCCTAAGGCCCTTTTTCCCAGTGTGGTTCTGTGTGTGTGTGTGTGTGTGTGTTTCTTTTTTTAATTTTATGCTCCTGCAGCACAAGTACAAGTTAAGTCAAAGTTAAACCCCAGTGGTGCGTTTTTAGGAAATTGCACTCCCACACATTTCTCTTATGCTTTGCTTCTTTCAGTAATAGGTGCAAATGATTTTAAGTTTTTACAGTGTCAAGTTAAGCTTCCTGTCATAACAAACGGGTGACGTGATTACATCAAAGGGAAAGTTTTGCATCGCCTATGTTTAAAATGTAGGTGAAACTTTATAAAAGCCAGTGTCACGTTCACAGCAACAAGTTACGGCTAGTGAAACAGAACTGACTGTGTAGTTATACAGCTTAGTGCAGGATGTGGTAATGCAAGTGTTAACCTGTTCTTTTTACAGAGCAGAGGAATGAACAACGTGAAAGCGTGCTTAGATTTTGTTTGTCCTTTATTTGGATATCCAACAGCAAAAAACACCTTTATTATCCCAAAGAACACCTTTGACCTTACATTTTTAGTGAGTCAGAAGTAGCCTACATTAACCTGCCAGCACAGTCTAACTAATTGTACACACAAGATCTTCTTTCATTAAACTATTTAGGTTAACTTCAAAACAATAATTGTGTTAATGACATGATTCTCCTTTCATGTTTCTGCAGGCTGTGCTGGCTTTACGGACCATCCAACCGCCTCCTGAACAAGTAAATAGAGATCAATGATATCATCAATCATAATCTAGTATGATACATGGTTGCATTACAAAGGCTGAAACTACACTCTGTAATACACTCTATAGGCATAAAGAAGATGCATTGTATTAAGTCATTCAGATCCATGCACAGTAGTTTTTCACTTCAGGTCCTTGCAGTTTTATCAAGTTTTATGAAGTTCATCTCAACCTAAGCTGTGACTCAAACTTGTGAAAACAGTGTTATCTGTTCAAAAAGTGGAAAATAGGAAAATGGAAATTCACGCCTTCTCTGAGGGTTTATTTGTTATATTAAGAATTACATTTATATACTACTAAATTGTCTTTCCAGTAACATTATGATGAAAAGTAATTGCTGGCTCAATTATGTTCAGAGGCAACTTATTTTTTGAATGAATGAAACGCTACATTTATTAAATGCTGCAGTCACCACAAGCAGACATGCCATTGCAAGATTGGATATTTTGGCAGCTATTTCCCTCTCTATTTCTAGTTTTTACACAAACTGATGCCAACCACCTGCTGGCGTCATCTAACGCTTTCCAAAATGTCAACTTATTCCTTTAAAATAAAAATATACCTGCTATTTCAATATCAATATGCAGTCTAGCATGAACAGATAAAAAAAATGTTCTTATAGAGTTGTGCCAAAGCATGTACTTTCTAAATGTGTGCTGGCACGCAGATCTGCCACTGTCTTTGTAGTGGGGACAGAGATCAGAGATGAGCAGTGGCACAGTTCAGCATAGCAAACAATGTCCTGACATACAAAAGTTCTTACATAACATTCATGCCTCGTTTGTAGTATAAACACTTAGTGAAAAATTTGACCTTCTTACATATAAGATAAATTCACAACATGTCAGCGTCAACAGAGGACAACACTGAAAATAACAAAGTTATGAAATGACTTCTCTTTCACTTTGCCAAGTCATTATTTTGGTTTATGATATTGTTTTATCCTGCTTTTCATAGATGAGAAAGAAAAACATTCCATGCAGTCACATGGTGTTATACAGTTTCTACCATGTGAAGCAGATTTAGACCACTTAACAATCTTAAGGAGTATAAGTTTTGTTTGTTCACATGTGGCTATAAAAGTGGAGAGAAAGAATGTAGCCTTCTGATGTTGACGTCACTATTGTTTTCCTGTAAACCTACAGTGATGGATCTTTCATAAACGTCGCTCTATTGGTCCCTTTGGGCTGTCAGCATACTAAGTGTAGGGCCAAACATCGGCAGATGTTCAGAGATACCACATACAGTAGAGCTGGTGAAGGCTATCATGGTGGTCTTGTGAAAAGCCCTTTGGGATGCAAGGGGACTTCCGGAGTTCCAGGCACGCTAGATAAGACAACCGGAAGAGCCACATCAGATAACACAGTATCAACTTTGGATGCATTAACACATGTTTCATTTAGTGAGCAAAAGTCTCAAATGAGAGCAACATCTCGGAAAGCCCCGAACTGCTGCACAAATAGCATCCTTGACTTTTACTTAGAATACTAAAACCTGTAGTAACAGACAAGGACGATCACAACAACACAATTATCGCAGTCTTTTAGAAAAATGATTCTGATCAAAACAAACCAACCAACCAGCCACAGTCTTTTTTTTTTGCATCACTGCCTTATTTGTTGCATGTAGATTTTTATCTTGAAGCTGGAAAGTGTGACCCATTCAGTTTAGTTAGTCATATTTCTCAAGTAGCACATACACACACACACACACTTTCATACCAGACACAATTATAGCTTTGATACACTGTTCACTTGCAGCAACAGTGAAGGTCAGGCTGTAGCAACAATGTAAGAGAGCATAATAAAATACACATTTAATGACGAACCTAAAACAACAAATGGAAAAAGCTGCTTTGGGCTCATGCTATTTATTCACACAGATGAGAAGAACAAAATTCCAGGTAAAAGCTGGATACTATGAGCTGGCATACATTACGATCGTTACTTTGCATGTCACAACGTTTCTCTCCACAAAAGAAAGAATCTCAAGTTCACAACGCAGAGAAGAAGCTGTGTGTTAATTTCATCTCAAAAAACTGATCAGTTAATATTGAAGTGGTTTTGTGAGAGGAGAGAGACTCTTGCAGTTGTTGTTTGCATCTGTATATATTTGCAGCACATCTAGGGCAGCAGGATGTCAAGTTTATTTAACACACTATTACTCAACTAGGTTACAAGCGGTCGACATGTTGGCAAGCACTGCAAAAGTGTCCTTGAGCAAGACAGCTATGGTAGTGTAGTTCAGAAGTAGATCATGGCCTCTGACCTTCCCACAGGCAGCAATAAAGTTTCCCTTATTATTATTATTATTATTATTATCATCATGACCTGAATAACTGTTGCTGTAGTAAACATCACAACAAGAAGCACTTCTGATTCTACTGATGAAGCCCAATATTTAAATATCCATTCAGTTTTCCCCCAATCACTGAAATGTCTGAGTTGTTTATAGTACGTTCTTCCTGTTTGTTAAGTAATATTGTATGCCATCCCTTTGGAAAGGATTATTTTTAGCTTGTGTAGGTGTGTACAGTGATTTGACCATGTGAAATGACTGAAGAACTGCTTCCTAGTCCCATTGTTTTATGTTTGTGTTGTGGTTTTTTTTCCCGAGCTTCTGGGTGGGAAGGAAACCTGCACAATCAGCCAGCTAATTTGCTTCTGGTTGATATTTGTTTGTCTCTATGAGCGTGCATCTTTATGTGTTTCCCAATCATGAACATCGGAGGACTAACCACGCTGATATTGTTTTTGTGGGTAAATGTAGATAATAATCTGAAGTTTCTCAAGTTTGATAATATCAGCAGTCTCTTTTATTTGCATTGTGTCTTTCTTTAAAGTACACATGAGCTTAAAAGAAAAAAAAACCACAGAAACTAATATGTTTAAATAGTTCATTATCTCACAATCACCACCTCCAGGTATTCAAATAGCTGCTTATTTACATAGGTTATGTGATATTTATACTTTTTCACCACATACACCCCCATATAAATTATAACAGCTACTGATATGCTGGAAACCTGTGTTACTGGCTGATTAAGCTTATTTCAGAGAATGCTAGAGGGCAAATTAGCATTCAACAAGTACACTGAATGAAATGTGAACCACAGATAGCCTCAAGGTGAGGTGCTGCACTGATTTCACTATCAAGGTTTCTGTGACTCATTGCACTGCAAATCCTGAATCCCGTAAAAAAGATCCCACGCTCCATATGAGACTAAGCTCACTATGATATGGGTAATTCAACTTTTTCAGACTACCTGAGGATACCTTTCATGTATTTTGTCACCATTGAGTCATTGTGTAGGACTAGTAAAACCAATGCTCATGCTTACAAATTGTTATCCTTCACCCTGCATAAAAAAACAAGCCCTTTGGCAGTTTTATGCCTCTGGGCTCTGCTATTGTGCAACTTTGCACCATAATCCCTCTGCCATGACACCGTTGATAAGGGCAATTCTGGTTTTATTTCAACAGAATTTAGATTGTAAAGTTGTCATTGTACAGTGTGCTTATCTAGTACAGAATTCATCATCAGGTTTAGTTAGACATGGAGAGACAGTCCCTATTTAATAATCTTTTGAGAGACCAGTTTGTCCTGATTGTGAAATGAATGCTGTTCATTAAGACTGGTTTCTTCTGTAGACTTGTTTTCTGGTATCACAGTAGAAACAATGACATGATCAGCATGAAAATACTAGGTGGCTGCACAAGAGAGGAGACAGGGGCTTGAGGCCTATAGATATTCATGATCTGCTAGTCTACCCTAAATGAATGTTGTTTAGCAGATCTCAGATGAGCACTCCACTCATTTTACACATCAGTTAACTCATCGTGGGCAGTACCAATAAGGCTGTGAAAACAGTTGTGTAATGTCTTCTGTGGCTCTGCTCTGGAGAGGTTTTCTAAAGTCAGCAAAAATACCCCTGATAATGCAATTCAGTCTCACACCAAAATGTGTAATAGCTACGTTAGTCTACATGTGCAAACATATTAGTTTCACAATAACAGCTCTAAACTGGTGAGAAACCTGTTTTTTTGACCTCTTCTTTTCTATTGGCCTGCGTCCATGTCATGTGACTGTCAAGTTTGTCTGTCTGTGAAAACAAAGAAATGAATAAATGAATAAAATAAATGCCATTGCTTTTATTCTCAGTGAAAAATTCAATATTTTAAGATAGTTTCGGCATTAAAATATGTTTTGATAACATTTCTAGTGAGAAATGTGCATTTTATTTTCATAATGTTCTCAGTGAATGTATATGATGTTTAGTTTGTCAGTTATTATGAAGATTTTTTTTAGGCTTTCGATCGTTGCTATAGTGGTTGCTATGGACGCTGCTGTCGCTGAAACCATGTAGTTGCATGTTGTTTGAATTGTTGTCTTTGCGTTGTGTAGTTATCTGAGCTGTTGTGTTATTTATGTTGTTTTATGTAACTGATGATGTTCTTTCAGTAAAAACCAGAGATTTTAGAGCCTCAGGGATGAGTTGAATTTGAAATCCAGAATTTGAAGTTTTGTGATTGGCTGACTGGAGAACCCGCCCGGAAGTATTTCCTCACTGTCCCCGTGTTAAGGTTTTCTTTTAATGATATCTTTAACATTTCTCAACACAAAAACGCAAAAGTGTCCTTAATAACTCAACAATATGATAGGTTAATGTTAAGGCCATCAGTTTTAATTATTTCTCCTTTGATTCTGAGAAACAAAGTGGACAGATGTGGTGTGTTTGACTACTGTTTTGGGTTGTCTGCTGTCAGTGGGCTTCATTTCATTTCAAATTGCTGCCGGTCAGCTGCAACCCAAATCCAAACACCACTGTCTCTGTTAGAGTTTTATAGCCTGCGGTTGTAAAATGTGACGTTGCTCATTTAATTTTATATTTCCAAGAATATGTGGCTGAGGAAATCATCTTTCTTAAAACATTGAGTCTTCCTCAATGAATATAGAGCCACCTCATCCAATAAAGCACTTCACTGTTGCGTGTGTGTACGTGTGTGTTTGTGTGTGCGTGCGCATCAAATCTTGTACCATGGCCATATAAACGGGATGAAGATGGGGTTGTCAAACTGGACTTAACATTTCACATCCCTCATTTAATTCCTGCACTTGTCACTTTTAAATCTCATCAAACTGGACCTTAGACTGTGTATTGCATTCAACCTCCACTGTTACATCATTTAATTATTTATACACACATTTAATGTTTGCTCATCACCGTCATATATTTCATACACTTCATTTCTTTGTCCCTAGCACAGTCCATATTTCCTTTGTACAGTCAATATTTAATTTCAAGTTTTATATCCCATTTTAAAACCATTACTATTCTGTAAAAAGATTTTAAAATTTCAATTTAATTTTAATATTGCTTGGTTTGTTTCATGATCATTATTACTTTAATTTTGTCTATTTTTATTCTTTTGTGTTGTGTTTTTTGGGATGCCAATGCCAAGACACATTTCTTGTATGCTTTTATTGGCTAATAAAGCAGATTCCAGTTTAACAGGTTATGTCATGCTAACATAAAATCCCAAAACCAAGAATCATAAAGATAAGAATCTCCAGGGTTGTGTAATAAGTAGCCCATGTAAGCACTTCAGGACTTCCTCCTAGCCTGTAGTGATGCCTTATATTGTCAGCAGTATTGTAATCTCGGAAGGTCACTCATTGTGGTCACTAAAAACAAACAATCAAACAAACAAAAAGCTTCATTTTATATGTTGGGCCCTCAAAGTGCTCTCTGAAACTAGGCCTGGGATGGCTTGTGTCCATGAAATGAGAAAATTAAAAATTTGTCATAGAGCTAAACCAAAGACATCGTTGGAAAGGACTCCTGGAGAGTAACATATGTCAGTATGAAGATTCTACATGGCTCCTGCTTTGAAATACTGACCTTTGAACCTTGACCTCTTTGTATATTTGAAGGCTTATAATTCATCAACAAAACAGGCTACAGACATTGGATCAACTGTTATAAAGAGCTCTTGACCTAAGCTATCATGTGATAGTCAACACCTGGGGGTGCTGTCAAATATGAGTAATATATGGTTGAAATTAATTTTCTAAAGAATTAGACATTTAAAATCTGATTACAGAAATGTGTTTACGATTCCCTTAATTCCTCAGTGTACTCTCAATTCAGTATTTACAACTTCCAATTTTAGGAAAAACACCAATATTTTTTAAAAAACTACAATTCTCTAGAGCCGCGCCATGCAACTTGATACAAATCAGCACCACAGTTGTAGTTCTTCTGGTTTAGGGTTGTAAATATAGGATCCTAAAATGATATATACTGAATATATCAAATATCTAATACAGCCAAATTAGTAATTACTCTGCATCTAGATAATCTATGTTAAGAAAAAGTAAAGATGTTGGTTTATTTCAGATATGTTAGCTAGTATTCTAGAAATGGGGTATTGGGTTGGTGTCGGTGGGAGTTATGCAGCGCTTCAAATTGTGTTTAAGGAACTTGTTCGTTATGGATACAAAATGTTTGTTCAGCTACATCCTGCATGTATTAAACTACCTCCTGAATGCTTACCAATATATTAACAATTGCAGTGGATTAACAGCTACCTTTCCTGCAATTAGAACTGATCTCAGAGCAGTTTCTATGGTAACATACTTTGAAAAGTCTACATTAACCACGGGGGAAACTGGTCTCATGACAGGAACAGCACTATTTCTGGCCATAACATTATCCTTTTGTATTGTTGAACAAGAACACTTTCATGTTTTTGTGTTGAGAAATGTTAAAGATATCATTAAAAGAAAACCTTAACACGCTGACAGTGAGGAAAATACTTCCGGGTGGGTCCTCCACTCAGCCAATCACAAAGCTTCAAATCCTTCATTCCTGGGGTGCTCTAAAATCGATATTTTTTTCTTGAAAGAACATCATCAAATAACACAAATAGCATAACAGCTCAGATAACTACACAATGCAATAACAATGATTCCGCAGTACCCATAGCAACCACCTTAGCAACAACAGAAAGCCTGAAAAAGTCTTTGTAATAACTGACAACCTAAACATCATATACATTCACTGAGCAAAGATTCTGAGAATAACATGCACATTTCTCACTAGAAATGTTATCAAAACACATTCACTCTCAGAATTTGGACACTTAAGTTAAATTGTGGAGGGTAAATGTAGTGCGCCGCTTAGTAACTAGGAACAGATGTCAGACACTACAAGTTGAGATCCTCAGAGGTTTATGAAATTAAATACAGTACCAAAAAAGTCAAACTTCATATGGTTTTGGAATGTTAAAATGTGAATGGTCTCATGGCTCCAAATTCATGCCCTTGCATCCTTAAATTCTGGTAAGCTGAAGGACAAGTGTTGTAATTACATAACGGAATATGAAAGGTCAGTGTATGAAGTACTGATAGATTTACCAGAATGCCAGGCTATGCCATGATTCCCAGCAAAGGGCAATGGAGAAACCTTGTGACTAATGAGCTTCTAAGGGAACTGGATAAGGATAAGATTCAGACATCAATATTGACCCATTTGTGTTTTTCCTTTATTATCACAAGGTCACCGGTGACAAGTCTTGTCAATTTCCATTTAGCTAGTTATTATACTAAATTTGATTTATTGCCTGAAGTTTTGTGTATTTCCTCCAAAAGGTTGGCTGGTGACAGTTGAAACAGTTAAGCAGAACTGCTGAGTAAACACCACAGGTTGTTAATGTTGCTGCTCTAAGCTCATGCAGAGGCATGTCTGGGCTGCAGAGAGGGTATAAGCCAAAGAGGAAATGGGGGATGAGCAATGGCATGCTATTGGTTGGTGGTACAATCTCTGACTTTATAGTATATTACTGACCAACTTTTCCCCGAAAAAAAGATGGGGTTTTCCAGTGTATCAGAGGCACAAACATCCTGGAACAAGCTCACGAAATCAAAACACACGTCATATCAGAAGTTCAAAGTTTACCTCCACTATCAGGAACTTAATCATTGACGCCCATCAAGTATATCACTAAATAGCAAGATCGTACATTACCAATTGCTTGGAAATAAATATAACTTTGTCAACAAAACCCTTGGACTCCAATTTCAAGTTTCACCTTAATTTAAGGATCATATGCCTCTGTACAAATCAAGTAAAATCTCTGACCTCTTGGACCTATGAAATGCTCTCAAAACCTCATTGTATAATGCTACAAATACATTTCCCATGCATTGACAACAGCTTTGTATAGGTCACAAAAAGCTGATACAAAACTTTCATTCAACTGTAAGTTGCAAATGCAGCAAGCATTTTATTACAGTCTCATATGACATCAGTCACAAGTTTACAATCTTAAGAATAGTTACTGTAAATATATGTAAATCTTTCTCCTGTACTCTGTAACAGGCAGAAACATGTGAGCCAGCAGCCTGAGAAACACACCCTTTAAGCATATACCGTATCTTCTCTATATCTTTTAAGTATTTTAGTCACACAGGCCTTCATCTTTTGATGGGAAAGTTTTGAAAAAGAAAAAAAAGCCTGTTATGTAAGGACATATCTGGGACAGGAAAGAGTTATGTGACATGAGTTCCGTGTGGTCGAGGAGTGAAACTGTAGTTTTATTATTAGGCCCACAGTAACTGTATTGTAACTCATCAAAAAACAACACTGTGTCTTCTGTAGACTAGTATTTCTTTCAGTCCGTGCTGCTATAACATTTACCACCAGGCTCAATAAACCTTCACTAATATAACCTTTTAATCAATCATATGTTATAATTTGACAATTACAGAAGGATTTGCCAGCTGGTGTGAAGTTACTTTGTGGTGTGCATTGCAAGACGCCTGTGCATGGAGTTCATACCATCACAAGGTCAAGGGTCAAGTTTTTCTTGTCTTGTTTTGTCCTTTCAAAAGTATTTTCATTTAAGAAAGTGTGTAGAACAGTCGGCATATCCTGCAACATGTGCTTTGCAACCTGCAGAGTGACTTTCAGTTATAGTGGTTTTAGGGTGGACTCAGTATTACTCATGGTTGAAGTACAAACTTTTTTTTTTTTTTTTTTTTGCAGCTTTTTTAATCATCCAACACTGTCATCTTGAGATATCAAAAGTTATGGTTTCAGATTGTTTTTTCAAATGCTAATCTGTCTAAATGTTTAGCTGCAAAGAGGAGCCTGAAGTCAATGACCACATCTCAGGTAGTTCAGACGCCAGAACTATGCACTGTGACATATATACCTCAGCTGTCTGGACTGTCAACAAGAATACACCCACTTGTGTGCAGTCAGGATTGTTGAGTAACAGTTCATGACAGGTCAGTTAACTGTCAGTAAAGTAAGTTTAGTATACTTTATATGAAGCGTTTGACACTTATACACAATATTCCAATTACAACCGTGAAATTTAAAAAATAATATTATTAATTATATATCTGCACATTTTGAGGATGAGTTCAAAAGCTGCAGGTGTAATCATATAAAATAACTAATTGTGTCTAATTGTGTTTACGCCGTGGATGCACCTCAAGTTATCACTAATCTATAATCTATTATGCACTCTATGCACTCAAACACAGACATGCAAACATGGTCACAGGTTCACCTTAAGACAAAGACAAACTCAGACAGACAAACTCAACACAAAAATGTAGACAAAAGTGATTTTTGTGACATTGCCGCAGGGCCCTCAAAGTGACACTGAATCTTTGTAGTTGTCTGGGTTATCAGCGAGTGTATAAACAAACCACTGTTTCAGCTCAATTATCCCAGATATGTTGAAATTTATGGTTGTTGCCCAAGAGGTCAAGTAAATGTCAACTTTTATGTTCTGTAATCTACAAATTATGTTTCTAGTGGGAGTAGTAGCCTTAGGGATTTTTCCTCCTTACTGACCAATGCAAAATGCTGATGTTTGATAAAAAATGATTACAATGTAGTTCAGGGACAATAACATACATGCCTTTCTTTCTTCATGATGCAAATATGTTGTGCATAGACTGTAGAAAGAATCTCTTGTCTAGACATCATTTTTAATCATGCTAGTGGTGTGACTGTATCGATTGTATTGATGGCAATGTCAGTCAGTCAGTTGATCCCCCATTTTGGTCCAGATTGAAATATTTCAACAGCTGTTTGATTGATTGTCATGACATTTTGTCACCAGTGGAGGAATAATGTGACTGTGGTGATCCCATGACTTTTCCTCTGATGTCACCATATGTTGACATTTTTGTTTTTAAGTGAAATGTCTCAACAAGTACTGCCATGGAATTTGATACAGATATCCATGGTTCCCAGAGGATCAATCTTACTGACTTTGAGCCCATAACTTTTAATACAGAAGTTCAAATTTGTTTTCATTTATTCAGTGAAATATGTTAACATCTACAAAGTGGATTGGCATACAATTCTGAACAGACATTCATGGTCCCTAGATGATGATCTTTTTTTTTCTCCTCCTAGATGTTTGTGGTTTTGACTGAAACTGAGTGAATTGGCATCAAATGTAATAAAGACACTGATGTCCCCCAAATGATGAATTAGAACAAATACAACTTTTCATTTAGCACCATCAACAGGGTCAAAATTTTAATTTGTCCAATACAGCCCACAACTACAGTAACAATTAATCTGTTGATTATTCTTTTGATTAATCGATGAGACAACTCAACTGTTTTTTCTAATCAACAGTCCAAAACCCAGAGATATTCTGTACAATGATATAAAACATAAAAAGGAAAATCCTTCCACTCTTAGCTCTAGCCCAAAAACTGCAGTTCATGACTAAATTTCCACCAGCTGTACTTTGTGTTTAGTGCTATAATTAGCAAATATTAACATGCTAACACCGTTACGAACCTGCTAAACATCAGCATGTTAGCATTGTCATTGTGAGCATGTTAGCATTCAGCTCAAAGTACCACTGGGCCTTAGTGGAGCCTCACAGAGCTGCTAGCATGGCTAGTAGACTGTTAACATTTGCAGAACATTTGATTCATGCACACATATTAAAGGCCTTGAAAAGTATACTCTTCTCTGCTAAGATTTCATATAAAGATAATGGTTATGGAACACAAATTTTTATGTTTTATCGTGTAGTCTACATGACTTGGTACAACCAAATGGAGCATAAAATACGATTAGAAGATCATGGGTTAAATCAAAAGAAAAGCTGTGTCTAAATACAGTATGATACATAGTGGTGCATAAAAGTGCCGACATATTCACTTTCTGTTGGTGTAAACAGCTGGGAGCGGACAGTCATTCGCTGCATGGCTTTGACCTTGTCATGTATACATATAGACATGTTTTGGCATGAGTGTGAGTGTGTGTTAATGAGTACTTAGAGGAAGGTGAACTCTTGCTGTTTTTTGGGCAGGTCACTGTGGTCTGGGAATATTATCTGCCGCACTGCTCTGTTGTTAGTTACACAGTTTGAGTGTGACCTTGCTGTTTGGTCCTGTGTGTTTGTCAGGTGGGCAAACATCGTACTCCTATGTTCATCAATGCACGTTTTGCTTATAGCCCTATCTTTGTGTAGGCACGCTGACGTAAAGGTAAAGACAGACGAGCAGAGAGGTGGTGATGTATGTCAGTGACCCTCACCAGACAAACACATGCAGCACATAAACTCACATTTCAGTCTGCCTCCTGACAACCTCTAGACATTCACTTGCATTTCATAGTGTATCATAGCTGCAGGTGACCTGACAGAAGACGGTGAAGAGGACTGGAAATTGAGTTTAGGGTGATGCAAGTGAAGGAAACGTAAACTTCAGAGTTGATTTCTCTCCCTTATTCAGCTCATGCAAATCATCTGTTCTGTTTGGCTATGAGCTTATCTGCCCTCATGCTATCCTCTCTGGCTCCATCTTTGCATTCCAGTTTGTGGCATGGCGTGCTTACTATTGTCAACTCAGCACGAGCCTATCTGTCCACTCAACTGATTACAGTAATTGTTGGGATTTGTGTAAAGCCCAGTTGACTCATCTGAGGGAAAGTCAACAAGAAAGTCAGTCAATCAGTCAGGGTCAAAAATGCAAACTGACACAGAGGTTAAGAGTTTAGGTTTGACTCAGGGCTGGAGGAGGTTAAAGAGGGTTAGCAGGGTGTTAACTGTATGACAGAACGACAGCTGGGTCAGAAGGAGGCAGAGAAAATAATGCACACAGGAGTTTAGAGGCAGGATGTGCATGTTGTCCTCCTATTGGCTCAGAACAGGGAGTTTAGGTCCAATGAGTGGGATGGAGAGGGACACGCATAAGGCAAACATATCAGTTGACTAATACTAGAACCAAATGTGAAAGATAAAAAGTGATAGACTGAAAAGAGAGCAAAGAGAAGTGTAATAAATATGGCTGCTAAGATTGTGGTTATTGATGATTTTTGCCCTCAATTAGTTAGTACTGTATCTGTACACGCCTAATAATAACTCACTAATAATTATGTCAGTAAAACTTTCCTGGGCTGCATCGAAACAGTTTTGTATTGCTAACAATTTTAGACCTATCACTGTAGCATTAGTGCTTTATAACAGTTATATTTGTGATTGCAGTCCTAGTTTAGCTTTATCTCCCACAGTTATCTCAGTCGAGCTGTTTCTCTTTCAGCAGTATGATCACAGCAGGTCGTCAATGATTAAAAACCACAGCAATGTTGTGATGCAACTGGGTGCAGCTGACAAGGCCTTAATGTGAGTCAGAGAAAAAATATTTTAAGACAGAGATGTTTTAACCACATTTCTGTCATTCTTCACAACCTCAGATCCAGGAGCTCGTAAACCACGTGTAAAATACTGAAGTTTAGAAATATGACCCATAAAAGTCTTTTGCAATAGTCATTTATCGTTAAATTGTGTCATTTCTTTAAAGAAATGATAAAAGCACGGCTTAATTTCCAGTATTTCACACCAGATTCAGTAGGAGTTGGATTTTGTAACAAATTATATCATTCAATTCCAAGATTTTGGTAGATGGTTCACCTAGTGTTTGGAAATAAACATCTTAAAAGGAATATTTTTTAAATTATATTATTGATAAGAATTGAATTTTATATTCCTATGAAACACTTTTTGACATATATGCTTTGTTCAGAATTTGTATATAATAAACTGCTCAGGCCAGTCTCTTACACATGGAAACAAAGGGTTAAATGACTGGAGGAATATTGCTACGTCCTCCTGCTTTAAAAGATTACAGTTGGCTTTATGATCAATTCATACTCTTTTAAAATAATTTGATTTAATTGGAATTTCTTATGGATTTCACTCTATCGAGAGGAAATGTTTGATATACCACATTTATGGAGACATACCTGATACCAGGAGTCAGTATCTCAGATCCTTTCAGCAAGACAAATGTTTTTCAGATGGGGATTAGAAAATGATCAAAAATGTAATGATGGTATTGAGGAAATGATGCATTCTTTTGGTTTTGTTATTGCCTTGTGGGTAGAAATCAAGAGAAGGCTAGATTTGTATTCTGTAACCTTGAATATGTACCCACAAATAATCCAGTCAAAAGAGTCTTAAATACTTGTTCTGTTGGCTAAAAACATCATTTTTGATGTGAAGAGAAAGGCAAAGACCTTTGGGTGTTTGGGCTATGTAAGTTATATGAGTTGTATATTGTCTCTACTATTAATCATCTTTATCAAATGTTTGAAATGCCTTGACGTTAAAAGCACTTAATTGAATCTTAGTAAACTGTTGAAGTGCACCAATTCCATAAACTTGCTGATCCGAGACTTCAGGGCTGTAATGTCGTTTTTTGATTCAAAACTGCCAGAAGCGCCAGAGCGACTGTAGGTTTAGATTTCCTGCAGAGTACACATGTCACTTCCTGTGTACCACTTAAGTTCCGTACATTGTACAGGTTGCATGAAGCATGAGAATCTAAGCAGCAGTTTAAAGTTGGCTTAGAGAAAGAAATTCTATCATTAGTGGCAAATAATTGCTTTCTGTACCATGAACAACAACAAAAAAAACCCAATAAAGATTTAATACTAATCCAACATGGTTTTAGTTTATAATAACACAGGGCCATGATGTCACCCGTTATGATTATGGTACCTCATTTGCACTCTATGGGGAGCAATGGAGAGCAAATGAAGTGACTTACAGATAAAGACACAGGCTTAAGTCACTAACACTAAAGCATATGGTATAATATTTGTATAACATTAAAAACTCAATCATATGTGTCTGCACAAAGCTTTAGCTGTCTGGCATGTCTCCTGTTTAAACAGAAGATGTGTTAAAAGCCTTAGCAGAAGAAATATGGTCTGCCATCTAAAGTGCTCTTTTGTTGATGTCGCTCTGTGTTCTTTAAAAACAACATCCCTCAAAACTGATCTCTGAATTGGCATGCAAGGTCCGACAGTCCAGTAAATAGGTTACTTTTAAAGCACATCCACATGACCAATAGGTCAGTTGAGATGCATTTCATGTGACTTGCCTGCTGTTCCTACAGTGTGTATGCAGATGTGATGTACAGACCCTTTGTTGTGTACTGTATGTATGTTCATATGAGGATTTGTTTTGTTTAGTGTGTGTCTGTGGAACATGTTTTTGGGTGAATGTGTGTATATGTCAGTACGGCACACATGTTGAACTTGCAAAGGGTTCTTACATATACTGGGTATGCTTTTTTTAAAATTAAATGTCAAACAACTGTCAGTCTGCATGAAATGGAATAATATAACACAAGCAATGACAGCTGTAAAGTTAGCAGCTGCATATCTGTGTAAGAACTAACTGTATAATATGCCGCTCCACACGCAGACAGTTACATGAGAATCCAACAAGCAAACACACCTACACATTTCAAATATTCTAGAGTTTGCACTGTGTGTTACATTTGGTTTGTTATGCAAGTTGAAAGACACATTTTGATAAACCTGCATATACTGTAAACTGATGCTTTGCCATTTTCTAACACTGACTAGTTTGGTTGTTGGTTTTCCCTCTCATTCAGAGAAGCCTTGGTTGTGGTTCTGGCTCTAGAGGACAAATCCTAGCAATGGAAGTGAATATACACAGAAGATGTAGAATTTTCTTCTTTCCAAAGCATTGTTGAAAGAAACTGATGAAAAGACAGCAAAGTACTCCATTGTATAATGATGTAATGGCATTATTTTGCATTTAATGAAAAGACCTACATTGCATTAGTTAGTCTTTCTGACTTCCTTGCCCTGCTTGTGGCACTCAGCCCAAACCTGTACATTGCTACTGAAGATGTATGTATTGTTACATTAAAAAAAGCCTCTGTCATTTCCTAGAAAGGCTGGTCACTGTAGATTTTAGCAAACAATACACTAACAGGAGGAAATACTGTCTTTGTTGGGGACTATTTTCAGCTGTGGATTATCCACATTTGGTGCTCTAGTGAGTATTTTGTGTGTGTTCATGGTAATGAAGGAACATGTCGTCCAGTGCAGTGGTGTGGCCCATTGATGTGTTAATAGTTCTTGGATGATGGAGTGCTATCATTAAGATTAAAAAGAGCTTTAGACTATTATCTTCCAAGGTTGAGCAAATACAACCATGTGGTCAAGGCATGAAAGTGATCATGATCATGGTTATGTAATGAAAATGTCAATGCTGAATGCTAGTGTGAGATGGGATGAACTATTGTGTGGCTGGTGTCAGAGGTTTACGTGCTCATGTGCCACTACAACCTACTGAGCAACACATAGTTCCTGCATAGTCAGTGAAAGTTTCCATTTCCATGAACATAAGATTGAGTAACTTTAGAACACTGCAGCTAAGTTTCTTATGAGTTCTCTCACCCTTCCATTGGGTACCAGTATTGGTCCTAACAAAATAATGACTCACAGTTTGATTTCAACTACTTCTGTACTTTTGCTTTGAGACGATTTCCCTTGTGTAACCCGAATGAAGATAGATGATAATGATGGGGCCAATATCCAACAAACACAAGTTTGACACCTCAGTTTCAGAGTCTTGTCTCACTCTGGACAATATGCAGGATACGTGAGAGGCACCAGGTCTCCTCACACATACTGAGTCCTCATTGAACCGTGGCCAAACAGGTATGTGGCGTTTTGTTGTACAACGGTCACAGTCCTGTCACACTCACTCTATTTCCCCTTCGTACTTCCCGCTATCCATACAAAGAAAAAAGCAGAAATCCCCCTTTGCTGTCCTTTTTCTGCTGTTTGGAATTTTGCACATTCCTTCAGAAATCGCCCACCAATTGTCTTGCTATCCATCTCTCATTTTCCATTCTCTCGTCCCTGCTGCTCGCCGTCTGTCTTTATCGTTCACTCCTCCTCAGTGTTTCCTGACTTGCTCTGGGATATATGAGCCATGAGAGGCATTTGCACCTCTGAGTCCAACTGTGTCCTGTATTGTGCTATCCTTGTGTGGGCCATTGACAAGAGAAGTACACAGAGATAACAAAACTACAAAATTATTACTGTACACATTTATTTAAACATGCAAAAAGTACAAGAAATGACATCGGACAGACATTGCATTAAAGCAAAAGATTGGCTTTGAGTTTGTTTGTATTTTCACATATTGCAATTTGAATTGGACATAATATTGTTCTCCGAAGAGTAGGAATTACATTGACTGCAAGGACTGTGTTCAATGTATATAATAATTTTATATAATCACAACAATATTGAGTATACAGCTTGTATTTGCTGCTTTGAGTTTGGTTTGGTTCATTTTTGTAGTGCAGTTACACCATCTAGTGGATGCAGGGCTAATTTCAGCATTGATAAGTGGTACAAGTGCTACTAGAAACTCTTCATAATGTAGGACATAAATGTGAAGTGAAAAACGTAAACTAATTACATTTACATGGATGTACAGGAGATATTCAAGATCCACACAGAAATTGAGCACTTCTTAATTACATAAACTTCAAAGCAAAATGAAATATTGACTAGAAAGAAAGTTGATTGATTGTTGATAATCAATCAAAGCCTTAACAATGCTCTGTATGGTGGCAATGCAAAGTGTCATTTAAGTATGTATATAATGCAAAATAATTCACATTATTTACATGTATTTTTTATTTACTGTGGTTTTGAGTACAGATATCAACAGTAATTCAAAAACACCTGATGTATGTGTCATTTTGCTGCTCAGACGGTCAGTTGCAAAATGCCACTGAGTTGGTGAATGACTTGATTTGTGGTCAGGTAACAACACTCAGAGGTCAAAGAGCGACTGACAGACTGACAGACAGAAATTTTCCATTGACCGCTCACTAACCCATGGACAGATACATGATACATGGGGCAAAGTAAGTGTTGACCCAGCATCCCTCTCTAGATTTTAATCCCAAAGGCCTTCTTTTACCAGGTAGAATAACAAGTACTGGAATGAAGTCACTTGTTTACAGTTTGGGAAATCTACTAAACAGCATGTGGATATTGCACACTGTCAAACAAACATGACTCAACAAAAACGAGTCAATATTTTTAGTGACATGCAAGGAGAGAGGGATTAAAATCACAAACCATTGCTTGGAAACATTAAATCATCACAGCCTCTCAACATTTACAGTCTTATTACACACACACGTGCACACATCTCGCCATGGCTTTGCCATATTCCATCATTTACGCCTGTTTTACAGGTCCTGCTCTACAGACAGATAACATCTATAACTAGGTCAATCTTTGGCTTATTTTGTAGTTTACTGAGTTATTGGGGGCTTCTTTATCTCATCCTCCTCCTCCACCTGTGTTTCAGGGTTGTCAGACTCTGCACTGCCAGGCTTTTCCTCCTCCTTTTGTCTACTCCACCGCAGTTTGAAGTGGGTGTTGAGCCGCTCCAGGATGTCGATGGAGTGGTTGATAATGAGGGCCAGCCAGGCCAGCCCGAAGAAGATCCAGGAGGCCATGAGGACGCTGTACCACTCTGGGTATACTCTGTCTGGATTGCTGTCTGTAAAGGAAAGCCTTAGTAAATGCTAAATTATAGTGCACTGACAAAAAAAATTATCAAATGAAGTAATAAAACACAAATTGCAGTGAAGCAGCTTATAAGAAAATGCTTGTATATGGTCTTACCACTCAGGAACACAATCAGCACTACAGTGTGTTTTGTCTTTTTAGGAGAACTTCAGGGTGATTATTACTGTGCTGTACCTGCCACAAAGTCTCCAAAGCCAATGGTGCTGAGGGTGATGAAGCAGTAGTAGATGGTCTGAGAGTAGGTCCAGCCCTCATGCATTTGGAATACAATCATGGGCGCAATGAAGAAGAGAACTACTCCAGTCAGGTAAGACACCAGATGGACGAAGAATCGGGTACACCGCTGCAGTGAGATGTGGGAGAGAACAGAGATGAAAAATCTATTCTAGACTTGGTCAACAAGAACTAGAGTGATATGAAAATGAACCATACTTAGATATTAGACCAGGTGATTAAAGATCTCCTCACCCTTCGTCCAGTCTTCCCCTGTAGGAAGTCAGAGATGTTCCTCTCTATAGCAAGCATGTATTTGCCCACCCTGTTGAGCACTACCATGTTGAGTGGGATGCCAAATAGTGCGAAGAACACACAGAAGATCTGTCCAGCTGTAGAGCTGGGACTCATGTTCCCATAACCTGCAAAACTGTAAGTTGTTAGTATGTGGAAGGAGAACAAGGCTGCGGAGGAGAGGAAAAGTTCTTCAGTAAGGTATTAGTAATTTTGGTCTCCAGTCAAAAATGTGTTTTTTTCCCCCAGTTGGATGTTTGAGTTCCACTGTGCAGAATGACAGTTGTGCAGAGTTTAACACTTGAAGGCTGATTTCACATTCATCTACTGAAGGAGGAAAGTTTCTTTGTACTCACCTTAAATCTGAGTTTAAGGCGTGTCACTACGAGCATGATTTATGACATCACCACTAGTTTGGAGCCAGTCGTGTTCCAGTATGTAACTTACAGAGTTGTACACTTGGAAATGTGAAGCCTCCAATGCACACGCATTTCAGTGAAGTAGGGGACATTTCATATCCAGCAGTTCAAATTTTAAAATGAAAAATAGTTACATATTCATAGGTTCTAGATTTTTTAATGAGGGAGAAGGAATAGATGTCACTTCAACATGTTTTTAACAAGGTAACTGAACTAAAAAACCATTATCAGGCAAAAACTATTATCACTTGAGTTTGTTTCATAGTCTTTAAATGTGCCTCAAGGGACCTTTAACTGTTCAGTAAGTGGTGTATCTAATTTATTCTTCATTTCAGCTTCATTTTTACAGCTGAATATGTCAAGTGAGTCACGACATTTTTTAAAGAGCTGCAAACCCACCCACCTTACTTCACTGTTATGTTTCTACAAAGATTAAATGTAACAAAATTACATAAGCTATGAAATATATTACTACACATGGAAATACATAACTGCCTGTTAGTCATCATGACAGGGGTAGAAAAGACACTCATTACGTGTATAAACCTCTACGAGCTTTACCAATTAAATTGTTTTGATTAGATAATAGATATTCAAGAACAGGGTAAAGGTGGGAGGTCTGATTTATAATCCTAATCAACATAGTTGACCCTCCTCATCAAGGTTGAGTAACTAGCATCTTTTTTTTTTTTTTAATGCTGTGTAATCAATTTCTAAAAAATCCCACCTACAAATTTCTGCTCTTTAGGTTCTACACCAGATTTCTTAGAATTCATCTTGTAATGTCTAACCTATAGTTGTGACCACAGTGGCAGCAAACACAGCTGAGCTGGTGAATTTCCAGAAGCCGTCCGTTGTGTTGTTGCCTTTCAAACTCAGGCCCACCTTTGAAGCATCTTGAACAACCTGAAAAACCAATCAAAATCACAAACTGAGCTAAAAAGCTTAAACTCCTTGTGTTTAAAGTCAATTTCAGACTCAAACTATTTCTGTAAGGAGATTTTCTGGAAATTAAATTTGTCATCACCATCATCATTTGTCATGACTCGGACTTAGGTCTAACATCATGACTCAGTTATTTGACCCCTGCACATATTGATCCAAATCTTTTAGGGGTATTTGGGTACTCTGAGGCCATTCCAGGTCAATACAGTACAGTTGTCTGCATGACCCAGAGAAAACCCTTCTCAGCACTGAGCCAATATGTTGACATAGTCTGTTACATAAAAGTCTTGAGCTCATCATCCATGTGTGAAATTACGCCAAAGAAATAACAGTCTGAGACCTCTGGCCTTGTTATCTAAACCTTTACATTCATCAGCGATGCAATACTTATTAATCCCCAACAGGTGTGGTAAGTGTTGGCTAATTGTAAAAAGCTAACAGACAGGACATGAATTGCAATCTTTGTTCTGAGACTCTATTTCTGACTCTCCCAGCTTTTATATCTTCATTCCACCTCAATGTGCTCCGTGAAGGCACCTGCACCGCCTTTAATTTCATGTTTTAATACAATTATTGGAAGACCTAAGAGATTTCTCTCCAACTCAGTGCAACATAACATGCTTTTCTCCGTATGAATCAAAAGACGTGATAAATTCTCCGTACTTTCCAGGGAGAGGATTGTACAACTTTGCTGCTGTGTAAATCAAGTCAGGGCAAGACACACAGGCAAAGCAGAATGTGCAGTGTTGAAAGGCTGCTGAAGCTGATATTTGCATGAAAGAAGTTGCCTCTCTGCCACATAAACATCACTCCAGATTCAAAATAGGTCTCATTGTTTCTTTTGTTTTTCATTTCAGCTGTATGAGATTAGAAACGGCTCTGTCTTGGAGCTTTTGTCAGTGGCAGAGTAGCTTACTGGTCTTTTCTGACAAACCTAAATTGCTGAATGGTGCCACCTGTTGAACGTTTGTCCTACTGCAGTTGTTGATGACATGAGTGATTTATTTGAGTGAAGATTAAATAACACAGTGTATGAAACTGCTAAGTATGAGTCTTAAATTTATTTGAAAAGTGGCTGCATTGGCCACTATGTATGACTAAACATTGAAACAGTGCAAAATTTAATAAATGTATGCCAGTTGGAAATAAATCAGTAGATATTTATCATTAGACATAGAATGGTTTCAGTCTGTTGAAGTATGCTGTAAGTATTTTAATGATGGTGAGATTTGTCCATTAACAGAATGAGAAAATGACAAAACAATATAAATAAAGCGGTCTCTCAGTAAAACCCACAGGTTGACTTATATAACTATACAGCAGCAGGTAGTAGCAGCTCTAGTGTGAAATGTTGCCCTTTAGATTTGCATGTTAGAAGGTCCCTTGCAAAAGAATGTCTGGAAGTGTAATGTTCTGACATCTATAACTGTGTTTGCCTGTGTTGCCTTATTAAAACATTTTGACAGGTTTTCTCCTTACTCTGGGACAAAAAGTGAGGAGGAAATATGGACTTCTTTTCTATTGATTAACCTGCTTCTTTTGATGTTTCATGTCTGAGTGCCTCACCTGAGCCACTGCCATCAGGCCCTCTTGGTTCAGACAGGTGTACGTCGTGAGCAGCCTTTCTTTGTTCAACAGTAAATGACCGATGTCCTTTCGCCCGAGATCTCCTTCCAACTTCCAGAAAACCACGCCGCCAATCAGCACGTAGGTCACGTAAACCAGCCCGAGTATGAGGATGGAGGGCACCCTGGCCAAATTTAACATTTCTTTGATTACCATCTTGGTTCCTTGGTAGAACTTTTGTAGATCCAGGCAAGCTCAGCGTCTCAACCTCAGCAACTGGGGACAGTGATGAGTGAGGGTTTACCTGCTCGGCTTCTCATGTTTCCATGCTTTGCAGGCAAATGAACTTCCACCCGTGCTACTGTTTCAATCACTCAAATGGTCTGTCATGCAAATCTGGTGAAGCAAAATGAGCAGAGGGAAAGACGCCAGCAGAGGTTGGGCTACAGGTGATGACTATGGGTAGAGGAAAAATTTGTAGGTTTCTGCCCTCAAGGTTGATAGAGGTTGAGAAGGATACAAGAAAGTAGTTCTGTCAGGGGGTCAATTCAAGACCAGCAACAGCAGTTTTTGTGTAGTTCCCAAAGGCACTACTACACTCTACTTGTCCACAAACCAAAGAGCATACACATTATACATCAGACTATATTTCAGTTGTATTATGTTTGCATTTCATCCTTCAGGACAGTTGTCTTACTGGGATAAGAGGGACAGTGACAGTTAACAGTAACATACTAAAGAAAGCATGACAGACAGAAGCCATCCACCTTTTTTCCAGCTGACTCTCTGGGATCAGTCCTGTGTGTAATGCACTCTCAGCTCACCTCGCATCACCATCTTGATTAATGTGTTTGTTTAAGATAGCCCTCCGTGCTCGATTCACTGGAGTTTACCATCAGTACACAAACGCAGATGTGGACTCACATGAGCATGCATATGCATATATACACATGCTCGCACGCACATTAGACAGCAGAAATAATAACTCTGATCTTAAACTTCTCCTGTGTTAAAATGTTCTAATAATGCAGTCAGGTAACATGCTACAATAAACAAGAGTACAAAAAACACAAATTTGTAGTTCAGCAGTTCATTTCAGAATTCTACATTTTATCTCAGGATGGAAAAACTTTACGAGGTTCCTACCTGATGCATTACCTGATTAAACACGTTTTCTTTTTTGGGACTTTAACCCCTGATCGACTCTTTGGCTTATTAATTGAGGTAGAATTTTTAAGAACCTGTAATGTTTTTCCAGCCTAAGCATCACAGCACAGCAAAATATCATACGAAAACAGTTTTTGCTACAGTAACAGATAAATAGCTGGTACATTTGTTTTCCTGCTATACTGTCAATCACAATAAGTACCCTAAAACAATTGCACGAAAATGCTCTCTAACTAATCTATATTACATGCAGATAATCCCGTCTGTAGTAAACCGTCAGATCTTTGAAGTGTCCTCCAGTTTACTGGATGACACGTCCTCTTCCTCCTCTTGTTTCTTAAAGCCTGGATGAGTCAAGCCAATTGCGTGCTCCATTATTCTGGCTCCCATGTTGAGGATAAGAGCAAGCCAAGCCAAGGCAAAAATGATCCATACACCTGCGAGGCTGCGGTACAAAGAGATGTACTCCTTGCCTGGGTCAGTCCCTACAAGGATTGAGATTACAACATGTTAAGTCAATAATACCAGAAATGTTTGGTCAAAATAGAATACAGTTTTATTTTTTTCACTTTTTGCTTTACATGTAAAAATACAAAATATAAATGGTTTTATTCTGGCAGAGGAGACATCCTGGGCCCTTCCACCATATTAGCGCTTGTTTGTTCTCTCTACTCACCCACCACATAATCTCCAAAACCAATGGTGCTGAGGGTAATGAAGGTGAAGTAGAAGCCTTCGCCAAACGTCCAGCCTTCCACATAACTGAACATCAGAGGAGGGATGACCAGAAACAGCAGGCTGCCTGTGACGAAGAACGAGCTCACTGCCAACACCTCAACTGCTTGCTGGGAAAGGAACGCAGCAAAATCTACATTTAGATGAAATCCATACCTTAACTTATAATGATCATAAATCTGTCTTATCTTTCGTCCTGTACCTTGTGTGGAACAACTGAGACCATCCCCCTCTCTAGTCGACCCAGGTGAATGGTGAGACACTTGCCCAGCTGTTTGAGGAAGGCCAGGTTCAGTGGGATCCCACACAGTGCATAGAACACACAGAACACCTGACCAGACACAGTGCTGGGGGACAGATTGCCATAGCCTGCCAGATCAGAGGAGGATTTATCATTTAGAGATGCAGGCAGCCCAAAGCAGACAGTTAAAACAATGAATGTATTACAAGGCTCACCTATAGTTGTGACTACTGTGCCTGCAAAAAAGAAGGAGCTGCTGAAATCCCAGTTACTGGGGTTGGTTGAGTTGCCAGAGGGATTGACTCCCTTTTCCCAGGCATCTAAAATCACCTGCAAATAAATAAATAAATACTAAAATAAGGTCAAACTCAGCAGCTTTAACATTTGGACATTTAAAAGAGAGTGCAGATGGGTCATATTTGAGATATTTTGGATCTTGACACACTTATTGATTTATTAGGTCAGCTAACTTAAATGCCCTTTAATAGTATGTACTTTGCCTATTCATAAAATTGATCTTTCAATTTCTCTGTCTCACTGTATTTGCTAAGCCATTTTCATCATCATATTTACTCAGCTATTAAAAACAGATTTGTGTACTTGCAGGCTTGTATACAACTGGGGCCTTTTGTCAACCAGGTCACTGATGACCGCACTGACAAACACAGGCTAATCACTTCTGCATCTGTTACTGTATCATTTTGAGCATAAGCAAGAGTCAACAAATTACTGTAGGGAAAATATACCAAAAACTCAAATTACATTATAAGCTGTTACACTTCAATAACTCTACACTGTGTTAACACATCAAACAGGACTTGATCTACAGCAGGTTAACAGACAGGAATAAAGTGAAGGCAAACCTGAACAAACTTCTCCAAGGCTTGTCTGTCCAGGCAGGTATAATTAGCCAAGAAATTCAACTTCTCCAGTTGGAAATGGTTTCGGTTTTCGCTCTCAGCCTCTCGCTCCAGTATCTGGAAGATGGTGGCCCCAACCAGCAGGTATGTGAGGTGGGCCAGAGCCAAAAGTGCTGTCCAGCTCACTTTGACTCGGACCAACTGGAACCTCGCCATCAAACTCCCCCAGCGCCCAATGGACACACACGCTGACGCTCAAACTCAGAAAGAGGCTATTCACCTTAGAAAGGACTAATGATCAAATTCCTCAGGAAAAACGCAGATCTTATGTGTGATTCCCCCAAAACAGCTACCATTGTTGCAGATTGTGAAAAGGAAATGGTCAAAGATCAGACAAAAACTGTATTTGAAGTAACTCAGAGTCAGTTTTCACACGTCAATAAGATAAGAAATGATCTCTCGTAAAGCTGCATCATCTTCACTCAGACAACTGGATAACTCTCCAAAGGCAAAACATCTCCACTTAATGCTCTCACTCTGATTGGTCAGAGTACTGTAGATGTTGGGCATTGATCTATGGGTTGCTTGGGTAACGATCATCTACTCTCCTCCATTAGGGCGACATCTGGACACACACATATACTTTCAACTGTTTCCACTAATAAGGAAGCGGCAGCATCTTGTCAGCAGAACAAAAGTTAATATTTTACCTGACTGCTGTTGGTTGTTCAAGCGCCCACATTTGTGGAGGGCCTCTGCCAGAGCCTTTCAGTACAATTCTGCTTTGTGGGGACTAATTGTATTCACTGACAGTTAATTGGAAACCTGAGGAGAATGTAGTTCAACCGCAAATTATTGGATTCCTGAATTGACGTACATTGCAGAAATTTTCCATTAAAATAATACAGATTGGTGCCACAACTTGAGATATGTCAAAGGAGATACATTTAATTTCATTAAGTATGGACACTTTAAAATTTCATTAGTCTAAAAGCTCAATTTTTCTAACCCTAAGAAGTCTGCTAGAACAATCATCAGACGTTTTCCCCAAATTCAGGAGCCGGTCATGTTTATGGTCAGATGGAGAGGAAGGAGATGACATTTGGGAGAGGTGTAGAGAGCACTACTTGATTGTGGGCCATAAACCAAAGAGTTGAAAGAAATCTCAAGAGAGAAGCTAATGGAGTTCTAGGGCTTCTGTGTTTATAAAGCTGGACAGTTAAAAAAAAAGCCTAAAAGCATGTAAAAAAAAAAGAAATCATAGACATTTTAGTAGATGCCAAAACTACAGTTATAATCATCAGTCCTACACTGCTAAGTTGATGTTGAAGTTGAATCATGCTGAGATATTCCAGTAGAGCCCCAGAATATAAATATAGACCCATAAGTGTGCATAATATGTCCCCCTTAAATACACATGTCACAAAGGAAGTCACTGATGTGACAGAGAAATAACAGATATCATGACTTGGCCGAAGAAGGCTCCTTCTCCAAGGCAATTCTGCCTGGATGTAAATTGTGCAGCTGCTTGTCATCTGTCAAACAAATTGAGGCAAAGCCATGCAAACAGGTTGTTCCAACGTTCACAGGTTGTCTTGTGTTTGGCGAGGTTTGCAGCCACGGCTCTGAGGTGCCTGGATGGGTAGATTTTGATTACCAGATGACATTGACAGATCAAGTGAATGTCAGGAGCTTTGGGACAGTGGGATGGGGCTGATGTATTGTTTGGCGGATTAGAATGTGCGTTGATGTAGTTAAGTGTTAGGACAAGTAGTACAAACTGTGTATTAATCAGACCTGCCTGCTAGTCTCTCAGAAGTAACTGTGCTGCTTAACATTAAATCAGAAAACCATCAAAGTAAATAGTCTTCAGACTTACTGTAAGCCACTAAAAAAACTACACTGTGAGTCAGGCAGTTCAGTGCTGACATCCAACTCAGTGCCTTTTATCTGCACCGAACTACCAAATAAAATCTTACTAATATAATCGACTACAAGCCTCTTTAAATGATTCAGTTCAATGCTCAACAATCGATACTCCAGGCAAAGAAATGTTCGTGACCTAATTTGAAATTCAAATACTGAATCTTAAAGAAGCTTTGTACAGACTGGAGGTCTGTCTTGGGTATTTCCCTGCCTTTTGCCCAGTGCATGATGGGATAGACTCCTCCTTCCTTTGTCCCTGAATATCAGTGGGCATGGATAGACATTTTAAGGACCAGATGATTCATTAGTAAAACTGCTGTGCAATGATTTAACCAGTATAATTTGCTTATAAAATCAATGATACCTGCACGTTTCAGGGAGATTTTACAGATTACAACCTTTGGAATATAACTATGGGTTGACTTCCTGTACATCAGTATTGGTATAATGAGGACTTGACTACTGTTAGACCATATTTCCAATATTTTAACAATTGACGCAACCAATGGTTTTAGTCATCCTTTACCCTTCATGGCTGAAATTTGTGAAGAATCACTTAAGGATGTCTATTTTCCTGGATAATTTTCCAGTTGACTTCCATAGAAACAAATGCCACAGGAACCCCTTTACTACAATTGCCATTTGCAGGAGAGTAACTGGGAAAGAAGAGCTATGATAGTTAGCATTACTGATGATAAAAGAACTCAGGAACAAATTAGGCTAATAACTGTAAAATGCAGCAGTAATACGCATCATGGCATCTCACATCTGGTGAACATTATGGCATCTTTCATTTGCAGCTTTATTTTTGATTCAATGTTCTGTGCAGATTTAAAGAGCAATACTACTTTTTTAACAGAATCTGAGAAATAAACAGGTAAATTACTGTACATATATTACATACTTCTATTTACAATATTTAACACTACATGTGTTAAACTTAGAATCAAGTGAAAGCAGACAGAAATATTAAATGCATTTGTCATTATGAAAGTTGAAACTTCCTGTAACCATTTAAAAAGTCATGATTCATTACATCTTTAAACACATACTGGAGCCAGCTGGTTTCCTATTGTCCCCTCCTTCCTCTGATATCTTGAGACAACATTTGTTCAGATCAAATGGCCGGCACGGCCTGTGATTTATACTGAGCTGCTGCATCTCCAGGAGGTCAACAAGTGTGTGTATGCATGTGAGAATCATACAGGATGTGTGCCATATGTTTGGCAGAGGGTTTCAGTTGCGAGACCCTGCATTTCTTCTCACATCTCCATTGTCCGTCAGAACTCAGAGATTTCTAATGCATGTTTTCAGGATGATTTTATCACCTGACAGATGTGGAGGTTGCTCAAGCAGTCAGACGATGATAACTTCAGGTTTCGCATGCTTCCACAGGACTTCATCTTATTGCTGAGGTGGGCCTGAAATCATAAAAACACGAGGCAGATTGGAAATCCACTTGAAAGTACTTGGGAAATAACAGAGAAAAGACATGCCCAAAAGTCTGTCCTTTAGGCTTCAAGAAATATATTTATTGGTCTTTGGAACTCAAAAAAATCTTTATTAACAATGATTTTAACTATAATAACAGCCTCCTCTCTGAAAATGTGCTGTCTATTTCTTTTTGCAAGGTTCCCTACACTTCCCAGCATGCACTAGTGACTTAAAAGCTGTTTTGATAGGAGGGATAGCACCATTCAGGGGTTACCAAACAACCAAGGAGAGGGGCTTTCCTGTCAAAACACAGTCGCTATCCAGCTTAGGAGTGCCAAGTTAAAGAGGCATGAAATGAGTCTTCCTTACCTAGAGAGGGGGAAGAAAAAAGACAGGAAAGAAAGAAAGAAAGAAAGAAAGAAAGAAAGAAAGAAAGAAAGAAAGAAAGGATAACAAGCAAGCAAGAAAGATTTCAGAGGGCAAATGTCTTCCTCAGCCTGTCTGTTTTTCTGTCTGGTGTCTCTGCTCATTTGGCCATCGGTCTGTCTGTTCACATGACCTCAGCTGTTCTGGATATCTAGTGGCAAACCACAAGACAGCCGAGTGCACTTTACTGTCTGCCAAAGTAAGCAGCTATACAAGGGTCAAAGGAGAGGAGAGAGAAAAAGAGACAGAACGTGTGTGTGTGTGAGAGAGAGAGAGAGAAAGAGAGAGAGAGAGAGAGAGAGAGAGAGAGAGAGAGAGAGAGAGAGAGAGAGAGAGAGAGAGAGAGAGAGAGTAACCACATAAGAGCAAAAGATAGGCAGTTGTAGAGGCTGCTGAGGATGTTTGTGTGAAAAACACTTTCTCAATTATGTGATCTTGCCCACAAGTAGTTCCTGACTCATCATGCACTACTACCAGAAAAGAAAACAAGTGAATCTGAAATCATTTTCAGTTTGTAATTGGTAGATTATCAAGTGTTATATCTTGCAGATAGTTTCGATATAGATAGATTCAATATAACTCGAAAGTTCAAAACGTTTATGGTCCTTATGTGGCGTAAAGTATCACACCACTTGAGGGCAGTGCTGAATGCAAGATGTATACGATGTGAAAGATTAGTTTCTGCATTATTTCTTGCTTTGTGTGTGTGTGTGTGTGTGTGTGTGTGCGTGTGTGTGTGTTACCTGTCCTGTTGAGGAGGTTTTGCCTGGCCCTGACAAAGGCCATGATGTCTGCGTCGGTCTGCTGGTCTCCAGTCAGCGGAAGAGAAGAGGATGAGAGCGTGGTGGTGGAAAGTTTCCTGAAATGTATAAACGCTCACTGTGACACAATAAGGACTTTTTGATTGCTTTCATTTTATGCAGCATAAATCCAGTAATCCTCTGCTTTGAGTGTGTATGTTTGGAGAGGTGAGGTGTACGCTTAAAAGCCCTTTATTGCTTTCTGCCTCACTGTTGAAACTGATTGAACGCCACTGCTGTTTTAACTGTTCTGCTTCCAAAAGCTTAAAGGAAATAAGCTACAAACCTTATACATCATGCAGCCCGCTGTATAAAACAATAGCATCTCTGTTGCTACAAGTGGCTGCTGGAGACGAACAAAAGCATATATGTTATGCACCGAGTGTTTTAGTGTGGCTGTAAAAAGGTTGTTTCAGCAGCAGGTCTTTGATTTGTTAATAGAGTTTGGAGACATTACTTCACAAAGGGATAAAAATTTATGGCCATGTTCCTAAGTGGAGAGAAAACACCCTGCAGCTATAAAAACTACAGGTCTAGGCTGTATGTATAGACTAAAGGGCTACTGCAAACATATGGGATACGCCACTGGATTGTTTGCATTTAGGCACACACTTGAAAAATGTACACAGTGGTAAACACACACGGATCCTAAACTAACTTAGACACAGAATTCAAGACATTTTTATGATTTTTTTCAAGATCTTGGTGAATCAAAAAATGACACAGTTTTAAGATTTTATTTCGAGAGATCCCAGTAAAATTATGTATTATGATCTCAATCACAGGCTTTTCCTCAACATGCTGAATGTGCTCTATATATGAATGGAGAGAGGTCTAGAGTGCTGGGATGAATGTGGGTGCTGTTATTTCAAAGCCCTCCATCAATTCCATACATTAGTTTTTTGAAAACTTTAAATCACCTTAAATTAATTTCCTCAAGTTCACAAACTTTTAAAAAAAAAAAGAATTTGGGCGTCCTTTGGAACAAACCAGGTCGGCCATTCATGTACCTCCACTCTGATGAGGGAGTGATGTCGGTCACCCTCCCGTCTGTGGGCTTATCATGCCAGGCCGGTACAGCTGTTAAAGGGCTTTTGGGGATGAAGCTTCTGAAATTCAAAGAAATTTAATAATGACAATTGTAAGAGGACAAACTGTGTAAATAAGCCAGTGAGAGTTCAGTGAAGCTTGACTGACCTGAGGTCTTGAGCAGAGGAAGTGGAACAGTCTGGGTCTGGGCCTGCTGGGTAGTTTCTCACAGTACTGCTCAGACTAGGTGCACTGTATGATGAGTTAGAAAAAGCTTTTACCTTGTGTACCTTGTTCTGTAGGTGCAACAGAGCATGATATCTATATGGAATTACACTGATATGGATTAATCCACAAAAGAAGTAGAGTATGTCACATCTCACAGGTGTTTGTACTCAGTGTCATCAAACTCATTGTTTTTCAGTAAGATCACCTGCAGGTGTCTCTTTCAACCACACGAGGGAGCAACAACGCAAAGTAGTTTGCACTCAAACATTAGATGCATTTGTTCTTTAGTCTGAGTGGTGAAGTTGGCCAACATCTAAACACAGCCTGGACAAATATTGAGCTCTGTGATTTTCTTTTGTACTGTACAAATTATGATGATTTAAGAGAGTTAATTTTCCATGAAATGTCTTGACAAAACCCTGAAATATTCTGGTGTACAGATGATCAAAAATTGGAATTGCTGTGCCTGGAAAAGAAGACAAGATGGACTATTTAATTATTATTTACTCTGATTTCTCCACTGCTATAGTACAGTATATGTTTTTGTAAGTGAATTATAAATTATAAAATAAATGAATTTTGTTGTTTGTTTGGTGGTCTGAGGATTGGATTGTTAAAGATGATTAAGTTGCTTCTCTATTCTTGTATACACAGCGCTCTGGTCCTGGCTTGCATGAGTTTGTGGTGTCTGTAGGCTCATGCAGTCTGGGCATAGTTATATTTATGACACAAAAATAAAAAGTTCATTCATTCATTGCAGCCATTGTTTCCGCCAATTTGGTACAGTACTGTCATCAAAGCTTAGTCATGGCAGACCTGATGTCATGGCTGAATGGTAAATTATAGTGTGAACCACTTCCCCACAGTGCTAATATCACAGCTGATCATAGCTGTTGCAGACTTGTAGAGACTGACAATGTATTCTTATCAGTCTTGGACGCTGTAACAACAAATATCAGAATGATTGGTGAGGTGAAAAAACATAATGACATTACCTTTCAACATTTGTTCAATATTTGCTCCATGGAAACAGGCAGCAAGAAGCTGCAGGTTGTTGGACATTAATCAAGTGCGATACAAGCACAGATGGTGAAATGGTAAAAATAGCATTAATAAATTGAGCAGAAATGAGTCAGTGAAGGAAAGGTGTTTCTCCTTGTAACGTGGCTGATTTCTGTATATAACTATTAAGCTCAGCCTCAAAATGAATGTTTGATGATAGTACGAGTCCACACTTTTAATACTCTACAGTAGGTGTGCACTTATCTGCTGGAGGGATGAATGGAAGGACAAACAGAAAGCAGTTAGTCAACTTCTACATGACTCACCCAAAGTCTGGAGTACCAGGTAATGACGGCTGCAAGGTTCCACGTAGTGACCCTGTTTGACATCTGGCTGTGGCCTCTGACTCAGACTCCTAGTCACAATTATGAGAAATGAATGAAATTTTTCTGGATGGAAACACCAACCCACGCTGATGACAGTTAAACACAAGGTAGCCATATGCATCTAATAGTTGGAGGGAACAGAGGACCTCAGGTATTTTGTGTCCTCATGTTCTGTCATACTTCTCACTCAATGTTTCATCAATTACATGTGTGCTGTTTTCCAAAAACAGAACAATAAATGCTTGAACAAAGCTGTTGAATATCTACTGGCGAGGAAAACTGCCTGTTTCCTGCACATACAGCATAGTCTGTCAGACTTCCTCTTTGTCATTCAGTGATAAATTCCCAAACCTTGCTGCATTCATAAGATCAAAACCAAAGAGTGGAAGCCAGCAGCGTCTGTTGGTCAGATGTTGCTGCTTAACATCTTCTTTCCGTCTGGTTTCAAAATGGAGCGCAACAGCCAACAACGATGAGCAAAGTGTGTGAAACCTCTCTGTAATAATCTGGGAATTTTCGGCTCATCTTTCCCTCCAAAGTTTCGCAAACATTATCTTTCACCATACGGTACAAGTCTCACTAAGCATTTAAGCACAAACACAAAATATTATTTAGTACTGGAATAAACACTGACTTGCTTCTTCTCCCCCACTGTGTTGCTGAGAAACCTCATGAACATGTTGTCCTTGTTAAAACTGTAACTGCTGAGAATATGCACTGATGCTGTTCCTGTCTTGCCTCTAAGCTGCTCTGCAGGCCCTTGTTTGGGTCACATGCAATTCTGTAAAAATGTGTTTCCGTGTATTTGCCTCCTACAGATCTTCCCACCAGGGCCCATTCTGCATGATGTTGAGCAGAGGCTGCAAGGGTCACACTGGTGCCATAAAAGCCTCCAAAGTCAGAGACACATGCATATCGACTTACACACACTGTTACGTGTCCATAGAGGCCAATATTCAGAAAACACGGAGAAGAAAACATCCATAAATACAGAGACAAAAATGAACGGACAAGTCCTCCTGACTAATGTCAGGAACATTTCTTTGACACGCTATCCTAGCCATTACGTCATGCTCACAGAAGCTTTATGTGGTGTTGTCACATAGATAGGTAGAGAAAGGTAAGGTCAGTCACCTGCACACTGGAAGCCTCCTGGCTCCACCACTTATGGAAGTCCTTCTGGAGTTTGACCTTTGCCCTCTCCAGCAACAGCTGCAGGTGCTCAATCTCTGTCCTCAGCGCTTTCAGACGGCCAACGGTGCTCTTGTAACTGACGGGAGATATTAGCAGCACCAAATTCATCTTTTGTCCACACTACACCGCATCTGCTGTGTCCAATCAATCTAAGCAGCGTCTTGGGAGAAACTATGAAAATATTTGGTGCGGTAATACACTGAAATACATTTTTACTACACTCACAGCTTTTTTTCTTGCTCAATGTGTTCACGCAGGTTTTCTTCCACTGGGTCCACCTCCTCCTCGACCTCTGTGTGATTTCCAATTACACCTACAGTAGAATTACACCGGTTTGAAAGACAGATAAACATGTGGAAATACTGTAGCTATAATCACAAATACAGTCATATTGTTTTCTTGCTTTTTGTTTCAAGTCCAGAAGCTAGTAAGCGTGTGTTGTGTACACATGAGTGCATTTCCTTCAAAGGCAACTCTTTAAACGTTGGCCCTGGATCACAGAAGCCAGGCTGCTGTGAAGTGTTCTCTGATGCAGAACTCAAAATAAGAAGAAAAACCTTTGGCGCCTGAACTGCAGGGAGATGTTTGTGTGCTTTACAACCAGATTTCCTCATGAAAGCATTTATATCATTGAACAAAACAGTCAGAAAACAGTAAATGAAGGAGTCTAAGGGGTGTGCCCCCCAGTTTTTGATCACAAAGATTTCAGTCATTTAGGCTTTAAAGACGGCACTGCTGCACCCACAATATGTTGACAATGTTTACCACACCATTCAATATCAAAATGATAGAGTTTTTGTTCATCCTTTCAGCAACTGAGAAGCCAGCACTGAATTTAAAATGAGCGTGTAAACTTGGATTCACAGATATGTGGAGATTTCTGCACAGATGATGCACTTCATTGCTTTAAATGTCAATGCATGTTGCCCACCTGTTGTCTTCAACACTACATGGTTACATGTATCGTACATTTAAGAGTATCTATTCCAAACTTACCATGAGCTGCCCTCTGTCTCCGTCGCCTCTCTAACTGCTTCTTCAACTCATCTGAGAAAGTGAGAGGAAGAGAAAATTAGATTTTTAAATCATTTTTAAAACCAAGAAATAAACACTGAAAAGGCAAAGTACATCTTTTTTACTATATGTTTATCAAGACATGTTTAAAAAGACATTCATCTTCTGCCACGTATATAACACTCCACCACAGCACCCAATTCAACTTGAAACCATCTTTTATTTATTTCTTTATTTCATCAAATACTTGAGCATACACATTTTAGGACATTTAAAGTTCAAATTTCAAAACACTATTCTATACGACTGAAAAAATCTTCCAATGGTCTAAATAGCTTTTCTAACAAAATAAACAATTCTGTTGAGGCGCTCGTCAGAGGATATATGATGATTTATTGCCTTAATGGTTTTACATTTTCGTTGACAGAAGGGTTCCTGAGGGTGCTCCATGATGAAACAAACCACAGCGTGGGATCCAGTGGGAATGCAATGAACCCCTCGAAGCGCTGCCAAAGTAATCCCAACACACACATATAACTGAGATACTGATACACAAGACAAGAGATGCCATGAGAGAGTGAGTATTTTTAATGTGATCAGTGACTCGTAGGAATGCGGTTAATGAATGACATTCACGGTGCTGAAAGTGTGACTTCAGTGCTTTGATGTAATTGTTTCTCTTCCAGTTAAACTGTTTTGTACATTGTTTTCTGCAATGGAATTGACTGATACAATGCCAAGAAGCATTCTCGACTATAAATAAAACAACATTTTTCTCTTAGTGGTGGGTTACACAAAGCCCTTGTGTAATGTGATGACTAAATCTTTGGCAGAGTGAGTACCACTGGAGTGCAGGCAATCAGTTTGTTCCTGTGCAGAAATTCATCAACATTTGATGTATGACAGAGGATGTACTAGCAGAGCTATCATCACTGCAGGCAGTAAAGAGATGTGATGTTCCAATTGTTAGGCAAATGAAACAAGACTGTGTGGCTCTTAAAGCTAGAGTACTCTCGAAACTAATGACTGTACAACTTTGATCCAGTAAGATCTTCTTATTTTTCAAGTACTAGCTATGCAAAACGGTTTTGACATAGTGTGCCTCGTCCAACAGTGTATCCAAACAACCTCCAAACACCACGTCTATCACGCAGCATCAATCGTTCATATTTTTTTTTCCCCCATAGGAGCCAATCAAGCATCACGCACACAAGTGATTATTGCACTACATCCACTTCTCAGAGTCCACTCATTTACAATACATCATGACAACTCTGAGTAGCAATAAAACAGGCTTAATCATCTTGGTTTAGAGGATTTCACTAAGTTATTTCCATGTTAGCAGCCGTGACATTTATTACATTGCTGTTAAGTAGCAGTGAGATGAAAGGTTACCAGCATTGACAGACATGGGTCAAGTTATCCAAATATATGTGTCTGATTCATGTTCATGAATTGTGCAAAACTGAGGTCACAGTACAAAAGGGATATTTAACATGTATTTTGTCTTTACACAAACAAATTGTTAATTATTTGATTTAAAATCTCTTTTCAGACATTGAATATTGAACACTGCTGGCTTCATCCATCTGTTAAAGTGATGGGTTTTTGTCATTCACACTGTAGGTACATTATGTTAATGTCTCTACAGCTTTATTCAGACACGATAGGACATTTATGGAAAAAATTCCTATTTGCTCACCCGCTGTATGTAAAGTGTTAAGCTGGATATTCATGCCTTCATCCCTGCAGTTGGCATGAATGTGAATTGAAAACATAGGGAGATAGTGCTGATCAGATTGTTACTGTGGTTCCATGAGGTTTTTTTTTTTTTTTTTTAATTTCTTTATCCTGTTCATCCTGGTCACACTGCAAGTGGAAAAAAAGTTCTTATAGACTGATGTGACACGAGAAGCTCAGCAACTTAAAATTGTCTCTTTCACTGTGTTTTATGGTTTATTAAATATATCTCTGTGCGAGAGATGAAGTTAGAGATAATATGTTTATTACAGTGATCTTAGGAGGTGAAACATTGTTTTGCTGTTGTGGTCTTTTTATTAATTTGACAGCATTCAATTCAGACTTGTGCTGTGTTAGAAATGTTACTCGTCTGACTTTGAAAGATTGCTGTTGTGAATTTTATGTAAAAGTGACTCGGGTGCCTATTCAGACATAATGTTAAATTGCCATCAGATTACGTAAAGGGTGAAAGTCCGTGTTCTTGCACAGATGAACTTTTCATTCTTTACAGAATATTGCAAAACAGGACAATACTGTTGAATTACACACTTCCTTCCACAGTCCTCAGAATGAACTCTTGTGACTCGAGTGAGCCAGGAAGCACCAAGAGGGAGGCTTTTTGGGTCACTGCCTCTCTTGTGGCAGTAACACCGGGTTAACATATGGGTAAGTAATTTGTGTCTGCTCTTCTGTTTTCTCTGTTTCTCTTCCCCTAATTGAAGTAGTTAATTGCCCTATTGAAGATATTGAATTTGTGAAGCAATGCTTCAGCGGCAAAGGACAACTGTAAAGTTAATGGACTAAAACATATTGTAGACGTAATATTTTGAGTCCATTTTCTGTCTACAGTAAATGACCGCACTAGGTTGTATGCGAACATTCAGGGATACTTTTACTATAAGCAAACAAAAGGAGACGATTACAGGGTCACATCAAAAGAACCGGCTAAAATGTCAGATAGCGAGTCAAGTAAGCGACCATAGAGGAAGAGTGAAAGATAAAAGAGACATTGAATGGCAGTATCTTCTGTGGCGAGTTTCCATTACAGTCCCTCAGGTCTCATACACATGTAGACTGTGCTCTTTCTGTAATACGATCCTGCCGCCAATCTAAAAGCTGAGCTCCAAAAACCAAAAATGAGAAATCCAGATGAAGTATCGCTTCACAGAATATGGGCTGTGTGTGTGGAGTGGGTGGGGGCTGTGGTTGGGGGGGGTTGGTGCTACCTTTTCATACAACACCTCTCAAGGTGCCGTAAAACAGTTGGATTAGAGCAATCGCTTTGTCAAAGAAAAGATGAGGACACTGAAAACATATAAGTGTCCTGTCGATGTGACCCTGAGTAAAGCTGAATCCATTATAGAGATCCAGGGATTAACAAAGTGTAACAACGTTATGATTACAGACCTTTATATCAGCCCTCAGCGTTCCACTGAGGGATGCTTTAAAACTGTTTGCAAACTGCCCATGCAACACACAGAACAGCTCATTTCTCAGTGCACTTTTTTTTTTTTTTAAATAGACCACTGTTTGGGGTTATGGTAGACAGTGGAAACATGAATGGATGATGTGCAACGTTACAAATGACACGCAGGGACATATTGTAACCATGATGACAGAGTTTTTCCTAATGCCTTTTGGGAATGAGAGGGAGTTCGAGAATCCCTCGCAGTGTTTTCATACTAAGTCAGTAGTTAGTGTAGCTGAGAATGTAGATGAGCTGAGACGCCCTGTGGCTTCACATTGTGGTCAGGTGGGACGCCCGTGTCTTCTCTAACAGACACAACTCTCTCAGACATGACCCACAACTCACTGATGTATAGTCTCCTTCTTTCATAAGAACATAAAAGGATTAAGAAATATTTATGCCAGAAGTGTGCCATGTTGACAGGGTGAAAACGGCAACATGAAGAGCACATGGGGCCGGCCCTACGCGTGTGGTTTCCATCAGTCATGGCGTGTACTGAAGCTTTTTAAAACCCCAAGGCCAGGCAGTTACACATGGTGGCTATCTATATTTGTCAGGGTCATGGTGCGATAAATGGATGTACTTTATGACTAAGTGATGTACTGTAACGGTCCTAGATAACGATGTAGATGCACTCTGTTTTGCGATAATTCTGCTCAAGTGATCTTAAATTGGGTGTGTTGGCCATACTACTAGAAAATATAGATATGTCAGTAATGATTGAAGAGTCGAACATTACAGAGTGTTTGGTTTGGAGAGCCTGTTGAAGCAATTTTAACAGTATTCCTGACCGTCACTGACAAGAAAAATTCCATAAAAGATGAATTTGCACACGTGTCAAGTAATAGTGGTGTGCGGTGTGTGCTCACTGCAATACACTTCAGTCCTCCTGTCCCCCTTCCAGGACAAGACTGTGGGCTCAACACCACAACCTCTTCAAAAACCATGCAGGGTTTCCCCCCACTTTGTCGGGAGACATGCCGTCGTCGTAAAGGACCGGTTTCAAGCTACAAGCCTTAATAAATATTTGGTGATTTTCGTGGCCTGGAGGTTAAATGTGATATGCCGCACAAATACCACAGTGAGATCAGGATCCAAGGAGCATACATGCTATCCAGCTTCTCAATATCTGAGAGGGTGTCGGTTCGAGTGTATATGAGGAATGAATGAGTCATTAAGTCAGTCCACAAAGTCATATGGAAATCCTGGGCGAATATATTCAAGTGCTCAAATATTATCCGACTAATGAACTACCACTAAAAGAACTGTGTATCAAAAATATATTAAAGGAAACATATAAAGGCTGTTGATACACATTCTGTATTTTTATTGGACAGCTGTGTTTGAAGACAGTGTTGTCTAAGGCCATAACTTAGCAGCTGATAATAAGTAAATGATAGCAACAGTCATAAAATCTAGTGGGCAACGGTTAAAAAGAATCGTTGTGTTATTCCTGCAACACTCCTTCTATATCTCTTTGGAACAATCTAAGTAACTACATACATTTAAGCCTCCTACAACAGACTTTACTTGCAATTTGTATCAAAAACCTTCAATCTTTGGGTCACTACAGCAAAGGTGAGCAGAGGATGAAAGTGGGATACCAAAGCAGATACCAGATGCTCCATCTTGGACCGTACAGCATAAATCCCCTCACATCTGGCAGAGAAATCAAGAGATCCTGCTCATTTCCAGCTGCCATACACCTTTCATGCTGTAGAAGATGTGCATCGCTGATCCCTCTGAATAAATATATATCCTTGCACTTTTTGGACCTAAGGGCTCGGAACGTATACGCTGCTCCGGTGGGATTGGATTCCAAGGCCGTATGTGGTGGCCAAGAACAATACTGTAAACCAGGGAACTGTTTAGACACCAATGTCTCCACGGGCTGCCGCCTCTCCCTTTCTCCCCTGCTACTGACCCTCACGCTGGGTACATTCATCAGAAAAAGCAGCACAAAGCTTTTGTCTATATTATGCTAGCTGTTTCCATGTTCTACACTAACCATGAGACACAGGTAGTGTAAAGTTTCCAAGCAGGGCTTCCAAGATGGCAAGGAAACACACTGAGCTAAATATTATGGCATCACTTTCCAGCCAGAAGAGGCAACCACCTTCCACTAAAAACACTGTCTCTCATCTTGGAAGAATGCAGCTCCATGCATCTAACAATGTAATAATATTTGACAGCATCAAGATGTTCTCTGGGTATTTTTCCAAATTTGAATACGTTGAAGAATGTGGATGCTAAATCTCTTCAAAATGTAAGTGCACATATAACATCAAAAAACTATGTTAATTTAGTTAAAACCAGCTTCTTCACTCTCTACGCAAACAGTGATGATGCCAGCAGAACACATTTGAAGAGTTAAAATTCTAGATGCTGTCACGGATGATTCCTGTGTGATGCATGACATGTCTGACATACGGCTGTGTCAGCACCTCATGGACTTAATGCTGAAACAAAATTCAAGTTCCAAGGGTGATAAGTGTATGCTGGCATGTGTGAGGGTAACAGCCGAAAGCTACCAAACCACCAGGCGTGATGTGAGGCAGAAATGATGCCAGGCACTGGTGTGAGGCAAACCTATCCATTTCAGCGGCATGCGAAATGAGCCACAAACACACACAGTCCAGGGAAATTAATAAACGTAGCTTGCTATAGTAAATGCAAACCAGATCGAGACCTAATAACACATTTTTAGCCACTTTGAGTTCGCTGGAAAATTTACTTAAGTACAGTGAAATCATCTATATGTGGTGCCGTATTGGTGACAATTTATTATGATACATTATTGTGTAAAGTCAAATCAAAGTGCACTCATTTATCTTTCCCATCTTACTAAATAATCAAATAAGCAATAAACATGCCAACTGACTAACCATGGTGTCAAAGCACTGACACACAGTATTACATGCATGTATGAACACCAGAGAAACAACAGACAAAAGATGTGGTGGATTTCTCGGAGGTTAACTTTGTAATATTCAGCACTGACTGAAGCGGGTTTATGCCAGGCCTCATTTTGGCACAGTAAGGCTACCTGTCAGGGACATTACCCAGAAGAACACAGGGGTGTTCTTACAGCGTCGTCATAAAACAGCCTGAGACAGGCTAGTAAAAAGCACAGGTTGGAAGACTAGGTGGGTGGAAATCAGAACGCCTCTCGGTCCTGGAAAATATCAGGAATGTGCTGAACGACATTTCTACACTCCGGGGAAACGGAACCCCGACAGTGATCTGTTCATTAATGTTTTCCAGGCAGGTAGGCTGGTGTCTTTTGGGACTTGGGGAACATTAACAGAAGGGTAAATTATCAGGCTTCCTCAGGGCTTGCGCCACAGTCTTTGTTTGCTATTAGGATAATGATGACAATGAAATGTAGAATTTAACATTTTAACAGCCCCTAAATGTAATGTAATTTCAGGGAGGCAGCTCCCATCTGTTGAAACAACTTACTGATTTTGTTTCTGGCTTCATGCAGTTGCTCCCCAAGTCTTCTGGCCTCAGCTGACCTGTTTAAAAGGATATAGACATTAATCAGCTGTTAAAGCAAAAAAAAAAAAAAAGACTGATGGTGGTAAAATAACACTATGCATGCCTGATTCAGAAGATATTTTTTATTTTTCATGATTCTGAAATGAAATATTGTGTAAAAAGATGTATTACACACCATATCTCTGTTGGCAGCAACCATTTACTAGATACACGGTAGGTTGCCAAAGTTTTTTGAAAGTTTTTCTGATTCCAGACAAAACCAATACATTTATTAAACCTAGCAGCTCCTGCAGGTGCTTTTAATACAAATGAAAATGAACCACGGCCTACTGTAAGTAGTTCTTAATGGATAAGATACCACGCAGTTGTGCTTTATGTCCATTTGTTTTTAAATTAATCATCTGTATCATAGAAAAAACATTGTAGTACAAAAATGTATTTGATGAAAGGCAGTTTTTCTGACGTACAACAGATGATGGGATAGAAAAATCAAGGTTTGATGGTGCTTGCCAACAAACAGGGATGCTGTATTGCTGTATATACAGTATGAGTGCACGCAAGTGCAGTGCACATATGTTTGTGTGTGATCTGTAAGAGGTTTTTAAACAACCACTCACATGCTTCCTCTGTGATTTATGACGGAATAACACTGAGTGACTGCTAAAAATAAACACCAGATGTAAACAAGATTGAATTATGGGCAAAAAAAGAATGTGAGTTTATCATCTCCATTATCTATTCAACAACCTTCAGGTCACTACCTCTGTTTTAGGAGGCTCTTGTTTTCTTCTATGGTCAGATGGTCCTCATGGTCCCTGATGAAGGTCTCAAAGGCCTCTTGCTTTCCCATAGAAAGCTGTGGACCTGAGAGGAAAGTGAAAACCCTGTGAGTACCACCGCACCACTGTACATATCACCACGTCCATGATGAAAACATTTGCTAAATCAAATCTACCATACAGACTATCATCCGCACAAGATGCATGCGTGCCATGCTACTGAAATAAATCTACTCACTATGGAAAATTGTGTCAGGTCCTGCTGTGCAGATTTGAACAGTCTCACTGAGACCTGAGCAGTACCACTTTCCCACATCCACAGGTACCCATCTCCAATCTGGCAGCCAGATGCAAGCTAGAGCCCCACTGATATTGTTGACCTCCTGCCTTTTCTAATTACAAAACTGAAGGACTATTAGCCTGCCATTCAGAGCACATAAACACAAATATAAACAGCAATTCTGAACATGTCAGCGTTACATGGCGGATAATCCCCCCCCTCCAACTTTGGCAACTTGCCACATGTAAGGAAACTACATAATTTTGTACATAACATCCTGCTGACTGTTTTTATGGGCTTGTAATATAGTTTGATGATCATTTTTATTTATACATCTGCTTCAAATACTCTCACAAAGAAAAGCACAAAGGTTCACACTGATTAGTCTTTTGTTTTACCTGTGAACATTACAACATCTGCCAATGAGTGAACATACACAATGTGTGAAAAGGGAAGGAAAAGGGAAGACATTATGTCAACTGCGGAAGGCAACGCTGTGCTCCTCTACTATAGAGAGGTAGCTTCAATAAGTCTATTGGCAGGAAATTATTGTAAGAACAATGACTTCCTATGCTGCTGAATTGAAAAATAGTATAGACCTTTTTCACAGCATACTTTTTAAGCTGTCATAGCAAGAAAAGCACAGGGGTTTTTAATCATTTTAATAATGATAGTGTATGCATTATGTGTCTCATCATTACAGTGAGCTAGCAAGCACAACACCAGGGCCTGTAAAGACTGAATACACAAAAAGTATAGACACTGAATCATGCTAGCAGGTAATTATTCAGAACTGCTGCATGTAGCACAATCAGTCTGTGTTGTTGTTTCTTACTTTCCAGACTGAAAAACATGCATGAAAAGAAGCTCTTGCAGATGTCAAAGCTCTTTGTCATCCTGACAAATTACATTTCCAGTGAAGTAATTGTATAGATAACAGAGAAAACAAGTTTTGTGTTTTCAGTAAACCAACATTTTTTCCTTGTATGCACAACTGCACTGGACTGTGTATTACCTAATCTTATAATAAAATACAGAGCAACATTATTTTGCAAGATTTCCTGTTCCATGGAAAACCCAAAGCTTCACAATGACTTCCAATAAATTCCATCCTTGTTAAAATGTGTGGACTCTTGTGACAAAGCTGTTCTAACCAAAGACATACACAGGACAGTAACTCACGTGAGATTAATTGTAGGACAGTGAGGAATTTTGTTTCTTTATTTTTGGAACATCCTGATTGAAACCAGCAGGCATCTCACAGGCATATGTTGCAAGAGCCAACCTCAACAAATCAGTTTGAGGGTTTCTTGAGGGAAATGCACTCCGTTCGACTCTTGTAAAAAGCAACATTCCAGGAATATCTAAGAGTGATATGACATCATATTATGTTGTACTAACATAATTTGTGGGGTAATGAGATCACGTGGACCTTAGGCCAACTTTCCTAATTCTTCTTTTCCGTGCCGCAAGTGCTGACAAACCACAGAAGTTCTACAGGGGAGGAATGTGTTGTGTTTCAACAAATTTTCGAAATGAAATACCAGCAACGTGAAGTATGACTGTACTGTTCCATCAATTTATTAGGAGTAGAAAAATGTCTGTCACCCACTGTTAACTGTTTGCAGAAGGAGTTAGAGCTTGTTTACTTGATAGAAAAAGGGCCATATTTCTGGGTACATTGTGTGTTTCTACAGTAGTATTCGACCTTTTTGAGATGTCCTTATTGTCTTATTCTTCTGCTTAGATCACAGAAATGTCTGGATGGCCTGGTAGAATCATCAGCGTCTCATTACATGCTAGCAGGATTTACAGTAAGAGTCTTGACGTCTCAAGTCTCCTTTCAGTCCTCGTATGCTTAATACAAGTCATCACCAGCCTGAATTACAACAGGAACACCTTGTCCAACCATTAGCCATCATTTTACACTATAAAAAGAATCCTGAGCGCACAGGAAGAAGACACTGTACATCTGTACCTATGAGAGAAGACAATAAATTAACCAGAAAACTCACAGATGTGAAGTAGTCCAGTTTCCATTTCAGAACGCACATAGTAGAAACCTAGTTATTTGAGGAAATAACAATCTTGTAATATGCACAGACTGCTTCCACAGACAAAGTGGTCATCATCAGAAAGAAAAAAAACTTAATGTCCATGTTATACTCTGCTGGCAAAGCTAAGAGCCCAGTAGAGAAGGATGTATTCTGGAAAGAGTAGAGTCGATTATATGCCATTCAATCAGCATGAATGGTTCCCATGGAAAGGTCATCATCATTACATTTACAGTTAATCTTCAGGGGACAGCAATTACCCTCACTGTAACCATAGAGACTGTTGGCTGCAGCACCCAAACTCTCAGATAAAATCCAAATTAAAACATACATAAACATCCAGTGACCCATTGAGCATGCGGAAAGGATAAGTGTAGTGCATTTGTTTTGAATTAGGACAGAGTAAAGAACAATGATCTAATGCGCATATAGTTTGGTTATGAGTCTCCAAGTAGGTCACGGAAAATAGGCGCTCCAGATGTGAAATATGTGATATATCATGCAGTGCATTGTATAAAACAACCGTGTCAATCGTGTATTCCTAATAGTTTGCACATTTAGTGTATATAAAAGAAATCTGGTATGTAAAAGAATGTTATGTCCTCTTGCAAAAACATTAGACACTGCAGTATAAAATGGTGCTTTGATAGAATCCCTGACACCAGGTGTGCTCCAGGATTCCACGTAGTGAAAGTCAGAGATGTTAAAGTGTGAGAGGTGTCTTCTCTGATCCTCCTGGAACTGCTCAATGTGTTCTTAAAAGCGTGTGCTTCCCACAGTTCAGCGCCTCTCTGGACAACATCAAGCTCTCCCTGCTGGTTAACAGCTGATGTAGTTGGACGCTTGTTCTGCTCACAGCGTTGGTTGCAAACAGAGCGGAAAAAGAAAGAAATTTCTCATGAAGTGTGAGAAAAGTGGATGAACATTCCAGAGTGGACATGTAACTGCTAGCAAGGGACCGCTGTATCTGGGAATGTTTTAGAAGGTAGCAACTTCTCCAAAACAACATGGACAATAAAATACAGGACCAATATTGTTGGAAAAAGTACCTATAGTCTGGTTTTAAGAGTGATGTAACGTCGGAATTAGTGAAGTTGATTATCTTGCATTTTTCTCAGGCACTTATTGTATGACCTAGCAACGAAATCCAGTCCAGTCATAACTACTTACTGTTTGTCAATGTCAGTTTTGGGAAATTTCCCATGTAGCACTCATCTTTACAAGCATCCTTAACACAAACAACATAACTACAATGCTGAATTGTTTGCTTTACATTTTTTGTATGTGGGAAAAGAAAAGAGACTGAGTTGAAAAACTGAAGAAGGCAAATGTGAGGCACCACATTTTAATGTTTCATTCACTGTGTGGGTCAATGTGAGTCAGGATGTGTGAAAGTGGTATATTGGCAGAAGGATCCATTCATCCAAACATTTCTGCCATTGATTTTGAAACTACTGTAAGGTTTTGTTCAAACTTTGGTTTGGTTATAAGTTAAAACACAGAAAAGCAAACTGATGTCACTATGACAATATCAGCCTGATAATTTTCAGCTGTGTCCTTATAATTTTAATACCTTAACTTTAGACCCTGAACCTCTCTTTCAGGCAAGTTCCACCCAATGCTACCACAAATACATCATTTAAGACCCTCCACAAACAGAGGATTGGTTCATTTCTTTTCATTTGACCAACTTAAAAAGTAAGTTATTCTTATTCTTAAGTTATTCGTATTCTCAAATTATTAGCAGTTTTCTAAATAGATATCAGCTTCCTTGCTTGATTCATTCTTTAAGGCACTCCCATATGTCTATACAACAAAAGGTCTTTGAATTCTCTGACGAGTAAATGAGAAAATGATCTGGAGAAATATTTGACCCTGTTTGGATTAAGGTCACAGAAAAATTCAATATGATATAACTCCACTGGACCAACTATCAAATATCCCAAATAATAATCCATATTCTCTGAGATTGTCCCAAAATGCATGTGGCATAGAACAGTTGACAAACCTTCTAATATCACAGACATGCAGTTGGAGCATGTGTCTTTGCCTGCTACTTTTGGCTTAAGTGGTGATTCCTGAAAAAATCCTGAGAAAATAAAGATTTCATACTAATGTGACAGCCAGTGATTTGATGGCTTTTGTGAAGAAAATGGAGTTCTGAGATTTACAACATGACATATATTGGAATTATATATGCTGTACGTCAGTGGATCCCACTGCACATGCTGTTGTGATAAATTAAATAATGAATGGTAAGTAAGGATTCCTTGGCTGAGTGGGTGTACAAACAGGGTCTGTGATGTAGACTTCGCAGTCATCATCCCAATGTCAAGATCATCTAAAGAGCCATTTTCCACCTGATTAACTGTCTTTTGTATGCCATTACATACTCAATATGAGAAGGAACAGCCATGAAAATGTCATTTGAAGGCAGTATTGCTTACTTTTTGAGTGTTGTTGCCAAAAGTAACTTTGTGCGAGATTTGTGCACAGACTCAATTATTATGGTAAGAGCCCAGAAGATTCTTCACAAAGACTTGTGTTTGTGAATCTGACAAGACTGACCTTCTTATGATCTTATTTGATTATGAAACAGCTGGATTATTTACATGTAGAGTGCCTTCAAGTAATCTGATCAACTCAACAAACACTGTGAGTATTTATGTCTCTGGTGATGAAGGCCACAAGATGATGACTGTAATAATCTGAACACTAAATGTGCTGTAAACATTAAGCACACACACAGTAGATCATAATAAAGTAGTCTTGTGATGTATTAAATTAATATTTACAAGCGAGGAATGTATCTGTGCACAGCTGCAAAATATAAAAACATAAAGACAGCTTTATCAAATAGTGATAATGAGCATCTGAGCTTTTGTTGTATGTGGTTGGAGAGCAACAGATGCCTCACTGCCAAAGGTCATCAAATGGAAGTGGATTCCATGGAAGTCATGAAGTCTCATGAAATCAGAAAAAGGCTTGTAGAGGCCAGGTGAAAACAAATACGCTGGTGAGACGACCAAAATGATCATGCTTGTTCCATTTTAGATCACATACCATCTAAGAGACTATTATACTGTATATGGCACATCATTTATCAGTGATTTCATAAACCACTGCTCTATAGCCATCCATCATGGTGCTCTTCATTGTCCCTTCCCTTAATGATTGATTTGCTTACTAATTCTGGCTGGACTGAGTTCAAACATATGTTTGTTTTCTTTTAATAGGCTCTTCTTTCAGAGACCCTGTTTGCAATTACCCCTTTGCTGGCCTTATTACCGCACTGGGCACCATTACACAAAAATTTCGAGGAGGATGAGGGAGCTGTGGTTAGCACAGACAGGAGCGCAGGCTCAGTTTGATGAGTTGCTGGCGCATACTCCTGTGCCCGATGGCTATGGCCGAGCTCGTTATAAGAGCTCAGGTTTATCATCACACTTAAGGCTCCACTTAACCAAAATTAAACAGGAAAAGCCGAATAAATGTTGCCGCTGGCTGGGGAGAGTATCTCAAAGCTTGATTGACTTGACTTTCAGCAACCTCCACATTCCTGTTATATCTAAATTAAGTTCACGTCTAAAAAGGTTCAAACAACACTGACAATGTAAGAATATACAGTCTGAAGTCTCTGCCACTTGCTTTGCTATCTCTGGGTCTTCATTATACTTTCTCTTTGACATTATAATCTAAACTTTTAGAAGAGACATGGCATAGCAAAACTACAGGGAGATAACCTGATAAACTGCAACACTGTGATGACACTAAATTCAGGAGAGATCTGCCAGATACTGGAACTACATAAAACAGGCTTCTATTCAATTAAATCGTGTTTGCCAGATTTCCATGGATATATTTGCCAACAAAAACATTGTAAATATCCTCCAGCATGTTTCCTTATATGAGATAGATTCTTGTATTATAAAAAAAGAATATAAAAAGTAAGTTGTTTGGCAGATCATTTTGGGTTTGACATGGACATGCTGCCTCTAAGAGGAACTGACATTTTCTCAAATGTAGTGGATCCAGGTTTGTTATCCCGGTCAGGTCTGAATAGTGTCTCTTGTGTTTACATTGAAACATTCTTGGCCCTTGGTCTCTGCTTCATGTTCCAGTAAGTATTATAGGTTTTAAACTCATCAGCAACAAATTACAGGTTTAATATACTGTACTGTCTAATGTTGCTTTGCGGACACAACTACGCTGGGCCACTTCAGTGACCTCTAAAAGGAAACTCCTAAATAAATGCAATCCCACTGATGACATTGTTTAGAAATAAGGCAGCGTAGGGAGCTCTGGGATGTCAGGCTCTTCACTATGCTGTAAAATCCAGAAATCAAGGATTTGTCATGCCCCAAAGGAAACCTCAACAGGCACACTGAAAATCAGCATGACCACAACGAGCTACCCACATTCCAATGGAGGGAGATCACCTGTCTGTACTCTTATTGCCTAATTTATCACAAATTCATTGCCTCTTCCAGCTCAGAGAGACTGACTATCAGGTTTAATGGAGTCTACATCTGTGAAAATTTTATTCAATTTATAAAATACTTTATTAATGGGATGCATTTGACCGTTTTTGCTATTTAGTAGCATTGAGCAGCAACAGTGCAGTGCAGAGGACCATCTCCTTTTCTTAGGCCACGGTCTTGGTCAAAAGCAATGACAGGAATATTAACTTATGTACCTGTATGTGTTTTGGGATGGGATGAAACAAAATGAAACCGTCTGAAACCCACTGAGCCACCATGCTGCTTAAATAGTGCATTCTTAAAGGGTTGGTTTGCCGAAATTATTAAAAAATAATGAATAAAACATGGTATCTAGCCACGCAGATTGTTTTGGTTTTGGGATATCTGTTTCTAAGATTTCTGCCACCACCCTGATATAGCGGACTAGGATTTCCATTGAGGAGCTCACAGTGCTGAAAAATCACATTTAGAAATTAAACATGCAAGGGTAAATATTTCAAAACGTGGGCAAATGAAACCAAAACCATCTACAAGGATAGATACCAGTAGATGTAACTGAGAAAACATGTTTCTGATGATTTGGGTGAACCAACCTTCTAATGCAACAGCCTTGTTACGTGGCCATAAATTGCTAGGTTAGGTTAAAATGCTGTCTGGAAAGGTTTTGAATAATAGAGCCATGAAGATCTAAACAGCAACACCACATCTCCAAACTATGTCACCATCCAATTTTGACCCCAATTTGTCTTTAGTTTAGAGTGTAGACAGCTGTGTGCAAAAAGGGAATTAAGCGTCTTAAAGTACCTTTTTTCATGTATTGTATAGCTTGTCCTCCATGGTCAGCAGAGATGGTGTCCTTGCTTCCCTCCCTCAAACTCGGGGCACTCTGGGAGGCCAGGCCCTTTCCATTGGTGATGTTAGCGAGCTGTGCAGCAGCATCCTGGGCCCTTTTTTTCTCCTTCTTCAACATCTTAACCAGGATACCTGTAGGCACTGAGTTAAAGACTATACTGGTCTTTACTTTGGGTAGAAAGGAGACTGAGGAGATATCTCTCACTCAATTGCAACTGCAACTCAAGAGATGAGTGATTCAGAATTTGATGGACAAGTGAACAACATTGTGAACCTGAATGCCACTAGAAATATCTTTCAGGATATGAGGACAGCCAGACTATTCTACCAAATATTTTTAAAAAATAACATTATGAAAGGTAGTGCAAAACTGACAATATACAGTAAAAGGGCAGCATCAATAGTGATTTCCTAAAGGCAGCAGGACTACATTGTTGGCTTTTAATAATGGCACAGGGCTGACATGTGCTCAGCGTCTGACCTTACAGGCTCGGGGAGATGTCATGGTCTGGGATGAATCAGTGGAGAGAAAAGGAGCCAGAGAGGCTGCGGAGACCCTGCCAAGATTCCACAAAATCTTCTCCCACTGATGAGGTTGTATGTATGTGTTTGTCTACTTGAGTCCAAGTGTAGATGTGTCCGTATGTCTGGTTGCTCTTGTGTGAGTGTGACAGAGAGTAATTGAGTGGCTACATGAGGAGGCTGAAAGGCAAGAACTGCCGCTTAGATCCTGTTCACACTTTTACTGCCATGACACGTTCCACTTCTCCATATGCAATGTCTCTATGCATTAGGACAATTTACTATAATCACTTCCTTTGCTCCACGTACTGCACTTTGCTTCCAACATTGCAGTACTATTCTGTATTTGATCATCTGCCTCCTACTCAAACTGCTTTCAGCTGGCCTCACATATTTAAAAAAAAAAAAAAAAAAAAGCAGAGCATACAGAAATACAGCAGAGCATAGATTCGTTCGACGCTTTCTAATTTGATTATCAAATTGACACCTGGTTGCTACGCTTCAGCACACCACTTGTAGGATTGTAGAGTGACAGGAGCTCATTGATGTTACCACTACTGGTGAGAAAGTAGATGATTTTTTGCTGATTGAGGGAAAACTGTAATTGTATGAACTAGTATTGCATGGGAAACCTGTGTAAAGAAAAACATGATCAAGACATTTTACAGTCAGTTGCCAAGATTGCTTTTACGATTGTAAACAGAAAGCGAGACATCAAAGCTTGTCATGGGGTAGCAGGTGAAAAGCTAAAGCTTTCCTAAGTTATTCCTCTAGTAAGTGTGCTTCCAACCTTTAGTTTTGATCTTTGTATACATTACCTGTATGAATAAAACATTACAGTCTCATGAAATATTCATTCAGCTCCTGCCCTATCTGCCTGCTTTTCCACTATGAATGGAAGTGTGTTTGATGGCCTACTAACAACCCATAATTTAGAGTCAACACATTAGTCTGTTCCTCAAGCATGTTCCTACCATGAGATTAGCAGACGTCTAGCTGTGGCCAGACTGAAACTGTGGTGGTCAGCAGATAATTTAGGATGTTCAAAGAAAAAAAAAAAGTCAGAATGTCATTATTTTGGATGATGAATGGCTGTATTTTTGAAGGAGCTAGATAAGCTAATTTATATTCCTGTCAGGCAATACAAAGGGTATGTCAGGGGGAACAATAACATGAAGGAACCACATCTCCAATTACAGTTTCCAATGAAACCAACCATGCAGTCCTCTAAAAACTGCCAAAATCTAAACCCGACACAATTCCAAATGACCTATAGAAGCCAACTTTTACAGAGAAATATGACTGTTTCTGTGGGTCCTATGTCATTGTTTCACACAAGTCACTACTTCAGACTGTTGTTCACCAGGTTTTTCCATTATTGAGATCTCTGGCATCTGATATCTTCATTTATGCTGAACACCATCATAGACTTCTAGTATATGATGAAAATTTCTCTTGGGGGTTGCACGACAGATCTGTGGGCTGCTTCACATGCCATGCGCTCAAAATGCTGTGGTCGAACTCAGCTCATGATGTGCATTCAATCTCTCCTTCTCATCTTTCTTGTCACTCTCTATTATGCTGTCCAATAAAGCAGACATCACAGGAAATAAAGAAAATGCCTTTAAAATTACCACAGCTGGCAAAGGTGCAATGCCAATCTCAGTGGTGCCACAAACTGCTCCAATTTCAAGTTACAAAAATTAAACAAAGAACTTTTTGTCCTCCTTTTAAGATGCTAGATTACAATTGCAGTATCGGAGGAAGGTTTGAGCAAGATGGGTACCTAGAACAGACAGACACTATTATTCTATTTTTGGAGTGAAGCCACTAATAGCAAATCTACTAATGTCTTCTAATCAAAGGAATCTGAACCAGCATCTTCTGGTAAAGGCTTCCGGTCTCTATTCATTACCATGTTTTTCCCCGCACTGATGTGTGCCGATCAGTCAGTGCCAGTCTGACCATCTGTGTTTCCAACACTTTGGCTCAGAGCATGAAGTCTTGACAACCACCAAGACTGTTCTCCCAAGACAAACAACATCAGTCTTTTCAGCAAAATGCCCAATAATAATATATATTTATGTTCAAGTGACAAGGCCTTCTCACAGCTGTATGAATTCTGAATCTTGTCCTTCATGAGAAAAGGAAGAAAGAGTTTAACATTGTTATGGAGCCACAAAGTCCGCATAGGGAGGAGGTCGGGGTTGAGACCACTGTTTGTCCCTGTTCCCTTCAGAAAGACAACGTTGGTTTCTTTTAACCATGGCCATGATGGTACCCCAACCTCTACTAGGTAAATATTTAAACCTAAAACACAATCTTTACCTTTCCCTAAACAAATTGTTTTTGGGCCTAAACCAAACCAATCCTTGACCATAATGGTGCAAGAACAGCAAATGCCTTTAGTTTAGTTCAACAGTGATTTGGAACAGTTTTGGAAGGTACAGAGATGAATGATGTCTTGCCGATAGGAGCGTCATTTTTTGAACCCTTGACCTTTTGTCTATAGCCACTATCAGCTCAAAATTTCCTCTTAAAAAGTAATCCATTACAGAATATTTTATCATGCACCGGCTGGATTAACATGAAGTTGGGAATGTATTCCTGTCCTCCAGAGGTGAAATCCTAATGTTTCTGGTAAACCCCCTTTGCCACCCTAAGGTCAAGATATCAGCTTTGCCTATGTGATAGTCTGACAGATTTCCATGACATTTGCTGAACACATTCACACTGCTGAGTGGATGAACCCTCATAATTTTAATGACCCCATGATCTTTTCTCTAGCGACACACTCAGGACTAACTGAACAATTTGTACAGTAGCCTCTTTACTGATAAGGCTCCAAGAATAGCAAAAAATATCTGTTTCTAATTTACATTCGTATTTTGGGGTGTAATGAACAATTCAGGCATTCAAATATTAACTTGGATAATAAGAGTGCCCATGCTATTTATATGATGATTTACAAAGTGATTACATATGTTGTACCTCCTCTAAGATGCACTAAAGCATTAAACAATTGTGCATCCAGCCTCTTTGGAGCTTTGAAATCAAATTTGCAATTCTCTGATGCAGCTTGTGTTGACACTTGAAGTGACCACTATTACAGCTCTGGGAACAGAAAATAATACTCAGACATGTGTGCCATATCTTATAGTCTTCCACTCTGGCTCTCCATGAGGCTGAGCTTGACAATACGCACACATTAAACAGACCCTGACAAGGACATGAGACCTGTAATAAGTGACCTCTGATCAGCATCGGCACTGGGCTTTACAGAGGTGATCAAAGGACACATAAAAATAGCTAAAACAGATGACAGAAATGCATGAACAAATGAATTGACTAATCAATGTCAATGATGCCCCTTCCCCCCAAAAAAACAACATTTTTTTGTGAATGACTTCACATTTGTATGCTCTATAATGTTTCCAATGATAAAATACCACAGTTGGTTTGGATACTTCACAAATTAGAGTTCAGGGTCAGTTAATGAAGCTTTGGCAAAATTTCAAGATGGAAAATCACGTCCCTCGTCTTCCTCCTTTATTTCACTATGGGTGAACATTGCTATTTCCTCCTGTTATATTTCTCTCTGTCACATCCACTTTCCCACACTGTTAAAAATCCCTTCATTCACAATTCTGACCATCACCAATGATCTTTCTGCCCCTATTTCTCAAGCCAATCAGTCCCCAGATGCCATTCTTTAAATATCACTGCAATTCTGCCATTTTGTCTTTCAGACCTACTATTGTGCAACCCACCTCCTCCCCATCACCACCATGACCTCCATGATATCCAGGGAGACTTGTCCAAAGGTCATCAACAACCTGCTGGCTCTATACTCCACCACCAACAGCATCTAGACTCCAGGGGGATCCTGTTTATCTCCTATCTTCAAAAGGGCCTACGCTTTATGCAGATGCTTCACACTCTAAAATCTTTCTGTCGCTATCAATTAATATTGTTATACACTTCCGATTCATCTCTCCTTATTGGACTTACACAATGTGCAGTGTAGGGTGATATGAAACAAGACATATCACCCACATATCACCCTGCACTGCACATATTAAATATTTATCTGCAATTTTCTGTAGTGGTCCCACTAACATTTATTGCTTAAGTGTACTGAAGTAGCATCACATGAGATGGTCAAGCAACATTTGAGTTAAAAAAAAAAAAAGGGTATAAATGCAGCTGCAAGAACAATACTTTCCACTCATATCTTGGGATGTTTGATTTGAGAACAAGCTTATTTTCATTTGAATTATAACCATTCTAATTATGTATTAATTCTCTCTGCTCTTTCATCTATCTCTGCAGATGCCTGTAAACATATTGTCTCATCCATATGTTTATGTAGGATTAGCATCCAAGGCTGACAGTCCATCAGCGCCACGACGTCTTTCGGAGCACACACCGTAAACACACCTGTTACCTGCCCAGCATGGTGCTGTTAAACCGGAAACAGCGGCTACGCCTTATTTTTATGCAGTCTATGATCCGTCCGTGGCCAATCCAGCCAAAAAATCTAAATGGTAGCTGCTGTCCACCAGACACCAAACATGCCAGTGCTGTCAATGCTTGTGTAAACAGAGCACTAGGTGAGTCCCTATATCTAACTTTTAAAAAATGTATCCCCTCCCTAGTTCAAATCATTTAAAACAAAATGATTTAGGTATGTGTTTAGTCAACCTTTGGAAACACTACATTTTAACATGTTTAGTCTGTAAAAAGACCCATTTGGGCCATTTCCATATATGCAAAAGAAGTTTGCAGCTGGACGCAAACCTAAGTTGATTTAAAGGTGAAAAGTTTTCAAAAAACCTAGTCTGGATGAGCTACACAGCTCACTCACAAAGTAACAATCGAGTGACTGAAAACTAGCAAACAATGAAACCTCGAGTTCTGCATTGATTGTCCCACTAGGTAAAACATCTGTATAGTCATGACCACCATAATTGGACCAGTAATGATGATTAGCTTGTTCAGTCCCAGAGATATTCAAATGCAACTTTCCGATCGTGACAGTTCACAAGGGCTTAAAGCATTAAATGTGTTGGAATGTTGGAGTAGAATTCACAGAACAACCCAAAGCAAGGTTCCCATGCTTACTAACCTATTTTATCCCCAGCCTTTCCCGACCAATAAAGCAGAAAATGTCAACCTGCTCGTGAAACTACATGAAAGCAGCGGAATACCAAAGTCATTAGGATCTACTGTCTGGGAGCCACAAATGTCTGTATCAAATTTTATCTAGTGGATGTCCATATATTTCTCTGGCTGACCAAAACTGCCAACTCTATTACCTCTATAGAGATGAGATTTTCTTAAAAAATAATATCCCTAACACAGTACATAAACTACTACAACTATAAGCACCAGAGGGTTTTTTTGAACTCGAGGAAGAGGAGGAGACTAGTGTCGTTGAGCAATACATTTTATGGCATTATTTTGATTGTGGGGAAATCTGAATCATACTGAACAATGGCCAGAGTTGTTAAGGGAATCCAGGAAACCTTTGCCAGTGCAGTAAACATAATGTTAACGCCTGCACCTTATCACTATTGCAATTATGATTTAGTATTAGCCAAATCCGTCTTGGATACATTCACCAGCACAAGTGAGCCAAGAGAAAATAAAACTGAATACTCTGCTAGTTGTGAGCACTACTTTTCATCTTTTGTACCTTAAAATTGAGTTTTTTCCACTTTATGACCCTGGGTCACTGCCATCAAACCACTGTATATCCCTGTTCCACTTCAATTGGAAAATTAAATTAATTAACAGCTTACTGTTGTCAAGCCTCTTTATGGTACATGCACATGCAATGAGATATAAAAAATGTTCCTGTGGTAAGTTTTAATAACTCAAATACTATGAAATCCAAATCCTACGCCACAATTTGCAAGTGCTTGTTGTCTCAGGTACTCAACAGTATGAGGATATACAATAAGTTGGATGGTTAGTTTGGCTGTGTTCATGCCACTGTATGTTCGATCTGTTTGTATGCTAACCTGCATCATGTGGAATTTTGCCTGAGAAAAACAAATAAATAAAAAAACAACACAAATCTAAATCAAATTATTTTTACTTCAAAGTTGCGCTATGGAAGCTCATGTTTGATGTTCCAAATGGCATTGGAACTGAAACATCTGAGTGTCAATACCCAGATATCATGTGGGTAAAATGTGCAAGACAGAGTTCACTACTAAACAGTAACCTGCTACCAAATTAATGTTTTCACAACATGTTTGCTTATCATAGTGTTAACCTTTCAGGCTCAATTTTCTAACTTCCTATGGGTGAAAAAGTGGTCAAATGCAGTTGAATGTCATAATTAGAAGGGATGGGATACATTTCTCCATCATAGCTCCACTTTGAAATTTACTGTAGATTGATAGGACAGAAGCATTTTTCCCACAAAACAAATGCTTGTGCTCTGTTACTCTTAAAAGGCAGCAGTGTTTGATTGTTTTGTTCTCCTTGTTGCTCTATCATCACGCTAGTGGTGGATGTGTCATCACTCTAGCAGAGTCAGCTAAGCGTTACCAGGTGCCCCACTCCCATGTAGAGTCACCCATGCATGGTAGCACACAGGGGCAGTGGGTAGGGATACACCCTTTTGTTTTATAGGGAATTCTCTCATAATTAAGCCTGTGAGGACTCAGTGTCAGTCTGGGAACAGTGGGGCTGTAGAAAAGGAATCCATGGCTCCCAGTAACTGTTTTAGCAGGGTAGCCTTGAGGAGGTGGGGCAGTTACACAGACATGGAAAGCACGGTGATTAGCTAGCGGATACAAGATTAAGTTGTAGAGATGGTCTGAATCTAGATAGTTATGGGCTCTAGCTGGAAATGATGTCACCCCTACAGGGTTGATCTACCCAAACTATAGTGTTACATGCTGCAGACAGACCACCCTGACTGAGGGATTGACAGTTTAGGCTACTGTAACATTATATACAAACTTCACAATGAAAGAACATGAAGGCAACATGGTTGGCAAAGCATGTGCATGACTGGCCAAAACATGTGAAAACCTGTCTATGTCATTTTGAGAGGTAAAATCTAAAGGATTTCACATTACACGTTAGGGATGTAACAATACACTCAACTCACGATTCGATACAATTCACGACATGATTTTCTCACGATTTTTAACAAAATGAGGTTGAATACAAATTATGACTGAAAAAGATTGCTTTATTCATCAGACAAATCTACAAAATATATTATATCTTATCTTTATCATATTAAAGAGGAAGGGTATAAACTATGCAAAACAAAGCATACTTCATTTTCTTTGTAAAAGTGAAACTGAAAATATATTGAAATAAATGGAATTTAAAACAAATCCCAAATCAAATAAACAAATGAATAATACAAACAAAGGAAATCTCTTCAAATGAACAAACTAAGGCTTGGCCCGTGTTCCTAGCTTGGAATTTACATACTTTTTAAAGGAATATCAGCACATCTACATTTTCAGGCAGAAGCTGAGATCTGTGGACATTCACAATGTTTTCAGAACTCGCCATTTCCCACTCACTGGTGATCACATGGGTTGTGATTATAAGATAACTCTGGGTAGCTCTGGAGGTCCAGCTGTCTGTAGTAATTGCTATCTGCCTCTCTGAGGGTCTGAACCACCTTTGATTTTGTTTCCTTGTAAAGCGCTGGCATTACAAACTGACTAAAGTGCGGGTATGATGGAATGCAGTATTTGGGCTCCAATGTGTTGACCAATAGCCAAAATCCCACGCAAAACGGCCTCATATCTCTTGCCATGAACACATCAATGCACCTCACAATCTTTTTGGGTTGCAAATCCGCTTGTCAGCATGGTTTGGCCTTTTAGTAATTCTTTTCGCTCAGGCAGTGGTGACCAGAGCTTCTCACTATGGTGCTGTTTTACATGCTGCATCATGTTAGTAGTGCTATTTGGGTAGTTCATCGTTCTCTCACAATATTTGCACACTGTTTTTGTCTTGTCTGTTATCTTCTCACATTTTTCATTTTCTGACTAAAGGAAACTAAAATGCTGCAAATTCAAAAGTAGATAGTGCGCTGCTGTTTAAAAAGAGCATCGCAATTATCGTTAACATTTTTCATCTCACCAAATTGAATCATCACATATTTGTATCGCAAATTTACTATCTCACGAAGTATCGTTACATTCCTATTACACATACTTGGTCCAAGAAATACTACGGTCAAATATCTGCATGATAATATTCTATTTATTTTGGAGAGCTGAGGTTTTGTGGCTAAATAATCAAGAAGCCATCTCAATTTTCCAACTAATGTGCTGTGATCTAATGACAAGCCGCAACAAGATGGGTTGAGGGAAGAATAATCCCATAAAGCCATTAGAAATATCATATTCAAGCTCAAATACCATAATTATGATTAATAGTAATTATGATTAACTGCAGTCATTAGATGAAGATATATCTGAGCATACACATTAAAACAACATTGCATGTGTATTTTGGGGGACTGGTGATGAATGCAAGACTACTTACATTTCATAATTCATGTGTTTGCAGAGGCTCTGTAATCCAATCCTGCAATAACAGAGGCAGGTTTACTTTAGGATGAATAGCTTTCTGCTAATGAAGATTTTACTATCAACAGTATCTGTGATTAAACTGTGAGGCTGGACGCAGACACAATTTTAAGTTTGTGTTGAAACCTACCTTACTCAATTTGTTTTGGGGGATTTCTCCTATTTTATCCCACTTTGGAATGCCAGTTCCCTATGATCTGCCATCCTTGTCTCTGTTAACTCCATTGTTCATCTGGGGAGGATATAGACTGCAGTACGCTTCCTCTTTGATACACTGTGTGCCATGGAGTCATCGGTGCAGTGAAAAGGACCAGAATACATGTCGCCTTAAATTCATAGCAATAAGCCCAAGGTACTGCTACAGGGAATCAAATCAAGGGTCTCTGTGGAGGTGGACAGGAACTTTATTCCTACACCACCTGTGCACCCAGCGGTACACTATATTGTGCTACACAAAAGACAATAAGTTAGGTGTGAACCAACCCAGAACAGAACAGGTTTAGCAAACAGGATCAGGTGAAGCTGTTCTGTAAATAACATTGTCGACAATGTTTTGTCACACTGTCGGTCTAAGTATTGGGGTATTGGGTATTTGGGATGTTTGACCCATCACCTTATCAAAAATGTAGAGCTGCAACAATGAATTGATCAATTATTATATAACATTGCATTTTTGGTAAGGTGATGATTAGTAAGGAATGCTTAATTGATTAAGTGTTGTAGCCAAGACAAATCAATACATTTGAAGACATCACCATGTGCTCTAGTATATTGTGGTCAACATTTTTCATTCATCTGATGTTTTATAGACCATACAAGAATGCCATGAAAGTAGTGGCATTTAAATCCTCTCTGTTTGCTACAGTATACAGTATGTGTTTGCTGTAGAGCTAATATATGAGCATCCAGAGAAATGGTTGGGGACTCTAGCACTATCTTAGACAAGCACTTCTAATTTTATGTATTAATGTATCTAAACCTTACAGACTTGTTCAGGGGAATGATAAAACTGTCATTAAGTTTAACAACAGTAATGTCAGTTCTGTGGCAGGAATCTCTCTTCCCACTAGACAAACAGAAAGTGAGCCAGACTGTTTATGTTTTTTTAGCCTTTAGCCAATAACAGACTTATTCTTTTTGTTAAGTAAGGTGTGAATCTATAAACCATAGAAAAAACATTTTATTTGGTTTAGAAAAGGGTGAATGACCTACAGTTATATAACCTAATGTACACTAAAGCACGCAGACACAGAGTGTGTGACACATGTTTATTATCTCATATTGTCCAATTTAACTTCTAGACTAAACTCACAAAAACTCAATATAGTCTTTTAATTTATCTACTAAAGGAAAGAATCTCTGTCTGTGCGTCTGTGTGTCCTTTGCAAATCTCTTGAACCGTTTGTCCGATTGACTCCACACTTGGCAGGTATATGGTTGGGGAACAAAGGGAGTGCAGTGTCAAATTTGGTGGAATTTGGACACACGGCATGATTTATATTAATAAACTTAAACTCTGAATAAACAAGCGATCAGACGCTGTGCTTTGCAGCGGCGTGGTGGGGCTTATGGTGTCTGCGATTGCACTTCATGATCAGAGCTGTACAACCCTGTCATGAGAGAGACGAGGGGACGACATCTCTCTTCGTTTGATAATGTTAAAAGTTAGGCTTTGTTGTAGGTTTCCTGACTCATTTTAAAAAACACAAGAGAAAAGAGAGAGAGGGCGAGTGAATTCAGCGCACAGGAGGAAAAAACAGGCGGAGGCAGTAAAACTACCCAATAAGAGCGCAGATATGTTTGATTGGTAGCAGAATCAACCAATGGAAGGCTGTAAATTGCTTCTACGGTTCAACCTCAGTTTAGTCTCACTGGTGAAATCTCTGTCTGGATTAAAACCATTTAATTAATGAAATCCTTATTGTTTTAATTAATACGTTTGTCAGTTGATACATATATATATATGTATATATGTGGTTCTTGAGAAATAATAAGCAATCAGCCCGCTCTGAACAGGCATGTTTCGAAAGGGCACTGCACTAGTTGGAGCTAAATTCATTTGGCTTCACCATGTCAAAGGATACTGATCTCGTTATCACGTTGCGTCAGCATCTCCTTTAATTTGGTCACTTCTGCTGCACTGCGGTGATTATCTTGAATTTCTCCTTCCTTCACTATTACTGCTGGTGACGCCTGTCCATCACTGCACCTGTTTCCTCTACCCTGCTTGTCCAGGATCATTATCTGTATAAAAAACAAGAAAAGAAATATTGTTGAGTTGCAAAAAACATTTCATTTTTTTTCCAGATAGAAAATCTGGATGTCCAAACTGACTGCTGAGGATTGCATTCAGTCAAATGATGTATTTACAGTAAGTGGCGTGTAGTTACTGTATATGCTTTAAAACAGGATGTAAAAAAATGACATCTCCATGACAACAGTAGAAGTTGTTTTGAGCTGATAAAGGTTTTATGGGAGAAAGCGGCCTACTTCCCTCATTCTGCTGTTCAGAAATACATCCGCAGTATAAACAACCATCTAATTGCCATGAATGTAAACAAGCTGGAAAATACATTGTGGTATTATCCTGGAAAGTGATGCTCCTCTAAATTCCATGATATTCCCTGAACATTACTTAAGTTCCCTCCTTTTCCCTGTCTGCAATATAACTCTAAAATTTCAATGATATTCCAGCTCTACAAACAGGTGGGAAACATGTTAAAGGATTGGAGTTTTTCCCACATGGAGAAGATACAATAGAAGAGAAAAGTACAGAAGAGGGTTGAGTCTGGTCCTAGAAAGTTTTCGGGATACATATGGAGGCACGCTGAAGACGATACTTGAGGTTTGTAAAATAACCTTTCTATTCCATGTCATCACTGGAGAGTGTGAGAACATATAGTGCTGGTCACACAGTGTATCTAAGGCTGCAGACATGCAGGACAAGCAGAGAGTTGAGCATGAAAGAGCTAGCCACCAAAAAGAACAAAGAAAGAAAGAAATTAAATTCAAACCAGATCTAAATTGCTACAGAATCACTGGAGTGTGACTGGGGTGATGCTCAGAGGAATGTAAACTGAACAGGAGATAGAGTTTGCGGATCATAACAAACTGAAGGAGAGATAAACAGACATTCAAGTGGGATCTGGAACTGCTTCTAGTGGCTGCTCCAACTCCAACCGAACGAGAGCCCAGGAACAGAGGGAGCGCTGCAGTGTTTTCCCTGCGCTCATTTAGCCGCAGTGGGTCACCGGCTGCTGTTTGAGAAATGTTCAATAAGTTCTATAACCATTCTTTCTCCAAAACAACATTTTTAAGAATAAGTGTTTTCTCCAAACATTTGTAAACAACATACAATTGCAAACTTTTTTGCACGGCAGTCGCCATGACAAATTGTCAGTTGATTGGGTACAGACCCAAAACTAAAATGATGTCCAAACACCACAATTATATAAAAAAAATACAGGAAACACAAACTTGACTTAATTGCAATAACTCATCCAGGTGGTTACTTCAGTCTAAGTATCATTTCCCAAATACAAACAAAATAAAATTCTTTACTGACCAAGAAAAAAATGATCTTTTTAATATAACACAGTGTTTGCTATTTTGTCTAAACTTTGTGTTTTATCATGATGGGAACATGAAAATATTAATACTAACAGAGTAATAACAGATTACTACACAGGCTTAATTTAAGAATTTTGTATATATTATGCCTGACACTAGAGATTTTTTTACATTATTGATTCATCTATCTATTATTTTCTCAAATAACCGATCAATCGCTTTATCTGTAAAATGTCAGTAAATTGTGAAAAAGATATTCAATTTATAATAATACGAGACAAGCAGCAAATTCTCATGTTTGACAAACTGGAACCAGAAAAGGTTTGGAGCAAAATTTACTTGACTGAAAAATTGATTTTCAAAATCACCATTTTCCATTCATCAACTAATCAATCAATCAACTCATTATTTCAGGCCTGATTTGTGTTACCATTTTATTGCAGAGAAACTGCATTGACATACTGGAGAAAAAAAGAGTGCAGTCCTTTGTGTTATGTCTAGGTATGTCTTGTCTTAGTCTTTTAGCTGCCATGCAAACACAAACACACATATTAATGACTGCGTGTCAACATCACACCTTCCATCTAATTAGATGGCAAATACTTGGAAAACACCAAACGTCTAGACTTAAAGGGAAACCCTATTTTCCCATCATTTTGAGTCTAAGTGACTAATGGGGACAAAATTTTTTGAAATTGGTCCAGCATTGAGCGAGAGCGCCGGCCAGCAGCCATGACACAGGTTGTAATGTAATCCTTGGGGGCAATTGCGCACTGTCAAAGTATGTTAACTAAAACTGCTTGTTTTTGCCACTGACAGAATCAGATTATTATTATAAATGCCTGACAACGAAAGTAAACACATAAACTAGCCGTCCGTAGCAGCATTATGGCTAACTTTTTAGTTTCCTTACAATCCAACCACAGTGAGTCAGCCTCATACTGCACGTGTAAACAAACCGACATGCACGGATGAAGATGTGGGTGACTTACATACTGTAATTTTCACACAGTTATGTGTTGAAATCTTACCGTGTGACACTACGTTTGGTCCAGCGAGCCACGTTTTTTTCATCCAGTTGATTCTGTGGAGATGAAACAGTCTCCAGGACAATAACGTTTTATAAACGCTGTAAATCCGTTTGCAGCAATAGATCAGACCCTGCAGAAAAAGCTGCTACATGCGGCTAGTTCCTGTGTTTACTTTCATTGTCAGACCCTTATAATAACAGTCTGAGCCTGTCAGTGGCGAAAACAAGCACTTTTAGTGGACGTACATTGACGGGCACAATTGCCCCCAAGGATTACATTGCAGCCTGTTTCGTGTCTGAGGCTGAAGCGCTCTTGCTCAATACTGGAACAAATTCAAAACTTTTTGTCACCATTAGTCACTTAGACACAAAATGATGGGAAAATAGAGTCCAGGTTGAAAAATATCGCATTTTCCCTTTAAGTCAGTCTGTGGGAAAATCAACTGTTGTGGATAAAACTCATCATCGTTGGAACTTTCACTTTCTAGCCAAGCTAAAGTCAGACATCAAAATGTCTTTGAGATTTTGTGAAGATAAAAATGTGTAGTCACTGATTGTTAATGACTAGAATTAACTGGGAATAAGATTTCCAGTTGGACTGAGGTTAGACATGAGGATAGGATCAGCTAAGATAAGATAGGGTCATCAGCTTTTTTCTGAGAAAATAAGGTGATAAAATTCTATCAATGCAGTTGGATGTGAAAGTAACAATCTACAATACCAACAGGTATTAACCATCTTCAGAACAAAAAACAAGAAACTTTGGTTAATTCAAAAGCAATGTAATCTCCCAGGAAAGGTCGGTAAGGGAAGCTATTTAGAGAAAATGATCGGTCAGTGGGTTTATTTTTTTGTCTTCCAGTCACTGTTATAGTAACCAGATAAAACCAGGCACTTACTCACAGAAATATAACTTGATTTGAAATGAACTCGAGCGACCTGAGCTGATAATATCAATATGTTGTCAGACATGCAGCAGATGTTCGCATTGGTGATGGATCTTGTCATGCGAAGGAGAAGGAAAAACAAATAACAGAAATGCCTGCTGGATAGAGAGAACAGACATACACAGACGGGTGACAAATTAAAGGAAAAACCAACATGAAGTGTCTTAGTAAGGTGTTGGGCCACCAGATGCTGCCAGAACAGCTGCGATGCGTCTTGAATTTGAACTTTAAGAAACATGTTAAAAAATGGTGAAAACCATAAAGTACAATTTAGCAAATTTCAGACATATTAGAAACTGTCTCTCTTTGGATGCAGCCAAGATATTTATGCATGTTATGATTTTTCCCCATATGTCTTATTGCATCACATGTTGGGGGCAGGCTGGAGAAACAGCCATCAGATCTCTTGAGTCCTTATATAAACAAACTCTTAAAAACTCTGGACAAAAAGCCAATGCATTTCCATCACTGTAGGGTGACCCTTAACTGAGAATTTTAGATTATTTTCAAATCTGTGCCTAGTTTCTAAAATTTTAAATGGCCCTTCCTCCACTTCGTGACTTTGTGTATACCCAATCAATAAGTTCTGTTAGATCCTCCAGAATATCCTCTATATGAAATGGTACCATACCATTTCATTGGACTGCATTTGGGCAGGCGGCTTTCTCTGTAAAGGCCACAACTCAGTCAACAGCCTTATCTGATGACATGAAGAGCTGCAGTTCCATCATTACATTTAAAACCAAATTAAAAAGTCTGCTAAAAGCTACTCAGCTCTGTAACCACTGACTCTAAATTTTATCTCATGGTCTTCTCATGAACACAAATAATCTTGCTTTTAATTTGACAATCATACATTAGTCATTTCTAGTTGACATTGTGGGTGTATGTGATGTGATATTGTGTTTAGCTTTGTATCTTGTATTAGGTGTCTTGTGTGTTTTTTGCTTTGTACTGTTTGTTATTGTGCTGTTATATGTTTTAATTGTGACCTGCCAGAGGCCATAGCATATGATTCACATCATTTTCATACTCATCAAACCATTCAGTGACTCCTCGTGTCCTGTGAATTGGGGCATTGTCATCCTGGAAGAGACTACTCCCATCAGGATTGAAATGTGTCATCATAGGATAAAGGTAATGACTCAGAACAACTTTGTATTGATTAGCAGTGACCCTTCCCCCTAAGGGGGCAAGTGGACCCAAACTATGCTAGCAAAATGCCCCCCATAGCATAACAGAGCCACCAGATCCCCTCACTGTAGGGGTCAAGCATTCAGACCTGTACTAGTTTTTCCTTTAATTTGTCATCCGTCTGTATATACAGAGAGACATGCCTGTAGATACTGTACAGATAGAGACCAATGTGAATACATTACCTTCAGCAGGGAGAAACAGTGCTGGATTTTTCTCATGTCTGGTCCCAATGACAGTGTCACCTCTGGATCAGGGTCATCCAGAAAGGCCTTGACTAACTCTTCCAACCTAATCACACACAAAAACACAAACACACACACACACACGCACACACAAACAGACCTAATAACTTACCAAAACTTGAACCAATGCCACATTCCATGTTACAGTCCATCTCCATCACACTCAGCACTGGCTCAACAGGCACTCAAACAGTTAAGATCTATATTTGAGGAGTGCTTCTAATGTTTAAAATGTGGGTCTGGTCAAAGAAAACTATTTACTTAAACGTGTGTTCCAGCTCCACTGGGCCGGCCTGTTGATAAACTATCACTAGATGATAGTCCAAACATTGGTTCTTCAAGCTCTGGAAGCGGCCACTGGAAAAGACCAGGAGGCAAGCGTCCAGACGGATCCAATGTAGGCACGACAACGTGCTGTCTTCATTTTCCACTGTAACGTCTTCAGTGTAGAAACACGCTAGGTTTACATGACGAAGGACTTAAAACAAACGCAGCGGTCTTGTTTCAGGGCCCTGCGAGACATCAGTGGTTTTGTGATACAAACTTTGATTTTGGAGAATGCCCTTCAATGCCATGTACAATATTTTGTAAGAGAAAAAAACATAATCTTTCAAACACCAGAATTTGATCATTTCCAAACAGTTGTTCCAAGGTGTGTGGCGATGTTATGTCGCAAATGAACAAGCTAATATTGTACTTAGAAAAAAATACTAAAATTGACTTCAGCTGAACTGAGATTGATACTGACACTACAATGCAGTGAGGGCAGCAGAACAACAGAATTCTGGAAAGACAAAAATTTGTATGCCTGAAGATATATGTGCATCTGCACAGACAAATAAGCCAGGACATGTGCCATCACTCAACACTGGAGATGAGTCAAAGCATAAACCGGAGAGGAAACGGCAACAAAAAAGTCAGCGTGTCCAGTGAATGTGGTCACAACAGACATCATTAAAGGTTCCCAGTGTGAGTTTGACCACAAACTGGGGGAAATCAAGGATAATCACCCGGGTAGAGGGGAAATAATAAAAAGGCGGACTGTGGGGGCCAAGGAGCGGTAAATACATCAGCACTGGAGCGGCGATGTGCCAAGTCCTGGATGGAACCTCTGGCCTGAACTCTGGCCCTGACTGGCTGGGTCCCTCTGCCATTTGAGCATAGCAGCAGAAATAAAGCAGTGCTGGCTGGAGCAGAGTCCTGGGAAACTGCATTAGATCTGGTTAAGCCTCAGTGAATGAGGCTTCAACTCAGCAAGGATGCATAACCAACAGCATAAGTTATGTAGGCACTTTTCAGCAAACCCCAAATACATATAAATCATGAAACATATTTGTTCAAGAATCTCCGGGTTATTAGCATTACAAATACAAATTAGTGTCCAGAAAAAAGTCTGAGGCACACTGTAAATATCTTAGAGGGCTGACAAGGTCAGCGCAGCAGTATTCCCATCCTCCCTGTCCTGAGATGACTGGCTCAGCAAGGTCACATCATTTTACACACATAAAGTACATACTGTACAACCAGTGACCCTCTGCTGTGAGCTCCTCTAGAGCATTTACTCAGGACTTTCAGTGAGTTTGTTGCCTTCTGTCATCTGTAAATCTGGAGAAAGCATCAAAAGCCATAATATCTATGTTACATGGGGGAAATGACTGATTAGAAGAGATGAAGAATCAAGGAACACAAGGAGACATACTTCTGGATCTCCTCCACAGTTAGCTTGTCATCTCTCTGCTCTCCTGTCACCATGGCCAGCTCTTCTTTCAGAGATTGGATCTCCCTCTTCAATCGTGCTATTAGCTGAAACACACATACAAAAAGCAGGGTAAGAGGACAACTGTATGTGCACGTACACGCATTGTAAAAATGAACACTTAAAGGCATACTATACAGGATTTGTCAGTTGCTGTTTGTAAACACGACATTCAAAGTTGGCCCCTCTTCCGCAGCTCAACGACACCAGGGCGAGTTGAGAGCGTGAGCGAGAGAGAAAGAGAGGGAACGAGAGAGAGCAGCAGTGGTCGAGCGAGCTGTATGAGTGGGTGAATGAAGAGAGTGAGCTGCGGTAGTGAGAACAAAGCAATCAATCAGAGAAATAATTGTTTGTTTGATTGATTGTTTCATGGTGGTTATGTTCTAAAGCATAAATAAACACGCCCACACCTCTGCTGTCCTGCGGGAAGGGGCTGCATTGCTGGATTTGGTGTGGATTTGGTGATGCAACAGCTGAAGCGCACAATTCATCCTGTCCGCTGTAGTTCCCCCGCTCTGCACGTTGGCGTGTGTGTTTATGTGTGTGTGTGTTTGTGTGTCTGTCTGTAGCTCAGCCCCACCCTTGGTCAAATAGACACAGAATTCCGACCTCACACCCTGCACACTGTTATTGGCTGGGGGCTACACACCCACTCCTCAAAGGTTGACGCCCAGAAATGTCCTGAACACTGCAAATAAGAAGAATATAAGAAAATACAGGCAGAGGGCAGAGTCTCTGTAGATGAATACACCGCCACACACTTCTAGTGGGTCATAAGTGATGATTGAGAGGGATTATTTTTGTATGAATCTATACATTATTTCTTAAGAAAATCTTGCATAGTATGCCTTTAAACACATTTTTAAATACAGTTCAAAACAAAGACACACACACACACACACACAAGCAACACATTCAGTCAGAGGCTATTTCGCTGCTGCCAGCCGATGAGACAATCCCTCTGAAAATGATCTTGCGGCTTATCTTGCTGATGTATTTTGAGGACAAACTTAAGTGATTCCAGACAACTGGATGCTTCAGCGAGAAAATGCAGGAAGCAAAACATAAAATAGCATTAAACAGCTACGGTGGCAAAAAAAGAACACATAAAACCTTCTGCTCCTGTCTGTCCGCACGTGTTTGGTTAAGGCCGTGCACACTGAGCCAACGGGCTGGTTGCTGTTAGTAACCGCTGTCCGCGGCTCCGGTTACTGTATATATAAAAAAAGCGAAATATCTCACCAAGCCCAGACATAGCTTCTTAAATAACTACTTAGATAGCCATCTTTGCATTAATGCTAGAATGCATATTAATGTCAAAAATGATGATCAGAGGAGAGATAATACAACAGGATTGGGATGTTGTTTTTATAAACAGCCTTAAGCATATTTCCGCTGATTAATACTGACAGCAATACATTTCTTAATATGTGTATCCAAGGTATTGCGTTCTCTACCTGCTGAACACAGATAGGCGGAATATATGACAAAAAGCTATTTAAGGCATGAAAGAAGAATCCACCGAAAACAAATGTGTCCAAGCCCCGGCCTCTGTGATGTATAACCTTTAATCTTTGGAGATAAGCGTGTGGTGCTGTGCCTAGACAGGTCAGTCTAACTGACCCTGTGTCAGTCTAGGGAGGGATTAGCAGGCGTCTACCTACCTAGCTCCCAAAGGATTAATGAGTTCAGATCATAGATGAAGTGGCATTAGATCCTGACAATAATAGCTCTTCTGATGGGACAGAGCTCTATAAAATTGATGTCTTGGCTTTGCTGTGCATTTTAATGCTCCATTGACTATGAGATATGTACAGTTTAGACTGACTGACTGATCCGCTGAACAGTTGTATGATTTACTAAAACAAGAGGTGCCAGGTTGTAAAGAAAAATGTAACTTGACATTATTTGTGTTCAGCACCTCTGAAAGCAAGCTCTCAGTTATCTACATCATTAACAGTGTTTTTCATATTTCATTCTTTGTTGTTGATGCAACAGACCTTGTCAGTGGGATTAAATCCTAAATCTCCTGGTCCACACCGGGAGCTTGAGGTTAGAGGTGAGCCCACTTGACATGTGCCCTTGTTTTGATGGTAAGCAGCATGTAAGTCCCTCATTCTGTGTTATTAGAAGCCATGTTAAGTGTAGTGTGCCATAGCTTGAATTTGACAAAATATGATTAAAAGTCACGGTTTTGAATTTCAGTCTGCTCATTCATCCTTTCATTCATTCAGTTGTTTGTGCATGCATGTTATAATTCTGCTGTCATTTCAGACCCTGCCACTCTCATCTGCCTGCCTTTCCCGCCAGTAGTATCACCTGACCTGCTTCTCCTCCCCATGCACCTGCTCACCTGTTCCCCATTCTCTTGTTAGCTCCCTAGTATATATACCGGTATGTTTCCAATTGCTCTCTGCCAGATTGTCCTTGTGCCATGTGCCTTAGCTTTCCAGCGCTCTGTTCCTTGCCTGCCTGTTTTGATCCTGATCGTGTTTTGGACCTTGCCTGTATTTTTTGGATTTTGCCTCAGCCCGACCCTTTGTACTTTGTTTGCCTGCTTGGATTTTCGTATCCCTGTTTTTTCTAAGACTTACTTTTACATCTGCCTCCTCAGTTGTGCTCTTGGGTCCCTTTTCTTAGAACTGTGACAGTACAATCTGGCCACCATGGACCAGGAGTAATGACCTGTTGGCTCTGTGAGTAATGACCTGTTGGCTCAGGCAGACACTCCTCATCGCCATGAGCAGCAACTCACCTCAGTGATGGGTAAATTACAAGATCTCTCCATTCAACGTGACCAGTTCCAGGAGTGGCTCAGCAGCTGGTCGCTCCATCTCAGCCTCAATCACCTGCTCCAGCTCCTCCCTCTCCACGCCATGCTGTTTCTCTGGAGCCTCATGTGCCTCCCCTAGAACGCCATTCCAGTGAGCCTGGCGGCTGCCAGCCTTTTTTGATTCAGTGCTCCTTGGCCTCCGAACTCCAGCCATCTACCTTCCCCACTAAACACTCTAAGGGAGCCTACTTGCTCTCTGACTGAGCTAAACTATGGGAAACCACCAAGTGGGAAAAGCAGTCATCGACACTCTCCGCTGCTAAGGCATTTTCAGCGGAATAAAGGACAGTGTTTGATCATACAGCTTTGGGCCAACAGGTGGTGAGGGGGCTACTAAACCTGCAACAGGGGGAACGACGGGTAGATGACTTCTCCATTGAATTACGGATATTATCCGCAGAAAGTAAGTGGAAGTCTCCGTCTCTGTATGATGCCTTTTACAATGGATTGTCCAAAGACCAAAGATGAACTAGCTGTTGAGAATTACTCAGCGAGCTAGATCCTCTTATTGGACTGACTATATGTATTGATAACCATTTGAGAGAGAAAGAGGGAAATATTCTAGTCCAGACCCGTCTCTCCCCGGAGGAACTCCATCAACACTGCATAGAGAATCGCTGCATGTGCGGCCAGTGTTGTGGTACTAGAGTCCTGATTTTCAGGACTTGTGACTCGATTTGGACTTGAGCACTGATGACTCAGTCTCAGACTTGGACTCGAGTATTGACTGCATTCAGACTCGGAAGTTGGAGACGAGGACTCGGACTACTTGATAAAGAAGTAAAGGTTTTTTTGTTTGTTTTTTGTTAGTTTTTAACAGGCCCTGCTTTGGCTGCAAAACCCCTTGGGGTCCCCCATTCAGGCCAGTGCTCTTGACGGGCACCTCCTCACCTCTTTCATAGGAGTCAGGTAGTCTCCAGCAAGTCAGGTAACCATAATGAGACTATGATCTCATTTGATTCATGTCCCTCAACTTCCAGTAATTCTTGGTTGCCCCTGGCTAGTTAAACACAATCCCCACACTGACTGGGCTACTAGAGTGATTTTAGGCTTGAGTGAACATTATCATGCTGTCTGCCTAAGAAATGCCCTGTCTCCTGTCCATAGTTCTCCCTCTCTTTCTGAGTTCCCAGACCCGTCTAAGGTTCTGCCTGAATACCTGGACTTGGAGGAGGTCTTCAACAGATCCTGTACCACATCTCTGCCCCCTCACCGACCCTATGACTGTGCAATAGACGTCCTCCCTGGCACCTCACCCAGTAGTGGTTGATTGTTCTCCCTGTTAGCTCTAGAGTGGCAGGCCATGGAAAAACATATCAGCAAGTCTCTGGCGGCTGGCATCATTCGTACGTCATCATTCGCAGCAGGAGCAGGGTTCTTTTTTGTGGACAAAAAGGATAAGACCCTCATCCCTGCATTGATTATGGAGGACTCAAAGACATCATGGTTACCTCGATGATAATCTAGTCCTTCCTAGATCCCCAAAGTAGCACATGGGAGAACCAGCTCTACATGAAAGCAGAAAAGTGTGAGTTTCATGTCCCGGGAGTCATGTTCTTGGGGTTTGTGCTCAAGCATTCAGATGGACCCAGCCAAGGTCCAAGCAATCACAGATTGGCCTCAGCCCAAGTACCGCAAACAACTTCAGCATTTTCTAGGATGCGCCAACTTGTACAGACACTTTATCTGGAATTAAAGTTCCGAGGCTGCCCCTTTCACAGTCCAGAGTTTCAGGAGCTCAAGCAACACTTAACCTCTTTCCCCATTCTCACTCTCCCAAATCCCTCCAGGCATGGACGCCTGGAGGGATTTTCCAATCGGGACATACCTTTAAGGTTAAAGTCCCGAAGGATGGGTCCCAGATTCATTGGCCCATTACCCATCTCCAAAGTCATTAACCCTGCAGCAGTGCGCCTGCACCTTCTGTCCATGTCTTTTAAGGATTCATCCCACCTTCCACATCTCCCACATTAAAACGGTCAAAAAAATCCCCCTGCACAGCACCCCCAGACTCCCACCTCCCACCCGGCTCAGTGATAGAAAGCCTGCATATATAGTAGCTACGACCCTGAAGAGCACTCTTAGGTCCATGCTCATAACATTCTGGACCTGGAGCTCAACTCTGAGTTCCATCGGTCCCATCCTTACCTGCCTGGTGGGACGTCGGAGGACAACCCTTGAGGGGGTGCTTCTGTCATGGTTTTGAATTTCACTCTGCTCATTTTTCCTTTCAATTCAGTTCAGTAGTTTGTGCATATATGTTCTGCTGTCATTTCAGACCCTGCCACTCCCACCTGCCTGCCTTTCCCGCCAGTAGTGTCACCTGATCTGGTCCCTTGTTAGCTCCCTACGGTCCCTTTCCAATTGCTTTCTGCCAGATTGACTTTGTGCCATGTGCCTTAGCTTTCCAGTGCTCTGTTACTTGCCTGCTTGTTTTGATCCTGATCGTGTTTTGGACCTTGCCTGTGTTTTTTGGATTGTGCCTCAGCCCGACCCTTTGTACTTTGCCTGCTTGGATTTTTGTATCCTTGTTTTTTTTCTAAGTAAAGACTCTTTACTTTTACATCTGCCTCCTGAGTCGTGCTCTTGGTTCCCTTTTCTGAGAACTGTGACATTAAATCTGAAAGAGCCCCTATCTAACAGACAGCTGATGTTGGCTGATGAGCCTAATTAAACCTACAGCTTGAGTTCTCTGCAGGAAAAAAGAGGAATTCATTCAAGAAGAGAATGGCCCTTTCTAAACTATATCTAAACAGACATGTAATTACATGTTAATGGTAGGGCAAATAGGCCAACACCAAAATCAATGGATGTTGTATGTGTTGGAAGGAAGCCAGACCAGTTGTAGTAAAAAAAATCTGCAGAAATCACACCACAAAACAACACACTAAACCACCTAAAAAAACAAGTGGCAATTGTTCTTTTTCTCACATGACCAACTTCTTTCTTCAGTATAAATTGCACTTAACTATCACCACTGGATTTGACCACACCACAAAATACTAAGTCTGCAAGACTGCTGAAAACTGTCTCAGTGGCAGAGAACAAATACAACAGAAAATGGCGACTGTGTGCCACAGTGACACCCTGACACAAAGTTGCTAGGGAGCCAAAGGTTAGAGAAAGCTAAATCAAGGTCAAAGGTCATCTAACTTGATGATCTAACTGCCACTTCTAGCAGGCACATCCTCTACCTGGAAAGTGGTAAGCAGTCCTACAAGCCAGACATTATAAACCCAAGATGCTCTTGAGAAGAAACAGACCTGCAATGTGGTTTTGGGTGGGTGCCACTTAGCTAAATGAAAATTTCACCCCTAATCCACCCCATATCATATGTTTTAACATTGGATATCATAGCTGACCATCCTTCACCAGAGCCGCTCCCAGTATCTCTTTTTTGGAACCCATGGTCTGATGTAATACTCCCAGCTGCATCCTCAAAGGCTGACCGCCAGTTGTTGGTCAGTGGAATAAGTGGCAGTTTATTTCAGATCCCTGAGCCCACACTGGTACCACAGCACCAGGGCAGGCTTCCACATACTCTGAATAAAAACTGACTCAGAACATGTGACTGGTGATGTCAGCATATCCTATGGAAACCCATGTCAGTGTAAATGGCAACAAGCAGCTTTTTTAGGTGGTGGAAGAAGCAACTTTTCAGACTCAAATTCATTCAAACTCTTTCTTATGACAAATATATTACAGAATTAACTCAGAAACATTAAGCTGATTTGTACATATAGTCCTAACTTTAAATTGAACCTCTTCTGCTCGAATACAAATTGACCATACAGTGCAGAAAACTACCCACAGTAAAAACTGTAAGCACTGCAGTATAACCACAGGTTACACCTTAAATGCATATGTACTATGTAGTATGCTACTCACAAACATGCTGCAATTATGGGGCCCCCTTTTTATATAGAAAGGAGACATGTTTTCCCACTACACCTAAACATGGGCTAGGTCTTTTATTTCCCCCAACAAAATGATAACACATGGGCTGTACTCTGTGCATGGCACCATAAGGCATTTTAGACTAAGGCGAGGAGCACTGCCCTGCACTACACCACTACACTACAGTTACAAATGTCCTTCTGCCCTAATGAATGCAAGCAGCTTAGACGAGACAGATGAGGGGACCCAGGGAGATCAATCACTCGCAGGAATTTTCACACCCGCTACCCGAACATGTCTCTCTGGTGGGCTATAAGCAGGCTTCTGTTTAACTCACAGGTATGCGCTAATCAGAGCTGTCTTCTCAAGCAACATGTTGTGTGTCTCCTTAAGTGAGGGGAAGGTCCAGGTTCACGAGGGTCACCCAGCCTCCTATTAGCCTCTGCTTAACTGCATAACAACACCTTTAGATCAACTTTTTTGACCCTTTAAGAATTACAGAGAGAAGTCTGATGGCAATGCAGCTCAACTCAAACTAAGCACACAGAGACTGTGCAGCTACTGTAAATGCTATAGTGAGGTAGTGGAAGCATCGTGGAATATGTAGATGACTGTATCTTCCAGGATCAGCATGGTCTAAATAGAGGATTAAGACCAACTTTAGTGCTCTTAGAGGAGCAAACAGAACCAACCTTATATGGTGCGGTCACTGTGGCCGACTTCATTATGATCACAGGTCATTTCAACACCTCATTCTTTACCCGTCCACAAAAGACTTGTTAAGTGTTTTGTCTGGTCTGGCTGCATGGTTTCCTGCCTTTCAGGCTTTGAATAATTGCATTTTGTAGCCTGTAGGCTACAGTATAGGACCATTAAGGCAGTGTGTGGTCTGAACGATGTACCAAACACTGACTGCAAGATTGTGAAAAGCAAACTCCAGGTTTCAAATCAATTACCACAGCCGGCAAGTCCAATAGACAGTGTGCCTTCAGATGGGGCAGGCAAAAAACGGGAGTCTGAGTGTCACTTCAAACCACAATACATGACATCATTCTAATCTGCAAACTGCACTACTGGCTTTTGCTTTTTTCTCAGTAAACCAGGGAGAGAGATAGAGAGAGAGACAGAGAGACGGGAGCAACGAACAAAACGAGAAACACACTAAAGAGCCATAAACGGAGACAAGAAGTTTGCCCACGGGGTTTGGGTTTGCCTGGAGCTGTAACTGTGCCGGACCCAATTGGGAGCAGCCAGACACTGTCACAATTACTGGGCCGGCCGCAGACTCTCTTAAAAATACCTTTGTAGGGTTTGCAAGTGGCCAGCCAAGTCTCAGTAGCAGTAATACAGTAGCAGTTGATCCCGAGGCAGATCTGGGTGGGAGAAGAGGAAGCTGTGATGACTCACTACTGTATATCCCCCAAGCGGCCTTTTCAACAACTACCAGGTCTGCTTCCTGGCACATTACATTAAGGGAAGGTGAGGCAAGTATTCTACAGGGAGAAAGTGAAGGAGGGAAACCATTGTCAAGGGTTAACCTGTTGACAATATCCCATGTAATTTTATATTGCTTATTCTAAGATGTATATATACACTGTATGTAACAAACAGCAGATATAGGAAGTATGTGTAAGGTCAATGTAAAAAATTGCAGAGTGGACTATGGGCCCAGGTATACCACAACAATCCAAGGACTTACTCTCACCAAAACCTCCTCTGCTTTACATCTTCTCTGGCTTCTTCTTCAAGTTACTCAAATAAAATGTAATCATTGTATATAGATACTAAATAAGATTACTGAAAGTAAATAGACTGCCCACACTAATTTTAAAGATGTCACAATGTGTCTTCATATCTACAACATCTGGGCAGGAACTGTTGTATGTGGATACATGCGTGCAGCTGGGGCTTTCTTGCATGTTTGTGTGTAAAGATATATATACACACCAGTCTCCAGCTGGATGTTTTCTCATGAGGCCGTGAGATATTGGGATAAAATATGCCATAACAGAAAAGGAGGCATGTAAACAAGACGGCGAGAGAATGCAAACAGGACCTATGAGCAGTCTAAATATCACACGACAGACAGACATCCACGTGTTGAAGGTGGAAAATTTCTTCTTTTAGAATGACTGTCTAATGCTGGAAAAACTAATTTGGTATTGGAAACCTAAAGAGAACACGTGGTGGGTTACACTTAGTTGAGGCTGGTTTCTCACTGCAACTCATTCGCTCATCAGTTTAAGGTTTGGATGCTACGAGGAGGGTCTGGCCGTGATGAAACAGCACATTAAGTCATGTTTCTGTGGTGTAATTGTGTGGCTGAGCTTTGGTATTTGTAGTGACTGGTGAAGTACTGTGAGTGTGTGGCTGTCTCACCAGGGCAGGATCCAGTTCTTCATTCAATATCGCCTCATTCTTGATGACTGCTACACGCTGAGCAAAGCGACACGTAGAGATGGACTCCTGAAGGTGACAGTATTTAATGAAATAAACAAATAAACAGCTTGCACATTGCAGGGCTACAATGTCCACTTATTATTTATTGCACCAAGGTGACGTTTCGAGCACCACTGATCTTCATCAGACTCAAGTTACAAAGCACAACGCCATCTGAAATATATACATGACACTAGTCACATGATACAGTCACATGACCCGAGCGTCTAATGTGACATAGAATTAACATAGGCAAAACCATATACATCCATAAATATACACACACACACACACACACACACACACACACACATTTGTGTGCATGTACATATAAATAACTTTTTTGTGACTCCTGAAACCCACTACTTGTCAGTTATATCATCTGTATACTTGTCATCTGGGTTCTATTTTATTTTTCTTTCTCGGTTTCCTCTTTTTGGTCTTCATGCTGTTGGTCTCTGGTTAATAATATTGCACTTGAGGCGCCTTTTTAGTATTTTCCAAAACTTTATGACAGCCTACAAGCCCGATGGTGGTCAGGGATACCCTATGGAGCGTCTCCCTCTTTGCATACTTTTGGATATATTTTTGTACATATAATATTTCTGTACATAGTTTTTTTTCTGGAGTGATTTATTTGGTGTTACATTACACCAGTGAATTCTGAATTAATTCAGAACTATATATTTTTGCACATATATAATTGCTTTTTCTGATGAGTGTTATCTTACACCATTGAATTCTGAACTGTATTTATGGGATACTATCATTATCATGTATGTACATGCAAACAATATATTTATCTGTGTGTGTATGTATTTATGGATGTATGTAGTTTTGCCCATGCTATTTCTATGTGACATTAGAGACTCGGGTTATGTGACTAGTATCATGTGACTCGTATCACGTATATATTGCAGATAGCATCATGCTTTGTCACTTGAGTCTGATGAAGAGCAGTGGTGCTTGAAACGTCACTTAAGTGGTAAGTGATAAATTGATATTTTAGTGCAAAAATCAGAAAAAAAATACAAAATTTTAATAATTTATGCTTTCTTTAGATGCACAGCTTTCATTCATTTTATGAAGCTGTACATACTGTATGACACTCCAATTAAGTATTTTATTTCTTCAAAAATGTGGTTTAAATAATCAGAAAATCCAGATGAGGTTTCAATAGCTAAAATATTTATATTTACTGACACACAGTGGCTGGCTAGCAAAGCCAAGGGGCCTTTAACACTCCAAAAAATTGTTTCTCTTCACTTTTTTGCAATCTGACAGAATGCTGTGTCTGAACATGGCTTGTACGAACATCCTTACATCAAGGTTCCTCTTGTCAACTGCCATAGTGGCGATCATGGTGGTCATGCAGTTGCCTCCAAGGCTGTCCCTCAGAACAGAGGTCAACATGGAGTTCCTGTAGGGAATATGGGTGCGATTCCTCTCTGACAAAGCTATGATCACCTGAAGAAGAGAGAAGAAGGGAGGGCTAACATGTAAATAAAGACAGAGATGAAGGTAGCTTATAAAAGGCCTGATTGTAACATAATGTCTGAAAGAAAATGTAGTCCAACAGAGTGCTTCAGGATGGCCATTAATCAAAGTCAAATGTCTGACGTAAAATGAATCATGATGAACTTATAGTAGATTCAACAAATTAAGCAGCCAGAATCAGCAGAACATACTTTTTTTTTCCTCACGGTGGAAAGCATTTAAGTCCCCCTCCACTGAAAAGTATGTTCTGCTTATTATTACTTTTCTTGGATGTTTGACCTTCAGTGTGAAGACTGATGTATATGAAATCCACCAAATCTGAGTTCAAGGCCTGTACCTACCAGCATGATTTGCAATATCACTACTAGTTTGCAGCTGATCGTGTCCAAATATGCAGCTTGCACAAGTGTGATGTGGAAGTCCTCAGTGCACCTACACTGAGAATGAACTTTACAGTGAAGTAGGACACATCTTGTGTCCAGCAGTTAAACTTTTGAAAGGAAAAATATTTGCATATTCATGGACTGGGGATTTTTCAGTGAGGGAGAATGAGGAGATGCCATTTAATGATTTTAATAAGGTGACTAAACTTTTTTTTTGTGGAAAAACCATATTAGACACATTATTATTCAAAGCAGAGTATTTTATATGTCTAAAAACATGTCTGGAGGGGACCTATAAAATTACTGTGCCAAATCTTACACAGTAAATGAAAAATGTATTCTATGCCAAAATGTATTTCATTATTTACATCAAATAAATTTTGTATATTCAATTGTTTGTACAATGTATTATTTTAAATTAAAAAAAAAAAAACACAACTATGTTGCAGAAGTGCTGCTACCTGCTCCAAGTAGTGGAGGGAGAGGTTGATGTATTTGGCCTCAGTGAGCAGCTGCCCATTCAGGCCAGTCTTGCTAACTCTATCCGATCCAGCCAGGTCCACCAGGTGGAGTTTGGAGCGCCTCAGGGTGGCCGAGCCCGGCTCACGCCTGCACAAGTGCACAGTAAAAATACAGTGGGAACGTGTGGAAGCCTGGTTCATGGGAGTCTGGGGATGAGTGAAAGAAGGAGAGTAGAGTTGTAAGAACATCATGCATCGCACTGAATCTTCTAAAAACGGTGGTTCACATGTGGTGGACGCGAAAAAGAAAAAGGAAATTCTATTCTCCCATCTGCGGTACTTTCCATATTCAAACAACAAAAAACATGTTTCCTTTGATTCTTATTTTTTCTTGCTCCCGCTGGTTTGAAGATCAAAGCCACACCATGTGTAACCGATGAGCAGTAAACATATGGTGGCAGCTTTACAAAAGCTGAGGTTTGATTTTCAGATGGTCACTGGAGCAGCAGAAGTCAGGTTGAGACCAGGAGGAGACAAAAATAGAGTGTGAGTCACGCTGCACAAACAAGCTTTATTAACTAGAGGAGGATGAGTTACTCATGGGGTCCTTGCTGAGAGAATAAACAGAGGAAATGGATATTCACAGGCACGGTGCTGATCATAGGCTTCTTCTTGTTTTCTTTTGTTTGTGCACTAGCCTGTAGGAAGCTTCAAACACATGAAGATGGTTGTAAATAACAGCTGTTAATTAGAAAGTAGGGGTATCCTGATAATACAGGACATCTTGACCCAGATTAGCCTCTGATCAAAGCTGAGGTTCTTTTCCTTTTGTGAAACAGTCTATGGTCACTGATCTAAGCTAAAGACATGACTCACTTTTTCTTTCTGCTTGAAATCATCATCATAGACATTCCAGGTCATTCATTCTCAAAAGGGGCTCTGACCCTGACTTGTTGTTGGCATAAATGTGCCAACACCTGCCTGTTAGGGTCATGACAGCTCATGACAGATCTTTCACTATCTTAAACCACCACTGTCATCTCTTTCCTCAGTCCAAATTCCCTTCACTCTGCACACATCCACATTTGCTCCACAGGGTATCCCTTAAAGTAATATGAAACAGCTCTTAGATGTTGACAAGGAGTCACAAACCCAATATGATTGTACTAACGGTCAAGGTTAGGGAGTGTCCATGCTGAACAATCTGTTTTAGAGTTTTATCATGAACAGTTATTGTTCACACCAACCAAATGCTGGTAAAATATTGATAAGTGGCTTGTACAGACATACAGGAGGTATGTGTATTTTTTATCACCCATTCACTTTACTCAATGTGCCAAACTTTCAACTTATTAGTTTCCTTTTAATGTATCTGCTGACATACAGGCAACTTCTCAGTATGTGTTATACAATTCAAGCTTGCAGCAAAAAAAGCTAACAGTGCACGACAAGCAGTGTAAATATTTTTGATAGCTTTAACATTAACCTGCTCAAGTGTGATTTGTTCCTTTAACAATGAGACAAAATCTCATGTTGTACTGTGCGTCAGATGTATGCAATGCATTAAAAGTAATTACGGCACATAACCTGTGATGGAAAGTGCCTCTATTTTAATGCAGGCACCAAGTAAATACAGTGCCATATACAGTAAGTGGTTGTTAATGCATGTACTACAGTGGAAATTGATATCAGCACTCGCAGACGACAGTTAAAAGACTTTAAATACAGTGGCAGCTGCTCATAGATTAGAAGTGACTGTTGGCTCTTATCTCTGAGTGTTATTGTTCTCTTCTACCATGGCTTTTATCATGACTGAGCAACAGCTCTGTTTGAGTAAGTTCTGAGATGTGTGCATAGTGTGCACCATAATAACTTCATTTTGATATCACCAGATATCATATAAAGGTTTCATTAGGAGTCCCGGAACAACTCAATGAGCTGAAGACAAGAGCATGTGGAGTACAGACTGTGTATGAATGTCTACAGAGGAAATACTGGCACATTACAGTATGTCCTTGCAAAAGCAGCACGACAATGCAACCTTGTCAGAGTCATTTCCACTACTCTCCAGTGTTCTCAACTGACCACATGTTGATCTTACATGCACCACATGCTGACCACACACAGGGCTACAGTAGGTCAGCATAAAGGGGCAAACTGGTGTTACAAATCCTGAAATATGGAGAGATCACTGTTTCAAAAGTTTAAGTGGGCAGTTTCATTTGGGCTACCATGTGATGCACCCCACTGTCCCTAATAAGTTTGCCCCCCCCCCTAAGGCGAGATAAGGAGGCAGATAGGATGTAGAAAGAGGAGGAAGATGTCCAGACCCTGCATCGCCACATGTGAAGAGAAGTGAAACAGGGACACTAAGAAAAGACCAGATGAGAGGAAACGTTTCCTGATGAGATTGAAGGAAGGCTGAGGAGTTGAGAAGGTGTATTTTATTTGCTGTCCAATAAAACTGTTGAGGGGATTGCCAAATCTCAAAGCGAATGAGCTCATGGTCTATTGAGTGTGGCCTGAATGGATGTGTTATCTTTTATCCTCATGGCCGGGAGCGAGAGAAGAAAGAAAGCATTACTGTTAACTTTATTGGAAGTCTATGTGGAGCGAGGACTTTTGGGATAATTCTGGCAGTGATAAATTGACAATGTTGACGGGTCTTTGTTTGCTTCAGGCTCAAGAGAACCCTTCTTGCAAAGAGGTCCCAGAGAGGACGGGAAAACAAAAGCGTGTGTGTGGGTGGATTGTGCTGGGGACTCCCCGACGAACTGTGCAACTCCTCGACCGCTTGATCAATACACTAATGTAACAACTAAAAATGTGTTTCCACTGACAAATTCCCCCCGGTTATACAGAAATGGACACTGGGAGTGTGTCATTGAGGCAAATGAAAGACAAATGTAATATTGTTTCGCTAATGTTGAGTATGTGTAATACATGTATTGGTAGAGTTATGGAATGCACATTTTCATATACACTACAGAAGTTACACGACAGGATACAAGCTACTAAACCCATTTCCAAGCTCTGGAAAAATTCCATCTCAGATCCCATAAGAATTTCTTTGGATTGGTTTTGCTTCATGGAAGAATCCCAGCCACATCAAAAACTGACTTTGAAATACTCGTCAGAAATGAAAAGCAAGTCTCTGAAACTTGATTACCCAGTTCACTTTTACTGTCTGTTATTTACTTACAAACTAGCAACAAAAGTAAACAAGGTGACATCAGCTCTTTGCTCCAAACCTCAGGTTGCATAGCAAAAGCTGACCCACCACATGTCTCATCGGCGTGGGGAGTCTGGGTGTCTGAGTGTAGAAAAGAACCACCACAACATAAACAGAAATTACAGAGAGAATGCTTGGTTTTACTGGGGAAAAACATGGTAAAAGGGACCACAGGGGACCAAAATAATATTTTAGAAGTTTAAAAGGTAGCCTTTAGGATGCATATTGCGTTTATGGACAAGAAAAAACCTTTCATGCCACTTACCCTGGGAGTGGCCAGGTTTTCCTGCATGTATTGGTGTGTGAATTAAAAAGCTGATGTCATATCTTTCATTTGTGTTAGTGGGGTATCCCTTTGGAAGCCCACATTCCCCTGTTTCTTACTTCTGCAATCATACGATTGGTGTCACCCAGGAAAAGTAGATTCAGAGCTTCCTCTTCATTTGCTGACTGCTGCAGTGACAGGTTCCTGAGATGGATGTTCTGGTCTGGATCCTCCATGATCATTACTTTTCTGGAAAAGAAAAAAAACTTTGTTAAAAGGAAATTCCAGCGTAATAAATGAACTTGAAATTAGAAATAAAAAATGACAAAGTGGGACAAATCCAGTCAAAACCTGAATAATCCAACACTGAAGCAATTACCAGAAACTAATTATGTCAGTTATGTCATCTATTTCCCTCCCATTGCATTGGCCTCACTCTGCTCCAAATCCAAACAAACCACATCTGTAAGTCAGTGAGGGCTGTGACCCACTTTGACACATGTGCTGTATCCATCCAGGGGTTCATAACTTGATAACACAAGGGGCTTGCTTTTAAAAACAAACAGGTGATTGGTTCTTGCCCACATTTGGCATTCAGAAACACAGTGTGCCTGGACAGATGAAGTTGAAAGGACTCCTGGGATCTTGCCACATCATTTCCATCACACCACCAGGGTTGTGACAGTGTGGCTACTGAATTGAGATGTCAAAGGGGGCTGAATGACTGGAGAACACATGTAGATAATTATGTTAACACATGTAGGTAATTGGGGCTGTTTGATAAAACAGTATTAATCTTAATGTGATTAAAGGGCTGTGCACTGGCAGGGTTATTTTCCTAAACAGCTCCAGCAACCCTAGATAGACTTTGATTATTGAATTTTTACACAAATATAAAAAATGATATACAGTAGATGTTGAATGAATGTACAAGATTTTACGGACTTTTTTGGGCCGTCCTGTCATTTAGAAGGTGGAATGCTGGATGGATGGTGGAAATAATGTACAGATGGAGAGAAGAAAAAGTAAACAAGAAGAAAAGGACTGAAAGAAAGAAGAGAACGGGTAGGCAGTGAAAGAGAGAAGCAGACCAACAGTTAAAGAGAGAAATTTGTCAGTGCCACAGCTTCTCCTTGAATCAGCAAGTGTGGCCACAGCATGGTTAACAACGGGCACTGTCTATTTCCAGAAGACTGTGATTTGTGGGTATCTAAACTTTGAACAGAATCCTCTACGAAAGGAGAGAGGAGCCTTAAATGGAACTGGTACAAGGAAATACAAGACAAACACCAAAATGATGTACCAAGACAATGTCGCGCCTGGAAGTCCAAAGTCTACTTTGAGATGAATATGGAAGTATTGAGTATGACAAAAAAGGCAAAAAAAAAGAAAAAAAAAAAAGGAAAAATAAGATCATAGACAGACAAACCTCCAGACAGATGGAATTTATAATAATAAAAAACAAACAAAGAAAAAAGAAAGAAGGATGAACAGTGAGAAAAAGAGACAGTTGCAGAAACAAGAACAAGTCAGAAAGGAAAGCAGCAAAAGAGAACAAGGAATGCATGAAAGGGAGACAGCTGTACTCCAAAAAGAAAGTCCCTCAGACTAGCAGCAGCAGCAGCAGCAACTGGCTATGAAAAACTATTTCTCCACATGACCCTCTTGCTCTCCACTCCAGTGGCAGCGTCTGCCACCAGGTTGACCGCATCCATTGCTGTCCCACAGTCTCATTATGTCAGTTGGCAGTTCGTAGTGGGGTGGTAAATACTAGAGTCTCCATATTTCACCACACAGTGACTCCAGCCCAGGCTGACAAATGGCTGTTCAGGAATAAGGCTCAGCTAAACCCACAAGTGCTTCGGAGAATAATGGAACTAGTGGTTATCTGTCTTTTCAACTTTAAGATAAGTTTACCAATCGTTCATGAGTTATCTTCAAGGATAGGAATACACACTAAGATGGACAAGCCTAATAGTACACATTGTAAAATGTAACTGGATGTAGACATCACTAAGTTAAGAAAAGCAACACTGACGGTAGGTCCTCCAGTCGAGATGCTTCTTGTCGGGGATCTAGAAGGTCATATCCCACCTCGTTGTAGACCTCCAGGTAGGAGATGTGGGTAGTATACACTATACTGCTGTCCTGTGGAGAAAAAACATACTATGTTCAAAGTTGATTTAGGCACATGAAAATGAAAATCGAAGGAAGGTTTTTTGACATTTGTCAATCATTTAATAATAATGTGCTGACCTTGCCGAAGCACTCGTACAGATAAGACAGCGTGCGAGGAACAATTCCACGATCACTGTAACGCTCGGCCCCACCTGTGATGGTGAAGGTCTTCCCACTGCCCGTCTGACCATAGGCAAAAATGGTGCCATTATAGCCCGCCAATACACTGCAGAGACACACACACACACACACACACACACACACACACACACACACACACACACACACACACACACAATGGATACAGAGAAACCCTTCTGGGCTTGGTCATTGCGGTTAATTTGAACTTTGTGATTGATTAATTAATGTAAAGGCAAACATATCTAATAAGCACAAAGGTCTACTGTGTATTTACAAAACCTTTCAAAATGAGAGCCTTAGGCTAAGATCAATGTTCGACCATTGGGAATATGAGCTCAAGTATCTACTGTAATCTCATCAGTAAAGGAAATTCACAATGTTAAAATACCTATTTGTTATATCTAGTTTTCCTCTGATGTAACCCTGCTTTACTCAAGCTCTTCTTATGAACATTTACTTTGGTTTACTTGTGTGATTTCCTCCATTTCCAAGAATGTAACAATACTTATGAGGGGTTTGTTCAAATTTTACTTTTTCAGGTGAGAGTGAGAGTATTGGCAAATACACTGATGTATAGTGCCAGTCAAATGTTTGGACACATACCTTCCCATTCACTTGAATGAGAGTGTGTGTCCAAACTTTTGACTGATACTGTAGTTAACTAGCCGAACGTATGGTATCCAGAGTTAATGCCCTTAGAAATTTCAGGAACATTCAGTAACTACTGTTTCCTAAAGACCCAGCATCAATGACAAGAGCAGGTGATGACTTGCAAAATACAGAATGCATCTGTTTTTTATGCTAATGTAACCATATGCGCCTCCTATGACATCACCATCTTAATTTGCAAGAGTGAAAGAGACTGTCAAATATACCCCAAAGCAGACACCAAAAGTCTGAGTGAATTGAATGTGACACTCTAAATCCACAGGAAAAGATGGCAGTGAGTGGAGAACTGCTATGGCGACAGACATCTGCCGTTGAGGGAGGAATGTCTCGGAGTATGAGTGAAGGAAAGGGCCCAGACCCGTTCAACTAGGCAGGGCCCGGTAAATTTTGGTTTGGCACTGAACTGTCCTAGTGCACGTGCACAGGGCCATGGAAACCAATGGTATCTAGTTCTGTTTGAATGAAATGAACATCTGAATTGATGGTACTCATACGAGGTAGAAAAAATTGGGATAAAAAGGCTCTTTTCGGTAGTTTTGGAAACAAACCAGGAAGAAATAGTAAAATGACAGAGGGGCCTCTGACACATGAGCCTGGATCAAAGGTGAGGATAAACTCAGTGCTTTCCAAGTTGCCAATTGCAAAGGAAAAGGATATCTCGACACTATATTTTTCAAGATGAATTATAAACGAACTTAAACCTCTCGCTTATTCTAATGGAATTGCCAACCCAGTATTTGAGCAGTGTGTGGGTTTCCCTTCCTGTGTGCTGCTCTTGTTCCACACCCTGCATGAGAAGGGGAAGGGAAAAAACTTCATGTCAGTTTATATAAAAAACTACGTCCACTCATGAGAATGGTGGTTGGTTAGTCTGACTTGGACGGCCATTGGGCGACCATTTAATCTAGCGTGAGTCATGGCAGTGATTGGCAGCGGGGAGAAAAGACACAGGCACAGTGTTTAGTTTAAAGTCAGTGCTAATGATGCGGCCTGGACTCTGCCACTGAGGCTTGGGCGTTTCCCAATGCTTGTTCCTGTTTACACCTCAGCTTTCCTGGAGATTGGCAATGTGTCATCCAGAAGATCGCTGTTCTTCCTGCTCTTTTTATTAGAAGTAGCGTGCCCAATTTTTTTGAGCTAATACGGTTATGGATAAAAGTGAACAGACCCCCGTTTTTCTTTGAACTCGGGCCGCAGGTTTCACGGCCATGTGAAATGGGATTACAATGCAAATAGAAAGTTTGCCTTGCCAGCCCAACATCATTACACTGGCTCTTCCTCTCCTGAAGCTATTAATGCTGGTTTGTTTTCAAACTACTGTGTTGGGGTTAAAATGACTGGTTTCGGTTACACCACAGCAGAGACAGAGACTAGTGCGCAAGTAAACGCGTTAGAGCTTTTGGCTTAACTTGAAGTGCGCCAACTATGAGAGAGTACCAACCAAAACAACAACATGACAGTTATTGCTAGTTTAGATGATAGGCGCCTGTGTGCATGAAACTGTGAGTTTTAGTGCGGTGACAGCGAAAACGCTGCGATTCAAAGTGACTCCTGCTGACTAAACCTGAATAAATGTTTCCCTGACTACAGGGCCTTTAGTAAAAAACATGCTGTCAGTCCAAATTTGATTCTGTTTGTGATTACTGTGACCAGACATGCTTCTGGAACTGGTACTGTGTCAATATCAACATAAGCTACATGGCTATCAACACACTAACGGGGTTTCCACATAGCTATGTCTATGGATAAGTGCCTTTCGTAATCTCTTTCAACACCTTTTGTGGCAAGGATATGAAGCCTAAGTCTTAGCCTTTTCCTGTGATTGTCTTTGAAGGCGACGTATTCCAATAGGAAATGGGGGCTGAACAGGCAGAATTTTTCTCTCTACTCACTGTGTTTTAGTTGACGGCTGGATTTAAAAGGTTAAAACATTGTGGAATTGAGAACATTCAGTGTGTCAACGGGCATCTTGCAGAAGGTCAAGGAGCTGGCAGTTGACTAAGAAATGTCTGATAGCGGAGACAGATTCGTCATGGCTAGACATGATGTTGCCTGCTGACATCATAGTCATATCAAAGACTAGAAGACGCCAAGCTGAAATTGACATGGCGAGATTATGACTGAAACTTTTTAACCTTATGTTTACCATCTGTGACAACAAAGGGGAAACTGTTAAAAGGTTAGCTGGGGAGGGCAACCTAATAACCGAGTCACTGAACCCCTATGAGTCAGGTCAAATACATCCAAGTCCTGAGTCAGCCAATCCAGACGTCTCACCATGTTGTTTATATGTCTACTAATAGCAAAGATAATGCAAAGCACTTGCAGGATTCCAAAAATAGACCGCTGTGACTAAAAAGACTGGGGTGGAATGCTGAGACGATGAGATGGAGGGGCTAAATTGAGCCAGGAGGACAGAGTTTGGCGAGGAGAAGAGGAAGAACCTTGTTCACATAACAACAACACAACTAACATTTGATCACAGGAAATTCCAAGTAAATTCTCCTCTTGGCTGTTTTCCTTTTTGGAGAAACTAGTCATGATTTAGACTAACATCTAGGCAGGGGGTAAAGCTCTGTCAGTCCTTTGTTGAAATGGAGAGAACATTGGGTGTAGAGTAAGCTTAGAGGTGAAGAAACATCATTAAAAAACAATCCTGCTAATGTCATGGTTAACAAAGAATTTACCATTTGAAGCTAATTTCATGTACATATGGTTCTATTGTAACTACCCTTTAAACTATGTTTAACATTTTACATTTAAAACAGGCCCTGGTGAACTATTTCTAATAAATTAAACAGTATTAACAGATAAGTGATCTCAAGGGGAAGATTTTTCAGCAAGTTAGTCTAATGTATGTGGTTCTCTTTGCATGACATGACATATTAAACAACAGCTCATAATATGGCTCTGTGTTGTGGCTTGAAAATGTTCTAACACTCACGATGGCAGAGTGTGCCATCCTGCCTGCCAGCTCAGTCCACTTAGTGGTTTAAGTATGTAAAGCACGCCAAAAATCACAGACACCCTCTATTTCCATCTTAAAGAAAGTTGAGCTTTACTGACTTCCTGTCAACAAGGCTGGCTAAATCCTGTGTGGCCCGACCACAACATGGAGAGATGAGCACTGCCGGGCACAGGTGGTCAACTTTTCAATTTTGTGATTTGTGAATGGGATTTAAAAAAGGCTGTAGTTTCAAAGGTTGACAAAAGCTTTTAAAGAAATTACATGGACTTTCAAATTATTTTGATTGATATGATTTTGCCATTTGGTAAAGTACAATGTCAATAAGATTTTACCTGTCTGCAACTGGTTTAGCAACAGTTTCAAATATGTCCTCTTGTTTGGCTGCTTGATCAAACACGTTTTGGAACCTGAACAAAAGTAACAAGAACAAAGACATTAACACCATGACACATTTGGACAGAAGACAAGTTAGAACACAGATCTATTGTTTAGTTTACTACTAGCATGACATGAAAATTTATGTTGCTGGTTTATCTCGAACATCCAGGGCTCAACACAGTCACACTTGGCAGTACTGAATAAGCACAAAAAGCAATCTATTTAATTTCCCAAGTGCATGAAGAGGCGTTTAGTCATTCTGTTTTTTAAAGCAGTCTCAAACCATCATGTTTTATCCCACAGAAAGATGAGAGAGATGTGAGAGGAATCCGCCCAGGAAGATTGTTAAATGTGGAAATTTTATTTCTATAAGGGCACAAGGGAACCTCCACAGGCTATAATAAGACTCTGTGGTTTTCAAAGGCCTGCAGTGTCCACTGCTGCCTGACTCCCTAACTGTGAATTTAGGGCTTGGAAGCGTGGCATGGGCCCTGCCCAGAGGGTATATAAGGCTGCAGCTTTCACCGCCAGCGTTAAACAGATGTTCTGGCTCCGCAATGACACAACTGGTGGATGAATTATTCATGGGTAAAGTTCTTATGCAACCTAGAGGGCTTAAATTCTGGTGGGCAACACACCTCTCACTGTGTTATATGTTATCTTAATTCATTCTAACTTTTTTACAAGTTACACCACTCTGATTATAACCTAAAGTCTATGTGAAATCAAGAGCAGAGGTAATCCACAAGATTTCCCAATCAACATAAGAGGTGGTTATTGTTTTGATGTTTTGCACTTGCTAAAGACGTTAGCCAATCATACTGGCAAAATGAACTCATTACATGTAGCCTGCATGCACTTACAAAGAATGTTGTAATATTAATCATTTCATCATTTTAATGAGTAAACTGCTGCTGTTACATTTATAAGACAAAATAGAGCAGATATTGTTCTCAAGAAGAGAACCCTGCTAAGGTATTTAGAACAGCAAATGTTTCACTGGCTCTAAGTTTAATCACTGCTCCACAGTATCAGTGTTAGAGAGCAGTATAGCCATTTCTAATAACAATAATAATAATAATAATAATAATAATAATAATAATAATAATAATAATAATAATAATAATAATGATAACAACAATAATAACAACAATTTTCTTTATCAAGTGCTTTTCAAGATACTCAAAGATGCTTTACACAAAACAGTTAAAAAAATTAAAAACACACTAAGGGACAAGGTAGCACAGGGGGTTAAATCAAACATTAAAAGCAGGTCTGAAAAGGTTAGTTTAAAGCTGGAGTGCAGGACTTTTATCCCCCCTTTCTGGCAGTTACAGTAATTACAAAAACAGTGGATACACTGTTTTGAAAGTCACACAACCCCCGCGAAATGACTCATTTCAGTATCAGAATTAGATCCATTCAGTCCAATAACATTTGGAAAGTCTAGAAGAGCTGCATGAATAAATTATTTTATCTCCCTTCAAGTTAGCAGAGAGTTAACCGGAAGTTAGCCAGCTTGGCCAGCAGATGTCTGCATTCGTACATTCATCCGGCCAGTGCGGGAATGTCAAACCCAACACCAGATTAAAAACTCTATATAATGTGAAATACAGAGATTTATCTGGTGGTGATAGACTTTATCAGCATTGTGTGAACTCGTTTGGCAAAGGCTTGAATGTCTCCAAGACTCCACCAGTTGTATGTACTTTTAACAAATGAGTTGGTCTTATTTAGGAAATTAAGCAAATGGAAGGTACTGCAGACACAAATTCAGCTCTCAGACACTTCACCTGAACTTGTAGCACTCCCTCTTGTTGTTAATAAAGCCATCAGCCAGGTCCCTAGGCACCACAAACTCCAGACAGGCACCTGTCTGCTCCTCATTGTCCACAGAGTACACCTGAGGGAGCCAGAGACAACAGTAGAGTCAGGCCTACAGGCTGCTGCTTATCACCTCATGGACAAGGTAGAAGGCTGATAAGTCTGGGTGGCTGATCAATCACATAAGAATATTTGGGAAGTTTTTGAGTAGCCACATAGGCACATCGATCTACTTACTGTTTTGAAACAGTAGTCTACTATATGTTCTGTGATGTGTGTGCTGTTATAGTATGTGGTACCCTACATGCAGCCCAACTTAAACACAAAGACAATAAACCAAGTTAGGTCTAAAATATAAGTTAGGCTGCTTGTGGTTTGGGTACTGCAAGCCCCAAAATGAAAGATGGAATTTATGAAGCATATATCCTGTGGAAAGCAATAGAACTGAACAAGCAATCATAATAGGCATACAGTGTAGGCAAGCACTGCAAATTCACCTCCGCTCAGTAAAGCCAAAGCTGCCTCAGGGGACACAAGAAAAACTGTAGGACATTAAACTGATATAGATTGAGCTCAGGCAGTGGATGGCAGCTAAAGTGAGGTTGGCCGGGTCAATCTGAACACCCCCACCCTCTGTTTTTGAGCTCCAACATATGTTCTGGCATATGTTTCCAATGGACACTGATGCAATTACAAGTCCCCAGGGTTTCAGGAATAAAAGATAAGATCTAAATGATTGGATTGTTTTTCACTGTCACCCTGCCTGCAGTATTGCCTCCTGACCACCACTGTTCTTCTGTTGTCTTCACACGGACATGTGCAGAACCTCAAAAAGCCCCAAGGAGGAGGCTGTGCTCATTTTATTTTGCTGGATATTGTCAGTTCAGGTTAAAGTGCCACAGAAACCCTCAGTGTAATTTGATTATTCCTTCCATCAGCTGCTGTGGTCAGACAATAAACTGGGCTTCAGGGAGAAGAGAGTACTGTGCCACGGGCACTCCTGATGGAAACTGACTTTTTTTTTTTTTTTTTACACGTGTGTCCAATAAACTCTGTCCTTATCTGATAGTTGGTGAACATTAGTGTGTGTGTGTGTGTGCCCTTCATTTGAAAACAGCTACTAGTAGGATGGTTGATATTGCTGTATAAGTTTGACAGTTTGACATCAGTCTGAAATAAAAAAAAATCTGACACTGGTTCAGTATGTTTTACCTTGATGACTGTAACAGGTTGGGCATAGGGTTAGGGTTATTACAATATATTTATTGTATGGATGACACTGCACTGGTTGTCAGTGTGAAGCATTTTCTTGAACTGATTTTTATGCAGTTTAATTCACTAACAAAGACCACGCCATTTGAATGGTATAAAAAGTAGATTTATTTGGATCGTCCAGAGGGTTCAGGATTGGATGAGGATAGTGTATGGTGGGCTGGAGCGTCTAGGAACCCGGGGGTCGAGACTCAGGGTGGGGGACATGTCTCGATGAGCTTTCTGCTTCGTCATCCTCCAAAGTCAACTTCATTGGACTAAGTGAAAACGGGCTCTTTGAATGTCACTGAGGAAGGTATGGAATCTTGGGAAGACTAGCGGTCGAGAATTTTATTTATTCAATTTTAACAGGTGGTCTGGGATTTCTTATTTGGAAGTGGTTGAAGCAGCTCCACTATGGAAGAATTGGCCAGAGTAAAGTTAGGAATGTGGACTGACTTTGTTGATGAGGGGAGACAGGTTGCCTGTGCGGAGAGTTTGGTAGTAGGCCAGGAAGTCTGAAGTGAGGGGCGAAGGTTTGGCATAAGATGTGGTTAAGACTTACAGATAACATGCCGAAGTGTGCGTGAGCTCCTGAGGACAGTGTTATGGAGACGTTAGTTTGGCTGGTGTAGACTGGAACGGGCGAAGGTGGTGAAGCAGGAGAGGGTCAGGATGTTGAGTGAAGGGAACAAAAGACCGTGGGAGGAGGTGAGCAAACACTCGGTTGAAGATGTTCATCATTTGGAAAAGAGCCATGTCCGAGTGGGCCATTGCGTAGATGCGTGTGGAGCATCTGGATCCCAACTGATCAGAAGCGCAGCATCTGGAGGAGAAGGGTTCCATGTGGATGTGGTGGTGAAGGAGATATCTCGTTGGTACTGCTGGATCTAGTCGTGGGCGGTATGTTGCCAAGGAACGTGGATCACAGAGTACGGGCGGGAGGTAAGCGTTTGCGATGCAAGCGTGTTGTAGGTAGCGTGAGAACTGAGACAAACGGGAGAGAAAGCGGTTGGACACGCTTATATAGGTATGCACGGATGATTGAATTAGTGAGAGAGAGGGGAGTGGTCTTGTTCCTGAACCTTTGTTATAATAATAACTCCATATAATTCTTACAACTTCAATGTCCTGTAGGGCCTGAAAGGTCCCACCATAGTACCAGAAATAAAACTACTGGGAAAACAATAAAAACTTTTAATATCTGGAATGTTTGGTTTACAAAAGGAGTTACACTTGATCACATTCTTCACATATATTATAAATCCATTATATTTTTTAAACGTTGTCATCCTGTTTGTCCATGCTCTATTTCCTTAGACTTGTGTTCTATGCTGCACACACATCAATTGCATGTCGGTGCCTCCTGGGAGAGGGATCCCTCCTCTGTTGCTCTTCCTGAGGTTTCTTCCATTTTTTTCCCTGTTAAAGGGATTTTTAGGGAGTTTTTTCTTATTCAAGTTGAAGGTCTAAGGACAGAGAATATTGTATTGCTGCACAGACTGTAAAGCCCCCTGAGGTAAATTTGTGATACTGGGCAATACAAATAAAATTGACTTGTCTTGACATTTAAATATACTGAGCATCAGCACAAAATTTAGCAAGTTAAACTCAAAAATGTTGGAACTGGTATCTGCCTTCAAACCCCCATGTAACAAGTGATGGATAATGGGGGGGAAGTAGTGATAAATAAAGTATGGTACTGTGTTTCTGAGTTTTCAGGCTGGAGTTAGTGACAGAGTAGACCTTTTTTTCACAGCAGACATGTTGACATGTCATAGCTGGAGTAGGGGGTAATTAAAATCATAACGATTGCATTCCATGTATGTATGTACGTCAGCTTCTGGGCTCTGACACTGTGTTGGGTATGCTAGTTCACTTGAATGATTCATTGGGAGACTTAATGGAATGGAGCTGTCATTAAAGTTATTAGTTACACCTGTGTTTTTCCTGCTATGACAAGTCAAAATGTCTACAGTGAAAAAGTCCCGAAGTAGAAAATATGGCACGTTAACGTTACATGTTACACAACGTGAGCAGTAGCTTCTATGTCCAGACAGGTGTGTTTTTAACAGTTTAAAACTATTGGTTTTTTGATAAGAGTCGAACTGAACTGGGATAATTAATATAACATGAATATAGACCAGCATGTCTCCTATTTAGAGAGGCCTCCTTTGTGTTAATATAACGCTAACATTGAGAATTTTTTTTATATTCTCCAACCTGTGTTTAGCTAAGAGTTGTATTTAGTTGTCCACTTACCGCAGTAGTTTTCTTAGTGGGTTTAATGCGAGCAAATATCTGTATTGTCTGTTTCACCATTTTCCTCCTAAAACATGAACTCTTCAACCTGGTTGGTCTGTACACACATAGATATGATACCCTAGCTGGCTAGCTCGCTGGCTAACGTTTGCATTAAGCACCGTGCTCTCTGGTTTGTTGTAGCTGGTTGCTAAGTGACGACGGTCACGGTGGGGAGTAATGACAAAGATCGTCTGTGCTGTTGAAGATGACTCCTCGGACTGAATCAACCATCACGTCCGTGATCTTTTTGTTTTTTCCCCAAATGCCTGATAGTGTGAGTCAGAGCTAGTTCAGAGATGGTCAGGGAAGTGTATGTGTGCGTGTGTGTGCGCGTTTGTGCGTGTGTGTAGGAGGGAGCATGTGAATAACATTAAACACATTGTCAGAAGTAAAAATAAAACAGAGATTTATAGCTGTTCTACTTCCTCTGATGTTTATTGTTCTGTACTAAGCAGGTGTTTTGTATATTCAAGACAAAAGTTCACCACAAGTTCAGTGACTCATTCAGTGGGCATATTGACAGGAGTGTATTCAGTACTGTAGGCACTCCTCACACATCAGGCCGATATAACAGTTACTCATAATGTAAATAGGTGCGACTACAACTGCCAGGATTGACAGTTATAGATCAGTACCAAGGAAAAGGAAATGGGAATTGTAATCCATGTGGTAATCATGTAGGTAGCACAGGTGTCGCATAAAAACCTGAGCAAAATACAGAAAAGTAGCAGCAAATCATAGCATGAAACCAGCTTCTCTTTGATCCACCACAACCCAAAGTTCTGTGTTTTGAAAAGGAAAGATTAGAGAAACCCGATTGTGTTAAAATGAGAAATGAGAGGGACCAGACTGCATGATTTTTGTGTGCGTGTATGTTGCGTGCATGAAGCAGGGCTAAGAGGGGGTGAAAATATATACCCTGTGGAATGCAACAGAGTCCTTTACGGTCCTGGTGAGTTTAGATTCAGTCACAAGCTCACACACACACATGCACACATTCACGAACACACCGCATTGCACCTGCTGATGTATAGCTTTATGGGCAATTTGTTGGATGAAGTTTACTTTGCGAGGTTGATTTATGCCACTACATACCAGCACAGTATGGCGCTTACTAAGAACATTAGAATGGTTAAAAGTACAGCACCTTATATAGGAATCCACCAGGAAAAATCACGACACCCTTTCTCTCATACAAAACTCATAAGAAACACAAATTTACTTATCAGCTGATTTTACACAGAACCATATGTCTTGTGTTTGGGAGGGTGGGGGGAAGGGATGTGGCTTTGACCCTGTCTCCTGTTTCACTGTATGTGTGTCTTGCTGTTTCTGGAATTTCACCTGAACCCTGGATGTCCCTCAAATATAGCCTACCAGGAGGCCTTACCCCCAAGCTGCGCACCAGACAGGGTACCAGGAAGGCTGTGTGGTTTCATGGTGGCATTCAGGAGCCTGTATTATGTTTGTTCCAGTACATTCCTTTGTGCCACAGAAAATACTTCTTGTGTGGTTCCTTGTTTTCAGTGGAATTGTGTGCATGTGTGTGTCTGTGTGTGTGTGTCTTGTTGTCCATGATTGTTCATTGCTGCTGCAGAAAACACATTTAGCAGGCAGTTACTGGTCTAAATATGTAGATAAACATATACCATTTTTGCTATAAAGAATATGTAACGTTATACAAGAGTGTGGTTGGCTCTGTAGTATAAATACACCCTTTAACTACAAAAATACTTAAGCCCTTGGGCTACACTGCTGTCACTGTGTCCCCTATTACCTATCCTTGTTTACAAAGAAAACATTTTCATAACTTATTAAATTAGGTAAAAAATTCCACACATACCTTATCAGGACAACCTAAACAGTTATTCTACTCGCACAGGGATGAGCATTTATAAGAGCATCGTGTCAGGATAACTGATTGGATAGGATGTGTTTCACATGGGCTCCAAATGGTCTAACATGCAGCCCTGCATTCCTTCAGGTTAGACTGTGTGTTTGGGATATTTTGTATTATGCAATGGGCAGGGGCTCTGTGAGAGGAAAGTGCATCCTTTTAGAGGACTGTTGCCGTCATGTCGGTGCTCGTGTGTAGCGCTGTGCACCGCGCTACTGGTCATTCGTTTCAAGTAGCCATCAGGCAGGTACTACTAACCACGCATGGCTGAACAAAAGCTGTGTTAGTACAACCCTTGAGCAGTGAGACAACTTCAAAGAGGCAACCTTTTTACAGGTGATGTAACACACCCTCTGGCAGCCATATTGGAAGTCCACCATTCTTTGGTAACAGTATGAACAACTGACTAAACTCAACTTTCTAAACTGTCAGAATTCAGAAGACATAGTTTATTTATGTGCTCCTGTGTCTGGAATGGGATCGTTTTGCCATTTTGAATCAATATCCACTTGTTGGCACTGTGTCCGGTCAGATTAAAACTCAGTTTTGTTGCAAACCATACTGAAAACATTTTCAAATTTGCACATGAATTGTATCTATTATATCTAATAGATGACAGTGTTGCAGGTGGTTACCAGATGCATGTTAAGACAGATATACTGTGGAGCATTTTGCTAAATTAGCCCTGTGAATAGAACTACGGTTGTAAAAGCTGTTTTTTCAGGTTACCTCAGCCGACTTTTCAAGCTACAACTGGCAGAGCCTTGTAGCCGAGAGCAAAGGTGTTGAAGACAATAGAGTCTTCTGTGCCACATGTTCTAAATGCGGATGCTTTTCAGTTTTATTTAACGGGTTACTAAATGCACACACACTCCATGATCTCAGTCAAATATCTCTTTTTTCTTTGCTGTGTTTTTAGGCATCATTTCTGCAAAACATTTTGGTATTCCACTGGGCTTACATGATGTCTGTGCTTTACATAGAAAATCCTTCAAAACGTCTGAGTGCTGTCATTATGTGTAGACCAGAGGATTCAGTCACATGGGCAACCATATCCTCTGCATCCTGAATCCTGCCCATATCTTAACCAGCTACGCAGTATGAACCACAAGCATTCCAGCAACACAAAATAAAGTATTTCTCGCGCATGTGGACATTGGAGCTGGGGACAGTATTGCATCTGGAATATTACTCAATGGTATTATTATAATCAACAGAGTTTTTAAGGGAAAATGGAACCATGTTGACAATTTACATAGCCCCTGAAACTATGTGATTTCTATTCTTGTTTTATTAATAAGGTATTTTTCCATGAAGTATAAAAAATGCCACAGTAGTTGTCTGTTATTTCCTCTTTCTTTGTATTGGAAAACTTCATTATATATATATAATAGAATAGAGGAAACTTTTATTGCCATGGCATTCAAAATCAGAAAGAATCCTTCACAATATTGATAATATCACGTGATATCAGGTTTGAGCCTTTGCATACAAAATGCAGCCTTGTCAACAAAAAAAAAAGAGGGTATGAGATCCAAGAAGGAAGCAGCCACGTCCACTTTCCACAAAACAAATCCGTTTCCTTGACTTTCACAGAAAAGTGCATGCAGTAAACACCAACCAAGGGCTGGACTGGGCTTGTTAGAGAGCTGTGAACTCTTTTTTTTAATATCCTGTTTTGGTCCATGTGTTGTCTTTAGCTCTAGCTGACATAGCTGTGGTTTCACCCCAAAGGAGGAAACCAACTGTACTGCATGAGTCCAACGCACGGCAACAAACTTCAAATCCGGATGCATGACATTTTTACTCTGAACAAATAACTAACAAACACTCTTTTTTTTTTTTTGTCTGTTTAAAGTTTTGCATGCATGCAACCACCTCCATCCTTTAACAAAGTGAAGCAATAATCAGCCATCTCTCAGGCTTTCTTTTTCCTATAATTCCCTGACATAACTTCTTTCACCTTTCTTGTGTTGGGTTAACTGGAAGATCAGGTGACAGTAAGAAGTATGCAAATGTCACAATGGAATTGTCAATGTGGATGACGATTGCGCATTTTGACATGTGCAAGCATGCGTGCATACACACACACATTCACACAAATACATGATTCATTAACTTTGAAACGACTGAAGTACAGTAAAGACTTGTCTGGATACAGATAAAGGTTGGGGCTACTTGCTTCAATCAAGAACATTTCAAAACTTGAAGAACCTTAAAGGCAAAAACAACTTGTGCAAAAAAAAAAAAAAAAAACCTGTTTTTTCAGTTATCTTTGCCAGCATTCAAAACCTTTGTCTCTAACTGCCTGGCAGTTAATCAAAAAGGTGTGCTCACTGTCAGGGGATTTCAGCCTGACTGGCTCAAGGCCGAAGTCCTTCCTTGAACTACATGAAAAAGAAAGTATGTATTATTAGAATGTATTTCTCGTGATTGAGGAAGAGGCAGGATTATCTCTACAGGTGAATACACCATAATGGAACAGACATTAACCGTGCTCGCCGCTGCTTGCTTGCAGCACAAACAGTAGCCTGTCAATCTTCTGCGTGTACACAAACATGATGTGTATGTATGTGGGAGTATTTGTGTTTATCTGCATCTTTGTGTGATTGTTTACTGTACATGGGTACGTGGGTATGAACTGTAAATGCGAACATTATTTGAGAGTGCACACACCCAGTCCACTGAGCTGTAAACACTGTACCCACCACAGCTCCTGGCTAATCAATCCCTTACGACGGTATCTTGGCGCTCCTTTCAAACGGAGCGGTTTAGATTTGGCCGGGCCATTATTACAGAGTTGGGGAAGATGATGCCTCAGTTAAGTAGCTGCCTCTCAGTGGCTTAGTGGTTGAGGTTAAATAGATTCCATAGGATGATATGTTGCTCTGTGAGTGTGTGCATTACTGTGTGTATGTGAGTTGTCCCAGTTCTGTCTGAGGGTGGCCACAAAGGCTTAGTGGTAGAATGCCAAGATGCTCCTTTAACCAAAAGGACGATTAGAGAGAGGCTTCTGCTGCTATGGTACCTTGCTTACACAGTGTTATAGTGAGAGTGTCATCACACACATGAAATGTGCATACACACATGCTTACTTACACACACAGCTAATGGAGTATGCAAAATCATGTTGGAGACCATTTATATTGCAAATAACCATCAAATAAAGAAATCCAATCAAAGAGATGTACATGTAACCACACCCTCAGTCGTACTCAGCTCTCACTAGTTCTACATGTGACATGGCCTCAGTAACATCTGTATACGCCACATTTACACAGCTATATTGAGTCTCCCTGGGAAACTGTTGATTTTTTTTTTTTTTTACCACCAGTTTATTTCCAAAATGGTGACGTGCTCTATTCCGTGAAGAAATGATGTTAACAGAGTGACATTCAGTGTGAATAACTGTTGGGGTTGCTGTGGCGACAGGGGTAAGCCCATGCATGTAGGTTTGTATGTAGGGTGAATGCGTCTTATTTTTACCATGTCACCACTGGTCTTTGAATTTTTTAGCATGTTGGAAGCAATAACTTCCTCAGTTCCTTTACTCACACTTGCCAACGTTGCCCAAGCGCCAAATGGAGGATTTTCAGAACACATCAAATCTTCTCTTTTGCTCACTCTTGAAATAATTATTTTACTTTATTTTTATGTACAACAAAGTAATGCAATCAGTAGTAAAAAAAAACAAACTAAGAAAGTAGAAAAATGCACTCAGCAAAGAATAAAAATAGCTGAGGTGCATATAACTGAATCCAATCAGTCCAGCAAGTACAAAATTAGTTTGCACACCCCAAATGCATAAGGATACTCTTTTAAAACTTTATCTGACTTTTTTTTAAAAAAATTTTAATTAACAGTGGCCTGCTGCTGCTGGAAATGAGACTTATTTAAGCTTAAACCCAAACAATAAAGTTGCAGGCTAATAAACCAAAACAATGAGCTGAAAGATGCTAAAATGGACTGTATAGCTTCATCACTTCACATGACTCCTCTCACACTACACATAGTTATTTAGTTAATACAAATTATTGATTAGTGCAGCTTTAACTTCAAATCTATCTGCTTTTGACTCGCTACATGTAGACATTCTATGACCTGTCTGTGTGTGCTTAACATATGTATAAGTGTGTGAGTCTAAAAACAGGAAAATATACAGTACAGAATCTTTAACACCACTTTCAGCATAAGGATGTTATAAATATATCTTTTAATCTAATTTCAGTTATGGCCAGAAGCAGCATAAACCATTGTGCTGAATGTCTATCTCAGGCAGCTACCAGCAGCAGCGTCCATGCTATTTAAGGCTGGGGTTTCAGCAGCTCTGCCTTCCTCTCCAGTGCACAGTTTTCTGGTCAGTAGCTGTGTCCAAGGGAATTCTTTAGGGCTTTGGTTATGTGTTATTCTCTGAGGCTTCTGCCCTCTGTTATGCTTGCTAGGCTGAGGCATATCAGACTTCAGTCTGCATTCCTGAAATACTGTATATGAATCTCCAAGACTCAAAGACTAGCAATATTGTGGGATGGATTTGGGGAAGAGCAAGAAGTCATGGGCAGGGTGACATTTAGAATTTTTTGGATCTGTCAGCATGTTTGTTTTTCTGTCACTAAGAAGAGCAGTCAAGGAAATATGAAATTGAGAAGTACTGTATATTTTGAATGATTTGTTTAGGGATGTTTTGCTCTGCTGTCTAAATGAGTTCTGTTTCTCTTCAGGCAGAATATGATGTACTGTTTCCATGAGTCAATCTGCATGTAAAATACAATCCAAAGCAGAAACAGAAAGGCTCAGTTAATATTTGAATACACCCCATAACATGAAAAAGTCTTTGCCACGCAATTGCTTTTCATTCTTAGTCAAATCATTTAGAGTTAGATCAAACAGCAGTGACTGCAAAGAGAAGCACCTGAAGTCAAGGGAGTATTTTGTCGGCAGTAAATCCACAAATGAACCAAAAGTAGCAGTGTCCTCTCATATCATCATTGATATGAACACACCGTTTTATGCATCGTCTTTGCTTCTCAGAAACACAGTTCATTCCTTACTTAGTTACTTCTCTTGAGATATATTTCCGCCTGTCAGTAAATATTATGTTATCATAGAACTCTGTTTGACGGCTTCCTGATAACAGCTTGATAAATACTCATCAAAGTACTTCAAAACTATTACTGGCACGTAGGACTAATCCATTCGCCTGGAAAATCTGATGCATACCTTCTCCTTTTATAGCAACTCTCGTGTTTGGCATTTTTAGCGAGGGGGAGTTTTTAGGACATCATTGCATAATGGACATTATGTCAAGAGTTTTCATTGATTGCAGCTCAGCAAATCTCTCTTGTCTCTTAGTTTGGACTCTTGGAATTCACTGTGAACCATCTGTGTAAATAACTGCTAAATATTTCTCTTAAGTCATTATTTTCTCCTTTCTCAACTCCCCAGAAATGTATTTACATTTTTCTAAAAATATCTTTTGGAAAACTCAGTTGATGCTCACGGAAAGTGGTTGTAATTCTTTTCGAAGCACACGCAACTTTTGCCCTTTGTCTTATGGCTACAGTATGTTCATATACACTCCTTATAGTACATGCTTGTCAAGTGGCTCTCCCTTCCCGCTCCTCCTTCTTATCCATTCCTTCCATCCGCTTCATCTCTCCATCCCAGCTGCATGTGGTCAGGAGCTTGGACAGTGGGCAGGGACAGGGCTGGGCGGTCCTGCTGGCCTGGCGGTGCTTGGCAGTGGGGAAAGTTGGTGGATTAGGCCCTCCCTCCGCGGGCCTAGTGGGCCTGGAGCTCTGAACGCAGAGCTAACCGCTCTAACTGCACAGTATAAATAGAACAAACTTGGGTTTGAGAGAGCACCACATTGCGACTTCTCAACTGTCAAGCAGATAGGAGAGGCAGGAGCATGGAGGACAGAAAGAAACAGAGAGTGTGTGTGTAATGAAAACATAAGTAATGTTATTGAGGAGTGAAATTTCCTTGTGAGCTTTTGTAGCAACCTAAGAGTAGCAGGAGAAGATGGATAGGGAGTATTGGAATGGAGAGAAAATAAATGGATATGAAATGAGAGACAGGGTTGAAAGAGCACAAGAGGAATATTTGCAGCTGGAATGACAAACGTAGTCGCTAAAAGAACTGTAAGGTATTGGAAATATTGGCCGAGCGTCTACACCTTCACCTCTTCCGAGCGACGACTGCCCAGTGCCGGCAATTTTCTGTCCAAATCCACTTCCCCGCACAAGCCAAGTCCAGGTGATGGTTCAGCACACATACAGTGTTATGTAAGAATTGCGGGAATGCTTTTTGGCTATGACTATAACGAGCTGAGAGGGAATTTGACATGAGAGCCCCCGTAGGTCCGTCGAATTCCTGCTGCCGTGGAGGATTCTAGCATCCAAATTCCTCTCCTCCACAGTGTGGTAGAGTTACAATGAAATACCTTGCGGTGTTGAACTCTACTGCCTTTGAAGTCCTATTCAGGACTGTGTGTTGGGCTGCTGTTGTTGCATGCCATTCTTCACACAATAAGCTGTGTTATGTCACTGTTACCCCTGGCCAACCCCGTGATGTGTCACACCAGAGGAGGCCAATCCATGATCTGCCAAAAGATTTCTTCTTTTGAAAAAAGTACAGGGAAGTCAGATTGGATGCATGGCGCAAGCCGCAAAGTGGTCTTGAATGCTTTACCATGCAGATAATTTGTTTTGATAAAAATGTTATTGCTATGCACTATTGACCGCTTTGTTACATAATGCTATAAATGCAAACAGTGTGAGTCCAGCAGACATTATGTCTCATTGTATCACTTAACGTCTGTGGCATAAATAGGAATTGGGACAGTTCATTGAGGATATTTCCATAGCAACAATAGGTTTGTGTATTGATTAGTTGCAAAGTGTCACAGCTAATTAGGCCGTACTGAGGTGATGAGAGTGTGTGTGTGTGTGTGTGTGTGTGTGTGTGTGTGTGTGTGTGTGTGAGGATGCTGCTTCATTTTGTTGTGTTTTTCAGCTGCGCTGAGGGCAATGCAAATTCCATTACTTCCCTGGATGTTGCTGGAAATCGATATTTCTATTCGGCTATTTCTGCCAACATCATCATCCATGAAATGGCTTTGCAAAGGCATTGCGTTTAAATTCAGACACACACGAGCATAGACATATACAGAGGAGATAATAGTTCCACCGCTCCACTGCTCTGCAATGGAGACAGAGAGAAAGACAAATGTAGAAGAGACTTTGATGACAACCGGGAAATGAAAGGGAGCGTATCACACGAGGCAGAAATAGAATAGAGTGGTACCGTATTGATTGTCAGAATTTGCACTGTAGTCATCACAATGCATGAAAGGAAAAAAGTTGGGAGTATAGAGGGAGGAAGGGTCAGAGAGGGAGGCAAAGCACATACAGATGACTTTTCATACTTCCAGGGTGAAAGCTAATGCAGAAGGTTTGTTGGGGGAGTAATCGAGCTGCACCTTCTCCTTCTGTCGTTCACACCTCATCGGAGAGAGGTTACAGAGACACACACAGAGCGGATGATGAGAGAACTCTACTCTGGACAAAAACCAGCAGAGCATGCAGTTCAGTGGACAAAAGAGGGCCTCTGTATTGTGTTAGACAGCACAACCAGGTCAGCTGTTCAGAACATGTCAGGTGAGGAGAAACAGGAAGCTTGGTTTCAATAAAGGTGACAGTGGTTTTCAACTATTCAGTGTTTTGTATTGCGGCCTGTGTCTTTTCTGTAGCATCATAAAAACACCACATTCCAAATGAAAGACTTCTGTCTTTGATTTCATGGCAACAGTATATAATTATCTCTCTACACACGTCATACATATCCATTCTGTTGGTTATGCATATTTGAGCCATTTCAAATCAAATTGTATATACTTTATATGCTGCCCATTTCCCAAAACATATTACACTTTTGAGCAAGGAACTTCTTAAAAACATGGACAACCATAGTCATTTATGCTACCATTTAATTTTCTGACTGTTTCAATACAATACCTTTTCTATTTGAGTTCAGCCATGTTAAACCATGTATGTGTTTATTAGTCTGTATTATTTTACTGAGCTGTTGGTGTTAAAGGGAAGGTTTGACATTTTGGGAAATTACTCTATTTGCCTTTTGCCAGGAGTTAAATGAGAAAATCAATAACATTCTTACATCTGTCCGTTAAATATGAAGCTTAGCTCAACATAACAGTTGCTAACAGTTAGCCTGGCTCTGTTCAGAGGTGGCCTTCCAGCAAAGAGGGTCCACCTGTGGACCTCATATATTGGGACCCCAGGTCTGTGAGCCACCAGGAAGAGAGTAGCGTCCTCTGGTATGATGTGCATCACTTCATTTTCTGCCACAAAAGTAACCAAATATAGGCCTACTATTACAGTAAATTTAACACATTTTCACTCAGAATGAGAGGGTAACAGTACTGTAACTTTTCTGTTAAAAAATGTGCTATAAGAAATAGCACATAAAGTCAGGGTTCAAGTACTACTGTGCAAATATAACTTTTTATCTTCTGTCTTTTATAAATATGTTTGTAACTAACTAACATAACACTTGTTCTCTATTTTATATATACATTTGAAAGAGAGTATGAGGATATATTAGAATCTGTTTCACATGATTTTATAGGGCTAACATAAATGTTAGCTTGTCCAACAGACTGACATCACATGTGCTTTATGTAACGACGACCAAGTTGTATTATTTTTAGTTCATGAGTATTTATTCCGTCAACACACAGCCAGAAAAAAAACATGTCACAGCAAGAGTGAAAGTTAGTTTTTTACCTGACAAAAAACTATTAACAATATTAATATCAACAATATTAACAATACTTAAAGTCTTGAGGAGAGAAACATGAGCATTTTCAAATTTGGTTAAATTAAAGAGAAAAAAAGAGGCAGCTAATGGAAGTGAAACAGCTCACTTCCAGGGACCCTACAGGAAGTGACACAACTCATGCCTGGAGACCCTACTCTCTTCCAACTGGCTCCCCAGATGTGATGTCCACAGCTGGACCCTTCTTCTACCAGCACCAAGTGTAATAACCACAAATTGGGTTTTACAAGGGATTATAAGCAGGATTGTTTCTTGGCCAGGTGCACTGATTTCCGGGAGTCTCCACTAGTTGCCTAGCAACCTCACAGTGATGACAAGAAAGCAAATCAGTGTATTTCCCAAGAATTTGGATGAGTCCTTTAAGTGGTATTTTGTTTACTTGTCACACAAGCTGTGGATTCAGGTCAGCAGAAATAAAGTGGAAATACCACCAACCTAGTACAAACTAGCAGACAATATCTACAATATCTCTGTAGGAAAAGCACAGGTGTATGTAATAAAATTAATTCCATTTAGCTGCTTCAGCTTCAGGGTCTTGGTATTATGAATTCTGGCTCACTATCATGGCTTAGTGGGACACTTGAATGGAACAAAGCCATCGTTAATGTTATTAGTAACACTTGTGCTTTTCTTTCAATATGTCTGCTGTGAAAAAGGTCTATTGAGGACACTGAGGCCATGTCCTTGTTCTTTTGCAAGGGAGTTGCTGAATTTCGAGGGTTTTTTAGCAATGTGTGTGAAATTTATGCTCTCCAATTACAAACTTACACATTGTGGGTCAGTATTTTTGAGGCTGATTCCAGTATTTTTATACCAAATGTGTTAGTTTGACCTTTTTAGGCGAACAAAATAGTAGATAGATGAAGGCTTTAGCATTTCTCAATGAGAATTGTGTTACTGGTATTTATTCAGAAATAAGATTTACAGAAAGTAAAAACCAACAACCAACTGAATAATTAAAACAATCCGAGTTATTAAAGAAATTTAAGACCGTTCCTAGTCTAAAATTTCTGATAGTGGTTGAGGGACTTGTGACTTCAGTATTTCTAAAATAAAGTCCTGGCTATGGCCCTGGCCAAAACACATTGATATTTTTAAGAATTTAAAATGTCATCAAGTGAAATATAAGCTTGTAAAACATTTTGTCTGGAGCGCCTTTTGTTTTTTCAAAAAAAACCCTCTGGTTTTAATTGATAAGCATTCAGAGGTGACTCATTTCAGCAAAACAAGCTTTTGACTAGCTTTTATATTTGTTGGCCAATGCACCATAACATGTGGCATTTTAACACATTTCATCCTTGATCTACTGCACATGCACACTAACATGCTCTTATTCTTTTAGTGAAAGCCTGTAGTCAAAGCTCTTTAGTAAACTGACATGAACACACTGTGGAATAATAAATAAATGCAAATTTGTCATTTGGAATGCATGAAGTCATTACCTTTGTAGCGACTCCATCATCACTCACATAGCTGAATGGACACACTTACCAGAGTAATTTCCACCACTCACATTGAACGTTTCAGTCATTTATTCAGCTGGCTTGTTACTCAGGCAAATTGAGGTAAGTGCCCCTGGTCAAGGGCACCAAGGTATTTCATCCCAGGAAGTGGACCTGACAAGTGATATTGCATCCTGAGACTCACTATATCATGCAAGTGTGAATGGAAATGCTTCATAAAGGTGTTATAAAGCTTGCATATTTTGGCAACCGCATTTGAATTTTGATGTAGACAAACACATCTTTGCTTGGTGAAGCTTATCTACATATGCTGCTTACTAAGGGTGCAGGTTTTGTGCTGATAACTTTCATTCTATTGTCTGTTTTATTTATTGTATTGTTCTATCTTTCTTGTGGACATCTAGTATCCAGAATGTGAGTTTTGCTCTCTCATCCCCCTCACCAATCCCACATCAAACCATAGAGACACTGCCTATCAGCATAACTTGAGGGATAGAAATCAGTCTGTTGGCTCATTTGTCGGTCAACCACTTTGACAGACTGAAATAAAACTATTTAAAGGACTACAATTAAAGTTGATATTCATGGTCCCCAGAAGATTACTCCTCATAACTTTGGTGATCTCCTGACTTTTTCTCTATGCCACCATGAAGTTGACTATTGGTTAGATTGACATAAAATTTAATACAGATATCCATGGTTCTCACACCCATAATTCTGACTTTTTCTTTATGCCACCAGCAGGTCAGTAACTTAACTTGTCCAGTGCATTATTTCAATAGCTGCATGATAGACTGGCACAAACTTTGGTACAGACATTCATGGTTTTGAGTGAAATGTCTCAACATCTATTGGATGATTTGCAATGAAATTGGGCACACACATTCCCTGTTCCCTCCAGGATGAATGTAATAGCTCAGGTGATCCTTTAACTTTCCACCTACCATCAAGTCAAAATTGCAACTCTTCCAGTGTTTTACTTAATGACCAAATACCTGCAAAGCTACTTTGTGTTTAGTGCTAATTAGCAAATGATATCATGCTAACATGCTACACTAAAATGGTGACCATGGCATTCATTAAATCTGTTCGTCATCAGCATGTTCATTGCATGTGCACGTGTTTTGTCATTGTGAGCGCACTAGCATGCTGACATTAGCATTTAGCACAAAGGAAGTACAGCTTCACAGAGCCGCTAGCGTGGCTGTAGACTCTTAGTCTTGCTAGATACAATATTGCATACAGATATCTACGGCTTGTATTCTTGCTGTTCTTTATCCACTGAGAGCTCAAAGATACTGTTTTACATTTGTGTGTGTGTATATGTGTATGCATGTGCACAGACCACGTGTGCATGTCTGAAAGTTTCACATTACCAGACATGTGTGAATTCAGTTAGCGCCATTTCTGTTCTCCCAGACACCCCTGAGAACCTGAGGTGTCGACTGGACCTTTTCACATCTGCAGCCTTGTCAAATCAAGACTGTCTACAAACAACCTGGCTTCTGTCTGATAGACGCACAGAGAATCCTCCTGTAACTAAATCTGTTAGCCTTGGCTTTCTGCCTCGGACCTGAGCAGGGTTATAAAAGCGATATGGTTTCAAATTATTTGAATGGTTGGAGGTGTACTTGATTTTACTGCCTTGACGCTCTAGCAGCCTCAGAGGCGAGCCTTTCCCTCACGGGATCCAGAAGTCCAACAGTCCTCATGTCTTCCAAACTTTAAAAGTCTTCAAAAATGTACATTAGCCGCTATTTTGCCTGGGTCTGTTCACCACTAGTCTCTCTGAGGTCAGTGTAAAACCTGGAGTATCTACTCTAAGCCTTGGACAGATATCCCCACTCACTGGGCTCACTGGAAAAACACTTAATTTGCGGTGGCGTCACTGTGAGGACACTGCTCACTGTGACATGGTTGGTTAATTATATAATATTATATGTCATATATTTGTGCGCTAAACAATAGGAAGGTTAAGATAAGTCTAAACTGACTCCTGGCACCATATTGTGGCATAGTGTGTGTGCGTGTGTCTGCGTGTGTCCACATGTCGCCAAGTCTAATTCACTCATTGAGTTTTGGGGGTCAGGCTAAAAGGCTCAGGTTAAAGTTACTGACAGAGTGTCATTATCTGACATGAATCTAACTTCCCTATGATATACAATCTGCTCTGGATTATAGATTTGACCTCCCCCGAGTTTTGCCAAATTGAAGAGATTAATCGAGGCCTCTTGCTTGGTTCTCTCCCAGGGGCGGAATCACTTGCTTCGTCTGGATAATGTCATCCAAGCTTTGACAGGCCAAGCCGCCGGGCTACCGGACAGCTCCGCTCTGTCTTTCTACTCTTGAAACTTTGCTCAAAATAAAGACATGTACTCACTGTTCAAAAAACTTGACACTTACAGTAACTTATACAATTATTTCTGGCAAGAAAATGAAACAACTTCCTGATAATTGCTGAACTTAAAGTAGTCATAATATGGAGGAAATTATCTTCCTCATAATACTGAACATGATTGTGCGGATAAGGACACAATCAGTGACTAACCACCACACATAATGCAAACAGTTTTGGAAACGGTTTTGAACTAATGGCATGAAGGTATTTAAAGAATGCCCAACAATGCAGGTAGCAGCAATGATTCTACTTTCATTTTGACACCATATAATCACAGGTTTGTAACGCTGATGCAGCCTTTCAGACATGTTTTGACATCTAAAAATGATTAATGGGAACCCTTTACTGATTTCAACTGCTATTTAAATGACAGGAGAAGCATGAGAAATATAATCCCTGCCCCTAAAGGTGTTTCAATTGTCTGAATGGACAGCCTCAGTTTAATGCAGCACAATACAAATGTGTATAGTCAAAGAAACTAACTAACTATCTAATATATTTTATTACCCCACAGAAAATGAAGACTACAGTACACAAGATAGACAGATTTAAAAAAGAATAATCAAAATTGAAGCAGCAGACAATGAGATATCCTTACTTCTAATATGGCTCTAATGGCAAAAACACTGGCTCCTACATTCCCCATAATGCAACTCGGTAGCATCTTTTGATGGCATCATTTTACCTTATTTTGTCAAACTTTGAAAAGCTCCTTCCAATGCCACAGACAACATTATACAACGGTTTCACAGGCTAAGTTACAGTATTCCTCATGACGAGTAAACTGAACTGCATGTGTAAAATTGTTGGAGTGTCCCTTTAACCCATTCTGTTAAAAGATTACTGTTGCAAACTGCTGTTGTTGCTTGTTGTTAAACTAAATTATGAAGTCATCATCATATTCATCTGTTGACAGAAAACATTACCCCGGTTATGCCTGCCAGGCTTTAAACATATTCATTCATGAGTATAGTGTTCCTGCCAGCTTTTACGAGCTACATAAACAGTGGCTCTGAGCTGCTGAGTCTCCAATACATTCATCCAAGCAGTCTCCACAGTGTGAATGATCTTGCATTTCATGGGGACAGATAATTAGATTGGTGAGAGTTCATTTCAGGCCACCAAATTCACTTCAGCAACACTCTAGTCCTGTTTACTGACCTTTCTTACTGAGGAATTATCTCACACACTCTACCCAAAACAACACAGCAGGCCTGTCTCAAACACATAAAATTAGTATTGATGTCCACGTTTAAGCCCAGGTCAAAGTCAATGCAATTAATGAAGGATTATGGGCAGCGAGGAGATCAAAACACAGCCAGTCACACTGTTTCTTCATATTTCGGAGGATTAAATGCTTAGCAGCTGGGATTGCTAGACCTTTACTTAATGTTTGGGAAACTTTTTAGGACCATATTTCATTGTCAAACATGGAATCTATAATACATTTTAACCTGATTAAGACGAACTAACTGCAATAGCAGTTGAGTTTGTAGTCACTCTAATTCACATTTTATATCTTTATGGCTTTATGATTTACTGGATATCTAGCTATTAATTTTCAAATGAAGCACACCTTTATAGCTGTTTTCCTCCTTGGAGCATTCACTTGCAGTACAATATCGTGTTTGTTTTATTGTTTTTTTTATAGTAGCAATGAAAACATGTACAAGGCAATTGATTATTTCTGAGAAGTGGCTCAGGTAATTATTAATGGGTCTTGTAATGTTTCGGTTTTGATTTTGATCGTGATCATCCTCATCTCCAACATACACACACACACACACACACACACACACACACACACACACACACACACACACACACGGACAGACAGACAGACAAGAGTGCGGTAGCTTTAAGATAGGAGGCGTGGTGCTGCTGTTTTGACCGAGTTGTCAGTCCCTTCACTCTCCACTATCATTCTTCTGAATGAACAGCCTCGCACAGCCAACACAGGGCATCGGCTTTCTGTTTTGGTTTTTCTTTTTTTTTTATGATTCAACCCTGAGACTGATTTCGCCTTGTGACAGCGACAAGGGATTATTATTACCGAACAGTAACTGTTTCTCCGCAGCAAATCAAGAAGGTAAGTTCACAATTTCCCTGCGAATCAATGTGAAGTGAGCGGTACCTTGTGATGGTACTCACCCCCCGGCTCTCTCTTCAACTGCCGCGGAAGCAAAGGGAGCCATCAGCTGGAAAATGTTCCACTGAAGCCCAGTTAAAGGCTAGGGAGAAGTGTTGCAGTGTCAGTCCGCGTTGGGTAATTTTGTGTTTTCAAATAAGATTTAAGCACCGCTCCTATGATATAAGATGGAAATGTGCTGTGCCTGGCTGCTGTTTTTTTTTATGCCACATGCCAATTAAGATCTAGCACCTGATTTCAAGCCTGTCTGGATGCTTTAATATGAAGGGGAAATGATTAATGGGAGAATACTGCCTGCTCATCAAATAGAGCTCGTTATTGCCTGCTATTAGATACATATCAATGAATGTAAATGCAGTTTTGCGCATGACAGTCGGTATCAACCTTTAATTTTATGCAGATTTGACGTTTTTTATCGTTATCATTGCCGATGACATTATTGCTCTCAGTTATTAATCATCATGATGGACTGCACGTAGCCTTCACATGATGCGCAACGTTTTGACCTCGATATTAGGCGGCTGTGCGTTCAGTGGGCTACACGGACAGACATACCTGGGACCATCTAAAGAGGGCGCTGCGTCCCCTCAGCTGCTCTGTCATACTGCACAGTCATACTGCAAAAAATGTCTATTCATAACAAGGCAAGTTGTGCTGTGATACCATTACGTTTAGTGAAGTGTTTTTCTTTCCACTATCAGCATCTTGACGCAAGGCAGGATGAATAATCTCTACTTTATTTGTCATTGTACATGAAAGTGAACTAGGATGAGGGGAATTATATCACCTCTTTGGGAGATATTTTCTTGTTTGCAGAAAAAAATGTTACTAAATATGAACAAATTACATGTCATGATTGATACTTCTTGCAGTGTGCAGCAATTCCAATCCTTTTGAGCTAAATTTGGCTACAGCAACTTTTCAGGTAGTGTTGTGCATCCAGCACAACTAAATAATACTTTCTATAACATAAAACAAGTGTCTCCTCACAACATTGCTGTCTAACTACCAGAAGTTAATCTGCACAATGCAGATTGATAAATGCTGAGATTTTTGCTCAGACAGAGTTTTTAGGTCAGTTTGTCAATAGTTGTTTTGTACCAAAAAACAACTTTCTGCATTTTTAATCAGGAAAGGTAAAAAGCTTGCACGCTCGGGGGCATCTATACCTCTTAAAGCTTGCTTTGTGAGTCTGTTTATAGGATGGGAAGGCATCAAGAGCTATTTAATCTAACTGAACATCTGGCAGTGATGCAGCGTTGGGTCCTCTTGGCCAGTTGTTGAGGCTTTACAAGCACAGCACCATGCTAAGCACAAAACCATCCCCTCCTCCTCACCCACACAGCTTTTGCCTAAGGAGTACTTAGCATCCGCTACATTCCTCCTACTGGATCAAGATTGTGCTGCTTGTGAGCGTCAAGTGAGCCAGTGATCCTTAACTGTTTGGACGCGATTCAGAGAAATAAGAAATAGAGGAATAAAAATAAAAATGATGATTATGGGAGAAAGGATTGGAATGGATTATGAGATAGAAATTACATTTTAATCATGCTAACCCATTGGGAGTAAGTGGCTTGTGGGATTTGTCCATGTAAGGCTGCTGAAGGAATTTTTAACAATGTGTAATGCACATACTTTACAGCCATCAATAGCCTGCCCACTGAACCCCACAGACTTGCGTTAATGGATGTCAGCGATGGATGGATTTATTGAAAAGCCCGGCACTATAGCTGGCTGTATATCTCTAAGCAGAGCTGCAATCCATTGAGCTTTTAATACGCTTCAAGCTTTTTCACAGCTCCAGCTTCAAGCATGTAAAATCATACATTTAAAACAGGAATATTTGTCTGTTTACTCTCAAGTCCGACTAGAGCAGCTGTTCCAGCAATTTGGCAGGAGTATTTTTAGGACCACTGTTTTGATTATAGCGCACAATCCTTGTCCAGCTACCTGTGTGTTTTCAGAAGGGAGGGAGGGAAGGAAAATAGATCTGACATCCAAGAGTAACAAGGCCACTGGGCTGAGGTGTTCTGCTTCTGGCTGTGCCCCTGCTGACTGAGCGGAGGGTATAGAGCTTTTGGTTGTGTTTGTTTTTGTGTGGGCGGAAGGATGACTGGAAGCCTTGCTCAGCTCAGAATGGCTGCATGTGTTAGCAGGTACAGTATCTAGCGGGCCACACATGGCTGTGGTGTGTATGCTTCTCTGCCCTGGGGAGGGGTGGCCAGGGGAAAGACAGGGCCATTGTTCCTGACCAGCCGCTGAGGCAGAGGTTTACTCGCTTCCACCGGGGCCAGATGTTTTGCTTGGCAGATGCTACTGGCCGTCGGGGCCATAAGGTGAGAATCTGGTGAGGCTGGCTAGATAGGGCAGGAGCTGAGGCAGACTGGACGCATGTGCTTGGTGCAGGGATGGCGTTTCGCTCAAATCTTCTTCACCTTTTGTGCAGCCCTCATTGTAAACACACATCTGTCAATTCAGTGATCACTTATATATCAGAGGCACTTTGGATTGTGATGTACATTGCATATGAATGAAATGTAACCTTTTTAATAAATCAATATGCGACAGATACTGATCATCACATTATCTAGAAAGCACTGTGTGCAGCGATTGCACCCTTACAGTTCATCAAGTAGCATTCCAAGTCAATGGCTACGTCCCAGTCTCGCCTCATAAAACTTATGTCCGAAACGTTTGCCAGCAGCTGGCCCTTCTTTTTCTTCTTTACCCTTCAGTCATCGCTAACATACTGAGCGGCCACAGCGCACGCATACGGCCTCGTGCCAGTCTCTGTTCCAGCCCACTCTTCTCTTTGTGCGGTGGACAGGCAGGCAGCATGCTGGCTTACTGTATTGGTACAGAGTTTCTGGCGCAGAACGAAGGACTGGGAGTAATTAGCTGTGAGGGTATAATCCTATACCAGACACAGTGTTGCGTCTGTTAAAAGTGCCCCCCTTCCCCTAACTCCCAATCCTCAGTCACACTTTACTAGAACCATCATTTATGAGTGCAAAAAGTGAAACTGGTTTGGTTCATAGATTTGTTTTTGCAGTAGGAGGCAACCATATTTTTTACACCATGAATTATACCCTCATAGTCTGCATACACAGTTTAAAATAGGCCTCTTTCTGTAACATAAACAGTGCATTTCCCACCAGCTGTCAGACTCTGAAATCTACAATGAGGGACAAATTGTATATGTGCACAGAAGCACCCTAAAACTGTGCAAGAATGCTTACAGGCAATGCTTGCACTGTGATGCTCAGTCACTGTGAAAGAACTTGGATCATAAGGCTGATTTATATATTTCAATATCTTATGTTGCATTTTAGTAGATTAACCAAAGCATGGAAAGGAAAATTATGCCCTCTCAGCCTCATTCTGTCTCAAAGATGCCTGTAGGGTATGTTTCGGGTTGACTTTCTTTTATTGAGGATGTTAGAATAAATACAGATTCGGGTGCTTTTATTTCAGGTTAAGTTAAACATCTTCTCTATTTTGTCTGAAAATGGATGACGACAAGTTTTTCTTTTGCCTCAAACTATGGCCTGATCTCTGCCTTTTGTAGAATTGGTCCTGGCCATGCGGGATCAGTGTGCAGGTCTTGCTGATGAGTGGCTAGAACAGGCTCTGGTCTGTTTCTTCCACACAGTAGTGAGGCTGTTCTCTGCTGTGAAGCACCTGAGTTGGAGAGGAACTGCTGCGTGGCAGGAATGCCCCAGTATGCCAAAGACCCTTGGCACCAGATCAGCATGGGGCTTACCCGACTGTGAAGTTGTACGAAGATATGATCTTAATGTACATTTGTTGGCTCCTTCAACCAGCAATCTGTAAATCTCCAAGATTTACTTTCCCTTTTTGCTCTTTGCATCACTCTTGCATCCTCTTTATGGCAAGTTCAAGAACAGAACTTCAGTGTGTTCCACTTATTTTGCGGTGTATATTAGAGATATGCAACCATGAATCTATTTTAACTAATTGCTTGGAAAAACCAACATCCATGGATCATGTGTCATACCTTTTCCTTGAAGGAGGAAACCTCCTTGTCCAGTGGGATCTATTAAACAAAACAGTGCAGGACACTTTGCATTCTTCCTCCTCCAATCCTTCTCCTTTTTCCTCCTCTTCAGTCAGTCCCTATAGCCTAATTTCCTCTGTCTCCCCACACACACACCCACTCACTCACTTCAAATGTAAAAAAAAAACAGAGTTACGCAATCATGTGGTTAATTAAAATCTCATAAGCCCCAGATACTTTATCATAGAATGGACACCTCAAGTTCTGTTCTCGCAGTTCTGCACAATGTGTCATTGTTATCCAAGCTCTTGTGCACTAGTGCCACTGTAGTGTTGTTGGAAACAGTAGCTTGCTGCCTTGACTACCTGATTAGACTTGCATGTTTCCACCACTGGTATAAATCAGATGCAATTTAAGTCTCAGTTTCACCACGCGTTGCTCTGATTCTACAGAGGGGAGCTTGTGGCAACAGTAAAGGTTGTATTTTGCATTAAGTGTGCATGATGGCTGGATGATTGGTTCTTCAATCATATCAGGGCTTAACACACAGGGAGCAGGTGCTCACGTAAGATTGCCTCTTTAATGTCTTGAGGAATTATTTCCCCATCAGTGGGAATGATTTAGCACTGGGGGTAATGGAGGTTGAGAATATCCTAATATGTCTCCACTTCCTGACAGCTCCCTCCCCCCTACCTCTCTCTCCTTGTTCCCAACCTCAGTCCTCTTTACCCCCTACCCTCCTTCACCCCCCAGACAACTAACTCAATGCAATGGTTGTTTCGGTCCCCTGTCTCCATGTAGTCACAGGCAATTAGCTCCCGTCAAAATAGGCTGCAGGACGAAGGGTTGAGACTCGGGCATCCAAACCCCTTGCTCCTGCCCCTTATGCTTGGCTAATATTACCCCAAGCTACCGAGAAAGGGCCAGATAGGTTTTGTCAGTAGATGGAAGGGAAAGAAGGGGAGGGTGGTCCACTCGGGACCTGTGCGCGTGCTACCTCACTGAGCACAAAGCAGCTCTTTCACTTGGGATCCGGAGCACATATGGAATCGTTTATCAAACCCTCAGTGCGTCAACCCCACCGTATTCTCTCAGCAGCAGGTTTCCCCTCACCTCCGCATCTCAGATTCACTTTGCCTCTGAAATTAGCTTGAAAGACTGCACCTGGATATGTTCATCCATTGTCCCTTGCTCCTCAGTCCTACTCAAACCCTGAATCCATTGTCTTTAAGGTCTACTCATTTAAGAAACCTTAAAATTTCTTTCATGTTCTTAGATTTTCTGGTTTGACCTTATGGTTTGTGTTCTGTATATAATGTCCAGTGGACAAGACTGACCACTGTGATTTTTGAACCACAAATTACCATGTAGATTCCCTCATGGAGGTAGACCACTTTATAGTAATGCATCCGAAGCTTGAATTCACATTGGGCCAGTTAAGGTTACAATTAATCCACTGATGGGACATTCATTGCAGTTGGTGCTTAGTGGAACAATTTCAGTTAAGGTTATGTGACCTGAACTCAAGATCCACATTTAGAGTTTTCTTGCCATTCTGTGAATGAATTAGAGTCCACACAAAATTACAGGAACACTATTTTAACAGTAACACTATGCCAGCGTGACATCATCTCCAAGGATTGGCCTCTAAACTGCACAGCTGGATGTAGATAACGGAGCAGCTTGGATGTTTATTTTTTTCCCCTTCTGCATTCCAGCTTCCTATTTATAATGGCAATGATATCCAGCTCGGGGGGTTACTTCTATAAAAGGAAGTTTGAAGACTTTTGCCGACTCACAGCCCACTCGAAAAGGGGCTTGCATGCCACATTTTCTCAAGATGTGACCTTTAGATTTCTAGTAGAAGGGCATCAATCACAGAAAAAGAATGGTAAGTTTGGCTTGGGTCAAAGACAGCCGGATACAAGACTGAAGACTTGACTGAAAACACTGCAGAGAGAATCCAAGCGCAAAACTATCAGTTTCCTCAGTGGGGTTCTGCTTTTATATCATCCAGGTGTCTCCTCAAAGGATTTAATGTTCTGACATTTGAGGTCTTTAGTATTTATCTTCTATAGACAGTGAAAACAGCAAAGAAGAATCCTGAAAATAAGGTGTGTAAAATGACCATAATAGATGCACTTCTTTGTACCAAAGGTCAAACCTATGTTTTTGTTGAGAATAGACTCCACACATAGTTAAATGTGGCGAAAGGTGACCTTTGACCTGTGACCTCGTCCAACTGCCTGGCTGGCCCTATAGGAAATAGATTTTGTTTACAAAGAGCTTGTCATTATGTGCTTTAGATTTAATTATCTTGACATGTCGGGTTGGGTAGCTAAAGGCATTCAGTATCTAAGTCTGGAGTCATGTGGCTTTGTTTTGCCTAAGCGCTAAAGACAAAGTTCACCCAGTTCCTCTTTAACCTGAGAATTTCCTCTCCTTGCAAACTGAGTAGATTTGGTCACCATTGCCAAACTGTTGACAAATCATTTGGCCTGTATTGTCAGCCCCTGAGTTTTTATCTTGCATTGTTGGTTTCCTAGGACAAAATCCTCCCTAAATTAGCCTAAACTCTTCAACACTAACAATCCAGATGTCCTCAGTGGCCTGACACCCCATTTAATGCCTAGCAGATGGTATTTGTAGCATTGGATTGTGTTGAGAACAGATTACCTTAATGAGGTCATTTACCAATGAACTGTGTGGGTTTGGACATCATCTGGTGGAGGCCCATACCAGCCCACAGGGTTTCTACAATTTATTTAAGGTTACTTATAGGTTAAACATCCCTGGAAGAATGTTGATTCCTTGCTTGGACCACTAAATATCCTTCACAGTACAGTGTGTGTATATGGAGTGCATTCACCATGAGGGGCCTCTTCACAAGAGATATGGCATAGCATGAACTTCTTTGGGCTGTGTTATTGTAACTATCAGATCTTCCTCCTTTTTCCCTCCCTCCCTCCGTCTCCTTGGTGGACAAGGGTCTTTTTCACTGCCCTGTGCGGCTCTGTTTGTGTGTTTGATTGTGGGAAAATTTCTCGACTGTCCGTGAGAGTCCCCCGCTCTCTGGACTGGCTTTTCCCTTGAGGTCCTCTAGGCTCGGAGTGGCTGAGCACCACCACTGCTCCGAGGTCCTTCTCCTCCCAGCAACCCCTAGTGGTAGAAGTGGTAGCAGAATGCCTCTGTTCAGTCTTTTGAGAACCAAACCACTTGTCTAAGCTGTTTGTATGACCCTTCCCTTATAGTCAGGCATGACAACAGTTTATCTTTTCAGAAGGGAGAGATCCTTCAGGCTTTTCAGCACAGCGATAAAGACGCCTGGAAAAAACACTCCCCACCAATTAATCACTTCAGACATGGAGCTGAGATCGGGACATGGATCTTGATGTGACACAGAGTTTTGAGAATGGGCCAGGCTGTGGTGGGTTTACTTTGGCTACCATTGCAGAATAAGTCCTGGCTCCAAAGCTGCATATTGAGATAGGTAAAGTTTATAGCTTTGAGTTTGCAGTTTTGTTAATGAGACTTGCTCTGGTTCATGTACAGTATATGCCATTTGGCTGAGGGAATTACCTCATTAAATGAAGTTTGTGGCTTTGTATATTTATGTTGTGAATTCTAGTTTTCCTTTTAATGCATTCTGTTCTGGAGCCTTTTGTATTGATTTGCCTCCATTTTCACATTTGTATATGGGCACAGTTTCATTTTCGCATCTGTTTCATGGGATTTCCCTGAAATTCAGGTTTTGAGTCATTCTCACACAGTAGTGTCACTGCAATACTTTAATTTTCACATTGGCCTGCTTGTGTGACTCTACACTGACTCAAAAATAAATAAGCTGGAATTCTTTACTTAAGATAAGACATGCTGTCAGATAACCAAACCTCCCACCTCCACCCTCAATTCAGTTTAAACAGCTGTAATTCACTTTACTGGTGTGGCAAATGTGTTTTATCAAAGTGATCTAAATCTGGAACATCATAACAAGATTTAAGATGTAGATGCATCTCATTCAGCTGTATTGCTTTCCCCCTTAATCCATCATAATATTCTTATCCAGTGTTTCCCCTACCGTTGCCTTGGAGAGGCTGCCCGCCCCTCCAACGGGACCCCCCGCCCCTCCTGAACGAAACAAAATATGTTTATTTATGCTGTTCACCTAATTTATGTGCACATGTCACAGTAAGTGCAATAAAAGCTTTGTGAGTAAAAAGTCAACAAGAGTAATTTATTAATGTAATCTGCACAAAAGATTGACAGAGGAGTCGACGACCCCAAACCTCTGAAATTCAGGCAAAAAATAGCAAGTAACCCCCCAACCCCTGCCACCATTGCTGCCACCATCACCCCCCCCCCAAAAGCAGTCCACCTAGGGGAAACTGTTATCCTATCCTCACCTGTTTTCACCGGGTTTGAAAGCCATACGATCATAAATTGACATGAGGAAGAAAAAATGGTTTAGACATGGTATCAAACAGAACCTCCCCAGTGATTTCATTTTGTTTAAAACCAAAGGCTATTACTAAACAGTAAAACATTTTATAAGCTCAACACCGTCATAATTCTTACTAAGACGTTTGGATTACTAAATTTGGCATCCATATCTTATGCATTTCTTCACAATCATGTAATGACGTTATGATGCAGTTCAAAGCTCTTAAGTAGAATAGAAAGCTGTGGCAGGCACTTTTACTGTGTTCTACAGGCTCTCTCCCAGGCCCTAATGCATCATCTGAGCTAACTGCCATCTCATTGTGTTTGAGCTTTGAGATGGATGAGCGAACGCAGTTAAGGATCCAGCAACGATGACAAACGGTTCTGTCTTTTTTCTATCGAGTAACTAAACAGACAAACACCATCCGAACAGTGGACCCGAGCCATAGATCCTTCAACCACGGCAAGTTCTTTTCAGAAACTCCTTTTCGCCAAGTGACAAACCGCGTGGTTGGCAACAACTAAAGCATTCAGAGGCGGTATGAATAGGGGTCTGTCTCTGGAGAGGCTTGTTGAAATGGGGCCTTTTGCTTTTATCCCTCCGAGGAGGCAGATTGATCTTGCGCAGGTTCGCGCTGGCAGTACACTTCAAATGGACTGTTGAAAGGCAAGGCGTTTATTTGTGCTGCGTTATAAACTGTGTCCTTTTCCCAGATTTAGCATCTGTGGGTGTTTTCCATCATCTGTAAACACAACCAGGCTGTGCCTTCTACCCTGTTATTCTTACATTCTTACATTCACCTGCAACATCACCTCTAACCTTTCCCCTTTGTCCTGCCTGCTGACGTTTTCCATCAAAAAGATAATCTTCTCATCCGCTCTCCTTGATCAATACTGATGTAAAAAAAAAAAGGGATTTTCATGTAGATTCCAAGTCCTATTTCCATTCATAAAGTTTTTGCAGATGGAGAGGACATGAGGAGTAAGGGGAGGAAGGAAGCCTGTTAAAACAGTTGTCATCCTCCTCTGATGTGCACTCCATTACTCCCTCATGGTAAATTTCACGTGGACATCAGGTGACCCCCTTGGTATTGTTTCCTTGGTTACTGATGTATTGACCTCCCTACCCCTCCCACCCCCCACCCACCCAACATCCCCCCCACTCACACATCCTCCTCCTTTGTGTTATGCAGCAGCCTCTTGGAGCTGTGTGCTGTTTTTCTTCTCCCTCCACTTGTATAAACCAGGAGACTATCTGCCATCAGCATTCAGGAAGTATGGGGGTAAACAAACACCAGGAGCCAGCAGGAGAAACTCAAATGACCCAACCATGTCTAAGCAACCACGCACAGCAGGTTATTTTTGGTTAGGTTCTGTATCGCATTGTATGTGCATTCTGTTTATATGGCCTTGTTTATATTTGTTTATGTGTCAGGGCTAACTCATTTGTGCATATGTGAGATTACATGGGTTGAGAAAAATGAAACTGGGTTCGGATTCCTTTCATTTTAAACATCATCACTGACTGTGCCAGATGGCATATGATGCAGGTTCTTTCCAGCCCTGCCACTGACTAATTAGTCATTTAGAGTGTATTCACTCCTGTGTATGAAGTTCGTTACTAGTGCAGTTACGCAGCTCTCTTCTAACTCCTCTCTGCTAATGTTGGCAGTGGTTGCTGTGACCAGTTTTGCTGTTACTGGTGTGCAGTTATAGGATAAGGTTGATATTATTTTATAATTTTATCACTGTCAACATTTGCTTTTCAGGGCAATTTTTTAAACAGAAGTGTGTGTGTGAGAGAAATCTACAGAGCTAAAAGCTAAAAAGTATGTGTCTGTGTGCTCATGTGTGTTGAAAGGTCCATCCTGTCAGCAATGGAGTGATGGAGAGATAACCCATAAGCCACTGCTGTGTGTGCCAAACCATCTGACTTGTTCAGGCACACACTGAATGCAAGAGTTGGCCTGTATTAAAGCTACTGGAGGCTGATGTATTTTTTCTCTCTCAACAGCTTGGCTGGACTGCCCAATTTCATGCAGTATCAGAGCCTGCAATATTTCTTCAGGCAATGATCCATCTAGAAAATAGCTTTTTTTTTTTTTTAAAGTCCAGTCCTCCATCATCACAATTCAACCCCCACCCTCTTTACCCCCTACCTTCGCATTGTCCAGAAGCCGCAGGGATTAGCTGTGCCATGTAGCGTGAGGAGACTGAAAGATATTGTGAACGTCGGAGAGAAAAAGAAGAGGTGAAATAGGGGGGTCAGCGCAGTGGCGGTGATGCTGCTGGACTGTTACCGTGCCCTGGACCACATCTACTGGGATTGACGCTAGCAGTGGGGAGTGGATTAGAGGTATTAGGCAGACAGACTGGACCCTTGGTGCAGACATTAATGCTGCTATATCAACCCATACGCACGTCCCTGTGCACCCACCCCCCACCCTTTTGCGCTGACAAACAAAATCCCTTAAATGCGCAATTAACTGCTAGAGTGATCTGGTCTACTACAATGGCACAGAAATCAGCTTAAATATGGAAAGAATATGGTTGTGATTTTCTTTTTACTACTGAATGTTAAGTGGTTGCGGGAAACCAAGAGCCAGAGGGGAGTGACATTTTGGACAGAAGTTGAGTTGTGTATATCAACTTAAAGGTCTATGATGAAATATTGCTGGAATAATGACTCAAATCCAATTAGTCAATGAGAATTAAATGAGATTTTCCAGCAGGCTTGTGGGAGGTGGGTTTAGGACCTCCTGTTAAGTCAATTAAAAAGCAAGGCAGTGGCCTAACCACCAATGAGCTGCTTCCATGATTGTGAGCGATCCGCAATGCAGTGAAAGCCTGCTGTACATTGGTATAGCTCCAAGCTCAAAAAATCAAAGCATGAGAATATTTAATACTGTATATTTCCAAGTATCTCATGTACGATATGTGTCTCATCTTGCTTTAGAAAACACATTTTCCAGCATTGCTGCAAGCCTGTTTCTAAAACTGCCTTGCCTCTTGCTCCCTCACTCTTTCCCTTCCTTGGATTACAACCACGCTTGTGCTGGGCCCAGATTCGCTGCCAGGTTGCCTTGGCGACGGGTCGCAGTACATAAACCGGTCGATGTTTGGGGAACGCTGCGCCGCGAGGCAGGAAATCTTGTGCATTCTTTATCTCTCACCCCTTGGATGGTGCTCGTTCAGTCCTCAGTAGGGAGCAGGAGCCACATAAGCAAATGGAAGCCTTATTTTTCTATCCGGTCTTTTTTTTTTTTTTTTTTTTCCACCTTTTTCAGCCAGAGATAAACAAAATCTTTGAGTTCCGGACAACCCACGCTTCTTTTGCAAGTAAAGGGGAGAAAATGAAAGGAAGAAATGGTTTGTGGAAAGCAGAAATAAGGTGTCCTAATGCAGAAACGGTGAAATGATTCAAGTGAATGTAATTCCTCAGTTCATCACCGGCAGCGTCGTGCAACATAACATTCACACACCTTTCACCTCTACTGTAAATATGCACACACACACTCATGTATAGCACACATGAATGAAACACACACACTCACACACACCCTACCCGTTATTACCTTGCCTTCCTGACATTCCATCCAAGTTCTGGAGGAAGAGGAAAGGGAGCTGCTGATCGGACGCCCATGAAACAGAATGCTGGGAAGAAACCCTGCTGTGATCCATCCGTGTGTCGCATACATTCGAGCGCGCGCACGTACACACAAGACTGACATAGAATACCGTTGACAAAGTATTAAAGCAGACGCTGATCATAAATCTGTCTCACGCTTTTGGCTACTGGTCAGTGGTGTGCAGTACATTTCCCAGACTTATCTTCCTTTTTTTTCAGTTGAATCCACTTCTCCTTAAAACCTTTTAAAATGTAACGGCATATCAATTGTCAGTACTTTTACCGTAGTGTATTTTTAGTTGTGGTATTCCACTTTGGATGAACATTTGCAGACACCTCTCCAGCTTGGCTTGGTTTCCTTGTTCCACCATTGTCTCCAGTGAAACTACAACACTAGGCCAAAGCTGAGTAAGCCTTTTTGCCTCCCTTGAGGAACAGTGCCGCTCAAATAGAAGGTTGTTGACACTGAAGAGGATGAAGTTGCTGTTCAGCCCTTTTTTTTTTCCTGTTCTCTCATTGATCTGCTCCCTTCCTCCTTTCATCCCAGCGTTAACGATCAATGCTCATGACTATGCAAATGCTTTGTTGTTTTGGTCTGCGTATGAGCGTTTTTAAAAAAGAAAGATGTGAAGTCATGAAGCGAGGTCACCGAGTTCTGTTTCATATCACGGCCTGCATCTTGAGAGGGCAAGCGTGTTAACTGTCGATGTGCACCACATTGACCGTTGTGGTCATAATAATGCCAGTTCCCACTACAGTCCTACTGTCTCGGGAGTAAAAAAAAAATAAAAAAATGGCAGACTCATTGTTCTACGAAGGAAACTAAGATGCAGGGAGAGGAAAAGCTGAGGGGGAAAAAAAATGCTGACCCACATTTTTGTTGCAGCATGCAATGGGACAACAATTCGAGGCCCAACCTGACCATTTAACTTAAATAACATGTAATCGGAACAATGTGTGTTGATTGTATGCAGCCAAAGCAGATGTGATTAACCCAGATTTGTTCTACGGGGGTCAAGGCTCTTTTTTTTTTTTTTTTTTTTTTTTTTTCTCAGAGCAGGTTTTCATTCTGTGGAGGCCAGCGAATGGGACAACAGCTCATTGTATGACATTTTTTCTTCACTTATAACCTGCACTCATATTACTGCAAAGCTATGCATTTCTAAAGCACCGGGAAACATCTGCACTACATTTAAATGAATGCAGTATGTAGTGAGTAAATGATGCCTATAGTTTTGGCTGCAATTACACATACGTTGGATGCTACACATGAATGCAGCACTACTCATTGAGCTCAGTAGAGGTCATGCTATACTACATACTCCTGACTGTCAACCTGCACAACTGTATGTTAGTCTGATGTGTGCTTGTATTACATTTGTGAGGACCAGGCTGTACTGACTTATTTATCTGATCTCATCTTTAACACTGATATGGCGAACTTTTTGGCAAACAGTTGCCTATCTACACATCCAGTGGATTTGGTGCCACATTAACATTCATTTTTATTGTGTTTCTGGCCACCTGTTGATGGTTGGTGTCCACTTACTCCTTAGAGAAACATCTGGTGCTTTATCTGCACTGATATGTTCACCGATTGGTCACTAACTTGATTCTTTTGCTTCGATTTGTTCATAAGCTAATCACAAACTTTGTCTGTCTACCTTTTGGTGGTGGGAATGTAGCATTCAGTAGGCTTATTAGAGCTTTGCTGCTAGCTGCAGCCAAAAACAACACTGATGAGAGCTGTGAGAGTGAACCAAAATGGTGAAGTTGTGAGAAAACCAAAACAATGAGCGGATAGACACTTTAAAGCTCCATAGAACTGAGGGAAACAGCAGATTCGAGTGATAACTTTCTGTGGGTTGGTCACTACGAGCGACCCCTTTAACATACAAGTAGTCATGTGATCCATTGTTTATGCAAAAAATATTGAATATTGCTGCTTTAAGGCTGGGGCAATGCCGTCACAGAGAGGAGCAAGATGTAATGCTCGTTCATTCATTGTGTTCCACTTGGTTGCACGTAGAAAAGAGATGGAAGAAGCTTTGGAAAGAATGGTGGAAAAAAAGAGGGTTTGAGAGATAAGTTTAAACTCTGATTACTCTCTCACCTGCGCACAGTGAACAGTGTCAATAGAAAGTCCTCATCAGTGTAGTAGTACAAACCTGCGTAGGTGTTTGTCAGCAGTGCGGTCAGATTCCTGCTTTTATTAATGCTTTTGTTGTCTCATAAAGCCTGCGTTCTTATGAGGAGAGCGTCTTGTTTGTTAACTTGATGTTGCAAGCAGTGTGGGTGTGTGTGTGTTTGTGTAGTTTTAGCAGCAGAAAATGAACAAGCGTGCAGGACCGGCTTGTCAGTGTGTGTCATTGAAGAAGCCAGATGGATTTCAGGGGCGCGTGGTGCTGGGCGTGTGTCTGCCACTCCAGGAGCCTGCCCTGGGCTCAGCTGGTTTTAATCAACACCATCATTTACCCCTCGGCGCACAATGGGCCCCCTCAGCAACACTCCCCTCCACTCTCCCCCCCCCCCCCCCCCCCCCAGCACCCCTCCATACAGCACGGTGCTATATGTATTTACATTGTCTCTCTTGCACACACACCAGAGAAGAAGATAAATATGTGTGCTCCCATCCGCATTTGCATTCAGCAAAAGAATTCTGTAAATCCACTATATTCAGGCAGTTTACACAGTTAAGTAGCATAGCTCAGTAGCGCATTCATCCTCTTTGTGCGCTGTGACATAAACGGGAAAGAATGGAGGGGCAAATTAAGATGGGGCTCTTATAAATTAAGCTTGGGTGTAATCTCTACTCACTTGGTTTGTATACATTATAGCTTCCTGCAGACAGGGCTGAGTGTTGTATATCAGCCAAAGCATTGTGGTAATCCTGACCCAGCCCTTAAACTATGCATCTCAAGGACCTTTTGTCTCATTATGTTCTGCTCAACCACTGAAGGAACATGTTGGTCCCGTGGTCAACAGCGTGATCCATGTGACTGTGCGTTGTAAAGTCACTGAAGATGCAGCAGTGTAACTTTTAGGGAGCCCTGTCTCAGCTAGGGAACAGGATGAGGCAGAGGTCTCTTTAAGTTAGGGGGCTAGTAAATCAGTGTAATAAAATGTCTGACCCTTCCCACCATGTAAGAGGCAGCTGGACTCTCTGTGTGGTTAGATGGAACACGAGGCACGTGTGCTTAAGTGATGCTGATGGGTCAGAGGTTGACTGTTATTTGGCTTTGCAGGCTTACTAAACAGATTTGTTGGATAGTTGTTGGTGAAATCATTTGACTTTGCTGCATTTTTGTGGGGGATGTTACATTTTGCACATGTTCTCTTTCTCAAAGATCCACAGATGCAGCTAAAGGCTGTATGTATTGTGGGTTTTTTTTTTTAATCCAAAATGTAGTCTTTTCCCTTTTACTGTTGGAAATGGTACTTGTTTCCAACAGCATAAAGGCATGTCAAGTACTTGCTTTGTGCTGGAATGAACAACGTCTTAGAACGGACTGTTCTGACCTACTGTGGAGATAAACAGGAAGTGTTTGTTATTATTTTGTCATATCTGGAGAGAAGCAGCGCTAGGTCATCACTCTAAGCATTACATCTACCAAGAAAGAGAACTGTTGAAAAATGGCAGTTTGTCATTTATTTTCAGCAGCATCACACAGAGTAAACTGTGGGTTTAGCTGGGTTGGTTGGACCTATTATGGTCAAACCAGACCAAAGGGTTAGAGAAGAAAATTGGTGGGCTATTTTTAGACACTCCACTTCCTCTGGTTTGTGATAAAATCTTTTGAGAGACGATGGAACAGTTATTTTGTCATGGTGGCTTCAAAGGTTTGGTCAACTGTTGCTTTTACTGTCACAGCATTATGCAAATGCATAATTACAACTGTATTTTGTTTACTTTCCTTAATTCTGCACATTCTGACACCGGCTAATCATCATAGCTTCTTGGGCGCAGTCTATCATTAACCAATTAAAATTTGGAGCACATATATTCTGTTTGTTTGAAGTCCTAGCCTGCGGTTTCTACAGCAACAAATACGCCCCATTCACTTGCATCCTCAGTCTAAGGTAACGTGACCTTGGCTGTTCAGACAGCACCGTCTGTGTCCAATGGTGCCACTGGGTTCAAAGAGTTCCCCACAAATAGGGGAGGTCAAGGGTCAAGAAAAAGGTCCAAAGGTCATGGGCGCAGACGCACACCTGTTCACAGGGGGCCTCCTTCAGTAGGACAGATGAATCCCAGATGTTTTTATGGAGATACTGTGACAGCCATGACCATATTAGAGGGGGTGTGGTGTCGAGGGTACCCCCTGCAATTGCACTGTTTAGAATTGGACTAAACTTTTCAATCACACTTCCCAGACATGCTCCACCATACATGGACATGTGCAATGCTTTTGAGGGACATAAAAGCCTTGATTTACACTGTTTTGAATGGATTTTAAGAAGGGACATTTTTACACCTGGAAAGGCTCAGATAGAGGACTTATTCTGGGGTTCAGGTTGTGGTCACCAAAGAAGGAACTCATTCTGAAGTCTCCCCTGAAGTGGTTGGTTTCTGAGCGTTTTCTTTTGAATGGCGGGATAAGAAACGGTAATAAATTGTAATTTCTGCTGTACAGCTGAAGTTGCACTCTGTGGAGAGAAGTCCCCATGTTGCCAATATAATAGCAACTGGAATATATAAACCTTGCTTTCAAATGGAGGCATCTGAAAAAGAGCAAGACCCTTTCCTTTCAGTTTTACCATGTCTTTTTTCCATGAGTATCCTCTGTTAGTCTCTATTTTCCCTTTTACAGTTTATACACCTGGATTCATTGAGGTGAAAAAAGGAGCTATGAGGACAGATGTTTGTTTTATTGGACCAAAAGTATGGTTTTCATGCATGTCTGATATATATTAGATATATTTCTAAAACCTGAAGGTGTCTGCTACTATCATAGTAAACACTCATTTCAATTACACACTATGAGATGAAATTATTCCAACTTGTTATTCAGAACATTAGACTGATGGCCTTCATGCCCAAAGATCAAGGCATTACATCATTGGTTAACATGATGAAGCTGTCATGAGTCAGTCAGCGGAAAGCTCAACCATTGTCCAAACATGACAGCATTTAGCTGGCACATATCCAGGCAGACAGCAGAGGTACTGTGGGAGCAGGCGGTTGAGTGACCTCTGACCCTGCCCAGTCTGCCTCTAGGACAAAAGAGCCATTCAGATGCCCAGTACTTTTGCAAAACACCAAAAAAAGCCCTCAGCCAGCGCAAATGACTGGTAATCCTGTTGAAATGCTTGTTTACTCTCTGTTATTGTTGGGCAAAGCATGTATTTGTGATAGATATAGAAAGAGGTGGAGCAGAAGGGCATCCTAACAGTAGAAAGTATGAAATTGTACTGGAGGGGGGTGTAAATAATAAAGACAGGAAAGAATGTCACCACAAGAACGTAGCGACTACAATTTACGATTTATGGTTTATGGCTTTACTGTCATAAGGATACTTTTCTGCGGAGGCTTTTGAAAGATGGATAGTATAGTCTTCCCCACTATCATGATTTATAGTTAACATACAATTAGGCCATGTATAAAAATGTGCCCTCATGTTTATGCTGTCAAGAGTTCAGGCTTTGTGCAGTGGTAATATTTTTCTCACTGGCAATTTATCTCTGTGCAGGCGTGAAAGAAATGGTTGTGTGCAAAGTGCTGTCACAAGGAATTCCTGGCTTAAACAAAACAAACTTAAATGAGTGCTGCCTGGTCAAAAGAAACCCTAAATAATACATTAAGGAACAACACGTTGTAAAACATGACTGTTTACCATGTTGGCTTTGGCAGCTGCTGGCTTGGAGGAGGACCCTTGCCACTTCTCTTCAGTGACAACCCTGGAAAGACTGCCTCAGATGCCAGTGTTCACAGTTTTAAACACTTCTTTACAGCCTCCCCTCCAGCTGTTTCTTCGCCCGTTATCAAGTTTGACTACTCCTGCATGTGAAAGGTCTGGTTTATGAGCGTGGAGGAGACCACCTTGGGTGACTTGGACTTCTTGTCCAATATTTTCCATCCACCTTTTGTCCAATTCTGCACAACTCTACTGCTCCCCTTGACTAAATTTAGCACTTGTTAGTCAGGAGGCTGTGATTGTTTCTGCATTGTGGTGGCCCATTTTTGTTTGCCTAAGATTGCTGCCTGGAATGCTCAATGGAGTCTTTCATCCACTTCTTCGGTTTTAGACAGCAGCCCAGCAAGCTTCACCAAGCTGACTGACATGTGACTGGCAGGTTGTCTGCAGCTACGTGTCATTTCGCTGCACACAGATCTACTGAGAGGAAAGCACCCTACCTGAAGTGTCGGGACTCGCTCCACATACTCTGCAGCTGGTTTATCAGTCATGACATTTACCATCCAGTGTGATTTATTTTGGGTAAACACCAACCTCACTCACGTTTAAAGGAATTACCCAGGGGGCAGTCCAAATTCACTTAAGCCAAAGTCTGTAGAGGCCCACAATCTGCGGTCCTCTCCCTGGCACACAGAGTGACAATGTGGAGTTGCAGATGAGTGTGTAACCTCTTATTTTCTTTCTTATTGCAAAATGCATGCTGTCCAAAACAAGTGAAAAACAAACATACCCTCAAAAAATTAAAAGGAGCACAGAGGGACCTATGGGTTTGGTGGAATTCTTTTTTTCCCCCCTTTTTTAATGGGCATGATGTTTATCGCATGCATGTGTAGCCCACTCCATTTGCGTCAATTAGCCAAAGTAATTTACCAGGCAGTGATGGATGATATAGGGTGCACTTAGCTAGGCTGGAGCATAAGGTTGTCCTATTCTACAGGGTTTCCTCAGGGTTTCTTCCCTCGTTTTGAGGATGGAGGCATTACCCTTGAGAGAGAGAGAGAGTAGAAGTGATGCAAACATAACTGTGATGCTGCACAGAAAGAGAGAGAAAGAGGCGGTAGGGGAAGTGGTCATCATGGAGATAAGCTGGCTCTGTCTAAGAGCTGGACTAATGGATGTGTCCCCTGGGCTCGCTCAGGAATGCACCCAGGCATTACTGCCAGCAACTTGGTGTCATCTGTCTTCTGTCCCCAGAGAAAGATGACAAATGGTATTATGACTCCCCCTCTCTCCTCTCTTTGGAATATCAGTGGCTCCAGTTTGTGTGCATGAGAGCGTAAGCATCACAGTTTCACTAAGAATGGACGGTGACGGTTATTGTATTCATTTGGGTCCTGCTTTATAGGCTTTATGTGACACAGATTTTTCTTTTTGATTAATGCACACTGATATTTTTACAGAGCCAATGTGTAGTAAATACACACTATAAAATACAAGTACTTTTTTCTGATATTTATTGCCCAGAGCATTTTCACAGTGCAATGCCATAAAAGCTACAATAAATGTATCAATCTTTCCCCATGTCAAAGGATCAAACAAAAGGAATAGAAATTTCCATATTCCGATTATTCTTCTCATGTTGCTGTAATATTGCCTTCCAGTTTACAATCCTTTGCCGGATCTGGTCAGCAGCTCTTTATCTATATGCACATTATATAAGCAAGGCTGGAATCAATAGTCTACTATTGATCAGAAATCGCCACGAGACAAGCTGTCACCTCAGCAAACCTGTTTAGCAGACAAGCAGTCTAGCGGCAGATATGATCATGAGTATGAAATCAAGTCACATTAGACCCTTGTCTTCAAAGCATTTGGCATTTAAGGTAAAAAAAATGTGTGGCATCCTGAAATGGTAGAGGATTTGTATTGAATGGTCAGTTTTGGGGTCATGAGCTTATTATTGATGTTTGAAGGTCTCGCTGACTGACAAGGAGACATTCTCTCAGACACATTGACTGAGGAGATAGGTGATAGTGAATGCGTAATGAGTTCTTTTGCTCCCTAACCTCGGTAACCTGGTGCTTCAATATGTTGCGTTTTAATTACTTTGAGAGTTTCTCTTTCACTTTGCTGTTTTTCTCTAGAGCTGTTTGGGGAGGGAGGTGGTGCCTGTGTCCTGTCCAGTGAAATTTCTTGAGTTTTTGACAGTAATGTTTGCACTTGATGACCCCTCGTATTATCACAGCAAGATACTTGAACTCCACTTTACAGAACCCTCTGCGGTGTGCCCCCACCCCCCAACGCCAGGCATTACATGTGGCTGAGCTAATGGTTTGAACTTGACGAGGCCAACAGAGCTTTGTATAATCAAGCATCCTTGAGTCTCACTGTTTTTTCTCAATGAACACTGATTGAACCTCGGGGAAATCCCTTTCCTGTGTGTGTCATAGGGGTAGTTCCTAATGTAGAATCCCATATTTGGTATGTCTTGGTGTGTGTGAGCTCACGTTGGTGTAAGTGCTTTATTGAATGTGTTGGCAATGAGACGACGCGACAGGAAAAGGGGTTTCCTTTGGGCGTTTCGTGTGATATCCCCCCCACAACCTTTTTTTTTTTTTGTCAGCTCAGTGAGGGAATGCATTGGGTGGAGCTGGGATTGTGGGCATGGGTGTTGGTGGGAAGCACAGGCCGCCAAGGGTCATTTCCTTTCATCTTGCCCTCTCCCTTGGCCTCACACAGCAGGCCCACACACATACCCACACATGCATACTGTACATATATACATTTATACTCACAGAAGTCCATCATCTTCTTGCTGGCATCTACATGGATGCTGTTGTATGCTGAAGCTGGAATCCAGAAAGGGGGGCAGGCAAGTGATCTGAAGACAGAGAGCGAGAGAGAGAGAGGGAGAGAGAGCAAGAGAGGGAGGGGGAGAGGGAGTGGGGACAATGTCAACAGCTCAGCTCTCAGCACAGTCAGCTGAAACCCGGAGCTCAGCTCAGAAGCCCAGAGAGGGGAAGCAGACACAACGCAGCAGCTTTGGTCAGGAAACATCGTCAGACTCAGAAATGCCGTGGAATTCTTCCACAAAACACATTCCAAATGACAAAAAGAGAGAAATAATGCCAGGGGACACAGGAATGCTTTAAAATCTTCTTCAAACTTTGCTTTGTTGAGAACCTTTTCTTTTCCATTCTAAGTGACGCGTCACAGGGGCAATCCATCTCTCAGGGCAGCCTATCTGAAGTGGGTAAGTAGGAGATACTTGATCTTGATACTGATACTCGTAACCCTCGTCGGTCATTATGAGTAAAAGCTACACCGTAGTGCTGTTCACCCAGTAGGAGATTGCACACACGACGGGCTACAGATGTTTGAGTGTAAACCCAGTTTGTCCATGCACTGCATCCCGCTGCTCAATCCAGCCAGGAAAACATAGACTGCTGCAGCCAATAAAATAAACATTAGTCAGTAGCCTCAGTTGAAAGTTGAGCAAAGAAGGAGCTGGTGGGCAACAAGGGCTACTAATCCCACTAAGATTATAAAGTTTCCACATTTTTGTGTTGTTGTGATTGGAGGGAAGGGTGGTATTTTACAGTACTTCTTTTTTTTTTTTTACTATGGTGGCTTTATAAGTCATAAACAGCAGAAAAAGCAAGGTTGTGAAATGTGCGTGGTCTTGATGTTGTAGTGCATTATATGAGCAAAGCTTGTGGCATGTTGATGGAAGATTTGGTGTTAGCTGAGATTATTTGGAGTTTTACTTGCTTTGGAAAACATTGCATGAAAACTGTTGCATTTCAAGGATGGATGGGGTTCAACATTATATGGAGGAGTGAGTTAAAAGAGATTGATATCCATGTTTGGTTTAAACCCAAAAGATTGTCATGTGATGTCTAAGTGCATTTTCAAACTGGCATTGATTAGTTCAATTGGATCAGACTCTGATTCCCTTTCCCCCTTGGTACGAGTAATTTGGGCAGATCTGAACACTGCAGTCGTACTTGGGTGCAGACAGAAACAACTGAACCGAAACCCTTTAGAGGAAGTGGTCTCGGTCCAAACAAATTCTGGAGTGTTTCATTTGAATCTAAGTCTGACCTTGACCAGCAACAAGTACATTGGCTTCTTGATATTTTGGGAGATAGGACGTGCTTCAGGACATTCTTCCTTTGTTTACTTTCCCGTTCCAGCTCCAAACTCATCTAACCAGCAAATGGAGTGAATATTATCACGTGGCTTTCAGTGATGCATTTTGGTTTGCTTGAATTTTTTTTATGGATGCAAAGAAACCAAGGGGAAATCACAACTCTTCCACTGATTTGGACCAGGGCGATCAAACCATTGGTTTGAAAATGCCCTAAGACTCACATAAACTTCAGGGAAATATTTGGCATTTCAGGAATTGAGGGGGGATTGGACAGTGTCACATGTAATGGGAACAGGCCTATTTTGGGTCCTAGACGTGGGCTGATCACACATGTTCATCAATCACACAGTCAGCCCTTTGGTGTAAGTAATGGCCTGGCAGCCAGACATTCCATATATGCTGCACATCTCCTCCCAGCAACTCAACTACTCAACCTGATATGCAACTTGCAGAGTAGACTTCCACTTCTAACTGCAGCCTGCTTTTGCTTGGGATGTTGGGATCACTTTTTTTTTTTTTTTTGGACTATCCTTCCACATTTCCCTCAAGGGAAGCCAATACTTCATGGAAGCTCAGACCAACATAAACACCCTGTCCTAATCTCCCAGGGTTCCTCGTTTTAAGAAATCGTGAAGCCTCCTTTCCCATGTGGAAGCATTGCCTATCCCGGTTGAGAGGCTGTCATCTTAGCTGTAAATCCTTCTAGTGTGTCGAAAGCATAGTGATGAAAGTTCATGCACCAGCCCTACAAATTTCCACCTGTGAAATTGGTTAGGGATGCCTACTTAGGGTTTGCTTAAGTCCAATGGTTTATGGATAGAAAACATTCCAAACAGATACCTCAGCGTTTCGAAACATTTTACTAGAGGCCGGGCTTCTAAAACTCTTATGTAGGAGATAATATTATCAAAAGGCATAAAACAAACATTATTACTGCAATATTTAGAGTAATTCATTCTTTTCAATGGCTTGCATTTGATGGTTGATTAACCAGAGGCAAAACTCATTTATACAGTCATAGGGCCATGTATGTTTTCTTTGATGTTTTTTTTTTTTTACATTGTGAACAAGATAGTATCCATTTCCACCACATTAAAGTCTTACTCTCCAGTCTACTGGAAATCCTCATACACTCACGTGCACCAGGGGGCAAGCACAGTGACATCGCTAAAAGATTCAGTGTGTTGGGAGGGCATTAACGAAAGTTGAGGACTCACACGTTGCAAACATACACACCCTCTGCTGCCGTCAGCGCTCTCAGGGCTTTTCATATTTTATCGACCATTACGGATGCATGAACTGCTCTCCCAGGATTAGAGGGAACGCGAGGGAGAGTTAGTGAGCGACTGTCGACCCTTTATCGCTTCAGCCCTGCTGCTGACTGGCAGCTCAACGGCCTACTCATTAGGATGGGGAGAAAGAGAAAAAGAGACTAGGTTAGCAAAGCTGCTTAAATTCAACTATCTGATCTTTTGGATGGGATTGTCATCATCCTGTATTTACAGTAGAGTGGTTACAGTGTCTGCAGGACAAAACTCTGGGAGAAAGGCTGCTGTTCCTTGCTCTCCTTTACTGGAAGTCCCCACGCTGAGTGTGTGTCAAATGGCACTATTGTATTTGTGCCAGTGACACACTTTCTGGGGCTTATGATGTGTAAGCATATCTCCTCTTTACAGTGCCTCAATTCAGTGCTGTATTACTGCAGGCTATTTTAAAAAATGCTGGTCACTTCAGAGGGCTGTCCCTATCTGCGTAGCTATAACTGTCCCAGAAGAGCATTCCAGACATTACCCAGAAGCCCTCTGTCCTCTATGCTGCAGCTGTTGACCTCTCACCCAGGCAAGATTAATAGCTTAACAATGCACAATATAGAGTGCCCCAATCCTATCGCTGACATTGATGGACATATTTAAACCTTGGTGGATGAGAAGTCAAACAATGGCAAGCCGACAAACTCATGTCTACTGTGAACTGCTGAGCTAACCAGTGAGTGTTGTTGTTAGCATAAACGTGGATGGAAACTAATTGGTAAATAGCCAGTTACTTAGTGTTTTGTTTCATTTTAGAGTTCAAAAGTTGCCCTTTTCATCACCACAAGATCTGGATCATCTCAAGCAGTGTAATTTGGATGAGTGCATTGCACTGATGGAAATGGCTCATTCCCCCAAAAAGATGAGACTCTGGGGTGTTTGAAGAACATGGAGTCTCTGGGAAGTCCAGCATCCTTTCCCTCTTGAGAGTCATGGTAACCAGCTCTGAGGTTGTACTTGTGCCAAAAAATTTTTTCCACCATATAATAACATGTCTTTAGTTAGACCCGGAGCTTGTGACTCTGGCGCGTTCCTCCCATATGAAATAAGAAAACGATTTGACACGGCAGGGTAGCGCTTTGGGGTTCGAGGGGAAGAGATGCCAAGTATTAGATTTCAATCCGAGCTCTGTAAATATGTGGGAATGTTGGGGCCTATGGAATGTGGCGTGGCCAACTTTCTTCTTATTCCCAAACAAGTCCTCCAAATTAAATGACCAAATAGTTCGTTTGACCGTGCACTCCAGAATGACCCATAAGAGCGTTTTCAGAACGACTGATCGGAGGGTTTTCTAATCCAGAGCCTCTATCAGCAGTAAACAGCAGGACATCATTTGTCTGCTTTCCAAAATTGTAACAAATCAATGTTTAAAAAATCATTGTGTTTTAATGTGACAACACTGTGGTTAAGGTCTGGTTAGGTTTAGGCACAAAAACCACTTGATTAGGGTTAGGGAAAGATCATGGTTTGGGTTAAAATGATAACTTGAAACATGGTGTCGGTTAAAGTTACTACTTCCTTAAAGTTAGGCAAGCTTCATCATCCTGGCAACAGTAAACACCATGACAATTGTGCTTATATTTTTTCAAAAAAATCTCTTTACCCATGGTTGGAAACGTGACCCTCATGGTTTGAAATGGAAGCGAACAGCGGTCTGCTGCAGCTAAGTCCACTTTTTGCAAGTTAGGATCTAACCAACTACCCACCCCGCCACCTCCAAATATGACATATGTCATCTTATATAGATGTCATCTGAACTGTCTCACTTCCCCCGGTCATAATTACTACGGCCCCTAGATGGTGTCTGTCATTCAAATGTAACTATAGGTTGTTTTTGGCGACTGACATTATGACCTATTGTGTCGTTTTTCTTGGGAGGACACGCTCCATTCCCAGTATTAATAGCATAGTTATCCCAGTGATCTGGTCTATTTGATGAGCAGAGATGTGACTTGCAAAGATATGCCTGTTGGCCAGTGGAGAAGTGGGTCAACAGTGGGTCTGTGCTTCTGATGTTAGTCTCCCCCCTTGATTTGACCTCCTTCCTGAGCCAACATTAACATCTGTGTTGTTAGAGTCCCATGCAGCAACTGGTGGACTTTCCTTGCGCAACATGTGGATGACCTTCTGAGTACAGTTACTACTACACATGTTGAAGCCTCAAGAGAAAACATGTTAAGTGAAGTGGAACATACAGTAAATGCACTTTTGAATAAAGCATAAAAAAAGGTGTTTCACAAAAAGTGATTTTTTTTTTTACCCTGTCAGGCCTCCAAATGTTTGTCATGCTGATCACCAAGTCGTCTGCTCCTGCACAGGTTCTTATTTCAACTTTTTTTCATGCAACTCGTGTCTGTGGTTCGTGGCTTTTATGAAGGGGTTTAACATGTTTATAATAATTTGCTTCAAACGGCAACTGTGCGTAGTTGGGGCCCTAACACTGACATATGGAGCTACCACATTTGTTTTGATCAAAGCAAAAAAACAGTCTAAAAGCACAGTTGTAACAACCCCCTTGTACTTCTACGCCATCATGAACATTCCTCACATCAGGAAATGACTTCTTTTTTATATGAATCAAACTAAATGAACTAAATGAACTAAAACTAATGCTATTAATGACATCCCTGGAGGATTGGAAACATCCCCCCCTCCTCTTTTTCCAGTGGTTTAGTTTAGGCATTTCCTCTTTATGGGTGAGGTGGGTTACTGTGCCTCATGGCCCCGCAAAAACCAACAGTGCTTATATGTTTGTTTTGAATGAGGCTAGAAGCCAATAAGACCTCTGAGAATTCTTGAATGTTGGCTGTGAGAGTTGACAGTTTAAGAGTTTACGATGTGATATTGAAAGACTGCCATGTATAGGAAGTGGAGATCTGGCTTCTCACTGTTATTTGAAAGAAATTAAAGTAATGGGTTAATCCATTAGGAATGACACAATATGCACATCACGTTCAGTTCAAATAGCTTGTCTGAATGACCAATTTACAGCTTTTAAATTCCTGGTGATGGACTTAACAATTAATAGTAGTCAGGAATGAAAAGTGTTCAACATCCATTTTTCTTGAAGGTACGGTCTGCAATATACAAAATTAGTAACCACTGCGCAAACCTGGGGCGACTTCATATAATTACACTGTCCTTGCATTGGCTGTCTGACAAGAGCTGTTTGTAAACAAAAGAAAATGAAAAATGCCTCTGTCCAAATGTGATTGCATTTGCCTCGGAGACAGTCTGGAAATATTTAAGCAACAGTATTAACCATGAGCTATTAAAGTAATTAATAATAATTGTGGTTGTGGTCAATTTAAGTGGAGGTACTTTGACTTATTCATTTTTTCCTTACATTATGCACAGTGCTGGCCCTATACTATATGACAGCCTCATGGAAAAGACTCAACAACACCTCCTTAACATTGTTCTGTCGCAATTATTAATGCTTGTTATATACAATGACTAGAAATATGAGGTGCTTTTGAAATTCTATGCGCTTGAAGTCCATTGTTCATGTTCAGAAGTATCATTTCACTGATGCGTGTTTTGCCAATGACTCAGGTAATTTTGCTCTAGACAATGTCCTGGTGACACCTTTTGAAGGCACAGCACCAAGTCCAATAGCTGAATAGGTTTTCAGCTGTGTCATCCTTGCAGCTTTCCCTATCTGATTGCAGGGCAGAGAGGAAGCGATTGAAAGAGGTTAAGAAATTAGAGAGGTAGAGAGGAATGGTAAAAAGAGTGGGGGGCCAAGGGAAGGGTGCGTTTCTGATCCTCTGATCCAGGGCTACTTCCTGGAAGATGCACGTAGGCATAATAAGAGCACGGACAGCTCTTATCAGCAGCCGCCTCAAACCCTTTGAGAGTGTCTGTAGAGGAAGCCTGTTATAGTTAACTGTATAGCCTTACATGTTATTCCAACATGGTACCCATGAACTTGGCAGAAGACACCTTACAAGCAAACTGTTGACATTTTGTTGCTGTCAGAAATGACAATAAAAACATTCCTAACATCATTTCTGAAATCATTATCTTCCCTTCTCATTTTATGTGTTTGCTAAGCCAATCAAAGAGGCCAAGAATATTTCACAGAGAGACCCTGCTGTCATAGCTAAAAATAACAGTCCCACTCAGAAGCTTGGGGAGAAAATTTAACATCACACAGTCAGAATGAGCTATCCCTGTCTGTGTTCGCCTACCCTGTTAGGCCCCAGCAGAATTGTCCAAACCAAATCCTCTGGCCCATTGTCCAGGTTCACATGAGAAAGCCACTCGCTGTAGAGACTCATGGAAGCACTGGCCTTCCAACATGAAATCCCTAGCAGAATGTGTGCTTTCAGAACGAGTGCAGGAATGCATCGCATGCAAATGTACCGTGAAATAATGGCAGCTCCTCCACTGACAGCTCTGGTCATTTGTCAGTTGAGGCTGTAACTCGCTGCTAACCACTGAGATCTGTACTGGAATAGATGGGTGATGTCATACCTCAGGAATGCGAGTCACTATGTGTGTGGTGGGCTCAGTGCTGTGCATTTCTAATGTACAGTGCATTTCTTATTTTTATCACGGATGGATCTTGTCTATTAGTCATGCCAGTTGTTCCAGATCAATCACATATTGTCATTTCTGTACACAAATCTTTTATAAAATTGACCACCCATGCTGCTAAACTCCATGTAATTGAGGAAGTGATGCATGAATAATAGTACTTTCATTGCTTTGAGACAGTACAGACTTGAATTGTGTATTTGTATGCGTGTGTGTGTGTGTGTGGAGGGGGTACATGCCTGTATATTGCATTAATATAACTGATTAGCACTACAGTGTGGCCTCTGACCCTAACAGGGCAAGACTGATGTGGCTTTCACAAAGGCCTGAAGCAATAACTGTGGGTGGGCCATGGGTCCGGTTGGGGGCCATGGGAGAATTAGTTTTCAGTGTCCCAGGTGATTTGGCTTGGAGCCAGTGGCTTTGGAGGGGGAGGACAGAATTTGGGGGTAGATCCATTAGTCATTGGACAGACAGCCAGACAGTAGAAAGGCAGGGTAGGGCATGTTTGAGAGGGCATGTCTGGGGCACCGACATCCAAAGGGTGGCATGGCTCCAGTGTGTCCAATGGTTGGGTTGAATAGCCACTTCATGTCAAATTAATGAGTAGGAGTACTTCACTTCCATGTCAAGGGACACATGCAATTTTTACACACCAATACACAACCAGGACTACTCACAAATATTGGGAAATGTAGACATGTGCCAACATAACAACATGAAGACTTTCCAGTAAGTGTAGACCACTAAATCTGCAGTGGAGTCCCTCCATGTTGGCATCTCCAGATGCCTTTTGTTAAAAAGTCATCTGATCTTTAGTATCCAGAAATCCTGTATCACAATAAATGCACACAGCATGGTCATGGTAGCCGGTGCAGTGGCTTTGTGGTTCAAAAGAGAGTCAGGATTTTACTCTTGTGTTGTGATTTGTTATCAGCTGTTTGTGGCTGTATCAGTTTGAGGAAAGGTTTGTGAATCTACAAAAACTAAAATAGAAATAATGGGTTGTTTAAGTTATAATCCTTCAACACTACCCATCAACGGATTTACATTCTGAAATCACCATTATGTCATAGTTTTCATTGTTGCTGGTGGAGTCCGCCTTCCATGTGCAGGATTCCAATTGCGTAGTAATTGCTCTTCTTTCCGACAGAGAAGCTGCCCCTCCTCCCCTCACCCCCCAGTAATTGATACATGTGTCATTTTGAATGCAACTCTTGGAACTATATAATTAAAATGCACTTGCTATTCCACAATAATCATAGGTGTCTCCAAATCAACCAGGACTGAAATCTTAAGGATTATAGTTGACTGGTGCAGTTTTGACATGCAACACTGGTGTGTTGCCTCAGTCAGTTGTGTGGGTGTGTGTCTCACCAGCTGCATGCCAAATTTTTTGCCAAACCAATGCCAGTCCCTTAATCTCCACTGCATTTGGCATCTTGTTCCTGCTTGTGCCAGCGTGGCACTGCTCCCCCATCTCTGGTGCTGGTTGCTTACGTAAGCCTGTCTGTACCCTCCTCCACGGCACAGCACCCCGGAGGAATGGTCCTCATTTGTGGGACCCAGAAACAATGTGTGTGCAAAAAAAAAAAAAAAAGAAAGAAAAAAATGTGTGCTGCAGGCTTGCCTCTGATCTTTTATTCAGTGCCTCTTTAAAATAATCTTGCTGTTTCTTTTCTGCCTTCGCCTATTTTACTTGTTTGTTTCTACCAGTTTTATTGCAGCTTCTAGTTTCGGCTTCTAGTATCCTCGTCACTGTATCTGGATGGCATGAGCAAGAACTGTGAAAAAGAGCTGGATTCGACCTCATTCAACCATCCGTGTATTACAAATAAGATGACAAGAGCACTGACTTTGTGTGAAAGTAGGGGGCAGGTAGAGGTACTGGGGTGTGGATGAGGGCAGGGAAGGCAAGAAAATGAAGACGGAGAAAGTGAGCAAGCATTTTGATTTAAAAGCACACTGCAGGAGCTCTGTTTGAGGAGAAAAAAGGAATGTATTGTGCGGAGTAAAAAAAACGAAAGGAAAGACAGTGATGCAGCTTTTTCTGATTTGGTCTAACAGTGTGCATTCACGAGCGATGGTAAAAACAGGAGCTTGATTCCTGTCTGAATTTTGTATTTTGTACTAAAAGCATTGTGTTGTGTGACAGATTAGAAATGAAATTACGCAGGCACAGATGTTTTGAGAGACTGATCTCTGCATAGCTGTACACTTCTTCTTCTATCTTTCTCCTCCGCACACACACACACACACAATCACACACCAGCAGCAGCTCGTCTCTCCTCACTGCTGCTCCCTCCTCCTCCTCCACTGACCTACTTCCCGGCGCTGGGGATGAGGCGATGAGGTAGTGGGCTGAATGAGAAGTGGCAGCAGCATCTCCCTTTATCCCTGCCTCCCTCCCTCACCTCCTTCTCATCTCTCTGTCTCTTTCTCTCTCTGCTCGGCTGCTCTCCAGACCCTTCAAACACAGAGCAGCCAGCAGGCTCCTCTCTCTGCTTCAGGGCTCTTGGTGTGTGAGTATGCAAATACTGCATGTGTGCATGCGCTTACATCTGAATCTTGAGTGGGTGTGTCTGAATTTTAACGCGTGTGAACATGTGATTGTATGGCTGTGTGCACACGATGCAGAGTGTTTGTTCCAACTGCATGTAAGCAGGGAATTCATCAATGTGTGTGTTTTCATGCTTTCCACAGGTGTGTGTGTGTGTGTGTAGCAGAAATTCTTGTCTGTCATGACAAGCAGTTAGCTGTGACAAATCTCTATGCACCTCTTCCTGCATCTCCAATTTGGACACGCACACAGATGGTTTTAATTAGCACTAGGCTATAGAGATCCACACGCTTTCACTCTTTCAGTGATAGCTTCCTTTTCCTGTGACTTATCACTCAGCTATACATACATCTGTTTCCCAGTGATGTGCAGGGAAATGTAGGGAAGTCTGTGCGTATGTGTGTTCCGTTTTCCAACTCTCAAGTGTCGGGATGTGTGACAACTCACTGACAAGAAAAAGACCAGAGAGGGAATGACAGAAAAAAAAAGAGGGCGAGTATGAAAATGGAGAGGAAAGTAAATGTGACGCAGAGAAAAATAGAACAAATGTAGTTCAATGAATAGTTTGGGAAATACACTTATCTACTTTTTAAAAAAAGATTAAAATGAGAGTGAGTGCGATCAATATCAATCTCATGTCTGTATCTTAAAGCACAGAGCAAAACACAGAATGTAGTTAGCCTAGCTTAGCATAAGACCAAAGCAGGGGAAAATAGCTAGCACTGTCCAAAATGAAATAATACACCTCTAAAGCTCTCTTATTGTGTTTGTTTAACCTGTACATGAACAACAATTGTGATGTTACAGCTTGTTGGTAACAGTGTATTCATCTGTCCAGCACTTCTGTGTAGCATTTTTGGCTATAGCACGGTTAGCTAGATATGGTTAGTGAGCACAGGTTTCTGGTTTGGCTCTGTGCAGTTTTAGCACGTGGTATACAACCCCCTATGGTGTTTTTATTAATTTAACAATTATATGTATTTACAGGTAAACAAATGAGATATGAGCATTAGAAGTGTTGCTGGGTGTATTTATCACAGTCAGAGCAAGTCTAGCTGTTTTCCCCCTGCCTCCAGTCTTTGTACTAAGCTAGGCTAACCATGTCCTGACTCCAGCTCTGTAATGAAAGAACAGACATAGGTTGGCATGGAAAGAAAGCAAATAAGTATATTTACCTTCTTTTTTTTAAAAAAAGAAAAGGAGTAAAACTGTCTTTAAAGCAGGGAATGCATGAGCATAGAGGGAGGAAAGAAAAGAAGACTTGAAAATGGGGAATAAAGATGGTAGGAGGAGATATGAGAAGTAGTGAGGAAAAATGACAGATGTTACTGTCAGAGGGGGGTTGACAGGGAAATGTCACTCCATTCACCCTGAAAGAAAGGAATAATGGAAGATGACAGCGAGTCAGAGAGGGATGAAATGAAAAGCTGGGAGATAAGAGGGGCTCTCAGGCCGCATATGGCAGTGGACATGGTCGATTTGGATTGTGTGGTGACTCCGCCATACAGAGAGTGACAAATGTTACAAATAGTCTCCAATGTTCCTTATATTTCCTAGTATATACAGTATATCTGTGTGTATAGACTGTATGTGTGTATTTGGATTCCTTGGCCTACTTTCCCTGGGCATAGACTGGAAGCAGGCCAACAGAACTGGTGTTGAGTGAGGACTGCCCGCACGTGGGGCTCTGTGGGAGAGTGAAGATAGAAGCAGACACACACATAAACACACTGACACTGGACAAGAGGTTTAGGTTGCGTTTTTTGCTGAATGGCTTTAAAACCCCTGTAGAGCGGCCTCTTTTCCATTAGGCTACGCCAGCTGTCCGCAGCAACAATAACTAACTCACCACCGTAAAGATCTGGCACCAGCTCATACTTTATCTTAATAAAAACGATGAAAAGCTGTCTCTCTTAATAGTCTGAGGCATAGCCTTTTCAAGTGTAAATGTATGGAAAAATCTCCATGATTTACCTCCCTAAAGTGCACTTTTTTTTATCTGTCATCTCACTGTTTTAAAGTGCTGCACTGTTTCCTTTTTACCACTGACTCACCACAGTGAATACTCATATATGCTTATACTGTACATCCATGCATTTGTGGTGAGCATGCCATGCTACATCTGGTTTAAAAGAAGTTAATGCAGCATCTCTGCAACTTGTTCAGCATAATACTCTATGCCAGTTGTCATAGTTTGTCAGAACTGTGCCTCCGCTGGAAAAAAAAAAGTGGATGTTGACGTAGGAGAAGTTTACACTTTATTTTCAGATTGTGGCTTCTCTGCAATGTTAAGATTGAGACTGTAGGGACAGAGATTTTGGGGAACAATAGCGTCCCAACTGGGCAAAGTGGGAAGTTTCCCCATCACTGTCTGATTTGTGGTAATTTGATAATTTTGATTCAGTTCAGTAACCTTAATCATCCAAAACCAGGGAGGTAAAAGCTGCAAATTTGGTTGAAAGCACAATATAAACTAAAATAAAGGCTTTCAGGCAGGTTCCTTATTCTATATAATCTTGCACCCTTGCAGAGAGGCCCTGTGTCAAAGTTTAATTTTTAATACTCTTATTATTTCAGTTAATATTGTGCAAGATATAACGAAGATGGCATCTGTAATCTGCAGATTGTATTGCCTCTAATGGTACTTAACAGCAACAGGTTGCATACACAGTGCAGAGAAAGTAGGAGGAGCAGGTGCTCAGTAGGGTCTCAGGTTAATTCTGCTCTGATGGGGGGGGGGTGTTCAGGAATTGACACCTCAGCTATCATAACACACACGCGAGTGCAGTATTAAATGTACCACACACACAGGAACACATATAGAAAATGCCACACATGCTACAAGTGACATTCAGCACTCTGATGCAATGACTATGAAACAGTCACCATATGTGAAGGTGATCACACGGAATAATTTAAGATACTGTATTGAAATACTAATAAATCAACACACTGATGGTTGCACAGGCGTGTTCAACACAACGGGAACAATCTTTGGTTGCTTTTCATTTGAAATAGCCTGCAGTTCATTTGTAGCTGTACACAACTCTGCTCTTCTGCCTTGACAGGAATGGCAGATTCAAGGAGGCGGAAAAAGCAAATGAGCAAAAGACGAAGGGGCAAAATGGAAATGTGGTGTTTTCTCTTTTCATTTTTTCCCCTTTAAGCTCCTGTCGAAGGCCCGGCGCATTCATAAAGAATTTACCATTCGGCTATTTTTAGACGGCGCAGTGAGAACTCCTACGCTGAGTGAACGTGTGAGAGAGTGATGGCGAAGAGTCGTGCTCAGTCAAGATGTAGTAGATTGTGGCTTCTTGTGGAAACTGAAGTCATAAACTTTCACTGCCATATTAAACAGATGGGTGCAAAGCTCTAGGCATTACTTAATGCTTGTTTGGTTATGTACAAATATCAGTAAAGGCATAAAATCTGGCTGTTATACGGGAGTATTTGCCTTTTAAAACCTGCGTCAGTTGGTCTTGGTTCTGTGCTCTTATAGTATTGGCAACTTCAAGGAAGATTTTTTATTGTATTTCACATAAATGGCTCCAAAATTGATTTCTTGGTTAAAAAAAAAAAAAAAAAATTTCTGCTGGATTTGCATGTCCACAGTTTTTGCATAACAGGCTTGAGATCCATTCATTCGCAAATGCTGTAAACTGTTGCATAAAGAAGAGCTTTGGCAACTGTGTGAGCTGCTGTGGGTGTATGCTCGCATTGTGTAAGTGTGTGTGTATGCCTGATAGGACATAATATAGTGTAAAGAGTGTATTATTCATACAGTGAAGACCACCCATATCCTTTTCGTGGCATTGAGGAAATCCTTTAGGGTATCTTGGCTCATTCAGTCATCCGCTTCTGTTGTAGTGGGTGTCATTCACCACTGTCCATACACACACATATACACAGTGTCCGCTCCATTGGAGGAGTGAGAGCACGGCTGGGACAGCTCAGTGCAACTCCGCACAAACAACGCACAGACACACACACACACACACTGCACAGGCACCATTGTACTTCACGGACAAGAGGTTTCTTTGTCGAGGCAAAAGAGCAACCGATGTCAAGACGAGGATATGATGGCGGTCCCTGCTGTCTCTGTGCCCTCTTGCCTCACAGCATGAACATCTTCATCCTGGCACATGTTCATATGGACATATTGAAGGGAAAAAAGAAAATTTGGCAAGAAATTCTCTTTTTTTATTCTCTTTTTATGAGATGGAAGCTGTTAACAGTCTTGCACTTGCTGCTTTGGCTTAAATTGGCAACCGTCAAGTTCCTCCTTTTTTGATTTTGGTGCCATCTGTGGTGGTAGGCATTCCGGCACAGCAATTTCCAGAGATCACTTGTTAATCAATCTGTATTTCCAGTGCTGTCTTCTTCCTTAGATTTTCTCTTGATGGAATTAATGAGTTTCTTTCAGCAGAATTTTTTCCTTTGTTTGTCTGTGGTGGCTGTTGCTGCTCATGTGTCTTCCTGTATTTATTCCAAACAAAACTGTGCTGCTGGAAACATAAATTGCTTCACTTCCTGCGCACCAAATGATTTCTTTCCACGGAAACATGTACAGTACCAGATACTGGATGTGTAGACAAGCATACTCAGAGGTTCATGAACTGAGAATAGGTTGAATTATTGTTGTGATGAAGAGTACAACAAATAATTTATTGCATATGAAAATGTCATGCATTATGACATTAAACATGCTTGTCTAAATGTACTGACTGTCACTGTAAGTCATTCATAATGACACTGGGGAAACCAAACATAGCCTTGCTTGGAATTTCAGTGTCTCTATGTAACCTCCTCCCTCTTTCTTCTTCTCTTCTAGATCATGCCCCCTAGATAGCAGCCTCGTCCTCCTCTCCACTCCCCCCCCCTGCCCCTTGGCCCCTTCCTATACCCTCCTGGTCCAGCACCACCACTGCCACCTGTGTCACCACAGCCACCATGCCCCCCAGGAAGAGGACGCGGCCGGGCCTGGGCTTCCTGTGCTGCTTTGGCAGCAGCGAGCCCCCGGAGATCAACCTGAAGGACAGCGTGCCCCTGCAGCTCCTGGAGTTCAGCGCCCCCATGCCGCCCGCTGAGGAGCTGCATGCACGATTCTCAGAACTGGTGGTGAGTAAAGATAGAACGATATGAATATTTGAGCAAGCAAGTTGAATGATTTCTTAAGAAGGTCATCCAAAGCAAATGTATGCTCCCGATGAATCCAACCAGTTATGTGTATATTTATCATTTTGTTTGTCTTTGTGGTTTGGAATCATCACCCCTTCAATTGTTTCAGTAGTGCAAGTAGTGATCAACTAGGCGTTTTGCCGACTGAATGCTCCTGCAATAAGAATCACGTGCCACATAATGCATGACTCAGTCTTACAGTTTTGTACCATGTGAGTTAACTGCCTGTTGAGGTGGAACTACTTTGACAGTCTGCTGGCAGAAAGATTTTTGTAAGATTCCAAATTATAGCAGCACATTTTCAGGATCAAGAACAGGTAGCTGGATAACCTGCGTATTTGCAGCACCTGTTGCCATTGACTGAAAGTTTAATGAGCCCGTTCACCAGTTCTGTGTTGTTAGGGAAGCTGGACTGAGGATCGATTTCCAGAATTAGACACCATACGGAAAAGCACCACACGAATGTGAAAACACATGAAAAATATATAAAGGATGCTCAGAACAGTACTTTGGTACAATATAAATCCTGGAATTTTGTATTTTCTAATGCTGAACATCCTGATTCTTCCTTTGCATGTTGCTCATTATCCTGACCAAACAGGTTTAGGAATAGGAATGGAAGGAATTGGGTCTTGTGGAGGGTATCTTGATGGTTGGGTGAGGCCGCACCCTACTCCTGCCGCCAACCCCCCCATTCCACAGATTCAGAAGCTCATCCTTTCCACTACATGCAGGCCCGTGCCTGACGCTTCCCATCTCGTGCCCAGATCACGCTTGTTGGCAGAGGTTGTTAGTCTGTGCTGATGCCAGCCTGGCATGGCTGTATTGGCATGTACCCATGGTGTGAAGAGGGATCAGGGCACAGCTGTCAGAATGGAGAAGTCTGCTGTGGGTCTCATCTGCCATTCAAGCTTGTTCTGGCTTAGCTGGGCTTTGCTGTTTCTGTCCCTTTGTTTGCTAAGTTCCTGTCTCATGGTCTGTTTTGGTCCTGTCTGTCTCCATCTCAGCGTTTCTGTCTTTCTTCCACAACCTCAGATTTCCTGCTTCTCTCACTCTCCCTCTCTCAACAATGTGTTCAACAGTGTGGCTACTGAACTGCTTCTGGCGCTGTCGAGTCTTAGTCTTGGGGAATGCTAAACTTCACCGCCTGCAGGATATATCACTCCTCCAACTGTCAAATTCAATTCAAGAGATTAAGTGAAATTCCATTTGTGATAGGAAATGATTCACTGTTATCAAGGCAGATGTTTTCCCAATGGTGATCCTTCCCCCATTTTTCCAGCCAATTGACCTGAGTTGACCCTAAATTTGCTGTCGAGGCTCCTTTTATAATCACTGGCAATGCACAAGCCATTAAACCTCAGTAGCTGCAGTATATTTTTTGGCTTGATTAGAGAAAATTAAAAGTTAGGATTGTAGCAATCAAGACATCGATTGCCTCAATCAGTATCAGTAGACTGGAATGACCTAAGGCCCTCTCTGCTATATGACAACTAAAGCCTACTTCTGAAGTTCCAGCAGGTTGCTGTTTGACACACATGATGGCCTATGTGGCTTTAAAATTCTTTCATGAAGGAAGTTTTTACATGGAGAAAGGTTATAAGAAGATTTGTGAAAGTGAACAGACACATGTATTGCTGGATAAAATAAAAACATGCCTGTCATATGGGAGCGCTTACCCGAATCACGGCAGTCCTCACGGTTGACAGGAATTGATGACCCACAGATTAGTTCGGGGTAAATTTCTGAGCTTGCGATGAGGCTGACACAGATGCATGAGCTGAGGAAGAAGCCGAGCAGAAGGAGCCATCCCCGATTTCAAAACCTCTTAACTTGCAGCTTTTCGACCCAGGAGAAAAAGAGGATTTGGCATTTTCTCATTGGATCTCGGCCCTTCCACATGTTGCGAATAGATTATTCTTGAGATGGTTGTTGGATGGCTGATGGTGTCTTTCACAAGCTCAGATGTTTGGTCTTTGGGGTCATGTCTTTGTTGGGCTCTGGTTTTGTTTTACTGCAGCAACCCGGCATTGAATGCAGCACTTAAAGGTTAAAATCTCATGCTTGAACGTCTGAGAGGGAAAAGTGATGTTCCAGTGAGATGATCACTCAACCTGTGACAGTTTGATTCATGTCTGCTTTGATTGGATGACCAATGCACAAACTGCTCCTACCTAATGATGGTCATCTGGCCAAACCATTGGTCCTCCACATCTGTTTTACTGTTCCTCCAGAAGACATGCTGACATATTTGACCAGTCATCCAAAAATCTGTACAACTAGACCCTGAGCAGTCACTCAGTCTGGACACAATGCTTGTAACACAAGCAGAGAGCTGTGCTACAGGGGAGGAAATAAAGAAATATAGAGAACAACATAACATAGTGTGTTTCCATGGCAATGGGAGACGGGGATTATTGTTATGAAAGCCTCTCCTGAGGAGGAGAATGAGACTCAATGGAGCCTCTGTAGTGGGAGCGACAGATCTGGGCCAAACGGAGGAGTAAACCACCTCCACGTGTCTTCACATCCATAATGGGGTCTTCCACTGTGTCTAGAGACTGCACAGTGCACACTCAGCTTAAACTTTTATTGGAAGAAAAGACTTTGGAGCTGACTTGTCACAATAATATTCTAGGCAGTATTGCTTAAAAACAAGCATATCACTATGGTAATAAAATGGGTACCTTTTATTGCAGATATTTTGACTGTTGTCACTGCCCAGAGATACAGCAGCAAGTTCTGATATCACAGAACTACAATTTCCTCAGCTGCTATCAGCTCTCTGCTACATTATACCTATGCACTGGTCAAAAGGTAAAATGTATAATCTTTAAACAACCTCTCCTATATTCTCTGCTGCTTTATGAAAAAATGCATGCAGCAAAAGAGGGAAGAGTTATTGTCCTTGGTGTGTAGCTAAAGAAACTAATATTGCAAAATAAGCATGTGGGAAGTTGATTCTTGATTCCCCTGTGTTAACATGGACTCTCCTCTGCAAAATGTGCCACAACTCATCATAGAGAAAGTCTGAAGAATAAACCCTCCTCCAAGCCTGCAATAGACCCATATGAAAGCCTCCTGTGCCGATAACGAACTCGACAAACCCATGCAAATGAACCTGGAAGCAATCGCCACTGATTTGGACACAATGAACAAAGACCACATCAGAGGAGCTAATGGATCGCATCAATTAAACTACACATTTGCAGATGGCCGCAGAATTTCCTGATAGCAAATGTGCTGCAGCTCTGGATTCTGTTTTACGGATCTGGGTGCATTTTAAACAGTTTCTTTCCACCAGTGTTTCAAGGCTTGCACGCATAGTTGATATATAGGCCATGTGTGAAGTTTGGCACTGCTTCAAGAGCAATAACAGCTTCATTTTTGTTTATCGGGCAGTTCCCTCCTAATAACATTTTATCATCAAATGTGAAATTGCTCTCATATTTAGGCACCGTAATTGAAAATTGGTTCTGCTCAATCATTTGGGTACTTGAGTACATTTCTCACTGGTGGCAGTTTGATAACCCAAAATGCAATTTTTGTTTCTTCAAAGAAAAACCAAAGTGTGAGGTTGTTTGGGGACAACTACAATGGTATTTACAAGTTGCAGCTGATAGCAATGAACACATTGCGTTTACTGTGGAAAGGTCGGCATATGGTCACAATGTGTTGACACATTCGCAAAAGCCTGAACCCAACTACACAGTGCCACTGAAACACTGCGGGCTTAAACTGTTAAGACAATGATTTGAGGACACCTTGGGGGGGCAGACATACTATGGAATAGAATTTAAAGCAGCAACTCATTTTATGAGTTATGAAGAAAGAAAGATGCTGACTCAGCATCTGCATTTTGTTCTTCATGCAGAGGTTGCTCTCCCCAACCTATCAGTCAACTATTTCTCAAATCATTAAAAAAGAAAGACCCAGTCTTTCACACTTCTGCAATGTTATATACAGTATATCTGAAGAAATTGGTGCAACCGAACTAGGTCTACCAGGCCAACATCTGGCAAGTACAGTACTGGCAGACATCAGATTAGTGTGTGTTCTCTCTGTTGCACTCTGTCCTGCCCTCTTTTTCTATCTGCTTCGTCTGTCTGTCTCTTTCCCTATGTGGGTGCCTCATTCTTTCTTTCTGCGTCTCATAATTTGGGGCAGTTTTAATCCAACCACTTTGGGCAGTGGCCCAGCTGTCCAATGTCAGGCACCGCATCTGTGCACTAAAACCTTTAATAATGTCCACCCCATGTGACTCCCAATCATTGTCTTCAGTGGCACACAAATTCTCTTCTTAAGGCAGTGATGGTAAAATTAGGCTTTTTTTCATTTGTAGCCTTAACTTTGGTTTCCAGGAACACCGGACTCTTAAACATAAATCCTCTTCTAATGTTCCCTCTAGTGTGACTTGTCGAGCCGGACGCAAATCAAAAATGCGTTGCATAACTGGAGGGAATGGAAATGTTCTCCACCCGCTGAGCCACTGGGAGTGAGTTTCCTCCCCAGTGTACGCCTTGGGATGCACCCTCTTTCCTTTCTGATTCCCTCCCTCCTTCCCTTACATTTGTCTGCCTAACTGGCTTCCCATCTCTAATGGTCTCTTCCTAGCTCTGCTTTAAAGTCAGCTCTCACTGCCCAGAGCCCTCCTTATCATGGAAGTGGTGAAGCTTTGTTTGGATGGGAGAGGCAATGTGTTAGCAATGGCCAGCTACTGACTGATTCATCAAAGAGCGGATACTATGACTCATCTGAACGTTGCTAAATGGTGCAAGCCCAGTGTGTGTGATGTGATGCTTTCCAAAAGGCAGTAATGCCACTAAAACCATTCACACGATATCTTAAGAGTAAGAAGTTAATCTTTGACCTTTTCTTGATTGTGGTTAATGATTCAGAGTTAGTCTTTGCCTTGCATGAAGAACTCCAGGACGAGTTGTGAGGCTATATCTGGTATAGAACGCAGACACGCTCACAAAAAAACTCACTGAATCTCGTTTGGGTCAATAATGGCAGCTACAGCTTCCTGTGGGTCCCCTTGAGGCCTCATATGACTTCCTGCCATCTTGCCTGTCTTTCCTCTGCCTTCCTGTCTCGCCCAGAGACTGCTGCAGGATATATACACGGCATGTGTGTGTGTGTGTATGTCAGCGCTACACCAGGCTGACCCTCTCAGCCAATACCGTAAGACTTCACATGAGGTAAAGACATTCAAATCCACTCTGGAAATGCCACTTCATATTCACACACACACACTCTGGAGAGGATGTCATTCTTGGACCACACACATTTCCCATTTAGGTGGAGCCTTACACATTCTCAATCAGTTGTCACATAGACACACCTACTCCCACTCCTATGCCAGTCACTCACACCCACTCATTCACTTGCCCTTTTCTGTCCCTGCATACGTATTTTCCCTCACATTTCGGTGTTAGATTTCCTTGCTTCCACCTTTATGCTAGATAAACACACATGTATAAACCACTTTCCTCACCCTTTTTCACCTATGTACACTGCACTGTACGCCCCCACCTCCTTTCATGCGGTACATCTGTCTCCATGAAGTGAACGTGTAGTCTAAACAGTAGCAGGTATTTAGGTTTTCCCACACTGCTCTGAGTTTACTATGTTTCATTGCGACTCTTCCCTCTCCCTTCCTTTACACTCTTTCCATATGGTGTAGATAAATATTTTAAGTCTCCCACAGACATGTTGTATCATCTGACTCCTGTTATGTCATGCAAATTAATTTATGCGGCTATATAAGCTATGATTAGTGGCACAAGAGCTAAGATATCTTCATCATGATAATCCCCGGGGGTTATTACAGTACATCATACATTTGTTAGCTATAGAGTTGCTAAGTTGGAGGAGCCGCTGAATCTGGAAGTGTTTTCCCTCATTCTGTATTCCCATTTCACATTTTTCTTTAAGTTTCAATTATTACAGCTTCATCTTTGAGAAATCCTGTTCTGTCCATCAATTAGGCATGGAGGATGAGTGTAAATACTACAGTACCCATGAGCCTTGGCTGTCCTTGCTATGGAGAAGAAGCCAGTCAGAGACACAAACCACAGCGGTAGCAAATTTAGTGATTGGATGTTTTTTGCCAAAATGCACCTTGGGAGTCAAAGTAAACTTCTTCCCCTAAGTTCTATGTCACAGGATTGTACACTTTTTATCAAAACAACATATTTTTAATGTAGTTGTTAATCATTTGCACTGATGATTGAACTGGGAGAGTTTTATCCCATCCAAGCTGTAGAAGGAACTTGACTTTAACTTCCAGGACCAGGGCTGCCCAAAAAAGCTCCTCACTCTTTGCAGTTCAGTATGCTCACTTTCACTTCATCATTTCAGATCCATCCAAATCATTACTACTTTGAAATGTTTGTGCTTAAAGTAATAGTTAAACATTTTCCTTTTGAGAGTGAGTAAGAAGATAGATGTCAGTCTCATGTCTATGTGTTAGTCTAGCTTAGCTACTGGAGGCAGGAGGAAACAGCAAATCAAGTTATGTTGTAAAAGTGTGAATGAAGTGCAAATTTCTGACATGTGTCACTGTTGCATATGAAATTAAAGGGAAGTCGTGAGTCACTCTGCACAAATATGCATTCATGCGAGTTGGAAAAGTTCCAAATTGAGTGACAAAGGATCGTAGTCATCCTGGGGCTTTATGAATCCATTTCATAATCTTAAAGAGAGGAGACCAAAAAGTAGAGAGACTGGAGATAATACTGTAACTGGCATATCTGGATAATTCAGAGATCAGTCAGACACCAAGCTGACACACCCCACACACACACACAGTTGGTACATACAATGCTAGCTAGCTACTGTTAATGCCTGTACAGTAGGTTCTTTGGCTGTTTGGGGTGAATAAACAGACTGACAGACAGCAGTCAAATTTGTGCGAATAACACAGGGTGAAAATGTGCTTCACATTTTGTCTGAATACACTATTAAGTTCACTAATTAACACAATTGGTTTGTTTAGTGGCTAAACAGCTTTCTCCAGTCTTTATACAGGCTAAATGTGTCCAGACACATACATAATGAGCAGACATTACTTTTTATCTTCTCAACTCATTTTCTCTAAGAATATCTTTATTTCCCAAAATCAACCCATCAACTTTTTGAGTTGAATTGATGGTGAGTGAAGAGTAAACGCATTTAGTAACTGTTAGAGCCGGCCAACAGGCTATAATGACATGCAATAAAATTCTTTCTAAATGTGTTTATCAAGCCATTTTCTTTTACAAAAGTCGTCTTAATGTGCTCTCCGGGCTTTTTTCTCTTTTTTCACCATATCCTCTGTATTATCTCGGCACATTTTAGAAGCCCACCATGTCTTGAAGAACAGGAAATTGAATGACAGGTCAGGTCAGTCGGTGTGCGGCGGACATGACAGTCAAAACTCACTACCGTGACACCCTTTTTTAATTTGTAACATTACTCGATAGCCAGTTCTGTTGAAAATATGAAAGGAGTTCAGAGGCCTAAGGTATGTCTTTTTTCCCCTCTTGCGCAGCAGGTGTAACAATATTAGCTTTGGTTTATGTGAATTCCCAACTGGAGCGTGCTGGCGAAGGTGGACGGGGGCACATCAAGAGAAAGTTTTACACAGCAAAGTGGAAAGTGGTTCGGTTTTGTTTTGGAAGATTGAGAGAGGGACTGCGTGTTTCTTGGGTGTTGCTACGGTCATGAGGAGAGGCCATGTGATGCGGATGTGGTATTGGAGCACGTATTGAAAGCAGAGGGTGGAGGGGGTGGAGGTGGAAGAAAATGGTGGGATATTGCATAACTGGAAAGTGAAAAGTCCTCTGGCTGGCATGACACGAACATTCCTCCACCCACCCGATGTCCTAATCCTTGACTTCAACTCTTTTCTCTCTTCTTTCATTCAAAAGCAGACCAGCACCACTTCTACCTGACAATAACTAAATGAAACATAAGCTCAGCATCTATGCATTAGCCCTTGTAGCCCAGCCAGCCACTCCTTTCCTGTTTTCCTGTTCCTGTACTTGACTTTTTCTTTATCCTATTCATACACCTTAAATCTTATGTAAAGCCTTATATAATCATATATCAATTTCTAAATGGAATTCTCGTCCTGGGGTAGCTTACCTGCTCCCCCAAACTGTACAACATGCATGTCGCGGACACCTAAATCCTCCTTTTCATGGCTGACGTATATCCTGCTCTCACATAACTCCCTTCCATATAAGACCTTAAATTGAGAGGCCTGAGGAGTAGCAAGGGGGAGATGGAGAGAGCAAGAAGAAGCCGAGAGATCAGTTGCTAGGCTCAGCTCCCATCTGGTTCAAATCCAGGGTTTTCATTCTCGCTGATTTCCCCATCAGCTCCCAGTATCAGCTCCTCCAAACAGCAGCAGCTTGGACAGCAGGGCTTTGACCCGGCGACCAGGCGACAGGCCAGAGACGAGCTGGCTTCTCAGTCTCCATTTCTAAGCCCGAGGATGTGGAGAGGGGATCGTGGTCCAAACCAAAGCTGAAATCTGTAAATATTGAAGGACAGAGAGTCAGAGGTTAAATGCTGAGCTGCTAAGAGGTAGCTAGTTTTCTGCTTGATAGAAAATAACAGCAGCATTCTTCATTGTGTTGGGTAATGTAGACCCTGGATGATCTTCTCTGGGTGCAAGTCACAATTAATCATTGAAATCATGCTGTTGAGATGAAAAATGCTTTGACCAAAGAATCTAAAGCTTCTTTGAGGTTTCTATCTGTATTAGACCCCCTTGAAGTTCACACCCTTCAGATTTTTCCTTTTTTTTTCCTTCTTCAAAACCACAATAATGCAGCCGCTGGTTATCCCATTGAAAGGACTGGGTGAGAGATGATGTCATTCTTCATAGTGTCGGGATACTTGGAATGTGGGCCATCTCAGCCCACCCCGGCCAGCTGAATGGATGAAAACAAACCCTGTGAATCTACTGGCCAGCTTTAAGGGGCCCCACCTTTGGCACCGGTAGCCATCTTCACTCTGGGGGGCCCGGGGGGCCCGGCACTTCTGGCTGACGTCATGGTAGCAAAACCATTATGATGAGATTAGTTTGAGCCTGAGCACAAAGCCCTGGTGCTATAGCATCTCATCCTCTCTATTTTTTGTGGTTTGTGCACATTCCCCCCTTTTCTGTTTCACTCACCATGTTCCTGTTTTTCTATCAATGCATCTCTCTTTCTGTCTCCTCCCTCCATCTCTCTCCTTCTCCCCTCAACCCTGATTTATCCATCTCTCCTTTCCCAAGACTTTACTTTTCCTCCTTGGCACACAGAGACTCATTTCCTGGGCTCATATGCATTTCAAAAGGTGCAGGAGGCTCCTTGTACCAAGCGGAAGAATTGAGCAGAGCAGCAGGGGGAATATTAAAACACTCCTCTGTGTAGATCAGTTCCCAGTCAGACAGTGGGAAGGTTGGACAATCAAATGTCACTGTGTAAACTCGACGCATCCGGTGATCGCAGTCATTGCTAAAATGTTTGGCTCTTTAAAAACAAAAGCGATTGAGGGATTGTGTCCCGATGGGATTCTTGTCTTTCCCAGTCAAACGTAATAGTCATGTTTGTCATGGTTTTTCCACATATTTATTCTTGACGTGCTATATATGGGAATCTTATCTAATCCAATACAAAATAAATCGAATGGTTAGTGGTTTGGTTTGAAAAATGAATGCCTTCTCTGTTGTTTCAGGATGAACTGGACCTGACGGATAAGAACAGGGAGGCCATGTTCGCTCTGCCAGATGAGAAGAAATGGCAGATCTACTGCAGCAAGAAGAAGGTGAGTTCTGAGGTCTATGCTCCTCTTTACCGTACATCAGCTCCAATCTCTGGCTGGCCGTCTGTTGACCGGCTGTCTGCACCCACAATTTAGAGCTAAACTGTCAGCGATGAATGTTATTGAAGGGCAGCTTCTTACCAGAACAGCAGCCACACAGTCAGTCCTCATTCCAGCTTCTCATTTCTGCATTGACGTAAGCATCTTCACTCTGTTGCACGTGTTAAGCCAGCTACATGTTGCACAATATTTTCTGCAGGCTGCGCTATGTGCACTACTGTACGTGCACACGCAGCACACACATGTAAACAACACTGAATACACAAATACACTCCCAACACCCGTTTCAAGACCCTCAATCTCCAAATCTGGCTCCCCACGTTGGAGCGAGCAATTTCCTTGTGCTGCTTAAGAATTGTCAACATACCAGAAGAGCACTAGAACATTCTGGTTAGCCCTCTCGTTCACCCCTTACCCCTCGCCAAAACATCTCTCGTTCTCTTCATACCCTTCAGCGTGTCTCTCCACAACAACTCTGCTCTCACTTTGTGGTCAAATATCCACCAGGAAATGACATTGTGCTTGGAGAAAAAGGGGAATTCAGCCCCCCTCTCCCCGTCAATAGCAAATTGAATAAATAGTCATAAACCCTCCCCTGTGTCTCTTTGCTAATTTGTTTTTTGGCTGGGGTTTTTGTGTTGGAAGCACGACGAGGATCGAAACCCTCCTTTCTCTTTCCAAGGCATGCAGGTTTAACTGATGTGATAGGTCCTGACAACCTTTTTAAAAAGAAGTAAACACACACTATTGTGTGTGTATGTGTGTGTGTGTGCCTGTGCGCATGTATGAGCACCTGCATGTGTAAAAGTTTGTGCTTGTGTGCAGGACAGTATTGGGTTACTAGGAAAAAGAGGAGCAGTGGAATTGTGGTGTGTTTAGAGGGATGTCAAGGCGAGGATGGAAGCTGGAGCACCAACAGTTTACAATGAAATGGAACACGGGTAAAAATAATATAAAAGGAAGATATATTGTTTCTTCTAATACATTATGATAACCGTAGGACTTGCAGTGTGCTATGTCCTTTGAATACATTGCTTAGTATCAAAGGGGATTCAATTGTTGGCAGAATGTGCATTTGCATATGTGAACCCACATGAAAAGGCACAAGTTCAATATTACTCCAATATCAGTTATTGAATATCTCACTCAAGCAACCACAGACATTTATGAGCACTCTTTGTACTGTAGTAGAAGGTAGTGGAAACAACATTTTGGCAACAGCCCGGGCATATTGGAACCAAAATGGTTTGCAAGTGCGCGCCGAAGCTGGGTTCAGAGGTAGGATATATTAGTTTGTCGTTCCTCCCCCATCTCTTCCAGTCAGAAATCATTTCCTCTGTAAGACTAAGGTGAAAAAAAACAGCCATGTCCAGGCCAGGAAACGGAGAGCAAAACCGGGGTAACAGTGCACAGCGGAAAGCTGGAGGAAAAACCAAACAAACCCCTCATTCATGGATAGAGGCAGCTTAATGGAGAATGAGGAAAAAAAACAACTGGTGTGCAATATTGGATAATAACTTGTGTGTCTGTGTGTGTATATGCAGGCGGGAAGGCATGAATACTGTTGTCACGTGCACACACCCACTAACCATACTGTATACAGTACCAGTCAAAGGTTTGGACACACCTTCCCATTCACTTGAATGAGAAAGTGTGTCCAAACTTTTGATTGGTACTGTATGTTCTACACACACATCCACACACACCACACAGTAGTTCCCTGTGTTCCTGCAAATTACAGCATGACAGTGATTTGAATGGAGAGCATAGGACAGCAGAATTTCCCTCAGCCGTTCCTGTCGGTGACAAACACTGGTTCCCTTGTTTCCCTCAGCCAAGCGACGGCTCCAGTTGTTGTGGTTAGATAACACTTGGAGGGAGCCTATAAGGGCGCGACAAAGGGACAAACTAACTTTGTTCACCTGCAAAACAAACCGGCCGACACATTTACTGCAGACCACTTACGCAGTTCCATTTCATCGCTGTCCAGGGAAAAATCCAGGGGAGTTGAACATTTTCACATAAACTGAAGGACTGAATGCTTCTTTGTGGGTTGAGCAAATTCACCTACTTCTTGGGCTAATGAAAGAATTTAAGGCCCAAATTGAGAGTGCACCTGTTTCCACAGCACAGCAAATACATATTCAGTTTGCTTCTCCGCAGTATAAATAATACTCTATGTACATTTATCAGTTTTTAGTCACTATTGTGGCAGAAGAACTCAAAAAGAAGCTGACAGACACAACCATGAAAGCATTCTTAAAAGGTTGTTTTGGCTAACATGTTAGCTTACAGTTAGCCACTTGAACAACCAGCAGACACAGAGCTACATGAAACATCCAGGTGGAGTTGATTTTAAGGCCACCTGATGAACATTAGTCCAATATTCACTCTACTTTAAGCGTCACTTTGATCTCTCTCTTGAATCCTGAGAAAAAATATTTGTGTCGTTAGCCTGCTAGTAGACTTTCTTACCCTGTAGTTACTGTCTGCTGGTTGTTGCTGGTAGCGTACAGTGATTTAATCACAGCTCGTTTGCTGAAAATGTTAATTAAATTTGCCTGCTGTACCAAAACAATGAGCTAAAAGAGGCTAAAAGCTCAGTCTTTGTAACAACAAAATACCCTTTTCACATTATGCATCATTTGATTTAATGTTAACACAAAAATACTGATTAATTCAACTTGAACATTGTTGTTGAATGCAGAATATGAGTTATATTTGCATGATTTACACCACAGCACCGCAAGGCAAATTCAGTGGTTTTCTTTCAAAATGATAGTTTATTTATTTGACAGTAGTCCTCTTATAGTCTCTGGCTTATACCAGTCAGCAGTGATGTAAGGGAATTAGTGTAAATATGGTCACTGTGTACCATGACTAACTAGAACATCTTGTCAAGGCCTTCAGGCTTTACATAAGCCAACCATATCTGCACCTCTGATCTCAGCCACAGCCAGCGGTGTTGGGTGTCTATCTCTGTGTGTATCTGTGTGTGTCTGTGAGTGTGTGTGTGAGAGAGAGAGAGTGGACCTAATTTTGGTAAGCCTGAGAATTACATACATGTTTAGTGTTTCTGTTGTAATCACTTTTAGAATATATCGCATTCTTGTCGGTCTGTGTGTGTGTCTGTGTGTGTACATACTTGTTTTTGCAAACATCGCGTTCAGCAGTCCCCAGGTAGAGAACACGATGTAACATCTAATAACTCCTGATAATCGTTCAGTGCTGGGAGCCAAACAGGGTCTCCTGACTCCCATTAGTAGCGCTGCACTGACACACACTGTGTTGTCAGGACATGATCCTACAATATGGCCTTTTATCAGTGTCAAAGCAGGGACAAAACTAGCATTGACGCATGATTTAATGTCCAAAATTTCCCTAAAAAGAGGATTTTCTGTATGTTGTTTTTTTTCTCCAAAATCACCCAACCACATGTCATGCTTATCTCAGATCCTGCTAATGGAATGCTTAACACGACCTGGCTGATGATATCATATACACCCAGACATTTCTCTCTGCTGAAGTGGCGGCAGCTTATGTTTTCAAATTAGCCACATGTGCTTTATCCCAATCTCTTAAACTAATGTGACCTCAGGCAAAAATTTTTGCTTCAGCTTGTGCTAAAACTTGTGTAATGTTAGCTACCTGTAACAAACGGCAAACGTTACATAATCTTCCAGAATTCAATATCCTGTCCATTTCCTGCCTCTCTAGGTGAGACTTTATATCCCGGCTTCCATAGATAAATATTCCCTGTGGAGAGATTGGCTCTTTGGAATGTCGGACAGTCCCCCCTCTTTGCGCAGGATGGAACATATTGTGGTGACAGCTGGAGCAGAGAATATGGAGAATATGTTGACTTATATATCCTTAAATGACAGTTAGTGCGCCCCAATGTCTTGATGTAACACAGTGCTATTGTGGATGCTGGATAGCCCATGTGCTACATACTGTACTGCACTACATAGGAATAACAATGTTAGGAATTTGGTGCAACAAATCAGCATATTTCAATGCTTTTGTTTATAGAGAAATCACACGTCTACATGTGTTTCCCCAGTCAGTATAACACTTATTTGTTTCGTTTGGGAACTCACGCTCATTTAACATTGCCAACAAGATCATTTAAGATTAAGTACACCCTCAATTTCTACCAGGACACTCCCTCCCAGCATATTTAAAAATGCAACGAAGGAGCGGGGGGTTGGGGGAGGCAAACCATTGTATCAGGTGAGGCTACGCAGTGTGTGACGATGTGACTACCCAACTGGCATGGTGCCAGTTTGTGTTGGTTGGCTGTGGTTTTCACTCCATATGAGTTCAATATGCAAAGTGGCACATGCCGTTGGTGCCGACTTTAATCATCGGTTCTGTGCCGCACACAAACAAATAGCACCTATACCAATAGCATCATAAAAAAAAAAATACTGACTAATGAAAAACTAGCTTTTAGTGGCGTTGTCAACACTAATAAGCAAACAAATGAAATTCACGTTTATCAAAGCATTTATATGGATTTCTCTAACCTCGCTGCTACGTAAGCTACTGTCGGGCTCTGTGCATTTTAGCTGGAGAGACAGGACGGCTTGCAGTGCTTTAACAATCACTAAGAGCACATTTCTGGCCCGTTGAGAGCGTCTCTGTGTGGGTACCTGTGCTGTCTTACAAGCAGCTCGGTGTGTCTTTTGGAAGTACTAGTGCATGTTTCTGAGTCTTTGTGTAATATCATCTATATCAAGGGTGTTTGCTTGTGAAATTGTTTGTAGCGTACATAATTTGCTAACAACTTAACAACTTTGTGCTCTCTAAGAACTGACAACATCAAAATTAAATTTCCAAGATTTTATTACAGGCAAACAAAGCAGTGAACTTTGACAAGTCCAAATACTGTTTTTTTTTTCCTTTTACAGTCCTCTGCTTTGTTTATGAAGTGGTCTTTGAATATATAGTGTTGTTGTGCTTCTCTGTGCTGTCATGGATTTGGGCAGCTCATGAGAGTCACCACTTCACAAGCAGGGTCCCCCCGGGCCTCTCTGAGCACATGGGAACAGAGTGTGAGGAGCCCGACCGGCACCCCAAATTGCCAGAGAAACTAGAGACCTCGGGGGAAGCATGTTAGCATGTCACTGAAAGCTAGTGTATAGATTCTTGCCTGTCTGAAACACAGAACAGTTGGGCTACACTTGAAAGAGCGACTGGGCCAAGTTGGCTGCCAAAGCCCAAAGGCTGGAACACATGAGTGTGAAAATGTGTCGTTCCCATATCTTTGTTATGCAGAACACGCTAATACGGGTGTGCATGTGTGCAATAGGGTCGTGACCAAGCACATGTTGAAGTTAGCAGGGATCTTGAATCAGCACAGCAGCTTGAATTATAGCATTATTTATTTTTACCTCCCTCCCGTGCTCTTTCTCAAAATTGAAAATGTGATTGAGAGTAAGTTTTAGAGTCAAACAAACAGTACAAACCTCCCCTGGCACTTCAAAGTACTGTGGGTTTAACTGTGGCCAATGAGGTATTTGGGTTTTCTACCCCCTGTTGCTCCTAAAACCTTGACTTGAAAGGTATGTGTGCACAGGATTTTTCCAATCTGTGTGCTCAATTATCATTGTCAGTAAACCCTTTTTGGAGGTTTAAAATCTTTGAGATGGCTTGTTGTATGACAGCAGGGGAGCTGAAATATGTAATTTCATCTACTCTTGCAGCAGGTGCCTCTGCAAACACAATAGCCTGCCAAACACACAGGGAAATATTCTTGAACTCTGGCTTTGGTCAGATCTTTGGGTCTTTATAGAAACAATATATCCCTCAACAGATGGTTGTAACAAGAGGAACACCTTACAGAAATATACCTGATACACTGCAGGGGATTCCTGTCCTCCTCTGCTTCAACGCAGGTTGTAAATCATATTTAATGTCACCAGACATGAGGAATGTACAGTGTAGTGTAAGTGTGTAATTGCTGTAATAGAATTATGGGGTTGACCCTAAACTGTCGCAGCAGAGCACACGACTTGAATGTTTTCACCCAGAAGAAGACCATAACAGAACAGCACCCAGTATGTATACGTTATATACAGTATGTGTATGTGATGTGTGCAGTGCCGTCATACAAATATGTACACATGCAGACAAATGCAAATTTTCCATTCACATCCAAGGCCTGTTGTTTGCACTTCTTGCACTTTTTTTTGGAACCAGGCTCCACTCTATAGAGTCTGGCTTCTTATCACAAGATTTTTAATACCAGTCATCAACTGTGATTAACTCAGAGAATGATTTGATCAAGAAAGCAGCACACAAGAACAAACCTACCATCACTTCACCTTTCAGAAAATTCCATGAAAAGGGCAAATATTCAGGAAGTGTACGGTCTGATATGACTAGAACCCCCAAAACAAACTTTGTGTTGTAATCATTTGTCCCAAAACAAGACGAAAATTACAGCACTTTACTCTGGCTCGTGAAACTGCCAGAGTAAATGTTGCATCGGACTCAACATGTTTTTTTGAGGGCGTGTCGGCGGCTGTAAGGGCCAGAGAGAGGCAGTTAAGTTGTTAATCTCAGCGTCAGGATCTGTCTGGCATCACGTCCTGAGCGTGTCAGCAGTATAGTAAGGCAACGACGGCCAGCTCGAAAACACACTATGAGAAGTACAGTGAGTTCTATTGTTTTAGCTTTATTTCAGCTCTTTAGCTTGAGCTCAAAAACTGCCAAATCAGAAACGACGGTCATTACAAAGACTAAAATCCACATCGACCAAACCTACTCAAACCCCAAAAATCTTCAGCGGAGCTTCTTGAGGGGATATGATTCATAAATTAGTGCATTTGCTTCTGCAGCTCATTTTTATTTTCCAGACTTGTAGTTCATTGGGTCACTGGAGGTAATGAGAGGATTTTATGTCTGGGGAAAATCAATTCAGGCTGGTGCCAGAATGGAGTTTGTCTGGCTTAATCAACAGTAAAGGTCATCAGCTTTCGGCTGTGTTGTGCCACCATGCAAATATTGAGGCGACATTTTCGAAATGAAGGGATTGAGTGGCATAAAATATTGATTTCCACATATCAGAGAGTGAGCACAGACAGAAGTGATGAGCTCTTGTTGCAGCATGAATGCCCTCGCAGTAAATGAGGTAGTTAAAGAATTTTATAAGGTATCAGAGAGCTTAGTTTGCCCCTGACGCGTTCAACATAGTATAACTGTCAGTCTCTCAAATGAACTGTTGGCAGAGCTTTATTATGATAACTATTGTACTATGCTTATTTTTCTAAGCAGATGTACTGCCATGAGGTGTTTTGCTTCTTTTATAGTGGTCTGTAGAAATGGGGTCTGAACCTCTGAAATACCAAAAGTGCTGTGATATGGCATTAACACTCAAAATATTGTCATACACAGTCCTTACATGCACAGAAAACACAGTCATTGGAGCCCTGAGGTCATTGAAGGCCCTGCCCCTCCCACCATATTTATAATAAAAAAGAGACATTTTTAGTATTTGCAATAAAAAATGTCTGCATTAGAAGTTAAATTTCTGACATATGTTGAGATTTCAAATACATTTAAAGTGTTGGCAAAGAATTACTACAACTCTTATCTTATAGAACTATCCAATTGTGCCTTAATGTGGCTCTTATTTGAGTTTCCAACTCTCATTGACGTGCACACAGTAACAAGAACAACAACAGCTTTCCACCAGTGCTCTAAGCCCAGGCTAAACAAGACCAGATGTGAACGAGGAACATGGTCTCTGTATTCCCCTGTGCCTTGGTTGCTCGTGGCATCACGCTTCCTCGGATTGGCCAGGACAAATTGATCTCAGACAGAGCTATTTGAAAACTATTGTGGAGTGCACTTCGTTCCTCGAGGCAGTTCTCCTCTCTCTCTTTCCCTGTGTAATAAAAGCTAAGACAAGTGAATAGTCTGAGATGTTGTGACCCCATTATGGACTGGACAACCTCATAGTTTTAGCTTTCCTGTGGATGATGAGGTAAGGAGCTGAGGTGGAAAGTAGAAGGATGAAACTATGAGTGTGAAAGTAGAGTGAAAAGGAGTACAACATCAATTCTCTACAAGATTAGTTTCATAGTCTTGTACAGAATGTTTGTGTTCTAACAAGACTAAAAGTTAAGACCCCACTAGCAGCCTGTAGAGGTTGCTTTGTTGTCACATCCTACCATTATGACCAACATCCTGATGCTTTTACTGCTTTAAGAACCTTTTCAGTGGTGGGTTTAAAAATATAGTTTGTCCTGAGGGTTGCATGAGAAGAAAATTCACATAGAATCCCAAATGAAAAAGGGGTTTATCATCTGGAGGACATAAATATTCTCAGTGAATTTCCTAGCAGTCATTAGATTTTGATCTCTTTCATACATAGAAGATGTGGCCTGATGGTCCGGCTTATGGAAAGGTCACAGGGTCACCATAAACATTAGGATTACTTAAAGTCTCAGTCAAGGAGCAGTTTTGACCTGATGGTAGTGATAAAGGAAAGTAATGCACCTACTTGCAAGGTGTATGGAGAAGGTAAAGCATCTTAAAGACCAACACATTTTGGCTTGTTGCCAGAACTGTGCCAAAAAACATTCAAATGTTCTTTGTAAAGTGTTTTAAGTTTGACCTGGATGAAGGCCGCAAGCCAAAATGCACTGGTCTGACAATAAAGTTGTTTTTAATATTACATGTGTTGCTGTTGTTTTGACCCTTTTAAGTGCTACAGGAAAGGTCAGGACATCACCAAAATCATTAGGAATCATCCTCTGGTGACCCTGAGTATCCATACCAAGCTTCTTGCCAATCTAGCCAATAGTAGTTGAAATATCTCACTCTGGACAAAAGCGTTGGACAGTCAGGCCATCTGGCTGTCCAACACACAACGTACATCCTCATACGTACAACCAGCAGAGCTATACTGTAATATTTTGAAGGCATAAATCAATGTTCATTTGACTCAATCTGTCTTTGTGTTCATGCACAGGAGCAAGAGGACCCCAACAAGCTGGCCACAAGCTGGCCGGACTACTACATTGACCGCATCAACTCCATGGCTGCTGTAAGTCAAACTCATTCTCTGCTCTTAGCCAGAATCTTCTTCACTCTATTGAAATTCCTCGATGATTGATGTTCCCGGCCAACTTTAGTTGTCCTATTACAATATCCTCCGCTTACTTCAAGCATCCGGCCACCTCTCCTAAGAGGTCACTGTTAACTCAGTCATTCTTTCTCAGACTTCTCTCTTGGCTCCCTTTTTATCGTCTCCCTGCTGACTGCTTGTTATATTCGCATGACCACATTCCTTCACTGTGACCCCAGCGTTCACACACACTGTGATGACAAACAGGCCATTTAGACACTCAGCAGTCCAGTCAGTGGGAATGACTGTCAGAAACACAGAGCGAAGCCAGGATGACAATATTCATTATTTCTAGCCCGTATGGCTGCCAATAAAAACAACATGACATCATTAGAAAACTGTAATCCACCATGATCTCAGTATTATTTTAGACATAACCGCTGTTATGCGAGTTGTGTTATTTGATTGTACATTCAGCCACTGACCGGTGTGCCATTGACCTCTCACCCCCGAGTCCTCATGTGGACGACAAGTTGGCTCCCAAATGTTTGGAGATCATAAAACATGACGTTTTAAGAGGGGCTCTTTAAGCCTGACATGTAGGTATGAAATTTAGAGACTAGTCAGTCAGTGCTGGAGACAAAGTCGTGCAAATCCAGTAAGAGCATCTTATATCAGTAATGGACTGGAGGGTTTTTTTTGTTTTGTTTTTTTCGTTGTTGTTGTTGTTGTTGTTTTGTTTTTTCTCCACCGAACCAAGCAGACCAACATTTATTACATTTACAAGTCTTTCCAGGGCATGGATCAGATAAACTGTTCAACATAACGTACGCAGACCACCATAAATATGGAGCCAAAACGTAATGGCATTTAATATCTGTTTATTGCCATGTTTGTTTTTCTGGCAAACAGGCCTGTAGCAACAACCCATGTCGAAGGTTGCTATTTTTACAGCTGTTTTTGTTTACTGGCTCCACTCAGGGGACAAGAATGAGCTAGTTCTGAACTGTGTGTCGGTACCTGAGCTTACTGTTGAAGTCTGGAGAAACAATTTTACTGTCATTCTCTTAAAGACTCAGACAACACGCACTCACGCACACATACACAGTATTTTACATGTAGTCGAGAGAAAGTGCTGATTTGTGTGTTGCCAAGAATTTTAAATCCACCAGGGCTGTAGAGGTGCCTCTGTGCTATTAGGTGTCAGACACGCTGTCAGAGTTGTGTTTCAGCCTTTTCTTTTCTTTTTTACTATATCTACTGCAAAACTACAAGACTTTGCAAGCTTTTTCTGTATAGTTTATTGTATAAAGAGTCTTAAAATGTTGATATTTTCTTAAAACAAGATTAAATTGTGTCAGTGTGAGGAGATATTTCCACTTTCTAGAGAGTGTTAGTGCCATTAGTTGCACTAATATTGGAGAAAAATCTTTCAAGAAAATTTTGATAAGAAGATTATTCACCTTTTGAAGCAACTGAAATGATTACATCACTGGCAGAATTGGTTTTGCTTGCACAAAGATGATTAAGATTTTATGACTCTATACTATATTAAGTAACTTGTCTGGAAGGATATTTTTATTCTCCATTCCCCTTTTTTGCACAAGCAGTCTCTTGTTCCAGCTCCACTTTAGTAGAGCCTCCCTTATTCACCATAGCTCCAACCAATTTCCTCCCCTTCCTGAATCATTTTTTTTCACTACCACTATCAGTCTTCCATTTTCTCCACCACAGTGCTCCAGACTGCATTTTGACAAGAGAACATTTTAAAGTTTGGAGGTGCTCTGCTCGTCCATGACTTCATGTCTTGGCTCCCAGGCGGGCTCACCAGGGACAGCCCTTCCACAGTAGCTGAGTTATTGGATGAGCTCATTTTCGCTATGCCGCCCGGAGAGATTATTGTACAACCAGCGTCTTGATGTTCATTCATAAAACCGTGTCAGAGTCCTGAGGTTGTTGGTTGGCCACTGAGTTATAATTCAAACGTCCTCGTGACTCTGACAAGAGTTTCTGTAGTCCTGCTGTGTCTAAGCTAGTATATTGAGTCTCAGAGATCCCACCTGGACAGGGATGTCTGCCGATAGACGGGAAGAGAAAAGACCTTTAAGGTAGATACGACTATTGATGTGAAGAATCACCCAGAACTCAGCTATCGCTGACTTGCATCTTCACAACCACAAAATTAGAAACTCTGTTGATGAATGCTTAAAAGCAAAAACATTTTAGTAATTGTTGCTGGATGACATGACAGTGCAGTAAAGACCAATTATAGTTTTTATTTTCTAGCTTTATTTGAACAACAGAATAATAGCTAACTTTCAGCTAGCATTTGGTTAGCTTAATTAGGTTTAGTGCCCCTGTCTCACTTTGCCTGGTTGTTTTAGTTAAAATAATGTTGTTTGCCTTCGTTTTTATTGAACAAATACTTTTTTACTTGGCGCATCAGTGACTCACATGGTCCACATTAAGGTTTTGATGAGCTGCAGTCATCACTCACTCAGTTAACAACGCACTGACGACTAGCTTGAAGGCATAGTTCTGGCTCTGGGGGGCACTTCCCATAATAAGGATTTAGAGAAGTACCTTCTGCTGGTTTACCAACTGGCTATAATAGTATCCTTATGTGCATGTTGGCTACAGGTTAGAATGAGCTTACAAATAGCAGATGTAGGAAGGAGCCATTTGGCTAGACTCATTGACATGGTGAACTGGCTCACAGCACGACCATATCATTCACTCTCCCCAACACTTGTTGTGTCCAACTTCCCATTGACTATGAACATATTCGTTTAGAGAAACAGGAGCCAAAGCCTTTACTTCTTGGCACAGGGTGTCTGAACCATCTGGACTTGAGGCTAAGTCGACATGATGGATGTTTTGACTGCACTGTTTCTAGATTAAACACTCACACACTGGACAGACCGGAGCTGTTGTTAGGTAGTCAAACATGGGGTAGCTGCAGTTAGCTGTGTGGATATTATGGCAAGAAAGTCATTTCTTGCCATGGAATATTTGCACCCAACTTTGACCTATCTGCCCTTTTTAAGGGTTGAAAAACAGGGTCACATTTAAACAAATATCTTTTTCAGGCAAATTAATGGGCAGCCACTTTCACTAGCGTACTCCACTGCTAACACACACACTGTTTGAACCTTAGCACTTGGCAGGGAACTGCCATGGAAAAAGCCTGGAGAGGCTAAACAGAAGCCCTGTGGTCCTGACTAATGGGAGCACAGCAGCCCTTTGATGTCACTGAAGGGAGCCTTTAAGTGATGCAGAAATGCATTAACACTACCACTGGTCTAAGTGTTTTTTTATGATTTGTCCTATTTGTTGTAAGCTTGATTGGAGCTAATTGCCTGCATGACTTATTTTGGCATGTTGTATAGCTTCAAACTGTTCTTTAAAATGAAAAGGGAGAAAATTACACATGATCTGTTTGATTTGTGGTGCCTGACATATGCCTACTAATGAGGCTTTGATTATATGTGCTGTGCTGCAACAGCTAATTGCAACAAACACATTTACTTGTGTAGAGGTGGCATATGTTCCACTGCTGTCTCGCTGCCAAATTAAGATTAACATTCTTGTGATGACCAAGTACAAATAAAGAAAATCTCTTAATTAAAAGTGAAAAATACAGAATTTATGCCAGAAGGTAACTTGTCCACTGGCACCTGCTAAAGCCAAAAACAATATCAATCAGTTGTTTTTCCATTATTTTCTCGCCATTTTTGTAGATGCAGACCCTATTTGCCTTTGATGAGGAGGAAATGGAAATGAGGAACAAGGTGGTGGAAGACCTGAAGACAGCGCTTCGGACTCAGCCAATGAGGTAAGTAAATCTCTCCGTCCATCTAAACCATGACCTCTCCCTCTGCTGCAGACAGCACAGAGCTCTGCATTGCTTGCCTGGCCTCTGTCATGCATTCCTCCTATTTGACTTGTTGATATAACACTACGCATATTTACTACAGTTAATAACGTAACATGCCACAGGAAAGATTTACTTTCTATGAAGTCTGTCTCTTGTCACGGCACACTAAAAGGAGCCTGTTTAATTACTTTCAATTGAAATACAACCAATCAAAGATATTTTTAGATCTCCTAGTTTCTCTTCCCTTGACGTGGTCATCAGCAGCTGTTAGACCTCACTCATCGGCCACAAAGAAACATTCAAGGACGTTGGACAGCCCACTAATACAAACCACCTCCCTGTCCCCGTCAGCAGCTCCTTTGGAGCTGTCCATCAACTTGTGCCAGTTATATGATGCAGTGGTCTGGACCAAAGTGGGGGTGTTGAGTTTTCTCAAGGGGAGCTATGAAGTGACAGACTTAATGTGCAGAGTGACAAAAACTCAGGGCAGTCTTAGTGTCTGGGTCATGTCTGGGTTTTGTGTGTGCATGTGTGTATGTGTGTTTGTAGGCCAAGTGTGTGCATGCATGTTTGTATTTTAATGTGTGCATGTGTGAGTATCCAAACCACTATAACTGGGAATAAAGCAAGTGAGCAGCTCTAAGAGTCTAGACAAAAGGGAGGAAGTTGGCCAGTGAGTAAAAGATGAGTGTTGCTCCTTCTGGTCATTAAAAACCTTACTTCTACATTCTTATTCATGCTTAGCTACATTCTCTTGCGATATTTACTGTATACACATAAAGTCACATCAAATCAAAAGTCTAATCAAAAAATGAAGCAAGATATCAGAAGATATAACACAAATGTTCATACTGACAGAACGTATTGCTTTTGATGATCCTTAATATGTTTGAAATGAATTCTGATGATGAGTCCTCTTAGTTCATAACTACTTTGGAAAAGGTTCATAGATGACTGTGTCTGTGTGCAGGTATAAGGGATGAATGATTTGATTTCTGTGCTATGTAGAGTAATAAAGAGTTGAGTCTAAACATGTTAGATTTACTGTGGAAGTGGATGATGTTATGGTTCGTGTTTTAGATATATGGAACACTTAAAAAAAAAAAGAGTATGTTCTTATTAACTATTCATAAAGTTGCAGCAAAAGGTTGTTTTCAAGGATATTTGCTTGAAATCAAGACATCAGCTTTGTTCTCTATAGTAGAGACAGACAGGAAATGTTCGGAGAGAGTTATGGGAAAGACGTGCAACCAGAATGTACCAGGGATTCTGCGATCACCCGGCATGCGTCCCTGACCAGTAGGCTACTGGGACACTCTGAGATTAACTGTGAATATATAAAGAACGAATAAGGTGATGACAGAGTATACCAAATGTTCTCAGTAAATTAACGATTTACCATTCCATTAAAAAAATATAAAAAAATATGACCCTGTCCTTAAAAGTAATAGCAAAAATCCCATTTGTTCCAGGAACCCCCTTGAGTTGTGTATATATATATGAGGGAGAAAAATTGGGGACACTCTCATTAATTCTGATTTACCACCACTGCTCTCTCACTCGTTCCAGTTGGGGACAATAAACGTGGCATGTGCGCCCAGTGGAACTGAACTATGAAAACTATTTCAGACGTTCACAGTCAGGAAATAAAACTCTAAAACAGTAGAATCATTTCTTGTGAAAGTCATATGCATAATTCATTGTTTGTCATCACCTAACATCACAGTAAAGCATGTATGAAGTATCCAGAAAAGGCACATTTAATGACTTTCAGTGATGAAATGGGCCCGTGTAGGTAACGCTTACTCTCTTTTATGGGTAACCCGGATGAAAGCGGTGAGTGCAGAAACTGTATTGAATAATTAAATAACAGAGGAGCAGGAGCAGCACAAGTGTGTGACTGCTTTTCCTTATTTGAGATGACAGTTTTCTGCATGTTGCTCATTTGGTTGTGAATCACTTCAGGATAATTATGCACAATCAAAAAACACGATCAATAAATAATTAGACTTAAGTAAGAACCGAAGACCAAGTAGCAGCAACATTTCTCAGGATTCTGACTTTAATGAGGCGTACAGTAGCTCGCTTTTTCTCAAGCGACTTGTTTTAACATAACGCGGTTTGAACGGTTCAAACTGCAAATATGATCAAAACATTGTTGGGTGGATTTTGACAGAATGTGGTAACAGAGGATAAATATCTAGCGCATTTTCACATACTTAAGGTGAATACTGAAGTAGTTCCTGACACACTCTGCGTCTCTCTTTTTCCCTCATTCACTCTAAGCGTTATATTCAAGTGTAGCACCTCATCAAAGTCATTATAATGACTCAATCTCCACTATTCAGTCTGTGCTTATGCTGTTAACACGGTGAGTTATTGCTCATTAATACACAGATATTTGAAGTACTGTAGCATTGATGTGGGTAGCAGGTGTGTCCCACAGTATATCAGTGTTCAGGGAAAGCCTGGCCAGTGCGTTAACATCCCGCCAAGTCTCGCCTTTGTGACAAATGGGTGGCTAAGACAAAAAGATGGCTTTGTGCTTGACAGCTAAGATGTCTGGGGGAACAGTTTGCTTTAATATGGCTATCAGCTTCACTCTTTATGTGTCACATCTGTGTATACTGTATGCTTTTATGGCAGCGTTTTGTGAGACACGGGTGCCTGTGTCTGTATTCAGCTTTGATTCACGACTGCGTTCGCCTGAAACGGCCTCCCTCCCTCCTTCGCTGTGGCATTTCAGAGAGGCAGCTGGGTTGTGGCGTGAAGAGGTGCCCTTGTGCCCTCACAGTTCCCTCTGCAGGGCCACAGGACGCAAACACATGGTGGGCATGCGGGGTGCCAGGCAGAGCGCACAAAAGGAGCACATTGTCAGCAAGCCACCCACTGTTGTCACTTTCACTTACAGGGCTGATTATAAGCCATTGAAATTTGCAAGGTGACATGTTTTGGCTGTGCTCTCTGCTGTGCGCGACTGTGGTGGACATGGAGTGTGATACGGACATGGCGACAAAATAATTTGAAGGTGTTCATTTCCTTCGCCGTGCCAACTTCAGCACCATCCCACGAGTTGAAAATGTCTGCTTAGTGTTGACTGTTTCAAACTGTAGTGGTGCCTTTTTTAGCTTGAGACCCCTTAAAGTTACACTCAATTAATCGATAATGAAAATAATTGTTAGTTGCAGCCCTAATTTAATTTATCCCACACACTCAAAGTTAATTTTATCTCTTTTATTACAGTTTATAGCAATTGCATGGACCTGAGATGTTGCCAGTTCAAGCAAAATGGGATTTAATCTCCTCAGATTGTTTCATTTGAAGGATTTTAAGAGTCCTGAAGAGGTAAAAGTAGGGATGTATCAATCTAATCAGTGTTGGCACAGATCCTGACATTATAAAGTGGATTGAGTATTGACCATGCACTGACAGATGCACATTAAATACAGTTTTTTCAGTTTTTTTTTTTCTGTTTCCGCAATCATTCATTGCAGACTGCTGACTGTGATTTATACAGCCAAGAGAATCCCGGTGTTGGATCAGAACTGAGTACTGACAGATAACCCAGAGTTGAGATATCAGAATCCGTATGGGGAGAGTAAAAGTTGGATGGGCGCCTCCCTCAGTAAATCTATCCAGTATTTCTCAAGAAAAAAGCAAGAATTTGAGAAAAGACAGAAGACATCTTTTGGTGTAAGAAAACTATCCTTTCTTTAGTATTCCTTTAATAATCTGGAGACCTCCTGCATTGAAAAGAAAATATACATGCTCATAAATCTCAAACATTAAGTTTGAACAGTTTTGGTGTTGTACCTTGTTGTCTCCTATGTGTTTTTTCACATTTTCATTGCAGCTGCATGTAAAAAAATAAAGGAGTTAACTTTCTACTTGTAAACATCCATATCGTCATTATGCCCTCCCCTTTGAAATCTCAAAAGCATTATGGGTAATGTAGGAAATTATGAGATGGTGCAACAACAATGAAATCACAGCACTTAGAGAACAACTGGGTTGCATCAAGTAAATGACTCCGTAGCTGAGAGGAGACAGCAGGCAGGTCCACTCTCTCTCTGTGAGTGATGCTGTACCTCATTCACTGTTTATCAGAAATTGTTTTTGATAGTTACAATCGTTAAACCACTTTAATGGCCCAGATGTCTTATTTCAAATATAAATGTGATTGATTATAAACAGCCATAAAAAAGGAGACATTTTGAAAATTGGCAGATCATTTCTCTTGTACTCACATTTACAGCTTATCTCATTTTCTCTGGTAGCAGTTATTGCTTTGTTTACCAGCTGTGCAATGGAGCTTGAACCATCATGCTGGCGTTGTGTGTTTACTCACACACACTGCAGAATCTCAACCAAAGTAGGCATGGGAGGGCTAATATTCAAACTGCTAATCGACTGCAGTCAAATCAAATATGCACAGACTATTTCAATTTAGCTTCCAAGTATTTCAATAAACTCTCTCGCAGGGACTCGGCGGTGTTGTAACTACACGGTTACATAAGCGCTGATGTTGATGAGAATAGTGTCTGTGCATTCTTGCATGTAAAACATGACGCTCCTCAGTCATTTCTGTCATTTCCGTGGCGAAATAACTGCAGGAGGACAGGAAATGAAGCTTTCCTGGAGGTCATTGAGGCCATCCTGGCCCAGAATGCACTGCAGTCCCAGGCTCATGTCAGTAGAGCATCGCAAGCCTTTCCAGGACAGCTCTCTGGACATTGTTTCTGCAAAGCTCTTCCAGCAAGAATATTGACTCGAGTCAACTATAGCTGCCCCCACACACCCCCACACCCCCACACCCCCCCTGCTCCTCAGAAGAGCGCCTGTGTCAATAGCCCTTTGGACGATTCGCTACCACCACATGCAAATATTATCCTTCAAAACATTTTGCTGCCGGATCTCTCAAAAGTTCCGCTTAACACAGATTGAACTTTATATCTGTTTGCACATATTACCAAATACATTAGTGGGGGAGCGGAGTATAACACCTTTAAAGAGTCTTGGATGGAACTTTGTTTTTGCTTCTCTCAGAGCGCAGATTTCTCACATCTCGGTACTTACAGTAGCATTTAGGGGGGGAAATGGAGAGAAACAAGAGGCCAGGTGAGTAGATACAGGCAGGTTTAAAGAGGGAAGGAGATTTGTGTTGGAATGGCAATAAACAGACGGAGAATGGAAGAAAGGAGGGGGGGTGAAGCACATGGGTTATACTATATGCTGCCCTCTCTTTGATCCCCAATACGTTTGGCTTTATATGTAACATACATGGTCTTTGGTGCTGCTTTAAGCCACATACACACATACAAAGAGCCCAAATTATGTGTATTAGATATTTGATTTGTTTGTGTGTGTGTGTGTGTGTGGCTTCATCAACAAGTCACATGAGCCATTATGAACACATGGCCTAACCCCACACACACACACACACACACACATACACACACACACACACACACACATAGACTGCTCCCTGTGGATTTGCAGATAAACCTAGTCCATAACAGCCATTCCCTGCATGTCATGATATACTACACATTACACACGTGCACCTCGTCCAGGGGTTTTATCGTGATCTGTGTATGTGTGTGTGTGTGGGTTTTATGTGTGTTGCCCTTTGTTCAGCCCTCAGTTTAGCACCGTTACACACCGGGCCTCACATCAAGTAAAATTTATTTGAGCGAGAGCCGTAGTGGTATCGTATGACTTTTCACACACCTCAGCACCTCTGAAGAAACACTCCTCGGCGCTTGTCCGCATTCTGGCCCTTTTATAGTAGAACAAGACGTGTGTGTGTGTGTGTGTGTGCGCGTTTGTATGTGTGTCCTTGTTCCTGGGGGGAAGGTGAGTGGGTGTTTTGAAAGAGATGTTAAGTGTGTGCGAACGTGGTGATTAAATGAAGGACGGAAGAGATGCGGAGAGCACATGACCGCTAGAGTGTGTGTGTGTGTGTGTGTGTGTGTGTGGAAGTGTTGCGCTTTGATAAGTTCGTGCGGTTAGGCTTTGAGGCAGGAGTGAACTCTCCACCGACTGTCTGCCATACACGGGTCACTCGCAGTTCAAAAAGGCAGAATGTTGCGCCTGTGCAGCTAAAACCTTGAAAAGTCCAGACTGTTCAAAAGAGAAGTTTTGAGCATCTGGATTAGTTTTCCACTCTGTCTTGCTCATTTAGAGTATTGTCTGCCCTGGTTGAGGGGTTTTACGCTTTTTAGATCAATGCCACTATAGTAAGTCTCTGCACAAATTACATGACCCTAAATGTTTTTTAAAGGCTGCTAAGTGGAAACATTGGCAATCCTTTAATAATGTCAAAAAAAGTTAATATCTCAAAGTTATATTTAATTCTTAGTCTGCAGCAAACCTAACATTACTTTTGACCCTCCTCTGCCCTGATTCAACACACACTGCACTCATTTTTTTTTGCTCCACTGTCACTTTTGTTTAGTCTTGTCCAATTCCGAGTTATATTCCTTCCTTCATTCTTCTTCTTTTGTCTGTCTGACAAGAACTTTATGTATGTACGTGTGTGTGTGTGTGTGGTTGGCTAGGCCTCGGTATTGTTCGGCTCTGCCTGAGCTCATATCGTATGCAGCAGTTGTCTAGCTCTTGCTGTCTTGAACGCAACCCCAGCGGGTTTTCAAGTATGCAGCGGTTGTTCCAAAAAAGAAAAAAAAAGGGAAGAAAAAAAAAAAAAAAAAAAAAAAAAAGGGGGGGGGGGGCGGGGGGGGCCCTGCACGCCACTCGGCTGAGCGTGAATGTCAGCGGATAGGAGAAGACAAGAGGAGACTCCAAAGTCAGAGGAGATGGGATCCGTTGATTCAAGTGCTCGCTGAGGAGAAAATGAAAGATGGGGGAGGAGGGGGGAGGGACGCAGAGAGGAGAGAGAGAGAGAGAGAGAGACAGTAGTTGGATGTCAGCTTACTACACGGTTTTGTTGAGAGTACAGAGGATTAAATTTTTGTGTGCGTGCATGCGTCTGTCTTCCCACTTCCCCTATGCATGCGCTAGCACACACTGTAGGGTTATGAGGTGTGTGCGTGTGCGTGCGTGCGTGCGTGTGTGTGTGCGTGTTTCTGGCAAGCTGTCGGCAAACCAGCAGAGCGAAGCGAAGCCTTGAATCCCGTCCACCCTTTTGAACCCAGACTCCAAGAACAACATCTCTCACCCTCTGCTTTCCATACATTCATCACCGGGATGTTCAGCTTAATTTCTCCTCCAGTATGAAATGTCTCTCTCTGAGGTGGCCCTGCAATTCACGGACAGGCGTACCGGGCTATTGCTTGCTCTTCTGCCAGCCAAACGCTTGTCACTGATACAAGATATGTAACTTTAACAGTTGGATCAGTTCCGCCTTGCTCTAGCTCCAGTGTCTGTCTTACATCTGAATCAAGCCATATCTAATATATTGGATTTCTTCCTCGCCACCTTGGTGTCGAGCGGAGAGGCCGAGACTGCGGCGTCTGTGCTAAAACAAGAAGCACATTGTCTGCTGAAAGGCTGTGTGTGTGCGCGCACGCTCTTCTGTGATTTCAATGCATTGTCAGAGAAGGGCCGACTGTATGCATGCATGCATGTAGTATGATCCTCTTGATCTCATCCAGGCGCTGCTGGAGATCAGAGGATTATATATCTTTGAGAGAATCTGGTCATGCCAGGTAAAGCCTGTGTGTGTGTGTGTGTGTGTGCTTATGTATGCATGTATATTTGCTGGAAATCTGGGATTGATTGTGTGTGATGAGAGGAAAGAACACTCGCCTCAACGTATAGGATAATAATTGGATGATTTACTTTTTTTTTTTTTGTTTTTTCCACGCCTGCCCGAGCCAAGACAGCAGTGGGAGGGGATGGAACTTGGATTGCGTCCTTTTGACAGTGTCAAAACAATGTATCTGTTACAATGAGTAGCAATAAATCTCCCCTCTCAGCCCCTCTCTCCCTCTTCCCTCATTGTCCCTTTCGCTTTCTGACTCCATCCTTCTTTTCTCCTCCTCTCCTCGTCCTCTTTTCCTCCCTTTGTCTCCTTCTCTCTCCTCTCTTACAAGCGCTCGTTTGTTTGAAATAATTTATGAGGCCTATCAGGAATCTCAGTGAGTGGGAAGGTCATTTACAATACAGCCCACAGTGTGCTCACTCACTAGCTGTGACATCCCTCAATGTTTACATGTCCTGCCTGTCATTCTAGTGAGTCCGCTTCTCTCCCAGAGAGGTTAATGACTCGCTGCGTTATAATTAGAGCAGCTAATGAGGGTTGTCTGCTAGGAGACTGGCTGAACTTGGGGTGTGAAAGTTTTCACGTGATAATAAGCTGTTCTTGTCCGGCGGCATTTCATGATTTCTCTGCTGATGTGGATTTTTTTCAATCAATATCAGTGGTGGAAAGTAACTAAGTACATTCACTCAAGTAATATGCTTATGTATAATTTTAAAGTACTTGGATTCAACTTTAGTCTTTCCATGTTATGCTGCTTTATACTTCAACTACATTTCAGAAGGAAGTATTGTCCTTTTTACTCCTTGTACTACTTTTACTTGGAATAGTTTTACAATCTGGTGTTGCTACTTCTACTTTAAAGAATGCATATACATAGGCTTCTATTTTAATAAAAAGGGCCTTGTATATATAATGTATGGTGCTTTGCAGGGTTAATCATGAAGCATCCATGAGCTTGCTGTACACTCTCTACCATCTGCAGCAATGCTTCTCCTCTAAACTGTATTTTGACACTTTGAGCTGTCCTTTATGCCACTTTACCCCCCCTATTATACTTGTCTAAATCTGTGTTTTTTTCTCTCTCCTCCTCCTCCTCCTCCTCCAGGTTTGTCACACGCTTCATCGAGCTGGACGGCCTCACTTGCCTCCTCAACTTCCTGCGCAGTATGGACTACGAGACATCAGAAAGTCGCGTCCACACATCCATCATCGGCTGTATCAAGGCCCTGATGAACAACTCGCAGGGCCGTGCGCACGTCCTGGCCCACCCGCAGAGCATCAACACCATCTCACAGAGCCTGCGGACGGAGAACGTCAAGACCAAAGTGGCGGTGCTAGAGATTCTCGGGGCCGTGTGTCTGGTCCCCGACGGACACAAGAAGGTGCTGCAGGCTATGGCGCACTACCAGAAATACGCTGCTGAGAGGACTCGCTTTCAGGTGAGGGGAAACTCAAGTGATCTTTAACAAAAGCAAACAGCTGCCACGTTCCTTAAATTGTAGGTCATATCTCTTGGTGTTTGCATACTTAAGGAGTCTTTGCTGGAGACATGGGGCAGACAGGGATTATGGGAAAGGGCAGACAAAATATTTCAGAGTAATGCTCAAATAAATCAAGCTGTGGTCATTCTGATAATTTGGGGACTCATGCTGCAGTGCCTCAGACTCTTGGCCTCAGGTTAAGTCAACACTCTGGCCGTATTAAAGGCAGGTGAGGACATCCAGAGTTATGGAGGTCAGGGTATGTGTAGTGCTTTAGCAACTAGTAGGACTGAGTCAACACGCCACATCTCACACGTCCCCCCGGGGCGTGTGGTAAATCATGCCACCTCAGGCTAAGCTAACACCACAGGAGCTGAGTGATTCAGAACTTGAGGCCTTTTAATGTTGGTTTGAGTTATGATTAAGCTGCAGAAATATGTCGGGGGTCAGTGTGAGAGGGAGCGAAGGCTGTGAGAAGTGAGAACAGTGACCTCTGTGTTACAACGGTCCCACCAGTTGTTAGTGTTAGAGCAACTCAGCTTTGCAAATCAAGATTTCCACATCGGTTCAGTGACATGTTCCTTTTACCTCTGACTCGTTGCTACAGTATCTGATGATTTAGGCGTTGAAATATATTTTTCGATTCCCATCCAACATACTTGCTGACTAACTTTCCCATCTGTTCTGACTATCTAGACGCTGCTGAATGAGCTGGACAGGAGTACAGGCCGCTACAGAGATGAAGTCAACTTAAAGACTGCTATCATGTCTTTTATCAACGCTGTGCTCAATGCTGGAGCTGGGGAGGTCAGAACCAACACTTATATCCAAAACTAACATAGACACAGTTTTTGAATAAAGCTTGGGGAAAGAGGTCATAATTGTTTAATTCTGTATATGTGAGAGTGAAAAAAGTTACAGGATTTTTTTTATTTTACTGTGTGTTGCAACCAGTCAATTATTTAACAAGGTAATTTAACTTTTTTTGTATTATGATTTACCTTCTGTAATTTGCAAAAATGTCATTCAGAACTACTTAATTATTCAGAAGTATTCCAGATACTCTATATTATTACCCACCTCCCTATTTGGGTTATCTATTTACACCTGTCTCACCTTCCGCTCTCATTGTTTCCTCTTTTATTTCCAGGACAACCTAGAGTTCCGCCTCCACTTAAGGTACGAGTTCCTGATGTTGGGCATCCAGCCGGTCATCGACAAGCTTCGAGAGCATGAGAACGCCACTCTGGATAGGTGAGAGAGAGAGAGAGAGAGAGACACCTAATGAGCAATGGCGCAATAAAAGAATATCCTCCTCAGTAATTATTCTGGAGTGCAGACGAAGCAAATAATTACACTTCAATCAAAGGTGCAGTAAACGCTTGGTCATCTCAGACTGCTGAATCTGTCCTTCTCCACAGGCATTTGGACTTCTTCGAGATGGTGCGGAATGAGGATGACTCAGAATTGGCCAAAAGATTTGATATAGTGAGTAATTTAGAATTACCTTTAGACAGCGATTTTGTTGTCACATTAATATGAGTGACTGTACTGCTGTGTCTGTATGACTCAAATGATCAAAAGTCAAGCAGACCAATGGTCAGATTTAATTGTAATGTGTTTTTTTTTCTTAATAGACCCATGTAGATACTAAGAGTGCAGGTGCCATGTTTGAGATGGTCAAGAAGAAGCTGAGCCACACAGACGCCTACCCACACCTCCTCTCCATCCTCCAACACTGCCTGCAGATGCCCTGTGAGTAGCTACACAACAAGTCATGTTACCAAAATTAATGAATCAAATCAGCACAGCATTTCTTTCTTATTGGGATCACCTTAGCATTTCTGTCTCTGACTCCACATCCAGATAAGCGTGGCGGAGGAAGCCTGCAGCACTGGCAGCTTCTAGACAGGATCCTCCAGCAGATAGTCCTGCAGGACGACAAGGGAGAAGACCCCGACCTGGCCCCTCTGGACAACTTCAATGTTAAGAACATCATTCGCATGTAAGTGAAATCTCGTTATCCTCACTCGAAGCAGATGTGAAAATGCAGCATGTATGTCATTAACAGCTGTCATACAGTATTAATATTTCCTCTTGTGTCACATTTATATAAATATACTGTATATACAATAAAGGTCGGGAATAAATGCAGTCAGATGTTATCAAATGTTTATAAAGCAACTTAGGATAATGCTGATGAAACATTATAATTCATTCATCATATGAGAGAGTTATTTTAAGTACACTGCACTTCCCATGAGTGCTTTCTTTAAAAGCTTCTCCTCATCCTCTGAAGCTGTAAACATGCTCTCATTTCTGGAAAAATCCTTGTGGTTAGTGCATCCAACCAACTAAGATTAAAGACAAGACTGATATCAACATTATGCGCTTTAATGTCAGTATGATCGAGGCATGGTAAGAAGGCAGAGAAGCAGTGAAATATTGTGAGTTATTCATCAGAGCTTTAGTGTAGGGAAACTAGTAATCACATGCGTAATAAGACTTGTGTTTTTTTTTAGCTATTGTGCCAGTGGTCAGAGAGGAGACTGTGATTGAACAGGAAGGTGAGGTGAAGTGAAGATGGCAGCAGGGGGTCGTGGGTAGAATCAGAGGAAGCCATGCTTTGAGCGTGAATTGGCATGAAAGCGGAAGCCGGAGATCAAAAGGAAATTGCTCTAATCGCATTAAGCGGGCAGCCCGGCCAAGTCAGCCATGTTTAGGTGCGGCGAAGCAGTCACTTGGCTTCATGTAGGAGACAACGGGGAGAAGTAATCATTTTATAAAGCAAAACCAAGCATTAGGACTTGGAAGTTTTCTGTATGTCATCATGGGCACAGTTTACACTGTCGCAGAGAGAGATTTTTTTTTCCAAATGATCATTGACATTTGCTGGGTTTTGTGGTTTGGGTTTCACTGAATTTTGAAACTAATCTGGACTCGTGCAGAAGCCAAAGACCGCGGCATGTGCTGAGTGTAGGTAGTGTTAAAGGATGGCATTCAGGGCTTTGTCTATACAGTACATTTGGTATGTGTCTCTTCCATCAGTGTCTCCTCCTGACGTGCTGTCATTCTTCTCTTTCACCATCAGTCTTCTCTCCCACTCTCTTCATTTTTGTTATTTGTAAACTGAGCTTCAGGTCAATGATGAATGTGTTTAGTTTGAGCGCTGAAAGCACCATAAAGCATGTAGCGTGGTAAACCTTGGCCCCTGCTAGCTCTTACCCTGTTCACTAATTCAGCCACCATTGTTTGTGCAATCAGCACACTTTTAAGCGTAATTCTTTCCAGTAGTGTACAGAGAGCGAACTTGGACTCTGCATCTAAGCCCAGATATCCATTACTGTCCATTGTGGATCCATCATAGCGGTCAAAACCTATCCCCCGCTTTACATTACTGCCAGAGCCTTGTTGTGTTTCCATAAACTCTCCTAGAGTAAGTTATGCCTGGAAAAGGGATGCATAAACTGCCATTTCCTCATTATTTTGGCTGCGTGCCGGAGGCCCTGACGGTTAACGGGTGAAAACGTATGTCTCGTGCCGTGGCGGCTCAGAGGGGGAGGAAGGGGGACGTTAAAACAACTGTTAAAACAACTGGGAGACAAAGTCATTCATCATATGCGGTCACCATGACGATGGCTCTGACTACTCACACGTGTGCCTGACCCAAAATTAACACTCTTGTACAAATCACATTTTTCCACTGCTGAGTAAAGGTATATTTGACTAGTCAACAATAAAGTGATTGTGTCTTTCTGTGTTAATTGAGCTGAGTTGGATCCGTGGAGCTGTAATTAAAGCTGTACTGACTTTGCAATCAAGTTGAAACAGTTCTGTTCACTAATGCAAGATCTGAAAAGACTTAAATCTGATTAATGACCAATTTGCCTTTAAATTGCCTTGTGGATTTCCTCATGTGAATTGATTACAAGCATTTAAGTGTGAATCATTACCGCAGTGAAGTTACTTTATCCTCGTTGGCAGTCGTACCTCAGTACTTTCTCTGTTCAGCAGTTCCACCTCTCGTGCTCTGTCTTTTTTATTGTTTGTTTATACTGTGTGCAAATCTGTGACACTGAAACGTCTTAAATGTCTATTTTCTCAACTCTAGCCATGGCTACCACCAATGTTCAAGGTTTCATTTTCTGATCTTTTTTCTTCTCAATTAATTCTCAAAACACTGTGATGATCTTTCTGTTTCTCTTTCAGTTTTTTTTTTACATCTTACCTCATAGTTTCCCTTTCACCCATGTGAAACTCTCTAATTGTTTCATTATCAAGAACACTCATTTCTCACATTACCAGATTTAAAATTTATTTCAGAACATCAGAGTAACCCTGTTTGTTTAAAATTCATAACTGAATATAACTGATTCAAGCCCTGCAGGATTTATTTCAGCACTAATATTGTATTATACAGCTTGGAAAGAAAACTGCAACGACCCAGTCAATGCTGGCAATGAATTTGAATCCCTCACAAATGGGAAGTCAACTATTACTGCCAATGATCAGTTTGATCATTAAATTTCCTCAAAATGTCCCGGCTTGACTTAGTTGGACTGCAGTTGACCCTTACCCGCAATCTTTTTGTGCAAGGCTGTGCTCAGTTTACCTGCCTGTTTTTGTGTTGATGCTCATTTTTATCTGCCTGCTTCACAGGCTGGTCAATGAGAATGAGGTGAAACAGTGGCGAGACCAGGCAGAGAAGTTCAGGAAAGGTAAGACTTGTTTGACGCACTGCACTGGAGGAGAAAATGCATCACATTTTCTGAATTCATTTCCATCTCAATGAAATAGTTGTATGTGTGTGTATATATATATATATATATATATATATATATATATGTATGTATGTATATATATATATATATGTATATGTGTGTGTGTGTGTGTATATTTGCCTATAATGTCTATCTCCACTGTGTACCTTTATCTCCAGTTCATGATCTTCATTCACACCATGTGAACAACCTGTGCCTCCCTTGTCTGCTTTTAGATCATGTAGAGCTGCTAGCTAAACTGGAGAGAAAGGAGCGGGAATGTGAGACCAAGACCCAGGAAAAAGAGGATATGATGAAGACTCTGAACAAGATGAAGGATAAACTCCAGCGTGAGGGTGTGGAGCTGCGCTCAGCCAGGGAACAAGTCATGGACCTATCTTCACGCATCAATGACATAGCTGTGAGAAGTGCTACTTTTTATATAATATGGCATATAACATGCTGTATGAGTCAGTGATATGCTGCTCTGTAATCATGTAGCTAATGGCCAAGTGTTTGTTTTTTTCTAATGGACATTGTTATTGAATTTAAACTATATTAAATTCAATTATTTTTCCCTACAGTTTTCCCAAAGAACAATCAAAGAACAATGTTAAAGGAATGCTCCAGAATTTACAGAAAATATTTTTTGCTTTCCTACTGCAATTCAACAAGATCAATATTAACCTTTTTGTATGGGCTTTACCACAGAAATTAGTTCAAAATGTGTTTAGCCTAACTTAGCACAAACACTAGAGGAAGTCAACACTGTTTTCCAACAAAACCTTACAACCTTACCTAAACCTTTACCTTCCAAACCTGCCATATTACTCATTATAAATGTACATGTATGAAACAGGTAGCAAGAGACATTGTAGCTTACATAATTTAGCTTACGTTAGCTTACGCATTGATGCTAATTGCTAATCAACATCAGCTGGGCCCAGTAACTGAATGCAGCATCTCAGAAGTCCTGTCGTCATTGTGAAGTAGCTATGTTTACATTCTTTCAAACCTCAGAACAAAACTCAGGTGATTTTTGGATGTATTGTTGGGTAGTTTGCTAGTTAACAAGATGTAACATGTAAGTAAGACTCTTTTGGGAGTTTTTTGAAGGCCTGTTTTTCCTCATTTTGTGAAAGCTAGCTGTTTCTCCTTGCTCCCAGACTATGTGTGAATTTTGTTGGGTTCTAATACACAGAGATTAAATTGATATTTGTCTTCCTATCTAACTCCTGATAAAACAGCAAACAAGCAGATTTTTCCAAAATTTCAGAGCATTTTTGGTATTTGCCTCCAAGTACTTGTAACTCTGATAACAAGCTTTTAGTTTATTTGGGTTGGGGTTGCACTCCTATTTTTTGATGACATCTTTAGCTTTTGTTCCTTTTAATTATGAATGCATTTATCTTAACTCGGTTTTGACAAAAGCATCCGCCAAATGAATGTAATTTAATGTTATTTAAAACACAATCATTTCAATTTTAATTTCCCATTTCCCCTCCAATAGGGCGGCACTGTGTCTTTCCCGCCTCCTCCTCCTCCTGGCGCCCCAGTGGCTCCACCTCCACCGCCTATGATGGGTGGCTTCCCTCCACCTCCTCCTCCACTACCATTCAGCTGCCCGCCTCCACCACCACCTCCTCCCCCACCTGGCGCCCCGCCTCCTCCACCAGGAGCCCCTCCCATTTTTGGAGCCCCGCCTCCTCCTATTCCCTCTTCTTTCAGTTCAGCGACCACACTGCGCTCCAAGTCCATCCCTCAGCCTTCACATCCTCTGAAGTCCTTCAACTGGGCTAAACTAGGAGAGGTGAGAGGACGGACAACATCTTTCTAAACTAGTCTGCTGCTGTGCAAAAATATTAAAACTTTCTCAACCATATTTAATTTTACCATGATTGTCCTAAACGTATGATCATTATGAAATTTTTACGTCTGATGATAATACGCATTATGCCAGATCATATGACAGCACAAGATTTAGAGGCAACACCTGCTATGTTGATTAGTGTTTGAATGTTAATCCCTTCTTTCCCTCCATGCTTTTGCAGAATATGATCAATGGCACCATCTGGAATGACATTGATGACCTGAAAGCTTTCAAGATCCTTGACCTCAAAGACATAGAGAAGATGTTTTCAGCCTATCAGAGACAGCAGGTTTGGATTTGTTAGAGAGTGGATTACACAATTCTGGATTGCAGTTTTATGGTTTACAATCTGTGTGTTGTGTGTGTGTGTGTGTGTGTGTGTGTGTGTGTGTGTGTGTGTGTGTGTGTGTGTGTGTGTGTGTGTTGGCGAACATCAAACATATAGAAGTTTCAGAGTTTCATTTGAAGTGTGAATTTGGCCTTGATTATTTAGTGAAGTATGTAATGGTGAGAGTGTGTGTGTGTGTGTGTGTGTGTATTATGAGATGTTTTAAAAGGACTCGTGACAGCGCCAAGGGTCCAGCTCCAGGCTAACATGAGCAGCTGTTCACTGCTGAATGCCCTATTGTAGAGATGCCACAGAACTCAAGCTTTGCCCTAGTGTCTTTAGAGCATTTGTGTGAGAATTGGGGAACTGTCTGGGTCTTCATGGGCTCATGGATCAGTATAACAGAGGAAACAGTCAATACCACTGAAGTCACAAGGAGTCACGATACAGGAAACTTTTTACTGAAGCTAGCGTGCTAAAATAAAGAGGCAATTGACTACACCATGTTGAACCAGGGGCTAACTAATAGGATAATTGCAGTATACACGCCTTTGGGGCAATACCATACAGTACGTAGTAATTACTTCCCTCACTACAAACTAATTACACACCACTTGTCATGTGATAATATTGGGTGCAGTTGCATAAATTGACATATTTTACTGCCTCAAATGGGTTTAAGTGGAATGTTAATATGTCCTAATTAGTTTCTGGTAATCGCAGTTTAAAGTGAGGTCTGTAAAGCTCAGTGGAGGGGCAATACATGAACTCTAAAGAGGCATTACCATTGTTGAATTCCTTTATAATGCATTTTACTGCCATGCTTAAAAGCCTTTTGACAGCTAAAAGCACAACTTCACTTTGCAGACTTTTATTAAAGAGTAATGGGTCGTTTGAGGTTGTTGCTGACAGTGATTTACTGTGGGTATTTATTTATATAGAGCAGGTTTTTATTGGCGCAAGCCAACGGTTAAATGCAGATCTCTATAGATATAGCCACATAAAAACCCAAGATCTTCCTGGCTTTGACAACTCAGTTCCATTTGGCAGGAGTGAGATTCAATTCAACTGGACAATATTGCAGTGTTTATACGTGGCAGAATTGCCATTTTAAGCTTGTCATTGGTCAGAAAAGGCTTTTGTTTACATTTGCCCTCTGTAGGATTAGTTACTTTTCCACACTCATTTTTCATGTTCTTGTCTTTCCATGTCAAGGCAGATGTGGATGCCATCAAAATACATTCTAAAAAACATGGCCTCTTTAAGAATACTGAAAGCAAACTAGGGCAGTTTGTTCAACTATGCAACATAGGCACATTTCAGGCACTAGTACAGATTTCATGAGCCCCTGATGACTTAAACAGTAGATTGTTTTTCTCGCAGAGGGCTTCCCAGCTTCAGCTTGTAGTGTGCATAGTTGTAGTTCTTTGCTCTAGCCACCACCTTTTTTCTGCTTGAAGTGCTAATCTTTGCATGTGTTTTCAATTTTTTTTGTCTCTCTGCACTCTCCGACTGCCTGGGCAGGACCTGCTCACTAACCAATCCTTCAAACAGGTAAGTTAAAGGTCTTCCAGCTTCTTTACAACACGGTTACCTACCTTCATTGCACTATCCCCTTCTCTTCTGCGATGCTGCAGGCAGCCAGCAAAGAGAGTTATTTATATCATGAATGTGTATTTATTAATGTGATATGTAACAATGGGTCATATGACTAATTTGAAAGGTGTTGCTCATAGTGGCAAACCCACAGAGAATTATCACTCAACTCTGCAGTTTCCCTCAGCTCTCTGGAGCTTTTTTAGCATCTTTGAACTTATTGTTTTGATGTTCTGACCACTTACTGTCTTGGTTCATTGTCACCACTCTCATTAGTGTCACTTCCAGATACAGCAGGCAGCTGTTGAAAAAGCAGTGGGGAAAAAGCCAAGTAGAGAGGCAAATTTAGCAACTAGCTGGTCAGCATAGTGGAGCATTTAGCAACTTAAGTGTCAGATAATTCCCTCAAGAGTTGGGTAAAACCAAAATAGAGCTAAAAGGAGAGAGAATACGGGACTGACATTCTTCTGGTCCCTAGAAACATGACTCCAAATGTGTAAATAGGCAACTGTTTGCTAATCTGTTCGCTGTAGCAACTTTATAAGGTGATAACATGTCCATGTTGTATTTTCAGCTTGTTTCACTGCCCCAAGTGGTTAATAAAGTCAATTACTGCAAGTTTAAATGTATTATTTTCCTCCCTGTATGAATAACAGTGTAGAATATATAGCAAATAAATAAAACCGGTTGGCTGTAGACTTTAGAGGTTTGTGGAGGTTTCCAAAAGCCCAGGTGTAAATATAGCATTAATCTTAATCATCTTTACCTTATTTCTCATTATCATCCACATTTCTATCTTAGTTATTGTGTTGATTACCATCAACATGTTTCATTGCCTTAATTGTCATAATTCATCATGAAGTGAGCAGAATATGCCTGAATTTAAGTGCAGCTACTTGCATATTGGAAAAGCCTCCAAAACCATGTTGCCTCACACAAAAGAAATAAAAAGAGAGTTCAAACACCTGACCACATTTTGATCGCCGCCACTTAATAATGGTTATAAAAGATGAAGGGGATAGTCTTCAGTTGCATTGGCTTGAGTGCACAGGCTGTACACAAGCTGGCAAATTTGCCTTTAGCGCGTGGGCAGAGAGGGCTTTGGCAGACCCAGTGAATGGGAGTTGTCCCCCTAACCCAGTGCCAACCTCAGTCTGCTGCCAGGCACCGTAGGTCAACGCGGGCATGGAAAAACGACACTTTCTTTACAAGCCGCATCTGTTTTACATACGTCATACCCAGCAACCTCAAAAAGGACATTTTCTGGCAAGCAGGAAACCGGCTCGGACCATAAATAGAATGTGTTTAACATTCAGCCCCAACCATTTTTCTCAGACATGTATTCTTTCCCCATGTGGATTTTTAATACTACATTTGTGTGAAGCTTACAAAAATATCTGACTCGTCTGAACCAAGTTTTGAACAGTGTTTCCTGTTCTTCTGAGAGGTTTATAGGCCTGCCCGCATTGTGTTTTGCAGTGGTGACTCACCAAAAAAGATTTTCTCTCCTAAGACCTGCTTTAGATTTGCTGCTTTTACCGAGATGATTTTGTGACATTTTTTGAATTTACTCCTCTTTTTTCGATGTTTTTGGACACATTCATCAATTCAGTCCATTATTTATCATTTTTAATGAGATCTGCATTATAGCCTTTCAGAAATGATGCATAACACCTGACATATGTAGTTACTGACTGCAAAAACAGGTCAGTGATCTTGACCCGGGGCCAACTAAAGTATTTGGCTAGAGTGCAACCTTTTGTTCTGCGCTTGATAGTGGCGGTGATCAAATTGCAATAACTGACCTCAGTTCTTTTTAGTTTTTTTCAAGTTTAAAAAAAAAAATCTGTTCCAAATTAACACATTGTTAAATGCTTAGAAGGGGTCGTGTCATCTCTAAACAAGATAGATGTCAAGCAGATGTGAGGAAGAGGCATCTCATTGTGCAGGCATTGCGTTTTGTTTGAGAACTCTTACAAATGGGACTATGTTGCAAAGTTAATCTGTTTCTCTGTCTTGATCTTTTTTGCAGAAAGAGACGGGCTCTATGGATGACATATACGTCAGCACGAGGAAGGTCAAAGAGCTGTCGGTCATCGACGGCCGACGTGCACAAAATTGTGTCATCCTGCTTTCAAAGTATGGGTCCAAGTCATAACTATTAATTATTCTACATCATGCCATCAGTTAACAACTGGATATTATTAACTGCATTATGATTCTGAAGTGATTGTCCCAGCACAGGCTGATGTGAAATACGTGATACTGCAGCCTTTGGGTCAGGGGTTAATGTTAACAGTATTACAGTGTGGAGCTGCTTGAGGCGGGTGCCTCTAATGTCTAATACAGGATATATGTTTTTAATGGACACACAAGGACAGCTGTCAGTGTAATTAAATTAGCAACCATGTGTTTTCTTTTTTGAAAGGAAGAACAAACTTAGCCCTATTACAGATGAAAACATCTAGGAAAGGATGCATCTCAGGGGTAGTGTTCCGATTTCAACAAACTAAGGTTTTTATCTATTTTTAAACGCTCAAGGATTGTCAGTCTCCAAATTTAACCATATAAAATCAATTAAGACACATAAAATTGACCCCCCCCCCTCCAAAGTGGCTTTGAGTCCAACTATATCTGACCGGAATCAATTGTCATCATTTAAGACCCACCCAACAATATGGTTACCTTTTGTACATCTCCTAACAGCAATAATCCAAAACCCTTTAGAGAATTTGAATCCTAACCCCCTTTTCTTTACAGATCAATAAACAGGCTTCCTAAGGCCATCCTCTGTCTGACAAAACTGCAGCATGGTCCCTGAACTCACTTTCGTGTCAATAGTAAATGACCCAGGGGTACGAACTAGACCCAAATGGGGTCAGCAGTTGGTCAATAAGGCTTTGATGCACAGACTAACAATGCTGTTATTGATCACAACCCAGCACACTTAACACTGATCAGATGCACTGGAAACAGCTGGCAGTGCCCCCGGGGTTGACATTGGTCCAGACCACAGAATATTAGTTTCACGCTCAGAAATGTTGGTCCAGGTTTGTGTGTTATGTGTTAGTCCATTAAAACATCGTCCAAATGAATGTGTTCAAATGTAGGTGTGAATACAAACTCTTAAGAATGATGCTTTTATCCAGAATGCAGCAAACATTGTGTAGTGATCATATGTTGCCATTATTAACTACAATTTTTTTTTCTCTGTGTAGGTTAAAAATGAGCAATGAAGAGATCAGGAGGGCGATCCTAGAGATGGATGAGAGAGAAGAGTTAGCCAAAGATATGTTGGAGCAGGTGAGGTTGGATACCTGCTTAATGGACATGTCCAGCAGCGTAGTAGCAGAGCTCATTAAGTCTATTACGACTGGTAGGCTAGCTAAAAGCAATGCATATAGATTTGATTGACAGGGTAAGACTTGCACTTTGCTAAGACAAAGTGACAAGAGCTGAACAATAAACTAAATATAAATACAGGTGAGATTGTTGCCATGTACTGTTTGTACAAGATCATGGTACAGGAAGTACAATAGTGCATGGCAGTGCTATGAAATAAATATACTAAATAAAATATATAAATAAAAAAGAGAATTTTCTGGAAAATGTGTGATAATGTAGATTTTAGTTTGCTCGACTCACTGTAGCTTTGACATTTGGGTTAACACTGCCCTTGTGTCTTTGCAGCTGCTGAAGTTTATCCCCGAGAAAAGTGACATTGATCTCTTGGAGGAGCACAAACATGAGCTGGAGCGCATGGCTCGGGCTGATCGCTTCCTCTTTGAAATGAGCAGGTACACAGAACTACTGTATACAGCTTTGCTTCACATAACAACATTGGTGTGCTATGTGTCTGGTTTTTTGTTGTTTCATGTGTAAAACATTTTTGATTGCAGCCAAGCCATCTGAAATACTTGGAGATACTTCAGTCAGGGCTGGTGTGAAATATACTGAGCGATTTTTTTAAATAGCTGACTAATCCTGTCTATCGGTTACACAAAAAGTGAGTGCATGATACGACAGAGGTGACATGTTTGTATAGCATATTGTCTGACTGCTAAAATATTAAAAAAGCACAGTGTCTGTTCAAAAAAATGAACTTGTGAGGCAGCAAGGGGAGGCTGGGATAAAGAAGGAGCCCCAGATGTAGCTTTGATTCATCATTTAGCTGAGAAAAGATGTCACGGCTGCCCTTTGATACATCCAAACACATCAGAGAACAGAGACATCTTAAATCAGCAGTGATCTTTTTTCTGAATTCCATCCTTTCTAAGAATCTGCACTGTTTATACAAGATAATTAAACCTTTTCATTTCCTTTTGTGAAATATTATCCTGTCCACTTTCTTTCCTTTTGACCACATCTCCTTTGGTCTGAGGAATACATGTGGGATTTTGTTATTTCCCTTTTTTGGCCGTTTAATATCCCCGGTCCCTCTTTGAAATTCACTCTCCCTCCCTCAGTGAACTTTTGGGCAAGTTTAACATACCCATTTGTCAAATCTCCAACTTGATGGGTGCCTATTACATGATAAAAGGCCTGTGAGTGTGTTTTGGACGATTGGGTGACTTCTAGCTTTGAACTTACACTCCCTGGAGACAAATGTAACTCACCTCCCTTTCTGTGTTATTCCTTCTTCTCCTCATTTTCCCTCTTTCTTCCCTTCATCAGAATTGACCACTACCAGCAGAGACTGCAGGCTCTGTTCTTTAAGAAGAAGTTTGCAGAGCGTCTAGCTGAAACCAAGCCTAAGGTGGAAGGTAAGGACAAACAGCTTGGTGGTAATTAATAGCTTATCTCTGATAATGTGTTTAAAGGATTAGACTGGCAATATTCTGTATATTTCTTATTGTTAACCAATCACATGAAAAGCACTAAAAACAACAATGACCAACAATGAACTTTATTACAACTACTTCGGGCTAAAGTACATTGCCTACTTATTTCTGCATAACACGTTCAGTGTGTACTTCAGTCGTTTATTGACACGTGTCAAATAAGTGCTGTGTTAAGCTCGGGTTGGGGGTGCACAAAACTCCATCCTCTGTCTAGGAGTGGCTAAGATTGTGAGATTGACACTAAAATGAGAGTAGCTAGTCCACCGTAAGGTTCAATCCACCTTAAGTGAGCCTGGTCAGGTTAGGCTAACCCCCTTTATTTTTCCAGCAGTCGGGAAAACAACAGACGATACTTTTCTCAGTCTTGAGAAGCTGCAGCATTTATTAACTGACACTGTGTCACATTCACCGCCACTTTTCAGCCGCTCGCTCAACCACACACTCACTACGCACGCACATTACACGCTGCTCTATTCCTTAAAGGAGCTATGCTACAAAGAGTTTCCCAGGCAGCAACACAGAGGTTGACTCATGTTTCGGAACAACGCTGCACAGAGGCTCCCAAATGCTATTGATTTCCGAATTAATAGATATTTGGCGTTATTTTTGGCATTTAAAAAAAAGAAAATTTTTTTGGCCTGGTAGAGGTTCTCATTGGCCTGGCGGCCCACCAGGTCTGTACATTTATAGGGGAAACACTGCATTTATGCTTTAAATGGCTGAAATATTAACTACCATTGGCCTCCTTTGATCAGAACTGTCTTAAAACAGTGCACTTATTATGTGGTTTAAACAGTGTTGCATACAAATGGGGCAGAGGATTAAATTAAATCTTGTAGAACATGTTTTTAGGGTGTACTACTTTGATATGACTGTACACGGTTACACGCCGGAGGCAAAAAAAATGTTTCAGACACTAAAAATGTCATCAGCTCTGAACACTTTGACCAATGCTTTTCACAATGCCCTGTGAAATCCCTTCTATGTGTTCAGTGTGCAAGTGTGTGTGTATGGTGAGAGCGAGTGTCTAGTTTTTCCCTGCAAGCAGGCTTCCAGGTTACCAGGGAGGCTGTTTTGGAAAGCTGGCCCATGTTGAGAGGGAAGAGCCTCCCTCGTAAACACTGCAGCTCAGTTCAAAGACTGAGGAAAAAGGCTTCCAATTAGGTCCATAGACGTGTGTGCGTGCACGCGTGAGCACATGGGTGTGTCATGACTGAGCTGTCATAATGTCTGTTTGAGCCATAGCTACTTGAAAGACACTTCCCTGTTGACCTAAATGTATTCTGGGCCTTGATGAGAACATCATATTATATATGCCAGCACTGTTTTATTTTCAGCGAGTGCTGACTGACAGTTTTGCCCTGTGTGTGCTGCAGCAGTTTTGTCAGATTGTATGGTGTTTAATTAGTCTAAAAACCTGTGCACATAAAAACCAGGCGCATGCATGTGATACGAGCACACAGAACACTATCCGTGAGTGGAAAAACATCCTCGCATTTCTGCTCCGCATGCACAGATGCAGTCCCGCGAGCACAGGACTCTGATGAGCGCGAGCTCGACCCTCCCTACACACTCGCAACTGCTCAACACTCGCTTGTTCGTCAAGTTGACTTTTCAGACTTTGGAGGAAGGGATGGAATAGACAGTGGCTGATGTCTCTGCTTCTTTAATTGGTCACTTTGAATACTGACCATGACCTTTGATTGGCTGTTTGGTTTGATCACTGGCACAGTCAAAGACAGTATTTGCCTGAGAGAACAACCATTTAAGCGCTAAGCTGGATAGAGGAAGTCAAACCAATCAAAGTTTTGATAGGTTCTGATTCCAGCAGTGCGCTAACAAGTATATAATACATGCAGTCAGATACAAGGCAAAACATAATACTTGACATAGCTCAAACAATATTCAGAATTAAGAGAGCAAAAATAGAAATTAAATTCATGTGGATGTGAGGTTTGGTCACACCAGTCTGAACAGTACATTAAACATAATGAATAAGCATGCTACGAGTAGATGTGAACATTGCGGACTACAGGAAACAGTGGAGCATGTATTTTTATACTTACCTAGATATCAACAAGAGTGACAGACACTTAAAATTACACTCCAAAGGAATCACATGACACTAGGTATTAGAGAGATGTTGCAGAGGAGTTCAGGGGTTGTAGGGTACAGGGTTATTTTCAGATTTTTAGAAAACACGGGAATTAATAGGAGAATTGAATGTAATTGTATAATAACTGTTTAGATCCACACTCACATCTAGAAGGTGGTGGTATGCACCTAAAAGCTGTTTGCAATCCGCCATTAAACAACAAAAGACATCAGCTACCGTCTATTCCATCTCCGCCTCCAAAGTCTCAAGTCAACTTGACGAGCGAGCGAGTGGCGAGCAGTCGTGAGCACGTCACAGCCCCATGTTCGCAGGACCGCATTTGTGCTCATGGAGCATAAATGCTCTCTTGCAAGGATGCTTTTCCGTTCACATATACTGTTCTGTGTGCTTGTATCACGTGCACGCGCCTGTTTTTTACGTGCGCGGCTTTTGAGACTAATTAAACGCTATAGATAGGATATCCATTATAGTTTGAGATCAAATAAAATGTATCCTCTGACATGCATTAGTGGCCAGCAGGAATGGAAAGAAAGTACAAGCAGAGTCATAATCCTGTGAGTTTGAGTATTGATTCAAGCCTCCAGAATCTTTGTTGTTGGATCCAAATGTTCCCAAACCACACAGCTCATCGATGCCCATAATAAAGTTCTCATCCCCTTTTATTATTCATGTTACTTACTTGTCATATACTCGAGATGAGACTACATTGCCCTGGACCACCCAGCATGTTCAATAGAGGCATTTCAGAAGACGGTGCAGTGTGCTGCCAGGCTTTTCTGCATCCAGCAGAACACTGTCAGCAGAGCCAAAAGAATGGTTCCCATGATGTATCACAGCAGAAAGAACTGTAACAATAACAATATGGATTTTCTTAATGATTTTCACATTCACACTGAGGTTTCCTCAGTGGAGAGAGGGAAGCACCTGCACTCTGCCAGAGAGGTCTGTTCTCAGGGGGAAAGAAACGGACGGCATGGGGTTATGTTTGGAATATTCCCCTCCCCCTGCTGTTTTATGGATGGTTGGAAGGACTTGATGGGTTTCCCCACCGAGCTGCCCAGTTGTTTTGAGGAGTATTGATCAATCATTATGATGAATGTTAAAAATGAAGGAAAGGATGAGAACCTTTGGGCCATGTACAGTGGAGGCTTTAGTTTGCATGTGTGTCCATGGGGGCTGAGTAGAGAGACAGAATGGAAGGGGATGGAAAAAGGCCAGTTTATTATGTAATATAAAAGGTTAAGTGATGCACTACACAAAGTGCGCACATTCTGTATCAATCACCTATTATATGATCTCTCCAGCTGCTTCTCTCTCTCTCTCTCTCCCCCTTTTCTCTCAATGTTCTTTTCCTCCAGCCATCCTGAATGCGTCCAAGGAGGTGGTTCGGAGCAAGAGGCTGACTCAGATGCTGGAGGTAGTGCTGGCCTTCGGCAACTTCATGAACAAGGGCCAGAGGGGGAATGCTTACGGCTTCAAGGTCTCCAGCCTCAACAAGATCGCTGACACCAAGTCCAGCATAGACAGGTGGGCCAGTGGGGATTGGAAGTGGAGGTCAAATTAAACCTTAGCACATGATTGATGAATTTTGCATCAGAAATCATGCCCCTTCCTCTCACAGTCAGATGCACAGGAATGCACAGATTTTACAGGCATACTGGTGGAATCAGCACAGTGCTAGTTACTCTGAAGTCTGTTGTAGATAAATGTCCAGACATTTGTTTAAAAACCATATAAATAAGGACCCCAGAACTTCAGATCTTGACTCATAATAACCTTTTTGGTCAACATGAAAAGTAATCCAGCTGATTGTTGTCCGTGCTGCTGTGGTTATGATATATACTGCTAGTTGCTAATAGATACAGCATGATTTTCCTAGACACTGGCTGCAGTCGAATAGTCTTTTTTGCTTAGGAAGGTTCCTAACTGAGTGAAATGACCTGGAGGTATCTAAGTGGCAGCCATGATAAGAGCTGGTTGAATTCTCTACATGCTAAGGAAAGGTGCTTCAGTGCTTCCTTTCTAAACTCCTTTAGCATAGGGTACACTTGACCATCCTTTTACGAAAGGAAAGGAGATAATTCTGTCCCACAATTCTTTGCGGCAGCAATATTTAAAGTGACCAAGCGACACACCATTCACAAACTCAAACGATTAAACCCACATCACACATCCACAGCGGTCTGTGTCCCCTCCGTCCAAAGCTGTGTTCAAAATGTTTGAAATTTAAGAATGACGATACGTACAGTAGTAGATTTGTAGCCTAACATGTTATGTCTATCTTGCATACATTTAACATTCATTTTTAATACAATAATTGGGATTCAGGAGAGTGAGCGTGAACAAGCATTCTCAATGTGACAATTTCGTTTCAGTTTTGTGACTGGTAGCCTATATTCCTTTTTTAAATTTAATTCCGACCTTGGTAATGAAGTGATATTTTTCACCGTGTTGTCCACGTTTATATAGCCGGCATGAAACAACACGGTAAAGACACACAGGGTGAAGTATGTAATATGAGCTTTTTGTAGTCCATCTACAGAGCATTGTAGTTTCGCCACTGCAGATCCGCGTCAATAACATCCGTCGTCGTTTAATTACATAGCCCATTGTAAGTGCAGTCAAATTCTCTCAGCACCTTGGCTGTCTCTTCCTCATGAGTCCTCATGAATTCTCCTTCACATCTTTCCTTGACCTCATGACGTTTTCCATCGAGGTCAAGGAAAAGTGGTTAGAAAAAGACGATGGGAGGTACTTTTCGACTGCAGCCATTGCTTATTTTCTCCAATGGGCAATGTTACACTTCCTGTGTGCATCACCCAAAGCATGATGGAAACTGTAGTGCCAAAACTGAAAACATATTCATCCCAAATGGAAATAAGACAAAAAAACACAAGGGAGTGACCTAATCCACAAAAATGTACCAGTGCATTTACTAAGGCTTGAGGGTCCTCATATTCATTGACCACTGACATTCTCCTCTGTCCATTGATATATGGAAAAGACCCAAACAATATCAAAATGCATAAACACCTTTTTTAATAAAAGGTGATTTAGAAAATGTATTGTATAGTACCACTTCAAAAAGTGTAGTAGACGCGCACATCCAATCAACTTCAAACAGGTACTGGACCAAAGAAACAATTTACAAAAGGAAGATGAAAGTCCGCACACTGTAGCTCCCTATGATGCAGTTTAATAAGATGTCCACTAGTGACGTTCTGAGCTACATGCTCTTCTTCAGAGTCTGAAGATGCAATTAGTAACTATCTGTACTATAAACCTGCAAATAAAGGGAGTTAAAACTGGGCAGAAACAGCTCAAGGTTCAAAGGGTTAAAGATTGTGCTCAAGATGATCCTTTGTTGGGTAACTCTTCAAGAAGTAATATTTCCTAGTGAATTTAAAGTATGTCTGTACTTGTGATTCAACAGGAGCATCACCATGTTGCACTACCTGATCATGATCTTTGAGAAGAACTACCCTGACACGCTGCACATCCAGGGAGACCTCAGCAGTGTACCAGAGGCTGCAAAAGTCAAGTGAGTTCATTCTTAGAACACTGAACTCATGTTCTCTCCTGTAGGGACCCTCACAGTGAAAAGACACTTTCACCATATCTACAATAAGGCATTTAAAGTATTGCAGTGCCAAGAGTTGTTGGGTAAAAATGAGGCACTTTACTAATATCCGGTTTTTTCTTTCTTTCTTTCACCAGTTTGGCGGAGTTGGAAAAAGAGGTGCACAGTATCAAAAGTGGACTAAAGGCTCTCGAGGCAGTGAGTTTGTGTCACGTTCCCTCCCATTGGTTCTTCTCCTGTCTGTAATTATGTTTTTGAGCATTGCAGAGAGGGACAGCAGGGTGAAGTGTTTAAATGCTGGTAATGTTCCACGCTCACATGGAACGCTAAATGTCACATTTGCAACCACACACAGAAACAAGGGCTTACTGTACGTGCACACACACACACAGAGGCATGTATTTCACAGAAAGCTTAAGTGAATATGAAACATTCATCAGCCTCACAAGTAAATTTACAAGGTAAATTTTTAGTTTGAAAGTCACACGCCTCTTGTCTGTTTTGCCACAGGAGCTGCACTACCAGCAGAGCAGGACGAGGGAACGTGGGGATAAGTTTGTGGCCGTGATCGGTGACTTCATCACTGTGGCTGGCTTCAGCTTCTCTGAACTGGAGGACCAGCTGAGTGAAGCCAAGGACAAGGTAGCTAACTGCTTAACCACTCAGTTAGACAACGACTAACGTATGTGAATGTGAGAGCACATCATACTGTAAGTGTAAGTTCATATGTCCATGTGGGTGGCTTTAATGAATCCTTTGCTAGTTGTCCTCACTGCCAAGCATTCATGTCAGACAGATGAGGATGAGGAGGAGGGAGGAGGAAAGACAAAATACTGAAGGGAGAAACTCTTAGTCCAGTGTGATGACTTCAGCAGCATTGGGGAAACCCAGCACTGAAAGATTACCCTGGATTCCCCCTTATGTCTTCTTGTTGTTTGTCTCTTTGAGTTAGTGTTTTAAAATCCAACACTTCTTCTTCTTTGTACATCTGGGACAAACGGCCTTTTGAACCCTGCTGGCTCACGTATTGATGTATGGTAGGAAGTATGTGAGCTGAAGATATCAGTGGAACTGTGGGAATCCCAAAGGCTTAAAAAAGTAGACAGTGTTGAAAAGATTTATGCGAACATGTTATTTAATTTGCAGGCCTCTGGTGTTCTGTTACACATTTAGCATTCTGATGATGACACATTAAAAGCTTTTAAATCTTGCAAACTACATTCAGTAGTTACATTTAAATAATATTGTATTCTGCTTTATTACAAGGCCCATGTTTTATTCAAAATAATTGACATAATGATGCTAAACACCCCCAATTGCTTAAATTCTCCAAATGATCAACAGATTGTGAGAGAGATGGAGTGAAAGAGAGGAGGAAGGGCCCTTGGGTTTCATGTAGAACCTCCCTTCTACTTAATTATTTGTGTAAGGAGGAGGCCGGTTAAAAAACTGGAGGGGAAACGGGCCAGTTGGGACGTCACGGGAAAAGAACGGGAGGAGCAAGGCACCGGTTAAAGTTGGAAAACAAAAGAACCTGTGTTCACCGGCCCAGACTCTAAACACACACGTTTCCTAACAGGACCGTGTGTCTGTGGCTCTGTGTGTGTGTGTGTGTGTGTGGTTGGTAAGTGGGTAGTCTGACGCATTAACTCAAAGCTTGTCAAAGCTCCTTGACGCGACGGTTTCCAGTGGAATACAAATATGGAAGTGTGGGTGTGCGGTCAGTGTTTCGGACTTAAGAAGGTAGAAGAGGACGACTAAACAGAGCAGGCAGTCCAC